>NC_073232.2:88125000-89417500 GCF_029281585.2 Gorilla gorilla gorilla
CACGTATCATGAATTGAATAAATGCAAATAAAATTCAAAATAAATTAGAAACTTGAATTTAAAAATATATGTGATAGGCTTTTAAGTGCCACTGTATGGTAGGCTCTGGTAGGGATGCAGAGATCAACATTCAGTAAAGTCTGCCCTCAGGAACTTGGGTGAGGCCAACATATAAATGGCTAATATTTATTATGTTTCATTCAGTTTTTGTGGAGCATCTACTCTATGCAAGGCAACAGGACTTACAAAGTAAGGCAGAGAAGATTGAGTCTGTTCTCAAGGCATTTATAGTCCTGAGGGATATGAATAAATAGGTAACTAGAGTGCCAGGTACATGAGGGCATACAGGGGAGAATAATAGAATGTGTGGGATTGACTGTGTTCCGAGATTAGAGTGAGGCAGCCTCAAGGTGCCTGTACTTTCAGATTTCTACAGTCTTTAAGTCTTCTAGAACTACAGCATTAACTACTGGAGGAAACATTATTGTATGTTTTTGTAGGTATAGCTGCTTTATATTAATGAGTCCATAGCTGAGCATCTGGAAGGAAAAAAAATTGTTGATACATGTGCTTTCTGTATTCAGCTGATGATGAAGATGATGATGATGATGATGATGATGATTGAATTGCCCTCTAGTAGCTACAAATTATATCTAGAATTTTAAATTTGAAATTAAAGGGAGACACCTTTTGATCAAACATTGTTCCCTATTAAGTTACAGTAAAAGTCTTTCTTGAACTTTATTAAAAAGAGATTGCATGGCCTCCCATAATCATTGAATCCCATGGCTCTTTGAGGTAGGGATTTCCTATTCAGCCCAGTGTCCTCCTATTCAAGTATGAGGCTGCTTTCTCTCTGTCATCATTGAAGTGTTGGTCTTTTTGGACAACAGTAGAGGCCTGTAATTTATTTTAAGCTGGATTTGTAAATTGAAGGGGCCCAGGCTGAGTCTGGCCCATGGTGCATGTGGCTTACCTCCATGCCTGAGCCACAAAAGGCCCACTATTTGCTGTTTTTAGGGAGTTAATAAGAGCTTTTGTGACATAGTTCATACACACTTTATTGGCTAAAATCTAGATGATCTGAAGGAAAAAAGAATACGTTGCAAAAGTCAAAGTTATGGCTGTGAACTAGAAGAAAAGATAAAAATATAAAAACTGTCACAAACGGTACAAACGAGAATTAGAAATTAGCAAGAGCATAGAAGCAGAGGTTTTTTAATTATAGCACTCCTTAAGACATTTTAAATTGTTATAATGATTTCAAATAGGTAAACTTTTGGTCTTAAAAAGAATCAAGGGGCCGGGCGCGGTGGCTCACGCTTGTAATCCAGCACTTTGGGAGGCCGAGGCAGGTGGATCACGAGGTAAGGAGATTGAGACCATCCTGGCTAACAAGGTGAAACCCTGTATCTACTAAAAATACAAAAAATTAGCCAGGCGTGGTGCTGGGCACCTGTAGTCCCAGCTACTCAGGAGACTGAAGCAGGAGAATGGCGTGAACCTGGGAGGCAGAGCTTGCAGTGAGCCAAGATTGTGCCACTGCACTCCAGCCTGGGTGACAGAGCAAGACTCTATCTCAGAAAAAAAAAAAAAAAAAAAAAAGAATCAAGGGCTCTACTTTCTGTGTGTAGTTTATTAAATGTAAACACATACAAAATTTAAGGGGAAAAGATAATCTTTTTATGTGAAACTGTTTTGATTTATGGCTTCCGAGACTTTGAAAGCCTCTTTGCACCTTGATTAAATACACCGAGTGGTTTTAAAACCTAATAAAATTGTTGGGGGGTGGCATAGGCAGATATTTTTAATATAGCAATTAGGAATATCATAAAGAAGATTATTAAAGCAGTTTGTAACATAAGCCTTGAATAGTATTACTAAATAAGGAAAATGAGGTTTTAGAAATTTGAACACGTTAACTACAAAAAAAGTAAACTTTTTTTCATGTAATACTGAAATCAACTATGGAATTGAAGAAACTATGATTTTTCTTTTTAAAATAAAATTATTTACAGAGGAAATTCATGAATACTTTGTTAAAAAACAAAAAGCATTTATGTCAGGCTAAAGTTCCATTTGACTACCACCCTTCTGTCTCCCCAGAGATCATCATTTTGCTATTTATTCTTCCAAATTGTCTTCTAAATATTTTTATGCATATATATGTATACATACCACAGATGGATATGTTTTTTGTTGATGTTTAAACACAGAATGTTGATTGCTGGTTCATTTTAAATATGACCTTCCATTGTTATGTTTTATTTTTAATACTTCTGCAATATTACTAATAGCAGCTGACACTTACCACCTAGTTACTATGGGCTAGGCGGGATGCTTAGCATTTTTCATATAATTTAGCCTTATCTTCATAATAACCTTCAGAAGTAAAATAGTTTATTTTATGTGAATAAAATTCTATCTTTAGTATACCTTTCATTTACAGTAAATTACTAATGCCAGTAGTTTAGCATTCTTTAATAAGATTTCTACCAAAACATTTGGAATGATTTTTTAAAATTGCTAAGATTGTAACTGCCAGTTCTGTTACACTTTTTATTCTTGTGCAGTTGGCCTTTACCAAGTCCCCAGAGTCAGGTGTCTGCTTGCTAAACCAGAAAGCTGGAGATATGAGGGTGATTCTTGCTCAGCTTTTAGGAATGAAGTGGTAGTATATGTCCTATTTGACTGATTTTAAATGAGGAACAGACAACCCCAGACATTTCCTCACTGGTTAATGGTTTGAAAAGCCTATGCCTGTGATGATGTCCATTTTGGGGACAGTTATAGGATACAAGACTTAGATTGCAGGTGGTTCCCTTTCGAAAGAAGTCTTTCATTGTGCCCTTGGTCATACCGGTATGAAGAGATAAAGACTGCTGCAATAGGAACTCCAAGAATTTTTATGGGAATTGGTAGAAAGGGGTATTGGGTAGGTTGAGAGAAAAAAAGGTTGTGCTTATGTATATGCTGATTTTGGAGTTTGGATGAGGATATTTTCCACATTTCATGACAAAATAAAGAGCTGTTGGTGAATGGAATAGCTCTCAGAGAGTTTTAAGTCTGAGCTCTGCTGCTTAACTAGCTGTGTGACTTTGAACAGCTTCATGACACTGTTTTAATCAAATAATAATATTCACTTCATACAGCTGTAGGGTCGCAATTACATAAAGTACGTTAGACATTGCTAAGTGTTTTATAAATGTGCTAGTATTAGGTGGTGTTGTTACTGTTTTCATTAACATAACTGTTGTCAAAATCTTCTACAGTTCACCTCTATACCAAAGACTTAACCTACTTGCTTCTATCCTTTATTACTTGAGAAAGGTTACTATATTAGGGTTCTGTTATTTTCAGAATAGTAAAAGAGGACCTATCACCTCTTTTAACATTTAACAAATATTGAAGACCTAATATATGTGTGTGTGTATATATGTGTGTGTGTGTGTGTGTGTGTGTGTCTGTGTGTGTATCAGCCAGCATTTCTTCTGGCTGAATGCTAGTAAAGAAAGGATCATTTATATTAATAGTAACTCTGGAGGAGAGAAGAAGGTCCCAGTAAATATCATTTGCCAAAGGTCTCAGTAAATATCATTTCATTGTCATCATTAGTCTTCATAGGCTTTTTAAAATCTTTTTTGTCTTCAAGATTTAAAAAAGCATTAATTATTAATATCTATCCATTTATGCAAGTATTTGTAAATAAATGAATTTGTAAATGGTTATGATGAGACACTGAAAAAAAAACAATAAAAACTTACCTTGCTTTGGTTTGGTTTTGGTTTTGGTTATAATAGCTTTGAAGTCACAAATAACATTCAATGGGAGTATGAGGTTTTTATGTTTAATAGGATGGAACATGGGTTAAAAATATTAAGAAGTGCTCATTTCCATAGTAAGCTCTCATTTTCAGCTGAGGAGACTGAGCTCCACTGAGCTTGCATTTGGTATACTTCGGGGTCCACATTCTAATGGGGAACTGATTCTTGCTGGAAACCCAATCAAAAGTGTGGTTTATTCTGGGTTTGTTTAAAATTTTCCTTCCCACTGTTCTATTTTCCTAATATAAGTATTATAGCAATTTAGAATTCATGGAAAGAATGAGCACCTTTAGCTTCTTACAGTGTCATGAGACTGCATATTTGTGATTCAGTGTTCAAGAAATTAAACATCAGTTGTTTAAGGCAACTAGGAAATCTACAGTTTAATCTCATTTACTGTTATTTAGTGATATGCCATTTAGTATATGAAACCACTGTGGGTATAGGCTGTTGCTTGAAGCAGACTGTGTGCTTTGGAGGGGGCACTTTGCCAAGAGAAAAAATCTTTTGGTTTTTTTGTTCCCTCTTCTGGAGAGTTCTCAAAATCTATCCTTTTGACTTTTATTGGCAGTTGTCATTGTCATCGTCATCTCCACATTCTTTTATTTTTTTGACTTACTCTGTGGCAAACCATCTCTAGCCTGAAGTTATACCAATGAAAAAAAAATCTTATTTCAAAGTGACCCATGAAATTCCTTTCCATATTTTAAATGTGTCACATTGGAAATGCCACTTTTTTCTCCATTGTATTTTTGTTACCCTAACCCATGCCCTCACCATCTGAGGACTTTGTGTATTTTTAAAATTAATAGCTCTCATACTAACTGGTTTGTGGAAACTGAGCATTTCCCCTTTATCCAGAGGCAGTTGTGGTAAGTGTCTTGTTTTCTTCAGATCCCAACCACGGGTCTCTAAAGGTATCTAAGATCTGTGTGGTCACATCTGCTTTTCCAAGTAACAGCTAGAAATATTTTACCTTGCCTTCACTATAGCTAGGCTATCATAAAGTTTACAATCAGAGGCCGGGCGCGGTGGCTCACGCCTGTAATCCCAGCACTTTGGGAGGGCTAGGCGGGCGGATAACCTGAGGTCGGGAGTTTGAGCTAGCCAGACCAACATGGAGAAACCCCATCTCTACTAAAAATACAAAATTAGCCAGGTGTGGTGGTGCATGTTTGTAATCCCAGCTTCTCAGGAGGCTGAGGCAGGAGAATCGCTTGAACCCGGGAGGTGGAGGCTGTGGTGAGCCGAGATCGCGCCATTGCACTCCAGCCTGGACAACAAGAGGGAAACTCCGTCTCAAAAAAAAAAAAAAAAAGTTTACATTCAGTTAAATTCTCTAAGCTTCTGGCTTAGAATATTGAAGAAACTTTTACATAGAGTAGATAAAGGATGGAGTAGGAATTTCTGATTTGATTGTGTGTTATTGTGGAAAGAATGCTTTCCCTACAGACTGACTAGGAACAAGATGTTTAAACATAAGCCAGGGTGGAGACCTGTTTGGTCAGCTTTGTAGGAGCCACGTTTCCCTACTTAGGATGAGTTTGCCAACTATCCCATCAACCTACCGCTGCCTGATCCTTCAGGTGTCTTTGGAATTTTTACTTAGGGCACTGTTGGGTAAGGCAGTGATATAGTACATATGTAGCAATTAGGCTAGAGGCTGTTTGCGGAGCAGCATGATTTTATCATGCCGTTATAAATTTATGCTGTGCTCTGGGTACATATATATAAAATGTCTTTTTTTTTCCCTTTTTCTCCATCCCTCTCTGCTCTTGGCTTGTATATTCACATAACTGGGCAGCAGCAGGACTTCATTTATCACAGGCGGTGGGAGCGGGTACAGAGATATGAAAGGGTTACTGTTCACATTTCCTGTGTAGTTCCTTCTGATCTTACTGAGTTGTAATTCCTTTCTTGATGTTAAACATTCCCAGGCTCCAGTAACCTTCTGGCCTGCTTGCACTGGCCAAGTGTGTCCCAGGTGATCTTGTAGGCGAACCTCCTGTTTTTAAGACAAGAAATCATTCCTTCCTTCGTGAGATAGGCTAAATATTCATTCCTTTGCAGTCCCAGAAGAAATCCTTTAATTTAAAACAACACCAGAGCAGTAACATATTAGTTCTAAAATTAAAATTTAGCAGCCATATTTGTTGTCAGGTTAATTTTGTAGATTTTTGAATCTATTCATTCGTAGTTTAGTGAGTTTCTGGTTGAATGAAACCCTATTGCTATGTTAAAGATTACATCTTTTCTTCTTAAAACATAGTTTAAAAATGGATTTTAATTCTAAAAGGATAAATTTTGGCCCTACCATCTTACTTTTAGCTTACTTATCAGTAGATCATTTTAAGTTGCCTCAGATGCAAAGCAGCTTAACTGTTAACTACAATATTTCTGCTTTTCTTTACTAGTCAGCTGTTAGAAGTTTATAGTTGAGTGTTGGGGAGATACTTATTTCCTTTTTCTCTGGTTTTAAAAGTATATACCGGCTCTTCTTTTCCCCACAATTTAAAGTATATAAATTTTTGTGGTTGGCAAAAAGGCTTTCTGTTTTTGCCTTTTCCTCTAAAGTTTTAGAAGAAAATATTACGCCGTGGAGCGTAAGAATGGGTCAGCAGCTAATTTACAGGGAAAAGGAGTACTTTTGCCAATGCTGCCTTAATCTCAGGTAAAGAGCTTTTGTTTGGACAAGGCTCCAAGGGTAAGTTTATTCTTACTGCTTATAGCACATCTCTTTGTCCTCAGTCATCAACTTGGGAACCTAGGGACTTGGGGACTGAAATGAAACAGTATCTCTTTGAAAGAGTTTCTAGTATAATTTTAAGTTTGCTAGTGTGTAGGCAAAGTAAACTGTCTGCATTGCTCTAAGCAATGAGATAAAATATTTTTAGTGCACCTTAACTGTCTGGAATACAGTTTTACAGGGGGGTGGGTAGATGAATTTTTGGATTAAATCTGTTTAAATCTGCTTTAAAGAGCCAACATGAATTGCTGATATTAATCATTTACCTTTAGTTCCCCAGTGCCTAATACAGAGCCTGTCACACAATAGGTTTTCTTTCTTTCTTTTTTTTTTTTTTGAGATGGAGTCTTGCTGTGTTGCCCAGGCTGGAGTGCAGTGGCGCAATCTCAGCTCACTGCAAACTCCACTTCCCAGGTTCAAGCGATTCTGCTGCCTCAGCCTCCCGAGTAGCTGGGACTACAGGTGCATGCCACCACACCTGGCTAATTTTTTGTATTTTTAGTGGAGACAGGGTTTCACCATGTTAGCCAGGATGGTCTTGAGCCCCTGACCTCATGATCCACCCACCTCGGCCTTCCAAAGTGCTGGGATTACAAGCATGAGCCACCACGCCCGGCCCCTTGATTCTTTTTAACAGCAAAAGTTTGCCTATTTAAAATCATTTTTTTCTTTTTTTTGAAACAGGAGCTCACTCTATCACCCAGACCGTAGTACAGTGGCATGATCATAGCTCACTGTAGCCTCAAACTCCTGGGCTCAAGTGCTACTCCCACCTCAGCCTCCTAAGTACCTGAGATTACAGGCAAATGCCACCAAGCCCTACTTATTTTTTCATTTTGTAGAGGCAGGGTCTCGCTATATTGCCCAGGCTTGTCTAGAACTCCTGTTCTCAAGTGATCCTCCCACCTTGGCCTCCAAAGTGCTGGGTAATTTTAGGCAGTGGGTTTTCAATAATGGTTTGTTGAATGAATGAATGAGACTGCCAGATTACTTTTGTAGATTCTATTTTTTTTTACAGTATTGCTAATAGTAAAGAGTGATGCATTTAGTACGTACATCTTTGTATTTTTAAAAATCATTTCAACTTTTATTTTAGATTCAGGGGGTACATGTGCCACAAGATTTGTTACATGGGTATATTGTGTGATGCTAAGGTTTGGGTTATGGATGATCCTGTCACCTAGGTACTGAGCATAGTACCCAATAGTTAACTTTTTCAACTCTTGCCTCCCTCCTCCCTCTCTCCTTCCTCTAGTAGTCCCTGGTGTCTATTGCTGCCATCTTTGTATCCATGTGTACCTAATGTTTCACTCCCACTTATAAGTGAGGACATGCAGTACTTAATTTTCTGTTCCTAAGTTAATTCACTTAGGATAATGGCCTCCAGCTACATCCATGTTGCTGCCAAGGACATGACTTTATTTTTTTTATGGCTACATAGTATTCCATGATGTATATATACCACGTTTTCTTTGATGGACATCTTGGTTGATTCCATGTCTTTGCTATTGTGCATAGTGCTGTCATGAACATAGGAGTTCATGTGTCTTGTTTGTAGAACGATTTATTTTCCTTTAGGAAATGGGATTGCTGGTTGGATGGTAGTTCTGTTTTTAAGTTCTTTGAGAACTCTCCAAACTGCTGTCCACAGTGGCTGAGCTAATTTACATTCCCACCAGCAGTGTATAAGAATTGCCTTTTCTCTGCAGCCTCACCAGCATATTATTTTTCGACTTTTTAATAATAGCTATTCTCACTGGCGTGAGATGGTATCTCATTTTGGTTTTGATTTGCATTTCTCCGATGATCAGTGATGTTAAACATTTTTTCATATGTTTGTTGGCTGTTTTTATATATTCTTTTGAGAAGTGTTTGTTCATGTCCTTTGCCCACTTGTTAATGAGGTTATTTGCTTGTTGAATTGCTTAAGTTCCTTATAGATTCTGGATATTAGACCTTTGTTGGATGCATAGTTTTTGAATATTTTCTCCCATTCTGTAAGGTCTGTTTATGCTGTTGATAGTTCTTTTGCTGTGCAAAAGCTCTTTAGTTTAATTAGGTCTCACTTGTCAATTTTTTTGTTGCAATTGAGGTCTTAGCTACAAATTCCTTGCCAAGGCCAGTGTCCAGAATGGTATTTCCTAGGTTTTTTTCTCGGATTTTTATAGTTTGAGGTCATTGTTCCATATGCATATGACTGTGTGCATGTCTACATCCTTCCTATTAATCTGTAATGGTAGGTCCTGTTCAGAGTCCTTTTGTCATTGAACAGTTAATTTCCTCACAACATTCTGTGCCCAAGTCCTTAGGTGATCTATACCTGGCTGACCTATCCGTGACACTGCTTGGTCATAGAAAAAAAGATTTCATTTAGTTATCGATTAAAGATAATCTGTTAACATTTCCTGAACACTTATATTTTCCCCCAAGAAAATACTAATGTCCGTCAGTCAACAAATACTTGCAGAATGCTAGTGTAAACAGCATTGTGCCTGGTATTGTGGGCTCTCCAGAGATGTGCATCACCTTGTTCCTGCCATCTGAAGTGTCCTAGACTTCTCAGCGAAGAGGATATGGACACTAATCAAGTTAAACAGCAACCTAAAGTATGTTAAATATAGTTATGAGCTAAGTGAGAGGCATGGACAAGAATCAGGTAGCTTTGAGGAAGGAGACATCATTTTTACTTGAATTAGTGATCAAAGATTTAATGGAAGCTTGAATAGGGCATTAAACAAATAGTTGGGGTTTGAGTATAAAAGAGTAAGGCTATCTGACATTTATAAGTAAGGGTGACAGTTATCACACTTCCTGTGCCGAGCAGCAATGAAGAAACAACTAAAAAAAAGAATGCTTGAAATGTGTGGTGGAAACTTTTCTTCATCAGTGACTTATTTGTTCCTTATTTTCTCCTAAAGTAGAATTTCAGAAAAGCTTCCACCTAGGACATACAGCAGCTATTTCAGCTACTATAAGGATCACTTTAGTAGGAAATCCTCCCAGACTTTTCACCCAAGTAAAATTTCAGCAGGAAGACAGGAATAAGATACATTGAAAAGTTATTGTTCATGACTACAGTTTGATAATAAAGGCTTGATTCAATCTCATTGGCAAAAAAAATTTTTTTTTTTTTTGAGATGGAGTCTCACTGTGTCACCCAGGCTGGAGTGCAGTGCTGCGATCTGCAACCTCTGCTGCCCAGGTTCAAGGGATTCTTCTGCCTCAGCCTCCCGATTAACTGGGATTACAGGCGCCTGCCACCGTACCCGGCTAATTTTTGTAGTTTTTAGTAGAGACGGAGTTTCACCATCTTGGCCGGGCTGGTCTTAAACTCCTGAACTCCTGACCTTGTGATCCACTCGCCTTGGCCTCCCAAAGTGCTGGGATTACAGGTGTGAGCCACAGGGCCTGGCCTCATTGGCATATATACTAGTGCTCACTGCTGAGTTATATCTTGATTTGAATCCTAACATATAAGGAGATATTTCCAAGTTCACTATTTTTTTACACATAGATAGGTGGCTATTGATATTTGTCACTATAGATAAATATCATAATTTGATAGGAGTTTCTATTAACCTCTTAAAGTTTCTTTTTTTTTTTTTTTTTGAGATGGAGTTTCACTCTTGTCACCCAGGCTGGAGTGCAGTGGCACGATCTCGGCTCACTTCAACTTCTGCCTCCCGGGTTCAAGCAATTCTCCTGCCTCAGCCTCCTGAGTAGCTGGGATTACAGATGCCCGCCACCATGCCCAGCTAATTTTTGTATTTTTGGTAGAGACAGGGTTTCACTCTGTTGGCCAGGCTGGTCTCAAACTCTTGACTTCAGGTGATCTGCCCACCTTGGCCTCCCAAAGTGCTTACAGGTGTGAGCCACTGTGCCCGGCCAACCTCTTAAAGTTTCTTTCACAATAAAGCATGTACTAATATTACAAACTATTTTAGTCCTATTTTTTGTTTTGTAAAGCAGATTTTAAAATGAATATAATTTATATTGAGACCCTTTGATTATATTTACTTATTAAAAGCAAACCTATTAGTGCATTTTAGAGTCAAACATCTATCTACTTGTATTATTTTATTATATAGCTAAAGGAAAAATAATGCCACACAGAAATGAAACCAGTTTTTCCAAAACAGTAAAGATGGAATCTTGAGACAGTCTGCTCACTTTAATTTTTATTTTATATTTTAATCTTTTGGCCAGTAGCAAATTGATGTGACCTTGTGCATGTTTCTCTGAATATCCACAGTTGTTCAGCTGTATGAATTGCTGCCAGTGTGACAATGAGCCGGAAGCTATATCCAACTTGCTTCTCACACTGTATTTTTGTAAAGACCTAGATTCTTTCAAGATATTACTAAGTGATCCATGATTAAAGGTTTTGGTGGTTTGCTAATTTTAGGAAAGGTGGGAGCAATCACAATGTATATTACGTAGTGTATATTGGTATTTTATTTAACCCAGTGTTTCCCAAATGTATTTGAACTTGGGAACACCCACCCCCTGTCTTTCTTCCTTCCAAATTCCTTCCTTTCTTACTTTATTTTTAAAGAACACTTACTAAAATCTCTTATAGAACAAGTTTCAGGAATGTGCACTATGAAACTTTCATACACACATGCACGTTATTTAGATGTGTTGCTTATGTCTTTTTCTATTAATCTCCAACTTTTCCGGGGCATAGGTTGGGAGGAAGAAGGAAAATGAGTAACTTACAAGTTTTACTAGTTATTCTGATGTCAAGTTTAGTGGGAAAGAGGCTGAAGCTTATATCTAAAATAAGGTTTGAGATTGATCTGAGTATTTTAAGAGTTCTTACTATCTGTATCTTCTATAGTTTGTTGCTCTGTATAAGCAGGAGTTGACAGAGCATAACAGAAGTTACCTCTATGGGAAAGAGTAAGGTGGGTTGGAGGTGAAATAAGACTTTTCGCTTTTGTAACCTTAAGAAGAAAAAGCAAATTAAAAGACCTAAACTGATGGAGAGAACCAGTACTTTACAACAGAATTTCTTATTTCAAACTTGTGTAAGTACTAGCCTCTCTGGTAGTTTTAAATGCATTTTGTTTAGAAAGTACCAAAATTTGTAAAACTTTTTTTTTTTAAGAAACAGGCTTATATAAAGTAAGATAAATCTGGTAAGATAAGATTAATATCTTTTGTCATTTATCTTGTACATACCTGTTATTAATATACTATGCCATCATTGTCTATTTATGTGCTAAGTGAGTAAGTATATATTATTTTTCTCTGTATCTTTGGCACCTAACCTTGCACTGTGCCTGGTACATAGTAGGCATTCAGTAAATGTTTGTTGATGTGAGTGTCGGGGGTGGGAAAACTTAATTTTACAGTCAATCCTAGGGGAATACGTTAATGGTTGAAATCTTAAAAGGATTATGTTCTTTTGAAAACGTCTTTAAAATATAGCCTATTTTATTTTTATATTTATATCTATCTTGTCTAAGAAAGGATTTAAGGTGGTATTACTAAGTACACTTAGTACAGTGGGATCAAATAAAATTAAAAATAAATGGGTAAAAGAACAAAATTGGAGGATTTATACATCCCCATTTCAAAACTCAATCTAAAGTGACAGTATTCAAGACAACGTGGCCATGGCATAGGATAAGCATATAAATCAATGGAGAGGAATTGAGAGTCCAGAAATAAACATTTACATTTTTAGTCCGTTGATTTTTGGAAGAGCTGCTAAGACAAATAGAGAAAGGGTTATTTTTTCAACAAATGGTGCTGGAAAAATTGGATATCATATACAAAAATTAACTTCCTCACAATAACCATACACAAAAATTAGCTGACAATGAATTATGGGCATAAATGTAAGAGCTAAAATTATAAAACTTCTAAAAGAAAGCATAGAAGAAACTTTATGACCTTGGATTAGGCAGAGTTGTTAGGTATGACACCAGAAGCATGAGCCATAAGATAAAAAATTGATGAATTTGACTTAATTAAAATTAACATTTTTATGCTACAAAAGACATTGGGAAGAAACTGAAAAGATAGGCTGCAGACTGGGAGAAAGTATTTGCAAATCATGTGTGATAAAGGACTTGTATCCAAAACATGTAAAGAATTATAAGTAAATAATAAGGCAAACAACCCAACTTAACAATGAGCAAAAGAACAGAATAGACACTTCATCTGAAAAGACATGAGAATGATTAATACCCACATGTAAGCACAGTGAGCATCATTAGTCATTAGGAAGATACACATTAAAAACACAATGAGATACCACAATGAGATTACATCCCCTAGGATGGCTGTAATAAAAAAGACAGTATGTAGTGTCTAGGATGTGGAGAAACAGGAACTCTCATATTATAGATTGTTGGTAGGAATGTAGATTGTTATAACCACTTTGGAAAATAGTTTGGCTATTTCTTTTAAAGTTAAACCAACTTACCATATGTAGTAAGGTTCTCCAGAGAGACAGAATGAATCAGGTATGTGTGTGTGTGTGAAGAAATTTATTTATTGAGATGGAGTCTGGCTCTGTCGCCCAGGCTGGAGTGCAGTGGTGCGATCTCGGCTCATTACAAGCTCCGCCTCCCGGGTTCACGCCATTCTCCTGCCTCAGCCTCCTGAGTAGCTGGGACTACAGGCACCTGCCAACATGCCCGGCTAATTTTTTTTTTTTTTTTTGTATTTTTAGTAGAGACGGGGTTTCACTATGTTAGCCAGGATGGTCTCGATCTCCTGACCTCGTGATCTGCCCACCTCGGGCTTCCAAAGTGCTGGGATTACAGGTGTGAGCCACCGCGCCTGGCCAAAATTTATTTTAAGGAATTAATTGGCTCAGAAAGAGTTGCAGTTTGAGTCTAAAGCCAGTCAGCTGGAAAACCAGAAGAGCCAATGTTGCAGATGAAGTCTGAAGGGAGTCTGCTGGGGACTTCCCTTTTGCCCAGGGAGGTCATCCTTTTGTTCTATTCAGGCCATCAACTCATTAGATGAAGCTCCCCCATATAATGGAGAACCATCTGCTCTACTCAAAGTCTAACAGTCTAAATGCAGATCTTGTCCAAAATTACTCTTGCAGAAATGTCGAGAATAATGTTTGACCAAATATCTGAGTGCTGTGGTCCAGCCAAACTGATACATAATTTTTAATCATTGTGCCATATAAACTCAGCAATTCCACTTCTTGGAATCTGCCCAAGAGAAATGAAAACATATGTTCACACAAAGACTTGTATGTAATTGCTCTTGGCAACATTATTTATAATAGATATTAATAAAAACAAGAAAAAATACAATGTCCATAACCTGGTAAATGGATAAACAAAATGAGGCATATCTATACATTGGAATACTATTCAGGAAGAAAATATTGATATATGCTGCAGCATGGATGAAACTAAAAAATATAGTGTTGAGTGAAAGGAACTAGACTCAATAGACTACATATTATATGATTTCACTTATGAAATTTTCTAGAAAAGGGAAACTGATTGAGTTAGCAAGGAGATTAGAGGGGAACTAGGGGTTGGAGCAGGAATTGACTGCATATGAACTCAAGGGAATTGGGAGAGATAATGGAAAACTGGATTGTAGTGATGATTGCATCCATTTAGTACATTTTCGTCCTCTATAAATGGACTAAAACGTCATTGAACTGTCCCGTGTTCAATGGACAATGATTAATTTTATGGTATATAAATTGCACTTCAATCCACATCAAAATTATAAAAGTAGTACAAATGGAGTAAGGATGGGACACACATTATATCTTATAAAAGCTCCTATATTTTGCTTGGGGTGGATCATGGATTTTGCTCTAAGCTCTCTAAGAAGACATCTCTCAATATGAAATTTCTTTTCTGTTGTTCACAAGATCAAAATTTATCAATATTTTAGGAGAAGCCTAATAATTATATTCAAAGGAAAATGTATTCTTTTTGTTATAGTGCAGTGTAATCAAGTCTGTCCTTAAATAACATCCTCATAGTAAATAACTGAAGACTCTCTTCTGAAGACCTGTTTCTTGAGCCCCCTTTCTATACAATCTGGTAGCCTAACATCAAAGGCACATTGATAAATACAGCCCTGTTGAGTGAATAGGGAGGAGATCAGCAAAAGTACAAGGCCGGGAATGCTATTCTTTGGTCGTATGACTCAGTCCCAAAAATGGAACTACAAAAGATCTCGAGTAGCCAAAGCAACATTGGGAAAAAGAACAAAGCGGAGGCATCACACTACCTGACTTCAAATTATACTACAAAGCATTTCCAAACCTCAAGAAAAATATAAATATCCAGGCACAGGAAGGTCAAAGGTCATACAGCCTACCAAGACCAAATCATAAAGGAATAGAACACCTGAGTACAGCAATAATGAGTCACAAAATTGAATCAGTAATAAGAATTAGTCCATCAAAGAACAGCCCAAACCCTGATGCTCTTCCTGCTGAACATTTAAAATAGAAATAATGTCAATTCTCCTCAAAATATCCCAAAGAATATTAACCAATAGTAATCAAAACAGCATGGTACACACATAAAAACAGACACATAGGACAGTGGTACAGAATAGAGAACCCAGAAATCCACGTATTTACAGCCAGCTGATTGTTTGATGAACATGCTAAGAACACACATTGGGGAAAGGACATCCTCTGAAATAAATGGGGCTAGGAAAACTGGACATCCATGTGCAGAAACTAGATAACCTGTTTCTTACCAACATCAACTCAAAATGGATTAAAGACAGACTATGAAACTATTAGAATACACAGGAGAAGCACTTCATGACATTGGTCTAGATAAGGTTTGTATGGGTAAGACTTCAAAAGCACAGACAAGGAAAGAAAAAATAGACAAATGGGATTACATCAAACTTAAAGCTCTATACAGCAAAGGAAACAACAGAGTGAAGAGACAATCTGTAGAATGGGAGAAAATATTAGCTAACTACACATCTGACAAGGGGTTAACATCCAGAATGTGTAAGGAATCTGAACAACTCAATAGCAAAAAGCAAGCAAACAATCTGAATGCTAAAGTGGGAAAAGATCTGAATAGATATTTCTCAAAAGAAGACATGCAAATGGCAACAGACATATGAAAAAATGTTCAACATCACTACATCAGGGAAACACAAATCAAAACAGTAATGAGATTATCATCTTACCCCAGTTAGAATGGCTATTACCAAAAAGACAATAACAAGTCCTGGCAAGGATGTGGAGAAAAGGGAACTCTTAATTTACACTGTTGGTGGGAATGTAAATTAGTACAGCCATAATAAAAAACAGCATGGAAGTTCTTTAAAATATTAATAACAGAACTACCATATGATCTAACAGTTTCACTGTACTGCTTATATCCAAAATAAGTGAAATCAGTATGTTGTTGAAGAGATATCTGCCCTCCTATGTTTATTGCATTACTAGTTACAGTAGCCAAGACATGGAATCAACCTAAGTGTTTATTAGTGTATGAATGGATAAATAAAATATGTCATATATACACAATGGAATACTATTCAGCCATAGAAAAGAATGAAATTCTGTCATTTGCAACGAACATGGATGAACCCAGAGGTCATTATATTAAGTGAAATAAGCCAGGCATCTCATTTATATGTGGAATCTAAAAACGTTTATCTCATAGAAGTAGAAAGTAGAATAGTGGTTACCACTGGCTGGGGAAGAGATAGGAGAGATGAAGAGAGGTTGGTCAACAAGTGCAAACCTACAGTCACATAGGAGGAATAAGTTCTGGTGTTCTATGGTACAGTAGGGTGACTTTAGTTAATAATAACATATTTCAAAATACAAGAGAAGCTTTGAATGTTCTCATTAAAAAATGACAAGTATCAAAATACCACACTGTATTCCATAAATATATACAATTATTATGTGTCAAAAATAAAATAAAACTTTAAAAAGATGTCAGTTTGGTCACACACATATTTACGTAAACATAGTTTATCATTTCACTAACAGTTATTCTCTCTTTTATATTTCATCACTTATCTCACATTGGTATTTTTTATGTTGTGTTTGAAAATCACTGCTGTAGAGTACCATAAAGGGTCTTAATTTTCTATTTGTAATCCCACTCTTGCTTCAATCATGAGAAAGTGACTGAATAACTGTGTTAAATGAACTGAAGGAGAGCCTGAGCATGAATCCTTTGGCTTGATTATCTATGTACAATAGTTTATTTAGTAAGACGAAAATGGTTGGTTATAATTGCAGTGATTTAGTTGGAGTATATTGTGTTTGGAAAATTGTTTGTTTTAGAATATCTCAGAGAAAATTGGCCTCTCAGAAATAATTTTACCTTATAATGAACTTTGCAAATTGCTTCTGCAAAATCACTAGGTTCAGGTTTCTGCTTTCAGTTAGGTTGTAGAAGGTGGTAATGGGACATTGTGGCTTCTGGAACAACTAAAAAAAAAATAATGTTACAAAAATCAACGTTGTAATAATATGTTACTACCTAATAAAATGCCCCAATGTTCAGTGGTGTAAAACAGCAAGTCTCATTTAGCTCATCGTTCTATGGGTTGAAAATTCAGGCAGGTCCCAGCTTGGTGATTTTTGGTTGCATGTTTCGTTGACTGAGATCACTGGGTGGTATTCTGCTGGTGGATGGAATTCTCTGGAGGATTCAAGATACATATATACAGGGTGCCTGGGCAGAGGTGGAAGGCTAAGTCTACATGACCTTTCTAGCATGGTAGTCTTAGCATAGTCAGACTTATTATTGTGGCTTCCGGCTTCTAGAGAGAATTTTCCTGGAGATAGAAAGTGGACGCTGCCAGTGTTTTAAAGCCTAAAACTGAAAAATGGTACCATATCACTTCCACTATATTCTGTTGGTCAAAGGAGTCACAGAGTTCTTCCAGTTTTAGTGAGAGAAGACATAGGCATGACCTTCCAGTGGAAGAAGTATCAAAACATTTGTGGCCTTCTTTAATCCACCACAGTCCACTATCTGGTCACAAATGATTCAGTCTCTTCCTATGTTCCTTATTTACTCACCCACTTCCAAGAATCCCAAAATTGTTTTCCAATCTTCTTTACCCTGAGTCTTAAAGTTCAAGAACTTGTTATTTACAACAAGTACACTGTTCAGGAATCTTCTCAGGTGTAGCTGAAGAGACAACTACCCAACAATATAATGAAGAAGCAGTCATAGAATAGCTGCAGTAAACATTCCCATTCACAAATAGGGAAACAGGAAACATACAGCTTTACTGTTCCATAGAAATTTTGATATACTGTTGTTAGTTCTTTTATTAGGCTATTCTTGCCTCCTGATAATGATTCTCCCTGGCTCCAGGTTTTGCTCTCTCAATTTAGAGTCATCCTTTCTCTGTAAGAAATGGTCATTTTTTGCAACTGAGTAGCCTTTTCAGCCTTTCTGCCTGTAGAAATTTGAGAGTCCAAAAGCCTGTTTTCGTTTTGCACTATCTCTGTCCCTTTCAGCGCAAGCTGATATAATGTTTTTTAAAAGTTTGTGGGCT
Source organism: Gorilla gorilla gorilla (assembly GCF_029281585.2). Classification (NCBI taxonomy): domain Eukaryota; kingdom Metazoa; phylum Chordata; class Mammalia; order Primates; family Hominidae; genus Gorilla; species Gorilla gorilla. The sequence goes on from NC_073232.2 coordinate 88,143,076, forward strand.
TCCTGTGTATCAAATTGTAGCCCACTCCATTAATCAGAGGCCCACCCACATTTATTTTAGAGAGGCATTTTTTTTCTTTCATACTGAGTCAAGGTATTTTGAAACAACACCCATAATATTCGTATGAGCTTTTCTGTCTGTTTAACAGTCCAAAGTGCACATCATCAAGATTCTTAGAGGCCTTTTGCCTTAGAACAGAATCTAAGTGTCATACTCTTAAGATTCTTAGAACTGAACTAGATACGATTTTAGTCTTTCAGTCTCAACAAGGTGTTTTACAGCCATGCTGTAGAGATTTTTATCCTGAAACCACGCTTTACTGGTAGTAGGCCCCAAGCCTTAATAGTAATTCTGTAACTCTGAAACTTTTTCTTACATTTCTCTCTAGAGATAATGGGGATGAGAAACTGTTTAGTTTTGAAAAGATCAAGTCCTGGTTCTTTAAAAATTTTCCTCTAACTTCTACTTGAAAATGAAACAGTTCTTTCATCAGTTTGTGTATCCATAACTTATAGATAGCTAAAGGAGACCACCACTTTCAACCTTTCGCCTAGAAATCTTCTTAGCCAAATTTACCACTTTATAGGGGTATATTTTGTCTTTTTTTTTTTTTTTAAACAGTCTCGCACTGTCGCCTGGGCTGGAGTGCAGTGGTGCGATGTTGGCTCAATGCAACCTCCACCTCCCGGGTTCAAGTGATTCTCCTGCCTCAGCCTTATGAGTAGCTGGGATTACAGGTGCCCGCCACCACGTCCAGCTAATTTTTTGTATTTTCAGTAGAGAAGGGATTATACCATGTTGGCCAGGCTGGTCTCGAACTCTTGACCTCATGATCCATCCTCCTTGGCCTCCCAAAGTGTTGGGATTACAGGTGTGAGCCACTGTGCCTGGCCTATTTTGTCTTTTCTATTTCATGTGAGGAACAGTGTTACAAACTTCCCACTGCATAAGAAGAGTTATTCATCTATCCACCATAAGGTTTTCATTAATGTTGTTCAAACCTTCACTAACAGTCTTCTTAAGTCACTTCCAGCTTCTGCTCACCTCTGGTCCCAAAGCCAATGCCACATGTTTTAAGATTTTATTACAGAATTCCACTTCCCTTTACTAGATTCTGTTATGGTTCTCTAATTCTGTGTAAGAAAATACCTAAACACATCCCCTGAAGACAGCAGCCATTTTATTGTACCTCACAATTTGTGGGCCAGAGAAAAGGGCAGGTTCAGCTGGTGGTTATTCTTTTTCATGTAGCATCACCTGAGGTCACTTGGTGGCCTTCAACTCGAGAATGAGCTCAATGGGGTCTGGAGGATAAAAGACAGCTGTAATCACATTTCTGTCACTTTGGCAAAGATAACCCAAAACCTAGTTTTATCTGGGACTGTCAACCAGAGGACCTGCATGTAGCTTCTCTAGTATAACAGTCCTACAGTAGTTAGATTATGATGACAGTAGCACAAAAGACAGGAAGGAGGAAATAGATAAATTTTATTACAAAGTTTTTATATTTTGTATGTGAAGTGGTATAATATTTGAAGTTATGTTGTGGCAGGTTAAATGTGCATATTTTAAACATGAGCACAACCACTAAAGCTACAAAGATACAAGTATATTTATAATAGGCCAGTAGTGGAGATAAAATGGAAAACTAAAAAATACGCAATTTCAAATATGGCAGGAAAAAAAGGGAAAAGGGAACAAGAACAGATTGGGACAAATAGGAAATAACAAGATAATTCATTCAGATCCAACCATATAAATAATTACATTAAGTTTAAATGATCTAAATATTCTAAAGACAGCAATCATCAGGCTGGATAAAGTAGCAAGACCTAACTATACTGTCTACAAAATATTCCCTTCGAATATATACAAAGCGGTTAAAAGTAAAAGAATCATGTGTTTTTTGGCTGCATAGATGTCTTCTTTTGAGAAGTGTCTGTTCATGTACTTCGCCCACTTTTTGATGGGGTTGTTTGTTTTTTTCTTGTAAATTTGTTTGAGTTCATTGTAGATTCTGGATATTAGCCCTTTGTCAGATGAGTGGGTTGCGAAAATTTTCTCCCATTTTGTAGGTTGCCTGTTCACTCTGATGGTAGTTTCTTTTGCTGTGCAGAAGCTGTTTAGTTTAATTAGATCCCATTTGTCAATTTTGTCTTTTGTTGCCATTGCTTTTGGTGTGTTAGACATGAAGTCCTTGCCCATGCCTATGTCCTGAATGGTAATGCCTAGGTTTTCTTCTAGGGTTTTTATGGTTTTAGGTCTAATGTTTAAGTCTTTAATCCATCTTGAATTGATTTTTGTATAAGGTGTAAAAAATGCTCATCATCACTGGCCATCAGAGAAATGCAAATCAAAACCACAATGAGATACCATCTCACACCAGTTAGAATGGCAGTCATTAAAAAGTCAGGAAAGAACAGGTGCTGGAGAGGATGTGGAGAAATAGGAACACTTTTACACTGTTGGTGGGACTGTAAACTAGTTCAAACATTGTGGAAGTCAGTGTGGCGATTCCTCAGGGATCTAGAACTAGAAATACCATTTGACCCAGCCATCCCATTACTGGGTATATACCCAAAGGACTATAAATCATGCTGCTATAAAGACACATGCACATGTATGTTTATTGTGGCATTATTCACAATAGCAAAGACTTGGAACCAACCCAAATGTCCAACAATGGTAGACTGGATTAAGAAAATGTGGCACATATACACCATGGAATACTATGCAGCCATAAAAAATGATGAGTTCACGTCCTTTGTAGGGACATGGATGAAATTGGAAATCATCATTCTCAGTAAACTGTCGCAAGAACAAAAAACCAAACACGGCATATTCTCACTCATAGGTGGGAGTTGAACAATGAGATCACATGGACACAGGAAGGGGAATATCACACTCTGGGGACTGTTGTGGGGTGGGGGGAGTGGGGAGGGATAGCATTGGGAGATATACCTAATGCTAGATGACGAGTTAGTGGGTGTAGCGCACCAGCGTGGCACATGTATACATATGTAACTAACCTGCACAATGTGTACATGTACCCTAAAACTTAAAGTATAATTAAAAAAAAATAAAAAATAAAAAAAAATAAAGTAAAAGAATCAAAAGAGATACCATGCATATACTAATCATTAAGAAAACTGGAGGGAGCTATATTACTAGCCAATAAAATAAACTTCAAAACATGAGATAATACTAGCAGTATTGAGAAATATTTCATAATGATGTAAGAATCAGTTAATTAAAGAGACATAATTTTAAATGTCTGTAAGCCTGATACTAACAGAGCCTTAAAATACTTGAAGCAATAATGGACAGAACAGAAAAGAGAAATAGATAAAGCTATTACAGTTAGTTTTCTCAACACTTCTCTTTCTCACTTTTCTTTCAATTGCTAGAACAAGTAGGCAGAATATCAGTAAAAAAAAAAAAATCTGGAAGAGTACTGTAAAGTAGAAAAAATCAACAAAACCACAAAACCAAAAGTTGTTTCTTTGAAAAGATTAACAAAACTGATAAACCCCTACTAAGAAAAAAAAAGAAAGTTCAAATTAACAGTATAAGAATAAACAGGAAACATTAATAGAGGTCCAGGAAATATATAAGGGATAAGAAAATATGATGAACAATTTTTGTCAATACATTCGACAGTTTAATGAAATAAACAGATTCCTTGAAACAACCGTTTCTCCTCTTTGACGTAACTAACTGCACTAACGTTCTTGTTCCATCTTCTCTTGAATTTGTTCCATTATTTAGTACTCTCCCTTGAAAAATACAGCATAAAAATGACTCAAAAGAAGTAAAAAATCTGAATGCTGCTATATCTGTTAGAGGTATCAACTCCTTAATTAGAAATCTCCCCACCTCTAGTGGCATTCATCAACTGAACTGGGTCTCAGTATTAAGTCCTTGAATGTGTCTAGAAATTCAAAACCACTGTAGCTGGCGAGTTCTCCCCTCAACCCAACCCCCATATAGTTTTCTTCATACTACTTTCTATTTATTTACTTTACATCCCTGTTGGTGGAGTTTGAAGGGACCAATTAATTATATCACTTTTTTATTCTTACCTCTGAACTCTTTAAGAAGTAGAGTTAAGATAAGAATGAAAATGTCAGTTTTGTTTATAGAGAAACTAGGTAAAAGAGTACACCTAGCTTTGCATCTAGTCTTCCTACCCCTTCAAATTGGATCGACTTAACTTGCCCTGTAGTGTTTACTGTGTAGATGACTGGCCAATGAATTTGCATTTGGACAAGCAAGTTCTGAGAGTCAGAGACTGTTGACACATGTGGCCAGTCTTTTGCCGAAACAGATGTGTCAGAAAGAGGGAGAGAGGTTGGTGTTTTGTCACCTACAACTTAGGTGATGCCCTACTCTTATGCTCTCTTTTTCCAAGCAGTCGTGCTCCCAGTTCAGATGGAACCCACAATTAGTCCACTGCTGACTTACTTTCAGTTCCTTATGTCATTTGAACCTTATGCTCTATTGTGAACAAGTTATTATAACTTTGATCTTCTCTCATAACTCTTTTCCCTTCTCTTCCCTAGAAATTTAAACCTGGCATTCAAAGGCCGCAATTTGTTTGTTTGTTTGTTTGTTTTACCATCTCAAGAAAAAGCATGGCATTTAAAAAATCTAGGTTTTAAAGGAGGCTTGATGTGTACCTTTGCTCACCAGTATCAATTCAAGGCTCAGCATGCCACCTTTGTTCATTAGTTCCTTTTCTTATAACTCTTTCACTACCGTCTCCCTTTTCTAATTCCTGTTACTGGTTGACTTCCAGGACACTGCTCCAAATTCTTCAGTGACGTCACCACCAGGCTTGAAAGTAATGTCAACTCACACTATGTGACTATAATCTGTTTCTCCAAATTCATATTTTGAGTTTCTGATACTCAGAACTCATAGTGTTTTAACTGTCTCAGTTATGCCAACCAGAATTGTTCCAATATCTTAAATACTAAAAGCCCCTCTTCTCTGTTTTCTTCTTCTCTGGCAATTTTTTTCTCTTAAAACTCTTAAATTCAAATATTTTTTCCATTCATATACTTTCTCTTCATCTCTTTTTCTCCCTTCTTCTCTCCTCCTCCCTTTCCCTCTGTCTCAATAGATGGTCTTGCCATTGGGTCTGAATTCCCTCAACTTTACTCCCTTACACACAAATGTTTGTATTCATCACCCATCCTTTCCTCTATTTCTAACCATAGAGAAACAACTGTTTCTTCTCTTTAACATGACTAACTGCACTAAAGTTCTTGTTCCCATCTTCTCTTGAATTTGTTCCATTATTTAGCACTCTCCCTTATATTTCTTCCTGTTACTAGCATTAAAAATGAAAAAAAAACAGCACCAATGACAAAAACCTTGTTAAAGATTCAGCTTCACTTTCAAAGTATACCAGACTTCTTAGAAGACTAAAATTTATTGGTTAATTCCACTTTTTCTCCTTAAAAAAAAACTTCCAATTATTGGAAGTCTTTGTTTACTTTTATTGCCTTTCTGAAACATATTCCAAAGGTCACTAGTGATTGGTAAGTTCTTCTCAGTTCTTCTGCCTTGAAAAGGCAGGACAGGGCGCTCTCTTCTTTTGCTCTTCTTTCGTGACTTCATTGATAGATATCAGTATTTTGTGGAAGGCCTCTTCTAAAATAAATAAACCTTTTAGGAGATGTGCAAACTGTTCTATTAGTGCAGCAAACAAGACTACACAGATGATTCTGAAATGATACCTCCTTAGAGAAAATTTGTATAAGATTTTTATTATAGGTTAGAGATACGAAATTCTGGGACAGGATATCAGAAATGACGCAAGTCATCGGATTGATTGATTTCTTAAGTTCATGGTTCATGTAAACAATGCATGATTCTGATTGGAAAGAAAGGTCTATTGTGGCCTAAGAATCCTATGTTTGTAACCATATCACTGAATGTTGGTGATGGTTTCACGTCTCAGTCTTGCATAATTGTTTAGGCTGTTATTCTGCTTCTCACTTTCAAGTATATTTCAGAGAATTTTAAACTTTTTACTTTTATTGCAGTTACTCTGATTTCTTCTCATCTTGACTACCGTAGTAACAAAATAGATCTCACTGCTTTTTGAATTTTCTCATGGTAACTTACACTTGAAAACCAGAGCCATCTTTTAAAATACAAATTTGAATGTGTTTTCTGCCAAACACCCTTGGTGCCTCTTTATGTATAAAATAAAGCCCCATGTACTGAATCTAGCATTCAACCTCTTACAGTATAATCTCAGCCCCAAATTCTAGTCCTTATCGATCTCCCTCCCCATTTCTCTCTTTTTGTATTCAGTCCATGAGGCAGAGCCTTCCCACGTTTTCCCTGTAGTAATTATCGTGCTCCAAAATCCCGTAGCGCCTGTGTCACTTGTAGCACTTACTACATCGCTTCGATACAGAGTTTTTCATGTTTGCCTGTTATTGCGGTTTGTATTTCTTAAGAACAAAAACTGTCTCTTATTCAATTTCATAGCTCCCTGTTCCCCATGATACTGAGTAGGGCACAAATGCCAGCTAAATTTTAAATAATTCAGTTTAAATCAGGCTTAAATATCTAATAATATATTTTCTAGAATTTTTAGCAGGTTGACATAAAAATATGTGAAGACAATATATCTCCTATTTTAGAAGTCTTTGAGCACAGCTTGAGATTTTTATTTTAGGTTCTTAAATTATACGTGGTATAAGAACTGTAAATTTTGTAGAACTTCGTAGAACTCTTTTATGGTCTTTCAGGTGCAGTCATCTAATTGGCTCCTATAAGGTACCTAGAAATTCTTTATAATTTTGTTATTTCCACTACATTTGTTTTCAGATAAAAATGAATGCCATTTCCCATCCAGTACTGAAGTGTTAAAGTTAGAAGACATTTGCTAAGTCAAATCACTTCAGGTAAGTCTGCTCACATCTAGCTTGGTACCAGCTTAAGATTTATTTAAAATGCAAAGAATTAAGTTTACTAACTTGGACATCTCAACTCTCAAATTTCTCAGCATATCTTCTAGTCACCTTGTATATTGAATCATTGGTCTTGGGAAATAGTGGAAAGATGATTTCTTATTAAATTTCACATGCTTATAAAAATAAAATGTTCTGGCCAGGCATGGTGGCTCATGCCTGTAATGCCAGCACTTTGGGAGGCCAAGATGGGTGGATCACCTGAGATCAGGATTTCGAGACCAGCCTGACCAACAAGGTGAAACCTCTTCTCTACTAAAACTACAAAAATTAGTTGGGCATGGTGGCAGGCGCCTGTAGTCCCAGCTACTTGGGAGGCTGAGACAGGAGAATTGCTTCAGCCCTGGAGGCCGAGGTTGCAATGAGCTGAGATCACGCTACTGCAGTCCGGCCTGGGCAACAGAGCGAGACTCCATGTCAAAATAAAATAAAATAAAATAAAATAAAATAAAATGTTCAGTTTTAAACTCATGGTGTTATTTGTCTAAGTGAGACTAACACCTTAAAATCATCCTTGTATTTGTATCAAGTCTAGTCGTTAAGTCCTAAGTGCCAAACAATGCTTTTGCGTTGTAGCTAATATATATATATAGTTTTTTAAGGCTTTATACAACTTTTCTAAATTATTTATATGTTCTTATTTAAAGAAATATTTTGTTAATTAACTAGCACTTGAACCTTAAATGTTTATTAACTATTTGTGTAAAAAATCTTTGAAAGGTCATCTTAATCACCCTCAACTCTTATAGTGATCTCCTAATAATCTTTCTGTATTCATTCTCTCTTTCCCTGCCCTGTGTTCATTGTTAGATAAACCTGCATATAGAACCACTTTTAGTAATTTTAAAGCACTTTAATGGCTTCCAACTCCCTCTTGGATGGAATCCATGTTCGTTTGCCTAGCATTCAAAGCCTCCCACGAAGATCCTGAAAATGTACCCCACTTGAGCCAACTGGGCTTTTCCTATTCTCTGAACTCTCATTGTTCTTCATGCATCTGTCTTGACTTGTACTGGTTTTCCTGCGTGTGATGTCCCCTGCTGCCCTGACACTATTTCCTCTGCACGTTGAAACCCTGTGCAAGCCTCTCTATGACACGTTCTCTGATTACTCCAGCTAGAAGCACTAGCTCTTTCTCTCTCTGCCAGTGTCATCTAATGTTTTGTTTGTATCACTGTTGTGGCATATTTTACCATGCAGCTTTATTGTTTGTGTTTATGTTTGTCTTATCTCCCACCCTAGATTGTAAGGACTATAAAATCCAAGATCTTGTCTGATTTTTGTTTCCTACAGCTTTCACCATAGGCTTTAATAGTGCTTAGTAAATATTTATGTAATAAATTAAGAGTGTGCTGGCTTTTTCTCTCATCATTTCCTTTGTCTTTCATCCTTATAAATGCATATGTTCCATATTCTTGGCAACCATTTTTGTTCTGCACTCCTGGTTGCCATCTTCTCCTAGGAAAATACTGACCTTAGTGCAGTTAACAAGATACAGTCAGTTCCTGACCCAAGAAATGCACTGTATTCCAAAAGTTCATGTCTAGTTCTGTTGTTTGGAATGCAGAATGTATTTTTCCACAAAAACAATGTTATAAATAGTGGTTAGGTTCTCAGCCAGCCCTCCCAAGACTATTTAACTCACTGGTACCAGCACCACTTTCACTATGGGCAGCCATGGTGTACAATGCTGTTTTGTGGAGAGATTGTAGCTCTGGATATGGAGATATATCTCCCATGCTCTAGAAATAGGACAGAAAGTTTCTGGGCAGGTTGAACAGTAGGAGAGTCTGAGCTGGACCTCTGACAGCATTGGATACTCTCCCATCAGAAGCTTCTTGGTTTTCAGTATTTACAGGAGAGACTTTTACCTGTAGGTTGCTGATACTCTCATGTCACCTAAATTGAGGGCAAAGGGACACTTGCTCTTCTGATCTTTCCCACAGTTGATTAGGATGGTAAATGGGGTTTTCTCTATCCTTTCACATGGGTGGGTTGTTTTTAAGTCAGGTATTGAAAGATCAGGGACTGTTTCACTAATTCCTCCTTTTGGATGCTATACAAACTTATGGGAATTGAATATATAAACATGGAAAATACTTCTATCTATAGGGAGAAAAACACATTTACAGGTATCACCCCTGTGTTTGACATCACATCAGTTTTTGTGGACAAGGGATTATCATTTACATAGGCATAATGATGCTTCTAGTGAGAAACACGTCAGTAAGTACATAAACAACCCTCAAGGCTGACGGTTGAGGTTGTCATGCTGTAAGAAAAAACACTTCATAAATTTCAGAGAATTTAATTTATTCAGTCATAAGTATTGAGCACATGAGTGTCTACTTTATGCTTAATACTGTGGTCAATGCTAAGGGCTAGGAAGTGGGAACAAAAGATGTTATAGTTTGCCTTCAGGCCGGGAGCAGTGGCTCATGCCTCTAATCCCAGCACTTTGGGAGGCCGAGGTGGGTAGATCACGAGATCAGGAGATCGAGACCATCCTGGCTAACACGGTGAAACCCCGTCTCTACTAAAAATACAAAAAATTAGCCGGGTGTGGTGGTGCATGCCTGTAGTCCCAGCTACTCAGGAGGCTGAGGCATGAGAATCACTTGAACCTGGGAGGCAGAGGTTGCACTGAGCCAAGATCGTGCCACTGCACTCCAGCCTGGCAACAGAGTGAGACTCCATCTCAAAATAAATAAATAAATAAATAAAGTTTGCTTCCCTGGGAAGTCTGAAATATAGGGAGCAAAATATTAAACATTCACATTGAAAACAATATATGATTAATTGCCATAAAATGCTTCATAAACATAAAAAATGCCTTTTGGATTATCAGAATGGAATATCATATCCCCATGATTGTAAGGATACTGGTGGGATTTCACTTAGCTTTAGAAGAATAGTGCTAGAGCTAGGCCGGGCATGGTGGCTCATGCCTGTAATCCCAGCACTTTGGGAGGCCAAGGCGGGCAGATCACCTGAGGTCAGGAGTTTGAGACCAGCCTGACCAATATGATGAAACCCCATCTCTACTAAAAATACACAAATTAGCCAGGCATGGTGGCGTGCACCTGTAATCCCAGCTACTCGGGAGGCTGAGACAGGAGAATCGCTTGAATCCGGGAGGGGGAGGTTGCAGTGAGCTGATTGTGCCATTGCACTCCAGCCTGGGCAACAAGAGAGAAACTCCATCTAAAAAAAAAAAAAGAGCTAGAGAGGAAATGATATTCCAGGTTGGATTAACAGCATGAATAGAGGACTGGCAACACAAGCAAACAAAGCATTACTGAGTGGAGCAGAGGGTTAATTCATGTTGGCTGAAACAATGGGGGTGCGGGGTGGGGAATTAGACCACTGGTTCAACCCTGGCAGTAGATAAGAGTCATCCATAGATATTTTTAAAGATATTAAGTCCCTAGATCTTAGCCCAGAACTAGTAAGTAGAGTTCCAGGGGCATGGAACATAAACCTGTTTGTTTTTTAAAGCTCCCCTCGTGGTTCTGATATCATCCAGGGTTGAAAATCCTTGAATTAGAAGAATGGGCCAAATTTAGGAGAATCATGAATGCCCTCCTGAGGAGTTGAGCCTCTGTCCCTCAAGCACTGGGAAGACTATAGAGGTTTCTGAGACAGGTGACATGATCGAATTGGTGTTTGCCAAGATAAATGATTTGTCAGCTACATGTGAATGGAAGAGAAATAAGAAACACCTTGAATTAGAGCAGTGGTCATGGTAATAAAGAGAAGAGCCACCTTTTTAAGTGTAGTTAGATGTGTGGGAGCTGGTGATGTCAGCCTTGACCTCAGCATGATCTGTTTTATAAACTGATTATACAGTTTCACCCTCATTAATTTGATCTCTTTACTCATTCAGCCTGGCAACTTAAATAGTAATTTCAGCCAGTTTGCATTTAATGGAAGGAGACCATTGTCTACTCATGTACCCGTCTAACTCATAATAGTAAGGGAAGTTATGTGTATGAGGAATATGACCTTTAACATAATCATTATAAAGCATTTAATAACCTCCCACATATGCAATAACACAACCCCAGTCCTGTATGATTGTGCCAAGAGCCAGAATCACATGTATAAAGTAGTTATTAGCACACAGTTCCCTAGCGTTAAGTTGAAATTTGAAGAAATGTTCTAAATCATGTTACGCATTTTAATATTTTTAGCATTAAATTTGATAATTGCATAATTTTCTGATGTTAGACCCAAGCATGCCTCCTGACTACAGCACCTGTTCTTACTCTGAATTTATGCTCCTCTTTGGCAAGGAATGCAGCCCCTCACCCTCCATTTGGGCCCATCCCCTGCTGGTGTCAATCCATTAGCACCCCTGCCCTAGGCTCATCCAAAGGGATAACTGGGCCAGCAGAGAGGAGTTGTAAAGGAGTCAGAATTTCTTTTGTGGCACAGACACACAAAGGATCTTGGTGGTTCTTTTGCTTCTGGTCCAAGAGGAACACGATAGCTGCTAAGGTACACACACTGAGGAGTCCCAAGTCTCACCACAGATGAGAAACATTTCATATCTCTTTGATGTGTTTAAAATTTTTTTATGTTTGGAGGCAATGAACCATATTAATTAGAGAGCAGAGAATAAGTTCAAAGCATAAAGGTTTGACGTGACCTGCCTCCTTTTAAAAAAAAGCTCAACATCATAAAATATTTAAAAACAATGACTTTTTTGGCAATTCTTTAATAGTACACATGTGACAACAGTTTCTACCATGGTCTTCGTCCATGACAATACATTTATTGTTGTTTTATCAATATCTCCACATCCTATGAATTACATTTTTTTTTGAGACGAAGTCTTGCTCGTCCCCTAGGCTGAAGTGCGATGGCGCGATCTCAGCTCATTGTAACCTCCGCCTCCCAGGTTCAAGCGATTCTCCTGCCTCAGCCTCTTGAGTAGCTGGGATTACAGGCACCTGCCACCATGCCTGGCTAATTTTTGTATTTTTAGTAGAGACGAGGTTTCACCATCTTGGCCAGGCTGGTCTTGAACTCCTGACCTCAGGTGATCCGCCTGCCTTGGCCTCCCAAAGTGCTGGGATTACAGGCGTTAGCCACCATGCCCGGCTGAGTTACATTTCTAATAGCTATTTAGATTTCTGCTAATCACCCAAATGCTTAACCAGAAAGTGGATGGTTTGTTTAGATTTGAGGGATTCTGTAGTAGAGAGGGAAGAGAAAGGGGGTAACATTTATCAAGTGCCCACTTTGTGCCATGTTCTTTACATGTATTTTTCCACTTTAACTCCATTTTGCAAATGAGCAAATCGGGCTTTAGAGGTTTAAAAAAACCGAAGTCATAAGTCGAGTTGGCAATAGAAACTGGATTTGATTACAGGTCTGGCTGTCTGACTGTCTAATCATCCTGGTCTTAGAAATCTTCATGGCTTTTATTTGTGAGGTAAGATCAGTGAACTCAGAATTAGGAGGTTTGAGTACCGGCTTCACCTCTTCTATAGTTTGGATGTTTGTCCCCTCTGCTATGGTTTGGCTGTGTCCCCACCCAAATCTCATCTTGAATTGTAATACTCGTAATTTCCACATGTCTAAGGAGAGACCTGGTGGGAGGTGATTGGATCATGGGGCAGTTCCCCCATGCTGTTCTCATGATAGTGAGTGAGTTCTCACAAGATCTGATGGTTTTATAAGGGGCTCTCCCCTCCTCACTCCTCATGCTTTCTCTTGCCTGCCACCATGTAAGACGTGCCTGCTTCTTTTTGCCATGATTGTAAGTTTCCTGAGGCCTCTCCAGCTACATGGAACTGTGAATCAATTCAACGTTTTTTCTTTATAAATTAACCAGTCTCTGGTATTTCTTTATAGCAATGTGAGAACAGACTAATACACTCTCCAAATCTCATGTTAAAATTTGATCCCCATGTTTGAGGTGAGACCTAATGGGAGGTGTTTGAGTCATGGGCGCAGATCCCTCATGAATGTCTTGGCACCCTCCTTGCTCTGTTCGTTTCCACCAAGAGCTGTTAAAAAGAGCATGGCACCTCCTCCCCTCTTGCTTCCTCTCTTGCTATGTGATCTCTGCACATGCAGCTCTCCCTTTTGCCTCCAGCCATTAGTGGAAACAGCCTGAGGCCCTCACCAGAAGCCAAACGGATGCTGGAAATATATGCCTTCTGTACAGCCTGTAGAACCATGAGCCAAAGAAGCCTTTTTTTCTTTATAAATCACCCAGCCTGACGTATTTATAGCAACACTAAATGGACTGAGACAACCTCTGTCACTAACAACCTTGAACAAATTATTTAACACCACTGAGCTTGAGTTTCCTCATCTGTAATATGGAGATAAAACCTGCTTTACCAACCATTTGGTGTTGTGGTGAGAATAATAAGCTAGGGAGTTTCCAAATGATTTCATAGGTATGAAAACCAATAGAACTTTCAGAGATGTTTAATTCAAGCAAAACACAACAATAAAGATTAAATGAGATGATTTGGACATATTTTATGGTATTTTACTTCCTAGCATTGCTCTACAAACTTACTAAAAGTAATGTTGGTCAGATTTTTAAGTTCCAAACACTGTGGTATTCCAAGCTGTCTCACTGTGCATTTAATACCTCAGTGTAGTAGATATCTCCTGGCAACATATCAAGTACCTGTTTTCACTTGCCAGAAGCAATCATTAGTTTCTATACCATAGCAAATAGGTCTGAACTCTGATAGATACTGAAGAAATGTTTGTAGCCAATGAGACTACTAACTAGCGATATGGCTTATTGGACTAGAGTTGATATTAACATTCTCAGAACAATTTTTCTTACATTTTTGAAGTTTTAGAACAAACCTGAGGAATAAAGACATTTCATAAAACTGTTTTTACAAAACTGCTTTTCAAAAATGTTTGCAAGTTTCTGAACAAGTTTTATAGGTTACAATATGGTGAGTACTGAAAGACAGTTATGAGCTATTAATATCAACTTACAAATGCTTCAAATATATGTATACAAGAGGTAAGAAGTTTGGGGAACTCAATAAATTGTAAGGATAGTGCTGTGAATGAAGTGACAGTGAGCCTGAGAAATGTTAAAGTCATTTTCCTAGCCTTACACAAAACCTTTACCCAGTTAAAGCTCTAAGTCTTTTCTACATGGGACACCAACTAACGAGTAGAGGAGCAGTATCACGCTTCAGATACACAGATACGGATCAAGGAGAGTGCACCCATTTGGGCTTGGATTCCTGAGTGTGTGCAACTCTTCTGCATCTGCCAACTCGGTATATCCCAAAGAGGGTTCCCCAGTCCTCAAGTGCTGATTTCTTTTTTTTTTTTCTTTTTCTTTTTTTGAGATGGAGTCTCACTCTGTCACCCAGGCTGGAGTGCAGTGGCGTGATCTCGGCTCACTGCAAGCTCTGCCTCCCGGGTTCACACCATTCTCTTGCCTCAGCCTCCTGAGTAGCTGGGACTACAGGCACCCGCCACCACACCTGGCTAATTTTTTGTATTTTTAGTAGAGACGGGGTTTCACCGTGTTAGCCAGGATGGTCTCGATCTCCTGACCTCGTGATCCACCCACCTCGGCCTCCCAAAGTGTTGGGATTACAGGCGTGAGCCACCGCGCCTGGCCTCAAGTGCTGATTTCAGTGTGGCTCCCAGTGCCCACACTGTGGCTGTTTTCTATATCTGGTAGATGGGTAGCTGCAATTGGGGCCAGGTCAAGTGAAGTGCAAGGGGCAGTAGACATGGAAAACAAAGAAAACATACAACACAGATTGCAAAAATCTGGACCTCTTGACAAGTTTGGTTCATAAATGTGTGTTTTCTGTAGCCTGCATAGCCTGCGTAATGTTTTTTATTTTAATTATTATTAATTTTACCGACAGGGTCTCACTCTGTCACCCAAGATGAAGTACAGTGGCCTTATCATAACTCACAGTAGCCTTGAACTGCTAGGCTCAAGCGACCCTCCCACCTCAGCCTCCTGAGTTACTGGAATTACAGGTGCAAGTCATGATGCCTGGCTCTTTTGTTTTTAAAGCATAAATTGCTTGTTAACAAGTATTATTTTAACTAGTAACTGATATAATTTGTTGTTAAATAATTTAATGCGCAAATCCATATTTCCACATTCTCTTGGAAACTGGCAGCTTTGGTCCTGCTCTTGCATGTGGCAGTAACCAGCTAGAGCTAAGTAGAAGCTGCCTCTATTAGATGGGAGGCTGTGCTTTTACATTATAGGTTGTAACCTATAACACCCCTGGCTGTTGTTTTTCTTTGAACAGAATTTAGAGGAAGGTTTAAATGTTACTTATACCACCATCTGTGTTAAAATTGGAAATAGCAAATTGATTGGATGACATATTTCAATATAAGTGAGAGATGGTATTAATTTTCTAGGACTACATAAGCAAGTACTACAAACTGGGTGGCTTTAAATAACAGAAATTTATTCTCTTATAGTTCTAAAGGCTAGAAATCTAAAGTCAAGGTGCTGGCAGGACCGTGTTCCCTCAGAGGCTCATGGGGAGGATTCTGCCTTGCCTTTTCTGGCTTCTGGTAGCCCCAGGCATTCCTTGCCTTGTGGTAGCATGATGCCAGTCTGATTCCATCTTATGAGTGTCTTCCCTCTGTGTCTGTCTACATCCAAATTTTCCTCCTCTTGTGAGGATACCAGTACATTGGATTAGGGCACACCCTAACCTGGTATGAACTCATTTTAACCTGATTATATCTGCAGAGACCCTATTTCCAAATAAGGTCATATTCACAGGTACTGGGGGTTAGGACTTCAACATATCATTTTGGGGTCATAATTCAACCCATGACCGATGGCCTATTTCTTTGTAGAGTGCAGAGTAATGGTTAAGGGCAGGGTTCCTTGAGGCAGAGTGCTGCATTCAACTTCACAACTTATTTGCTATGTGATCTTGGGTAAGCTGATTACCCAGTGCCTCAGTGCTCTCATCTATACAATGGGATAGTGGCACAATCCTGTAAGGTTATTATAGGATTGCAGTAAGGACAAAATAAGTTAACATATATAAAGCACTTAGTACATTGCCTGGCACATACTATATGCTCAATAAACTGAACTATTGTTATTATTAGCTGTTATTCATATGTAATTTAAATGTATACAAGGAGTACCAGTGCCAAAAACTATTATTTAAGATAGCATTATGAAACCATGGAAAAACCAGGGATAGTAGGTAGAATTGTTGCATGAAAAAATAAAAAGAGAGAGACTAGAATTTTAATAAGTTTTTTTTAATGCATACAACTGTAATACTTTAAAAATGTTAGCCTGCTCACTCTTTTAGATTACCTGCCTGGCCCCTATATGCACTTGAAGCTAACTGAAGACCCAAAGAACTTCAAACCCAGAAGCTTAGATATTGCCTGTTGGGTTGCTGAGCACAATGGCCTGTAGGTAATAATGAAGGAAGTTACTCCAGGGAGAGTGTCCAAGGAACACTGACTTCTAAGCCTTCCTACTTGTCTCCTTGGGAGCACGTTATTACCCTCTACCTTCTCCTTATAAATCTTTAGATTAAAATTATTCTGGTCCCCAGTCTCTGGGTCAGAGATTGAGACTGAATAATTCTTTGAATTTAAATTATACGTTTCCTCCCAAGGGAACAAATATTTTGAGATATATTATTTCATTTTTCCACATAGACTTTACATAAAATAATTACACAACTTGATCTTTATTAAAAATCTGAGAGCTCTGATAGAGAAGGTGTAAAGAATTGGCAAGAATGTTTGACGTACCTGGAAGAAAACTGTTCAGTAGGTTAGTGGCTATTGGGTTTTTCATACTATAGAGTATACATACACTTCATTCTCAAAGATACTGCTACCTTGAAGACATGAATATTCAACTAAAGTCAAAGTATTTGACCTAAATGGTGAAAGGGACACATGCAAACGTTATTTCTGATTTGCAATTTTATTGGAATAAAAGAAGTTAGGGTATTTAATTTGGGGCAAAAAAAGTGTTATTTCTGTTGTTCAAGTATTAGTAATTGGAACATTTAGATTCAATGATGTGTTCATCAGGACTGCTTCAGTTGCAAATGAAAGAAAGCCAGCTCAAACCAGTTTATGAAAATAAAGGAAACTTAATTGTTTCTGTAACTATGGTTTCCAGAGGTGCATCTGGCTTCAGGCATGGTTTCAGCCAAAAACTCAAATGATCTCATTTGGACTCCTTTTCCTCTGCTGGTTTCTTTATTTGTCATTTTTCAGACAGGCATGGTCAGTAAGATGACCACTAGCAGCTCAAGATGGTTGTCCATCCAATTTAGCAATCTCAACAGAAAGAGAACCTGTCACACCAAATGTCTACCTACCTGCCTCAGAGAAGATGTGGATTGACTCTCTTTGACTTCATGTGTCACTGTGGCCTTGGAATGGGGTAAACTGGTGGGCCAGCCTTGGTATGTTTTCCCAGTGCTCCAGTAGAGGGGCATAGCCCAGTGACTGCAAGCCCCGTGAGGGTCTCACAGAGTAGGAGAGGCTTTCTCCAAAGGAACCAGAAGAAAAATGGGAATGTGTGCTTAGCAGACCAAAACTGTCCTGACTTCAAATCATTAAAAATGGTATGTGAAATCATTCAGATGGCAGTTTCTGGTTTTAGGAAAGAACCATCTGCCTTTTTTTTTTTTTTTTTTTTTTTAACTGAGTTTCTCTCTGTCGCCAGGCTGGAGTGCAGTGGCATGATCTCGGCTTACTACGACCTCCGCCTCCTAGATTCAAGCTTTTCCCCTGCCTCAGCCTCCTGAGTAACTGGGACTACAGGCACTCACCACCATGCCCGGCTAATTTTTTGTGTGTGTGTGTATTTTAGTAGAGATGGGGTTTCACCATGTTGGTCAGGAGGGTCTTGAGAGATGACAACGTGCCAGCAGCCCTCGCTTGCTCTCGGCACCTCCTCAGGCCATGGCGTCCACTCTGGCCACGCTTGAGGAGCCCTTCAGCCCACTGCTGCACTGTGGGAGCCCCTCTCTGGGCTGGCTGAGGCCAGAGCCGGCTGCCTCTGCTTGTGGGGAGGTGTGGAGGGAGATGCGTGGGTGGGAACCGGGGCTGTGCATGGCACTTGCAGGCCAGTGTGAGTTCCAGGTGAGCCCAGGAGTGCTGGCCCCGGGCAGTGAGGGGCTTAGCACCTGGGCCAACAGCTGCGGAGGGTGCACCGGGTCCCCCAACACTGCCAGCCCGCCCACGCCGTGCTTGAATTCTTGCCGGGTCTCAGCCACCTTCCCGCTGGGCAGGGCTCGGGACCTGCAACCCGCCATGCCTGAGCCCCGCACTCCCCCCCCCCAACCAAATGGGCTCCCACCAGGCCTGAGCCTCCCCTACGGGCACCGCCACCTGCTCTGCGGCACCTGCTCCCATCAACTGCCCAAGGGCTGAGGAGTGTGGGCGCGGAACTGGCTGCAGCTCCACCTGCGGCCCTGGCGAGGGATCCACTAGGCGAAGCCAGCTGGGCTCCTGAGTCAGTTGGGGACTTGGAGAACTTTTATGTCTAGCTGGAGGATTGTAAATGCATCAATCAGCACTCTGTGTCTAGCTTGGGGTTTGTAAATGCACCAATTAGCACTCTGTGTCTAGCTAAAGGTTTGTAAATGCACCAATCAGTGCTCTGTGTCTAGCTAATCTGGTGGGGACTTGGAGAACTTTTATGTCTAGCTGGAGGATTGTAAATGCACCAATCAGCGCTCTGTGTCTAGCTCAGGGATTGTAAACACACCAGTCAGCACCCTGTCAAAATGGATCAGTCAGCTCTCTGTAAAATGGACCAATCATCAGGATGTGGGTGAGGCCAGATAAGGGAATAAAAGCAGGCTACCCCAGCCAGCAGCAGCAACCTGCTCACATCCCCTTCCATACTTTGTTTGTGAAAGCTTTGTTCTTTCACTCTTTGCAATAAATCTTGCTGCTGCTCACTCTTTGGATCCACACTGCCTTTATGAGCTGTAACAATCACCGCGAAGATCTGCAGCTTCACTTCTGAGGCCAGCGAGACCACGAACCCACCTGGAGGAATGAACAACACCGGACAGGAGGAATGAACAACTCCAGACACTCCGCCTTAAGAGCTGTAACACTCACTGCGAAGGTCTGCAGCTTCACTCCTGAAACCAGCCAGACCACGAACCCACCAGAAGGAAGTCCGAACACGTCTGAACATCAGAAGGAACAAACTCTGGACACACGACCTTTAAGAACTGTAACACTCACTGCAAGGGTCCATGGCTTCATCTTGAAGTCAGTGAGACCAAGAACCCACCAATTTCAGACACAGTCTTGATTTGCTGACCTTGTGATCTGCCCACCTTGGCCTCCCAAAGTGCTGGGATTGCAGGCATAAGCCACTGTGCCTGGCCACCACCTGCTTTCTTCTATTAAAATCTTAGCATAAAACAAAGGAAATAGAAACAAAAATTCCAACTCTTTTTGTCAGAGGTAGATCTCATCAGTTACCTTAAACCATAAAATCTGAAACAGAAAGCATATGATACAGTAACTTAGTACCAGAAGGGCAAAACCAAAGCACCTGCAGAGGAGATGACAGTGATATCAGGAGGTTGAAGGAGGAAGGGAGGCATGGTGCTAAAAACAGATGATCAGCTGAAAGTCTGTAAAAGGACCAGCTGAACTCCCAGGTGTTCACCTCACTCCAGCTGGACAGCAATGTTCCTCAACTCCACGAGATGAGGGGTTCGTTCTCTGAAAAAATTGGAACTACAGAGAATCTAGACCAGGACTCGGGGACAGTGGAGGGTAGAGTTAACTGAATGTCTGGTCTGATCTTAGAGCAGCAGGAAAAACAAATGTCAAAAAAAAAGTGCTTTGAATAAGAACAAATAAGACTTTTAAATATCAGTACTCAAATTGATAGCAGGGTTTGCAGAACGTTTGCTTTTTTTTTTTTTGTCCAAACGTTGTGATTTGAAGTGACAAAGTTTGGGTCCTATTCTCTTTGAATGTTTGGCCCTTATATTTATATTTATAAACAAGTGTACCACTGGATCATGATAAATAACAAAGTTTCAACGTAGAGTATTAGTTTTTGTCTTCCCTTTCATCAGTGAAGAAGACAGAATCCTGAATGTTATTTTCTTCTGAAAGTTAGAGGAGACATCAAAAGCTGAAACCAACCCAAATGTCCAACAATGATAGACTGGATTAAGAAAATGTGGCACATATACACCATGGAATACTATGCAGCCATAAAAAATGATGAGTTCATGTCCTTTGTAGGGACATGGATGAAATTGGAAACCATCATTCTCAGTAAACTATCGCAAGAACAAAAAACCAAACACCGCATATTCTCACTCATAGGTGGGAATTGAACAATGAGATCACATGGACACAGGAAGGGGAATATCACACTCTGGGGACTGTTGTGGGGTGGGGGGAGGGGGGAGGGATAGCATTGGGAGATATACCTAATGCTAGATGACGAGTTAGTGGGTGCAGCGCACCAGCATGGCACATGTATACATATGTAACTAACCTGCACAATGTGCACATGTACCCTAAAACTTAAAGTATAATAAAAAAAAAAAAGAAAAAAAGAAATCCCAAAATATTTCACTCTGGAAATAAAATAAAATAAAATAAAATTGACAGACAAAAAAAAAAAAAAAGAAATTTAGCAGACATATTTTTCAGATTTTAATTACTAGAAAAAATATTATTTTTAGGATTCAATGACTATTATTGACTATGTAACTAATAAATGTTATTATGGTACTTTTAGATTAAAAGTCTATTCCAAATTGCATTTTGATTTTTCAGATGTTCTAAATTCTAGTGTGTAAATATTATAAAAGTATTGACATTTTGAAGTGGGTGGAGTTCCGTCCCCTCTCTTTGGATTAGCTTCTAAAACTTAATGAAATAGAAAGTAAGGGTCTTTTCCCACTGAAAAAAGGTTACATTTTATTCCTTATTGTACTGAGACCCAAATAAAATAGACAAATCAGAAATAAGAGTGCCAGAATTTTTTCTTGCCAATGTAACTTCTTAGAATTATGCTGAATTGCTTTTGCTGTAAAAACTGGACCAACTAGTCTATTATGGATATTTTGTAGAGAATTTCTGTACTTTTTTTTGGCTCAGTGAGGTCAAGAATTTTAAATTAGAATTAAAGAACTGGAAGGCATCCTCTTATTCATTTCGCAAATGAAAGAACTGAAGTCCTGAGAAGTCATGATTTATCCAGGATCACACAATTAATAGTGAAGGTTGGATGAAATAAGAGCCTCCTGGCCATCAGTTCAGTGATCTTTGTAAAAGACCCTTCGGGTTTATTTTCACCATCACTTTACGTGCAATGTCTGTAATTTACTGCATTAGGCCAGTTAGCACATTATAAGTTTGCGTTTAATCTGCTAAAACTAAGCGAACATCTAGGATTAGGAATACTGACAGTGACAAAAATCATGGATGGCAGGAAGCATATTGAAGAATCTTTAGCTAGGGTGGGAAATGTTCCTTCATTAGCTTCTGATCCTGCTGTCTGGGAGGAACTTCTTTGTTTATTGTTCTCAGGACCTGATTCTGCCTTCTGGAAGGTTCTTCGTTGCCCATTTTCCTCCAAGGTCATATATATGTGGACATTGGGGAACATGCCCTTTGTGGAGACTATATAGCCTTTGTTTCCTTCTTTCTGTTCTTGCAATTCAGGGAGCTTGAGCATTGTTTTAAGGGCCAAACAGTCAAAGGCTTATAGGTATCACTCGTGGGGGTTTTGGCAATGCCATTCCTCCAAAACTGAGATGGCTTTTGACCTATCTTGTAATTAATAACATGTGCTAGCATTGGAGTGACTGTGTGGATCAGGCTGGCAAGGCAGCCTTGGCTGAAATCTCTTGTCTTGGCACGTTAAGTAATAATACTCTCTTCTACTTTCAAAACTACCCCAGTTTAGACAACGTGTGTTATGGTCACTCTAGTCAATAAGCACACCAAAAATTCCCAAGTCTAGTATATTTCTTTGTTTCCTTATTTTTATTCTCTTCTCTCTCAACTTACCGGAGACTCTTGTATGGCCATCGGAAAATTAACCTACTTAACTTGATTTGCAACAAGGCTGAGTCCCTCTGTTTGCCTGAGAAAATATAATGGGCCAGTTTTTTTCAGTCTTCTTTTTTACCATGTGAATTCCAGAAGCAGTCAGCTCTTATAATCCTAGGAGCTCCCCAAATTTCTGAATTTTCTATTTCCATTCATTTCTGCCCTCAAATCTGTCAGTGCTTGCCTATGCACATTTCTTATTTATAATCTTTGATAAGTGCAACAAGTAGTACTTTGTTGTTCTTTTTTTTTTTTTTCCACTCTGTCGCTCAGGCTGGAGTGCAGTGGCACAATCTTGGCTCACTGCAACCTCTGCCTTCCGGGTTCAAGTGATTCTCCTGTCTCAGCCTCCCCAGTAGCTGGAACTACAGGCACCCGCCACCACGCCTGGCTAATTTTTTTATTTTTAGTAGAGATGGGGTTTCACCATATTGGCCAGGCTAGTCTCGAACTCCTGACTTTGTGATCCACTCGCCTTGGCCTCCCAAAGTGCTGGGATTACAGATGTGAGCGACTGCGCCTGGCCGTACTTTGTTATTCTAATATTGTTCATCTCTTTTCTCCATAGACATGGGCTTGGTAGACACTTGTTCTGCTTTTGAAGTTGTATCAGGCATTTTTAAAAATTGAGCTATAACTTACATACAGTAAACTCACAGCTCTTGTGTTGAGTTCAGCGAGTTTTGACAATTATGTACATCCGTGTAACTACTACCCAAAATATGATATCAAACATTCCATTGCCCAAGATGGATGTCCATTTCTAGTTAATTGCCTACTTTAAACCTCTGGAGGCAACCACTTTTTCACTTCAATCACCAAAGATTAGTTTTGGCAAGCAGTATTTTTAGTAAGTGTTTTATGACTGTGTGACATAAGTACCTTTCTATCCTTTTCTCAGTTTCTTCATCTGCTGTTTGGCTGCTAAGCAGTCACCATATGTTTTAGTTTTTTTAATGTCAGCATCCCCCTCAAAAATACCATTTTTCTTGTATTAGGGAAAGCCAGCTATTATGATAAATGTACCCAAATTGTATAACAGCTTAAATCCAGTTAAAGTGCATTTATTGCTAATGAAGCAGTGCATTGAAGGCATTCTTGATCATTTGGTGACCTTCCATAATGTGGGCCTTGGAGTCCTCTAGCAGCTGGGGAAAGAGCATGAACATACCTTACCTGCTGCTTCTGAGGAACCTTAACCTGGAAGTTGGCATTCAGTCATTCTCACTGACATTCTATTGGGGAGAACTACTCACAAGGCCACATGTGATACAAGGTTGGAAAGGCTTGGAAAGGGAAAATTTTGACTGGGCAACCACTTCCCAGTGACAGCTCCCACACTGTGAAGGGGATAGCAAATTTTGGACAGGTTAATGCGATAACTTTTATTTTGTTTTAATAACATAATACTATATTGCATCTCTTTTTTGTCTTCATGTTATTTCTTTGTCTTTGTATTATACATTCTTTTATACTTTCTGGATAAACATTTTCAGTATTTGAAACTTTAAAAAATAGTATTGTTATCTCTGTGGTAGAAATGTTCAAAGCAAAAGCAAGTAATCTTCTGCAGATTATTCGGTGAAATTAAAATTAGTTCTGGGCATCAACAGATATAATCTAACTCTTAAAAGACAAAGCTGCCCAGTATCACCATTTCTGTTCAATATTGTGTCAGAGATCCTAGCCAGCAGAGTAAGTCAGGGTCGGGGGTGAGGGGTGGGGGACAACTACAAGAAAAGATGTAGGAATGGAAAAGGAGAAAAACACTGTCATTATTGGCAAATGACTTAATTGTCTATATAGAAAGCTCCTAGGACTCAACAGCTAAACTCTTAAAATTAGAGAGTTTAGCAAAGTTTTTAAATGTAAAGTCAATATAGGGAACCCAATTGCGTTTCTGTAGACGAGCAGCAACAACAAAACAGAAAATTTAAAAACCACTTTATTTTGAAATAACATCCTACATAGCTGTAGTATATTTATTAAAACTAAGAAATTAACATTTATATACTAATATTACCTAAACTACAGCTTTTATTTTGATTTTTCCAGTTTTTCTACTGATACTTTCTTTTCATTGCAGGATCTAACCCAGGATACCACATTGCATTCAATAGCCGTATCTCTTAACCAATTTAAGGCAGTTTCTTGATCTTTTCTTGTCTTTCAGGGATTTGATACTTTTGAAGAATAGTGGTCAAGTCTTTTGTAGAAAGGATATCAATTTGAGTTTGGTGTTTTCTCATTATTATATCACATCATGTCAGGCAGTAAATGTTATCAATATTGAAACCCACCCAGTTATCCCATAGATAGTTTTTTGGATAAACAGAAATTGACCATTCTGGTCTTAAAGCTGGAAACATATTTATTTTATCTGAGTTCCTTTCTCAGGAAATGACCTTCAGGCCTCTCAAAATAAGTATCAAAGAACTGAATCTCACCAGATCACCACATCCGAACAAGGAAATGCCGCACCCCTCATTCATCATGATTGCCTCCTTGTCTCTCCAGAGTTCCTATTTTCTCACACATTGTTACATTTCTTCCCTGGTATGTAAGCCCCTAGTTTTAGTCGGTCAGGGAGATGGATTTTAGACTGAGCTCCCATCTCCTCGGCTGCAGCACCTGATTAAAGCCTTCTTCCTTGGCAACACTCATCGTCTCAGTCATTGGCTTTCTGTGCAGTGCAACAGCAGGACCTAGACCAAACCTCTGGTGTTTCAGTAACAATATGACTTGTTACTGGTCATGTTAACCTTGATCAGTTGGTTAAGATGGTATCTGCAAGATTTTTCCACAGTAAAGTTACTACAGAAATGTAATTTTTAAAAGATATAATTTACATAGCAACATACTACAAATAACTTTTGTAGAAATTTAACAAGTTATGTCTAAGTCCTTTATTGAGAAGTTACAAACTTTTATTGAAAGACATTAATGGATTAGAAGATTTAATGTTGCAAAGATGTTAATTCTCTCTCATTGCACATAGAATCAAATCCCTAACAGATTTTGAGATTGTATGATTACTATTAATATTATTATTTGGATGATACTTGACATTGTAATTCTGAACTTAAATGGAAGAGCAATCATCCCAAAATCACATACAGATTCCTAAAGAAGGTGTTTTTCCTCCTATCAAGGAAGTGCTTTTGCTGCCTTTATATAATGACAATATAAAACCATAGTAGTTAAGCCAGCATATGGTATGAGGATATACAAATTGGCAGATGAAAATAATAGAAAATTTACAAACAGATCCACCTATATGTGGAAGCATGATTCATGACAAAACAGGTGTTGAAGATCATTGGGGGAAAGGGTGCGTGTACAGCTTTCAGTATATGGTGCTGAGGCAATAGAGTGTCCATATGAAAAAGATGGAAAGTGGATTCTTACCTCATCATACACAAAATGGGAAAAGTTAAATGTTATGTTAGTAATTATAGTTTAATTATAAAATCTAAAATTATGCATTTAGAAGCAGAGCTCGGGAAAGAAATTGAAGAAGAAAATGAATGTCAAATGAAAACAACATTGGAAGGAGTACAAGAGAAAAAGATGATACAGGAAAAACAGTGAGGTCATGGAAATTAGACATGAGAGAGGTGAGCAAAGTCAAATATACATTTAAAAGAGTGACATAACACCTGAGCTTTAAAATGTCAGTGTTTACAATATGACAGAAACACTGCATCACCTATTAACTTTGCTCATCCTGCTGAGTTACATGCCAGAAATCATAATGTGATCTACAGATTATTTAATAATGTTTCTACTGACAATTCAATTACGCCATCATTTGTAGAAAGCAAAGGACTGGAAATCACTTAACTTGGAGAGGGATGTGCTATCACTTTCTCAGTTTGGAAAAATTTATCAAAAAGGCTTAACTAAGACTTATCAAATGAGTGTTACACTTACTATTCTTTTACTTAGGGGCACCCTGTTTAACCTAACATACTTAGAAAGGGTTGTTTAAAATATTATTAATTCCATTGTATACTTGGCAATGTACAATTTTTAGACAATGGTTTTTCTTTTTCTTTTTTTTTTTTTTTTTGAGACAAAGTTTCTTTCTTGTTGCCCAGGCTGGAGTGCAGTGGCACAATCTTGGCACACTGCAACTTCTCCCTCTCTGGTTCAAGTGATCCTCCTGCCTCAGACTCCCAAGTAGCTAGGATTATAGGCATCCTCCACCATTCCCAGCTAATTTTTTGTATTTTTACTAGAGAAGGGGTTTCACCATGTTGGCCAGGCTGGTCCCAAACTCCTGACCTCAGGTGATCTGCCCACCTCAGGTGATCTGCCCGCCTCAGCCTCCCAAAGTGCTGGGATTACAGGCGTGAGCCACCGCTTCTGGCTAACAATGGTTTTTCTTAATTTATACCTCAAATATATTTTTATCAAAACCTTGAAGCCGTAAATGTAGAACACTCAATTTAGGGAAAATGGTTGCCATTTAATCTAATTGACAAAGCTGGTATTTATTTTCAAACTTATCTTTTAAATCAGACATCCTTCTGTCAGTAAAAGTCCCACTTGATTTTTCATCTCAAATAAATATGTTAATATATGCCTCCATGACAACCATCACATGGCTGAATTCTAATTCTAATATAGATTAAGTAGATAAGGCACAGAGCCTTACCATGTGTTGCCTGGATACAATAAGGTACTGCTGCCTTCAGTGTTTCTTTGCTTTGCGCTCACTGAAATCTCCAGAGAGATATGTCTTTAACACTAATAAGAGTATAGAAGAGGTAATCCCTGTAAGTAAAATGTCCTCACTGTGTATTGTGGAACTGCTTCATTCTACAATACACTCAATTTATCATATAATAATATGGGCCAAGTACTCCATTTCTTAATAAATGAGACATGGAAAGAACAAGGCCTTACTGTAGTGCTTTGATTAAAGGAGGTTTCATAGATAGCATTGTTATAATTTTTCCCCGTTTTTGGAACCCTGGAGGTTTTTACATCCCAGGAGGTATGCATTTCTTTTGTGAAGTGAGAAGAGAGGCCGCATGATGCCTTAGCTGCCAGTACACTCTCAGAAAGATCGGTATTGGGAAAAATGAGAGTTGAGGACCTGGAAATAGATTGCCTTAAAACTATCTAGGCCTACATATCTCTTAAGAAGCATTACAGCAGCCTCAGATGTTCCTCAGTTTTAAGACCATGGGTGTAGATGACAGGCCAAGTAGATCCATCATACGCATAATCGTAGGCCCAACAAAAAGTCCAAACTTAATGAAAGAAAACCAGAGTTTAGAGCATAAACTTTTCTGAAATAAGTGACAACTTGAATCTAAACATTGAAAGGACACTGTGTGCCTGGGTCTGGTAAAGTTGCTGGACCTCAGAGATAAAATTTTGGGAGGGAGCCAGAAAAATAGGTCAAGATATTTATAAAGGGGAAATTATGTTGGCCTCAGATTTCATTCAGTGCAAGAAAATAGGCCATACTTAAAAGACTTTTAAGAAAAGGATAGGTAACTTACAGATTTTTATATCTGTCCAAATAGTCCTTCAACTATAAGTCAATAGGCAAATAGCTTTAAATTTAAAATAATATAAAAATGATTTATTTGAGCCTTTATTGAGGCAACACTGGAGGACAGATCTTTTTTACTTGACGTTGAAAGATAAAGATGTACTTGAACCTGCTAATCAACCACATAAATACACTTGTTTGCATACAGGTTCAACTTCTTTAGCACAAAGATAAAGCAGTAAGTTATCATGATACCCATCTCCAAAGGTTAGTTCATTGATGAAGTAAATAGAATCTTGGGCATGGTGTTTGCTTGATACCATGAATGCTGTTACCAAAAATCTTCCCAAGAAACATTAACTTTGCCTCTTTCTAGGTAAAACAAATTAAATCTGTAAAAGATCTTATATGCTTGAGTTAGAAAAACCCTGAATATATTTGGGTTGGTGACAAAAGTGAAATATAACACCCCTGCCACTTTGAACAAAACTACATAGATTGTGAACTGTAGTACAATATGTCATATAATCCTTTTTGAGAAGCCATCTGAGAAAGAGTATTATGTTTTTCTTCAGTGGTAAAGAGTTACAGTATCTAAACCAAGTTTTCTACTGGCTACACTCTGCTGTTTCTATTCTTGACCTCTATGGTTGACAGCAGCAGATGAGAAAAATGAAGTCTGTAATAAGTTTGTCTGTAAGAGAGCTGCAGTGCTCTTTATAACTGATCCTGCAGCCAGGGTGCAGGATACCCAGGTCATGAATTGGGTTCTTTAGTTCGATTGCCCAGAGGATACCAACTCATATTCCCAGGGAGATCAGACTGCCAAGTAAAATGAGGATGGTGAAGCTGTATTAATTTTACTTCTCTCAGAAGAAGAAAAGGATGGTGTAGCTACCTCTCAAGAAGAGAATACCTATGAAAGAAGGAAGAATTAATCCAGAAAAACTTAGGGACATCCAGAAAATACCAGAGCCCTTTTTAGCCCAAGATCAACCATTAAAAGGAAGACCTCAAAGGTATTTGATTTCCTATGTACGTTAGTGTATCTGATAAGTATTTGATTTGAACAAGTTACCTCTACCTGAATATGCTGTGTCTCTTTGTCTTGCTGTGACACTTTGGAAAAGGTCTCTGCAGAAAATATAGAAACAACTGACCAAAGAGTTGTTAATGAGAATACAGCTCTTATCTCTCACCAATGACTACATGGAAGAATTTAGAGCCTATTTCAGTAACAGTATGTTGTTCATCCTTCAGTCAGATGGAAAGAGACCAGAAGCAGGAGAGAGAAAGTACATGCAGGCCAATGATGTTAGTAATGAAGAAGGAGAGGAAGAGAAAGAAAGAGACAGATGAGACGGAAAATGGAAAAGTGTTGAAAACAGAGGAGCCTCAAACTCAGTCTGCCCCTAATACTGACGAGGCACAGAAAACCAAGGACATTTCTATAAAGTTCATGAACACAGATGAGGAGGCTGAAGGTGGCCCAGATGCTGATTTCTTTAAGGAGAAATAGTACTGTATGCTTGGGTTGGTTGGATCTCGAAGAGAATTCATTGTAAAATAAAAATTTGTCAGCCGGGTGCGGTGGCTCACGCCTTTAAAAACAATACAAAAATTAGCCGGGCATGGTGGCATGCGTCTATAGTACTAGGTACTCCAGAGGCTGAGGCAGGAGAATCGCTTGAACCTGGGAGGCAGAGGTTGTGGTGACCCGAGATCTTGCCACTGCACTCCAGCCTGAGCAACAAAGCGAGACTCTGTCTCTAAATAAATAAATAAATATAAAATAAAAAATTGTCTAAATCCAGTGACAAGAAAAAAGTGACCAAAATCACACGCAAAAGAAATGAGAAATTTTAAGTGAATAAGAACATAATTCTTACTGATGAAGGGAAGTAGGTTCAGCGCTGGCCACCGATGCAGAAGTGCATCTTAAAGGATGCTAAGGAAGAGGATTGTAGTGGTATAAACCTTGAAAAATCAAAAGAAAGGCTTCAGGAAGTGGAAAAATTTGACAAAGAAGAGTAGAGGAAAAAAGTTAAGACAAAGCATATGGAGAAAATACTTTAAAGGGGAAGCAAAAAGAGAAGCCAGCAAGGCCAAAGATGAAGGGAATGTCTTTTAGGATCTCAGTGGTAATAATGGGAAATTTGATTAATTCACTCTTAGATCCTCGTACATACAGAGGTCTGAAGAATCAGATAGCGAAGATACGGAAAATAAAATTAGTAGTTCAGGAAAACCCATAGAAGGAAGAAAAGGAGCCACAGTAAAGTGGACAATGTGAAACTACTATTATAACAAGTTGCAAATGAAAGAAGGCCAAGTAGGAATCCTCAGAGTCTCTGGATACAGTTCTGTCTCTAGCAGAAGACAAAGAGCTTAAATTTTATCTAAGAGCTTAAACTATATCTGCTCAAAATCAAAGCTAAATACTTGCTGCTCTTCTCCTCTCCTTGAAACCTGTGCTCATGACTGCGTGGGTCAGATGTCAAAAAAGCTTTGGAGTAGTTAGGTAGCAAAAGTGCCATACCTAAAAGATCGGTGCAACTGCAGACTGAGGTAATGGTATGTCTGACACCTTTCTTCCCCATCAGATAATCTACTTAAAATGTGTGTGGATTATAAAAATTCCCCAGCCTGATTTCCAGCATGTATATTGTTAGACTTTAGTCCATTCCTTTATTTTACTGCCAACTTGTAGAATCTCCATTCATTTTTAGAAATTCTTGTCTTGTTTACCATACAGAATATAGTATGTACTATTTAATATTAAACTTTCTCACGATTTTCATGTTTTTAATGTTTCCAAGGAGTGAAAATGCGATGGAGGCACCCTGAGAAATGAGTATTTTTGAATTGAGATGATCATTAATAGAACCTATTTCCTATTTCTAATAAAAGTAGAACATTTAGGAATAAATTCAACAAAAGACATGCAAAATCTATAAGAACAACAAAACTATACTGAGAAAAATTAAAGATAGAAATAAATGAAGAGAGATGCCATATGGTTGGAAAACTCAATTAAATGACATTTCCCTCAAAATTGATCTGTAGATTCAACATAATCCCTAGGATAAATCCACGGGCCTTTTTGTAAAATTAGCAAGCTAATTCTAAAAGTTACATAGAAATGTAAAAGACAGAAAATCTGACGAATCTTAAAAACATAGCTGGAAGACTTGAATTTGTACCATAACTATAAAGCTGCAGTAATCCAGATAGCATGGTGCTGCCATAAGGATAAACTAATAAATTAATGCAATTGAACAGAGGCCATAGACCCATTGATATAGTCCTTTGATTTCAAACAAATCCAAAGCAACCAAGTAGGGAAAGGAAAGTGTTGCAGTAAATGGTGCTGGGTCAACTAGATATCCACAAGCAAAAATATAAATCTCAATTTCTGTCTTGCATTATGCATATAAATCTATTTGAGATGAATCATACTACTAAATATAAAAAGCTAAAGCCATAAGAATTTAAGAAAACATCAGAGAATATCCTTATGACTTGGGGGTAGGCAAAGATTTCTTAGGATGTAGAAAGCAATCACTGTAAGAGAAAAGCTTTAAAGAATAGACTTCATTGAAAAAACCAAACTTGTGTTTATCAAAAGATACCACTAAGAAAACAAAAAACAAGCCACAGACTGAGAAAAATATTTGCTAAATGTATATTTGTCAAAGGAATATATAGCTAATTTATACAGCTCCATAACAAAAAGCTGAACAACCAGAAACTAAAAAGGAATAGGGAACAAATGATTTGAAAAGACACTTTGTAACACAGACACTGCACAACGGAAGATATTCAAATGGTTAGTAAGCATGTGATCAGCGTCATTTGTCATCTGGGAAATGCAGGTTAAAATGAGAATGAGAAACCCACCATACTGTCTAAAATCAGATAGGATCTAGAGCAACTGGCATTTTTATACATTAGGTATACCACTTGAGGAAAAAGATCTGGCAGTTTCTTATGAAGTTAAATACACTTACCCAATGATTCAGCAGTTCTCCTAGATAATTGCCTAAGAGAAATGAAAATAAAAATCCACCAAAAAGATTCTTATGAGAAGTACATACATAATATATGTGCATAATATAGCTTCATTCATACTAGCCAGAAACTGGAATAGCTCAGGTTCCCATCAGTAAGAGAATGGATAAACAGACTGTGGTTATTCATAAAATGAAACACTGGCAAATTATCTGTGAGAGGAAAGGATGAGAAAAGTCGTTGCTTCTAGGGGATGGGACGGGAACTGACTGGGAAGGATTTTGAAGGAACAAACTTTGGGTAGTGGTAATGATTTGGGTTACAAGGTCTATGCATTTGTAAAAAACTTATGGAATGGTACACTTAAGATTGGTGCATTTCATTTTATATAAATTTTGCCTCAAGAAATAAAAAACAGCTTTAAAAATCACAAGGAAGTACTTTTTAATGTCCATTAGATTGGCAAAAATGTTGGAGCATCCTGAACTTATCTTGCCCTGCTAGTGGTTATACAAATTGAATCAACCATATAATACATTTGCGTTAACTAATAAGTTGTGCATATATCAACCAAGCAACTCCACTCTGAGGCATAGAAACTCTTGGTAATCTACATAGAGAAATACATAATATGTTCCAGAAAGCTGGGAACAACTCAGATATCCATCAATAAGAGAAAACACAAATTGTGCCACATTCAAACATATCATCATGGATAAGTCTCATGAACAGAATAAAACCAAGAAACTTAAGAATACTTCCAATATGATTCCAAACAATATAACTCCATCCAAAATCTTGCAAAATTAAGCAAGATATTAGGGATACATATGGTAACACTATAAAGGAAAGCAAAAACAACAACAACAAAAAAGGATAGCTGGAGAGAAGGCATGGGAAAAAGGATTGGAATTGGAATGGGAAAGGCCATAAAGGGGACTTCAAAGTTATAAGTAATGTATTCTCTAAACTGGCTAGTGGGAAAACAGGTGTTCATTTTACTATTCTTTATAACTTGCACATTTGTTGAAAATACTATTTGGTATGTATTCAGCATTTAATTTCTTGAGAAATTAGAGGTACACTTAAATAATCTTTAAGGATACTTCTTAGCAATAATACGATATGCAAAATATGAGAAGTAGGCTTTCTGCTGTCACTAATTCATTCAAGTGTTTATCAAATGCCTGTACAGCTTGATATGGATGTGACATTAGTGGCCTTATTTGGAGGCCACAGTTTTGGTGGCTGTATCTTAAAAGCGAATTAGAAGAACTACTGAAATCTAAAATGATTGGGATTTATATTGGTACAGTATAAATCTTCTGAGACTGTTTCTCAGAAGTTCTGCCATTATTGCTTCAAGAAGGGAAAGAAAATTATGGATTTTCACTTATGTGATGGGTAAATGAAACCATCAGAAAAGACAGAAGTAATTTTTTTGGCCTTTGGAATGAATCTCCTTCAACAGAATTCTTTTAAAATAGGATGGGCCAGATAACTGAGAGGGCCTGGCTTTGACCTCTTTCCACTAATGCTGGTTCAGCTGACTTCTCAAAGCACACTTTTATGAGTTGAACTGATTATTGACCCATCAATGAATTTACCTTAAAACCAGGTCATGGAGAATGACTCCCATAATATATTTTCTTGCAACTTCACTGTGATAAAAATTCTCAGGATGCTGTGGCTAATATCTAGATCTTAATGTTATGTTGAATCCTAAACATTTTCAAGATATTTATAGATTTTTTCATCTCTACACTTCCTGAAAAATCTGTGAATATTTTTCATTAAATTAACTTGCCGAGAAAATTAAGGTTGGACACTGTGGCTTCAATATAGTCCTACATTTGTAGCTTTAAATGTTAAGGGCTTACCCCAACCCTTTACTCTTTATAAGTATTCAAACATTCCTTTGGATAACAAATAATAAATTCATAGTGCTAGATATCCAGTAAGATGACAGTCTGGTTGCTTATATGAAGTACTTAAATATACACAATTGCAATTCCAAAGCCTTATTGCTTCATTTATCACAGGAAGTGCCAGAGTTCTGCAATATTTTGTAAGAAAAGCTACTCGACTTGCATGAATTCTCATAGGAATGACCATGAATATTATGCCAATTTCATCCTAAGTATTGAAGTTAAGGTTCTAAATGACATTTAATAGTATGATTTATTTTCTGTCTTAAACTTTATAGGGCACAAAGCAAGATCCTATCCTTTCATATTGCTTTTTTATTTTTAAAGAGTCTGACTGATGATAAAAATCTAAGCTTAAAAACTGTCAAATGATTTATGATATTTCATTTATTTTTCAAAGGATTGGGGTGTCACCAGTAAGCCTATTAGAATTGTAGGTTTAAAGTTCCTTGATTTTAAAAAAGACCAGCTGCATAAACAAGTTTTGAGCTTTGTAATTCAATTCTATGTGATTTTTTTTAATACTTCAAAGTACCAAAGTAGGCATTTTTTCTTAGGTCATAAATAGTTGTTTATGTTATTATGATTTCAAACTTTCAAGTACATTTTAAGATCTACTTTTTAAAAATATTGATTTTTTTTATTGTGTTCATTACAACCTCAAGACATTTCTTTCTGTCTACCTAAATCTCCCTTTCTTCATGGGCTGACAGCAACAAAGGTAGAACATGAAGAAACTGGAAGAAGCCTCCTTTTAAAAAAATTGGAATTCTGTAGTCGAGTATATATAATCCAGTGTCTTTGAGAAATGTTGTGAAACCACTTTAAAGCTGTTTTTTAATGACTCTTTTAAGTTTGGGATAATTGTAAATTTGCATGCAGTTACAAGAGATAATATATGTTCCATGCACCGCTTACACAATCCCCCCAGTGGTAACGTCCAGGATATTAACACTGATGCATTCTAGATCTTATTCAGATTTTCCTAGTTTTTCTCGAACTCATTTGTGTGTGTATTTATTTAGTTCTATCTAATTTTTATCACGTGTAGCTTCTTGTATCTACTACAGTCAAGATGAACATTTCCATCACAAAGATTCCATCATGTTGGCCTTTTATAATCACACTCATCTACCTTCCCACTTCCCATCCCTGTCCCTAACCCCTGGCAACCACTAATCTACCCCCTGTTTCCATAATTTTTCCATTTTAAAAATGTTATTTAAATGGATCCTTAGATTTAACTTTTTTGATTTAACTTTTTTAATTTAACTTTTTCATTCTCTTGAGACTGTCTCGAGATTAATATTATTTCCTTGAGATTCATCCAACTTGTGTTTATTAATAACTTGTTCATTTTGATTACTAAGTGGTATTCCATTAAAATCAATTTTGATTTTTAGTTTATACGCACACATAAAATGTGAAGCAATAATGCAAAATATCAGTTTAAAAGGTGTTTAGGACATTGTTGAAATTAACCTATTAAAATTACATATTTTTTGTCATTTTAGTCATTTGGATTGGATTTGTCTATGGCTTAATATGCTAAGACTGGATGAATCATCACCTGTATACCGAACATATAGTTCCAGTGGGAACATTCTATTCCCTAACTCATTTTAATAAAAACTGTGAGGTTGGAGATACAAGAGAAGTTCCTTGTTCTTATTCCAGCAGATTTGCTATTTAGTTTTTTCTTTCCTTTTACAGCCTGTGATTACCCACGTAATTCTCTTCATATAACCTATTGTTACCTAAAGTAATTCTTCTTCCCCTTGTGCCTGTGTTTGCTTTTTCAACTAAATGATTAAGTGTCTTAATTTCTAGGCTGACTAAGATACTTCTTTCCTCCTTCCTCCCTAAATTCACTTACTCTTTCTCTAACCTGAAAGAAAGGGGTAAGATGATGAGTACCAAGAATAAAAGTATTTGGCTTCATCTGGGAGGCCAGAGAAGGCTTCCCTAAGGAGGATACATTTAAGCAAAAATCTGATGGATGAATAAGAGTCAACTAGGAGAAGAGGAGGAAGAAATAGCATTTTAAACAGAGAAAAGAAAGGGCATGGGCAAAGACCCTGTGGTGGGAAGGAGCAAAGCAAGAAGGAAGAATTGGAATCAAGCCAAGTGGAGAATGGGCTGAGAGAACCAAGGGAATGTATGGTATGAAATTGGACTGGAGAGGGAGGCAGAGTTCAGACCTTATAGAGCGTTTTAGGTCATATTTAATAAAGATCAGTGCTTATTCTAAGACCAAGGAGAAACAAATAAAAGGTTTTAAGCATGAAGTTGACTTGTCCAGATTTGCGATCTGTAAAGATCCTTTTGGCTGCAGCGTGGATGGTGCTTTGGGGTAAAGGGTGGAAGTGTCTCGACTGGTTACAGGCCATTTTAGTGGGGTACACTGGAGAGGATGGACCTTGGGGTAAAGTTATAGTGGTGCAGTTATAGAAAAAATAACAGATTTAATCCTTAAATCCCAACAGATATGTTGTATTAGAAATGGGAGAGGAAAGAGAACTGTATTAAAAATAACTACTAGATTTCTGATTACAGCATTTAGACAGCGAGGGAATTCCAGCAGCAGATCACATTTTGGGAACATCATGCATTTCAAAGGCGGAACATTTCAGATGGCTTTGAGACACACAAGAGGAAAGGTCAAATTGTAATAATGATAATAGCCAATATTTTTGAGCATTTACAGTTATTACAGCATTTTTTAAGCTGAGGACATGGAAACACAGAAATGTTAAGAGACTTGTCCAATGTCAGACAGTAAGTGGAAGAAACAGGATTTAAATCTACGTAGTTCACCTCCAGAGCCCATGCACCTTATCATTCTGTATGCTGCCTGTGTAGACAGATATGGACCTACAGATATGTAGGTGTGGAGCTCATAGAAGGGGTCTGGACTAGAGATTAAAAGTACAGAACAAAAAAGTTCATTTTTATTTACATCTCTGTGAAATGGATGAGATATCCTAGGGAGAGAATATAAAGTGAGACATGATGTTTACCTTGAGGCTCTTCAGCATTCAGTGGCCAAGGATGGCAAGATAGGTAGAAGGAAAGACGAGGGACTTCTGGTTGATATAAAAGAAGAGAAAGGGGATGTTAAGGAGATAATGAACAATGGTGGTTTTACTGCTAACATGTCCAGTAAGATGAACACTGAATGGCATCTGTGGACAACTTTGACAGAAGGGTCTTGGAGGAGTGGCGTAGTGGGGCTCAAGCACATATGAGGAGTGAATAGGAGATGAGGACATGAAGTCAGAACATTTAGGCAACTCTGTAGAGAAGTTTATTTGAAGCAGGAAGTGTCTAGATAGGCCTGTGAGCTATCGCTGGAGGGAGATGTGGGGCCAAATGGTTTTGTTTTGCTGTTATTTTAAAGGAAGAGACTAGGGTTTGTTTAAAAACCAGTGCAAAAAGATCTGCGTAAGAAGAAGAGGTTGAATATATAAACAAGAGAAGGAATAATATTTTCATGTTGTTGGGAAAACGGGAGAGAATGAGATTAGGCATAGGCAGAGGGTCTGGCATTTGGAAGGAGGAGGGGCACCACTTTGGTATGTCAAGTCCAGAGTAGGAAGGACTGGAGCCACTTTGGTAGGTTGTATGTGATACCGGGAAGGAGAGTGACTTTCCATCAGATAACTTCTGTTTCCTTTGGAAAATGAAGGTGAAATGATCTAGAGAGAGCATGAAGAGGAGAATAGTACTGAAGGTTTGAGGAGTTAAGGAGAGCAGGTTTAGTGTCAGGCATCAAAGAGGCTGGCTCTTGTGTTTCCAAAAATAATCTGGGCAGTGAGTTTCCTAGTTGACCACAAACATCCTTTTCTGAGCAGTTGCAGAGTTTGAGGAGATGAGAATTTGTAGGACACAGAGACTTAGGCTGTTCTAAATGTGGTTTTTGTATTGTATGTGTCCATTTCTCCTGAGAAGTGAGGTCAGTATTAAAGCTGAGAAGGAGACGGGAGGCATGAGATGTTCTGTGGAAATTTTTAAACACATTTTTTTAAAGCAAACATCTGTAGTGATTTAAATTATTTTATTGAAAGCGTCTTCTGACACATCACATGTTATCTTACATTTTACTTATTTTAGAGAACAGTTTATTCACCAGCAAGGCTCTTCAACTGGCTTTTTAAAGACAGGGCCCCTATCTCACTAAGCAAGCTGCTGAGTGTGTGTCCCACAGGTATTCACTAAATAAATGGTGAGAAAAGCGCTAGATATTGCAACTCTGCTGGTACTGTGGCTACATTTTATTTGGCCAAGGGATTTTTTTGCTTTATATTTTTTTGTAAACCTTACTAAATAGATGTTCTCATTTGAAATTATAATGATCTCCATTTTTTTAATGTGCCAAGAGAGTGATTTTCCCTTACCCAATTAAAAGTTTGATTCATTTAATGTAACTGAGAAGTGTGAATCATAAATGAAACATTATATGTATTTATTTTTCATATGTTTTAAGTTATGAAAATGTATTTGCTTGAACTACCATATTCTAAGATTTTGATACATTTTGTAGTGACTCTTCTGGATGTTTTCTATTCCAGAAAATATGAAATTTTATTTTCGATTTTTCATAAAAAGATATATTGAATATGATAGCTTTAATTTTAACTCTATTAATTTAGATTGGCCTAGGAACCACAGAATGCTTACACAAAAATTCTAAAGAACATACTAAGAAATAGTTTATTTTTACCATAGGTAAAAAGATGATGAGTTTCTCTAAATATAGGTGGCTTTTTTTTTTTTTGGCCAATATACAAATAAAGATTCGTCTAAAGCAGTGGTTCTTTAAAGGGGTGCTACATCAATACTAACATATAAAGTTGCTTTCTGCCCCTTTGCAAGATTGTGTCTCCGTTCTTCATGCTACCATGCCCCTGCTGAGACTCTCTTCATACTGACTAGATTGTTTTCTACTTCAGTCAGGTTTTGAAGTGTTTGCATTTTTTTTCTACTGTATCTTTGCCTCCTTGTCCATCTATGGCTATAGGAAGCTCATCCTGGGAGTGGAGGAACAGATGTTCTGTCATTGCCACATTCTTCCGGACACAGACTGGAGGACTATAGGAATGTAAGCATTTGCTGAAACATAGTACTCTTTTCTGTTTCTAAGCACCTATTCATTATTGCTGTCATCGACCCTTATGTTCTCCATCTTTCCCAGGGTTCCTTGCGTCCTTCAATCTATGATCACTTTAAGTATGGTCTTTCCTCTTCCCTTCACCTATAGTCTCAGGTGAATCTTCTTCCCCCTTTACCAAGTACACAAGGTAATTGGACTCTAACACCCTAGGAAAACCTGAAGTCTTTGTGCAGCCAGCCTGTCCTGGACAAAGGCAGAGAGCTTCAGGAGCTTGCTTTTCAAGAAGTGCCCAGTTGAACCTAGGTAGCTTCAGTCCTCAAGAACAAATGTGAAAGAAGATCTAGCTAGACAAACTGTGAAAAGAATATATTTACCTGCCATGACCTTTACGTTGGTTATGAGGATAGCTCAGAAGTCTCTTTGCATCACTCTATGTACCCTACTTGTGTGGATATTTTGTGATATGGTCTTCAAAACTGGAACAAGGCATGGCATACCAGCTTGAAAGAATATTTTTAGATTCAGGCTCCATGGTGGTTACCATATGACTGCTTAAGGCACAGCTGCTTCTAAAACACCTTTGCCATACTTAACTTTTTCTGATTTAATTAGATCATATAGTTAGTGTCATTAATTTGGGATGGAAGCACCCTTCTGTCATGACTACTGTCCCTCACAAGTTTGAAAATGATTCACCATGCGGTATTAAAAAGTAAAATGCTTTTATTACTTTCATCAAGAGGCCATATGATACAAAGGTTCAGGATAAAGATGAAAAAGTGAGTAGGAAAAGAAAATTAAAGTGAAAAAGTTATTTCCTGAGATTTATTATTTCTGGCACTATTTTTGGATTTTGGCTTCTATATTTCAGAAGGTAAAATCTCAGTCGAGAAACAGAAGTTCTGTGTTTTATTCAGTTAGAAAGTTTTGATGTATTTGGAAAGTCGTGTAATTTTCCTATTGTCCAAGTAAAAATGGCCATGATTCCATAGTAGAAGCTTATGGAGAATATGTGTGAAGGTGCTGAATGATGATTACATAATAATCAGAAACAAAAGTTAAGCATTTCTTTGGTTTTGTAACTTCATATAATTCAAGAGATAGTATTTAAGTCATATTCATGTATATATTTAAAAAAATCTTAGTACTTTACTAAAGTGGTAAACTTTCATATTACACAGTTTGATAAGGCAAATATCTTTATGACTTTTGTGTAAGATCCTAAATAGTTATTTTTTCAAAAAATATAAATGTGGCCTTAATGATATGCTAATAATACTGTTTTGTAGTTTTCTCTTAAAAGTTTGTAAATCCAGTTTTCTTTTTTTAGGTATGTTGAAGAAAGTATGCACATCTTATCTTCTGAACATTTTGATGGAATTAACCACAAACTTCATGCAAGAACAGTAAAAGGTATTTTGTTAAATAATTTTTGCATATTGATGTAGTGCTCTTAATTTCTAGATTTGCCTCACAAAGGCCTACCTTAAATCAACTGCAAATGGATACTACTTCACAGAGTAGATTTTGTAAGAGAAGTTTCTTAATCATAAAATATATTTCTTCTGTACCAAGTCATATGATATTTCTTTCAGAAAGTGCTTGTACAGACTAAATTTCAGTATTAGTAGTTTGAAATAACATCATTTATTTTCACTGTGCACTTGTATATATTTTTATATGCAGCATACATTGTAGTCATGTATTTAAAACATGCCCATGAGATAGATATGAAACTAATCAGGAAAGACAGGACAGCTTCATTCATTTCCTACCTTGCTCTCCTTGGAGTTCTTCAGAATAGATGTGTTTAAGAGCAAATCCAAAGCGAGCACCTTACTGTGCATACCTC
The DNA here is from genome assembly GCF_029281585.2 of Gorilla gorilla gorilla. NCBI lineage: Eukaryota > Metazoa > Chordata > Mammalia > Primates > Hominidae > Gorilla > Gorilla gorilla. Next base: position 88,183,568 of record NC_073232.2, read on the forward strand.
CTACCATTAGGATGATATTAAATGGCATGGTGAGCCCTTAAAAAGGTAAGCACCCTCTTGAAAACACCAGAATAGCTTGAGCTCCATTCCCAGATCCAACATTATAAGCCACATAGACCTAACAGACATCTGTAGAATACTCCACTTAAAGAACAGAACACACATTCAAGTGCATATGGAACACTCTTCAGGATAGATTATTAGGACATAAAATTAGCCTCAATACATGTAAAAAGGATTGAAATGATACTAAAGTATGTTCTCTGACCACTATAGAATACAATTAGGAATAAGTAACAAAAGGAAATTTGGGAAATGCACAAATATGTAGAAATTAAATGATATACTCCTAATTTGGGAAATGCACAGATATGTGGAAATTAAATAATATACTTCTAAATAATCAGAGTCAAAGAGGAAATCACAAGGGAAATTAGAAAATATCTTGAGATAAATTAACCTAAAGCACTACATACCAAAATTTATGGGCTGCAACTTTAAAAAGCAGTGTTTAGAGAGAAATTTATAGCTATAAATCCTTGTTGTTTTCAAAAAAAGAAAGATCTCAAATTGATAACCCAACTTTTCACCTTAAGAACCTAGAAAAAGAAGAGCAAACTAAACCTAAACAAGCAGAAGGAAGAAAATAATAAAGATGAAAGTGCAAATGAATGAAATAAAGAATAAAAACAATAGAGAAAATCAATAAAAGCAAAAGTTGCTTCTTTGAAAGATCAGCAAAATTAATGAACCTTTGGCTAGACTAACCAGGATAAAAGAATAATCAACAAAGAAAGAGGGGATATCACTACTGACTCTACAGAAATTTAAAAAAGGTAATTATATGTCAAAATATTTGGTGACTTAGATGAAATGGATAAATTCCTAAAAAACAAAAACTACCAAAACGGAGTCAAGAAGACAGAGAAAATATGAACCTATAACAAGTTAAGTGATTGAATTATAATTTTAAAAATTTCCCCCTTCACACACACAAAACCCAGGCCCATATGTCCTCACTGTGAATTCTACCAAAAATTTAGAAAAGAATTAATACCAATCCTTTACAAACCTCTCCAAAAAATACAAGAGGAGAGAATACTTCCTGACTGATTCTGTGAGGCCAGTGTATTACCATGATAAAAATGGACAAGACAACAACAACACAAGAAAACTATAGACCAGTATCTTTGGTCTATAGTTCTGATGTAAAAATTCTTGGCCAGGTGTGGTGGCTCACAGCTGTAATCCCAGCACTTTGGGAGGCTAAGGCAGGTGGGTCACCTGAGTTCAGGAGTTTGAGGCCAGCCTAGCCACCATGGTGAAACCGCGTCTCTACTAAAACTACAAAAATTAGCTGGGCGTGGTGGCGAATGCCTGTGATCCCAGCTACTCTGGAGGCTGAGGCAGGTGAATAGCTTGAACCCAGGAGACGGAGGTTGCAGTGAGCCAGGATTACACCATTGCACTCCAGCCTGGGCGACAAGAGCAAGACTGTGTCTTAAACTAACAAAGAAAAATTCTCAACAAAATACTGGAAAATTAAATCTAGTGACATATGAAAAGCATAGAAACCAAGACCAAATGGGATATATGTAAGGAATGCAAGATTGGTTTGACATATGAAAAATCAGTGTTGACACCACATTAATAGAATAGAGAACAGAAGTCACATGATAATAGACACAGAAAAAGCACTTGACAAAATCTAAGTCCCTTTTATCATGCAAACACTGAACAAACTAGGAATAGAAGGGAACTTCCTCACCCTGATAAAGAGAATCTACAAAAACTACACAGCTAACATCATACTTAATGGTGAAAAACTGAAAGTGTGCCCTCTAAGATCAGGAACAAGACAAGAATGAGTTATCTTACTGTTTCTATTTAACTTTGTACTGGAGGTTCTAAGCAGGACAGTTAGGTAAGAAAAAGAAAAGCATCCAGATTGGAAAGCCAGAAGAAAAACGTTCTCTATTTGTAGATGACATCTTGTATGTAAAAAAATCTTAAGGAATCCACTAAAAAATTCTTAGAACTAATTAATGAATTCAGCAAGGTTGAAAGATACAAGATCAATATAAAGATCAATTGTATTTATATACACTACCAAGGAACAATCTGGAAATTAAGAAATAAAACTGAGAAATTAAGAAAACAATGACGTTGGCAGTAGCATTAAACAGAATAAATACGCAGGAATAAATATTTACAGATAAGCAAAAGAAATGCAAGACTTGCACACCAAAAACTACAAAATATTGTTGTGAAAAATTAAATACCTAAATAAGTGGAAAGACATCTGTGTCTTTGAATTAGAAAACTCACGTTGTTAAGATAGTAATACACCCCAAATTGTTCTAGTTTCAATGCAGTCTCTATGAAAATTTCAGCTGCCCCTTTTGTAGAAATTGACAAGCTGACCCTAAAATTAATATGGAAATACAAGGAATCCATAATAGCCAAAATAGTATTGAAAAAGAAAAGCAAAGTTTGAAAACTCCCCATTCTCAATTTCAAGACTTACTACAAAGCTATAATAAATAACAGTGTGGTAGTGGCATAAGGATAGACATACAGATCAATGGAATAGAATTAAGGGTCTAAAAATAAACTGTTACATCTATGGTACACTGATAACAAGGGTACCAAGAATTATCCAATAGTCTTTTCAGCCAGTAGTCTTGGGACAAGTGGATATCCTCACACAATATATAAAAATTAATTCAAAATGGATCAAAGACCTAAATGTAAGAGATAAAAACAATATGAAATTCTTAGAGGAAAACATAGACTGAAATCTTTATAACCTTGTGATAGGCAGTGGTTTCTTAGATTGATACCAAAAGTATAAACAACAAAAGAAAACTATGTAAGATGGACTACACTAAAATTAAAAACTTTTGTACCTCAAAGGATACCATCAAGAAAGTGAAAAGACAGCCCACAAAATGGGAGAAAATATTTGCAAATCTTATATCTGATAAAGAACCTGCATCCAACATATATAAAGAACTCTTACAACTCAACAATAAAAATAACCCAATTAAAACTGGTCAAAGAAATTGAATAGACATTTTTCCAAAGAAGACCTGCAAATTGCCAATGAGCACATGAAACGATGCGCAACGTCGTTAGTCATTAGGGAATAGCCACAATGAAATACTGCTTCATGCCTCGTGGGATGGCTATAATTTAAATATGGACAAAAACAAGTATTAGTGAGGATTTGTTGACATTGGAAACCCTATACATTACTGGTGGGGATGTAAATGGAAAATTTGTTTGGAAAACAGTCTGGAAAATCCTCAAAAGGTTAAACATAGAGTTACTCTAAGACACAGCCAGTATTTATATTGTAAACCTCTTCCCTTCCTATGTGTAACACTGTAAAGGGGTAAATGTTACAGTATGTGAAGTATATCACAAATAGCTCCTCCTAGATGGTCTGTTACTGTGCCAAATTCTTAGGGTACCATATGAACACAAAGGGGTGTGAACCCTACCCTCTAGAGCTTCTTGTCTGTTAGGAGTATGAGGCATTACAATTGTGGTAAGTACCATCAGGGAAAGATACAGGGGCCACTAAGATTATTAACAGGGATATCTGAACCTAGGTCAGGGACAGTTCTCTTAAGGAGGTGATTTTCCTTTGCGATCCAAAGGATGAATCCAAGTTATCAAGGCAAAAAGGGCATAAAATAAGAGGGATTACAGGAAATGGGGGGCCAACATGTGTAAAGACTCTGTTGAGAGAGTCACGGGGTGTTCAGGAAATGGAAGGAAGGTCAGTGTGAATGAGACAAAGAAAGTGAGGGGGTGAGGAGTGCAGGGTGCGTCCGAGAAGAAGGTCCAGACCAGAGTGTGGACAACCTCATCAATGTGTTATGGCTTTGAAAGGTTTTCAGTCTGGGGTGACACATTCTAATTTGTCTTTTGAAAACATCACTCTGGCTGTGTCAGTTAGAAAAGGGGCAGGAGTGGAAGTGGGAGGGACCAGTGAAGAGTACTCACGGTCTAGGCAGGGACTGATAGAGCAACTTGCACCAGACAGTTGGCAGTGGAGACGAGGAAAAGGGGACATATCTGAGGGCTTTTTGCAAGATAAAATTGATACTATTTGGTGGAAGCCAAGATAGGAGAGGTAAGGGAGAGAGGTGTAAGGCATGACTCCCAGACATTGGACTTTGGAAAGTGAATGAGTTGGAGGGCTGTTTCTAAGCCAGAGATTTTCCTTCATGATAAACTTTGTTATGAACAACTTCAAGTAACATGAATGGATTTCGTTCTGTTGATAAGTATCTCTTTCTTACCAAGGCAGTCACATATAATACAGAATTATGTGATTTGCTGATAGCAAATATTTGGGGAGAGTACAAATTTTGGAAAATTAGACAATGTTTTTTATTTGCCAGATGAATTTTGCTCTGAGAGTCTCTGTTGTTCTAGTCTGTCTCCTGTGTCTTTTTTTTTTTTTTTTTAACTGTGGCATGAATTGTTTTCAATTTGTTGTGCTGTTACTGAAGTTCTGAGGGCTGCAGTTAAAACATTCCAATTTCTCCTTTCCATCTTTATTGATTCTCAAGATTTTGCACAGAAAACTCTTTGGGGGCTAGAACAGCAGTAATTGCATCACACTGTTTTCAAGACTTCAAGTTTCAAAAGCAAATCATTAAAAAAAAAATACAGTTCCTGATTTGAGTTAGATACAGGGACAAAAAAGTAGCACATACTTGAAGGTTACATGGTCTACAAATGGTGGCTATATTTTCCTTGGGAGAGTAGTTCTGTTGGTATATATTTTTTAAATACTCAAAAGGCTCAACCTCAAGCAGTAATAAACACAAGCAAAAGTCCTGTGTCTTCTTGTAATGTGTTTGGCCTTGCTGATCCTCCCCCAGTGCTGTAGAGATCATCTGTCATGTGAGTGTCCTCATTTTTAGGTAAGTAATGAAAGTAGACTCTGAAATAATTTTCTGGCAAGTAACTACCTTCCAATGAGAAATATCTGGACTGAATGTAGTTTTAGAAATTTCTTATTTCCTTGGCCAGCCAAAGTCTTAAAATGCCAAGTTCTTTGGGGATGCTTTTATTCTCCAGTTATGTAGAAGTGATGGTGTTTTCTTATAACTTCTAAAAGCTGAGAGGTGACAGTGTGCTGGCAGCCCTCGCTCGCTCTCGGTGCCTCCTCGGCCTTGGCATCCATTCTGGCCGTGCTTGAGGAGTCCTTCAGCCCGCCGCTGCACCGTGGGAGCCCGTCTCTGGGCTGGCTGAGTCCGGAGCCGGCTCCCTCGGCTGGCGGGGAGGTGTGGAGGGAGAGGCATGGGCAGAACCGGGGCTGCATGCAGCGCTTCTGGGCCAGCTAGAGTTCCGGGTGGGCGTGAGCTTGGCGGGCCCCGCACTGGGAGCGGCTGGCTGGCCGGCCTTGCCGGCCCAGGCAGTGAGGGGATTAGGACCTGGGCCAGCAGCTGTGGAGGGTGCATCCGGTCCCCCAGCAGTGCTGGCCCACTGGCGCTGTGCTCGATTTCTCCCCGGTCCTTAGCTGCCTCCCCGCAGGGAAGGCCTACCTGCAGCCCGACATGCCTGAGTCTCCCCGCTCTGCTATGGGCTCCTGCACCACCTGAGCCTCCCCGAGGAGCACCACCCGCTGCTGCATGGCGCCTGGTCCCATCTACCACCCAAGGGCTGAGGAGTGCGGGCGCACTGCGGGACTGGCAGGCAGCTCCACCTGCGGCCCGGTGGGAGATCCACTGGGTGAGGCCAGCTGGGCTCCTGAGTCTAGTGGGGACTTGGAAAACCTTTGTGTCTAGCTAAGGGATTGTGAGTGCACCAGCCAGCACTCTGTGTCTAGCTCAAGGTTTGTAAATGCACCAGTCAGCGCTCTGTGTCTAGCTAATCTGGTGGGTACTTGGAGAATCTTTATGTCTAGCTAAGGGATTGTGAATGCACCAATCGGCACTCTATGTCTAGCTCAAAGTTTGTAAATGCACCAATCAGTGCTCTGTGTCTAGCTAATCTGGTGGGGACTTGGAGAATCTTTATGTCTAGTTAAGGGATTGTGAATGCACCAATCAGCACTCTGTATCTAGCTCAAGGTTTGTAAATGCACGAATCAGCACTCTATGTCTAGCTCAAGTTTTGTAAATACACCAATCGACACTCTGTATCTAGGTAATCTAGTGGGGAGGTGGATAATTTTTGTGTCTAGCTCAGGGATTGTAAACACACCAATCAGCATCCTGTCAAAATGGACCAATCAGCTGTCTGTGAAACAGACCAATCAGCTCTCTGTAAAATGGACCAATCAGCAGGTTGTAGGTGGGGCCAGATAAGAGAATAAAAGCAGGCTGCCGGTCCCAGCCGTGGCAACCCTCTCAGGTAGCCTTCCACACTGTGGAAGCTTTGTTGTTTTGCTCTTTGCAATAAATCTTGCTGCTGCCCACTCTTTGGGTCCACACTGCCTTTATGAGCTGTAACACTCACCGTGAAGGTCTGCAGCTTCACTCCTAAAGCCAGCCAGATCACGAACCCACCAGGAGAAACGAACAACTCCAGACGCGCCACCTTAAGAGCTGTAACACTCACAGGGAAAGTCTGTAGCTTCACTCCTGAGCCAGCAAGACCACGAACCCACCAGAAGGAAGAAACTGAACACATCTGAACATCAGAAGGAACAAACTCCAGACACACCGCCTTTAAGAACTGTAACACTCACCGTGAGGGTCCGCGGCTTCATTCTTGAAGTCAGTGAGACCAAGAACCCACCAATTGCGGACACATTTTGGCGACCACGAAGGGACCATCGCCTTTCGCCAAGCAGTGAGACTATCGCCGAGTGGTGAGACCATCGCCTGTTGCCAAGCGATGAGACAATTGCCTATCGCCAAGCAGTGAGTACCATCAGACCGCTTTTGGTTGCTATTCTGTCCTATTTTTCCTTAGAATTCGGGGGCCAAATACCGGGCACCTGTCGGCCAGTTAAAATTGACTAGCGTGGCCCCCGGACTAAAGACAGAGGTGTCAGGCTTTCTGGGAAAGGGCTAGCTAACAACCCCGACTCTGCAGAACATCAGAAGGAACAAACTCCGGACGTGCCGCCTTTAAGAACTGTAACACTCAGCGCGAGGGTCCGCGGCTTCGTTCTTGAAGTCAGTGAGACCAAGAACCCACCAATTCCGGACACAAAGCCATATTGGCAACTTAATGCTACACTGAAATAAATTTTAATTTATACCCTAAAATCGTTTTCATATGATCCCTGAAGAGTTCCACTTGCATTTAGGATGCCAGCACACAGAACCAACTGACCGCTAAAGATCTCATGGGAAAGAGTGTGCAAATGGGTTGTGATTTCAGTTATAACTGTTATAAGAAAGGCGACTTCCTGATTATTAGTGTTTATTGCTAATGTATCAGTAATGGGCAAATATTATAAATCTGCAAATACCAAACAGCAAAGCTAGAGGCAAATTTGTATTAGGAGAATCAGGACAGTCATTTAGAGAAAATCATAGTGAACTGCCTTTTGCATTTTTCTCCTGGGGTATTTTTACTAACATTTGTTCTCCTGAACCAGCACACACAGGAAGGAATCAGGGATTACTGTTGCTAATTTTTCACTGAGAATACTGATGCTCGCATCTATTTGAATCAAGTTTCCATTTTTCTTACTGCAGTATAGGCCATTTAAAAATTAGCTTTTTATTATTGATGAGCATTAACTATCATTGTTTTTCACGTGTACCTACCTTCTGTTGTGCATTTTAATTTCTGAGGTTACTGAGGGCAGAACCCAGTACGTGTCTTCAAACCTCAGCTCCACATTTTACTAGCTGGGTGAGCGTAAATAAGTTACTTAATCTCTCTGTGCCTGAATTGCCTTGTATGTAAAATGGGGATCATAAAATATCCATCCCAAGGCTGTGATGAGAATTAAAGAAATTAGCATATACTTAATGCTTAGAACACTGTTTGGAGCCATAGTAATCTCAAAGTAAATGTTAGTTGCTGCTGCTGTTGTACCAATAAAATAGCTCTCTTAACTCCCACCTGCTAATTAAGAGGTTAATTCAGTTATGGTTATTGATGGTGGTGGTTTTCTTTGTTATTTGGGATATTTTGGTGGAGTGAGGTCAAGTTTACATAGCTAGTAAGTGGTATAAACCAGGTTTACTAAGTCATTGGTTTAGAGTAGGGACTAGCAAACCAAATTGGGCCTGGTTTTGTGTGGCCTGCAAGCTAAGAATGATTTTTATATTTCTAAATTGTTGAAAAAAACAAAGGATGATATTTTGTGATCAATGAAAATGATATAAAATTTTGTTTCAGTATCCATACATAGTTTTTATTGGAACTTTGTAAATAATCTTATATATTGCTTGTAGCTGTTTTCTTACTACACTAGTAGAATAGAGTAGATATGACACAGATGGTAGGGTCCACAAAACTGAAAATATTTACCATGTAACCCTTTACAGAAAAAGTTTTCCAGCACCTGCTTTGTGGAGTTATCAGTTATGTCGATTAGAGTGAATGCCTACTTTTTATACTGCCCTACTTTGACAAAAGATGGTTGCATAAGAAAGTATATAATTTTAATTAGCTATCCTTGTGGCCAGAAAACTTTGGTTTGTTTTGTTTTGTTTTCAAAAGGATAATTTTCTACGTTGGTTAAAATTTTCTTGAAACTCGCATACAAGTGCAGGAGTAGAGTTAATTAAACTCTAGTAGATTGTGTAAGTATATACATGCCAAAAACTATACATATTCACTAGAGTATTAAGATTTGGATTAGTCTAAGAGTTGTCAAAACAAAAGTCTGACTCTGTGTGCCCTGTGTGTGGGGGGGTGGGGAGGAGGTTCAGTACGTTTGCTATTCTGTATTTCTTTTTTAAAAGATTATTGAAATATAATGAATTCTGAAACAGCCTGTTAATAAGATGAATTTTTCAATGATAATGTACCTTAAGAGTATAGTATTATAATCCCATTTTGGAAGTTACTTGTGGTTATTTCTTTAAAGCCTTTGTTTTTGTGACTGAAAGCCTGATACTTATAAGGTGGCCAAACTCTGGAGGCTTTTAGCAGTTGTACTTGGAGAGCATGCGCTTTAATTTTGTCACACGAATCATTTAGGCAAATAACCTTTTCTTCTATCTATGTGCTGTTTCTAAGTATGATGTGGATCTTTCTTATTTGGTTAGTTATATAATCTTTATTTAGCATCTTCTTTCCCCTTGAATATCTGCAAAATCTTGTAACTCCTTTTTTTTAAGGTTTATACCATTCAAAGTTAATTCATCAAATATTTTTGAAAGACTTTGTCCAAGGTCCTGAAGCTAAGAATGTGACAGACTTGCACCCTGCCCCTGTAGAGTTTCGAGTCTGGTGAGCAAGGTAGATGTGAAGTTAATGTAAGTTTGGTCAGTGTTGGGAAAGGAGAATTAAATAGTGCAAAGAAAAGATAGAATAACGGGACCTTAACTAATCTGAAGAAGGTGGAGAATATTCTTGGGATTTTTTAAAAAATTTGTGATGATTTTGAAGATCCATCCTTAACTAAAGATCTGTTACTAAGTTGAAATTATTTTGAGTTTAGAAAAAAGTATTGAATGAGAATTATAGGAAATTACATATGGTGTCCCTCTTATTGATACAGGTGCAATCTACTAAATTGCTATACTGGATGATTGATGGATGGACTTTACACATTTGATTTTGCCAGGAAATTATATATTGAGTGTAATGGTCACCATGAAATTGGAATGTGGAAAATACCAAAAGTGAAAAAAAGACTACTTGAAAATCAAAATATCTGTTCTTCTTAAACAGAAATATATTTTTAAAGTGGAATCTAACTAGGCGTTTTCCCCCCTTTTAGAACGGTTATTATTTTTAGTATAAAAATAGATGGTTATGTAGTTATGTATGTATTATATAAATATATACAATATAGTTATATATGTGTGTGTATATGCACACACATACATGTATTATACCCAATTAAAGGTGGAAGTGCCACCAAGTCAAGCCCCAAAAGTAACCACTGTTGATAATTTGATGTTTCTCTGTGAGAATACAACTTTTTTTTCCTTTAAGGGCAAAGGAGATCAGAATATACCTACTGTTCCACAGCTTGCTTCACTTAAGATGATGTTATGGACATCTTTCCCTGGCAGTGTTGATTGAGAACCACCTCTCTCCCTAGATCTACTTTATTCTTGTTGTTCTCATTGTTGATACTGCTGTTTTAAGTTGTATTCTGTAAGGTAGAACATTCAAAAGGTTACAAAAAAGTATACATAGAAAGTCATTTTTCTTTCCAATTCTTCCTTTTCCAGCCTTTTCCAGAGGCTACCACCCTTAGCAATTTCTTACCTCTTGAAATCATCCTGTTACTATTATATGCCTTTACTTAGACTAAAGTTAACCCCCCAAACTAATCATTCATGAGGAAACCAAATGCTTAGTGAATTTACAGCAGCAACCAATTGATTTTGTAATATTATATTTAATATTGTATTTAATTGTATTTAAGATTGTATACCAAAATGGTACCAGATTTCCCATTTGTTGTATTTCAGTTTCAAGTTTAATGCTGTGTGATTGTTGTTAGAGGATGCAGTCTGGAGGTGAACAATCTCTGTCAGCAGTTTAGATCCTTCAAGTAACTGTTTCAGGAGCAACCCCACAAGGCCCTGTGTGCCCCAGAGCACTGCCCCCACATGTCCTCACCACTCTCTGCTTGTCTCACTGTCAGTGTTGTGAGTACAGACCCAGGTCTTGAAGACCCCAGGAGGAAATGACCTTGCTGCTTTAATCTGAAAGCTAATTTAGGGGTTTACAGCTCATCTCTGTGATGTCATATTTTCATCTGATGATTGTAATCTGGAACCACTGGGTTAACCTGCTGTTTTCAGGCCAACTTTGTTAATGCCAGAGCCTGGGGAGTGGAGGTGGCTGGGTGGTGATAGATTTAAGGGAGGTCAGGAATCTCCTCTGCTGGGACCAATCTGGAGCTGAGAAGATGTTATTTGTTGAAGCACTTGCTCTATAGCACTGGATCTTTTGTGAGCTGCTAATACTAAGATGGCCTTCTGAACAAGATTACCGGAAACTCCCTGCCTTTCTAATGAACTCACCAGAGAACATGGGGTGATAGTATTGGGGGGAATATAGAAAGAAGTTAACCAGATCCAATCTTCAGAGTGGCTGTGTTGATATCCTATGGCCTGAAGAGCCCTAGGCTAGTACTTCCCTTTTTATAGGCAGTATTTACTTTTGTATAAAATATGTTCCTCAAAAAACTACCAAGATATACAGTGTGTAAAAGTAAAACAAACAAAAAGACATATGCTAAGAAGATATTCCTTTACCAGAGTACTAGTAAAACATTATACAATTCAAAAAGAATATGTCATTCTTTCTGACATAGATGTATGTCTAGTATAAATATTGTATACTTTGTAAATATTCTTTAGTTTTATCATTTTTCTTTACATTTGAGCACATGCCTGGCTTAAGTCAAGTATGCTTCCAGTAAAAGTTAAAAGACTTGCCACATAAAACACCCTGAGTGATTGCCATTTTTGCCTAAACTTAATATTGTTTACAAGACCTATGCTTCATATCAGTACTATGATCACATTTACTTTTTTATTGTGGTAAAAAACACATAACTTAAAATTTACCTTCTTAACCCTTTTTAAGTGTACATTTCAGTAGTGTTAATTACATTCACATTGTCGTGCAGCCAAACTCTAGAATTTTTCATCTTGTAAAACTGGAACCGTATACCCATCAAACAACTCCCAATTTCTCCCTGGTTTCTTCTCTTCCGGCCTCCCCTCCTCCCCACAACCCCGTATCCCCCAGAAACCACTATTCTGCTGTCTATCTTTGAATTTAATTACTCTAGATACCTGATATATATGGAATCACACAATGTTTGCCCTTTTCTGACTGGCTTATTTCATTTAACATAGTCTCCTCAAGGTTCATGCATACTGTAGCATATGTCAGAATTTCCTTTCTTTTTAAAGTTGAATAATCCATTGTATGTATATATCTCATTTTGTTGATCCATCTATCTGTCAATGGGCAGTTGAGTTGTTTCACTTCTTGGCTACTATGAAAAATGCTGCTATGAACATGGATGTGCATATATCTCTTTGAGATCTTGCTTTCAGTTTTTTTTTTGTTTTTTTTTTGTTTTTTTGTTTTTTTTTGAGATGGAGTCTCACTCAGTTGCCCAGGCTGGAGTGCCGTGGTGCGGTCTCGGCTCACTGCAAGCTCCGCCTCCCAGGTTCACGCCGTTCTCCTGCCTCAGCCTCCCGAGTATCTGGGACTACAGGCGCCTGTCACTATGCCCAGCTAATTTTTTTGTATTTTTAATAGAGATGGGGTTTCACCGTGTTAGCCAGGATGGTCTTGATCTCCTGACGTCATGATCTGCCCCTCTCGGCCTCCCAAAGTACTGGGATTACAGGCGTGAGGCAGCGTGCCTGGCCTCAGTTCTTTTTGACATTCACACAGATGTGGAATTGCTAGACCATATGGTAACTCTACTTTTAATTTTTTGAGGTACTGCTATACAGTATTCCATAGTTTCTGCACCATTTTACATTTCCAATGGTAAATAAGAGTTTCAATTCCTCCATATCCTCACCAACATTTGTTATTTTCTCATTTTTTTTTTAAATAGTAGCCATCCTAATGAGTGTGAGATGATATTTCATTGTGGTTTTGATTTGCATTTTTCTAATTAGTGATGTCGTACATCTTTTAATATGCTTGTTGGCCATTTGTACATCATCTTTAGAGAAATGTCTATACAAATCCTTTGCTCTGTTTAAGTTGGGTTATTTGGGTTTTGTTGAGTCATAGGAGTTCTTTATATATTCTGGATATTAATCCCTTATCAGATAATTATTTGCAAATATTTTCTTTCATTCTATAAGTTGCCTTTTCACTCTGTTGATTGTATCTGTTGATACATGGAAGTTTTAAATTTTGGTATAGTCCAGTTTATCTATTTTTACCTTTGCTGCCTATGTTTTTGGTGTCATCTCAGTCACATTTACTTTCCATCTTTTCATCTCCAAACACCCAAACTAATTTTTCTAAAGTAAGAACAAAATGTAATGAAATATTTAAATAATTATAAAATAACTACTGCAAAGACAAAGATGACTACTCCTGAAAGTGAACTCTTGGCTAGCACCATCATGCCCTAACTCGAAGTGTTGCTTCATCCACTAATGTGAAAATGTACACATTTGGAGTACAAAATGCAGTTGGAGGAGTGGATCTAGAAATAGATTGTGGGGACATGGGCAAATATAGGAAAACAAAGGAAGAGGAAAGCACACCTAGTTGTATCCTTTTAATTAGGATCCTTGAGTATCCACAAGTAAACTATTTAACAAATCCTTGCAAGAAAAAAATGGTCCTCTAGGGCCTTCTGCATTCTGATTTTTCTCATCTTTCCTATGTGTTAATGCCTCATAGTCCGCTAACACCTCTAAACAGAGACCAGTTAGAAATTTTTGTTGTAAGGTTAACTTTCAAATTTAAAGAAATAAAGATGCTCTTCAAATATTTAACTTTATCCCAACCTAAATTTTAATAAACTATTGAAGTTGACTAGCAACATGGCCATTTATACCAATTAGTAGTTATAGACTATCAAGACTATCAGCCGTGCACACAAAACTACTATAAACATCTTTTCTAACTGCAAGAGTGTATGAACCAGTGCTTGAATGGTTTTCTGAGATATTTAAAGAAACTGGAATTTAAGTGATTTTTTTTCTTCAAATGCTATTTCTCCTTGTATAATAATGTTGCCATTGTTCCTTTTTTCTTCCTACTTTTTCTTTCTTTTGTGATTGCTACTTACTCATCTTTCTCTTGATCGTTAGTCCTATACAGATGTTGATAGTTCTCCTTGCCTAGTTTTTCTTCCCCACCCACCCAGACTCATTATTCACTGTCCTCAGCCCTGATCGCTGTCTTCCAGCATTTACAAGGATTAAAATGAGCCTGCCAGAGTCTGTGTGGCTATGATTCTTGTTTCAGGGCACTAGAGGACACACACATTAATACTTCCCAGGTGCTGGGTCGGCGGCTTCCTCTCCCACCTGGTGCTCAGGCCAGGTGTTGGTAAGACGGTAGGAACCTGAACTGGCAGGAAATTATTAAGCCTAGATGTTGCCTCTGGACCGTCTAGTCCTCCAAACACCCGAAGCAGTTTGATTCTTAAAAACTTACTCAGAAAAAGAAGCTACTGAGATATTTTCCCTCTTTATTTTCTTTTGGGTTTAAATAAATAGTAATGGTTATTCTACCCATGTGAAGTTTTTACTTCTTAAATAAACCCCTGTAACAAGTAGAGCATCTTCTGCAAAGAGAGTCCATGGATGCTTATTAATACATTAAATGTTCCAGTTAAGCTCTAGGTTAATGAAAATTCAAGTTTTTGAGTGATTACTTTGTTCTAGTCCTCTGATGTACCATTTTGCTGTGTGCAACAGTACAGTATTATTTGAGTGGTTTTATTCATTAACAAAATGTACCAAAATAAATTTAGCTAGGGTCACAGTGTTTAATTTAATAGTATTACAATAATAACTACCATAATTAGTTTCAGATTTGCCTTCCTTCCCAGAGGATAAGACTTTTTTAGTTTTGAATGCGTTCTGAAGGTATGATAATGACAGCAAAATTAATGTCATGACCTTTATAGCCTGTTTATAGTTTTTCCATGTTGTACCCTAAAGGATTTAGGGAGCAGTGTACATCTAAAATAAACCACTTAGTATGGACAAGTTAAAAATTGGGTTAATTGGGTTCACATATCCTCAGCTGGTAGCACCTCAGTCAAGACACCATTTCATCTTAGATAAAGGAGCATGATTTTTACACTATAAAATCATCTTAAAACTGTACCTGTAATGTTTTAAAAGGAAAAACATTTTAAAAGGCTACTTTTTCAAATATGTAACAATGTTTTCTCTAATTATGTTATGTGGTTTGACTTTTTCAATTAGGAAATCAAGTTGTTTTCATTTTCATAGCAAGAAAATGTTGATACAAACTAATGTGTCATGCTGCATGAACACTAATGCTCACTTCCTTTTGGTGATGTTGGGCAGCAGCACTGTCTCTTGCAACGGACTCCTTTTCCCATTTGTAGTTTGTTGGTGGGACTTCCCATAAACAATCACCCTTCTAAGTCCTGGAGATGGGAAACTTGGTTTTCATTGTTTATATATTTCAGTAAAATACAGTGTTTGCATATTCAGCTAAAGTTGAGACAATTACATAGGCATGTTAGAATCCTTAAACGTTTTGAGTATTTGATTGAAAAATTCCTATGGCAATTTTTGCAAGTGATGGTTTTGAGGCACTTTCATGCGTTGTTAGATAAATCAGTGCAACTTCTTTGAAGGACAGTTTGGCAAAATCTAGAAAAATGTTAAGTCAACCCAGAAATTTCTTACTGTGACTTCCTGCAGATAGACTTCCCACGTGTTAGCAAAGATGTACATGCAAGGGTGCACACTGTATGTAGCTTTGTAAGAGCAGAAGGCTAAGAACAATCTAATTGTCAACCAGTGGGTTAAAAAATAATGGTTCCACACAATCAAATACTATGCAGTCTTTAAAAAGAATGAAGATGCTTGATAAGTGCTGAGATAGCAAACTCTCAAAAATATATTAAGTGAAAAAAGAACAGCATGTATAATCTGCTTCACTATGGAAATGCGGACAGGGGACAGAGCTTATTTCTATGTGTTAGTTTCTGTAAACATAAAACCATTTCTGAAAGGGTGCCCAGAAAGGTGCAAAGAGCTGTTGAGCCATTGCCTCTGAGGCGGGGAATTGGGGGAATAGAATGAGAAGGAGACTTATTTTTCAATTTATTCTTTTTTTTTTAGTGCTTGAACTTTTTTTTTTGGACTGGTATTCATATTTTTAATCAATATACAAACAGAATGTTAAAAAAAAGTTTTTGAAGACTGTAGCAATGTAAGTAAATGTTTAATATATAAATGCAATGGTCTTCCCTTATTTGTGGTTTCTCTTCTCATTTCAGTTACCTGAGATACAGTACAATAAGATAGAGTTTTGATAGACCACATTCACATAACCTTTGTATGTTGTTATATATGTGTTCACATTCACACATTATATGTTGTTATAATTGTTATATTTTCTTATTAGTTATTGTTAATTTCTTCCTGTGCCTAATTTATAAATTAAACTTCATCATAGGTATGTATGTATAGGAAAAAATACAGTACATATAGGGTTTCGTACTATCCACAGTTTTAGACATCCACTGGGGATCTTGGAATGTATCCCCAGCAAAAATGGTGGAAATGTGATCATTTCAAAATCAGTGAATTAAATCCAAACTGATCAAAGCCCTGCCAGCCAGATTGATTGAGGAAAACAAAATAACAATTTCACAATACATGTCTATATTATGGAAGTGTAAATGACAGCCTCTTTATTTTATGGTTTTTATTTTACTGCTAAGTATCAGTTATTAGCAAATAATGCAATTCTTTTTTGAAAAGCATTCATCTTTGTTGTGTTGGTAACTTCACTGGCCTGAATGCCTTCTGAACATTCTGTTAGCATTGGAAATCCAGGCTAGAAATTCCAAGGATGTTCTGCTTGATGTGGAAAGAATCAAATCTTTTTCTTATATCTGTATCCTAGACATTTGAACAAATAAGAAAACAGAGGATAGGCCTGTTTGTTAAAATTTGCCACAAACGTGAGTCTTTCTAGACTTAACTAAAATGCACTATGGCAGCATAGTCACTGTATTGTATTTATAGATAATATTGGAAATCAGTGTTTCCTAGGACTTGTTGTCTTTAGTTAGTGAAACTTAATATTGATACATCTGAAAGGCCCCCAAACCTGATGTTAAATAAATTCAAGAGACTAGGACAATTTTTACTTTTACATAAAATAAATTTGTTAAATTATTTTAAGAGTGCTGCAGTCCTTCTAAAAACAGAACCAAGCAATCTATACAAATCAAATAAACTTAATTATCTGTCACTTTTAGTTACAGAAAAGTTTATTAATGGCAGAATTAATAAGACATTGCTTCAAATTTTAAAAATCACAGATGGAACACATTTTTAACACTGCGAGGTAAAGTTAAGGAATTTTTCCAGAAAGAGCAAAAATTAATAAATAGAAAGCAAAACATAATAAAGAGGAGAAAAGCATAACCAGCCAGGAAAGCCCAACATTTCAATAATAGGAATTCAAGGGGGAAAAAAAGAGAGCAGAGCAAAGTAAATGAGGAAATCTTAGAAAAGTAATTGAAGAAAATATCCCAGGAATTGAAATGCACAAATTTTCTGATTAAGAGGCCCCACCAAACACTTGGAAAGTGGAAGAAAATAGACTGAGACACTTCACTGTGAAGTTTATAAACATTGTTTCCACAATAAAAGCAAATTATATACAAAGAACTACTCACAGTGGCTTTGGATTTCTTCACACCGACATTGGAAACCAGAATACAGTGGAATATTGCCTTTAATTTTCAACCTGGAATTGTGTACTCACAAAAATTATCCGACATTTTTATTGATGAGAGAGAAAGTAAATCTTCATCCTCCATTGTGGGACATCAGTTGATAATGCCTAAAATTGAACAATCAAGAAGTGAAATTATAAGCATGTTATTAACTAGAATGGAGGTCTAAATGCTGGAAGAATCAACTCTAAGAATTGAGAGTGCATGTCTCTGAGGAAGAGGACATGATTGCATTTTCAAAATAATAAGCTGTGTAGAAATGTTTACTTGACTTGAATTTTTTTAGATTTCAAAGTAAAAATGGAAAGATTGTTCTAGTTGCATCAGAGAGAATAGATTGGACTGGAGGCAGGAAGACAATTTAGGAGCTATTGTAATACAGGCAACAAGCAGTGAGGACCTGACCTAAGGCAGTAAAGGTGCCCATAGAGCAAAGACAATGGCTTTAGAAAATAGAGAAGGAGCACATTTGGAGGCAGGAGCTGCCTTGAGTTTGGAGGTAGCCATTTAGAGATATGTAGGAAGGAGAGAACATTTCACCCTGGAACCTGGGAATTAAAAATATAAATTTGCAATTGTAGTTAGAACCAGATGAGTTGGAAGAAAATGAATAGAAAACCTATGAAGGAAAAATAAGGATCTAGGCTAGAACATATTTTCCTAATAGATTTTTATTGAGGCAGAAAAATGCCCTCTTAAACATTCTTAATCTACCAAGTTCAGTCATACGTGCAACACATGTTAAGGAACACAGGTGCCTGTATGTGCATGCATTTTATAACAGTCAATGATTAGATCATACAATTGGAAATAATGTTTTTTGGACTTCTAAGTATATTCTAGTACATTTCTTTTTTTTTTTTTTTTTTGGAAATGCCAAAGATGATAAAACATTTCTTTTTAAAGAATTCTGGAGAACTTTATTAACATGTAATGTAATATGCTGTTTTTTGAGTAATTTTTTTACAAAGTATTTTCAGCATGTAGTATCCAGTTTAATCCTTTCTCCAGCAAAAAGAGTTAAGTATTTTATCTCTAACCTTCTATGAGCAGAAACTGAAATGGAAAAAAGATTAAATGATTTGTCCAAGATCATACAGTAAGAAGTTTCAGTTAGAAATATACATCTCCCCACTCAGTTCCCCAGGTTTTTAACTCATTGCATACCTGAGATTGGGCAGGAACATGATCCTGAAAATTAAGGGTGAGTCTAGTTCAATGACTGACATTCAGAAATGTGTGTTGATGCCAGACACGGTGGCTCACACCTATAATCCTAGCACTTCGGGAGGCCGAGGTGGGCAGATCACTTCAGGTCAGGAGTTCAAGACCAGCCTGGCCAACATGGTGAAACCCCATCTCTACTAAAAACACAAACACAAGCCGCATGTGGTGGCACACGCCTGTAATCCCAGCTACTGGGGAGGCTGAGACAGGAGAATCACTTGAATTCGGGAGGTGGAGGTTGCAGTGAGCCAAGATGGTGCCACTGTACTCCATCCAGGGTGACAGAGTGAGATTCAGGAGATGAGAGAAGAGAGGAGGGAAGAGGGGAGGGGGGTATTTTTTAATCAAACCCATTAGCAGCATGCAGCCATTTAGGGAAGGAAGATGATTGCCAAACATTGGTACATTGTGTTAATGCAAATATCAATATAAGCATTAAGAACTTACTATGTGGATTAAAATTTATTCTGTAGATTAAGTTTTAGCTCCTCTAAAGCTTTAGTAACATTTTGAGAATTTTGTTTTTATTTGTTTCTGAAATAGGACAGATTGAGATAAGAATAAGCATTACAGTTGAGCCAACAAAAAATACTGTTATTACAATTGAGCAAATGATGAGTATTATTATTAGTCAGGATTTATGTACTATTAGCTTCTATTAGATATTATTGTATATATATGTGTGTGCATGTTAGATGCTGACAAGGTTGCAGAGAAAAGGAAATGGCTTATACACTGTTGGTGGGAGTATAAATTAGTTTGGTCACTGTGGAAAGCAGTGTGGTGATTCCTCAAAGACCTAAAAATAGAACTACAATTGGACCCAGCAATCCCATCACTGGGTATACACCCAAAGGAATATAAATAATTTTACTGCAAAGACATATGCAGACATATGTTCATTGCAGCACTATTCACAATAGCAAAGACATGGAATCAACCTAAAATGCCCATCAGTGGTAGACTGGATAAATAAATTGTGGTACATATACACCATGGAATACGATGCAGCCATAAAAAAGAATGAGATCATGCCCTTTATAGGAACATGGATGGAGCTGGAGGCCATCATCCTTAGCAAACTAACGCAGGAACAGCAAACCAAATACTGCATGTTCTCACTTATAAGTGAGAGCTAAATGATGAGAACACGTGGACACAAAGAAGGGAACAACAGACCCTGGGGCCTACTTGAGGGTAGAGGGTGGAGGGTGGGAGGAGGGAGAGGAGCAGAAAAAATAACTATTGGGTATTAGGTTTAGTACCTGGGTAACAAAATAATCTGTACAGCAGACTCCCATGACATGAGTTTACCTATATATCAAACTCGCACATGTACTCCTGAACCTAAAATAAAAGGTAAATGTGTGTGTTTGTGTGTGTGTGTGTATGTTTATAATATTATATAACTAAAGTGGGCCTGAAGGTATTTGGGTTCTCTTGCTCTTGAGAAACATAAATTCCATCATTGCTTAGAAGAGGTAGTTTTTTTAAATAAATGAAATATAGTACAACCACTATGGAGAACAAGCAATTGCTTCTAAAGTTAAGTGGTCCGTGCTTAATAGACCACTTAATAATTCCACTCCCAGGTTTTTACCCAAGAGACATTAAAACATTTATCTATACAAAAACTTGGACACACACATTTATATTTATATTAATTCATGATAACCAAAAACTGGCAGCAACTCAAATGCATATCAGTTAATGGATTAAAAATTGTGTTATATTCATATAATGGAATATGATTTAGCAACAGAAAGGAATGGTCTACTGATACACATAATAAGTGAATAGTTACTGTCTGATGTATATGAAATGACAGGAAATTCTAGGACAAGCAAAACTATAGTGACAGAAAACATCAGTGATTGCCTGGGGCCATAGGTGAGGGTGGAAATTTATTACAGAAGAGCACAAGGGGACTTTTGAGATGATATTATATATTTTCAATAGGGTGATTGTTTTAAAATGTACTTGGGTTTGTTTTAGTCAGGTATGGTAAAGTGACAGGAGACAACTGCCTTTGAAAGAGGAGTTTAGGCCGGGCGCGGTGGCTCACGCCTGTAATCCCAGCACTTTGGGAGGCCGAGATGGGCGGATCACGAGGTCAGGAGTTCGAGACCAGCCTGGCCAACATGGTGAAACCCCGTCTCTACTAAAAATACAAAAAATTAGCTGGACGTGATGGCTGGCATCTGTAATCCCAGCTACTCAGGAGCCTGAGGCAGGAGAATCGCTTGAACCCGGGAGCCGGAGGAGGAATCTGGGCTGGAGTACAGTGAGCCGAGACCTCACCACTGCACTCCAGCCCGGGCAACAGTGTGAGACTCCGTCTCAAAAAAAAGTTTATTACTTACAGTGCCTTAGAGGAGGGGGCACAGCATACCATTCAAAGCCACAGGGAGAAGCACCTGGGTCAGTCAGGAGGCAGAAGGAGCCAGGGGAAAGCATGGCCCAGAGCGTTTGTTGTAGTTTCCCCAGGAAAGACAAGGTAGGATATGAAAAGCTGTTTAACATTGGCTAGCTTGAATAATTTCAGTGGTCCCTGGCCTATAAGGTAGTCCATATCACTCCAGTGATTTAGGCTGGAGAAATATTGGCTTGGTGTGTTAGTTAGATAAAGGATGTGATTGAGGATATGGGCTTTGGATTGGTTGGTTTGCGTATGAAAGACACGCTCACAGGGGAGTCATTTGCAATATATAGGAATTAGCTAGCCCTGGAAGGGGCAGTATCTTCCCCTCTCTAGCAAGTCCTCTAAGATGTCAAATCATCATAAAATTTAACAAAAACCCATGATTAATACAGTGATCACTGTAAAGGTATATACATTTGTCAAAGCTCATCTTAAAGTGGGGTGCATTTTATTGAATGTAAATTATCCTTCAATAATGTTACTTTAAAAGTAAAAAAACAAAAAAAGTTAATGAAATGGACCAACAGTCCCTGATGTACCTTAGTTCAACTCAAGATTTTTCAACTTTACAATGGTGCGAAAGCCATGTGCATTCAGTAGAAACTGTACTTTGACTAGCCATACAGCCATTCTGTTTATCACTTTTAGTACAGTATTCAATAAATTACATGAGATATTCAGCACTTTATTATAAAACAGGCTTTGTGTTAGATGATTTTGCCTAACTATAGGCTAATTTAAGTATTCTGAGCATGTTTAAGGTAGGTTAAGTTACGTTTGGTAGGTTAGGTGTATTCAACACATTTTTGAATTATGCTATTTTCAAGACTTAGGATGGGTTTATCAGTATATAGCCCCATCATAAGTTGAAGGGGCATCTGTAAATGGATACATGAAATTACTTAAAACAAGCCAGGAAAATTCATCCTCAAGTGCATTAAAATTTTCAAACAACACCTAAGTATATAAAGGCAAAGAGCAGCATCGAATACTTAAGAATTACAAGTTCATCCAGGCAGTTCCTGTTTTTCTTCCATGTGTCATAACCATTTTCATGTTATGGCAAAAGAAAAAGGTGACATTTTCAGTTATATGGTGTCTGAGTTTATACAACATTTTAGAGTTCTTTCCTGCCATATTCCTAAGGAATACTAATATGTATTTATTTTGATAGTTAACAATAAAAGGCTTCACTCAGCTTCTTCAGGTTTTTCAGTGATGAAGTTGTATAGCATCCAGTCCATAGTTGAGTATCAGTAATCATGAGAAAGCTCTTTCTTATATCCAGTTGGAATTTGCCTCCTTGTAACTTTGTCTTCCTCGCTGGTCCTAGTCTTGTCCACTGGAGTTACGTAGGATTCCTCTAATCCTGCTTCTAAAATAACAGTTCTTCAGATATTTGAAGATGGCTAGCATCTCCCCTTGAATTTTTTTATTTCCCAGGTTCGTTCCTTTCCCAGCTTTTTTTAAAACTCACTTTTCCCTATTACTTTGTCCTTGCCATTCTTTGTTTTACTGACTTTCCTTTATTTTTAATAGTTGCACAGAGACATTCTACATTGATTTCCATCAGAACATCCTTGTCTATATGTACATGTATGCATGGGAAAGGGATGAGGGGCAGAGGGAGAGGGAGAAACCGCACTCAGGAGACCATGAGGAGTGTGTATATGGAAATGACATACACCTTGGGAATGAATTCTGGCCCATCTGAGTGACCTTGAGCAAGTTGCTTAATTTTCTTTGAGCACCTCAGTTTCTTAACTTGATGATAACAGTGCAGATCCTCATATGTGGATGAGGTATTTGTGAATTACCTAGTGGTAGGTCTAGCACATAGTAGCATTTGTTGCAAAAGAGCTACAGTGTAGAATACAATCTAGGTGAAGCTGTCATCCATGGCTTCGCTGACTGGTTCTAGGCTGAAAATAAGATCTTGTGTGATTATCAACCTGTTACATTTTAAAATCAAGAGGCACAGCCTAACAGTAGAATCAAAACTGGAAGATGGCCTGTCAAAAGAGCAGCTGCCCAATCAAAGTAGGTTAGTAACATTATCTTAATGTATAAAGAAAAGCCTGTTATGAATTACCTAAAGCTCTGAGACATTAAAAGACTCATTACCTTTTTTATATTTGCATGTTTTAAGTTATCCTGGCCAAATTTATTATATTATGGCATTTATCTGAATGACAGTATGTCAGTGTGATGATATATGATGTGTTTATTCCCTAGGAAATAGTTTCCTAGAAATAATAATCTATATTGACATCTACATCGCAACTCTGTGACTGGTGGCCACATACACATACAAGAGCATGCACTTATACATGTACTCACAACATGGGTTAAAGTTAATCAGCATGTTGAGCATGGAGCAAATTATTTTCTTTTATTCTCTTACGTTTCTTTATCTACATTTATTTTTAGGAACCTTAGCAAAGCAGCATAACAAAGACAAAGCAGTGTCTGCCTTAGGTTTCTTCAACAAGGAATAAATGGAAAAATTTTCATTTACAGCACCATCAGGCTGTCACTTTGTCAAGTAACCAATTCACCTAATTTTCATTTTTAATCAACTCTCTTTAAATATGGCTTATTAACTAAAATAAAAAGTAATCATGTAACAGTGGTTTATAAAGCACATTGTATTAGATCTTGCTATCATTGATTGTATTTGCTGTTCGCGTTCTTTAATTTTATTCCTTTCTGATAGATTTTTCTATTTAATATACTTTTCAGCAATTTAAGTAAGAAAAGTCAGGTTATAATTTTCAGAGGTTTTTCCTTATAAACTATGAAGGATGCAGTGGCTGTTAGTGCTATGCTATGATTCCTTGAGTAAAAATGCACACTTACTCAAGGAATCGTATAAGGTTTATTAAATACTGTTAGATTTTATGTAACTATTTAATGCATATTTTCCTCTAGCATATTTATATTATTATCCAGTCAAATCAGAGGATCAAATCAGAGGATGCAATATTGTAACTATCCAAAAATTTTTTAATAAGTGTTAGGTATATTTATTATATAACTTATTCATGTTTAATAATTATAATAGAAATAAATGCAGCAATGCTTTATGTCACAGCAAAAACCAATACAGCTTCATTTGAGTGGGTGTCCTACATGAAATACCAAGATACTAGGAATACAGTTAAAATTATTTTGATGGCACTCCTCTTCTAACATAGTATTTCAAAACAATGAAAATAAAAACATTTTTTTCTGATTGCAAAAGCAGTATTTATTCATTGGGGAAACTTTGTAATATCACTTTATAAGCATAAAAAGGAAGATTATGTAGCACTTTAATGCCCCACTGAGAGATACATACTTTTAATATTGAGTAATTTTTCTCATGAGTTATGAAAAAAATAACTGAACCATACTGCTCTGTAACCAACACTTTTTTTTGGAGTGAAAACAGGGTCTCAGTCTGTCACTTAGGCTGGAGTGCGTGCAGTGGCACAGTCAGGGGCTCACTGCAACCTCAATCTCCTGTCGTCAAGGGATCCTCCCACCTCAGCTTCCAGAGTATCTGGACTATGGATACGCACCTGGCCAATTTTTGTATTTTTTGTAGAGATGGGTTTTTTGTATTTTTTGTAGAGATGGGTTTCACTGTGTTGCTCAGGCTGGTCTCAAACTCTGGGCTCAGGCGATGCTCCCACCTCTGCCCCCAAAACTGTTGGGATTACAGGTGTGAGCCACAGCATATGGCAATAACCAGCCCCTTTATACAAAAACATGTCATAAGCAATTTTTGTATTTCTTAATATTTTAAGAAACATTTTAAAAAATGGCTTTATTATAAAAATATACCCTAATTCTAAGTTTTACATTTTTTGTATATTTTAAATAGCACCCTTAACATTTCTTTAAAGGTAATGAGGATGATAATGATGATGGCTTTACACGTTACAATGATGATTTTTTGAGCAAAATTCCTGCATGTGGAAGGAAGGAAGGTCTGGGCCAAAAGGAATGCAGAATTATAAAGCTCAGGATGCACATTGCCAGAGAGTTTGTACCAACTATAATACAGGAAGTAAATGAGCATACCCCTTTCCTCAGACTTCCCCCAAAGTTTGTATTATCATTTTTCTGCCAATTTAGAGGCAAAAAAGTAGTAGTATTTTAGAAATTTGCAATTCTTTGATTTTTAGTAAGTCTTAACATTCTTTCTGATGATTACTTGTTAAATGTTGTCTTTTATAAATTTTTTAAGTCCTTACTCATTTTTATAGTGGAGCATTATCTCATTGTTATTTCTTTTATATTAGACAAGAATACAAGAACCATGTCCAGTATATCTTTTCCAGAGTGCACAGTAATACTGCAAACAACATCTGTTAAATGAATAGATGTATGTCTGTATGTCTACTAGAATTTTTAAATTTTTTCCCAATATTTACCTTTTAATGTTTAACAGCTATATTAAGATACGATTGGCATACAGTCAATTGCATATATTTAAAGTATAATGAGATAAATTTTGATATACGTATTACCCTTGGAACCTTAATCATAATCAAGATAATGAATATATTCTTCACCTCAGTGGATGGGTATATGTTGTTTCTCAGGTCTGCTTATAGAGTCTGTCCCCCAACATTGATCTGCTTTCTGCCACTATAGTTTATAGTCTCTAAAATCTTAATCAAGTAGGATCATAGAGTATTGCTCTTTAATGTCTATCTTCTTTTGTATAGCATCATGTTTCTTCATTTCTATTGTGATGTAGGTCAACAGTTCCTTTAAAATGCTGAGTAATGTTCCATTGTATGTTTATATATTCCATCTGTTGGTGAACATTTGGGTTGTTTCTGGCTTGGAACTACTACAAATGTAGCTGCTGTGAACATTCTTTGTACAAGTTTTTGTATAGACATATGCTTTCGTTTCTCTTGGGTTGGTAGGAAGGGATTAGCTGGATCCTAAGGCAGGTGTATCTTTTCTTAATAACCAATGATGTTGAACATCTTCTTATGTTCTTATTTGCAAGCCATTTATCTTTTTTGGAGAAGTGTATGTTCACCTCTTTAGCCCATTGTAAATTGGGAGGTTTGTTTTCTTATTTAGTTTTGAGAGTTTTTATATACAGTTTCTTTATCAGATTATTTTCAAATAGTTTCTCCCATTTATGGCTCGTCTTTTCATTGTCTTATTGGTATCTTTTGAAGAGCAGAATTTTGCAATTTTGATGAAGTTTAGCATATTAGTTTGTTATTTTATGGATTATGTTTCAGATGCCATGTCCAAGATACCTTTGCCTGACTAAAGGGCACGGTATTTTCTTTTAGAAGTTTTATATTTCAGAAGTTTTGTGTTTTACATTTGGGTATATGATGCATTTCAAATTTTGTATATGGTGTGAGGTGTGGCTCAAAGTTCTTTTTTGTTTTTTGCATACAGAGAAAGCATCATCCTTTGTTGAAGGGGCTATCCATGTTCCACAGCTTTCCCTTTGGACTTTCATGAAAATACATATCTGTGTAGATTTATTTATGGACTCTCTATTCTGTTGCATTGATCTATATATCTCTTTCTTGAAACTAAAGTAGCATTAGTCTGATTTCTTTCTTCTTTTTTAAGAAAATTTTGATTATTCTGAGCTCTATTTTCATGTGAATTTTAAAAATTAAACTGGTTAATTTCTACAAAAAGTCTACTGGGATTTTGATTAGGATCACATTGAATTTATGTATCTATTTGAAGAGAATTGCCATTTTAACAACACTGAGTCTTCCAACCTTTGAATGTGGTATATATCTCTTCATTTGTTTAGATCTTTTAAAATTTCTCTCTGTGAGTGTTTTTTAGTTTTCAGTGTATAGGTCTTTCGCATACTTTGCCAGGCTTATCCTTAATTATTTCATTTTTATGCTGTTATAAATGGTGTCTCAATTTCTGATTTATTGTCTCAATTTCTGATTATTTCTAGGATAGAAAAATATAATTTATTTTTGCATATTGATCTTGTATTGTGTAACCTTGCTAAACTCAGTTATTAGAAGAGCTTTTTTTGTAGATTCTATTGAATTTTCTAATTAGACAATCATGTCATCTGCAGATAAAGACCATTTTAAGTCTTGCTTCACAATCTGAATACATTTTATTTATTTTTGCTCTATTGCACTGGCTAGAACTTCCAATACAGGGTTGAATAGAAGTGGTGAGAATAGATATCCTTCTCTTGTTTGTGAACTTAGAGGGAAAGTATTCAGTCTTTCATTATTTAGCATGATTTTAGCTTTAGGTTTCTCATAAGATGTGTTTCACCAGAGTGAGGAGTTCCTTTCTATTCTTAATTTATAAAGGGTTGTTTTTTTTAAATCAGTAATGGATGTTGGATTTTATCACATACAATTTTTGTGTCTGTTTAAATAATCATGTGGTTTTCTTTTATAACATTAAGATGGTAAATTGCATTTATTTTGAATGTTAAACCAGTTGTGTATTCCTGGATAACTCTACTTGGTCATGACGTATTCTCATATTGTTGGATTTGATTTACTAGAAGTTTGTTTATTACTTTTGCATCTGTGCTTATGAGGGATATTGGGCCATAGGAATCTTTTCTATGTCTGGATTTGTCTGGTTTTGATATCTAGATAATGCTGACTTTTTAGATAGTAAACATTTCCTCCTTTTCAATTTTCTGGAAGGATTTATATATAATTGGTATAATTTCCTCCTTAAATATTCAGTAGAAGTCACCAGAGAAGACATCAGGGCCTAGAGGTCTAAGAATTCTAGATTACAGTTGTTATTATTGTTTGTTGTCTTCAGACTTGCATTATTTTTGGTTTTGTTTTTTTCTTTTTCTTTTCTTTTTTTTTTTTTTTTTTTTAGATAGAATTTTGCTCTTGTTGCCCAGGCTGGAGTGCAATAGCACAGTCTCGGCTCACTGCAGCCTCTGCCTCCTGGGTTCAAGTGATTCTCCTGCCTCAGCCTCCCGAGTAGCTGGAATTACAGGCATGCACCACCATGCCCAGCTAATTTTTGTATTTTTAGTAGAGACAGGGTTTCTCCATGTTGGTCAGGCTGGTCTCAAACTCCCAACCTGAGGTGATCCGCCTGCCTCAGTCTCCCAAAGTGCTGGGATTCCAGGTGTGAGCCTCCGCGTCCAGCCAGACTTGCATCGTTTTAATAATAGTAAGAAATCTGTTGTTATCCTTATCATTGTTCCTTTATATGCAATGTGTCTTTTTCTCTGGGTGCTTTAAAAACTTTTTTTTTCACCAGTTTTGAGCAGTTTGGCAATGATATACCTTAATATGTTTTCATGTTTCTCGTGAATCAGTGTTTCGAGATGTTTGGATCTGTGTGTTCACAGCTTCATCAAATTTGGAAAATGTTCTGCCATTCTTTCTTAAAATAATGTTTTGCCCTTCCATCTCTCCCCTCTTCAAATACTGGTGTATTAATCTTCTTGAAGTTGGCCTGCAGCTCACTGATGCTCTCAATTCTGATTTTTGTTTTTTGTTTTTTTAATTTTACTGTCTTCTCCATTCTGTGTAGTCTCGATAGCTGTGCCTTCAGATTTGCTAATATTTTCTTCTGACATGTCTAATGTGCCATTAATTTCATGCAGTATATTTTTCATCTTATACGTTATAGTTTTTAATCTCTAGAAATTTTATTTGAATTTTTTCATGTCTTTTCTACCTGTACTTAACATTTTGAGCACATGAAATCTAGTAACACACTTAATGTCCTTGTCTGCTAATTCTAATATATGTTAGTCCTGCTCAGTTCTGATTGTTTTCTAAATTATGAATCATATTTTTCTGCATTTCTGCATGCTTGATAATTTTTATTAGATGTCAGTCATTATGAATTTTACTTTATTGGGTGGTAGATATTTTTGTATTTCTATAAATATTTTGTGATTTTTTCTGGTACATAGTTAAAATAGTTTGAAACAGTTTGATTCTTTCATGTCTTGCTTTAAGATTTACGTGAAACCAGAGAAATGCACAGTTTAGAATTAAGTATTCCCCCCTACTAAGGCAAGACCCTTCTGTGTACTCTACCCATTCCTTTGTGGATTATGAGTTTTTTTACCCTAGCTAATGGGAACAGGCAATATTCCCATTCTTCTGTGACTGTAGTGTACCTTGGACCTTTCCCTGGTCTTGGGGTGTTTCCTCACTTGCCTGTGCTGATCATTACAAAGGTAAATAACCCAGCGAGGACCCTCTCTGTTGTGCTGTGTCTGTGTGTAGCTCTCTTTTCCAGTATTCTGGAAATCTCTGCAAGGATCTTTCCTCACATAGAGCTCATCGCAGTTGTTTCAATAGGGCTCATTGCAATTGTTTCCTGGCTCTCAGGGATCAGTTTTTCTTGACCTGATGATGCAGGATTTTTCTCGACCCCTTTGTCAGATTTGCAATGGGGGTGCCCTGTTTACTCAGCCTGCCACACTCAACCCCTTGCACGAGGGAGCACGTGAGCAAGCGAGTGGATTCAGGCTGGCTGCTTTGGGTGCTGGCAGGAGCAAGCTCCATGCACACCCTGCGGCGGTGCCCAGGTGGGAGTGCCTGTGATCCCCAGAATCCCAGAGGGCATGCTACAATGCCCTCTTAGCTTAGCTTTGCCGTTTATGGACAGCAGTGTGTTATCAGCTCAGTGGGCCCCTTGTCTTGTCACGTGGGGCGTCTACACTCCACCAGCAAGGGCAAAGGGCTAGTGTGACAGCCTTTTTTGGGTACCTGCATCCAGTGGGTCCCAAGCCCTTGTGTGGTGTCCAAGAAGAACGAG
Organism: Gorilla gorilla gorilla; assembly: GCF_029281585.2. Classification (NCBI taxonomy): domain Eukaryota; kingdom Metazoa; phylum Chordata; class Mammalia; order Primates; family Hominidae; genus Gorilla; species Gorilla gorilla. The sequence goes on from NC_073232.2 coordinate 88,213,561, forward strand.
GTCATGCTGACACTTGAAGGATGGTGGAGGCAGATAATTTTATTTAGCGATGGATGTCTCTCAGCGGAGAGAGGAGCTGGAAAGGGGGATGGGATGGTCAGGTAATCTTCCCTGAAGTCAGAGCGTCTCTCTGAAGTTAAGCTATCTTTCCTCTGAAGTCCAGCTGTCCCTCTGAAGTCAAGTTGCTTCTCTCCAGTCAAGCTGCTTCTCTCCTCTACTGACTGAGTCCAGGGTCTTTATAGGCACAGAATGGGGGTGCAGGGCAAGCCATGGGTAGTTTTGGAAAAGGCAACATTTGATTGGTAAAAAGACATTATTCAGAAAGAACCAATCAGGAGAGAACAGGCAAACAGGGATAGAAGTTCTCACCTTGGGCAGCAGGTTTCAGGCTACTTTGACTTGAAGGTGCTGTTTCACTGGGGACCCGCCCCTGTCTGCCTAGAATTTCTCTGCCTCCTGCTTTTATCACTGGTGTTCAGTGTTTTGAAGACATTGTTTCATATGTTCTGTCTGTGTTTTGGTTGTTTCAGGCAGAAGCATGAATCTGGTCTCTGTTTCTCCATCTTGGCTAGAAGTAGGAATCATGCCTTTTAATTTTGTCCAATTTTCTTACTTTAAAAATATTTAAAATTTTAAATAGAAAAATTCATCAGTCTTTACCTTAATGGGCTCTGTACTTGGTGTCATGCTTAGGAACATTTTTTTTGTTTAAGAACTTATAAAAAAATTTACTTCTATTTTTCAAACATTTGAATTGTCTTATTCAGATATTTTATTAATGTGGAACACTACATTATACACAATTTGGAAAATAGCTAAAATATGGGGAATGGGGGAGAACACCTGTAATTCCATCACCAAGCACACTGTAAATTTATATATTGACGTATTTTCTTCCATGTGTTTTCCTGTGCCTTTATTTTTTGTGTATTTGTAATGCTGGTGTCCATCATTTAGCATGTTCATCCATGTTTATCCAGTGCATCGCATCATTAACATTTTTTATGTTGCTACATAATCTTCACAGTTGCATTTTAATGACTGAGTTATATTTCATCAAATGATTATATTACAATTATATTACCTTTATACTGTTAAGCATTTTAGCTATTTCTTCTTAAAGTATATGAAGCAATTATCAGAGAGTACATTTTCAGAGAATCCTAACTTTGCCTACTTACACATGACCCCATGAGAGCAGAAGTGTGACTAAGGCCCCTGATGTGTCATTGCATCTATCTCCAAGCCCATTCTAGTACATTCAATAAAATCCTATTTGTAGAAAAATGAGAAGAAAATAAAAACATCAATTCTTAATAGCTCAATCCATTTCTTATTACTCATGTAGTTATAAAACAAACTTTAAAAAACAGCTTAGAATTTCTATATTTAGTATGTATTAACATGCTCTCTCAATTACTTTCTAATACTTATTTGTGCTTGCTTATTTTTAGGAAAGATACTATTCAAGTCCAGTACATCATAATGCAGAATTCTGTATCAGTACCACCAAAAGATGAAGGTAAGTTAAACTGCTGAGGAAAATGGTGATGTGTCTGTTATAGTTTTAATTTGATACATTGAATATCATTGACCTCTAATCATAAGGTAACTTATTTCCTAGAATTAAAAATAAAAATTATAATTATATATGAAAACTCATTTCTTTTGGTAAATAATTTGAGTGTATATGGATTCCTGAGTTTTAAGGACCTGTCTCCTTTTCTAGGCTATAGCGCCTTGAGAGCCCGGCCATCTCATTCCACCCAAAACTCACAGAGCCCTGCTTATTTACTGGCAGTTAACTGGCACTAACAGATATCAATAAAATTAAAAAGTATTGGCTTTATTGAAGCAAAATAACACAAGTATTTTAGTGAGTAGAAGAATATATGCATATATATTCACACACACATCTGTAGACATACACTTAGAGGATACAGAATTTGTGTATACATTTCTTTGCCTGTTTCCCCTGATATCCATTTAAAAAGAAATAGAAAAACTATTTTACTTTACGCAATGTATAAAAAATAAAATAATGATTTTTTAACAGGCACTTCTGGACCTTCCAGAAGAACCTGGACCTCCAGATGGAGGTAGAGTCCTTTCTTCATCAAGAGTAATTAAATTACCCTCACCATAAAGGGTACACTCTAACCCCAGGGAGAAATACCAGTCTTTCCCTGCCCCATCTAGTCTCTTCCACACAGAAGAGAAGTTCTGATATGTATGAGAAAAAAGACATATCTTTAATGAGGCAAAATTAGGCTGCCTTAGTGGAACATGTAGCTTTTAGTGAAAGGAGGGAATTTGTTATGAAGGACCCTTAAATAGAGCAAACACTCTTTGATCTCTCTATCAGTGAGAAAGGTAGTATCATAACTCTTGAGCGCATGGAATCTGGATTTGAAACTCAGTCCTACCACTTAACTGTAAAACTTTAGGTGTATCACTTGACCTCAGCTTCCACATCTGTAAATCTATAAAATGAAGATAATAAGTTCCACTCTATAGGATATGTGGAGACTAAAGGAAATAGCATATGTAAATCACCTAGCATATTGTTGTTTGCATAGTAGGCACTTATATGATGATAAAACTACCATTCTCAATGGCTATTATTAATATCTGGGACCTCCTCATCTTTGAGACTGGTCAGTGAGATGGCCATGAGGCCGCCTCTTGCTTGGGATGCCTAATGGCCTTGGAAGGCCAAACATGCTCCAAGGGGACCCATGGGGAGTAAGCAGGAATTAGACCCCTTGGTTTGATTCTTACCCAGGAGTTGATCCGAAGAGAGAGTGAGAGTCCTTGAGACTCACACAAAATCCAGCCGGGAACACTAGGGCAAGAAAGGAGATGGGCAAACCCCAACTAGAAATAAAGAGCATGTGTTTTCCTTGAGTGTTCTCTGGTATATATCCTCTGGAAGATTTGTGTAGCACTTGGTAGCTGATCAAGGGTTTGAAATTCAGTGTCCTAGCTGGTATTACCTTCTTTTATCCAAGCAAGAAGGAGAAGCTTAGGAGAAAAAATAATGGAACAAGTGTCAGGAAAGCTGGACTCCATTCCATACCTCCAACCAGCTATGGAACCCCAGTCAAAGTTATTTTGCCCCTAGCCTCAGTTTTCTCATTGAAAAATCGAGAATGACTAGGTGTTCCTTTCAGGCTCTAAAAAGGTGAGTCTATGTGAGTAACTAAGCAACAAGCTGCTTGGCTCTGGCTGATGCAGAGGGAGAGAGCACTCACACCTCTTGGCTGCTTTGCTTCTCATCACAGTTTGTTTTGTTCTGATGCCTACCTCTCTGGGCTATCACATAAGCTTGGATACTTCCATTGACCGGAAAGTAAGACTCCTTGGCCCTACCCAGAGCTCAAGTAAACCTCCTTACCAGTCTTTTCTGGGACTAAAGATGCTTAAGCCCAATCCTGGAATTTGACAGAGGATATATAATAGCTTAAAAAAACCTCAGTCATGTGCCTCCATTGTGATAATCATTCTACCTACAACTTTACATCCTTTATTTAATCTTCACAATAAGTTAGACGTAAACCTTATTTTACAAGTTCAAAATTAGGTACTTTTTGCCAAGACCACCAACCAGTAAGTGACTGATCCAAGATTTGAACTCAGATCTATCATAAAATTTATAAAAAATATTTATATAAGTTATAGAGAATATATATATAAAGAATATTTATAAAGATATTTCTATAAGAATTTACAATTTATAAAGAATATTTCTAATAATTTTTTATCATCTCCTTTTTCTCTCATCAAATATACTATGCTTAATTACACACATGAATGCTTAAAGCCATTTTAAACCAAAGTGAGCAGAAATTATAACTAAAATTATCGAAAATTACATCCATAAGGAAAAATAATAATGTCAATATGTGTAAGTCCTAAGAATTGCCCAGTTATTCATTAATTTACTCATTCATTCATTCAAATGCTTTCTGTATGTCTTAGATTAATATTACTATTTTTTAACAAAAGCATCAGATGTATTAATTATGATTCTGTTTATGATCAAATATAATTTATGGCTAGGTACAGCAGCTCCCACCTGTAATCCCAGCACTTTGGGAGGCTGAGGTGGGAGGATAACTTGAGGCCAGGAGTTTGAGACCAGCCTGGGCAACATAGCAAGACTCCATCTCTACAAAAAAATTTCAAAATTAGCTAGGCGTGATGGCTCATGCCTATAGTCCCAGCTACTTGGAAGGCTGAGCTAGGAGGATTGCTTGAGCCTAGGAGTTTGAGGCTGCAGTGAGCTATGATCATGCCATGGCATTCCAGCCTGGGCAACAGAACAAGACCTTGTCTCTAAATATATATATATATACACACACACACACGTAATATATTACATATATATTTGTTTAATTGCATGTACATAATTTGTGTGACATGAGAAGTTTGCTGGGCACATGCTATTTATTAATTAAATGCAGGTTGATTTATTTAACAAACCATTGATGGCTAGCTATAAATTATGATACCTTTGAATTTCCAACTTATAAACACATACACACATATTATATGCATTTCTGTATAAAATTCAGATAAGACATCACCAACAGAGTTGTGAGGCTTAAATTAAGGAAAATATGCTGTACTAACATACTGTCCCCAAACAAAGTTCATATGGTAGAAGCAGGTTTAATGATCACCAAGGTAATTGATACGAGGAACTATCAGATGCTATGAAGAATCCAAAGGTAAATCATACAGAGCCTGAGCTTTTAGGCTCTAAAATCCTGTTGGAACAGCATATGTGCATGTCCTTAATTAGAATAAAGCATGACTAATGCTGTACTAGAAGTGAGTATGACATACTTTGAAAATCAGAATGAAAGGACAGTTGGTTAAGCCAGAGATTTTGAGGCTGGTCAGGAAACAAAATGGAGGAGATGACATTTGTTCAGGATATTAACATATATGTACAAGTCAAGCAAGTGGAATTTAAGCCAGGGGTTTAAAGCTAGGAAGAACTGGCAGTATTATTAACGGAGAAAACAAATTTGAAATTCTGGTTTCTTCTATTTAAATGTTATCTAATTTCAGATAAAGAGATTTAACATTGTACTATCACTCTAACGATAAGTTATACTATATTACAGATTTTTCTATTATAACCTAGTGTCACCGTTATTCCTTTCTGTGTGAGAATATAATTTATAGAATTTTGAGAAGTTCATGAGACTTATTTTGTTACAATTTTCTATATCATTCTTTCAGGATTTAGGGATAGGATTTAGTTTTCCATAACCTCCTTTTTTTGTCTGTTATTTTCAAATGATGAACTAAACTGTGTTTTTCAAAAAAGAGGCATGAAAACAACATAATAAGGCCAACTATTTAGATTTGGTGAAAGAAAGACAAAGTCACCGCACTGATTAAAAATGCAAGTGAATTTATTTACTTCCCATATAAGAAAACTCACACAGGTGAGCAGTATCACCAAATGATTCTCTGACAGGGACAATGCATGGGTCTTATGTGCTAAGAAGTAGTTCACTGTGATTATGTCAGTTGACCATTGAAGTTTGTACCTTGGGTAGTCAGAATGAATTTTAAGTTCCTACACAGTTGGTTAATGCAAGTCTCATTGTTCATTGGTCAGGAAGGAATCTTCATTTAAGTCAAGTGAGAGTCTGTTTTACTGGAGTCTCTCAATTCTTTTTTTTTTTCTTTTTTTTTTGAGACGGAGTCTCACTCTGTCACCCAGGCTGGAGTGCAGTGGTGCGATCTTGGCTCACTGCAAGCTCCGCCTCCCAGGTTCATGCCATTCTCCTGCCTCAGCCTCCCAAGTAGCTGGGACTACAGGTGCCTGCCCCCACCCCCGGCTAATTTTTTGTATTTTTAGTCAAGATGGGGTTTCACCATGTTAGCCAGGATGGTCTCAATCTCCTGACCTCGTGATCTGTCCACCTCGGCCTCCCAAAGAGCTGGGATCACAGGTGTCAGCCACTGCGCCTGACCTCTTTTTTTTTTTTTTTTTTTTTTTGAGACAGAGTCTCGTTCTGTCACCCAGGCTAGAGTGCAGTGGTGCAATCTCGGCTCACTGCAGTCTCCGCCTCCCGGGTTCAAGTGATTCTTCTGCCTCAGCCTCCCGAATAGCTGGGACTACAGGAGCGCACCACCACATGTGGCTAATTTTTGTATTTTTAGTAGAGAGGGGATTTTACTATGTTGGCCAGACTGATCTTGAATTTAATCCCCTGGCTTAAATTCCACTTGCTTGACTTGTACCTTGTAATCCGCCCACCTCAGCCTCCCAAGGTGCTGGGATTACAGGCCTGAGCCACCGTGCCTGGCCGAGTCTCTCAATTCTTAGTCACTTGTCAGCCTTACAGTTAAGTTTGCCATTTCCTAGACAAGTCTTCTGCAGGTAGAAAAGTTTTCTTATACAGTTCTTCTACCACTTTTCTCAACTCTGTCATAACATTTGTATTATTTAAAGGTAGCTTTCAAATTGTGTTATTTCTATTTCATAAAAGTAAGAAGTCGGGGTGGAGAGAGCAAATGGTTTGACGCAGACACACAGGCGGCCCCCTCTGGACCCACTGCAGTTAGCTGGACATGTGCTGTACAGCTACTACTAATTTCCCAACTCTTTACATGACTTGACTGCACAACCACAGCCATTACTGTCTATCATGTGAATTCATATTTGAATCTTTTTTAAAAACCCCTAGATTTTCTGATTCAATAAAAAATGGTTATGATACTGTCTAAAAAATGTATTCTATGTCTTGCAGACATAAAAGTGTATACTTACAGCTTACAGACCTAACATTTTGGTATTTGTGAATAAGAATATTAGAACTCAAGTAAGGCATACTTAGGGAGGATCTAGTTAATACTCATATCATTCTTAAAGTTTGAGGAAAAGACCTTACTAATTTTGGACTTAGTATCAGTTAGGTCTTTTATAAAGTTCTTGATGAATTTTCTATCTTTAGTAGGATTTAAAGCATCCTGGCATGTAGTAGGCTCTCAAAATGCATATTAAATTATGTATAAAATGCTTTAAACTCTCAAACAGTTTTTATAAATCAATCACACCTGTTGCTGTGAAAATATTGTCATCTTTTTTTTTAATGAAACACCAAAGTGGATGGAATTCTAAGGCCAATGAAAGCAAATGTTCATTTAACAAGTATTTATTGCCTTTGAAGAGACAGTGAGCAAAAGAAGCAAAGGGGGGAAAATAAAACCAAACTAAGCTCCTCTCTTGCAGCTGTTGTAATTAATAACACTGGGCTGCCTATCCAAGCAGGGGTTTCCTTTTATGGGGATTTAACCTGAAAGTGGTTTATTCTTGTTATCTAATCGTAGTTTCACTCTTTCGAACATGGTATGAAAGCTATTTTCTTAAGCTCTCTATTTTTTTCTTTTCCTCCTTGGCCATATCTCCCCTTTCCTCTCCATCTGGTGAAGGAACACTGATCTGGACAGCTGAGCTCTGGTCATTGTTACATGCTTCTTTTTAGGCTCTGTGATCTTGGCCAAATAAGTAAACTTCAGTCCCTTCATCTTTCCAATGGAGATAGTAATTCTCGTCCTGTAACAGTCAAATACAGTAGGTATGGTTGATTCCCATTATTTGTAGTATTTATATTCTAGAAGGCTATTAGGAACACTGAATTAGCAAATACTGAGCCATTTGTTCCTAGGCGATATTCAAGGTTAGGTTCTTGTGAGCCTCTAGTCACAACATTTTTGTCAACAGCTGATACATGACCTTGTTATAAGTGTATTTCTGTTAAAAGATACTTTATTTAATAGACAGGGTTAATTTTTTAACATTGAACTCAGGGACACAGCACTATAACTCATGCCCCAACAAAGCTTCTCTAATACAAGTGTTTTCTCCGTAGAGCACATCCCAGTTCTCTTGTGTTAGGAGCACTAGACAGCACCCAGCACTATGCTGGAGACCGTAAGTAAACAGTAAAATTACCAAGAAAAAGAAGCACAAAAAATGCAAAAAAAAAAAGTGGCAGTTTTTGAAATGTAAAAAGGATGCGTGTTTACAGTATGAGAGCTGAAAGAAGAAGGCAGGACATTACCTTGTTCTGCCTAACCTGGGAATTTGCGTGTCAAGTGGCTCAAACTTTTTTTTTCTCCACACATGTCCATGAATGACCGTGAAAGCACCACAAGTATTGATTTTGGGGTTAAAAATAAATTTTAGCAAGTAGGCAAATTCACAAATACAGAATCTACAAATAATGAGAATCAACTGTATATGAATACGCCTTGTAAAAACTTTGAAAGCACAGTAGAAACCTCAGGATAATTTACAGAATAAAAGCTATTTTTTATGACCTTTTTCTCAGATAAAATGACTTTGTGCATTATAAATTTCAAGTTAATAAAGTAACATATTATTTGAAGGTGACCATAAATTCTTAGTTCAGTAAAGCTACAAAGAAAACTACTATTGCAAGATCTGTGACTCTCCAGCCCTCATATTGAACACACAGTAGCAAGGAGTACCACTGTAATTCGATGCTTTGCATTTAGTGCTTAACATTGCTTTATGACCTCACTATTGGGGGAAAATATCATTCCCTATTACCAAAATATTATGTTTCCAAATATGTGATATTCATATGGAAACATTTTGATCTTAACAAGTGGTGTAAATGCTGTTCTTGGACTTTTGGTACCATTTTATGCTGCAGAGCAAGTACAGATTGACATTTGCAAGCTGGTTTTGGTTAACTCCTTAATGTTGGAAATTGGAACTTTCCGATGTAATAACTTCTACAAAATACCATTGTGCATTATTAGTATGTCATACTGTTGACAGAAGAACAAATGGAAAACACACACATGCCTGTAGAAATATCCTTTTAGAATAAATGGAAATGACCTGGGTGGCCTAAAACCATAAAGTCGACCAGCCATATATGGAAGTTGAAATAAAATATTAGAGTTTAAAATATTAGTAAATTTAGATTATGAGTATTTTTGTTGTTTAAAATAGCTGTATTTCTTTCTTTCTTCTTTCTTTTCTTTTCTTTTCTTTTTTGTTTTGTTTTTGAGACGGAGTTTAGCTCTTGTTGTCCAGGCTGGAGTGCAATGGTGCGATCTTGGCTCACTGCAACCTCCGCCTCCCTGGTTCAAGTGATTCTCCTGCCTCAGCCTCCCAAGTACCTGGGATCACAGGCACGCACCACCACACCTGGCTAATTTTTTGTATTTTTAGTAGAAACAGGGTTTCACCGTGTTAGCCAGGCTGGTCTCGAACTCCTGACCTCAGGTTATCTGCCTGCCTTGGCCTCCCAAAGTGCTGGGATTACAGGTGTGAGCCACTGTGGCCGGCCGAAATAGCTGTATTTCTGTTGCTTGAAAAGCAGGCTGGTAATCGGATAATTTACTTGGGTATGTGTCATTGTCAGTGTGGCCGTTTGGCAGCAGAGTCTCTCAGAAATTCCAATTAACCATGTAAATATATTTCATAGCATCACATCTCACTTTGTCAGAACCCCTGCTGCCTTTATATCATTAACATAAATGCAGGTGCAAATAGCATTTATGTACTTTGATAGAAAGCAGTTGGAGACATTTCACTGTGGGACACAACACTTCCAGATTGTGTACATCTGTTCAAATAATGTATCCAGCCCCAGTGACATGAACACAAGGATGGAAACATCTGCCCCTGAGACCATTTGCAATATAGCAGATGCTTGCATCTTTATTTATGCAGATGGTTAGTGTGATGGCTTGAGCAGGGATAAAAGCAAAGTAGTTTGACAGGGGTATTTAGGATTTTATGCAAGCCAAAAATAAAGGATCGGCATTTTCTGTTTTTAAAAATCTAATAGCAATAGGAATAGAAATTCATAAATCTAGTAATGCTTTTAATAAACGTATTTTTCTTGTCTTTAAATTAATGGGCACCAAAATCCTAAAAACATTTATAGAATTCCAGCATCTAACTTGTATTAATTAGGAAGAGCAACTTATGATTACTTTTGTTTGGATAAAATAATTTTAAATGACTTTGAATACTTTTTGTTTAAAAAAATCCTTCAGGCCGGGCACGATGGTTCACACCTGTAATCCCAGCATTTTGGGAGGCCGAGGCGGGCGGATCACCTGCAGTCAGGAGTTCAAAACCAGCCTAGCCAACATAGTGAAACCCCATCTCTACTAAAAATGCAAAACATTAGCTGGGTGGGGTGGTGGGCACCTGTAATCCCAGCTACTTGGGAGGCTGAGGCAGAAGAATTGCTTGAACTGGGGAGACGGAAGTTGCAGTGAGTTGAGATCGTGCCATTGCACTCCAGCCTGGGCAACAAAAGTGAAACTCCGTCTCAAAAAAAAAAAAAAATTCTTTAAAAACACTGCTCTGTTTTTTGAAAAGATTATATACTACCAAGAGTATCTTGTGATGATATTTCTTAAAATTGGGGGAAAAATAAAAATGTCATTTGAATATAACTTATCTCATATTCCATAAATATAAATTTAAGATAAGTTTCTGAAACATTATATAAGATTTTTGTCAAGCATTTTATTTGGTTCATATTCTAATGTTGACAGCTAGTGATATTTTAATTATAATTAATATTTGTGTTAGGATGACTTACCTTTTAATACTTTATTATCAAAACTCTCTCCTATTGATCTGCCATGTTATGTTCTCAAGGAAACAAAGGTGAAGGGAATAAAACCTAACAACAAAAAGTAAAACATTTCTAGATGTGATTTTCTATTCTCATTCACACAAACCTGCCCACTCGTACTCATCAACACACACAATTATAGAATCTCAAAAGACATAGGAAGTTAGATTTCATCTAATTCAGTTGTTCTCAGACTTTGTAGCTTCAGGACCCTTTACACTCTCAAAAATTATTGAGGACTCTAAAGAACATTTGCTTGTATGGGTTGTATCTGTCAATATTTACCATATTGAGTGATTATAAAAAATATATATTTATGGATTCATTTTGAAATAACAGTAAGCTCATTACATCTTAACAAAAATAACCTAGTTTAACGAAATTGACTATACTATAAAACTAATGACAAAAACCACAATTACTTTTGCACCAACCTAAATATTTTTCTAAAGCAAAAAAAATAATGAGAAGACTGGCATTGATTTACGTTTTCTGCAAATATCTTTAAATTCTGGCTTCATTGAAGATAGTTTGAGTCTCATATCTAGTCCTGCATTCAGTCAGTTGTGATGTTGTATATGTTGACATATTTTTTTAAAAGCCAGCTTTCAAGTAGTCAGAAAGGAAGGGGATATTTTGGTAGGCTTTTCAGATAATCATGGATATTTTTCTTTGATACTATGCCAAAATTTGTCAGATGGAAACTTCTTTCAGTTTAATTGTACTGTGAAATTTGAAACCCTGTCCACGTACTTTTGTATTCTATTAGATTTTGAGTCTCATACTTGAGTGATTCTTTTATCCACGCATATAACGTTAAACTAAACTGGTCATTTAGAAAACACTAGTTAAGTGAGTTAAGCAAATCTTCCATATACTTCATCGTACAATATTTTAAAAATCATTCATTAACGTAAGCACCAGTTTTCTTTTTTTTTTTTTTTTTTTTTTTGAGACAGAGTCTCGCTCTGTCGCTCAGGCTGGAGTGCAGTGGCGCGATCTCGGCTCACTGCAAGCTCCACCTCCCAGGTTCATGCCATTCTCTTGCCTCAGCCTCCCGAGTAGCTGGGACTACAGGTGCCTGTCACCACGCTCGGCTAATTTTTTGTATTTTTAATAGAGGAGGAGGGGTTTCACCGTGTTAGCCAGGATGGTCTCGATCTCCTGACCTCGTGATCTGCCTTCCTTGGCCTCCCAAAGTGCTGGGATTACAGGCGTGAGCCACCGCGCCTGGCCCATAAGCACCAGTTTTACCTGAAAAGTAACTACTGGGAAACTTCAAGTTCCTGGTGGTGAATTCAAATTTTCCAAAATTCCATTTGCCACTTGAAAGAAAATGACTTTTATCATTGGCAACAAATGCTGTTAGAAGTTATTTCTTGTAACGCCAAGTTCCATTCATTCACTTTTGAGAAAATGTCTGCCAGATACCCAAGTCTTAATATGTTCATTCAACATATTTCAGCATATGTCTGTCAGCCATTTTATTCAAGTAAAGATTGTATTCCATGAAAAAAGTAGCCAGGTCAGCTTTACGGCTGAATTGAGTGCTTGTCCTCAGAACAACAGTCCTATTTCCATATGCAGCAGACATGTACTCTGACTGTGAACGATTTCATCACAGAATATTAAAAAGGCATGTACTCAAGGATCAAAATTTTATAAAACTAAAATTTTATACTTCTTTTTTGTTATTCCACTGTGAGAGTGCCACAGTGAAGAATATGACTGCTTGGACAGTTTGTGGGCACTACCTTACTTGGCTAAGTTGCTAGAGAAGTTTTACCCCATCAGCGCAACAAGTGCAAATGTCAACACAAGGCAAATGACATCTTGATATGAGTATGAAAAGAGTATTTGGGACCCTTCCTGAGGTTCTGCAAACCCTACTTTGAGAAACACTAATCTAATCTAATCCTCTCTTGCTAAAGAGAGGAAACTATGGCCAGGAAGGCCGAAGGATTATTATCTTGCTCAAATTCATTCCAGCAGTATAATAAATAGAAACACCAAAGCCAGACGTCTACTCTCTATCATACATGTAATGCAGTTTGTCTTGTTTTCTCTGAGGAACTCCTCCCCCAGCCTCCCGCAAAAAGAAAATTCCTCAGATTCAAATCATTACACCATAGCACTGATATATTATCAAGTTTACTAAAGGAGCAGGACTTGCCACATAAGGAATTTAGAAATTGTTTTTAGCATTTTAGACTTTTCTTTCAGTCCTAATGTTCTTTAGTGTCATCAGTTTTAGAAGAAGGTGGTGTAAGATTAAGAAGTATCTAAGAAATGTATATTATTTTTAAAATTATAAAAGACCTTTGTCATTTTTTTCTTTATTTTTACTCATTGAAAAATTACTTTGTCACTGCTTAAAAGTGTCATTAAATGTATTGTGTAATTGTTGCTTCAGAAAAGTCAGATTCTGGTGTGAGCCTGATTTGGTCACCAGAAGTTCTGTTAAAAGAAGGCCATAGATACAGTGCTGTAGGGTATTGTGCATTGCTATGTGTGAGTTCATTAACTACCTCTCCAGTGACCATGCTGTAGATGTCTCTTAGAAGAAAGACATGTTCTCTCTCTCCTAACAGTTGCACTGTGATTGGAAAAAGGTTGTTCAAAAAGATCTTTCTTTTCTCAACATTGAGATGGATTATGTGGCACTCACCGGTCACTGGAAGAGACTGACATGTAAACAGATAAATTGCTAAACAACTTAGTTCTAAGTTCAGCGTGTTGGAATGGAGGGAGAACAGCTTTGGTGCCAGACAGACCTGGGTTAAAATCCAAGTCTCAATACCTGCTTTGTGATCTTGCAAGAAGTGTTGTTTTCACATCTATGGACTGGAGGTGTTAATACCAAGAATTGGTGAAGGACTTGAGGTAGTAGATTAAGCATTCAGTCTAACTTCTGACTGAGGGGCATTTTAGTTCTTCAAAATAGAACTTCAGGATTCTAGGGGTTCGAGGGAAGAATAGAAATAGATGAGTAGAGGCGGTGTATATGTACACATCTACCATAGATTGTCTCAGGAAGAAAAGGAAGGAGATGGGGCCTAATGACTCTTTCTTGTTGCTGTTGTTTTTCTGTTTTTGTGTTCAGCAGTAGCATAGCAGAAGGAAGCCATGTCAATATGGTTGAGAGTTAATAGTTCGTTCCTTCAGTAAAAATTATGTTGTACAACTGCTAGCTGCTGATCTGGAGACTGAGACCCTGGCAGTAACAAAACAAGCCCCTGCTCTTTTGGAGCTTACATTTTAGCGAGGAGACAGATAATGTAATATCGTGAAGGTAAGTACCTCGAAGGACAGTGAAGCAGAAAAAGAAAATAGCAAGTGATCACATGGGGCTGAGCAGCTCCTTTTAGACAGGATGGTCACAGGCCAGCCTCCCTGAGAGCTGGGGAGCTCACCAATGGTGCAGTATCGCCGAGGCACAAGGGGCCTGGAAGGAAGGGTAGCCTCCAGACCAGGGTTGGGAATACTCCATTTCCTTATTTTCAGATGCACCTTTTTGTACATTTTAATATATCAGGATTTGAGCATTGTATATTTAGAGTTATAGTACTTCTCCTTTCCCCCATCACAGAAAAGGTTTTTATAAATTTATTTGTGTGGCATAATCAAAGACAAAAAGGGAGTTTACAAATAAAAGGGACAGTGAATGAGTTCCCACATAATAGCCTCTCTTTTTTCCACGAAGTCAATGTCAAAAAACATTGGCAAGAGAGAGATGGCCCTGGGGATAGGGAAGGGGTGGGGCAGAGGGAGAGTGCCTCAGAAGAGCAGAGGAAGGAACGTGGGCCACCAAGAGTCTCTTAGGGACAAGTAAATAGACTGTGGAATCGGTTTTGAACTAGAAACTTTAAACTTAGAACACTGTCCAGCGTTCACAATGGTTGGATTTCTCCAGCACCAAATAACAGGCGGTGGAAGTGGAGAGCACAAGCTGGGGCCAGCTAGGCAAGGTTCTGTAGGGAGACAGCAAGGGGGCGAACCTACAATATGAGGGGAGTGCATGTGGATGCTCAGCCAGGAGGCTGGCTCTGGAATGGGAGGATCTACCTAAGGAGACCACTCACAGGCACACATAGCCTCAGGGCAAGGAGAAACAGTGGGCTGTGTCATCACTCCATCTCCAGGGAGGTGGGAAAGTTAACTCTGACATACTCTTCATCTGTGGATGAGAGTAGATATTCCCTTCAACCCAGGTTTCATAGTCATCACTAAAAGACAATAAACATATTGATGGAGAAGAAGGATGGCAGAATTCAAAGGCAAAGGAATCCAAAGTAGTCACCACAGCTTTCAAACTCCGCTGCCTTCACTCTTGGTACTGGCTCAGGTCAGAATCTGATGGCATCAGTCACACGACAGGATCTGTAGATGCCAGCTAACTCATAGACAACTAACCTGGTCAGCTCCTCAAAGGTGACCAGCACAAACCAGTCACCTCAGTACCCACCAGTGCCTGGGACTTCATGTTCTTTTTTATTATTTTCTTCAAAGTGTCAGTATTGTAGATGGTCTCTCTATGTTAAGGAAAGGTGTGTCTTCATTAAAGAAATAAGGAACAGTCAAGACTTAGCAGCAGAAATATTAGGGAATAATTATCAGCATAACAGGGGAATACTTGACTTCTTAAAGATCCGTGGCTGTCCAACCTTGTGCATTTGTACTTACAAATCATGAACTATTTGACATAAAAGCTGAGGTATAGAAAAACGTGCAGCAAAAAAATGTTATAAATCACTGTGAGTTAAAGATAAATCAGCAGTGAAGATAAAGCATCTGTAAAACTCTACTATAAAGCAGTGAAACAATTCATTTTTTAAAATGTAGTTTGCACATTCCTCAAAAATACCTCTTTTAGATAAAGTGAACTTACTTTTGAAATTATAGTATAAAAGTGATACCTTTGTAATTTTGGTTCCCTGCTTTTTGAAACATTGTGATCTTTACCACTTTAGTTTCATAATCATAGTGTTTTGACCAAAGGCAAGAAACTTCCACCCTTTTGCATGTGTCCTAGTTTAATTGTTCCAACTGACTTCACATTCTGATGTTGAAACCTTATCTTTCTGTTTATCCCACTGAGGAAAAGGTTTTCTTCACCAACTGTCATCTTGTTAGTCATCAAAGATACTTAACTGTTGCAACTGCTATTGAAAAATAAAAGTAGGCCGGGTGCAATGGCTTATGCTTGTAATTCCAACACTTAGGGAACTGAGGTAGGAGGACCTCTTGAGCCCAGGAGTTTGAGACCAGCCTGGGCAACATGGTGAGACTTCAACTCTACAAAAAAATGTTTAAAAACTAGCCACACAGGGTGGTGTGCATGTGTTGTTCCAGCTACTTGGGAGGCTGAGGCAGGAGGATCACTTGAACCCAGGAGTCTGAGGCTGCAGGTGAGCTATGATCATACCATTGCCCTCCAGCCTGGGTGATAGAGCGAGTCCCTGTCTCAAAAGAAAAAGAAAATATAAAGAAAAAGGGCCCATTTTTAATTTGTTGGTGGAAGATTTCTTGCCATGCCATATCTGTGCAGCTCACTAAACCTCTTTTGTGGATGTTTCCATGTTCACCAGCCCTATTGAGAAACAGCTGACTCGGCAAATGTCAGAATGTTCTGGAAGGACAGTGTGCACAGGTATTTGTGATGGTGATAGAAGGTCAAATGAAATGACCTGCTGCTTTTCACCATGTTGGAGTTCAGTTATCAAGGTCCAAATTTCAACTGTAGGACTCAACTGAGTATTAACAATTTTAGTGATAATAACAACAAAAAGAATATTGAGAGAATGGGGTAACAAAGCATTTCAGAAGTTTCCATTTGCCTGGCTTAGTGTCCTTGGAAGGTCATTAGCTCTTAGTTAACTTCTTATGCTCCTCGGTCATACTTAGATTTGAGTAAAGATACTGGCTTGAATGTTTTGTAATAATGAATAAAATCTTTTGCGTGCTACAAATTATTTTTGCCAAAAAATAAACAACTTTATCTTTCTAAATGTATTAAAAACAAACATAATTTCATATGGCTTTCAACCATTTTTTATCAGAAGCATTCCAAATCAATAACAATTCCTTCCAGAAATAAGAACTAATAAAAGCTTCATAATTAGAATGAAGAAGAAATTCATTGAAATTGAGAATCATTAAAATATATTTTAAATGGTAAAGCTTTTTAAGTGTACTTTTCCCTTGGGACATTAACTATATGGCCCTGAAAGAATAATTAGTTACTTCAGTTTATCAACCACATTGTGTTATTTTTTTAATTGCCACTAGTATTCTAGGTAATTGGCTTTTAAATTCTTTCACAAAGAATGCTTGTTTCCTCTTGCAGCATGATATAGCCAGCCCTCCACATCCTGTTCTGCATCTGTGGGTTCTGCATCCATGGATTCAACTAACCACAGATTGAAAAAAAATTTCGAACTGCATCTATATTGAATATGTATAGACATTTTTTTCCTTGTCATCATTCCCTAAATAATACAGTAAAAGAACTATTTACATAGTATTTACATTGCACTAGGTATTAAAAGCAGTCTAAAGATGATTTGGGGTATCCAAGAGGAGGTATGCATAGGTTATGTGCAAACACTGTGCCATTTTACATCAGGGTTTTGAGCATCTGTGGATTTGCATGTCTAAAGGAGGTCATTGTCCTGTGGAGGAACCAATCCCCCACAGATGGTAAGGGACAACTGTATTTATATATCTCGTTTAGTCCATTTTAGGGGCTATAGTTCCTCTTTCAGTGCCTAACTTTTCTTTCTACATGTACTCAGGCTGTCTTAAAACTTATAATAATTTATTCAGCAAAATACTAAAGTCTACAAGGCAACTGTCCCTAACCCCACTCTGGGCCCCATCCCCCATCACAGGGCCACTGAGATCTGTACTTACCCCACTTTCTTGAACAACTACTAGGGTAGTTGCTTTCTTCCCTGCTAGGTTTAAGACTAACAGTTGGCCTCACTACTTACTAGGTATAAACAAAAGTGGGAAGGAGTGTCTCCATAAAGTAGCTCTTTAAAATGCATGTATGTTAACCCTATTCGCATTGAATTGTTAATCCAATTAGCACTTTATCCACTGGGATACAAAATTTACAGAAGGGCAAGTGGGAGTGGGATGTGGACAGGGAATCAAAGAGCCTGGCAAGACGGATTGGATTAGATGTTAGGAAAGACTGAGCTACCAGCGTGAGTGTCGGAAGAGAGGCACAAGATTTAAAATATAGTTTCATTATTTACAAGCGTAGAGGCAAAGGAAAACTTCCTCTTCACCCCTCTGAAGGTTCACTGATAATGAGCTGACAGATCAGCAGATTAATTGGAGAAAAGGTATATACATTGAATCAGCTGTGTTACATGACACGAGAGCCTTCAGAATGCAGACCCAAAGATGGGAAACTTTCCGTTTTCATGCTGAGGTTCAACAAAACATGGATAGTTGTGGAGAAATATAATTGAACAAAAGGGATGTGATCTAATGCTAATGGAGTGAGTGAGGAAACCCAGCAAGGCTTGTCTGTTTTGGGTTGCTGTTGACCTCTCTGTGGAACATCCCTTCCTTCTGGGTATGAGGCAGGACCCTCTCTGGAATGGGGGTCTGATGACCTACAATCAAACAAGTAGGTCAGATCATTTCTTTATGGCCAGGGTTAGAGTAATAATTTCAGGGTTTATGGTTGGCTTTGGGGAAAAGTGGTTCTGGTTTCTATGACTCACCTTGGGGAAGAGGGATTCTAGATTGTATGGCTAATCTCGGGGGGAAAATGAAGGGCCAGGGACAGAAGGGCAGAGAGATTTTTGCTTCTGAGGTCTTCATTTTGGGAAACTATCTTTTGAGGCCAGCACAAGTAATAGCCATTTCTTTTCTCTTTCCTTCATTTACCTTTCAAAATAGAAACACTACTTTAAGGATTCAGAACTACTTCCATATGCTGATCATTCAAGATTTGTGCCCTTTTTTTCCCAACAAAAATAAATGTCAACAACCTGATAGTCTCTAGCAAGAGAAAGTGGAAAACTAGTACATCTGCTGAGCGTCTAACATGTAGCAGGAACTACTTGCACCATCATGGGTATTTTTCTCATTTAATCCTGACAGGGACCTTTGTAGGCAGATATTATTATGCCCATTTCATAGATCCTAACATTTAGGCACAGAGAGTGAAGTGCCAAAGCCACAGGTACATGACAGAGCCAGGAGTTGAAACCAAATCTGTCTAAACCCCAAAACACACAGTCTTTCTACTGAAGATCAGATGCTGGCCATAACCACACGTAGTAGCTTACAGTTAGCATGCAGAGGTAGAAAGAGCCTCTGGAATAAAATGGGCTAGGATTTGAGTTCCCACACTGTTACTTATGAGCTTAGAAATCCTTGTAAAACAGACTTGGCCGGGCACGGTGGCTCACGCCTGTAATCACAGCACTTTGGGAGGCTGAGGCAGGTTGGATTGCTTAAGTCCAGGAGTTCAAGACCAGCCTGGAAATATGGCAAAACAATATATAAAAAAATACAAAAATTAGCCCAGCATGTTGGTGTGCGCCTGTAGTCCCAGCTACTTGGGAGGCTGACGTGGGAGGATCAGCTGAGCCTGGGGAGTTTGAAGCTGCAGTGAGCCGTGATTGCACCACTGCAGTCCAGCCTGAGTGACAGAGTGAGACCCTGTCTCAAAAACAAACAGATACAACAGTGGTTCCTAATTCAGGTTTTTTGGGTATTAAGTGAGATAATGCATGTTATATATTTTGCACAGTACCTAACCCACAAAATCTGCTTATCATTGGGATAATATTAAAGAAACAGTATTGATAAAGAAGCTCAGCTCCTCAGAAAATGAGAATTTCTTTCCCTGCTAAGTGAGGTGATGGATGCACTGTTTGGCAAGACAAATCTCAAAGGCCTGTGCTGAGTGGAAGTTGCCTGCATGTCACTGGTGGTGTTAAGGAGGGAGAGGGGAGTTAGCTAAGAGCAATAATTGAGCAGAACACACAAGTATGTCAAGGAGAATGGACTAAACTAGGTTCAGGATACAAGATCTCCAGTTAGGAATGTGCTTGTTTCCTTTGCATTGTCTCAAATTTCCTGAAATTTAGGTCTGAGACATGATGACTCTAGGAGGTCTCCATGCTGCAGATATGTGGACTAGAAATGCATTTGGCATCCTGAGTCCTTAGAAACAAAAGAACACTTGTGCCTATTGCTGGCACGTTTTACAGTGCACGCTCCATAGTCAGTGCTCAATAAATTCCAGTTGACTCTGACTGCTGCTGCAGACCCTGGACAGTAGCTTGGGGAGAGGGTAGGCAATGGCTAAAGGTGTTTATAGGTTTTTCAACAAAATTAAGTTGCACTCCCTTGTGTTATGAGACATTGCTTTTATCCCAGACCTCTCCAGGGTTTTACCATATTTATTTTAACTAGAGACCATCTTGGGAAACAGTTTGAACCCCAAGTGGAATTTATTATTTGAAAGCCAAGTGGCAGGGAAAACGGATAACAACGAATGAAATTGAAAATAGAGTATTTCAGTTTAATAAAATTAAAACCAGAACAACACCTAAAATTTTTGGCTCTTTAGTGACCAAGACTTGGCAGAACTTTCCTCGTGAGCCTGGATCCAGGGGGCCTGTTTCAAGAGCAGGGACACGCCTCTCTTTCTCTGCCTGCTCCTTTCTGCACTCTTAGCAGTAGGCCTGTGGGCCCCAGCAGATGGAATAATGGAATTTTGCCCAAACCAGCGACCAGATGAGGTTGAACAACTTTATTCAGAAGCAACAAAGCAGGCTTTGGTTCTGCCAATGGACATCAGGAAGTGAGCTGTTTGTAGCTATCTAGAGAATTGCCTCATGTGCTTGTCTCTTAATACTATTTGTGGTAGCTGCATTGTGAAACAGTTTAATAAAGCTGGGTAAGACATTGGCACCTAGTGCTATTGAGCCCTCATTGTTTCCTCCGCTGCCTTTAGCATGTAAATGATATCTATCAGATCCAATCCTTTGATGGCAATGGAGGAGGAGGAGGAGGACACACGTTGTACATTGTCCAAATATCCAACAGCCTTTCTGGATTTCTCAGAGTCCTGTGGATAGTAAGTGGCAAATTCAAATATAAAAATATGCTTTTGCTTTCAAATGACTATTAATTTTCTGTGAGTTATCTCTAATAAGTGGGCTTTCAGAAAGTTAGTATAATTTAATGGTAATAGAAATTTTAGGCCAGATGTGGTGGCTCACACCTATAATCCCAACACTTTGGGAGGCCAAGGTGGGTGGATCACTTTAGGTCAGGAGTTCAAGACCAGCCTGGCCAACATGGTGAAACCCTGTCTCTACTAAAAATAGAAAAATTAGCTGGGCATGGTGGCACATGCCTGTGATCCCAGCTACTCGAGAGGCTAAGGCAGGAGAATCACTTGAACCTGGGAGGTAGAGGTTGCAGTGAGCCAAGATCTCACCACTGCATTCCAGCCTGGGTGACAGCAAGACTGTGTCTCAAAAAAAAAAAAAAAAAGAAATTTTAGAATATGACAAGCCATTTCTATTTCAAAATTTCTTTATTTTTTCTATTTAAAATTTAGATATGGTATTATATTTTGTGATAAATTCGGACAACTTTACATATAATCCCCCTGCCCTTTGAAGGAAAATGAAGAAAAAGGTCATTGCTTCGAATTGGAGTGGGACAGCTCTGGGTTATGTGGACTTTGGCAGATTATTTAACTTCCTCAAACCTCATTTTTCTTAATCTGTATAAGGGGAACAGTAATACTTATTCGCAGAGTTTGGATGAAGATTTAATTAAAAGACCTAGCACCAATTCTAGACCATAATAAGGTCTCAACACTTCCTAGTTTCCCTTTAATCCCAGCTAGATCAATTTCTCACCAACTGTAAATGTCACTTTTCAAAATTGTTATTTTAGTATGCTTAACATATTAAAAACAGCCCATATTTAAGATCCTAATATTAAGTATTCCTGTTGAATAATTGTACAAAATTAATTTTACTGAGCGACGCTTTTATGTCTTCAGTTAATAAAAGTCCATGTTTAGTACCTGAGAGTCCTGTGAGTCTCTTTAACTGTGTTACGGGTAGTTGTGCAGGATTTCCAGAAATTATGAATGTCAGTGGAAATTTTTACTTCTCATTATTTAGTGCACAGTTCTGTAAGATCTGTAATTTGGTGGGTGCAGGTGAGAGTTTTTAGATCACACCATCTGTGAAAGGCCTTGTAAATGTGTAGTGGAATAAACCACTGTTGTATAACTATATTGCCAAGAAAGACTTTCTGCAGTCATACTATCTTAGTATGTTAGAGTTTTTGAAAACTTAATGGCATTTTCAGCTTCTGTAAGGACTCCTGTTGCTCAGACTACTAAAAAAACAAAACAAAACAAAACAAAAAAAAAACGAGTTATTCTAGCATAACTGACCTTTGTTGCAAATTGCCTTATTTTATCTTAAAGAGCAAATGTTTGGAGGAATAATTTGTACAACTCCACTTGTCCTTGGGAGCTATTGAGCTCTAATACTTCTCAGTGCTTAACTTTGGTGGATAGTTATGCACTGCCTGTCGGATTACTTACTAGATTACTTCCCTGATCGTTAGCAATTCTTGTCATTAAGTAGTCAAGGAAAATAAAAGACATGAGCCATTCTCTGTGTGTACATCTAGACAGTCATTTATGCATAGACACACACTCATCACAAATATCCCAAAAGATACTGCTTTTTAAAACTGATTCAACTAGGGAAACTTTCGTTTTCCTTTCATTCATTAAACAAATATGTCTAAGCATCTCCTGTGTGCCAGGCACAGAGGGTATTCGGTGGGAAGTTAGCACTTATCCCATTCCTGACTTCTTAGTTCTTCCAGGTCCCTCCACCCAACAAAGGCCACCATAATCCTGATTTCTTTTGTTTCATTTCAGAGTTATTCTGCACATATAAAGGATATATTTGTGTGTGTATCTTCTCATTTTTGTTAATCCAAGTGATAGCATACTGTACATCTCCCATCTTGGAGAGTATTCCGGATCACCCTGATTCATTCTTTGTTTTTATTACTGCGTGGTATTACGTTGTATGGTTGGATGATTATCTTATTAGCACCCTGTTGGTGGACACTTAAGTAATTACCAGGGTTTTTCCTCTTCTGTTTCTGTGGCCTTGCTGTCTTTCTCCTGCCTTGCATTTCTACTAACATATTGGTTTCGTTGTTTATCCATAGTGATTCTGAGAAATTGGATTCAACACCACCTTCATGGAGACCCTCACCCTTGTATGTACTTCCTGATAGATCCAGACAAGCATAAGTATGTTAAATGTACTCAACAAGACCTTATCTTTTCACCCCACAAACTCTTTGTGATTAGCTTGTGATATTGATCATGAACCACCTGATAAGCCTTTCAACCCCAGCATCCACTTCTTTAAATTGCAGGGACCTTGAGGAGCACGGACTCAGTTTGGCAGACATCATACCGATCGTCTGGGCCTCTGTCACTTCAGGTTGCCCACACTGCTCACACTGATCGGTGCTCTCGCAGCCAGGACAGAGATCAGGAGTGTCCTGTTGTTCCCAGGCCACAGTGGCCTCCTTTTCCTTTGAATGCCCTTGCTCTTCCTATGTGATTTTATTTCCACTATAATGTGGAGACATTTGAAGATCAGTTGAAGCACATTTACTTCAAATATATCATAATTAGCTCACTCCCTTTTGGTATGGCTCTATGAGGTATATCTGGTTTCATTTCTGGAAACCTTAACTGTCAGAAGGTTGCTTTCTCACACTTGGTCATAAAAAATAGGAAGCCCCTTCCCAACTTAAGTCTTTAGAGACTTCGAGGTGACCTTGACCGCTGTTGTTGCTTCAGCTGCATCTTTTGCTGTCTGTTATTTCTTCATGTTGACATTACCATGCTCTGCCTCTGAGGTTCGGTTTCCCTTTCTATTGTTCCTCTGTCTTCGCTCTAATCCCCCTACTCTTCCTCTCTGTGTGTCTGTTTTCTGTAGAGCTTGCTTGTTTCGTTGACTATTTCAGTTTATGCCCCAGCAGCATAATTTACCATTCTCTTTTGTTATTTCCTCAGGTAGGTAGTTGATTATTAGCTCCTTATTCTGGCAATAAATAAAATTACATTTAAAAATGTCTCAGAGAAATATCCTCTGTTTCTTTTTTAATTTTCAAAATATTGAAATGTTAAAGGTCATTTTTAAATTGTGTTCTTTTTTTCCCCACTGTTTACAAAATTTCCAAGGCTCAACCTCTAAATTATTTATTTTTCTCATTGATCACTCTATTACCACTTAAAAAATTCAACAAATATTTAGTAAATCTGTGTCACGTACTGGACACTGTAGGCCCTGAAGACACAGACCAACTCCCTGTCCTCTAGGAATTCTAGGGAAGGCAGGCACTATATGTGATACTTTATCTATTAATTTTTATTTTTTGAGATGGAGTCTCGCTCTGTCACCCAGGCTGCAGTGCAGTGGCGCTATTTCGGCTCACTGCAAGCTCCCGGGTTCACGCCATTCTCCTTCCTCAGCCTCCCGAGTAGCTGGGACTACAGGCGCCCACCACCACGCCCAGCTAATTTTTTTGTATTTTTAGTAGAGACGGGGTTTCACCGTGTTAGGCAGGATGGTCTCGATCTGCTGACCTTGTCATCCACCTGTCTCGGCCTCCCAAAGTGCTGGGATTACAGGCGTGAGCCACCGTGCCTGGCCTATATGTGATACTTCATTCATTCATTCATTCATTCATTCATTCATTCATTGGAGATGTACTCTCACTGTGTTGCCCAGGCTGGAGTACAGTGGCATGATCTCAGCTCACTGCAACCTCCACCTCCCAGGTTTAAGCAGTTCCCCTGCCTCAGCCTCCCAAGTAGCTGGGATTACAGGCACTTGCCACCACACTCGGCTAATTTTTGTATTTTTAGTAGAAACGGTTTCACCATGTTGACCAGGCTGGTCTCAAACTCCTGACCTCAAGTGATCTGCCTGCCTTAGCCTCCCAAAGTGCTGGGATTACAGGCATGTGCCACCGCGCCTGGCCATAAATGGAGCATATGTTCTAGAGAAAATGAAACAGGAAGAGGGAGCAGGGAGTTCACAATGGGATATGGTTTTAAATAAGGTCATCAGAGAAGATGCTCATTGAGAAGAAGCCATTTGTGCAAAACCTTGAAGGAAATGATGCAGCAAGTACTGGGGATTTATTGAGGGAAGAGTGTCCTGGGTGGGCGGGAGTAGCCGGTGCTCCTCCCAGCCAGGAGCCGCCTCTCAGGAGGTGCATGCCCAGAACAGCAAAGAGGCCACCGTGGCTGGAGTGGAGCAGGTAGAGGAAATATGTCAGAGAGGCTCCTGAGAACCTTTTTAAGCATGAGGCCTTTTAAGCCATTGCAGGGATTTTGGCTTTACTCTGAGATGAAGAGCCATTGGACAGATTTGAGATGAGGGAGTCATAGATCTTGTGCTATGATGTGTTATTGTCACATATTCTTTCAAGAGGGTGAATTACTAAGCCTTTGTTCTAGCTCATCTTGCGGTAAATATTTTCTGCCCAGTTAGGAGGAAGAACTAGTGATAAATGACCCAATATTTTCTCTTCTCTTCCTTCCACACCCCAGATCTGTTGTGTAAATGCGAAGAACATTATTACTGTTAATGTAATTATTTATTAAGCCACATCTCTAAGTAACCAAAAGCCATCAATAATTTTAGGCTTTCTGCAAAGTCTCTCAATCCTGATTTAAAGTATTTATTTATGACTTATTTTGGTACTTCTTCCAAAAAAAAAAGATGAGAAGGTGAGGTTTAAAATGAAAAACATTTAAATTTAAAGGCTATGCAAATAAAACTTAAAAATTAAAATTATGTGGGAAGAAGTAGCAATCCATACAGATGACTATTGTCAAGTGATTTACCACTCAATTTACCCATAAGCGGAATTCATGGTAACCAAACTCAGAAGGAAAACAACAAATAACATAATTATCTTTGTCTGATTTTTGCAGACAATACCACTCACTAGTCCTTGTACTTCTTACTCTAGTGCAGGCTATCCTGTGAACTTATGTTTCATAATGTCCTTTTTCTTTGCAAAACAATTACTTTCTAAAAATAAACTGGTCAATATAAATTTCACCTTATTTCTACTAGGTTGGTTGTTTATTTAGGCGGTGTCATTTCTGCTGAAAGAATCAACTTCCTGCTAAAATTGTTAATTCACTCACTGTAGGCATTAAAATCAAGGTTGACGGGCCGGGCTTGGTGGCTCATGCCTGTAATCCCAGCACTTTGGGAGGCCGAGGCGGGCAGATCACCTGAGGTCGGGAGTTCGAGACCAGCCTGACCAACATGGAGAAACCCTGTCTCTACTAAAAATACAAAATTAGCTGGGTGTGGTGGCACATGCCTGTAATCCCAGTTACTTGGGAGGTTGAGGCAGGAGAATCACTTGAACCCGGGAGGCAGAGGTTGCGGTGAGCCGAGATCGCACCATTGCACTCACCTAAGCAATAAGAGCAAAACTCCGTCTCAAAAAAAAAAAAAAAGAAAAAAGAAAATCAAGGTTGATGTTACATTTTCTTTTCTTTTTTTTTGAGACGGAGTCTTGCTCAGACTGTTGCCCAGGCTGGAGTATAGTGGTGCGATCTCGGCTCACTACAACCTCTGCCTCCAGGGTTCAAGTGATTCTCCTGCCTCAGCCTCCCCAGTAGCTGAGATTACAGGCATCTGCCACCATGCCTGGCTAATTTTTTTTTGTATTTTTAGTAGAGACGGAGTTTCATCACTTGGCCAGGTTGGTTTCAAGCTCCTGACCTCAAGTGATCCGCCCATCTCAGCCTCCCAAAGTGCTAGGATTATAGACGTGAGCCCCTGTGCCCAGCTGATTTTACATTTTCAATTGTCTGTTTCACTAGATTGTCTGCTACCTACCTTGTATCCTCTAACAGATAGTGTTCAGTCCCCTACCCCCAACTCTAAAATCTAAAAAACTCTGAAAACAGAAGTTTATGAAAAGTTGTTACAAACTCATTCAGAAGCAAAAACTTGAACTGAAATAAAGACAATTTAAAAATCTTCATTTGTCCAACTTGTGAATATTTGCATGTTTTGCTACAGAAGTGGTAATAGGTTCAATTATGGGTGCCCTGCAGATTCCGCTGGGAGTTATGTAACATTTAGTACATGCATCTTACTACTTTTCCAAAATTTGAAAATATAAATTCCAAACCACATCTTCCTCCAAAAATTTCAGAAAAGGGATTGTGGACTTGGCAATAGCCAATCCTGGAATAATGATTGGAATAATGTAGGTGCCTAGTAAAATGTGAATTGAAGTTTGATTAATATGAGATACTTAGAAATTAGAAACATTTCTGCAGCCAGGTCTTGTGACCTTGAGACCTCAGAGAATAAAATAGATAATTCAGTCTTTAGAAGCAGGACACCAAAATGTTTCCTTAATTGTTCTCTTAAGGTAGTAGTAATTGATCTTAGGTCAGGCTAATAAATCCAGAAAGAATGAAGTGTTACCCTATCAGTCAAAATTGTTCCTATTAGTATCCTAGAAGGTGCTTTTTGTGCCATTCACATATTTTGCATGTTGTCTCTGTATCTGTACTTATCACTTTGTATCTTTCTGTTTTTTGTTCAACATTTTTTAAAGGTGTCACATCAGCTTTTTTAATACTGGTGATTTAATTGCAAAAGCACACATAAACAGTTTGAAAGGTGTGAGAAGAAATTCGCAAGTCACATGGGGAAACAGCAACAAAGCTAGCATTCAGTCTGGAATGTATCCACTGTGCAAAACAAATTCAACTGCCAGTGGGTCAAATGGTGTATCCTGAGATTGAGTGAAAAATGAGTTTGATACAAGAAGCGCTTGTTTTATACAAAGGATACAGTGGGAAATATCAAGATGAGATGAATATAGGCTGTACCCTCACAAAGCTGAAGCTTAATAGGGAAAGCAGAACATGTATATAAAATAATAAACTACATAGCAGAACATACCAGATATCATGTGAAGATGAGTGGGGATAGGTTAAATGGAGAGGATGGACTTGCAGAATACATGGATGAGAAGGACAGAATCTTCGCTGTCAAGCAGTGTTGACTAGTAGAGATACACATAAACACATAAATTATTATGGAAAATGGTAAATAATAGGAGCTAAGGAACCATAGGTAAGTATAGTAATCCTTGGGGAAGGTAGGCAGGAATTGATCTTCAAGCTGGTCTTGAGGGACACAAGATTTTGCCCAGAAGGCTTGGAGGTAGGTCAAGGAATCTGTTCTGGGCAGAGTAAATAAGATGCTTGTTGTTTGAAGTATCACTAACAGAACAGTTACATACAGTAACTCTTTATATTTTATTGTCATTGCAGGTGAATCAAACATCCCTTCTGGAACAATACAGAGTAGGAAAGGTTTGCAGAATAAGAGTCAGTTTAGGACCATTGCACCAAAAATTGTGCCCAAAGTCCTAACGTCCAGAATGCTGCCATGTCATTCACCATCACGCTCTGATCAGGTGAATCTGGGACCCTCCATCAACTCCAAGCCGCTGGGGATGTCCACCCAGAACTATGCCCTGATGCAGGTTGCTGGCCAGGAGGGGACATTTTCTCTTGTTGCTCTGCCACATGTTGCCTCAGCTCAGCCAATTCAGAAACCCAGAATGTCCCTACCTGAAAACCTGAAACTTCCTATTCCTAGATATCAACCCCCTAGAAATAGCAAAGCATCAAGAAAGAAACCCATCCTGATCTTTCCTAAGAGTGGCTGTAGCAAAGCTCCTGCCCAAACCCAAATGTGTCCTCAGATGTCCCCTTCCCCACCTCACCACCCTGAACTCCTGTACAAACCCAGTCCATTTGAGGAAGTGCCATCACTAGAGCAAGCCCCAGCCAGCATTAGCACAGCTGCGCTGACCAATGGAAGTGACCATGGGGACTTGAGACCACCAGTGACCAACACCCATGGCAGTCTGAACCCTCCTGCTACCCCAGCATCATCCACACCAGAGGAGCCTGCCAAGCAGGACCTCACAGATCTTTCAGGGAAAGCACACTTTGTAAGCAAGATAACATCTAGTAAACCTTCTGCTGTTGCCAGTGAAAAATTTAAAGAACAAGTTGATCTTGCAAAAACCATGACCAGTTTATCACCAACCATTCTTGGCAATGCAGTTCAGTTGATCTCTTCAGTCCCCAAAGGGAAACTGCCAATCCCACCCTACTCAAGAATGAAGACAATGGAGGTTTACAAAATCAAATCAGATGCTAACATTGCAGGTTTTTCTTTACCAGGACCTAAGGCCGACTGTGATAAGATATCCTCCACCACAGAAGGCTTTAATGCAGCCACCAAGGTGGCAAGCAGGCTACCTGTTCCACAAGTGTCACAGCAGAGTGCCTGTGAAAGTGCCTTTTGTCCACCCACCAAACTTGATCTTAACCACAAAACAAAACTGAACAGTGGAGCAGCAAAGAGAAAAGGAAGAAAACGGAAGGTACCAGATGAAATTTTGGCATTTCAGGGAAAAAGGAGGAAATGTATCATTAATAAGTGTAGAGATGGTAAAGAAAGAGTAAAAAATGATCCCCAAGAATTCAGAGACCAAAAGCTGGGGACCCTGAAAAAATACCGTAGCATTATGCCCAAACCTATCATGGTCATACCCACTTTGGCCTCCCTGGCTTCTCCAACTACACTACAGTCCCAGATGCTTGGGGGCCTAGGACAGGATGTTTTGTTAAATAATTCACTCACTCCTAAATATCTTGGCTGTAAGCAAGACAACAGCTCTTCCCCTAAGCCCAGCTCCGTGTTCAGAAATGGATTCTCTGGCATTAAGAAGCCTTGGCACAGATGTCACGTCTGCAACCACCACTTCCAGTTCAAACAGCACCTTCGAGACCACATGAATACACACACCAACAGACGCCCTTACAGTTGTCGGATTTGTCGCAAGTCCTATGTACGTCCTGGCAGCCTGAGCACACACATGAAACTTCATCATGGTGAGAACCGTCTGAAGAAACTCATGTGTTGTGAGTTTTGTGCAAAAGTGTTTGGCCACATCCGAGTCTATTTTGGCCATCTGAAAGAAGTGCATAGGGTTGTGATCAGCACTGAGCCTGCGCCCAGTGAACTGCAGCCAGGAGACATACCAAAGAACAGAGACATGAGTGTGCGAGGCATGGAGGGATCGTTGGAGAGGTGAGTGCCAATGTAATGGAGACCTGGCAAGAGAGTCTGTTTTGATTTGGGGAAGAGGGGAAGATTTCATATTCAGAAAGTAGAGTTTATAAGACATCTCTTGGATTAAGATTTCATAAAGTAGCTATGTATACCTCCTAGATCTGTGAAGAATGATCTTGTTTCTCTCTGGTTTCTGATCATCCATACTTGGAATTAGTTCTAGTAAAGAACTGTATATAGTTCCAGTGGTCTTTACAAGTAATTTCCCCCAAAATCACATCCACAGAATTTGCGTTATTTTAAACAGCATCATTTGCCCCAAAATGCGGCATGACCCATGGTTGGGGACTCAGAGTGGGTGGGTCTCTCATGTTGACCCTACCTTAAGGTGCCCAGATCCCACCCTCTTCATTTGCCCTGTTTTTCCCATCAGTTTGGGTTCACTCTTTCTGGTGTCATTCCTTTTTGCAAGCACTGCTTCCTGGTGTCATTCCTTTTTGCAAGCACTGCTTCCTGGTATTATTGCTATGGGATCCTTGGGGTGTCATTTCACTGGCTGGAAAC
Organism: Gorilla gorilla gorilla; assembly: GCF_029281585.2. Taxonomy (NCBI): domain Eukaryota; kingdom Metazoa; phylum Chordata; class Mammalia; order Primates; family Hominidae; genus Gorilla; species Gorilla gorilla. The sequence goes on from NC_073232.2 coordinate 88,244,033, forward strand.
CTCTGTGGGCAGTGGCGCCTTGGCCTGAGTTTTGCTCTGGCCCATTAGGCTCGTTCTACCCACTTGGCCTAGCAGGCTGCACTCAGCTCATGCTACCGGCCTAGATCCCATGCCTGCCAAGGGCGAGCCAGGCACAGAGTGGTGAGGGATGTGTGAGTGAGCGTGGGGTCTGGCCACTGCGCATAGGCAGGCACGCCGGCTGCTGCTGCAGGCCAGGCAGCTCCAGGTGCCACCTCCTTGCAAGGCTGTGGCTGGACCAGGCACATCACAAGCAGCTTCCATGGTTGGCACCAGGTACATGATGTTGCCCAGAAGCTTGGAGACAAGGGAGTCACTGCCCTGGCTCAGGGGGCTCCCAGGACAGAGCTCCCCAAAGGGCCGCAGCTCTTCTCTTCACCTGCTGTGTGGCAAACAAGAGGCGTGTTTCAGCCTGTTTGTGTTACAGCTCTCTTAGCCCCACCATTTGGCAGGTCTCGAGTTCTTGTCCTGCGTTCAGGAAGAATGAGGTACACAGAGAAGTAGAGGGTGAGCAAGATGAAGAGGAGCTTTATTGAGTGATAGAACAGCTCAGAGTTGAACTGCAGGGGGCAGTTCCTCTCTGCAGGCAGGTTTTCCCCGTCATCTCTTGTGCTCTCAGCAGAGAGGGTAGCTCCTCTCTGCCACTGGTCGTCCCATTGTCTCTTCAAGTCTGGCTAAGTCCCCGGCTTTTATGTGCCTCAGAGGAGAGGAAATGCGTGCAGTTGGTCCATGGGCGGTCATGGACAGACCCAGAAACGCACCACAAGTTCCCACTCCAGTCCACATGACTGGCAACCTGGCCCCCAGGCTTCAGGGCTTCTCTGGCTTGAAGGTGGGGCTTCACCGGGGACCTCCCCCTTTCTGCCCAGGAGCTTCTTTGCTCCCTGCTTCTGTTTATGGCACCCAGGCTGTTCATGCTGAGGGGGCACCTGCAGGCCGGCACCAAGCTGTCCTGAGCGCCCCTTCCTTAGCCTCCCTTCCATGCTTATTGGCACCCAAAGTCTGGAGCGGGCCAGTGGGGTAGGAGGTGGGCATATCAGCACTGCCTCGAGCGTGTGCACACCCAACCAGGTTACAGCAGAGCCCAGGCTCAGCCCCAGCCTTGCTTTGAGATTGGAGCAGGTGCTGACAGCAGGGAGAAGCCAGGCAGCAGGAGCAGGTGCTTCTTGAGCCCGTGGGGGGAAAGGGGCCTTCCTGGACCCCTGAGAGTGCAGAGATGCCTGGATCTGCAGCCACAGCAGGGTAGCTACAGTGATGCCTGGGAGGGCAGGAGGGCTTCTGCCTGCTCCCAGCTTCCAAGAGCACAGGGGTGCCTGGGTCGCAGCTGCAGCTTGGGCAGCTGCAGGCAGTTGTGCCTGGGAAGCTCCCACACCGTCAACTTGGAAAGGGCAGGGCTCCTGCTTGTCCCCAGCTCCCACTGGCTCCGTGAAGCGTGGCACCACCCCTGGCCCAGCTCTGCCTCAGGGCCCCTCTCTATCCACTCCTGCATGCCCTAGTGTGCTGTTTTCCCCTGCCAGCAGGTGACTCAGCCTGGCCCCATCGCAGTGGCTTTCAGGGCGGCAGGTTTCAGGGACTGCCCACCTCCTCTCCATGTTTTCCCAGCAGCAACAGCAGGCAAGGTGCAGGTGGTGCAGTGGCCCTGGCCAACCCTGCACAAATGAACCTGACACTCTCAGGACTAGCCCCACAAGTCCCGGCTGCCCCTTCAGCTGGGTGCTCACTGGCTCCTTTCTGAATATGAAATCTTCTCCTCTTCCCCAAATCAAAACAGACGCTCTTGCCAAATGTAGTTTGGACATTGTACCTAAAAATCAAAATCTAACTCTAGGAAAAGAAGGAAGAAGTGAGGTTTCATGGTTCATTAGTGAAAGGCACAGAGGTCTTAAAGGGGACAGAAACGTCTAAGAAAAAGGAGAAACTCTAGAAAAGCAAGGAAGAAATAGGGTAGGCACCCTTTATTTTTACTGAACATGACAGAGTGAGCCAAAATTGAATAGAAGGTATTGGTGCTCAAGGTTAGGGAGAGCCACAGTGGGTAGGGTGGGACCGTTACCTTCAACAGAACCGAGGGTGTTCCCGTGCCCTTCACGCGCTCTTACGTGACTCTTCCACGTGATTGCTCCTGTCCCTGTGGTAACCAAAGACGAGTTAGCTCGCCTGGGACAGATGCGTGAAGAGGACTGTTGACTAAATGAACCCTGGTAGCTGGAGAAATGTGTGGCCACAAGCAGGAGTGACAATTAGTATTCACCACGGTCCTTGCAGAAGGTCTTCCCAGGTGCTCTCTGTTTACCCCAGCCCTTGTCTTTCTCGTCAGTGTTATGTTTTAGATCCCTGAAGGCTGACAGCTGAGAGGAAAGGTTCCAGTTGCATTTTTCCATGAAATCTTATCTTCACTATTATTGGCCTTTTCAGGGAAAACAAGTCCAACCTGGAAGAAGACTTCCTTCTAAACCAGGCAGACGAAGTCAAATTACAAATCAAATGTGGTCGTTGTCAGATTACTGCTCAGTCTTTTGCGGAAATAAAATTTCATTTACTTTATGTTCATGGAGAGGAAATTGAGGGCAGGCTACAAGAAGGCACCTTCCCAGGAAGCAAGGGGACTCAGGAAGAGTTGGTGCAGCACGCTAGCCCTGATTGGAAAAGGCATCCTGAGAGAGGGAAGCCGGAGAAGGTTCATTCCTCCTCCGAGGAATCACATGCATGTCCAAGACTGAAAAGGCAGCTCCACCTTCATCAGAATGGCGTGGAAATGCTCATGGAAAATGAAGGACCCCAGTCAGGAACCAACAAGCCAAGGGAAACCTGCCAGGGCCCTGAGTGTCCTGGCCTCCACACGGTTCTTTTGTGGTCCCATTCGGGCTTTAACTGCCTGCTTTGTGCAGAGATGCTGGGACAGAAAGAGGACCTCCTCCACCACTGGAAGCACCAGCATAACTGTGAGGACCCTTCCAAACTGTGGGCTATTTTAAATACAGTCTCCAACCAGGGAGTGATCGAACTTTCCAGTGAAGCTGAGAAATGAGACCCCAAGGCAACCTGGGGTTAAGGAGAGAGCTCTGTCGCCACCTTCCTTCAGAGCTTTGTGCTTTATGGTGGTGCTTAGTCACAAGGATCAAACAACAGGATTGGTGTGAGTGAACAGAAAAGATTTTTGTACATGGTTTTATTTTCTTAACGAAATAAAATATAAGCTCTCGAAGCATATTTTTCTAACTATATGCAGTCTTATTTTAAAATACGTACTGACTCTTAGTATCTTAGACTTTCAGAATAAAAAGATCAAAATTTGAAGATTGAAATTTAGAAGAATATAGGCTGTTCTTCAAATACAGCTCTGAGTGAAAACATGCATGTGTCCTTCCTTTTGTTCAGATGTTTTCTGCTTATATAGATTGACAAATGTCAAAAATGTCCAGGCAGCAAAACCCTTTTAATCTCAACCATAGTATCAAGTTAGATGGTAAATGCTGATATTTATTAAATTCTCTAGTTTATTTGAATATGATATAGAGCAGTATTTTAATAAGATTGTCATCTACAATAATTTAAAGTCCATGTTTTCAGGACTCAGATTTTTGTTTCTTGTAATTTTGCTATTTTCTTAAATGCACATTTCATTGAAGATTAGTTGTTGGCAAGTCTTACAGCTGTAGTGTTCCATATCAAAATAATTTTTTTAAAAATTTAGTACTTCAGCTAATAAAAAGTCTACTTGCTTGGTAAAAAGTTATTTTCAAGTAGTCTTTGGGACCAGAAAATTTACAACCTGGAAAATGAACTAGATAGTTCAGTCCAGATGTGTAGGGGTCTCAACTGCTTTCCGTCACTCCCAAGTAACTTCAGAGGGTTGTCGCTAGCTGATCAATTTTAGATGGAACTGTGCTTTTCAAGCCCAGTTCTCTTTGAAAGTCAGAAGTAAATGATTGCCTCTTAAATTCCTGGGAAATTACCTCGAATCAGTAAAGTTGTCATTTGAAGCTTCTGGCCATCCTGGCTGCAAAATCATTTTCTTAGAAAAGTGGAGTTTCAGCACTCATCCTACTGATAATCTCAGTCTTGGATGAAAGCACCATACGTGTGGCCAGCCCTGTTTGCTGAAACTCAGCCCAGGTATGGTCATAATATTTTGTGCTCAAGGAAGTTACCTAAACAGAGAAAGAACTAAATTCTAATTGATAAGCTGGTGGATCTTACATCTTTTTTTAATGTCTGATTTTAATAGCCAGTGTTTGTAGACGTGATTTGCCTCAAATAGTACAAGAGAAAACTTAATCTTTGTCTTTTTGCAAATAGTTTTGTAAATTTGGGAATAAGAGAGTAGGAATAGAAATATCTGAAAAATTGTGTTGTGGTTTGTCTGTTGATCACGCTTTACCCAGTTTCAAATAGGGAATATCAGACCTCCACTGTTTGATAGTTTTAGAACTTCTTGGTTAATAATGAAGTCGCTTTACCATTCAAACCAGTTCCCAGTTTCTTTTTTGAAATATTGATCTCAAAGACATTACCAAATGACTTTTACAAAGAATACTACTTGAATTCAAACCATGAAACTTGAATTCAAACTATGAAATAATTCATAGACTGCTCAATCCTCAGATGCTAAGTCGTATTTTAGAAACACTGGCCGGTTGGCCAAAGCAGAGTGGAGTGTGTGGAGACAAAGGTGTGGGACAGAATACACCCACCCAGCACTCGGGGAAAGTCTCAAGTCCCCTAGATTGTGCAGGAGCCCACCTGTGGCCTTTATTTCCCCACATATTCTTACGGCAAGGCCATAGGCAGTCTCCAGAAAGGAGTACAGTGAGGAATGGGGAAAAGAGCAAAGGTATGGAGAAGATATGATTGGCTCATGATTCAGCACTCTGGCTGGATCCCCATTTCAGAGCAGCTGCATTTCCGAGCATTTCAGAGCAGCAGCTCCAATGTACTAACTAAATTTAGATGACTCAACAGAGCACTGATCCATAGGGAGAGGGAGGGCGCAGGTGGGGAGCCATGAAAAAGTGACATTCATCTTTAAGAAAATTCTTTTTGTTTTTTTTGGAGTGCTGCTCAGGCTGGAGTACAGTGGCACGATCTCTGCTCACTGCAAGCTCCACCTGCCAGGTTCACGCCATTCTGCCTCAGCCTCCCTAGTAGCTGGGACTACAGGCAGGCACCCGCCACCATGCCCGGCTAATTTCCCCCTTTTTTTTTTTTTTTTTTTTGTATTTTTAGTAGAGATGGGGTTTCACCGTGTTATCCAGGATGGTCTCGATCTCCTGACCTCGTGATCTGCCCGTCTTGGCCTCCCAAAGTGCTGGGATTACAGGCGTGAGCCACTGCACCCAGCCGAAAATTCTTTTTTTAAGATAAGGAAGGTTAGTGGGGCATAGGACCCTCCCTGGATGTCAGTGTGTTATGGGTTCATTTGTGGTACAGTGTTACAGTTCTCAGCTTTTGAAAACTCCCCTGCCTTACAATGCAGACAGCCCCAGTGCCACCCAAAATAAGGAGTTTCTGGCCCTTACTAGTAGTGCTTCATTGAGAAAGGTGGAAAGAGGGCCTCCTATTGGGGAGGCAGAAAGATGAGAGAGAATATTTAGCTAAAGTTACTTTGGGAACAGCTCAGAGCCTTTCGTGGGTGTGGAGATGTTATTGGAACAGTCCCAACCTGTATACTTAGGCCAGAGGTGGTGTGGTGTGCAACAAAGTGCTCCAATACTTACTGTGTGTGGCCTTGAGAGAGTGTCCCCTCTTAGGCTCCATTCTCTCCTCTGTGAAATGGGGGTGACAATCCTATGTCAAGGCACTGTTGTGAAGAGTAAAAAAAGACACACACGAAATGCCTGGCACCTGTGGGCCATGTGATAACTGGTGGCTGGTATTTATTAGGCTTTTGGCCAGACTTGGGAGAAGAGGTATTTTGTACCATATAAAAGATTGTAAAAAGCTTGAGTAGACAGATCTTAAGTGCAGAATTCAAGGATGGAAACTACTAGGAACCACAGAAGTTGGCATTTTTGCAGGAAATGCATTTTATTTTTATTTTATATATTTTTTTCGAGTTGGAGTCTTGCTCTGTCATCCAGGCTGGAGTGCAGTGGCACGATCTTGGCTCACTGCAACCTCCGCTTTCCGGGTTCAAGCAATTCTCCTGCCTCAGCCTCCCGAGCAGCTGGGATTACAGGCATGCGCCACCACACCTGGCTATTTTTTTTTTTTTTTTAGTAGAGATGGGGTTTCACCATGTTGGGCAGGCTGGTCTCAAACTCCTGACCTCATGATCTTCCTGTCTTGGCCTTCCAAAGTGCTGGGATTACAGGTGTGAGGCACTGCACCTGGCCATGAAATGCATTTTAATTTTTAAATAAAAACTAGGGTTTGGATTGCATGGAGGTTTGGTAAGTGTCTATTCAATCAGAATAGAAAGCAACATTCACTAAATTATTTCCATGCCAGGCTTCACTTTGGGGCCTGTATTCCTTAGGTATCAGCCCATGAAGCACCTCATTCCTGCGGTTGTCCCTCTGCCCTTCCCTTGCCCCTGTTATAGCTGTCATCATAGCACCCACCTTGCTGTCCAGAAGCTGAGGGTGGACTTGTCCACCTCTCACACTAGATAATAAGCCTCATGAGGGCAGGAACTGTGCCTGTGAACAGAGGTTCAGCACAGAACCCTAGAGGGTCCAGTGGCTGACATGGAATAGTGCACAGCAGATGTTTGTTGAAAAAAAAAAAAGGATACATCAGCTAAATAAAAACAAAATTAACACTTTTTTATGAATAAACCAGCCTTAGAAGAAACCAAACTTGTAGCTAGAAAGGCATGGAGGCAAACTTGGTCTTAAATTCAGCACATTCATTTTGCTTCATGTCTTTTGCTTCTTGGAAAATTGTCCCAACGCCAGCAAAACTAGATTTTTTTCCTCTTCTTTTGGCCCTAAATTATTTCTGAAAGTTACAGCATTTTAGATTTGTATTGTTTTATTACCTGTCATTTTTATTCACGTCCGCTTTTTTGCTCTCTCTCTCTCTCACTGGACCTCTTCCTAGTTTAGCTTGACTATTCCTCTGTTAAGCTGTTCCTCATATGGAAAGTTGCCTCTTCATCAGCACACCATAAATAATCCACCCTGGGTGCGTTCCACTGCCTTCTCTGGCTACGGACTCCTCCCCTCCCCAGCTGCGCGGCTCCAGTTGTCTGTGGCCCCAGTGACATGGTTGTTGGCAGTAAATGTTCAACTTCATTTATTTCCTAGAATTCTCAGATCTGGACTGGTTTGCTCCATTCAAGCTGCTGACAAGCTTTGTTAGGTACATATTTTATAGCATCTCCCCTTTTCACTGGGCTCCTGAGAAAAAGTGTCCTGGTGAGTATGACCTGGAATTTAGCAGAACAGGTTTTTAGCTTCAACTTTATTCTGACTTCTCTGACGTTGGACAATCAGAAGCTTATCTAGGCTTGTGGTTTAACCTAATGTATATTTAAACAATATCCACCTCTTCAGGAATATTACTTCTAGAGGTGAACTGTTTATTGTGTCTTATATTTGGTCACGGTGATGGTTATTCCTATAATAAAACTATAGCCACAATTTTGGGGGCACATTTTAAATTTGTGTTTAGTATGCAGACGTTGGCTTAGGAATACATCACATTTTCCATGCTCTGAAGTGTGAATATATTTCAATGCATTGCTCAACTGTAGGAAAAATGCTACCCATTGAAGGAAACCAAATGTGACAACTAAAAGGTGTACAGATTATTCCTTCTTATTTTAATGTGAAGCTAAATTTTCTTTTTCAATTACATTTGCTCCTGTCTTCAGAATTGCCCCACCCCCTTAGCTTAAGAGGAAACAATAGGATGACAATTCTTGCCATTTTAAGTATGTTCCAAAAACAAAATCTCAAAATTATTAGAATTATAATAGATAATATTTTTTAATAAATAGCCACTGAGCACTCCTCAATGAAAAGATTGTGCCTTTGTTCATTAAATATGAATTTAATCTCCACCTAGGAGTTGCAAAGAGACCACCAGGCCTTTGCAGAGACAAAGCACCGAATTTAGTCTGATTGCTGCCTGAATTGTAATGCATATCTTACTACAAAAATTCACCTATGGAAGAGATCCAAGTAGCTCAAACACATGCACTGCACAACCAGCCCTAGAGCTCTGGCTGTCTCTGAAAGATATTTAAGGTCTTGTGCTTAGGAACCTAACATGCTATCTTCTCCCAGTCTAATGCAAATTAAAGCACAGTTCAGGTTTTCATAAGGCATTCATTGAACCAAGCCTTTTTGACAATGGTCACCCCCAAGGAAAGTTATTCTAAAATGTCCAAGAAAACTAAGTCTTTCAAATGGTCTTTTTTCCTTCTGGAAGTAAAGGGCGGGCAAAGAGAAGCAGGAGGACGGGAATAATGTGTCAAGATGTGGCATGAGGAGCTTTCTGATGATGGAAGGCCCAATGGGGCACTGTAAGGGGAAGGGGGGAACATGTCTCTAGTGTCCAGGTGCACAGTGCCATTAATATTTTGTTGTAATGGAAAGAAATTTGACAGTGCTTATCACAATCTAAAATGCACATTTTGACCCAGGATCTCTATTTCTAAGAATTTGTCCTATAGATAGTACCATACAAGGACACAGGTAGATGAGCAAGGATGTTCACTGCAGCATTGTTTATAGTTAGCAAAAGACTAGACCCAACTGAAATGTCTATCAGAGCTGGTAAAAAACATGACAGTACACCATATAATGGAGTACCATGGTGTGGTCGAAAAGACTGAAGTGGCACTTTATGGGCTGGAATAAGTATTGTGTGAAGGAAGCAAGGTACAGAAGAAAGTATACTGTGTCCCCATTTGCTGTTTAAAAAGGGGGAAGAAAGAGGGAGAAAAAGGATATATGTGTGCTCATATATGCACAGAAAATTTACAGAAGGTGACTGCACTATTGGAATGTTTTGTTGCATTTTCCTTAAAAATTTTTCCTTATATTTCATATATATGCTTGGCATAGCAGAATTTAACGTTATTTACAATCAAATCTGGCAGTATTTTCTTGCATGGCCTTTGCATTTGGTAATATGCTTAGAAACTCCAATGCTTACTCAAGTGTTCATAATTATTTTCGTCTAGTATCATTACAGGTTCCTGTTGTTGTTGTTTTTTTTTTTGGCAGAGTGTTGCTGTGTCCCCCAGGCTGGAGCGCAGTGGCGTGATCTTGGCTCACTCCAACTTCAGGGTTCAAGCAATTCTCGTACCTCAGCCTCTCAAGTAGCTGGGACTACAGGCATGCGCCACCACGCCTGGCTAGTTTTTGAATTTTTAGTAGAGACGGGGTTTCGCCATGTTGGCCAGGCTGATCTCGAACTCCTGACCTCATATGATCTGCCTGCCTTGGCATTCCCAAAGTGCTGGGATTACAGGTGTGAGCCACCGCGCCCAGCCCATTATGGTCTCCTTTATATATCACAGTGGTTAGAAACATGGGCTTTGTTGTCTTATGGTTTTAGATTTCATTCCTGATTCTACCAACTATTTAGCTCTGTAATTCAGGCAAGTTCCTTCATTTTTTTTTAACCTTAAGTTCAGGGGTACATGTGCAGGTTTGTTATTTAAGTAAACTAGTGCCATGGGGGTTTGTTGTACAGATTATTTCATCACCCAGGTATTAAGCCTATAGTACCCTTTAGTTATTTTTCCTGATCCTCTCCCTCCTTCCACTCTCCATCCCACCCTCCAGTAAACCCCAGTGTGTGTTGTTCCCCTCTGTGTGTTTATGTGCTCTCATCATTTAGCTCCCACTTATAAGTGAGAACATGTGGTATTTGGTTTTCTGTTCCTGTGTTTGTTAGTTCCTGTGTTAGTGTGCATGGCTGCATAGTATTCCATGGTATATGTATACCACATTTTCTTTATCCAGTCTACCATTGATGGGCATTTTAGGTTGATTCCATGTCTTTGCTGTTGTGACTAGTGCTGCAATGAATGTGTGCATGTGTCTCCACGATAGAACAATTTATATTCCCAGTGATGGGATTTCTGGGTCGAATGGTAGTTGTGTTTTTAGGTTTTTGAGGAATACCAAACTGTTTTCCACAATGGTTGAACTGATTTACACTCCCACCAACAATGTATAAGCGTTCCTTTTTCTTTGCAACTTGCCAGCACCTGTTTTTTTTTACTTTTTAATTATACCCATTCTGACTGGTGTGAGGTGGTATTTCATTGTGGTTTTCATAGGGCATTCATTTGATTTGCATTTCTCTAATGATCAGTGGTGTTAAGCTTTTTTTCATGTACTTACTGGTCACATGTATGTCTTTTGAAAAGTGTCTGTTCATGTCCTTTGCCCACTCTTTAATGGGGTTGTTTTTTTCTTGTAATTTGTTTAAGTTTCTTAGAAATGCTGGATATTAGACTTTTATTAGATGCATGGTTTGCAGATATTTTCTCCATTCTGTAGGTTGTCTGCTCTCTGTTGATGGTTTCTTCTGCTGTGCAGAAGCTCTTTAGTTTAATTGGATCCATTTGTCAACTTTTGCTTTTGTTGCAGTTGCTTTTGGCATCTTTGTCATGAAATCTTTGCCCATTCCTATGTCCAGAATGGTATTGCCTAGGTTGTCTTCCAGGATTTTTATAGTTTGGGGTTTTACATTTCAGTCTTTACTCCATCTTGGGTTGATTTTTGTATATGGTGTAAGAAAGAGGTCCAGTTTCAGTCTTCAGCATGAGGCTAGCCAGTTATCCCAGCACCATTTATTGAATAGGGAGTCCTTTTCCCATTGCTTGTTTTTGTCAGCTTTGTCGAAGATCAGCAAGTTGTAGGTGTGCGGACTTGGCTTTACCAGATTAAGCTGAAGTTGTGCTGTTTTCATTAGGGTAGGCCTCAGCAAAATTGTGAAGGAGGGAACATCTGTCCTAGTCCCTCAATTGTGGTGCCCCCGTGCATTTTCTCACTTGAGTCCCTACTGCCTAACAGTCCCAGGAAGATGACGACCCACAAATAAAAAAGATGTGTTTACAACCCAAGACACACATTAATACATACAAATACTATACACAGATAGATACCTATACAACGGAGACAAAAGGTTTCATTTTATAAAAATAATACAGTATACAAAATAATTTACATTGTATTTTGATATGTCCTGTTCTAATTCGTTTTTAAAGGCTGGATACCTTGCACTAAGTTGATTTCATGACCCACTAATGAGCAAATAAAATCTGAAATATTTGGCTACAGACTTTTGACTTTCTGACCCCTCCCCTACATCATGGCCTTTCTGGGCTGTCACCCAGTCTCTCAGATCCCTATCCCTGCTATCAGAGGCTTGATGAATGACGCTCATCTCTTCCCACAAACTTAAATTTCTTAGACCTTTTGAAGGATGACCTCATGCCGAAGGGATAACTAATGCTGGAACTTCAGACATCCCATGGCCAACCATAAGGCCTCTGGGGGATACTTCAGTTAGTGCCCTGGGTGGCTCCCCTTTGCCCCTTTGGAAAAGGGACATTGCCACCCATCTAGGGACTCACCCCAGTAAGCTGCCAGGCCTTGAAATCCTTTTCAAAGTTTTACTTGACTAGAGTTGCCAACTCTTTGGGTTTGGGCTGGGTTTGAAATTGTCTCTCATTTCTTTCTTTCTTTTTTTTTTTTTTTTTTTTTTTTTTTTGAGATAGAATCTCGCTCTGTCACCCAGGCTGGAATGCAGTGGTGGGATCTCAGCTCACTGCAACCTCCACCTCCTAGGTTCAAGCGATTCTCCTGCATCAGCCTCCCATGTAGCTAGGACTACAGGCTCTTGCCACCATGCCTGGCTAATTATTGTTTTGTCTTTTTTTTAGTAGAGATGGGGTTTCACTGTGTTGGCCAGACTGGTCTCGAACTCCTGACCTCAGGTGATCTGCCCGCCTCAGCCTCCCAAAGTGCTGGGATTACAGATGTGAGGCACCGCGCCTGGCCTAAACTGTCTCTCGTTTCTTATCCTAATTCAAACAAAATGGTGTGGCAGAAATTAAGTCCTCAGAAGATGAAAATTCAGGCAGCACTGGTGCCAGCAGCCTTCCTCTACTCTTCACCCTCTCCTCCTCCGCTTTCCTAGGAAGCCCACATCTGGGCAGTTTTTCTGGGTGTATGAATAGGACCCCTCCCTTCCCCTCCCCCAGCCTCACTTTCCTGTGGAATGTTCACCTGCTGTTCACCAGGCCTGCTGGGTCACAAAGGTAGAACGTGGTCAAAAAGGGCTCTTAGGCTTCAAGGTAATCTTTGTCTTTCCATCATCTCTCCGGAAACAGATTCTGAAATGAGTCTGAAACTTCCATTGAGGGAAACTAACGCTACTGTCTCCTTGCAGGTCAGATGCCCAGGGCCACTGAAGAGAAAACTCCGCTTTTCATTTAGCTGTCACTTGGCCCAAACCAGTCAAAGGTAACACCTAGTTAATTCACATTCTCCACTGTGGATTCCTCCGAGGTCCCTCTTTTTCAATTTTAGTGTGTTGGCTTAAAGAAAGTGGGTCTGGTTTCCCTTTTAATAGCAACTTAAGTCCATCCCAAGTCGCCAAAAGACTGATGGAACGACTCACAGGTCCTCCAGGGGTCTCCCCAAATCCACACGCAGGTCCCGGGTGCCCCGGTCATGTGGAAAACCAGGCACCCAGCGTGCCCACCTGGGGGTCCCAGGCGTGAAGAGCCAGCCTGGCACAGAGCCGGGCTGGCCTTGGGAGGGTCCTCTAGGCTTCCGGGCAGATGGCTTTACCTGGGAGCTGCTGCTGCTAAGCTGTACTTTTCCATTTGCACATCGATGGGAGAATAGAATCTGGCTCTTGCAATGATAATAAAAGGCACTAGGGGAGAAGGAAATTGGCAGGTATTAGCAAATAATTGAATGTTTTCATTTTGCTTTGATTTTCATCAGTGTGCTGAAATACTACCTCAAACGTTCATCGTCTTATATGGGAAATAATAATTATAGTAATAATAATTGTTATAACTCCGAGGGCCTTTATTGCTGAAGAGAGCAAGCTTAGGCAATTATCACAAAGAACTCAAATGCTTTCCTGGGTCCTGTGGGATTAATTGGGGATTTCAGTCCAGTCACAATTGGGGAAATTTCCACATCACAGAATCCATTGCTATAATGGACACTAATTGGCCTCCTTGTTGACAGTCCCAGAAGAGAAAGCCCAGAGCCCTAAAACTGAGCGATTTGCTAAACGGTTGAGACAGTAGATAGGAAATCATGCTGCTGCAACCTTAAGTTTGCTCTTTTCCAGGGATAAGGAGAGTGTGTTGGGCTGCAGGGCTGTCAGTGTCTCAGGTAATTGATTCAGAGATAGCAAAAGGCCTTCTAGTAGTACAAGGAACTTATAATATGTTCGGCAAGACCCTAAGCTACTCCAGCATTAATATTCTTTTAACTTAGGAAAGAAACCGCTGAATTTCAGTTGGTGGCAAAGCAGATAGAGGTGTAGATGAGAGAGCTCGTTCTCTTTATGTGAGAGTGTTTGACTACCTTTCAGGAAAACAGGCTGACTGCTCTCTTTCTACACGAAGTGGCTGGGAGGTGTGATTTGCAGGGACCGCATTAGTCCTAAGTAAAGAGAGCAGGCTCTGGCACATTGTGAGGTTGAATTAAACCTTTGACACTCTGAAGCACTGCATTCTGAATCACATCCAATCATTAGCTAATACCTGCCAATTTTCTACTAAGTGCAGTCTGACATTGGTGCCAGTACACCAGGAGCAAGCTCTTAGATCATCCCAATGTTTTCTGTCAGATTCATCAACATCATTGTGAAAATGTCTTAAATGGACAATTCTTCTAGAAGACAATTAAAATAAGACAGAAAAGATGGGCAACCGCTGAAAAGTAAGTTGTACCTGAAGCATGAAGAAAATCTCCCCCCACCCGTTCCAAGAGCTATCTTATTTCCCCCAATTTTAAACTAATATTTATGGTGCAACCATGGCCCTACCGGCCACACCATCCTGAATGTGAACTGCCCAAGAAATAGGGCTGAAAATGGCAGTCCTGTCATGCCAAGGTCTCACCTTGGAGCTGCCCGCTTTTGTGCTCCCAGCCCAGTCTTGCCAGCTTTCTCCTCTGGAGACGGGGCTACCCTGGCCCCACTTTGCCGCCTCACCTCTCCCATGTCCCCAGTTCATTTGCTTACTTGTGTTGTCACTTCCCATTCCCTAGAAGGCCCCAGGCCCTGGGATGTCCCAGCTGTTCTCCACTTCAACCACATGGGGCCGAGTCCTCCCCTTCGAACAGGGACAGTTTTTTATTAGGCCCCAAACTTGGAGGTAGCCCTCAATTTCTTACAACAACCTTTTGTTCCTTGTTTACCCTCTTTTTCTGCCCAAAGTTAAGTTAAGCTCCACAGGAGCTTGGTGAGAAGGCCCTGTGACCACATTCCTCCCCCCAGCAGCCTGCAAGCTCCACGCAACCTTCATCACTTTGGGGTGAGCTCTCTGCTGCTGGATTCCCTGCCTGGGGCTGTCTCCTCCAGCTGGTGTCAGTTTCCCCCAGCCAAGGCCTGCTGTCATTCCCCAGAGCACCTCCCACGCTGCCTCCTGCTACGGAGTAATGTCTTCAAAGTACACAGTAACATGGTTTCCAGCAGAACATAGGCAAAGCAAAAGTTTACAGGATTCATCATTAGGAGAGAGGGAAGCTGAAGAAGGAAATTGTAAAAGGAAAACATTAAACATTCCCTGAGTGAAAGGTAGGGGAACCCCACTCGCTTAGGGAACAGCTGCACCACCTCTCCAGACTCTGGCTCAGTCCAGACAAATTCCATGAGTGAGGGGGGCATGAAGGCATGGCCCTCAGTACTTTAACTGTGGTGGCTGTCCCTGGCTTGCCCACTCTCTTGCTGTCCAATCACATGCAGTTCAGTTCTCCCGAGAAAACTGCAGGCGCGATGGTTCTCCACTGATTGTCTTTGTTGCAGTCCTTGAACTCTCAAGGTTGCAGAAGTTGCTAGGGTTCTAACTGTCGAAGTGAATCGTGCTCCTCAGTGTCAAGGGTCAGCGTGCACTGTTTCTTTCACGGAACACGATTAACAACTAAAACAAAGGAAAGATCAGACCGGGTGTGCGGCTCAGGTGACAACGGGGTTCCTGTTCAGGTCAGTTTCCTGCTCTTCCTACCAAACTGGTCAAAGCAATTAAATGTGTGAACTGTGTTATTTATGAGTTTCCAGGGCTGTAAAAGTCATGTCTGTGCTAAGAGACCAAAAATACATATCCCTTGAACACCACAGCAAACACCCTCTTCTGTCAAACAAACAGATATTCTCTTCTCCAAAATCAAAACCTCCACCAACTCAGAAAGTTAGCACAGGACGGATTTCTCGCAGAGAGTGCCTCTCTAGGCAGGTGAGCCGTGCATGGGGCCCAGCGACAATTGCCGATTGTGATTTATTAGTGGAGGAAAATTTGGAATTGGACTTTACCGTTGGGATTTACTTGCATTTGAAAGCAATGCAGTTAGCAGTCCATCTTTCAACACTGAATGTATTTTCTCTGCTTTTATATCTTTCTGATGAATTAAGCACTTATGTGAGGTGAAGGATTGAAAACACTAGCAGCCTAATCTCTCAGTAGATCTGCTTGCCAGATAACAGCTGTATGGAAAAACACGGGGACCAATTTTACATTGTTTCTCCACCAATTCATACCAGCCATGAACTGTGATGCTCCCCCGAATTCTACAATGGGCAGATAATAAGAGTTCCTTGCCCTCCAGTTCTCCAAGCCGTTTCGAAGAAGGCCTGCTAATTGAATTCAGTTGTTTGCAGTTTTAAATGTTCATGCTTTCCACAAAACAAGAATATATTAAACTCATTTCATCTGTCATCCAAGAAGAATTGGAGCCTGCATTTTTATTACCAACTGACTTGTGTGTTCATCTTTATCCCAGATTTTTTTTGAAATGTTTGCAATGTAATTAAAAACAATCAAGTCAAATGATGTATTTGAATTGTTCCCTTTGGGGGAAGATAAAGGAGGAGAAAATATAGCTACAATTGCTTCATTTTTGCTGAGTATTTCTGCCTTCTCAACAGAAATACATCATGTATCTGCTCACCTAGAGCGTTTTGTAATGTCACTGGTGATTTAACAATTACAAAATATTGTAATTAAATGTTCAAATGCTCTCTTCTGTTTTCCCGTTACAAATGTTCATGGAACTTGATTAATTTCAGCCAGGACCTGGCTTTGGTAATATTGTTTCCTGCAATGCACACCTCCAGGGAAAACTATGATCTGAATCCTGAAGTCAGAACCAATTAAACTCTTCCATTTTCCCTGCTGCAGCCTGAGGATGAGCCACATTTTTCAGGCATGGCTCAAACAGGCTTGTCAGGTCTCTGGGGCTCAGTGCCCCTGGGCACTGCCTGCCTGCTGCCAGCTGTGAAGAGCATTCTGTAGGTACAGGCGCATAATAGGGAAGAAAATGATAAATCCACAAAGGCAGGGGCCACAGTGGACAGTTCTGAGCTGCAACGCTTACTCAGCATCAGGGTGGCCTGGTCCCGGTCTGGAAGCCCTGCCTACGGGCACAAGAATCTGAGGCTGATGGTCAGAAAGAGGTGGACAGCTAGGAAGTTGTGGAGCAGAAAAATGAAACCATTGTATTCTTAAACGTCAGAAGGGGAGAAATGCTTCAAACCAAATTAGCCTTTGGGCTGATGAAAAGCAGGAGCATATCCTTAGGTATTTTTTCCTTAGGTATTATAATGGAATTTTTATCCCGAAGCATGAAGATGACTTACCTGAGGCCTGAGAGCGAGCACCAGGGAGAATTTCAGTGTCCAGAGCTCTGCGGGCCAGTGGGAATGTGATGGGAGGCACCAGAGGCTGTGAAAGAGAAAGAAAACTGGGTAGAGAAGATGGGGGGTCTCTGGCTGGAAGAGAGCTGGGATGGCTTGAAAGGAAAAGACCAGTTTGGAAGGAGGGACCCTTCACAAGCCCTGCAACGGGCTCAGCCCTAGGCGGGTTCAGGCAGAAGCCCTGATGGCCACAGCCAGAGGCCGCTGGGCCTGCAAACGCCCCTCCAGCCTCCTCCACCCAGGGAAGTAACAAAGGCAAATGCTGCTACACTCAGCACTGTTCTTGAATGTAAGGGATGCTTGACCTAACCAGATTCTCCATCTTGGTGCTTCGGGTAAAAATTCCATTATAACTTCTGAAGTCTCATCAGATTTATGACTGGAGAGGGCTGCATGCGTGGGAATTGAGCTGTTTGTTATGCCTGCCCTGCATCCCTCCCCCAGCCATCGCCCCGTAACGACAGGTTTACTCTCAAAACCCCTGAACTGGTCTGAAATGCACCTTGCTCTGAGACCGTGGAGATAAAACAGGATTTAAAGGCAATGCATTTTCAACTGGGCAACCTTATCTGGATTGACTGCTCTGGGTTTTCAGCTAAGTGTGAATGTGAAGGATAATTACCGTCGTGTGTTACCTGAGATTACAGGGTTGTGTTCCAACTAATGACACCACGAGAACCAAGCAGTTGTTAATATTTAATCAGTCTCTTGGCCTAACAATTGGATAAATGAGGTGTGTAATTACACAATTATAAAAGACATTTCAGATAGGATTGGTACTATTATTAATACTGAAGGTGAAAGATGGGAGAAATAGACCACTGGGTCATTTCAGAAATGCCACCAAAGAAGACCCTTTGAGGGGGGCCTCCCTTATGGAATTTTAAGGGCAGACCTCAAATGCTTTTCCAATATGTACTTGTTCTGTTCCTTCTGGGACTCTCAACATCGAACATCAGGCCAGATGTTTTGTTGATCTCACAGATAACTACCATCAGAGTCTTCAAATGGGACACATTCCAGAGTTGCATTCTAAAGGTGAGTCATGTTTAGTAGCTCTGTGTGCTGGTGGATTTCTGCTTGCTATCTTGTTTTTTTATTTTGGTTGATGACACTGAGCCAAAGCCCAGGACAGTGAACCCCAATGTCACCTTCTGGGAGCGGGTTTTTTTTTGTGGCTGTTTCTACTCATTAGTCACTCGGTCTGTAGCACCACTCCCTACCCTGGGTGGCACTTGCCCACCAAAGGGAGCAGCTTGCACCATCCTTGCTAGAGGATGCTATTGGCAGGCAGTCACCCTGTGACCCACCTGGGTGTTCCATCTTCTCTCAGGTGCTGACAGCTTCTCATGGAAAAATGCCATTTTCTCATTCAGGGGATCAGACAACCAATTAGTTGAGTACTCCTCCATGGCTAAGGCCTGGAAAACACAGTCAAGAGCCTTGAAAAGCACCTGGCACATTTCAGCACCCACACGAGAGATGTTGTCCACCAGGATGATGGCAGTTGCCTTATATGGATCAGAGTGATATGTGTGGAATTTATTATGCTCTGATCCGTATCCCTCAAGGATCATTTGTCAGAGCTACAAGAAAGCCCTTATCCCTTTGCACACACTGTTGATCATTTTCAGGATCACTGGATTGACACATCCGCTGTGCCCAGAAATGCAGTCATGGCAACGAGGGTCACCCCTCCTCATCTCCCCTGCCTAGCAGCCCAGCTACCAGCCACCAACCTCCTCCTCCAGGGATTGGGCCCAGGTTTCATGGCCTTTCCTTTCTTTCTGGGCTGAAGGGATGGATCTTTTAAGGAGCATCTCTTGCACCTCACCTGTCTAGCAGCATCCCTCAGTATCCAAGGCCAGGCCATTGGCGTGTGCTCCAGTGCCTTCTCCGGGGGGTGACCACTATGACTCCAGGAGATGGGAAATGAGCGGAAAGGAATCTGGAGACAGGGAGTCAGTTCGTGTTGCAGTTCAACCATCACCCTCTCTTTGTGGCTTTCCCCAACTTCCCTAGATAGGGAGTCCGTCTCCCCTTGCTCTGGGAACCCTGACTCCTGTGCAAGGCTGACTGGCCCAGGAGACAGACAGACAGATCTGGATTTGCATTCTGGCTCTGCCACTTACTATCCATGTGAACTGGGGGTGATTCTCCTTCATACACCTCCATTTTTTCACGTAGGCTGGGGTGAGGCTGCACTAGTCAGAGTTTGTTGTGGGGGGAGATAAGAGAAACAGCCCTTGGCAGGCACCCCGCACTTGTTATGCCTTTTTATCTCCTTCCAGCACTCCTCATTCTGGCTGAAATTATTTATTAATGCCACAGACTACAAGTTCCTTGAAGGCAAGGAACGAAGGCTGTTTCAGCTTTGGATTTCCAGCTCTTAACACCATTCAAGGCCACAGTCAGTACTCAGTGAACCCTGGCAATAATCCTAGGGTATTTTGTGTTTTTATGGGGCTCCTCTATCTTTCCTAAAAATTAAAGCTTCACATTTTACTATCTCTTCTTAAGAGCTGAGAGGAAACGCCCAACGTGAGCTCCACTGACTAACAGTTTGATGAATAATGAACTGGACTGAATGCTTGGTGCAACCACACCCCTGTCACTTTAGCACCATCGAGGTTGCACCGTGGAGGCTCCCTGCAGGCCATCACATCTGCAGGGTCACTGATGTATAGGTGGTAGAGCCTGTACCGTGACAACTGTCCTTGGACCAGGCTCACGGAGACACACCATGGGCAAGTCCATCCACGGCAGGCACGTTATCAAGTTTGCAGAAAGAATCGTCCGGTTCTGTATGTTTTGGCTTCACATATGAAAAGAAGCACATTCAGCCTGTGGAAACTCAGGGATCTGGCACCGGAACATTTCTTAACACATTTGCACTTCAGTTCTTGGGGATGCAAGAGAAGTATTTAAATCATAATAATCACTATTAACTATTTGGAAAAAGTAAGCAGGTGGAAGCCTCTGCTGCCCAAGGGCGACATCGGTTGCTGATTATGTGCCTGATGAGGTGGTTCTTTCTTACAGAACACAAATGAAGCCCCCCATCTCTCATACCCTAGTTAGAGGGCTGGCCGAGTAAGAGACCCCTCCGAGAACCTCGCCATGGCTGTGCATTGCATCCATGTCGGCCCCCTCTCCTCCCCTGGCGCCTCCTCAGCGCTCAGCCTGGCTTCCTCACTGGCTAGTGTTGAAAGGCAGTTCTCAGCTGAGTAAATAATGTTGGTATGAAGCCAAGGCTCTTGAAAGTGAGTTAATCCTTTCTCCGTCAAAATCCCCAACAACAATCTGGGTTTGTTTAACCATTTGGTGTTGGTATTTCAGTGCTTTTTTACAAACATGAAGGGAATCACCCACTTTGGCCAGTGTCCAGAGTGGCCATCACAAATGCACATGTAGTGACTACTCTTGCTCACAATGGATGGCCACATCGCACCCTTCATACTAGAGGAAGGTGGCTGGGCATGGATCACACCTGTAATCTCAGCACTTTGGGAGGCTAAGGTGGGAGATCGCTTGAAGTCAGGAGTTTGAGACCAGCCTGAGTAACATAGCATGAGCCTATCTCTACAAAAAAATAAAAACCTAGCCGGGTGTGGTGCCATGCACCCATAGTTGCAGCTACTAGGGAGGCTGAGGTAGGAGGATCACTTGAGCCTAGGAGTTTCAGGCTGCAGTGAGCTATGATTGAGCCACTGCAGCCTGGGTAACATAGCAAGGCTGTGTCTCAAAAACAAACAACAACAACAACAACAACAACAAAAATAGAAGAGGGTGGTCATTACTCTGCACGGTCCAAGAGCGCCCAGGAGGTCATTATAGAGAACTTGGTTAGCGCTTCACATGTGCTAAGCACAGGACTAAGCTTTTTGCATATGGCAACTCCTTTAATCTCATTCCGTCTCTTGGAGTTATAAGGAGGTAGGTATTATTATTATGTTCACTTTACAGATGAGGAAACTGAGGCACTGAGAGGTTACATAGTTGTTACTAGAGTCAAACGCAAGAGCCCATCATACAGATATGCCCATTATTACACTGAAGCCTCCCCAACAAAAACGCCCTCTCTTGATGCCACATACTTGCTGGTCTGCAGCTGTTTCCAAAGTCTAAGTCTCCAAGCAGGCAGGGGCCCAGGGAGGGGATCTTGGGATGGAAAGCCTGACCAGGGTTTGAGAGGCCTCTGTCACTGTGTTCTTGCCACCTGGGGACATGCCCTCCTTGCCTTCTCCCACTGCCACCTGACCTGAGGTTACTCAACATCACAGACACACAACTCTAGACTGGCCTGCATGTCTGTCCCAGGTCATCATCCGTTCATCCATCTCTCTGCAGGGGCTTGCACCCTGCCATGACCTGGTGTGAGGAGTGAGAAGGGGAGGCAGGTGTTTCCAAAGTGACCTACCAGCTTCTAGTTGCAATCTCAATGAACCTATGCTGATGCACTGCAGCATAGGAAAAGCTCCTTGTTTGCATCACGGAGCTGGGAAATGGCCTCTTCCTGCTGGTTCTGCACAATGCTGAGCTTTCCTGAGTAATTTTCTAGAGTAGTGCAATTTGCATTTTTGATGACTACACTTTGAAGTAAGTTTTCTGTGTTTCTCTGTGTATTTATTTATTTTTGAGACAGTTTTGCTCTTGTTGCCCAGGCTGGAGTGCAGTGGCGTGATCTTGGCTCACTGCAACCTCCGCCTCCTGGGTTCAAGTGATTCTTCTGCCTCAGCCTCCCGAGTAGCTGGGATTACAGGTGTGCACCACCATGCCAGGCTAATTTTTGTATTTTTAGTAGAGATGGGGTTTCACCATATTGGCCAGGCTGGTCTCAACCTCCTGACCTCAGGTGATCCACCTGCCTCGGCCTCCCAAAGTGCTGGGATTACAGACATGAGTCACCACACTGGCGTGTGTATTTATTTAAACATCGACTTGTGCTTAGTTAGGGTCCTTTGTCATGGCTGCCATTTGTGTATTGATCTCTTCTGCAAGACAATGAGCTCCTTGGGAAAATGCATCTTTTGCATTTTGATGGCCTGGTTTTGAGGTTGGTACAGAGGAGGTGCTCAGAAAGTGCTTGTTAACCAGAAGATAAGGCTTTATGTGATACCTGAGATTAAAGTGGCAGAACGGGAGAGGAGAGAAAAGGGGTCACCAGCAGATATTTAGAAAAGGAAAATTATCTCTTATAATCATCCCCAGACCTAAACCATCAACCCAGGAGCCACAAGTAATGCATGATTTAAAAAGTCAGAATAAAGTATCTCTTTGCTACCTCTCTCAATGCTGCCATATTGCCTCTTTCAATGCCACCATATTGCCTCTTTCAATGCTGCCATATTGTCTCCACTCCATCATTCCTCACTCCAGTTAGACACCATGCCTCCTTTCCAGCTTTTCCATCTGCTCACTGATCCTAACTCCAGATTCTGTCTCATCCTGCACTGGCTGATGTAATGTACAGTTGTTTATCTCAACTCTCCTTCCCAGTGGCCTGTTTTGGCATCTTTTAAGGGATTGTCATCATTTGCCCATGGCTAGAAATAAAGGGATCTCTTGCTATGAGCTTCTTAAGAAGTATCAGTGTATCAGTCCACACAGGTTGTCAGTGACAACAAGCCAATTCAGCCCACCTCAAGCCAAAAATAATGTGGGGGTGGGCAAGAGGTTGGTCTACCCCACCCAAAATGTTCAGGCAACTGCCTCTAGAGACTCAAACGATGTTATCAAGGTCCCATCTCTTGTTCCAAATGTCTTTGGGACAAAGTTTGGACTGTGTTGGGTCTATTCTCCAAGCAGACCCTGCATGCAGAGATGGGATGGATGCTGGTGGCCCCAAACATGTCCTATATCTCACAACTGCACAGAAGGGGAGATGGAATCCCCAGTGGCCAGCAAAGTCCTAGGGAGGACATGGTGAGTGGTGATCATGGGTTTAGGTGGTGTGCCCATTCTTGTCCAAGTCTAGGTCACAGGCCCACCCTGGGTTCACTCGAACTTTGTTCACTAGAACAAAGAAAGCCCCACCCGAAGCCAATGGGAACATACACACTATGGAGAGTGGGCTCAGGCCCCCTCAAGGAAGACATGCCAAACAGACAAAATCAGAGCTCCTTTCCAATAGCACAGTCCCCTACGTGTCCTCCTGCCTTCCTGGATCTAACACAGATTTCCTGTAAGAGGAGTTCATCTTTCCTGCCCTTGTTCACACAGCCAGGTCTAGAATGCAGGTTTCCTAACTGCAGGTGCGGTCCCCATTCCTCGTCCCACACCACTCCTTCACACATAAAGACACAAATGCACACAAACGTGCAGTGCATGTTCACCATCGATCCCTGGTCAAAAGCACCCACAGCACAATTCACCATTGTAAAGTTATGGAACCCACCTAAGTGCTCAATGGCCAATGGTGGATAAGGAAAATGTGGTGTATATACACCATGGAATACTACTCAGCCATAAAAATGAATGAAGTAATGTCTTTTGCAGCAGCTTAGATGGAGCTGGAGGCCATTATTCTAAGTGAAGTAACTCAGGAATGGAAAACCAAATGCTGCATATTCTCACTTGTAAGTGGGAACTAAGCGATGGGTACACGGGCATACAGTGACATAATGAACATTGGAGACTCAGAAGAAGGAGGAGATGGAGGGGAGGGATAAAAAACTACATATTGGGTATGATGTACACTATTCGGGTGATAGCTGCACTAAAATCTCAGACTTCACCACTGTACAATTCATCCATGTACCCAAAACCCACCTGTACCCCAAAAGCTATTGAAATAAATGTAAATCAATCAATGAAATTAAACGCCCATGTCAGCAGCAGCTACGTACATGAGGTCCTGGGGGCTGGGTTAGCAGGCAGGCTCTGCTGACAGCTCCAAGCACAGGCCCTCAGCCTTGCTGCACACGGGGAGCTCTGGGGGAGCTTTCAAAACCCTGAGCCTGGTCCCACCTCAGAGACTTGGATCTACTTGGCCTGCGCTGCTGTGATTTTTAAAGTTTTCCAGGTAGTTCTGGGGTGTGGCCAGAGTTCGTTAGCACTGCCTTGGGTGGAGTTGACTGGTCTGTAGAAATGAGATCTCAAGTTCAAAGGGGGCTTGGCATTCTCCATCTGGTCCTCCAGTCCCTCACTCAAGCTCCGCCCTTCATCCTTTCCATGCACCAGGCAAGGACTTTGCAGCCAGGAAGGGAAAGGCCAGGGTGAAACAGGGCTCTCGGGCATTTGAATAAGGTGTGTGGGAGAACAGAGGAAAGATGGATTAACTCTGCCCTGGAGACTTGGGGAGGGACTCCCAGAGGAGGTTGCATTCAAGGGGGACCTGGAGGCCTGTGCACAGAGTCAACAGCACAGGTGATGGCACAGAGGTGGACCATGTTGATGACACGAGCTGTGGGGGCTCTGGGTGTGTGTGCAGGGGAGACAGGCTGAGCTGGGTCCCCCCTTATCCTTGGGGTCATGGAGAGCATGGGGGATTTTTTTTTTAAGTAGAATGTCAGGATCTGTTTGGTGTTTTGTTAATTTATTATTATTATTATTATTATTATTATTATTATTATTATTATTATTATCTTAGAGACAGGGTCTTGCTGTGTAGCCCAGGCTGAAGTGCAATGGCATGATCACAGCTCACTGAAGCCTCCAACTCTTGGGCTCAAACCATGTTCCTACCTCAGCCTCCTAAATAGTTGAGACAACGGGCATAAGCCTGGTTTGTTTGGTTGGGTTTTTTTGTTTAGTTTTGTTTTGTTTTGCTTTTTTGCTTTTTTTTGTCAGCAGCAGCTAAGTACATGAGGTCCTGGGGGCTGGGACAGCAGGCAGGCTGTGCTGACAGCTCCAAGCACAGGTCCTCAGCCTTGCCGCACACAGGGATCTCTGAGGGAGCTTTCAAAACCCCGCGCCTGCTTCCACTTCAGAGACTTGGATCTACTCGGCCTGCACTGCTGTGATTTCTAAAGTTTTCCAGGTCCAAAATATATTTTGACCTCAAAATGTATTAATTTGTTTGTTTGTTTGCCCTTGACAATGTTAAGGTTGGATCATCAAAGGCAAGGAGAGCTTTTGGGAGGCAGCTACTTTAGTCCAAGCCAGAAATGACAGAGGCCTAAACTGAGAGGTGAATTAGACACATTGTCGATTGACAATTCCTGGGTGTGGGCCATGCACACCAAGAAGGACACACAGGTGGGAAGGGTTGAAGGTGGATGCAGCAGGGCCTGGGGACAGCTGGATTTCAGGAATTAAGGAGAGGAAGGAAAGGGGGCCCACTTCCCCACATCCAGCCATGCTGATAGTGACACCATTAACAAAGACCAGCAATCCTAGAGGCTACTGGGTGAAGAGAAGGCTGACAAGAGTGCCTGTGACATGATGACGTTGAGGTGCCTGTGGTCATCTGGGTGGAGAGATCATCTTTTTCCTTTGCGTTCTCTTTCCTTCCAGTACCCATCTGTCACCCTTTTGTCAATGCCACCCTTGGAGGGATTCAGAAGGGGCGATGGGTGTTCAGAGTGAGGGGGACACCATTCTCTGGCTTGGTATGGATGCCGCGGGCTCATCCCAGGACCCTCCTAGTGTGATGAGCGCCGCGGCCCCTTCTGCCCCCACTGTTTGCTCCTCCTGCCCCTGAGAAGCCCTGCACCCACACTGGCCAGCCCTGAGAGGCCAGCAGGACCAGAGGGTGGCTAAGGAGTCCCGCAGAGCAGGGAGGATGGCACAGAGGCCGCAGCAGATGGCCACAGTGGCACCCAACATGGGTTTATTTAAAAACGTGAATTATTCCAAGGATGGGGCTTTATACCTTCAGCAGGGAGGGCACTGGAGCAGTTTATGGGCTGTGTCATTGTGCATGCATGATCTCCATAGAGATTTGCTTTTGTGTTCTGTTGAAACACGCACCGCTCTAGCTTCTGCATTAGGCCTGCTCCTCTGGAGGGAGACAGAGCTCCTCCTGAGGAAGCCTGCGCTGCCACTGGGCAGGGACAGGGGAAAGAGCTCAGGGGATAGAACTGAAATAACCCGCGCCACCTCGAAGCTCGGCCATGGATTGCAGAGGGCAGGAGTGGCTCCTTCCCTCCCAGCCGACGCCTCTGACTCCCTCCTCTCTCCCCACCTGCTCCCCTCTCCCCTGGCCCCCTCTCTGAATCCCTCTTCCTCCTTCCCCTGTGGCTACCCATCTCTTCTCTTCTCTCCCTCAATCTTCTTTAGAGAATTTCCGACACAGAAAGTTGCTGGGGGTGACACCTCTCATGCACACTCCATTTCCTCATCTCAAAAGAAAGCCCTTGGACTAGATGATTTCTAAATTCCTCCCCAATTCCATCACCCAGCCCCTGCTGGAGACCCGCCCTGTCGCTGGCCCCTAGCTCGAAAATTATGTTTTACAAGTGCTGTCCCCCAATAATTCTAGATTCGCAGTAAATCCCTAGTCCCCCTAAAATATCTAGAAAAGTTTCTTCAGCTTTTTGTTAGGAAAACTTTACTGCCATAGGCACACAATTTACTTGCTTGTCATTTTTCTTTCCTGGCTAGGCAAGAGCCAAGGAGGTAGCACTTTTCTTCTGCTTCACTCCTAGGTACCCATGTCACTCGTAACACTCCCAGAAAGTATCCAAGTCACTGGTAGCACTGAACACAAAGCCACCAATGCACAGAGGAACCTTATCTTGACTGGGGTCGCCTTATCTCTGGCCACACACTAAATGCTGTGTTGTGATCTTGCTTCTGAACTTGCCTGAACTTGAGAGACTCAAAAGGAAGCTATTTCTTTAATCTGTCACAAGCAAAAGGCATTTCACTCCGGTCGTTCTTTAGTGACATTGCTGTCGAAGGTCTCTTAGGAGAGGGACTTCCAACAGGAGTTAAGAAGCCACACTAGCAAGGTTAGTTCCAGGCCTTTTGCTTTGAAAGTGTCATGGGCTGGGCGTGGTGGCTCACATCTGTAAACCCAGTGCTTTAGGAGGCTGAGACATGGGAGGATCACTTGAGCCCAGGAGTTCGAGACCAGCCTGGGCAATATAATGAGATCCCCATCTCTACAAAAAATTTTAAAAACTAGCCAGATGTAGTGGTGCACACCCATAGTCTCTGCTACTCAGGAGGCTGAGGTGGGGAAATCACTTGAGACCAGGAGTTCGAGGCTGCAGTGAGCTGTGATCACGCCACTGCACTACAGCCTAGGCAACAGAGTGAAATGCTGTCTCTATAAAAATAAAAAATAGAAATAAAGAAGATTCCCCAGGAGGAAGCAGATGCTAACATGGGATTCCTTCTGAAATTCTCCAGGAGCTGGTGAATGATAAACACAGCTATAGCAAGGAGTTGTTAGAGGGAGGGCTTTATCAGTCACACACGTTATCGGATTGAGCATTTCTACTCTGGCCTGTTAGAGTCTGTTCCTAAAAAATACCTCAAAATATATTAAGAGAGGAATATCTCTGAATAAAAAGTTCAATCCAAAATTGCATTTAATCAAACGCAGTCACTTTCGAGGCTGGAGGTTGAAGGCATACCCAGAGAAGGGGGAAATGGGAAAAGTGAACTCAGTTGGCAGGAACGAACCATGACTAAATCCATCTCATTTCAGTAAAAACAGGCATGAGAGTGAAAGCAAGTTTTAAAACCGAATTTTCCCAGCATGACTCAGGGATTGTCTTATGCCAGTTTTCAATTTGTTTTTACAGATGGAGGAATGGGGGCTCACAGCCTTATCTAATCTCCAAATGAAGAATGGGCCCATCTGACATATCCTATGAGCACAAAGCTTAGGGGACTCTTCACCGAAACCTAGACAAATATTTGAATGCATTTTTTTTTTTTTTTTTGGAAAGGGAGATAACGTCCAATGGGTCTGTTTCATAATGCATTTGTGTAAGGGGAACAGGGGAGGAAATGAGATTTAAAAATAAAACTGTTTACTTCAGAGGCTTGGGTTATAAAAGCATAGGTTTCTCTTTCAGGACTCTCTGAAGTTGGAAAGTATGAATTACATATACTCATTAAAATGTTTTATGTTAAATTCAAAGAGTAAAATTAGAAGCCATGTTAATGATTCAACCATGCAACAACTGGTCAACAGATGTTGGAACCTTACGGTTAAGAGATTACATGGTTTGAGCTGACAATTTACTGTATGTGTCCCTGGCAGAGACGAGGTATAACAAACATATTATCAGACACAGAAAGTATGCAGCCCCAGAAAGAGGGGACGTGCAAATCGGACTGCCTTCGATGCTTTCAAAGCAGCACATTTTCCCCCTAAACTGATATTGCAGAGAGCTGGGGTTTTTTTCTTTCCTTAAGAATGAAGAGTTAATCTTATCTAAGTTCACAGAGCCAGAAACCTGTCATATTAAATCCCAGTGAAGCCCAACATTCTTTCCAACTTGCTTGCTTGAAATGTAGTTGAGTTTTCCAGTGATCTGCTGGCTAACTAGCGTCATGCAAAATGGAGCCGTTCCTCACGGCTTTGGAGGTCTCTGGGATTCCAAGCTGGGGACTTCTCTCATTTTGGGGAAAAAGCCTGGGACCATGAAGGGAGGAAACTGGAGAGAAAGGCCAGGATGGACTCTGGGCGGCTGGGCAGAGACTGTGTGCAGGTTCATACAGCTCCGGGCGGTTACAGTTCTGGTCCCTGGCAATGCCAAGCACCCTGTGGAAAAGTGGCCCAGGCTTCAAGCTTCAGAATCGGACTCCTGCCCCTTAAAGCTGCAAGCCAGCAGAAAAAAAGAGAGCTGCAAGGGAGCTGTGAAGGGGAAGGGGTCTCCTCCGGAGGGAGAGACGACTGGGATAGCCTGTTTGGGACTGAGCATGGGGAAATGTGACAAATCCAGCCTTTTCATCGTGCGCCCTGAGCCGAGCAGAAGGGGGGCGGTAGGAGATGATTCCGCTTGCTCCGAGTTTCCAAGCTCCTTGCTCCTTTCCAAATTGCTTGCGGCAATGTAATTCTTTCCTTTGGGGACAGGCAGAGCTCCACTGTTTTTCTGGTTTCCAGGGTGTGCCCATGGGTTACCCAGAGTGGGTGGAGCGGTGGGGCCACTCTGGAATAGCCTTGCGGCAGACGCGGCTGACTGCCCTCGAACAGAGCTGGCGGATCCCAAGAAACCAACCACGCGGCAAGATTTGGGGAGCCCACAGCTTCTACTCAGACACCCCTGCAGAGTGTTTGCTCATTGCTAAAAACGTGCAGGCGTAGGAAGTGTCCCCAGAGGCCATTGCCTAGCTTGCCTGCAAGGCCTTAGTGAGCACCTGCCCTGTGCGAGGTTCCGAGCTCAACTCACGCAGGTCCTGCCCTCAGGAGCTCACTGTATTGCAGAGACACAAGAGGACACCAGGGTGGCTGTCTGTTCTGTGCTGGGGGAGGCCAAGGGACTCCTCACCTGCCCATCTCTCAGGAGTTTCCAACCTTTCCCCGCCAGTCCGGTCTGTGACTGGCGAGTTACCAACTGCCCCTCTTCCTTGAAAACAGCCACCTTCCTAGGTGGGTCCTGGGTCTCTGAGCTTTCCTGAGATCTAGAGAGAGGAGGAAAAAGTGTCTCTGTCACAGCTGGGGCTTCCCTAGCTGACCCTCCTCCCCCGCCACCTCTGGAGCTGAGGTTAGCAAAGCCGTGCCTACATCAGCTGAGCTGGGGAGTTTGCCGGATGAGCAGGCCTGGTGGGGCAGTGACGTTTGAACGTGTCAGGTGGACAGTTGTATGTCAGGAGGTGAGAGGAGAGGGGTTGGCTGGAGAGAGCAGGTTGGATTCACCAGCACTTGGAGCACCCAGAGGGAAGGGGACCCGCCAGAGAGGGCGAGGCCAGAGGAGGCCAGACGAGCCCGAGGGCAGTGAGGTCAGCCCCTCCACCCGCCAGCCTGCAGAGATGCCTCTGGGTCAAGGCTGCATGAGCAGGGTCCTGCTTGGCCACTTATCAGCCCCTACAGCCTTAGAAGCCAAGCCCCAGCCCAATTCCTCCTGTCGACAGCACTGGCTCCAGGC
This sequence comes from Gorilla gorilla gorilla, assembly GCF_029281585.2. NCBI lineage: Eukaryota > Metazoa > Chordata > Mammalia > Primates > Hominidae > Gorilla > Gorilla gorilla. The sequence continues at coordinate 88,273,891 of NC_073232.2, forward strand.
CAGTAGCTGTAGTCATGGCCTATTGACCAAGGGCTACACGGGCCAGTGACAGGAAGCTGCTGGTAACTCAATGAACAGACACCAGAGCTTGCAGAGTGGACTCCACAGCCTGCCTTGATTTCAGGTCCAAAGGACAGGTCCAAAACTGCACAGTACTGCAATTCTGCACAAAATGGGTCCCTCTGCACCATGGTTGGGTTGACTTTGAGGAGTGAGTTGAACCAGCTTCCCTCCAATACCCCAGTACCACGCATGGGGTTCCCTGGCAGCTCACGGGACAGAGCTTTGGACTGGTTCTCTCTCCAGCATCTAACCCTAGGATGAAGGTTGAAGAAGGGATTTCTCAACTCCTGAGCTCCCTTCTCCCTCTCTCCTGGCCCTCTCCCCAGGTGGGGGGGGGGGGGGGCTCGGGGATCACAGACACATGCCTCAGTCTCGTTTTTTGAGGGCCATGGTCACATACCTAAAACCCAGCCACCTGGAGAGTCCTCTAGATGTTTAGGTTCCCATGTTATTCTAGAGGAAACTTTGTTTGTTTGTTTGATTTTTGAGACAGAGTCTTGCTCTGTTGCCCAGGCTGGAGTGTAATGGCGCAATCTTGGCTCACTGCAACCTCCGCCTCCTGGGTTCAAGCAATTCTCTGCCTCAGTTTTCCAAGTAGCAGGGATTACAGGCACCCGCCACCATGTCCAGCTAATATTTTTGTATTTTGTAGTAGAGACGGGGTTTCACCATCTGGGCCAGGCTGGTCTTAAACTCCTAAACTCGTGATCCACCCACCTTGGCCTCCCAAAGTGCTGGGATTATAGGCATGAGCCACCGTGCCCGGCCTCTAGAGGAGACTTTTTGGTAACCTCAATCCATAAATCCATACTGAAAAATATTTGGCTGAATATCCACACGTCTGGTGTTTTTTTTGTTTTTGTTTTGTTTTGTTTTGTTTTGTTTTCTGAGCGTATGACCAGAAAGGATACAGGTCTTAAACCTTCTCCCCAAGGAGGCAGTGTAGTGAGTTAAAGACTTGAAACCCCAGCTCTACACCTTGCTGGCTGTGTGACCTTGGGTGTGATTTAGCCTCTCTGTAAAATGGGAGTAGTAACAGTCCCTGGCTCACAGGGTGAAAGGAGTTAATACGTCAAGTTCTTAGAATAGTGCCTGACACATAATGAGCCCTCACCAAGTCCCAGGGACTATTATTACTCTCTGCAGGAGAGTGATAAATGTACACAGCCCTCTCGCCTAAACCAGATTGGAGCCATAGTCAGAAAATAGAACGTTTTACATTATTTAAGCCTGGCCACTTGCGTATGCAGAGAGTCTTGTGTCAAACTGCAGCATTAAGGGGTCAAAGGGAGACCTATTTTGAGTTAACTGAAGGAGTTCTCTCTTACATTTTAGTTTAAATACAGCTTCTGCCAAAGGTGTACTTGGGAACAGGACGTATTAACATAATCTCATCCAGTGAATTAAATCCAGGCCTTGGAATGCAAAGAGAAAGAAGCCAGATGGGGAGGCTGGGTGGGGAGCTACGCACAGCCTATTTGCTCTTCATCCTTAGACTTTCTTACATGTCCGCAGACCTGTCACTTCGGGGGACCATCAGCTCTGTCTCCCAGCCCCAGTGACCTGCTGTCTGGCGATTAGGAGGTGTACTTTCCAAGAATTCTGGATTTCCCTGAGTCTATAGCTTCAGTCCTCCTTTACCTGCTGATACAGTTTATATGTTTGTCCCCTCCAAATCTCATGTTGAAATGTGATCCCTGATGTTGGAGGCGGGGCCTGATGGGAGGTGTTTGCATCACGGGGGCAGATGCCTCCCTCCCACGGTAATGAGTGAGTTCTCGCTCTATTAGTTCACATAAGAGCTGGTTGTTTAAGAGAAACTGACACCTCCTCTTTTATCTGTCTTGCTCCCTCTCCTGTCATGTGACATGCCTGTTCCCCCCCCTTCCCCTTCTGCCATGAGTGGTAGAAGGTTCCTGAGGCCTCACCAGAAGCAAGTGCTGGTGCCATGCTTTTTTTTTGAGATAGGGTCTCACTCAGTCTATCACCCAGGCTGGAGTGCAATGGCACCATCTCAGCCTCCTGGGTTCAAGTAATTCTCCTGCCTAAGCCTCCCGAGTAGCTGGGATTACAAGTGCCTGCCACCATGCCAGGCTAATTTTTGTATTTTGAGTAGTGATAGGGCTTCACCATGTTGGCCAGGCTGGTCTTGAACTCCTGACCTCAAGTGATCCACTTGCCTCAGCCTCTCAAAGTGCTTGGATTACAGGTGTGAGCCAGTGCACCCAGCCCTGGCACCATGCTTCTTATACTCTTTGCTGAACCATGAGCTAAATAAACCTTTTTTCTGCCTAAATTACCCAGCCTCAGGTATGACTTGACAGCCACGCCAAGCAGACTAACACACTTGCTCAGTTTTTGCCAGCTCTGCTCCTATCTGGGCATGATTCTGGAGCTGAACACAGCCAGGAGCTCCAGGTCCACCTGCATTAGCCTCCCTCAAAGCACAAACATCTGTGAAAGCAGAGGCTCGAGGGACCATTCACTTTTGTTTTCTTATAAATGGTAAAACAAGTACATAACCACTAAAATTAAAAAAAAAGTGTGTGCACCTAGGCTTCTAATGTGATGGCATCACACTTAGGACATGCTGTTCTAGCAGCTTTGACTGTCAGACCTGGAGTGTCCTTGCAGCCACCTCACTACCTTGTTTGGGAAGTGGTAGACTGAGGCAGGAGGGAAGCTAAAGGGGACTAGATGCACGTCTAGGTCTTGCCTAGTCTGGGCCTGCATGGGACATCCATGCATTGCCTTTCCCCACGAGCTCTTCTTCCTCCCACAGAAGCAGAGGGCTTCTGGGAGCTCTGCACACCCTCTAGCAGGGGCAACCCCTCCTTGCTGATTCCCCACATTCACCCAAACCCACGTATGTAGACGGCTCCCTGTGGGCCACTCTGGAGACACACGGGGAATGAAACTAAGTCCCCACTGTGCACCTGCAGGACTGTGGGATGATTCCTAAGTCTTGGCCACTGAGGTGACTCTGTAGCTCAGCCTCTGCACCAAACTCCCAGGGATGGTCCAAGTCTAAGCCAAAAACTTTCCAGAACTTTCTAGAATTTTCTAGAACTATAATTCCAGAGATGGAAGGTCTTGGTGTCGATCATTTGGGGAACCAGCCCACAAGGAAGGTGTTTTCCCAGGTTTAGGGATTGAATCAGGCCTTCTAGTCTTTGGTCATTCCACCCTGAATGTGCCTGATCTCCTCTGAATCTGGTGCTCTAGAGCTGGGGTTTGATCAGCTGCTTGCAGAAGTCAGATTCCATGGACTTCTAGTGTTCCTCAAGATGTTCCATGAAAGTGGACTCTATTTAAGGAAGTTTGGGAAACATTGCAGACACTTATTGCCTCTGGGGGAGTTATAACCATATTATCTCATAAAAGGCTCTAAGAAATCCTACAGGAGAGAAGTTTGTTTAACACTGCATTTTCCTAACACACTTGATCACAGAATTCTTTTCTTGCAGAACACATAGGGAGAACACAGGATTATATTCAGGACCTTCCCGTTCAATGCCCCAATATCTTGTTTTCTCTGGTCTGGTGGTGAGCTCTCACTCAATAGACCGATTTTTCATGATTGCAGTCGTGGAAGCCTTCCTTACCCTTCGCTCCCATAAAAAACTTAAACACAGGGAAAAAAAAATAAGTTTCTGGCCTCAATGGAAGTAAACAGCTGGAACTGATGAATTCCAGAAGCAAGTGTTCTTTTTTTTCTGCAAGAATCTATGAGAGAGAGAGAGACAGAGACAGAGAGAGAGGGGTTGGGGGGAGAGAACACAGAGGCTATGTAAATATAATTATTTCTAAGTAGAGTACCTTCAACATTTTCCATTAGGTAGCAGTGAGGTCACTGTAAGGCCAGCTGTCCAAATATGGGCACTGATTCCCCTGAGTCAGCAAAGCATATAAAAGAATTTCTCTTTGGGGACAGAAATTTCTTGCCACACATTAAAATAAGTACCTCCAAGTGCATGGGGTATTATATTTAGGGTTGTGGCTTTCAAACTTATTTTCAAAGCAGGATAAACCCTTTTTTCCAAGAGAGATCTGATTCAGAAACCCCATTGCACAGCCCCCCAGGCCAGCACCTGAGTCATCTTCAGGAAACCCAGGAATCTAGTCAGGAAACCTGTGGTCTAGGGCCCTGCTACTCAAAGTGTGGTCCACAAACCAGAAACTTCTGCATCACCCTGGTTAGCCATACAGAGCCTCAGCCCCACCCGGACCTGCTGAATCTGAATCTGCATTCCCACACCATTTCTAGGGGATTTGCATGTACATTAAAATTTAAGAAGCAGGTCTAGGGGATTTACTTCTGAATATTTCTTCTGCCATTGGCTCATCCTAAGTACTTGGATGAAGCTTCTTGAAAATTAGTCTGAAAATGTTAGGCTTCCAACCCATCTATGCCTCTAAGTAGGGTAATCCAGGATCGTCGTGTCATTGGCTCAGTGCTTCTCGCCTGTAAAATCTAATCCTTCCCTCTCCCTTCACAGACACAGTGGGAGAAGAAGCAAGGTGTGTTTGGGACGAGGCAGAGAGTAAAGCCAAGACTGTGAGCAGAGGCCCTGAGTTTGAGCCTCAACATTCCTGCCTCTCCTCTGCTGACCTTGCACAGGCTAATTAAAGTATCTGCCAGTTTATCCTCATAGGTCTACAGGGGTGGGAGATGACCATGATGATGATGGTGGTGGTGGTGATAATGATGATGATGATGATGATAGTGGTGGTGGTGGTGGCGATTATGGTACCAGTACCCATTAAATGCCTGGATGGGCCAGAAGCACTTAGAATCACAAGGTACCTGGTAAGAGCTTTTATTCCGGAGTCAGTAGGAGCTAGCTTCATCCAAGGGCTTCACTTCAAGGAATGCACAAAGGAAAATCTGGGACTATCAAACAGATAAAATAGGAGTAATAGAGAGTCACCATAGGTGATTTGCAAATAATCCCACACTTAAAGTGTGATGGAAAGAATGAATGCAACTTAAACTTTCTGATTTACATTGTCACATTTTTTAGACTTAGAAAAATCTGTTTCTGCTTGGGCTGCTCTACTGATGAGCTCCATGACCTTGGACAAGTCCTTCAGAGCTTTGATCGCACTTTCCTCATCCAGGGTCGGGTGGGAATCCTGCCCTGTCTAGCTTGTGGGAATCTAGGAGGAGGGCCAAGGGAGCGAGTGGGCATGCAAGGGCTGGAAGTTTCTGAAGCTCACATTAGAAGTGAATAGAAGTGTAACCGGTGCCCTAGCCTTCCAGTCTCTGATTCAGCCTCTGCAGAACTGGAGAAAGAGAACGTGCAGAGGTCCTTTCCTGCTGGGGCAGGGCAGTGGCAAGAAAGAAAGAGCTCAAAATAGGAACGTGCTCTCTGAAGAGCACAGTGCAGGCAGGAAGTCTTATCCTGCCAGTGTTTCTCCCACGAACACGTTCTCTTTATTCTATGAGACACCAGCATGAGGTCACCTGCACGCTGAAACAAAAGGAAACCCCCCTGCCCATTGGAGCTGAGGCTGGGGAGGCAGCCAGGCCAGGGCATAGAGGGGTCCCTGGGGAGGCGGTTGTTGCCAACACTGAGCCAGGCGTCCTGTTGGGGCTGGGTGTATGCATGGGCCACCCTGTGCTGACCCCAGGGATCCCGTGTGCCAGCTCCAAAGGCAGCCCCTCAGCAGGGGCAGTTGGGGACGGTGCTGGCAGGCAGAAAGCTTTCTTCCATGGCGCTCTGAGCCTCTGCAGCCTCTCTGGTTTCTTGGCACCATAAACTGCTTGATCTCCGTCCAGTGATTTGCTCCTATAAACAACAGAGAAGAAGAAAAAAAATAGAAAAGTTGTGAAAAACAGATACAGGGAATTAGGTCACCCTAGAAATTCTAAAACATCAGCAAAGCTCTTGTTTAACATGATTCATTCAGCGACCTCTGACCACAGCCAGGCCTTGAATGTGGAGGCAGAATGTAACAGTGGAGACTGAATGGAGCAGACGGGAAGAAGGTTAAGGTGATCCTTGGCTCGGAGGTGGGGGAAGTGCTGCCGACAGCTTTTGTTCTGATGCATGGGTCTGCTGGAATCGGGGAGCAGAAGGTGAGGGGTGCTGGACGTTCTTTTGGATCCTGATGTAGTAACTGATGCAGGCTGGACCTCTTCATGCAATTCAGCATAAAGCTCTCCAACTTACAGAGCACCAAGCCAAGATGTTTGCATGGGAACACACGCCGCCCCCATCTTTGCGAACTTCATCATTGCACTTCCGTTTCCTTGATCTTGATGCCAATGTGGTGTTTACCGGAGACCAAGTAGTCGCCGGAGATTTATGCGGCAAGAACACCTCCACTGATGAAAGCAAGCCTTCCGCTTGGCTGCAGCCTGGAAGCCACTTAGAAGACTATTTATTCTCTATGTGTCTCTCCATAGACAATCACCCATCGTGGGGAGCACATTTACACCTTAGTCAATGGAATGCATTTTAATTGCGTTAATAAGAATTGAGATAGGACTAAAGACAAAAGGCTCACTCTGTACAAAATTAAAGACTGTTGCTTGTGCTCAAGATCCTGTGGCTAGAGGAGCTTAGACAACAGGACTGCCTGTCTCCTGGGAGCCAAGAGCAGCAAGGAAAGGGATCTTGTTTGCCTTGAGAGAAAATGCAGCTAGCGGCCTGTTGCCTGGCTGCTGAGGGTCTGGAAGGGGAGGGGGCTTATTGGTGGAAGTTAGATTTAACCTAAAGGGAAACAAAGGAAAAAAGAGTTGTAATGTTGTAGAATGGGCACTCATCTTAAGATTAGCTTGGAGGCAAGCTAATTAACCTTTCTATTTCCTCTTCTGTAAAATGGGTATAATGATATTTATCTACTAACATGAGGAAGGTGAAGTAAGAGAAGGGATGGAAATGCGTAATAGATCCATAAAGTAGAACATACAGATGATCCCCTTCTTCAGCGTCTACCGCATATCCTGCACTAGCTCCAAGATGGGCTGTATGCTCATGATTTTACAGCGCTTGCCTCTTTGCATGTTTACAGCAATGCTGAAAGGAAGGCAGGAATTGTCATCCCCATTTTGCAGATGAGGAAAGCAGGCAATTTAATTTCACATGCCCAGGGGCCCATGGCTGGTACATGAGAAGCTGAGCTTTGAATGTGGAGCTGCCTGGCTGCATTCTTCGCTTTAGGGAAGGATGGGTTCATTCTGTGCTTTTCTAGTGACTGTTGGGGATACAGGCCCACGTGCCACAGAAACAGTAGCAGAGTCTACGGAATGCTATCCTCTTCTGCATAGCTCTTTGCCCTGCCTCCAGTGCCCTCCACCTGTGAGTGGTCAGAGGCTCTCATGTTGCTCCCTGTGCTAGCCCCCAGCCAGAGCACTGAGCTTGACTTGAAAAAGCCCTTCAAGAGCCACCATTCCTGGCTTGGCTAGACTTCGGATGGGACCAGGGAGCTCAGACTTGGAAGGGCACTTCACTTGGTCCCTGCACAACCTTCCCCTGGCACAGAGCCAGCTTCCCTGGGGGGGTCTGCATTTCCAGAGAGGAGATCGCAAGCCTCCCTCACATCCATTCCAGGGTCACTCACTCCCTTGGGCACAGTGACGATTCTTTAGTCATTCCCAAAAAGGTACTTAGCTTGAAGACAGCCTCGTCCCCATTTTCCATGTAAGGAGATGAGAAAGCCGCCTCCATCCAGGCCCCTTTAAGCGAAACCTCCCTTTCCCTGTCCGTGGAGTTTAGGGGACCAAATTCTCCAAGAACAACCTCTGCAGCGGGAACATGAGGATGGCCTCCTGCATCCAGGGCTCCTCTTCTTGCCCTGTTTACCACCAGGGCTAGTCCCCATCCCTACCAGCCATGCCACTAGAGATGACCCAAACTCTCTAAGCCTCCACTGCCTCGCCTGAAAGGTAAGGATGCTCAGTGGCAGCGGGAAGCTGGGAGGGCGGGATGCTGCAGACACAGGAGCCGTCACCCCAGCAGGAAGATGGACTTTTCCATAGTTGTCACCTCATGTTGCTGATTCTTCACCTGCAATTACAGACCACCCCACCAACCCCCTGCCCACCACATCTCCAATTCCCAGGGAGCCTGGAAAATCTGAAATCCTTATCTGAAATTCTATCAACGCTTTTCCTTCCAGAGCCCATGAAAGCAGTGGGCAAAGCCACCAGCTAGGCCCCTGTGCTCCATGGCTGTGCTCCACAACTATATAATTAACACACAATAAACTACATACTTTTTAAAAAATGTTAATTTTGTTTAGAAACAGTGTCTTGCTCCATCATCCAGGCTAGATTGTAGTGGTGCGATTGTAGCTCACTGCAGCCTCAAACTCCTGGACTCAAGCCTCAGACTCCTGCCTCAGCCTCCCGAGTAGCTGGGACTACAGCTGTGCACCAGGCCTGGGTAATTGTTTAATTCTTTTTTGGTAGAGATGGGGTCTCACTATGTTGCCCAGGATGTTTTCAAACTCCGGACCTCAAGCAATCCTCCCACCCCAGCCTCCCAAAGTGCTGAGATTACAAACATGAACCACTATGCCCAGCCAAATGACACCCATGTGAAGTGTTCAGTGTGCTGAGTTCAGGGACCCCTCCTGGCACATGAAGCTGGCAGGCCTTGTCCTTGCCCTGCCCCTGCCTGCACAGAGCTTACAGTCCTGGTGGGGACCAAGAAGGACGAGGGATCTGGACAGGACTTTTTGAGACCAGACTTGGAGAACTCCCAGAAGAAACTGCACCCAAACTGAAGCCTGCAAGGAAAGGGTAAGAAGAGGAGAAAGCAGGCCAGGCACGGTGGCTCATGCCTATAATCCGAGCACTTTGGGAGACAGAATCAGATAGATCACCTGAGGTCAGGAGTTTGAGACCAGCCTGGCCAACATATCGAAACACCATCTCTACCAAAAATACAAAAATTAGCTAGGTGTGGTGGCACGCGCCTGTAATCCCAACACTTCGGGAGGCTGAGACAGGAGAATCGCTTGAACCTGAGAGGTGGAGGTTGCAGTGAGCCGAGATGGCGCCACCGCACTCCAGCCTGGGTGACAGAGTGAGACTGCATCTCAAAAAAAAAAAAAAAAACGAAGCAAAGAAAGCAGAAACCAAGAGAAGGCTCATACAAAAAGAAGAAAGGCACACATCATGTGGATCCAATTAAACTAGAGCTTCTTTCATTTTGGTTAAATTGTAAGTTAATTCCTGCCTTCTGGAGTATTTAATTAAAGGCAAATCCCATAGGCCACCTGTTGTTTTAACCATTTTTTTTTCCTTTGGTGGAGTCACTAGGACCCTTTGGAACAGGGAACATTGAGCAGTAACCGACCATTGGATTCTCCTGGGGGAAATAGGGATTAATAGGAATGATCAACATCTTGTCTTCAGAACATCATAAATTCTTCAATACCAGACGCAAAAAGCATTAGATTTACATCCTTAATTGGAACTCAGGCTACTTGGTAGTCCAGCTTAGACTTCCCACGTGTGTTTTATTTTCTTTATGGGGTCAAGAAAGAAAAAAGCAGACAGACCTCCCCCCATCCTGCTTCCTTCTGCACAGTGTGGCTGTCGGCTGGTTTTCTTTGACTAAATCATTATCTCCTCTCTCTCAGCTTCTTTACTTGAGGGAGGGACATGGATTGGGTTTCTGTGCTTGTATACCTGATATAACAATTAATTGTATTTCTCGACTGTTGTTGCAGCTTGTGCCTTGGGAGATAATTCGCCAACCCACGGTGTCCATGTGTGGCCCTGGGGCTGAAATTTCCAGATAGAAGGTGGTCAGCCTGACAGCCACCCTGGGGACCAGGGACCAGGACAATTGGCTTCAACATTGGTGTTTGTATTACTTCACTTCATATTGTCAATATCATCCTATTATCAATCAGCAGCTACCACGACCCCAATAACTGGTATAAATTCCAATTAAATGACATAGATTAGGTTCCTGATGCAGGCTGGTCATTATGCCAGGAGAACGCAAAGGCCATGTTCCTGTTTCATTCTTACAGCGAACTTCCAGGCCCAGAGAAATCAGGCCTTCCATGGGGGCTTTGCAGAAAAGAGCTGCACCAGGCCTTTTGGCTCCAGTTCCAGAACCTTCCTCCACCAGAGCTTTGCCAAACTTCACTCGTTCAGGGTCATTATTTGTGCTGTGTCCTCATTCTACCACATACAGTTTTAATGATTTTCGCCATGGCCACTACCACCTATAGTCTGTTGTTTATTCAACCTTTAAAAAAAATTGACTGACATTTTACTTAAATCGGTTTACTTAAAAGTTTCCTACGATATGCTTAATGTGAAAAGTAATGTCATTTGTCAGACCATTAAAAATACAACATAAATTCTAGAGATCTGCTGTTCAACATAGTGCCTAGAGTTAATATATGCATTGTGCCCCTACAAAAATTGTTAAGAGAGTAGGCTGGGCATGGTGGCTCATGCTGTAATCCAAGAACATTGGGAGGCCGAGACAGCAGATCACTTGAGGTCAGGAGTTCAAGACCAGCCTGGCCAACATGATGAAACCCCATCTCTACTAAAAAATACAAAATTAGTTGGGCATGGTGGCAGGTGCCTATAGTCCCAGCTACTCAGGAAGCTGAGGCAGAAGAATCACTTGAACCTGGGAGGCAGTGGTTGCAGTTAACCGAGATCATGCCACTGCACTCCAACCTGGGTGACAGAGTGAGACTCGGTCAAAAAGAAACCACAAAAAATTGTTAAGAGAGTACTCTCGTTAAATGTTCTTACTGCACAAACAGAACAAGACAGCCCCCCAAAACGAGGAAACTTTTGGAGGTGATGGATGTTTATGACCTCAAGTGTGATGATCTTGCGGGTGTTTGTGTATGTCCAGACTCACCAAATTGCACATATTAAATAAGTGCAGTTCTTTCATATGTCAGTTACACCTCAGTCAAGCTTTTTTAAAAATGCAGTGAAGACAAAACAATGTCATTCAAATGCAGCTGTTGCCGGCTGGAGCCTGGAGGCCCAGGATCTACTCCTGCCAGTGATGAGGAAGGTTGGCCAGGGACACACTAGTGTGAGACAGAGGCTTTTCTCTGATGTCACCAGGAGGACTGGAAGAGAACCGAGGAGGGAGCTGTGTCTCATCTGGAATCTTGGGTCCCTGGAGGCCCACTTTCTACTCCTAATGCTGGGGATACTGGTTTCCCCAGCATCCCAGTCCTTGCTGTCCTGGCCACTTGCTTCCCTGTGTTGGTTGCAGTGGTTGGCCAGGGTATACGAGATGCCTGTTCACCATCAGGACGTGCTCCCCGAATGATCCTCTACCCTCTCAGGGTGCAGCTGAGCCTGCACCCTCCTGGCAGGGCCCAAGGCCCTATAGAGGTTGTCTCTGGACAGACAAAGGTGCTGTCCCCTCTCCTGCTCCCTCCCCACGGTGGGGAATTCTCTTCAGGCAAACACACCAGCTCTAAGTTTCTCAGTTTTCGTGAGTCTTAGCATCCACACCTCCCACTGCCCTAATGTGTTTTTTTAACCAGGAGTGTTCTGGAAACAGCTCAAGAACTCCAAGGTGAGGCTTTCTACTTGCCCGGTGGGAGTGGGTGGTCAGGGGACAGGTCAGCCTGTCCCTCTGTGACCTGTCACACTCTTGAGGCAGCACCTCCTCTGCCCTCCATGTCTCCAGCTGGCTGAGCATAGGAGACCTCTGTTCTCAAATTCCCAGTGCCTCCCCTCCTACCCCACAGAGGCCCTGCAAGGCTGGGCTGCTGCCTGCCCCTGAGCACTTCCTGGGGTGAGGAGGCCCCTTTGCAAGCAAATGTTTTCAGTGTCCCAGGTGGTTTCACGCTCCATCGGGGACAACAAATGTGATGTCCCTACTTCACTTAGGCCCACTCCTAGGTGAGACCTCGTTGTGTCGTGCTTAAATTGGTGGGAAATCTCGAATCCACGTCCTGGGCCTTTCAGAGTGGGAGATGCACAGAAATGAAACAAAGGTCAGCTCTGGGGTGATGGTAGGACCTCAGACAAGTGTTTCCACAGCCCTTTACAGTGACCACCCCTCCTCGCTACTGAGGGGTGTGTGCCTCCCAGGGGCTTGTTGAGAGAATGAGGAGGTGACTCCCCAGATTGACAGAGTCAGGCCTCCACCCCAGCATTGGATTCCCAAGCCCCTGCTCTCTTACTGAGGGGCACACAAACTCACTCCACCTGCAGGTCATATTTTAGCTCTTAGTGAAATGCTAACACGATTCCCTTAGATTATGATGCCAAGCAATTAGATGAACTCCATTTTTCCTTGTCCAACAGGTGCTTTGCTAAGCTGATCTGGCCCATGGGTCCCAGGCTTGCCTCAGAAAAGAGAAGGAGCAAAGGCCAGGCCAAGAATCACAGTTCTTCTTGATTGAACTTGAGACTTTGAAAATAAATAATAATGCCCCCCTGCCTTTTTTTTTTTGGAGATGGAGTGTTGCTCTGTCTCCCAGGCTGGAGTGCAGTGCTGTGATCATAGCTCACTGAAACCTTGAACTCCTGGGCTCAAGCCATCCTCCTGCCTTAGCCTCCCGAGTAGCTAGGACTACAGGCACACACCACCACACATGTCTAATTTTTTTTTATTTTTAGTTTTTATAGAGATGAAGTCTTGTTTTGTTGCCCAGGCTGGTCTCCAACTCATGGCCTTAAGCAATCCTCCTGCCTCAGCCTCCCAAAGTGCTGGAATTACAGATGCAAGCTACCGTGCCTGGCTCAAAAATGCCTTTTCCTGTCAGTCTTAGGTCAGTCGCATGCTGAGGGCTTGGTATGGGGGACTGGATGAATCTGGAAAATGTTGGTGTTGTGAAGTCTGCACCAAGCGCCGGGGCCCTGTAGAAAGCTCACCTTGATCCACCAGAGCCACACTCTGCTTCATGCCAACCACCCCAGCAGTGACAATGCAGGCCATGGGCTCAGCTGTCCAGCAGATACCGGGTGGACCCAGGGCAGCCTTCAGGACCCCTGGAATGACTTGTGCCGACGTGGGACATGGAGATGAGCAGGAAGCCCCAACATGCAACTGTTCTGATTTATAGTTCCAAGACTTTAATAAGGCAGCTCTTTGACACAAAACATAGTAATGGCTACTTGGATCTGTTTCAATGTATCATGTCACCCTTTGCTTTGGAGATGTTACAAAGCTGTTATGGACACCATCCAGGGTCTGGTTTTACAAGTGTGTTGCTTAGAAGTGCAACTGTATGTTGGCTCAGCTGATGTTCAAATCTTTGGAGGAGTTTAGTGGGGAGGAAGATTAAAGTGACTATAAAACCACAAACTATGTACAAAATGTATCATGGATTTTAATTTGAGAGCTGTTCTTTTTTTTTTTTTTTTTCCTCTTGCCTCATACAGCTTGAGGCAATGGTTTCTAGAAGAGTCTTTTGTTTGCGTTTAAAGCTGCTCTGGAGAAACACTGTTTTCAATGTTTCTGTGGGTCATAAAACGGTTGGTCTGAGTCCTGGCTGGGTCCCCTGGGTGACGCAGGCGTGGGTTGAGGACTGGAGAGCACATGTCCTTTGTGGAGGAGTCCTCACCACAGACAGGAGGCTGCCTGGTGGGGACGGGGCCCTGCCAGGGGCAGCCCAGAGGCTGCAAATCATGGAGCTCCAGCACCTCATATGTGCTGGGTGCATCTCCTTCCCTGGCTTCAAGTTAAAGAAATTTGGGTCCTAGGGTTTTATTTTGCTTTGTTTCATCCTAAAACGTGAACCTTCCAGTGTGGCCTTTAGACATGAATTTCATAAATGATTCTGACCTTCTGGGTCTCCAGTTGCTTCAAAGGGAGTTTGGAGCATGGAGGACAGTATCGGGAGGCCACAAGGGCAGGAGTGTCAGTTTCCTGTTGATGATGCCAACACATCATGCCTCTGCACGTCCCGTCCTCTTCCTGTTCTGTGGGAGGTGAGATTCCCATATGTGATGTATTGCTGTTGCATATCAGGCTGGGCGATGGGTCTTGCTTCACAGGCAGAAGGTCAGCTTTACCAAGCCAGACACCGTCCCTTCCATCTCCTTTTCATGCCCAAATGGTAAGAGGACTCAATACACAATCTGGATTGAATTAAAAGTCCAGGACCCAGCGTTCCTGCCTGAGACATCTGGGCCTGGTGGAGGAATGCAAGCACAGCTGCCAAGTGCCTGGGAGAAGAGTGTGGTCAACACTTGCTGTTTCTGTCTTCATTAGAAAACCCTACACTGGAGGGCAACCTGCAGGCTTCAAAGGCCGCATCCCACAGCCTCAGGGGCTGCCCTCCTGCTGCCTCTAACTCAGGTGAGAGGACCTTCAGCACCCGTTTCCACCCTCATGGGTTAACCTGGCGATCTAAGCCCCGCGGGACCCTTCAATTCCAGTCCAAGTTCCGATCTCAGCTTGGCTTGGAGTTCAGAGTAAGTTCTGTCCTGAACATGAAAACCACAAAAATCTCCATCCGGAGAGGGTTCAAGAATTTATTTACTCAGGAAATGTCTACTAGACGTTGGAGTATGTTAAAAGACCTCCATGCTGGGCTGAGAGTCAGCTCACCTGAGTCCAGTTCTGCTTCCCACCTGTATTCATTTGCTAGGGCTGTCATGACAAAGCACCAGAGACCAGGATGTTAACCAACAGAAATTGATCGTCTCAGCATTCTGGAGGCCAGAAGTCCAAGATCAAGGTGTTGCATGGTGGGTTCCTCCTGAGAGCCATGAAGGACAATCTGTTTCATGCCACTGTCCTAGATTCTGGTACTTTGCTGGCTATCTTTGGTATTCCTTGGCTTGTAGAAGCATCAACCCAACCTCTGTCTTCATGATCACATGTTCCCCCTGCAAGCATGTCTGTGTCTGTGTCCAAACTCCCCCTTCTTGTAAGAATACCAGTCATATTCAGCCAGTCAGTTGGATTCGGGCCTGTCCTAATGACCTCACCTTAATTAATTACATCCAACAGTGACCCTATTTCCAAATAAGGTCATGTTCTGAAGCACTGGAGGTTAGGACTTCAACACATGAACTTGGGGGATGCAATTACTTAACACACCTTATCTCTGAGACCTTGGACAAGTGGGTGAATATTTCTTTTCTCCACCTGTGACATTTTTGATCTTTAAGATTCTTTTCTAGTTCTTAAGCACAGTCACTTTTAAAGTCTTTAGAGTATGATGGTCTATTTTTTTTTTTTTTGAGACAGAGTCTTGCTCTGTTGCGCAGGCCGGAGTGCAGTGGCACAATCTCAGCTCACTGCAAGCTCCACCTCCCAGGTTCACGCCATTCTCCTGCCTCAGCCTCCTGAATAGCTGGGACTACAGGTGCCCACCACCACGCCCGGCTAATTTTTTGTATTTTTAGTAGAGACGGGGTTTCACTGTTTTAGCTGGGACAGTCTCGATCTCCTGACCTCGTGATCCGTCCACCTTGGCCTCCCAGAGTGCTGGGATTACAGGCGTGAGCCACCACGCATGGCCTGATGGTCTATTTCATTTTCACTGTCAATGGTCTCCAAGCAATTCTCTTCATGGAATGTCACTTTTAAAAACACTTTATCCAGGCTTTAAGAAATTTATCATTTCCTGCCTTTGACCATAGTTATTTGCATGAGTGATATTAAATATATTTAATGATCTGTCGAGGGTCCAGCTAATCAAATGGCCACGGGTCATTTTGGCCACCCTGGGACATGATGGAGTCTCCTGGTATGTACTGGCTGAATCCCAGTCCTGCTCACTTTTGTATTTGCCTTAGCTCTCCTTTTAGACTTCATATTCTTCCTTCAAAAATTAGTTTTTTCTGATTTTAAAATAAATATGGAATTATTATGTAAGGTTTTAAGGAATAAAATAAAAATCTAGGCTGGGCACGGTGGCTGACACCTGTAATCCAGCACTTAGGGAGGCCGAGGTGGGTAAATGGCTTGAGCCCAGGAGTTGGAGACCAACCTGGGCAACATGGTAAAACCCCATCTCTACTAAAAACACAAAAATTAGCCGGGCGTGGTAATGGGCACCTGTAGTCCCAGCTACTTGGGAAGCTGAGGCAGGAGAATCACCTGAACCTGGGAGATGGAGACTGCAGTGATCTGAGGTGGCGCTACTGCACTCCAGCCTGGGAAACAGAGCCAGACCCTGTCTCAAAAAACAAACAAACAAACAAACAAAAAACTACAATAACGCTTTACTGATACATTTGGTATCAAAGCATTGTAATATATATTCTGCTTTTTCTGTATTCTCTCCTAAATATTTTTGTAGACATTAAATACTTTTCAAAAACTCGATTTATATTTTTGCAAAATATTCTATTCTCTGGATGAACCATTTCCATATTTTTAGTATTGCAAATCACGCTGTTGCTAACATTACTATACTCAAGCTTTCTGCACATCTCTAATTGCTTACTGAGGTAAAGCTCTTTAGGGTGGAATTATTGAACAAAAGTTTACATAGTTTCATAGGTTTTATCACACTGCCCTCCAGGAAAGTGGGGAAAATGAATACTCATACCAGTGACATCTGAAATTGCTTTTGTTTTTTATAAGGATATTTTCTCTTTTCTTATTGATTTTTAAGAACTCTTGTTGTATATAGTTAGGATATTAAATCTCTTTCTAGCATACATGTTGAAAATATGAACTTCGAACTTCTTAAAGGGCCCATGCCTTCTCAAATGTGTCTCTCCCACAATATTGAGTTCTAAGCCTTGTGCATGTAACGCCCCGTAAATATCCAAAGAATGTAAAGGAACAACTCTTGCCATTAAGAGGCGAGGCTGAAGCAGGAGAATGGCTTGAACCCGGGAGGCGGAGGTTGCGGGGAGGCGAGATCATGCCACTGCACTCCAGCCTGGGCGATAGAGGGAGACTCTGTCCCAAAAAAAAAAAAAAAAAGTTTTATTGCAATATAAACCACACTCCATACAATGTACCTGGTTAAAGTACACAATTCAATGGCTTTTAGTATATCCACAGAGTCATGAGACCATCACCACTTCAATCAATTTTAGAACACTTTTGTTCCCCCCAAAAGAAATCTTGCAAGCAGTAGCCATCACCCCTCCCCAGCCCCCCATCTCCTCCAGTCCTAGGTGACACCACTCCTCTTTCCATCTCTATGGATTCGCCTATTCTGGACATTTCCTCTAAATGGAATCACACAACCGGTGGTCTTTTGTTTCTGGTTTCTTTCACTTCCCTAGTGTTTTCAATATTTCTCCACACTGTAGCATGGATCAGCGCTTCGCTTCTGTCTATGGCTGTTTATTGCATTGCATGGATATGCCGCGTTTTGCTTATCCATCAGTTGATGGACATTTGGGTCGTTTCCACTTTGGGGCTCCTCTGAATCATGCTGCTGTGAACATCAGAAACACTGTCTCCCATTGAGGCTTGATTTTTTATCCATCAACCAAATGTGGTCCTCCATTATGTGGCCCTGCAGTGTTCAGCCCCTGTCCCCCGAGAAGCTCCTGGCATAATCTGAGCACCTCCTGACTTGCACCACAGCTGTCAGGGGCTCCTCTTGTGATCCTTCTCAGGGCTCAGCCCCTGAGAAGCACCTGTCACACTCACCTGTCTCTAACCCACTTTGGTGGTTTCTTGTGGATTCTTTGAAGAGGTGCTAGGAGAAGGCAGAGCCATCTCTCTAAAATGCCAAAAACCTTTCTCCTTGAGACAGGCAAGTTGAGATGTCTGTATGGGAAAACCCAAAGCAAGCCTGGTTGTGAGTTACCCTGCTTATTCTCTCCACATTCAAGAAAAAGAGAATCATTCAAATTAAAATCATTACCCAATAAATGCTTGAGGTGACGGATACCCCATTTACCCTGATATGATTATTATAGGCTGTATAAATATTCCATATACGTCTGGATGTGGTGGCTCACACCTGTAATCCCAGCACTTTGGGAGGCCAAGGCAGGTGTATCACCTGAGGTGAGCAGTTTGAGACCAGCCTGGCCAACATAGTGAAATCCCATCTGTACCAAAAATACAACAATTAGCTGAGCATGGTGGCAAGCACCTGTAATCCCAGCTACTTGGGAGGCTGAGGCAGGAGAATCACTTGAGCCCAGGAGACAGAGTTTGCAGTGAGCCAAGATCGCACCACTGCACTCCAGCCTGAGCAACAGAGTGAGACTCCATCTAAAAAAAAAAAAAAAAAAGAAGAAGAAGTTAAGATGTGCAGGGCCAGTGTGCAATGACCCTGCACTGTTGCCTTTTTTCTGGGGTCGGGAGCCCTTGTGGGAAGGAGGCTCTCACTGCCTCTCTCAGGTGTCTCCTCTTTGCTAGGAGCCATCTTATCTCCATCCTTTATGTTGTGTGTCTCTGTCTTAAAATTATCTTCTTCCTCCTCTCTCCCCACTAGAGCATGGAGGGCAAGCAACAGGGAAGTAGATCCAAACTCAGACAACTGGGTTTGAATCTCCCATTTTCCAGCCATCGTGACCCTGAGCCAGTTATCAAATCTGTCAGGAGTGGCGCTTGTGAACCCTAACCCTAAATGAGAATGCTAATGCCGACCTCATTAGATCATGGCTAAACCCGAGGAGGGGCACACTGCAGGCACAGGGAGGCAGGTGTGTTGTGTGCATCCCCTCTTCTCTTTATTTCTCAGATACAGGTAATTAATTACCCTGTCATCTGAATTTCCAGAGGACATTACCTTTCAACTCTCTTTCATTATTGGCTATGGCCCCTGTGGGCAGAAACCCCTCCTGGTCTGACTTCTCTGTCTCCCCCAGCCCCCAGCACGGCCTGCACACCCTGAGGACAGACAGGGACCTCCTGCCACCAGGTGACAGATGACCTCCTTCTCCTCTATCCCAGGTGGCGGGGGCGGGGGGGGGGTGGTCCCTGCTTAATGTCACCAAGGGCAGAGAGTACTCAGACATAATGACCAAGCCACTGTCTGAATCAATTATTTTAACAGGATTCTAGGGTATCTGCATTCTGTCCTGGCTTCGTTTTATAGTTAGGAGGGGAAAATTCTCGAATTCATCTGTGTGCCGTTTCACGCTGCTTTGAGGAGAATGAGAATGATGAACGTGCTGCAGTTCCCCTGGAATAAATAGTTCTTGTAAAGCCAAACTAAGTAAGGTGATTTGCAATATGGATTTTTTTCCCTCCGAGTTATGAGAATATGTTCCATCAGCACATTCAGACTCTGCCTCCAGCGATCCATTCAATGCACAACGCTCACCTCCAGCCCCGACTCAGGTTCAGAATGGGGCCCTGCATTTGTCTTGGCCGTTTGAGCTGGGAGAAGCGGGGCCGTGGAGAGGGGGTTTTGGATGTGGGTTATTGGAGAGGGCCTCGGGGCTCATGCTCTTCTGAGTACACAGCCTGGCTGGGAGCAAATAAGGGGCAGCTGGATTCAGCAGTTTCCAGGCCCCGCAAGGCCTGTGTCTCACCACAAGTCCTTGCACATATGTGAGTCTGAATCGTCCCATCTCCCTCTGCTTGCCTGAGGGGGACCACAGCAGACTAAAGGACTGTGTGGGGGACACTCCAGACGTGTCCACCCACCGTAATCAGCCTGGAGTCAAATCCAGTGGCCAAGTCTTCAACAAGAAGACCTGATGCATGAAAGTCCTGCTTGGCTCTAAAGTAAGGCCTTCAGGCAGGTCCTGTGGCTCACACCTGTAATCCTAGCACTTTGGGAGGCTGAGGCAGGAGGAGCTCTTGAGGCCAGGAGTTCCAGACCAGGCTAGGCCACGTAGCAAGACCCCATCTCTACAAAAAATAAAAATTTAAAAAGCAGCCAGGTGTGGTGGTGCACACCTGTATTCCCAATTAACTGGGAGGCTGAGGTGGGAGGACCACTTGAGCCTATGAGCTTGAGGCTGCAGTGAGCTATGATCATGCCCCTGCACTAGCAGCCTAGATGACAGAGAAAAACCTTACATCAGAAATAAATTAATACAAACATAAAGTAAGGCCCTTTGTAGCTACTTATGGAATCTGTGAGCTCTAGAGAGCCAAGTGCTGTAAGGAGGGGCGAGGGAGAGGCTGTGGGTGCCCCTCTCTTGGGGCTCACCCCATCCATCTTTCCACCTCCTGTCTCTCTGAGCAGGGTGAGTTTGGGCTCCCACACAGTGTCAGTTCACTTACTTCTAGCATTACTGTATGCTGAGCTACATTTTTTGCTCCTGTCAGTCAGAGTAGCAGGTGCTTTTCTTTGCGTTCATAGAAATGATCCAATGGTATACACACAAGCGTCATCACTACCATATTGGAAAAACCTGTGACTTGGAGGATTTGGGTTGGAGATGTCTCATTGACTAGATGATTTGGGGGCTCATCTGCACCCCTTGGGCCTGTGCAGGTCTTGCAATAATCCTGTTGTCACCATCCAAGGACGTGAGGGCACCCTGCAAGCTAGAATATTTTTGGTGTCTTTGAGTGGGGTCCCAGAGGCCTCTCCACCTCTTGCACTGCGTTCTCTGCTATCACAGACTGTTTGATCAGCTGTGGCCAGTAAATTGTCCCTCTGATCTTCAGAGCTTTGTCAGAGGTGCCAGGCATACTGGGTGTCAACAGGGACTTGGTCTTGTCCTGTGGATAGGAGACCAAATTTATGGTCTGTCATTGGGTGTACCATTGACACCAGAAGATAGCTCTTGGTGGTTGGAGGTAGGGCTGGAATGGTAGGTTCTGGTGGGGGTAAGGGAGTGGAATGGTGGATTCTGGGGAGGCAGAATCCTCTGCCTTTCTCCAGAACCCTAGTGGTCCATGCTGTGACTTTCCTACTGGTGCTTGGGGGAGGTTCCAAACAGCATCTTTGCCCATCCCAGATACCTTGAACAGCATCACACCTGTTGGCTGCAAACCAACAGTTTGCAGTGAGTGAGTTGTAGGGACAAATAGGATTTGCAAATGCAATATATACCTTCTCCAAAATCCAAAGCAGGCCACCAAATGCTTCATCAAGCAAGGAGCCCCCTCTTAGTGGCAAAGGGTGCAATGTGCCACCATTTGTCCTTTATCTTATGGGGAATGTTCTCGTGGGAGATACACCGGACTAAAGGACTATGAAAGCCTCACCAATGCGAAAGGATCCTGAATATTTGTTTCTCTGGCACCCTCTGGCACACCTGTGTTTTACTAGGGTGTTTGGAGTGCTTGTCACTTCCTGCTCACTGGATCCAATTAGCAGGATGTCATCAATATGGTGGAGCTGCAGGATGTTCTGTGGGATGTCAAGATGCTCAAGGTCCCCTTGGCCTGTGCTGTGTCAGAAAGATGGAGAGTTCGCATAGTTCCAATTTTGCTGTTCCTCACTGGTTATGACGGAAAAGAACGCAATTTGCCAGATGAAAGAGCAACATACAAAGGGCCAGAGGCTGTGACAACACATGCAGCTTTATTGCAGGAGGCACTTGGTTGGCACTTGTAATAGTTCACTGTCATCCTCTGTGACCCATCTGGTTTTTATATGGGCCGAAAAGGTGCACTGAATGGAGAAATGATGGGGACCAACAATTATGCATCTTTTAAGCTTTTTACCATGGTACTAACCACTGAAGTTCCTCTGAGACACTTCGGATTTACACAGGGTCAGAGGCTCCCGTGTAGCCACTCCTACCACTGCAAGGGTTCTGCCAACTATTGTGTGTAGCTGTCCCAGCTCTACTCAGGGCTGGGAAAGTAACTGCAGGATGGATAGTTGAGTGCACTGGATATGAGTCAGTCTGAGGCTGGGACTCCACTGACTGCCTGACCTCCATGACTCCCCTCCTTGGTTGGAGGAACTTGTTGGCTCTCCTTTTTCCTTGGTATCAGCATCAGCCCAGCTCCTAGACCCAATAGTCCAATAGTCCTTGAAAGACTGAGTCCCTTTCCCGAGTGCATGGTTACCTTGGTAAAAGCCCTTTTAGGAAAGGCTTAGGGGAATATTTATTGCTTATACTTGGGGTAGTGGTGCCATGACCTATTTCAAAAGTACCTGGCCTCAATTTTAATTATTGGGCTTTGGGTCTGGGAACCAACTCAGATCCAGAGACTTGGGAAGGGCTGGAATTTTTCCACTGTGATACCTGACGTAAATTTCCTGACTGCCACCTCTCAGGCAACCCCCTATGCATGTAGCTGACCTCAGAATACCAGGGCTTAATGGCTTGTAGGTCAAGTTACCCTGCCTGCCTCTGGCCTCACGGACTGTTAAGGGATTTATATTCACCTCGTTTCTGTCATTCCAGAATCCTATCATGCCCCACCTGATATGGTTTGGATTTGTGTCCCCGCCCAAATCTATTTCATGTCAAATTGTAATCCCCAGTGTTGGAGGAGGAATCTGGTGGGAGGTGACTGGATCACGGGGGCGGACTTCCCCTTGCTGTTCTCGTGATAGTGAGTGAGTTCTCATGAGATCTGGTTGTTTAAAACTGTGTAGCACCTCCCCCTTCACTCTCTCTTCTTCCTGCTCCCACCATGTAAGATGTGTGTACCTCCCCTTAGCCTTCCGCTATGATTGTAAGTTTCTTGAGGCCTCCCCAGCCATGCTACCTGTAAAGCCTGCAGAACTGTGAGCCAATTAAACCTCTTTTCTCTATAAATTACCCAGTCTCAGATAGTTCTTCATAGCAGTGTGAGGGCCGGGGATGGTGGCTCATGCCTGTAATCCCAGAACTTTGGGAGGCTAAGGCAGGCAAGTCACCTGAGGTCAGGAGTTCAAGACCAGCCTTGTCAAACATGGTGAAACCCCGTCTCTACTAAAAATACAAAATTAGCTGGGCATGGTATTGCGTGCCTGTAGTCCCAGGTACTTGGGGGACTGACAGGAGAATCACTTGAACTTGGGAGATGGAGGCTGCAGTGAGCTGAGATCACGCCATTGCACTCCAACCTGGATAATAAGAGCAAATCTCTGTCTCAAAATAAATAAATAAATAAACAAATAAATAAATAAATAAAGCAGTTTGAGAATGGACAAATACACCACCCAGCCATCCTCACCCCGACCACCCATATATTCCTTATTGCTTTAGTGAAGGAAGTGTCCTTTGGGCCTTCACAGAGAAGATGATCAAATGAGGAATTAACTAGCTTAACTTAATAGTTGCATTCTCACCTTCCCACGTTCCTGTGCCTTCCAACTTTTTCCTCAATATTATGCAAGGGCAACTCCGGCATCTCCACCTCGTTTACTAAAGTCTACCATTACACCCAAACTTCAAGAAGTCTTCCTGGGCCAGGTGCAGTGGCTCACACCTATAATTCCAGCACTTTGAGAGGCCAAAGCAGGAGGATCCCTTGAGCCTAATAGTTTAAGACCTGCCTGGGCAACATAGGGAGACCCCATCTCTAGAAAAAAAATTTTTTTTGAGACGGAGTCTCACTCTGAAGCCCAGCTGGAGTACAGTGGCATGATCTTGGCTCACTGCAACCTCCACCTCCTGGGCTCAGTGATTCTCCTGCCTCAGCCTCCAAGTAGCTGGGACTACAGGCACATGCCACCACACCCAGCTAATTTTTTTTTATATATATATTTTTAGTAGAGATGGATTTTCACCGTGTTGGGCTCATCTTGAACTCCTGACCTCAGGTGATCCACCCACCTCAGCCTCCCAAACTGCTGGGATTACAGGCATGAGCCATTGCACCTGGTGAAAAAAAATTTTTTTAATTAGCTGGATGTGGTGGTGCACACCTGTAGTCCGAGCTACTCAAAAGGCTGAGGTAGGAGGATTGCTTGAGCCCATGAGGTTGAGGCTGCAGTGAGCTCTAATTGCACCAGTGCAATCCAGCCCAGGCCACAAAGAAAGACCCTGTCTCAAAAAATAAATTAAATAAATAAATAAATAAATAAATAAATAAATAAAAATAAATAAAAGAAGAATGAGAAGTCTTCCTGGCAGTATGAGGACTGGCTCAGGTGTCTTTACTAGGAATTGAACGCAAATCATGAATGACATCCCCAAGTCACTACATTCACTTCTTTTTTGACATTTACTCCACATACTCAGTCCAGTGTCATTAAGAGCTTCTCCTATACCTGTTCCTCATATTCCTGCTAGATTTTTAATTCCTTTGGCATATAAGCTATTTTCTCCCAAAGCACAGACTGCTTCCCCATTTGGGCTGGGCTGAGACTTAAGCATAATTATCCTGAAGAAAAAGAGTTGAGGTGAATCTCAAAAAGGATAAATGAATGTCATCTCATAAGCTACTTACTGCAAGTAAGGTCTTTCAACGTTTCCAGGCAAGGAGAGGCTATTTTCCTCTAGCAGATGAGAGCCTGGAATATTCAGGGGAGTTGGGTTCAAGATTTTTGGGGATTATCTATACAAATGTCCTCATTCCAAGCCAAAGAGTCCTACTATTTTCCCATCAGTTTTCCGAATTTGACATGGAAGACAAAGGATTGTGGTTTGGCCAGTCTCACAATTAGATCATGGATCTAATTTTCAGCACATTTTGCCCTGCAGACTGCAGGTGATAATCATCCCCTTAAATGCTGCCATAGAGGCTCTTTGGCTTCCAGAGTGTACCTTGAGTTAATACAATCTGCAGTGCATAACATTTTGGTCAACACAGACCACATATACAATGTTGCTCCCATAACATTATAATATCATATTTTTACAGTACCTTTTCTTTGTTTAGATATATTTAGATACACAAACACCATTTTGTGACAACTGCCTACAGTATTTAATACTGTAACATGAGATATATGTTTGTAGCCTAGGAGCAATAAGGCTATACCATAGAGCCTAGGTGTGTAGTAGGCCATACCATCTAGGTTTGCATACATACACTGTATGGTGTTTGCACCACAAAATTGCCTAAGAATCCATTTGTCACACTGTATTCCTGTCATTAAGCGACATATGACTATAACTGCCTGTCCTAAACTTATCTGGTAACAACACCTGGCCAACTTTGCAATCCTTGTAATTACCATTGTCTCTACGCTGCTGAGATGCCGCAGCTACCACATATCCCAATACTTTACCTTCCAGCTGCACCTCATCCCAATCCACTGCAGGTAACCATTTGAATAATTATGATGCTATTGCATATCAGATGTTATCACCACCCACTTACCATTTGGCCATCAATATAGACAACTGGTACTCCTTTCTAGGGTACCTTCCGAGGAACTTAGGAGTGGTTCTCCAAACTGCC
The DNA here is from genome assembly GCF_029281585.2 of Gorilla gorilla gorilla. Lineage (NCBI taxonomy): Eukaryota > Metazoa > Chordata > Mammalia > Primates > Hominidae > Gorilla > Gorilla gorilla. The sequence continues at coordinate 88,299,051 of NC_073232.2, forward strand.
TGCCAGGGGACAAAAGGCAGAAGCCTTTATCCATCAATTTCTCTCCCCACTGGTTGAGAATGGACCCATGAGCATTAAGTCCCCACATTTCCAAGTTGCACATGTGTAAATGCCAAGCAGTTTTCTGTGTGCTAGTAAAAGCTCTGAGCCAGGAATGGAGAGGTGTAATGCAGGGGCCTGAGGTGGTGTTTTCAGGTGGCTCCTGGCAAAGCTAGTCAGAGTCTACCTGGAATTGGCCACTGCAGCAGGGCCAGAAGAATTTGAAGTATGCACAAGGGATGTCTGATACAACTCCATTAGCATGAGCAAATACACCATCACAAACAATGTGTTGTATTTGATTTGGGAATATCTTTAGTATTTTTCTATAACTTCTGCCTTTAAAATTCTGCTTAGCTCAGGTTAATATCAGAATGAGATTGCACTCCCTAAATACACCCAGACAGCCAGGATGGGTGTTGGAAGGAAAGTCCAGCCCACTATTTGAAATGCTCTGCACAGAAATCCATATGTGATTCATTCATTCATTCAACAGATAAGCACTGTTTTAGACACTAGGATTACAGCAGTGAACAAAACAAAAAAATCTCTTGGGGACCTTATAATATGGGTAATGGAGACAATATATAACACAAGTAAATTAAATGGTATGCTAGAAAGTGAGAAATGCTATGGAGAGGTATTAAGGCAGGAAGAGGGTAGGAAGTAGAGGTGGGAGGGGACAATGTTGTAAACAGGATGCTCCGGCACGGTCTCCTGAGAAGGTGACATTTGAGAAAAGACTTGAAGGAGGGGAGAAAAACAGATATCTGGAGACAACATACTGGGCACAGTGTGGCAGCCTGCCTGCTGGTGGAAAAGTGGCATAATGGTTAGTGGCTGGAGTGGAGCAGGAGACTGAGCCAGAGGGTTGGCAGGGGCCACGGCATGTGGCACCTGAGAGCCATAGGAATGTCTTTGCTTTTACTTGGAGGGAGGGGAAAGGTACACAATGGCGAGTTGGGAGCAAAGGAAAAGGTGATGTTCTCACTGTATTAGGTTGGTGCAAACGTAATTGCGGTCTTTGCCATTAAAATGAATTAATTAAATTAGGTTGGTGCAAAAGTAATTGTGGTCTTTGATAGTTGGCAATAATATATGAATTGTGTACACACTCACACATCAGCGTGAACACACCCAGGTCTCCACATGGCTGAGTCTGATATTCTGCAGGTTTGACATCTGTGGATGAGTAAACAAACATGGCTACCACAGAATGCAATACTGAGGGTCATGATCTGGGTGCTTAGACAATGATGAGATTTTGGTCACAGATGAGACCTGGCTGATGGTGGAGAATCCAAGTCAAAGAGGACCTTCCAAACTGCAGATAGTCTATGAAGAGGGATCTAGATGTCCAGAGGCAGGCAGGGAGCCCTGGCCACCCCTGGTACTGGACGCAGGCATGGAGGTTCTTGTCCTGCTCATGCTCTCCTGTCCTCAGCAGGAGGCTCCTCCACCCTCCAGTGTCCCACACTGTGTCTAGCACAGGCTTTTAACTTGTAAACTCCATGCCATTGACAAGCATGGCAATAAAACTTCATTGTTCCTGATGGCAGTAGTCTGTTTTTCTAACCTTTGGCTTCCCTTTTTCCTGGTATATTTATACATCTGGTTCTGGTAAAATAAAAAGATTCACTCCGTTTACAACTGTACTTTTTGTCCAAGGCTAAGTTCTCTTCCCCACGCCCTCTCCCCAGCGGAGGTGGAAGTGACAGGGCCTATTCCTGGAATCAGCCTTCTCCAGGCAGGACAGTGCCCCGCAGTCTATCAAGGTTCTATCAGAGGTGACCCTTCCTGGGCCCTGGCCAGAAAGTCTTCTGAGAGTTACCATCCAGGAAGTGACATTCTAGGAGGCCAAGGGGTCCACAGGGTCCCCCTCCCCAGTTTTACCAGGACCCTAGGTGGGACTCAATATGGAGAGATACTCCATGGGACAATGATGCGTCCTGAGAATGTGGGGTCATGATCATATGTGGCTTTCACTATTTTCTGTGTGTCTTAATCCCTTCTCTGCTGCTATGACGGAAGACCACAAGCTGGGTACTTTTTAAAGAAAAAAAGTGGGCCAGGAGCGGTGGCTCACACCTGTAATTCAAGCACTTTGGGAGGCCAAGGTGGGAGGATCACCTGTGGCCAGGAGTTCATTACCAGCCTGGGCAACATAGCAAGATCCTTGCTCTACAGAAAAATTTAAAAATTAGCTGGGCGTGGTGTAGTCCAAGCTACTTAGGAGGCTGGGGCAGGAGGATTGCTTGAGCCCAGGAGTTTGAGGATTCAGTGAGCTGTGACTGTGCCACTGCACTCCAGCCTGGGCAACAGAGTGAGACCTTGTTTCTAAAAAAAAAATAAATTAAAATTGAAAAATAGAGAAAAGTAGAAACAACCTAAAGTTCCCACACCAGGAACTTAGTTAAAGACCAACTGCCTGGTTGCTCAAGTAAGAAACCTTGAGTCCTGGAATGGTGGCTCATGCCTGTAATCACAGCATTTTGGGAGGCCAAGGTGGGCAGATCACCTGAGGTCAGGAGTTTGAGACCAGCCCTGCCAACATGGTAAAAACCCCATCTCTACCAAAAAGACAAAAAAAAAAAAAAAATAGCCGGGCATGGTGGCGGGCACCTGTAATCCCAGCTACTTGGGAGGCTGAGGCAGAAGAATTGCTTGAACCCAGGAGGCAGAGGTTGCAGTGAGCCAAGATCGCGTCATTGCACTCCAGCCTGGGTGACAAGAGCGAAACACCATCTCAAAAAAAAAAAAAAAAAAAGAAAGAAAGAAACCTTGAAGTCATCCAGTGTTCCCCCCTCACATCCAAGTCTTGTTTCTACCTCCTCTGTCAGGAATCGGACCGCTTTCTGCATTTATCCCTCAGGGCTCTGCTTCAGCGTGATTTCCTCTGAGAAGCCACCCGCGCACCCGCTTCTGACTCTGCTACACACTGGTGTGACACTCTTCGTGTTCCGCCCCACTCATCCCCCTTGTCATGACTGCTTCTCCACTTCTGCCCCTCTCTCCAGATTATAAGTCCCATGAGGGCTAGGGCGCTGGCTGTCTTGTTTACTATTGTGTCCCCCAAAATGTCCCCGAAACCTACAACAGTGCCTGGCACACCATATTCCCTGACTGAAGAATAAGCACATGAAAGAATGGATGTGATCCAGTCTTAAACCATATTCTCTAAGAATCCATATGGCAAAATGCTCACAACCCAACATTAAATGAGAAAAAGTCTGCAAAATTGTATACACAGCATGACATTAACATGACGATACACAAATACATGTAAAAACCCAGACCAGAGGCACTAAATTGTTAGCAGTGGTTGGTCCTGGCCATTTTAGTTTTTTTCTTTATACACATATATATTTTCCAGATATTTACAATAAACTTCTATTTCCTTCATAATCGTGAAAACAGTGAGTTAAGAGAGATGGAAACAGCAAAGGATCCAGGACTTCTGGAATGAACAATGATTTAAGTCCAAGGTCTAGATGGTCGGGCCATCCTGTGAAATATCCACATTCGAACTTGGCCACAATGGATATCTATTATAGCCGTCATTTCCAGACCATCTCTACACAATCGCCAGTGATTCCTTTAATAAGAGCTCCCTTCCTTTCTCATGTGGACCCGTCAGGCTGAGCGCAGCAGAGATGACAGGTAGGATTTCATGAAGATGACATAAATTTCCTTCTTTTTTCTAACAGAAAAATTCAGGGTAAACAACCCTTTCTCCACTGTCACCACACTCACCTTCAGAGCAACAACTTAGAGGCTCTTACAAGAGGACTTGTTTACCTCTGTCCCACCTGAAGCATCTGTAACTGTTTGCAGTAACTGTTGAAGGTGTCAATGTGAAGCTCCCCAGGCTTGGGACCCAGCACAGGGATAGGTGGTGCATTAAATGGGCCCAGGGAGGACAGATCTCATGGGAGTGGCATCCGCAGAAACTCGGGGACAGTGGTTCCAAGTCTTGATCCGGACCTTGGATTTCTTCTCTTGCTTTGATTTCTCCGTTTTCCCATCAATCACATTGGGATGTGTATGCACCCCTCTGAGACGGTTTCAGGGAGTGGTGAAATTTACAGCACTGCCATTTGGGGATCCGTCCCTCTACCCTCTGCCCATGGGTCTCTCTTAAGAGATCACCATGTGAGGAACAGAGTGTAGAGAAGAAGGGATGTTCAGCCTCAAGAAGATGAGAAAAACCACAGAAGAGTGGAACATTAAAATTGTCATACGCATGAAAAGCAGATTCGTTCTGTGTGGCTTCCCAGGACAGAACTCAGGCCAGAGGTAGAGGTTCTAGAAAGCCAGGTTTCTGCTTCACCTAAAAAAAGAAACGCCTAAGAACAAAAAGTGATCCACGAGGCTGCCTTGTAAGGCAGTGCTGAGTCACCCATCCCGGTGAATGTTTCAGTGGGGCTGACCCATCATAGGGCACTTTTGGTAGACAGGATGCCTGTGTGAAGTTGGGAACTGGACTGATAACCTTTGACTTTTCCTCCTGACTCCGAGGACCTATGTTTCTGCCACTTGGCCTTTTGCTTGTGCAAGCTTGGACATAGTTTATAACTCATCCTCAACACCATTTTACCTAGGCCCAGCCAGAGCTGCAATAGCCAGGGGCCTCCCTCTTTGCTCACCTCCAATGGGGGACATTTGTCTTGCTCATAGATGCCATCTATTACCTGACTACAGGACAAGCTCACAATATGAGTCCTGCCTTCCCAGAGTAAAAGTCAAAACTCAAAATCCCAGGATCCCTTGCAGGAAAGAAGAAGTCTTGTGACCTAAGTCTATCTTTCATATGCTCCTGCGCAAGACTTCAATTTGGAAATTAGTAACCTGAAGGGAAAAAAGGTGCAGGAGGGAATCTGCCTGGTGCATTAATTTTCTGTTTTGAGCCACGGCAGACACATTGGCTTTTATGCTGTTTCCCAGACAGTGCAAGGTCATGTCCCATTAGATCTAGCAGACGTGGCATTTGTGATGAAGCAGATTTGTGGCATTTTGTGCTTATGAGTGGCAGAAACCACTGCTGTTTCCTCAGCAAGTTCTGTGGCGGGATTTAGGGATCGCTCCCGGACGTTTAGCTTCAACTCTGACTCCCGGCTGCCCATGACTCTGTGAGCTTGCTCTGATCTCCCAAGAGAATGGCTCAGGGCTCACCAGTCCCATTTTGTCCCCGTTGTCAGGCATACACAGAGCCGAACTGCCTTTCCCAGCCTTCGTTGCCCTTAGGTGTGGCCACACAACTGAGTCCCAACTAATGGAGCGTGGAGAGAAGCAACAGACATCCATGCCTGGTCCCTAAAGCCTCTCACAATCACCCACACTCTTATCGCCTAGCAAGGCGCAGAGGATCCGCTGGGAGATGACAAGAGCCCTGGAGCCATGAGAAGACAGGAGCCTGGGCTCTTGGATCACTAGCCTGCATGGTGACATGAACAAGGAATAAACCTCTTATTGTCTTAAGCCACTCTGAGTTTGCAGTTGTTATAGGGTTAGCGCATCTCGACTAGTACACTGAAATCCGTTTTCTGATGGACTAGCTAAAGCAGATTTCCTTTTTTTTAGGATTAAGAACTCTGAGTATTTCACTTCCCGACTCGGTCTAATGTGTTGATTTGGTAGTTGCATCTGCAGGTAGGCCATGGTTCCCCCAGAATGGGCGGCACAGGGCTTGCCTTGGACCTCTCATCTTAGTGCAGGATGGAGGGGACCCAGCAGGAGCCCTAGCGTGGCAATCCCATCACCATAGGCAGGCGCAGCCACAGAAGTGTCTCTGATGGAGAGTGAGCTCTCCGTCTGCTTCTCTGGTCATGGTGGGCCTCTGACTTCATCCCTGGCTCCCTGCTAAGAAGTACAGGGAGGTCAGGTATGTTCTTCCTGGTGCCCCTGAATTCTGCACTGGGAATTCTGTCCCCTCCTCTTTCTTATTAGGTGAAGCCATGGTCAGGTGTGGTGGCTTACACTTGTAATCCCAGCATTTTGGGAGGCCAAGGTGGGAGGATCGCTTGAGGACAGGCATTCAAGACCAGCCTGGACAACACAGCGAGACCCCACTGCTAAAAGAATTGTTTTAAATTAGCCATGTGTGGTTAGTGCCCAACTGTAGCCCCAGCTACTCAGGAGGCTGAGGCTGGAGAATCACTTGAGCTCAGAAGTTTGAGGCTGCAGTGAGCTCTGATCACATTACTGCACTCCAGCCTGGCAACAATGTAAGACCTCATCTCCACAAAAAACGAAAATAAAAAATAGCCGAGTGTGGTGGCACGCATCTGTAGTCCCAGCTACTCCGCAGGCTGGGGCTGCAGGATCCCTTGAGCCCAGGAGTTCGAGGCTGTGGATTGCACTACTGCACTCCAGCCTGGGCGACAGAGTGAGAGCCCATCTCTGAAAAGAAACAAAAGAAATAAAAAAGGTGAAGCCAACTCTGGATCAGGATCCCAGAGAGCTATCTGTCTCTGAAAGAAACTACCTTGCACCCACTTGAAATCAGGCTTGAGTTCATGCAGAAGATTCTCTTAGCCATTTTGGCCAGCTCACCCCTGATTCATCCCCTACCCACAGGGCAGTCCCATGGTGGCAGTGAGTACCATGTGGCTGGCCCTCTGCTCTCAATTGGCTGGACCAGAGCCGGGCATGTGATCTAAGCTGGGCCAGCCCCATATTTTGTGCCTGAATTCTGGAGATGCAATTTCAGGCTGGGCTCCCCTGTTGAATAGAGTAGATGTAAACTGAATTTTGTGCCTGAATTCTGGAGATGCAGTTTCAGGCTGGGCTCCCCTGTTGAATAGAGCAGATGTAAACTGATAAACAGTGGCAGGACCATCTTCTGTCCTATGTGGACTGAGAAACAGGCCTTGAGGCAGTCAGTCGGCCAATAGAAACAAAGCAGCAGGAATATAGAAGAAAAGGTGAAAGAAGGAGGAAGAATTTTCTGAGCCTGGAGGTATCTCAGGCCCATGGGTCCATGAGCAAAGTCTCTATCCACAAAACAGAATTTTCTAGTTTGCTTAAACTAGTTCAAGTCCGTTTGTAAAATCTAAAATGTAAGGACCTTGATGGATACAGGAAGAAGTAGAAAAGGTTACCCTACAAGTTGCCACCCCTTGGGAACCTCAGAACCTGCTGGCTCCTGCAGAACTGGGAAACCTAAAAATTCTTATGCAGAGCTGGGGAAATAAGGCCGCAGGAGAGACCTCTTGGGACGTTTCCCTAAGTGGAAAGGAGTTTCTCCAGCCTAACAGCCTCTTGTCATCTCAGAGCAAACGCAAAGAGCCCAGAGAGGTGGAGTGACTTCCCCGCGCGCCCCCACAGTCCATTGGCTTGGGGCTAGAACCTAGGTCCCAGGGCCGCCCATCTGCAAGGCTGCCTGAAACCCCAAGCATGAACTGTCACTTGGAATTAGCATCTCTTTCCCACATTTCGGCCCCAGGGAGCAGCGGCCAGGAGGGAGCTATCGGGAGAAGTAAGCTCGAGTTGCTAGGATGGCGACAAATGACGCGGCTAATTCTCCTCGCCTGGCTGGTCCCCGCGCCCTGGGACCCCGTGTCCCCGCGCACAAGTGCGTGCTCGGGAGTCCGGCCCAGGAGCAGCTGCGGAGGCCGGGCGGCCCTGGGAAGATGCCTGGCGGGTTGTCGGGGGAGGGAGGAGAGGGTACTGGGCTCGGTGCCCCCACTCACCCACCCCTGCACCGCGGGGGGCGGCGCTGGGCGGCCCGGGGAGGGCCAGCCCCGCCGAGCCTTTCAGACTTAATTAGCCTTCATGAATATGGATGCCACCGCCGATTGAAGACGGTTGAGAGGTCGTAACCTGACCTCGGCGAGGCGTGCATAAAGAAAAGCCTACTTTTCTCAGCTTGGCTCCTAATTGAAAGCCCGAGTGGTCGGACGCAGCGCGGAGGGTGTGATCGCGCGCCCCGCTCTCTGCGCGCTCTGGGGACGGTGGCGGGGGCGCCCGGGCGAGCTCGGGGACCCGCAGGTGTGTGCGGGCGGCCCAGCGCAGCTTCGCCGCGGCGGGATCCGAAGTGGGGATTTATTCTGAAAGCTTTCCTTTTCCATGATGGTTTTCATTTCCTGTAATTTAGAGCTGGAAGCATTTATGGAATATCACATGGTTTTCGTTTACACAGGAAATCAGCTGCAGTTGTGAGAAGATACTGACTTACTTTTTTTTTGTTTTTGAAATCCTCCTCCCCACATCCAAAAAAAAAAGAAAGAAAGAAATTTTTGAAAAGACGAGCTGGCAGCATGTTTTGAAATAGTTCTCCTTTTTGATCCAACCTCACTGTTCTCCAAAGGGGACTGCAGTTTATTTCTGACACGTGGTAATCACTTTATGTGAAGAAACCCCAGCATCGAGAGATGCTTTTGGTTTTTTTCAGAGCAAAGCGGGGAGCTCAGAGGGGGTGGGGGCAGGCGGGGGGAGAGGGGGACGCTCACAGCTGCGCCGGCAGCTTCCTTTCTGGGATGGGAACGATTTCTAAAGGATCTTAGGGAAAGGAGCCTGCGAACCAGGCCGCCTTTGGAGCTGAACTCACTCCCTCCCCGAGAAAGACAGCACTTACTGCCCCAGTTAACCTGCTGGGATCACTGCTTAAAACCTTAGAGTCGTAGCGCCGTCCCCCAACCCAGGAATCACAGTATAAGTCTCTTAAGACTTAACCCAGCCCCACCCCATCACCCCAGAAATCATCAGAGAACCGCAGGGTTTTATCACAGAGATTGAGGCCGAGGTGGAAGAATTTGCAATTTGTTTTTTTCATCTATGCCCCCTGGTTGCCACTGAGTTGAAGTCAGCACTCTCTTCTCTCTTTGCTGGGGATGTTTCTAACCACTTCCCACCCTCCACCCCCAGTTCGGAGGCCAACTAGACCGCCGTGGGCAATAGCACCACCGTGTGGCCAGCCTCCCTCTCCAAGCCCCTTCCCCTGCCTTTTCTGGGATCCTCCCGGGAGGTAGCGTGGATTTAGTGGGGCTGGGATGGTCTCTGCCCACTTTCTTCTCCTCCCTGCAATGAGGTTAACACACAGGGCACCAGACGCTCTCCCTTCATGCCATCTACTAAGTAAGACATTCTGCAATGACAGATCCGTTTCTTTGATTCAAGGCTTAGCTCCCAATTAAACAGAAGACACCCTTGAAGAGATACAATTTCGGCACCGATTTTAGGGTGAAACAGTGTATTATTTTTTCCCAAGGATTGAGTGGGCTCCTAGAGAAAGGAAGGAGGCCCAGCCTGAGACCCAGAGGGACAGGAACCAGCGCTGTGGCCATCCTTCAAGCCAGGGCCCTAGTCATTCATTTGGTGGGACTGGGAGGTGGTGGGGTGGTGGCTCTGGGAGGTGGGTAGTGACAGATTCCTGTACACATTTCAGGGGTGTGGAGGGAGCCTTCTGAGAATGTCCAGACCTCATGGGGCCTCTAGGACCCAGATGGCCTTCGATGGTCACTGTGTCGCCAGCAGTTGAGACCCATTTGACAGAGTCTCAGGCAGCTGCACCGTGACCATCTTCTGCTCCTCTCTCCAAGTCGATAAAACCAACAGCCATCTGTGTGAACATAAGCCCCGTGTTTTTATGGGCTGTCTACTGGCTGCTGCAGACAAGCCAGGATGGAGGCTTACGGCCGCAGCTCTCTCAGCCTCCAAATATGAAACTGTGTAATCCGACTCATTCTCTGAAACCAAATATTTGCAGGGACAGCCAGCAGCCACCTGGCTACCACATCTTTTGACCATGCAGGTCATTGGTGCCGTGAAAACGCCACCTGGGGATTTTTCTCAGCTTCTGAGGGGTCCGCAGGCAAACCTCCCCTCCACCACGCAGGGAAGCCCACCCTGGCCTCTCCTGCTGCCCCCCATTTGGGGTGTGCAGATGAATCTCAGTCGGGCCTGTGAGCAGAATGAAAGAAACTCTGTTCACTTCTGCAGGGGCTCTGGTGTCTGTCTGAGGCCCTGGTTTCCTCCCAGGAAACTGCACTTACCTTCTGTTGCTTATTACCTAATTGATGAACTATTTGAGTCTGCATGGTGCTACTTTGAGCTTCCTTAGCTTGGCCACTAGCTGAGCATTAAGGAAGTTGTGGAGAGCAGTACCTTCATGCCCCACGCAATGATTTGGTACATTTCCAGAAAGATCTTCTCCTTGTCAGGCTTCCCTCCCTCCTGCTCAGCAGCCCTTATTTTTTCTCCTCTCTCTTTCTCTGGAAATGTGGAGTTTATTGGTCTCTGCAGGGGGGAAATGATCAAAAACGTAATTATTATAAGCTGCAACCCCTGGCCAGCTGTTTGGGTTTCAGGGTGGTTCCCAGTGAGTCACTAGGGCACACCCTCTCTCTGCCTGGCTCCTCTGGGTCCCCCTGGCTTGGCCATCTGGAAAATGGGAGGATTTTTTAAGGGAGGAGGACATTTGGGGAAGAAAACAGGCGCCTGGGAGCCTCTCTCTCTGTCTCTGTCTCTCTCGCTCTCTCTCTTTCCTAACCCCACAAACTTCTGAGAAGCCCCATGTTCCTGGCCAAACATGGAACTGTCTGGAGGGACCTGGGCGGGCTGCAGGCCTAGGCCCCCACCCAGATGGCCGCTGTGCTGCCTCTCCTAGCAAAAGCCTTCGCTGGAAGGGTGAGAAACCAGGGCCTTCTGTACAGATGACTTTACCATCCCGGACACCATTTTAAATAGATCGACATTTCAATATGTATTTATTCTTGCTGTATATACAAAAAAATTAATAAAAAATTTAAAAAGCCCTGCTGGTGATATGCCAGGCTGAGATATATAATGATATTTAGCAGCAACTGTGTCATTCTGTGTTGTTGACAGTAAAATAAATTAACATAATAAACATAATTTGCTCAAAAACAGCTAAGGAAAAGCAGATGGTTAGCACATTTCAGCAGGACCCGTTGGTCCAAGTTTGCACGGATGTTTAGACGTTTGTGCAGTCTGCAACAGATGCTTGCCTGGGTTCCCAGGCGCTCCCACGTGATAGGCACGGGAGGGCTCCACGCCTCTGGCCTGGGACAGGGCCACCCCACTGCAGAGAAATGGGGTCCCCAGGAAAGGGAGCTGCCATGTGCATTGCGGCCCCAGGCCAGGGCTGGCTCAGCGTGAAGAGCGGCAGAGGCACCAGGCTGGCTTTCCCGCCAGGCAGAGCTGGAGCCTGCAAGCGCCTGGGCCATTAGCATTCATGGCCTGTCGCCTGCCCAGCGCCCATCCTTTGTGTGCCTGGAACAAGGGAGTTTTCTTCCAGGGAGGATGGCGCTGAGGCACTCCGGATCCTGTAGGCGAGCTTCCCAGTGGCATTGGGGACCAGTGGGCCTTGGCCCTCCCTTTGGTTCATGCGCCCATAGCTCTGGAAAGAGAAGAAAATGTTATTTTTGTAGAAGATGCCTCAGTGCCTGGGAAGCAGAGGAGGGCTGCGGATTTATTTTATTCTGCAGATTGGAGGGGATAGGGCCTGCAGATCCCCAACATCAGGACCCCGGGGTCCCTGGCTCTACCAGGCAAATAGTCCATGTTAGTAGCCTCCTGGGAAGGAGCATTTTTCCTGAGGGCAGAGGTGAAGGCTGAGGCCCCCAGCGATGGGCGATGGCATTTCAACCTGTCCTTCTCAAACAGGGCAGAAACAGGGACTCATGAGAAAGATGACGTTGGGATTTCCGCTCAGAAACCTCACTACCCCACCGCAGGAGGGCTGAGGGCTCCCTCCCACCCAGCACTGGGATGCCAGGGCAGGTCACTGAAAAGGGCAGCCCTTCCTGGAGTTTGGATGCAGCTCCAAAAGCTCCTGGGAATTCCCGTGCTGCCTGAGCAGTGCTGTAGGCAAAGCCCCCATGGTCCATACTTGAGAGTTCAGATATAGGCTAGACATGGTTTCTGGTAGAAAGGAGCTTATTATTATTATTATTATTATTATTATTATTATTTTTAGAGATGAAGTCTCAGTCTGTCTGTCACCCAGGATTGAGTGTAGTGGTGCCATCATAGCTTGCTGCAGCCTCCCACGTCTGGGCTCAAGCAGCCTTCCCCACCTCAGCCTCCCAAGTAGCTGGGGACCCCAGAAACCCCGGGACCCCACACCTGGCTAATTTCGCTGTGTGGTTTGTGCTTGCACCGGTGCCGCGGCCTCACTTTGCAGGCCTCCCTGCCACGTTGGGACCCTCCCCGCAGGGCTTACCCACCAGAGGGGCTAGGAGCAGGGACCCCAGAAACCCCAGGACCCCACACCTGGCTAATTTCAAAAAAATTTTTTTTAGAGATGGGGGTCTCACTGTGTTGCCTAGGCTGGTCTCGATCTCCTGGCTTCAAGAGATCCTCCCACTTCGGCCTCCTGAGTTTGTGGGATTACTGGTGCACACCACCATGCCCCACCTGCTAGAAAAGAGTTTAGAGTAGGAGACCCAACTGGATATAAAATAGCTGGAAAGACAGATGCCCTGTTGTAGGACAGGTTAAGCATCTGTAGCTCCACCACAGAGCTGTTAGCATGGCACAGTTACCCAGTCTGAGTCTGCGATCCTGGGTATAGGTGTGCTTAGCACCATGCCTGGTATGTGCCACATGCCCACTAAATGGTAGCGGTTGTTAATCCTGACTGCTGCGTCGAAGACAGTTTCATGGGAAGAACAGCTTGCCCCCTGAGTCCAGAGGACAATTAGGACCTTTTCCAAGTGTCTAACTGGCCCCTCAAACATGGCCAAGACTTGAGGATCTGGCCCCAGTTCATTCCTTATGGAGTCATCCCACCTCTGGAAATACCCCTGCCATCTATCCTGATGTTCAGCCAAAAACTGGAGGCCATTTTTTCATTCTTTCTTTTACCAACCCCCACATCAGATCTCATCAGCAAGCCTTGTCAACTCTACATCCAAAAAGCACGCTGCATCCAACTCACCATCTTCCCCTTGCTCTACCACAGCCGTGGTTCAAGCCACCTTACTCTCTCCGGCTCCTGAGCAGCTGCTGAAGGATTTGCTCTACTCGAAGCCCTATAATCAGAGCATGCTGATTAAAACCCACTCTGTCAGGCCAGGCTCTCTGGGAAGCAGAAGGCAGGATGCAGTTGGAAAGGAAAGGAGTTTACCAGGGGAGACCTGCAGAGTATGCAGAAGAGAGGAAGCACAAGGAGGCAGGGAGAGCCTTCAGACCAGCATGCGGGTCTGACCCCCGGAGAAGAGAGAGCTGAAGGAAAGAGGATAGGGTAGGAAGAGCTTCAGGCCACACTGCAGCTCTGAGAAAGCCCAGCCAGACCAGCAAGGAGCTTCCCATCGGAGTCCGGGCTCATGCACCCCTGTAGAGGTTGGTCTTTGGGCGGAGTATGGCCGCAGGTCGAACACTGCAGGAGGATCTTGGTGGCACTGCACTTGGAGGCTGTCCACTGCCTGCTCTGGTTCCAGCAGGTCCTCTCTTGAAGTGGGAGCTGAGCAGTGCCCCCGTGGCTCCCACATTCACCATTGGGTTCCCCTTGCCCTTGGGGCAATATAACCTGGCTCACAGAAATCCTACCTACCTTAGTGCCCTCACCTTCCACGCCCTGCAGTGGGGAAGTGCCCCAACCCCAGATCCTCAAACAAGCCAAACTTCCCCCAATGTTATGGCTTTTCTGTCTGTCTAGATCATTGATCTCCTTATTCCTCCAATGGCTGGCTTCTTCTTGCAATTCAGATCTCAGTTCAGTGTCAGCAGAGCCTTCCCTGGATCTTCCACTCTTATGCACCCCCCTAATCATTCTCTTTCATAGCATCTTATTTCAGTCTTGCAGAGCCTTTATCATTGTCTGATTTTCTTCCTCCTCCTTCTCTTCTTCCTCCTCCCTTCCCCTCCTCCCCTTCCTCCTCCCCTCCTGCTCTTCCTCCTCCTTCTTCTTCTTATCCTTCTCCTCTTTCTCCTTCTCCCTCTCTTCCTCCTCCTCCTCTTCTTCTTCCTCCTCCTCTTCTTCTTCCTCTTCTTCCTCCTCTCCTTCTTCCTCTCCTTCTTATTCGCCTTCCTTTCCTCTTCTTCCCCTTCTCCTCCCTCTCCCTCTTCTTTTCTTTCTCCTTCTTATTCTTTCTTTCTCCTCCTTCTCTTCTTCTTCATCTTCTCCTTCCTCTTCCTCCTCCTCTTGCTATTCCCCTTCCCCCTCTCCTTATCCTTCTTCTTCTCCTTCCCCCCTTCCTCCTCTTCCTCCTCATCCTTCTCCCCCCATCCTCCCACTCCTCATTCTTTTCATATGTGTGTATTCAATGTCACTTTTGAGATCAGAGGCCTTCTCTGACTTGTTATCACTGTGATCCTAAAACAGTACTTAATACACAGCAGGCACACAAACACAGGAATACACAGGTGCAAATGCAAGACCTGCAAAAGCTGGAGCACCAGGATTTAGTAGTTGAGTGTTCTGGGCAAGGTTCTGGCAACTTTTCAGATACAAAGAATTGGGTGCTGAATGTTTGCAGGCTTCTACTCTGCTCTCCTGGGTGCCTTAGGCAAATCTAATAGGAAAACACAGGGTGCCACACACTGAAGGTATCTAAACCTTTATCAGTTCTTTTTCTGTTGATTATACCAGACTACCTGGAACTGCATAATTTACAGAGAAAAATATTATTACTTCTGAGAAGTCCAAAGTCAAGGGACCACATCCCGTGGGGGTCTTCATGCTAGTGGGGACTCTGCAGAGTCCCAAGGCAGCACAGGGCATCCCATGGTGTGCTCATTATATGGCTGGTGTCCTAACATGCTATACTCAAGTCTTTCTGCCTCTTCTTATAAAGCCTCCAGGTCCACTCCCATAATAACCCATTAATCCATCAATCCTTTAATCCATTATGAAAGCAGATCCCTTATGATTCCATTACCTCTTAAAGGCCCCACCCCTCAATACCGCCAAATTGGGGATTAGGTATCAACATGAGTTTTGGAGGGGCTGCTCAAACCATAGCAATCTTTTAGGGCTGTTAGCCTAACAACTAATGTGATGTGTAGACATGCCAAGGAGGGATGGATCAGAACTTCTTTCCTCAACAGCCCTTCTCTCACAGTAGCTTTTGAAAATCCTTTAGCATAAAAGGTTTGCTTTTGTTGTCTAACTCAAGAGATAGTTTCACCTGTTGGAAATTTAGTTATCAGTGGATTTGGTTCTAGAACATTCTAGTATTGCTTATGGTCTAAATGTTAGTGTCCCCCCAAAATTCATATATTGGAACCTAATGCTCAATGTAATAGTATTGACAGGCAGGGCCTTTTGGGAAGTGATCACATCATGAGGGTTCCGCCTGCATGAATGGGATTAGTTCCCTGATACAAGAGGTTGAAGGGAGCTTCCTGGCTCTTCTGCCATGTGAGGACACAGCAAAAGGCACCATCTATGAAGTGGAGAGCAAGCCCTCTCCAGACACCAGATCTGCTGGTGCCTTGATCTTGGACTTCCCAGCCTCCAGAACTGTTACCAATAAATTTCTGTTGTTTATAAATTACCCAGTTGAAGGTATTTTTTTACAGCCGCCCAAACAGACTAGAACAAGTAATTTGCCCTGTGGACTTGAGCAAGTCACTGAATCTCTCTCTAAGCTTGTTTCTCCAGTGGCAAACTAAAGGAATGTTTATTTCATTTTTTCTATGTCTTTATGGATAAAGGGAAGATGTGTGAACATTTTATGGGACGCTACTTTTGGGAAGCAGGATCTCATGTATTCTCCCAACCTCATTGCCCTATTGAGGTGGCTGCCATTCTACCTCTATCTTAATCCTTCCCCAGGGCAGTGGTGGAGATGGGGTAAGAGCTGGACAATAGAGACGGGGGAGAACGAGTCCCCTCCCATGCCAGACTTAAGTTGCTGCAGAGAGATACACTCTTCTTTCTTTATTTTTCTTTTCTTTTTTGTTTTTTGTTTGATTTTTAGAGATAGAGTCATGCTCTATTGCCCAGGATGGAGTGCAGTGGTCTGACCCTAGCTCACTGTAACCTTGAACTCCTGGGTTCAAGCGATCCTCCTATCTCAGCCTTCCAAGTAGCTAGGATTACAAGTCATACAACTAATGCTCATTATTGTTTTTATTTTTTAATGTTTTGGTAGAGGCAAGGTCTCACTATGTTGCCAAGGCTGATCTCGAATGCCTGGCCTCAAACAATCCTCTCGCATCAGCCTCTCAAAGCACTGGGATTATAGGTGTGAGCCACTGCCCCCAGCCTTGAGCTATACTTTTCCAGCATATTTCTTATTTTGTGGGGGCAGTGGGAGGGTCATTATCTACAAAGTCTTCTTTCTGACATTTACAAATAAATGTTTCCAATTAATATTTATATACCTAAACAAGTAAAACCCCCCCACTGGAACCAAACCCAGCAACAGCCTTAAAAACCCTGAAATTTCCAATTATCCCAAATCCTCTTGACTAGCAGAACACAGCCCTCTCAGCACTGCATGTGCTGTGCTAGTGAATCATCCCAAAACTATTACAAAAATCTCAGCCGGGCCGTGGCAGCTGCAGCACAGATGTTCTGCATAGTGGCAGGAGCATTGTTCAGTATCAATAAACACCACCTCTGAGACATAAAACGTGAGAGTCGAGCTAGAAATGGTGATAACAAGAGCCATGAAGACCATTTGCAGGGAAATGGAGTGAGACCCAGGGCTGAGAGGGAACCCCTCCCTCTCCGTGCAGGACGCCCAATTTCAGAGCATGCTGTGATGGGAGCACTAAGGGCTGCGTGGCTCAGGCTCGGATCTGAGTGCTCAATGGCCAGTTTGCTCTTTGAGAGGGGTACCCAGAGCCCAGTGCTATACCTATACCCCACAATTTGTGGTTCCCAAGCCCTGAGCCCACCCTCTGGTGTTTGTCCGCCTAAAGATGTAACTCTGCAGGTGCTGGTTTCTGAAGTGGCTCACGCTGCCCTCAGCTCCAGATGTTGTGGGCTGGCTGTAGCCAGTTTAAAAGCAGTAACTACTGGCCGGGCATAGTGGCTGACACCTGTAATCATAGCAGTTTAGGAGGCCGAGGCAGGCAGATCACTTGAGGTCAGGAATTCCAGACCAGCCTGGCCAACATGGTGAAATGCTGTCTGTACTAAAAATACAAAGACAACAAAGCTGGGCACAGTGGAAGCCTGTAGTCCCAGCTACTTGGGAGGCTGAGGCACAAGAATCACTTAAACCTAGGAGGTGGAGGTTGCAGTAAGCTGAGATTGTGCCACTGCACTCCAGCCTCTTCTTCTGGGCCACTCAGGAGAAAATAGGGGATCTGGGCAGAGGTGTTGGCCTGGGCTTCTTGTCCCTCTGATCTTTGACCAGATTCCCATATGTGCGTGTGCCTGCCTGTTTTCTTAGCACTTGTTGAGATATTTGCAAGCCCTATAGAGTTCTCAAGGTGTCACCTCCGTTCTCAGAAGACAGGTGCAGCACCTGGAGCCCTGCCCCCTCATCTGGGCAGGTGTGCTAAGCAGGTGGTGCATCCCCAAGACAGCACCTGTTCCTCCCTTCTGAGCACCTCTGCCTCAGGTGAGGCATGCGTTGGGGATTCCAAGCTTTCAGGCTTATTAGATTAAATGAGATTGAATTATTAGTGAGACTGGAGGCCGAGGCTGGGCTTGAGGGGAGATCAAGGTTTTGGTGCTGGGCATGGATTGGCTTAAGCCAGAAGCTTCCTCTCCTGGCTCCTGCTAACTGCTCTGAGAATATGCATAGGTATTGGAGCCACCCTCCTGGCTCCTGGCCTCTCCCCAGGGCCTCACCTTGGGCTTAGAGCTGCGGTGCCCCTTCTTGATCTGTTGCCAAACACCAGCCTTAACCAGGGCTTCGTCAGCCTCTCGGCATGTGTCCTGAGGGCAGCTGAGGGAACACACCATAACACAAGTGTTTTCCCAAGCCTTTTCAGATTAATAACTGCCATTTAAAAATAATTAGAAGTGATTGATAATTAATTTCAGAAATAGCCCTTGCCAAATAACTCATTAAATGGAATCTCCCTGGTGCCAGTTCTGCTCGCTGTCAGGCTTTCAGCCCTCGGGAAAAGGATGCTGAGTTTGATCAAAGTTTCCAGTCGGAATCGTTGCCATCGCCGGCTGCCTTTGTGATCCCTGGGCCATCTGATGTCCCAGCAGAGTCTGGACTCTGCAGGGAACCTGTAGGCTGGGATTGTGGGCAAGGTAGGGGAGGGTTCCCGCAAGGAGTTGTGGGGAGGGTTTGTGTCTCTCCTTCAGGGACTCAAAGCAAAGCTGAGAAATTCTCCTTTCTATGCGTGTATCTTCCTGGTCTCTGCTTCCAATTGCTGGGCAAAATGCTGATATGAGAATAAAAATCCAAGCGGCCGGGGCATCTTTCCAATCGTTCAGCATCAGCCCATGGGTAAAGTGGCAGCTGATGCTCCCTGGGGTCTGTGGTTGGCCTGGCAGGCTGGGCTCTGGGCTTCTGTCCTCTGGAAATTTCTGGCAGGACAGTGGTCCTCTGAAGATGGACTTACACCACCAAGTGTCTGCTGACTGAGCGGGTGAGAGTGTGAAATGGGGCTCCACGGAGCTCTGTGGGAGACAGAAAGGAGTGGCGTGGCGGGCCACCATTTTCTTCCTCTCTTTCCCAGCTTGGCCAGTGGTTGGCTCTGTTTGTGCCAGATACTGCTTTGCTGTGCCTCCTGGGAGCAAGGCCCCTGTCACTAGCGAGACCCCAGAGACACAAATTGCTGTGACACAGCCCCCCCGCTTGGGCAGCTCCCGGTCCAGCTGGAGAAATAAGATGTATGCATACGTGAGGAATCAAAACAACAAAAGCCCTCCATTGAGGACACCCATTGTGATGTCCCTTGAGGGGTTTGGGTTCTGGTAAAAGTTCAAGAGAGGAAGAAAGCCCGTACTTTGTGATCCTGGAAATTCTTCACACAGGAAATCAGATTTGAGCTTTGTCCTAAAAGCATGGTAGGATTTGGAAGAAGGTGTGTGTGTGTGTCTCTGTGTGTGTATATGTGTATGTGTGTGTGTCTGTGTTTGTATATGTCTATATCTGTGTGTGTATGCATGTGTCTGTATGTGTGTGTATCTGTGTATGCCTGCGTGTATATGTGTGTGTGTCTGTGTGTATATGTGTTTGCCTGTATGTGTATGTGTGTGCGCCTGTGTGTGTGTGTATGTGAGTCTGTGTGTGTGTGTATGTGAGTCTGTGTGTGTATGTGTTTCTGTTTATGTGTGTGTGTTTCTGTTCATGTGTGTATGTGTCTGTGTGCATGTGTGTCTGTGTGTATACATATGAGTGTCTGTGTATGTGTGTGTGTCTGTGTGTATGTGTGTGTATGTGTATATGTGTGTGTAAGTGTGTATGTGTGTGTGCATGTGTGTATGAGTATGTGTCTGTGTGTATGTGTATATGTGTGTGTATGTGTGTGTGTCCGTGTGTATGTGTGTGTATCTGTGTGTGTATGCATGTGTGTGTCTGTGTGTATGTGTATGAGTGTCTCTGTGTGTGTCTGTGTATATAAGTGTGCATCTATGTGTGTCTGTGTGTATGTGTCTGTGTGCATGTGTGCGTCTGTGTGTGTGTATGTGTATGAGTGTGTGTATATGTGTTTATGTGTGTCTGTGTATATATGTGTGTGTCTGTGTGTATATGTGTGTGTGTGTTTATATGTGTGTATGTGTGACAGGGATAGAGAAGTATAAGTGCCCATGGGGACAGCACAGGTTGCGTCAGGGTCGTGGGTTCACCTGTTGGGGGGGTGTGAGTAATGGTGGGAATCCGGCTGGAGAGGTGGGTCAGGGTCAGCCCATGGAGGGCCTTGGAGGGTGGACTTTAATCTGACAGAAACCTTGTTTGGAAGGAAGTGATGAGATCAGGATGTGATTCCAGGGCTCTTTCACTGGAAGGGACCATAGAGAAGCGTCTGCCAGCCTGATGTGTGATGCATCAGGGCACTCTGGCTATAGGGCGCAGGATGGATTATTGAGATGCACAACAGTCTCCTCAGTCTGCAACTCTGAGCTACTGAAGGACACACTGCACCCCCAAAAGCTACTGTTCAGTATTACGCTACAAATGACATAAAAACCTAAAATAATAATGCCTTAAGGTTTATTTGTTCTCACATTCTGAAAGTTCAGGGGTAGGCAGTTTAGAGATGATATGGTACTCTGTGGCACTGGCGATCCATATGCTTCCAGCTTGTGGATCTGTAGTGCTTGCCTTTTATTCCCAACAGCTTCTCATGGTCCATGATGGCTGCTGCAACTCCAGCCTTCACATTCCCATTCCAGGCAACAGGAAGGAGGAAGGGATGAAGCAGGAAGAGAATGGAAGACTAAACAGGGTCATCAATTCCTTCACACTTTTTCCATTGACAAGTGGAGTCTATGTCTCCTCATCTTGAATCTGTCTGTGACTACTTGGTTCACTGGAAGGTGGCAGAAGTGATGTTATACCAGTTTCCAAGTTCATGTCTTAAGAAAATGGCAGCTTCCACACTCTTTAGGAACATTCTCTCTGGAAACCATGAGGTGCCATGTGATGCACCTGACCACCCTTCCAGCCATCCCCATTAAAGTGCCAGGGATGTGCATGAAGCCATCTTGGCCCCTGTAGACCAGCCCATCAATCATCTATCACCAAGTGACCTCAGTAGAGGAAAAAATCATATCACCTCTTTGAGCCCTAACCAAGTGTCTGACCCAGAAAATTGTGAAAAACAGTGACAATGACTGGCATTTTAAACCACTAAGTAATGGAATTTTGAACGTTAAGTTTTGCAGCAATAGATAACCTGAAGAGAATTTGCTAGATGGAAGTGGATTGCTGCCATAACAGAAACCTAACACATGGTGAGATGAGGCACTGGGCAAAAGCTGAGAGGACCTCATGAAGATAGTTTTTTGTTGTTTTGTTTTGAGACAGGGTCTCACTCTGTTGCCCAGACTGGCATGCAGTGGTGCGTTATTGGTGCAGTGCAACCTCCATCTCCCAGGCTCAAGCAATTCTCTTGCCTCAGCCTCCCAAGTAGCTGGGATTACAGGCATGTGCCGCTACCACCTGGCTAATTTTTTTTTTTTTGTATTTTTAGTACAGATGGGGTTTCACCACGTTGCCCAGGCTGGTCTGAAACTCCTGACTTCAAGTGATCCAGCCGCCTCAGTCTCCCAAAGTGCTGGGATTACAGGTGTGAACCACCATGCCCGGCCAAAGATTGTTAATAAAAGCTGGAAGGACTCCAAAGATTCTGTTCACGAGAGCTTAGAGGAGAGTGAGGAAAACATTACTGGAGGCTAAAGAGAAAGCTTGGACACACTGTCACCTGTGGTAAACTGGAAAATAGGAAAGTACCTGATGAACTCAGGGATCTTCAGAGAAGAATCCAGGCAGAGATAGAAGACACTGCTGGCTTCTCGTACCTGCCTATGATAAGCTATAGGAAGAAAGAGTGAACTAAGGAAAGAACTACCAGGGTGCAGAGCAGAGCTCAGAGCGAGTGCAAAGGAGCCAGGACCTTCTGGGTGTGATAACAAACCTGTTTCTCATCTCCATCCTGTCTCAGCAAAAGTGTCACAGTAAGAAATGGCTTCAGGACAAAGATCAAATCTTTGTACAGAATGACCTTGGAGTGAAGATTTCATTGAGTATGACTGTAAGACTTTAATAACTGCCAAAATATTTAAGGATATGACATGCCTGGATACTGGAAGTTGGGGGCTTCTAAGAGTCTTAAAGACATGCTTTATAGACTTTCTCAGACAATACAGCTTTAAAGAATTTAAATGCTATTAGCATTGCTCACAATAGCTTTGCCTATTGCTAAAAGTGGAGAAAGATCTGACATGGAAAGAAATGTGACTTTTCTTTAATGGAATTGACCACCGATTGGTATATGGGTAACCCACGAAGTTTTTAAGGGAATTGTATCAGCTTGGACTAAAAGGATAAATGTAGTACAAAATGAATTTTATCCTGCTGGAATGTTGAGCCTTTTATTCCCAACAGCTTCTCATGGTCCAAGATGGCTGCTGCAACTCCAGTCTTCACATTCCCATTTCAGGCAACAAGAAGGAAGAAGGGATGAAGCAGAAGGAGTATGGAAGACTAAAGAGAACCATCAATTCCTTGACACTATTTCTATTGACAAGTGGAGTCTATGTTCCCTCCTCTTGAATCAGTGACTACTTTGTCCACTGGAAGATGACAGAAGTGATGTTATACCAGTTTCCAAGCTCAAGTCTTAAGAAAATGGCAGCTTCCAAACTCTTTAGGAACTTTCTCTCTGGAAGCCATGAGCTGCCATGTGATGCACCTGACCACACAGCTAACAACATTCCAGCAGGAATCCAGCTCAGCTGGGAACAGTCTGAGAAGAATACTTCTCTGTGAACACTTCTTATTTCTTATTTCTTTTTTCAGCTGCCATTTCTTATGAAGAAACAGTCAGGAGCCACTGGGAGTCACTCCCAGAAAGCAAGATTTTGCTTTAATCAAGGAACTGGAGACATGGGGTTGACTGGATTTCCAAATTGCTATGGGCCAATCACGGCTAATGCCTCCTTTCCCTGTCCCTTTTGAATAGACAGTGTTAATTGGAGTTTCCCTATCCAGCTATTACCCTTGTCGTTAAATGGAGTGTGGGGTGGTAGGGACATGTCATTATTTCTCTACCTCACAGGTCTTCAGAACAGGCAGAACCAGACTTGTGGAGCTGCTCCTGAAGAAACACACCCAGATGGACCTGGACCTGCTCTAGGAAATAAGATCCTGGACCTTGAACCTGAGCCTGAAGCTGTAATGGGAAGAGACTTGGAAAGGGGAGAGAGTCTTTGTATTTCATATATGGAAATAATGTAAATAATTTTCCATTATTGACAGAGGGCGGCCTTGGTGGATTAAACAGAAGAGTGAGTTCTTTGACACTCACCCACTATGCTTGGGATATGGATCCCAAACTAACTGGATTTGATGGTGAGAGGTGACAAAGTGCTAGCAGCCCTTGCTCACTCTCGGCACCTCCTCAGGCCACAGTGTCCACTCTGGCCACGCTTGAGGAGCCCTTCAGCCTGCTGCTGCACTGTGGGAGCCCCTCTCTGGGCTGGCCAAGGCCGGAGCCAGCTCCCTCTGCTTGCAGGGAGGTGTGAAGAAAAAGACATGGGTGGGAACCGGGGCTGTGCGCAGCACTCGCAGGCCAGCGTGAGTTCCAGGTGGGCGCGGGCTCAGTGGGCCCTGCACTCGGAGCGGCTGGCCGGCACTGCCAACCCCGGGCAGTGAGGGGCTTAGCACCTGGGCCAGCAGCTGCAGAGGGTGCGCCGGGTCCCCCAGCACTGCCAGCCCGCCCACACCACACTTGAATTCTCTCTGGGCCTCAGCCGCCTCCCCATGGGGTAGGGCTCTGGACCTGCAGCCCGCCATGCCTGAGACCCCTCATGGTGGGCTCCCACATGGCCTGAGCCTCCCCAACAGGCACTGCCCCCTGCTCCATGGAGCCCGGTCCCATCAACCACCTAAGGGCTGAGGAGTGCAGGCGCTGTGGTGCAGGACTGGTGGGCAGCTCTGCCCGTGGCCCTGGCATGGCATCCACTAGGGGAAGCCAGCTGGGCTCCTGAGTCGGGTGGGGACTTGGTGAACTTTTATGTCTAGCCAGAGGATTGTATATGCACCAATCAGCACTCTGTGTCTAGCTCAGGGTTCGTGGATGCACCAATCAGCACTCTGTATCTAGCTAATCTGGTGGGGACTTGGAGAACTTTTATGTCTAGCTAAAGGATTGTAAATGCACCAATCAGCACTCTGTGTCTAGCTCAAGGTTTGTAAACGCACCAATCAGCACTCTGTGCCTAGCTCAAGGTTTGTAAACGCACCAATCAGCACCCTGTGTCTAGCTCAAGGTTTGTAAACTCACCAATCAGTGCTCTGTGTCTAGCTAATCTAGTGGGGACTTGGAGAACTTTTACGTCTAGCTAGAGAATTGTAAATACTCCAATCAGCACTCTGTGTCTAGCTCAGGGATTGTAAACGCACCAATCAGCACCCTGTCAAAATGGACCAATCAGCTCTCTGTAAAACAAACTAATCAGCTCTCCGTAAAATGGACCAATCAGCTCTCTGTAAAATGGGCCAATCAGCAGGATGTGGGTGGGGTCAGATAAGGGAATAAAAGCAGGCTGCCCGAGCCAGCAGCAGCAACCTGCTCAGGTCCCCTTCCACACTGGAAGCTTTTTTCTTTTGCTCTCTACCATGAGTCTTGCTTCTGGTCACTCTTTGGGTCCACACTGCCTTAAGGAACTGTAACGCTCACCGTGAAGGTCTGCAGCTTCACTCCTGAAGCCAGCGACACCACGAACTCAGCAGGAGGAATGAACAACTCCGGACGGGAGGAACGAAGAACTCCAGACAATCTGCCTTAAGAGCTGTAACACTCACCACGAAAGTCTGCAGCTTCACTCCTGAAGCCAGTGAGACCACGAACCCACCAGAAGGAAGAAACTCCGAACACGTCGGAACATCGGAAAGAACAAACTCCGGACACACGATCTTTAAGAACTGTAACACTCACGGCGAGGGTCCGCAGCTTCATTCTTGAAGTCAGCAAGACCAAGAACCCACCAATTCCAGACACAATGGGGTTGCATTTGAGGCAACTTTATAGCTCAGTTTAAATGTAAATGAAAGCATTATAGGTTAATCCTTGAGGTCTATCAATAATCTAGATCTTCAGTTCTAGAAAATCCAAGCTGGGCTCTGAGAGTCATAAGTCAACAACGTTGCATACAGAAGAAACAGAGAGAGAGAATCACCAAACAGAAGAATGACTGATGGACTTCACTGTGGTATGAAGGTAAAATATAAAACGAAATTAAAAAAAAAAGAGTGACCAAGCCCCAGGTCTGCGTGTGCCCAGCTCGGCTTTCCACTGGGGCTTCAGGGGGGTGCCCCTCACTGGGGAAGGTGACTCAACCTAATAGACCCTGCTTTGATCATTGAGGAACCGCATACATGGAAGTCCAGCAGCAGGGGTTTGAGAGCTGCAGGCAGGAAGCAGAGAGCTAGGGAGCAGGTAATGAGATGGGGTTCCTGCTATGGGCTGGGGTTTCCAGCCCCCCTGAGCTGTTCCCATGGGAGGCCCCATGTGAAGCACCACATGGAGGTTGTCCCGGGGCTGGGGACCTTTGTGTGACCCTGCCACAAAGTCCTCTTCTGTTCCATCACTCTGTACTCTCACCTTATGTTTTTCTTGTAGCTCTCTGGCTGCACCAGTTTTTTTTTGAGACAGGGTCTTGCTGTCACCCAGGCTGGAGTGCAGTGACACAATCATAGCTCACTGCAGCCTCAAACTTCTGGGCTCAAGTGATCCTCCTGCCTCAGCCTCTCGAATAGCTAGGACCACAGCAGGCACGCCCCTCTCCCTGCTAATTGTGTGTGTGGTGTGTGTGTGTTTGTAGAGATGGGAGCCATGCTATGTTGGCTATACTAGTCTGGAACTCCTGGCCTCAAGCGTTCCTTCTGCCTTGGTCTCTCAAAGTGCTGGGATTACAGGTGTGAGCCACCATGCCCAGTCCTGCACCCAATTTTATCTGCTCTTCTGTTCTTCTAAATTAATGCTAATCTCGGTGTCCAAGCCACTGTTTAGAAATGATGATTACACCAACATTCCAAGTCACAGCCTGTGTGAATTCCACTGTGGAGGAGGGTGATCACATGCAGGAGACAGTCCCTGAATGCTGTTTTAGCCACTTTGGCCCAGAAATTCCCTGTTGCACACTCTCCATTTGCCAGAAATTTGGTTATTTGTTTAAACTCTTAAGTAACTGAACTAAATGGATTCTATTACATACAATCATAATTGCTTCAAATTAAACAATAAAAACGTTTTACTGTTTTTCTACACCCTAGGTATTATAAAGAAAGTAAAGCAAAGGGTGCCAGTTTAAGTGCCTGGAGCTAAGGTTCCTTTTGGGGAGAAAAGCTGGAGTTGTCAAATATGCAGATGTGAGTGGTGGCTGTTTTTCCCTATTGTGGAAGTGTGACAACCCAGGACTGCGGCCACAAAGGAAGGATGGAGGAGAATGAGGAGGCAGGAGAGCTGTTCCTGCTAGTGAGCGGTCGCGTTAAGAATTGGCCCACAAGTCTGGTCTTTATTTTGCCTTCATAATTTTTTCCTAAAATGAACAAATGCCCTGCTATAGAAATGTCAAGCATTTTCCAAATGACATTTCAGGTGGAGTCCATTGAACTGCATTTCTGAAAAAGTACTTAAAACCGAACTTCAGAAGCAGATGTCAGCGTTTTGGACCCTCCTGACGTGATTAAAGGTGCAGGTGGCAGCTGGTGCTGGGGAGGGGACAGGGCGGGAGCTGGCACAGGCCAGGAGGCAACACGGTTCATCATTCCCCCTAAAACAACCAGCACAGTTAAGGAAGTTGGGGAAAGAAGGGCCATAAACTTGAAAACACACATTTTTACTTAAAATTAGGTGTGAGCTCCAATTATAACAGGTAAACAAATGATCCCAGGCTGCCACTGCTGAAGAACCTCCCCTCTCTCTGCCAGCTCTGTGCTGATGCAGTGACCCTCTTGGGCTGCAGCAGATGAGCCCATGTCTCTCACTCTCCCTTGGGTTGGTCTCCCAAATCTGGATTATGTCCAGGGATCTCAAGCTCCGATCATTCTCTCTGGATCTCTGGGTCTCAGACAGAGTGTGCAGTGGAGCCCCAAAGCAGTCACATGTCACCTTGGGTTGGGGAAGACCGAGGGTCCCAGCCTCCTGGTGTCTCTGCTCACATTTTCACCCTGGCTGCCTCCATGGGCTGTCCTATCCCCCGACAGTGCTACCAGCAGGGTCCTGCCTGGAACAAGGGGCCACTCTGTAGATCCCATTTCAGGAAGAAACGTGGCCTCTCCCCTAATTGTAGGGGTGGAAGCAGAAAGGCAACCACAGGCCTTTTGTTGGCCAACAGAAAGGCTGAAGTTTGGTTCTCCCTGGTTGCATTTCAAAGAAGTCTAAAAAAAAAACCCTTCATTTTGCCTAAGTGCTGCCTTCACATTGTGAACATGGACACTTTTATTTGTCTCTGACCACCGGTTTCTCCACCCCACCTGCTTCTGAGGTGGTCGAATGGGAAAATTACTCATGTCCTGCTAATCAGTTCCAGGGTCAGGCACAGGACGGTGAATGGGGCCAGTTACCGCAAGAGCTGATGAGCGCTTTATGACATGCTCCTCCTCCACAGGGCCGTGAACCTGGGGCCGCTCTCAGCTTCCAGTTAGGGCCTGGGCTGCAGCTGAGTGCCTTCTGGGGAGCTCTGATTCTGGGCTCACCTGGGGCTCATTTGAATGAGAACCACTAGAATAGCTTTCTACTTAGACCTGCAATTGGTGGCCAGGGTCTGATCTGGGGTAGGAAGAAGCTGTTTCTCACCACCCCCATCAGATGCTGGTGAGCCCGGCAGGACCATGGGGTGGTACATGACTCAGCTGGATTATGTGTTCAAAGGAGTATTTGATTTATTAAAGTTTGAAAATGTAAAAACCTAGTCTTTCTTATGCTTTTAAGTCCAGCTGACAATAAATCTAGCAAGTGACAGCATTAGTTTTCAGCTTCAACTGTTTGATCCCATTTTGAGCTGTCATCTCACCCAGATGGTCCATTTAAAGGCTTGGAAGCCTTCGTGGGTCCTACCTACTATTCTTAGCTTTCTCTGCAATTTGGTCCAGGCGGCAATTCGCCTCTCTGTCTCCCTTTCCGGCCAAATGCCTCATCATCGTAGAGGAAGATAAATGGCTTAGGAAACACTCAGGGTTCAAACGTGAAGTTACCTCAATTGTAAATATTGAGGCTTGGTTCTCAGTAATTTCCAGTTGCCATGTGTGCTTTGACTACGTGGCGGATGAGTACAGGGAAAGGTGTGTCTTTCACCACGCCTGGCAGAACATTTCGGGGAGAGTGCCTCTCTGTCTCTCTGTGTCTCTCCTCTTGGCTCACTCTTCATCTGGAAGGCAGGTTAAGGTGGACCACAGACACCGCACACCTTGTCCTTAGGAGCCCCACAGTCCATCCAGGCACCCATGTCTGTCCATGGCAGAGCTGACCTCAGGGTCCGGTGGCCCCAGTCTCATCTCAGGCCTGGGCTCAAAGTGAGTTGACTCACTCACCTGGTGCTCCCCTGTCTTCTACTCAGCCACGCCATCTGAGCCTCCCCATGTTGACCTTGACTCGAGCTGTCATTTGGAACTTATCATCAGCACATAGCCAGTCTTTTAGGATTCCTCCAGTCACATATTATATATTTTTGTATTGACGGATACTTCCATGAAAAGTACTTTTTCAGGAATGACTTGGAAGAGAAATTTATTGCAGGAAAGTTAGGAAACCTTCCAACTTTAAACACACGTGCACACACACACACACACACGCTTCATGAACTTTTTCAATAATAGATGATTAAAGAAGTCTGTGGAGAGTTCTTAATGAGCTCCGTCTATGTTGTCTAGGAGCAATGATCGTTAAAATGATCAGGGGGGAATTGAATTATAAATTAAAGGTGTCCAGGGTGTCCCTGATCATTTACGGGCCTGAACCCCACTAATAACACAGAGCTGGGGCTGAGTGGCCTTCATCCGGCTTGTTGAAAACCAGTAGTTGTGTAAGACTCTGACTAGTTAATTTGAAAGCTGCCCTTTGGGATCGATATATTTAATTTCAAGACCTTAATTCATGAGAAAGTTTATTCAATGAGGAACAGGCACGGGGCATTGAGCAGAGCAAAGAGAAGTGTCCACCAGGCCCACTGCACCAACACTGCGTCTTTAACAGCTCTGGGGCTGGGCGCGTCATGGCTACGAGAAAGCGCATGACCGCTTCCCTGTTTGGTTTGATTTGTGTTGTGTGTCAGGGCGCAGGGGTTTCTGCTTTCACTCAAGTTAATTTATTTTCCTTTTCCTTGGTAATTGTGAAAAAACAAAATAAAACCTCCTGTGAGTCTTTTGGAACTTCTGGAAAAGTCCCTTTGCTGTGAACCGCTGACTCTGAGAAGAGCTTTGAGCAGGGCTGGAAACCATTTTTCTGCAACCTTTTCTTTCCTGGGGTATTTCTGGGTGCACACAGGCTCCCCACAAGGCAAAGGCTGTCCCTGGATGGTTGGCAAAATGCGCCACACCAGAGTGGGTTTGTATTGGCAGGAGGCATGAGAAAACCTTGCTGATGGCAGGGGAGGACGGCGACAGCACGATGGGAACAAAATCCTCCTCCTTACCTCTAATTACAAAGAGGAAAAAGTCACTGAAAAAAAAAAGTTTAAAATGTCTTAATATAAGAGTCATATATAATCCAAAGCTACCAAAGGCCAAGTGTTTAGGGGGAAGTTTCTGGTGGTTAACCCCACTTCAGGGGGATTTAAAGTGGTTGTGGTGAGGATTTGGTTCCAGGTATGCGTCCTGCCAACCTGGGTGGGTGTTCCCTTTGGTGGAGCCTCTTGAAAAATGGGGGAATGGCTGGGTGCAGTGGCTCATACCTGTAATCCCAGCACTTTGGGAGGCGGAGGCGGCCAGATCACCTGAAGCCAGGAGTTCAAAACCAGCCTGGCCAACATGGTGAAATTTCATCTCTACAAATATACAAAAATTAGCCAGGCATAGTGGCAGGCTCCTGTAATCCCAGCTACTTGGGACACTGAAGCAGGAGAATCTCTTGAACCCAGGAGTAGGAGGTTGCAGTGAGCTGAGATTGTGCCACTGCATTCCCATCTGGGCGACAGAGCAAGACTTCATCTCAAAAAAAAAAAAAAGAGGGAGTGGCTGGGTGCAGTGGCTCATGCCTGTAATCCCATCATATTGGGAGGCCAAGGAGGGAGGATTGCTTGAGCCCAGGAGTTCCAGATTGGCCTGGGCAATGTGGCAAAACCCGGGCTGTACAAAATCCATAAAAATTAGCGGGGCATGGTGGTGTGCGCCTGTAGTTCCAGCTACTTGGGAGGCTAAGGTAGGAGAGTTACTTGAGCCAAGGAGGTTGAGGCTGCAGTTAGCCATGATTGTACCTCTGTACTCCAGCCTGGGTGACAAAGCAAGACCCTGTCTCAAAACCAAAACCAAAACAAAAAACAAAACAAAACAAAAAAACAAATGATGGAGAGTTTTTACTAGGATTGGTCTGATCAGGGTAGACACTGTGCCTTCAGCCTCCCTCTCTGGCTCACTGCCAGCATGTTCTTGGCTCTCTGGTCTGACTCCATCAGTGACCCCCATGGATACCCAGCCTCCTTCTGGGGCTCAAATCCTAATGCCTGTCAGACGTTGGATGCTGCCCTAGCGGGACGGCCTTGAAGACTCATTCCCTCTGCAGAGCTCTCTGGGTCTGCTTGGGCCATGGAAGGCATGCAAAGCCCTTGTGATGTAAGGCCGATCATGGCTCAGAATCTTCCAGACACTGAACTCTGCATGGCTCCCCGAGTGCAGAAACTTACCATATCTTTAGAATTCCTGTCTTTTGTTTTTCTACATTAGTACAGTTGCACAGCCCTCAGCCAGACCTTGAGAAGGTGGGAGGTGATGGAAGAAAGCTCTTCCATGGAAGCTGTGTGTACTACAGGAGGACCTTGAGGTTAATAAATGTGACTCCACATCAGCATGGACCTCTTAGACAGGTAGGAGAGATCTAAGTGGTCCCTTGGCCCTCTCATTTCAATATCTACAACATCACCTTGACCACCCCAGAACTCTCATCTTCTGAAGTCCCGCCTTGTCTGTTGTCATAGCTAGCTGTCTTAGTGGGCTCCTATAACAAAATGCCATAGGCTGGATGGCTTGCAAACAACACAGCTGGCCTGCATGGTGGCTCATGCCAGTAATCCCAGCACTTTGGGAGGCTGAGATGGGAGGATCACTTGAGGTCAGGAGTTTGAGACCAGCCTGGCCAACATGGACAAACCCCATCTCTACCAAAAAATACAAAAATTAGCTGGGCATGGTGGTGTGCACCTGTAGTCCTAGCTACTGGGGAAGCTGAGGTGGGAGGATAGATTGAACCCGGGAGGTGGAGGTTATAGTGAGCTGAGGTTGCACCGCTGTACTCCAACCTGGGTAACAGAGTGAGATCCTGTCTCAAAAACAAAACAAAACACACACACACACACACACACACAATTTATTTCTCATGATTCTGGAGCCTGGGAAGTCCCGATCGAGGCCCCAGCAGATTCTATGTCTGGTGAGAGTTTGCTCTCTGGTTCATTGACAGCCACCACCTTCTTGTTGGGTCCTTACATGGTGTAAAGGATGAGGTAACACTCTTTTTATAAGAGAACTGATATAGTTTGTTCCCTCCAAACCTCACATTGAAATGTGATCCCCAGTGTTGAAGGTGGGGCCTAGTGGGAAGTGGTAGGTCCTGGGAGCAGATCCCAGGAGTCATTGTTCTATTGGTTCATGCAAGAGCTGGTTGTTTAAAAGAGTCTGGCACCTCCTCCCCACTCTCTCGCCATGTGACACACAGGCTCCTCCTGCACCTTTCAGTATGATTGGAAGCTTCCTGAGGCCTCACCAGAAGCAGATGCCAGCACAATGCTTCTCATACAGCCTGCAAAACTATGGGCCCAAATCAACCTCTTTTTTTTTTTTTTTTGGAGAAGGAGTCTTGCTCTGTTGCTCAGGCTGGAGTGCAGGGGTGTGATCTAGGTTCAGTGCAACCTCCGCCTCCCGGGTTTAAGTGATTCTCCTGCCTCAGCTTCCCTAGCAGCTGGGATTACAGGCATGTGCCACCATGCCTGGTGAATTTTTGTATTTTTAGTTGAGTCAGGGTTTCACCATATTGGTCAGGCTGGTCTGGAACTCCTGACCTCAGGTGATCTACCACTTTATAAATTACCTAGCCTCAGGTATTCCGTTATACCAATGCATATAGATGGATACAGACCAAATCCCTTTCACGAGGTTTCTGTTCTCATGACTCAATCCCCTCCCAAAGGCTCCCCTTCCTAATACCGTCCCCTTGGAGGTTGAATGTCAGCATTTGGAGTTTGGGGAGCATTCAGACCATGGTGCTACCCATGGGACTGTTTTCTCATGGGATCTGGCACTGTCTGGGGACTGTCATATCTTTCTATGAGACCATGTCCTGCCCATTTTTTTGTTGTTCTCTCACCTTCTCCTCTCAACTTCATAAGACCTGGTCCAGTCTTCTGCATACCCACTCCTAGAAAGCATTTAAGGTGATTCCTAAGATATAGAAAATAGAGTGAGATGAGAGAAATAATTTTCAGATTAAATAAATTCTAGCTCTTTCTAGATCTGAGAACCTAAAAGTTGATGCCTACAAGATGCCTTCCACATAGAAATACACACATGAGGCTGGGCACAGGGGCTCACGTCTGTAACCCCAAAACTTTGGGAGACTGAGGCAGGTGGATCACTTTAGGTCAGCAGTTCGAGACCAACTTGGCCAACAAGGTGAAACCCTGTCTCTGCCAAAAAAAATACAAAAATTACCTGGTTGTGGTGGCGAGCACCTGTAGTCCCAGCTATTCAGGAGCCCGAGGCAGGAGAATCACTTGAACCCGGGAGGTGGAGGCTGCAGTGAGCCGAGATCGTGCCACTGTACTCCAGCCTGGGTGACAGAGCAAGACTTTCCATCTAAAAAAAAAAAAAAAAAACCAAGAAAGAAATACACACGAGTGCATCAAAATTTCAGAAATCACCACTAAATAACTTTTCTATGTAGCCCCAAACCACCTGTTCACCAAAAACTATTGAAAAAAAAAATTTTAAATGAAATTAACAGAACAGTGTCAGGGTTTGAGATGATTGACTCTGATGTTGAAAGAAGCTCTACCGTGGGTAAAATGCTATCAGACAGCATCACCTGCTACAGGGAGAGCTTTCACAAAAGGAAGAGTCAGTCGATGTGGCAAACTTCATTATTGCCTGATTTTAAGAAATTGCCACAGCCACCCCAAACTTCAGCAGTCACCACCCTGATTACTCAGCAGCCATCAACATCGAGACAAGACACCTCCACCAGAAAGAAGATTACAGCTTGCTGGAGGATCAGATGACTGTGAGCATTTTTAGCAATAAAGAAGATCCAGGGTCTGGCACTGCACACTTGGTATATGGAGATGCTTGTTTTTCTGCAGTTTCATACATGCAAATCTTTTTCACTCGCTGGATTATTTATACAGCACTTAGAGAGAGGTGTCCCGAGCTACATTTGCATCCATCATAAGGCATACCAAAACTTGGGCCTACAGGAGGTGTGCAATCCAACCTTTGGCCTGATGGAAGCCCTGCCTTGAAACTGAAAGTTGCCCAGAAAGGTTACGGGAAATGCTATAATGTTTTCATTACTCATTCCCTTGCTGCATGCCCTTAAGTCTTTTAGAATGTTTGTAGTATTTTATGGAATATCCAATTTCTGCACCAGTTAGGGATCTAGATTACAAGCGCAGAAACTAACTCTGGTGAGTTTATAAAGAAAAGACATTTAATGGGAAGATGTGAGGTGCCTGACAGCATCTGTGGGAGGTGTTGAGAGCCACACTCTGGAAATAAGCAGCAATGAGGGGCTAGGGGAGCAAGTTCACTCTGCAGGGACTTGGTCCTGTTGTGGGTGTTTATTTCCACAAGCGGGTCCTTGTCGTAGCCATCCTGGAGTCACAAAACTGCCATTTCCACAGCACTCTCTCAACCAGCTCAGTGGTGGGGCTCACCCCTTCAAGAGTTAAACCTGGGGTTTCAGTCAATGCCTTAAGAAGCAAACTTAGTGGCCAGGCACGGTGGCTCACGCATGTAATCCCAGCACTTTGAAAGGCAGAGGCAGGCAGATCACTTGAAGTCAGGAGTTCGAGATCAGCCTGGCCAACATGGTGAAAACGTGTCACTACTAAAAAAAAACAAAAACAAACAAAAAACAAAAAACAAAAAAAATTAGCCAGGCATGGTGGGGGGCACCTGTAATCCCAGCTATTCAGGAGGCTAAGGCAGGAGAATCACTTGAACCCAGGAGGCGGAGGTTGTAGTGGGCCAAGATCGTGCCATTGCACTCCAGCCTGGGCCACAAGAGCAAGACTCTGTCTCACACACATGCACACACACAAAAAGAAGCAAAGTTAGTGATTTAACTTTGTTTTCCTCTCACATAAACTGTCCAATTCTATTATAGGCAGCCATCTCATCCTAGAATCCCTGAAATCCTTCGTGTCCTGCACATCATTCTATGGCAGACTCAGCCCAGTCCCCCAAGCCCTGCCCTCAATAAGCACTTCAATCAGATGACCTCAGGTCATAATTTAGCTAGCTATTTCCCCACTGGGCTTTAGATTCCCATCTCAGTGTAAGGGAATTTTTCTGTCCTCAGCCAGATAACAGTCCAGCTTTCCCCTGGAGTTGGTTATGGGCAGCCCACTCACAGTTAGCAATGTCTCTTCTGCTAGATTGTAAACTTCGTGGGGGCTGGAGCTTCATCAGTCTTATTCATTAGTATGGGTGGTGCCATTGGCTAGAATATTGTGAGACATGCAATAGGTATTTGATCAATGTGTTGAATAAATGATTTGAATAGCATTCTGCATCACAGAACTATACTTAGGAAATTATTTACTGGAATTCTAAAATCCTCTGTGTACAGCCAAATCAAAGAGCACATATATAGTTTATATTTTTTCTTCCTTTCTTTCTTTTTTTTTTTGAAGACAGATTCTCACTCTGTCACCCAGGTTGTAGTGCAGTGATGCGATCTCAGCTCACTGCAATCTCTGCCTCCTGGGTTCTAGTGATTCTTGTACCTCAGCCTCCTGAGTAGCTTAGACTACAGGTATGTGTCACCATACCCTGCTAATTTTTGTATTTTTAGTAGAGTAGAGACAGAGTTTCACCATGTTGGCCAGGTTGGTCTTGAACTCCTGACCTCAAGTGATCCACTCACCTCAGCATCCCAAAGTGCTGGGATTACAGTTGTGAGCCACTGAGCTCAACCTCAAAGAGCACAGATATAGTTTCTTTTTTTTTCTTTTTTTTTTTTTTTGAGATGAAGTCTCGCTGTGTCAGCCAGTGTGGGGTGCAGTGGCATGATCTCAGCCCACTGCAACCTCCGCCTCTCTGGCTCAAGCCTCAGCCTCCTGAGTAGCTAGGACTACAGGTGCTTGCCACCATGCCTGGATAATTTTTATATTTTCAGTAGAGATGGGGTTTCACCCTGTTGGCCATGCTGGTCTCAAACTCCTGACCTCAAGTAGTCTGCCTGCCTCGGCCTCCCAAAGTGCTGAGATTACAGACATGAGCCATCGCACCCGGCATAGATATCGTTTCTAAGGGAGCAGTAGCATCATAGGCAAGCAGGACACATGGCTCTCTGTTAAAGGCCGGAGAGCAGCCACCCCTGGCTGTAATGTCTAGACCCACCACTGCTTCAAATCGGTGATTAAGGAAAAGGTGGGTTTGATTGCTTGAACCCATCCATGCTAACTTGGGCAAAGAGGTCCCAAGATCTGGGTTTCTTGGTCCTCAGTGAAGTGGATTCAGACACGGCCTGGGCCTGTTCACTCAGGTAGAAACTCTTCATGCTGAGTTATGTCCACTGAATGACCAACTGAAATCCCCAAAAGATACAAGTCTGTGAGTATTTGATACAGCAATTACCTGCATGGCATTGCTTAGAAGTTTTTGTAGATAAATGATGGATTGAAGCGTTTTGTTGAGTCTTTGCTGAATGTTTATTTACAAGGCATTTCTTAGAAATAATTCTAACAAAACTCCACCAGTTCTGAAGACATATTTATTTATCTACTACTAAGTACTAACAATACAAATAATGTTCACAGTAGTTTATTTGTTGTTACTCAACTTCTTCATTTCTGGGGAAATAGTGAGTCAAGTACTTCCCAAGGGAAAGTTAGTATATGTTAGCGCATCTCCATAGAAAGATGCTTATTGGTCAAATGGATCACAACCAAATTTAGAGAGTCTCAGACAAAATTGGCCTGAAAGGGAATGATATACTTAGGCTTTGTGTCCCCACCCAAATCTTATCTTGAATTATAATCTCCATAATCTTGGTAATCTCCACGTGTCCAGGGAGAGACCAGGTGGAGGTAACTGGATCATAGGGACAGTTTCCTCCATGCTGTTCTCGTGATAGTGAGTTCCCATGAGGTCTGATAGTTTTATAAGGGGCTCCTCCCCATTTGCTTGGCACTTCTTCTTCCTGCCACCTTGTGAAGAAGGTACCTTGCTTCCCCTTTGCTTTCTGCCATGATTGTAAGTTACTGAGGCCTCCCCAGCCATGCTGAACTGTGAGTCAATTAAACCTCTTTCCTTTATAAATTGCTCAGTCTGAAGCAGTTCTTTATAGCAGTATGAAAATGGATTAATACAGGGACCTTAGAGATCATCCACTCCAATGTCCTCATTTAACAGGAAACTGAGTGGCTCACACCCATAATCCTGGCACTTTGGGAGTGCAAAGTGGGAAGACCAGTTGACACCAGGAGTTTGAGAGCAGCCTAGTCAACATAGTGAGACACCATCTCTACAAAAACAAAAAAATTTTAAAAATTAGCCAAGTATGGTGATGTGCACATGTGGTGCCAGCTACTCGGGTGGCTGAAGCAAGACGATCACTTGAGCCCAGGAGGTCAAGGCTGCAGTGAGCTGTGGTCACACCACTGCACTCCAGCTGGGCAATGGAGCAAGACCCTGTCTCAAAAAAAAAAAAAAGATAAAAAGAAGAAATTGAGGTAACACTACTTACTGGCCTATGCTGGACTGGAACTTAGATTCATCACTTCTTAGAACTCTGACTGTTGGTGTAGGTTCTGGCCAAGGTAACTGGGAAATTAATAACATGAGCGGCCTCTTTGAAGCTTAGAGCCTGGAGAGTTCTCAAGCCTTTCTGACGGCTCCATCATTTCTTCCCTTTAGACTTGCTGTTTGCTTTACCGATTGCCTTCTTCCATAACACGCTAATGCTGCCTTCATTTTGAGGAGTCCCACAAGGCTCTCTAGACTTGGCTGGGCCCTCTTGGTGTACAGTCAGATTTCTGCATCTGGCTAAAACCCACCTGCTGTCTGTGCCTGGTTCCCAAATGCCCTAGCATTAAGGAGGGAGGAGTTCTTCCCCTAAAGTGGGCTAGAGGCAGTCAGTGGCCAGCCCTGCACAGCTGGGATTCATTCAGCAGGAGCCTGAGGCAGGCGGGCCCCACCCTAAGTGGAAACTTGTTCTCTGTCAAATACAAGCCAATGGCATCTGCCCCACACCTTCTTTACACGAAATGTTCTCTCGGCTTCTTTGGAAAGTAACTTTACACTAGCCCATCCAAGCTGAGGCAAGGAGTTGAAATCTTAGGATAGGCCCATTGGGAAGCAGGAACAAAAATTAAACAGCTCAAGATATTATCCTTTTTGCCCATTCCAACGCTGATTACACGGCCTCCAGCTGGAATGTGGAGCATGAACCATGTAGCACAGACTCAACAGCTGGAATTTATAAATGGACCCCATATTAACCCACTGATTCCAGGAGCTGGGATTTCCTGAACCCAAAGCAGTAATTTTGCAATTTTTTTACCTTTCCTTTCCATCTTTTAAGGAAGCAGGGAATGTGTGTGGGCAGAGAGGTCAATCTGGGTAGCAACAGATTACCTTTCCATGTGCTTTGTGCAGTGAACTTAGGAGCTCGGAGAGAAAGGAAAATGAAATTAGAACAGCCCACTTGTGTATTGTTCCTGGCTCACAGAAGGAGGCCTCTGTGGTCCTAACTTTGCTTCTAGACTTTGGAAAACAAAACCCTGACTAACATTGACCCTCATCACCCCTCCTTGAAGGGATGAAATAAACAGGGGGATCTTGGCCTGGAGAGGTGGTATTCTCCATCTCCCAGGAGGAGCACAGGGATGGAGGCACCAGGAGAGCGCAGTTCTCCTTTCAGATGGGCCCAGCACAGGCCACCGCAGAGGAACAAGAGTCAGTGGGTACATGGGCTGGGGGTGGGCTGTGGGGCTGGGTGTTAGAATAGTCCGGAACATAGCAGGTGGACTTCTCACCCCCTGTCTCCGTCAGCCTAATATTCCTCTTGCCCCTTCTTCAGAGAGCTGCGTGGAGCTCACCCCAGGAACTGGCT
Organism: Gorilla gorilla gorilla; assembly: GCF_029281585.2. NCBI lineage: Eukaryota > Metazoa > Chordata > Mammalia > Primates > Hominidae > Gorilla > Gorilla gorilla. Next base: position 88,337,127 of record NC_073232.2, read on the forward strand.
GATGGTGAGAATATTAAATGAAACTAAACTTCAGCAAGGTGGAAGGTGAATTCCCACCCTCACCAGTTAATCTGCTTCCACATCTGCTAATCAGCTGCATCACCCCTGGCTCACGGGACCCCGGGGAGGGTAGGTGAGGGAACACACCAGACACTCCCAACCCAGGGTGGGCACAGGGTCCAGGCCATGGCAGCACCTAGAGCCAGGAAGGAACATGTGCATCTCCAGCTGAAATTTCCCTACTAAAGCTCCCACTGGGTACATACAGGTTAGTTAAATGGCTGGTGAACAATCCCACGGGCATTTCTCAGTAAGTTGCGAATGTGGCTCGAAGCTCCGTGGGCAGAGCCCTGTGCACACAGGCACTTGTATTTTGCCTCCTTTGACTTCCCTGTGGCTTTCCTGGCCACTCTACCTCGCCTCCTGTGGATCCCTGTCCTGGTCCAGGAGGTCTGAGGCCTCTGTTTTCAGCAAGCTCACCAGTTAAAAGGGACTGCCCGTGAGAGACTGGTGACTCCCCTCTGAAGCCCAGAAGAGCAGGTGAGGCACCCAAGATTTGAGAGTTTACAGTAGGGGCCACAGTACTGGCCTTGTGGAGTAAGAGGGTCGGGGAGGAGTGGTTCTCTCACAATGGATGGGGCCTTTCTAGACATTTAACTGGGGTCTTAGGGTTGCCGTACCCACATGTGTGAGAGGTCACAGCTATCTGGAGATAAGGACAAAGGGGAGTGTGGTGAACCCCATCTTCTGGCTGCAAGCCTGGAATAAGGAGGAGGGAGAACTGTAAATTCCCTGGGGAGGGTGTGCGATCAGGGCCAATGATTTTAAAGAACATATCCTCTGAAACAGGAGCCCCGGGGTGCTGATACAGAGAGGAGAAAGAAGAGTGTGCTGCCATATTTTATCTTCTGTACATTATGCCCTTGGCAGCCCAGGGAGCAAATGGGAAACCCGTCTTAAAAAAAAATGTGAATAAGAAAAGGAAGGCAGGAAATCTAATACTCTTTCCCTTAGATCTGTCTTTCATTTGCTTATAAGCACCTTAAAGACAACCCAGATTTATTTAGAAGACCAGGATGATATATAAAGAGGTAGAAAAGCAGGTAGGAAACTAGCAGGCTTGCCAATGACACAGAGGAAATCAGAGGTTGTCGCCGCTGCTGGGGGCTTTGCTTCAGGCCTGCAGGGATGGACTCCATCTCTCTGTGGGGACACGAGACAGCAGAGGAGACTCCCCAGAAGATGGAAGGCCGGCCACAGCATCGACACCCAAATGTCGATAAATTAGACACCGGGGCCCGCACCCTCATCACCAGGCTTAGCACACGGCTGCAGGTAAAGCCCGTGAACTTGACATCGGCACTGTTCGGAGAGCTGCTCTGATCGTGAATACAAAGGAAAGGTAGAGAATATTGAATTTCTGATTAAGCCACTGCTAGATGCTTACCAGGCCTGCTCTGAATTCTCCTGGGCCACGGATCATTTTTATGACTGGTGAAAAAATGATTATTCTCTCCATCACATTGCTTCTGCAAAAAAGGGCTCAGCCTGCAGCGAGTCTAGCCCCATCCTGCAGTGAGCGGGAGGTGGGAGGTGGGCTGGGTGACTGCAGGTGCTTTGTGCTCCGTGGTGGCTCCAGGGCTTCCCAACAAAGCCAGACCAGGGAACGCTGTGGATGCAGGCAGCCAGGGCCTTGGCTTCTCTCTGGCCTGGCTGGGGTGGGCAGGGTCTGGCTGAACAGGTAGAGGGGTGATGACCACTGTGCTGCTCTGTGTGGTCTGTAATTGGCATTGAGCCTGCCCATCAGGGACAGCTCTGCCCACACCGCCCAGTCCCACAGAGGAAGGCGCAGCCACCCAACCTGTTCTGGGAGGAGGAAACAAAAAGCCCTAGTCTGTACCAAGGAATCACCCATTTTTTCCTTAGCAGAAGCCAGGCTCTCTTCCTAGCAAGAGTCCAATCAATCTCTGAGGCTGCCTGCAGGCTAAGAGGCAGGGCCTCATTTGAGCTGTGTTTGGAGTGATAAGGGGCTGCTTGCTGTTTGATAAGCGGATGGGCAGGCACCTTCCTAAATAGGCGTCTGTCAGAGCATATTCCAGTCCTGCTGTCCCTCTGGCGCTGCCACTAGACCCAAGGGCAGCAGAAGCCGCCGGCTGCCCACTGGGGCCAGATAATGCCGGCACTGTGCTGCAGTCACATTTAATTTTCGTGAGCTGTCACATCTCATAGGTCCTCAGCCTTGGGAAGGCTCTGCTGCCTGGAGAAGATCTCAGCCTGGCCTCCACAGTCCCCCTTCTGGGCAACAAATGGGTCCAGCTCCTGACTCCTTCTTGGAGCCAACAGCTCGCTGAGGGAAGTCAGAGGGACTGCCAGCCCGCAGGCTCACTGCGCCTTCCTCAGTCTACAATTTCATCTGCAGAATGACCAAGGGGCAGCCTGAAACGAAGAAAAGACCTAGGAAGGGGCTTTTAAAAGCCGACACAAGCTCCATGGGCCTTGGCACTGTCTCCCAGAAAGCAGAGCTTCCTAGTTCCTGTTCCCCCTTCCCGCCCTGCAGTTTTCTTCCTCTGGTTTTGTAATCTCTGTTCATTGCCAAGGCACTTTTTGTTGGATGTGACTTCATCATGGACATAAGGCTCTGTCAATTCATCAAGTGGGGTCCAAGCCAAATAGTTTTCTGATCAACTGCATCCTCCAGTGAGCTCTGGCCCAGCTTGACACAAACAGGCATTTCTTTCCCCTCGCACAGCCCCAGCTCTCTGTCCGAGCCTGTGGCCCCCTCTGCTGGTGGCCTGTCTCTATGGCACGCAGGAAGTGCGTGCCCATTGGGCCATATGTACCTATAGGAGATGTAATCTCAGAGGTTTTAATGCACATTTTTTTCTTGGCACTCTGAAATAACTGATGATGGAAAATAAATTCAGAGAATTCGTCCAGCTGGTCCTACTTCACTTCCTAACACTTGCTTTCCTAAGCTGAGCTACCAACATTTGAGCAGCCTGGGTCTGCGAGCCACTTCTGCGCACCGGTGGTTTGGAGGCATCCTCAGCAAAGAGGAGCCGCTCGCCTCTGCTTTGCATGGGGCACAACTTCCCAAGATTTGCGAATGTGCTTTGTCCTTTTAGGTCGATTTTCTCTGCTTGTTTCTTTTGCTCAGGGCTCTTCCGGAGATGCTGCCTTGAGCATGGAGCCTGGTACCCAGCAACTGTAAATACTTCTGGAAAAATGTGTTCACAACTCAGCCAATGGTTTGCGGCCACGTGGGAGAAAGATCTAGTCTACTGAAATATTGCAAAAACAAAAAGGACATGCTTCTGTCTTACAGCGCACTGGCAGAATCACCAGTTTCTCTCAAAAGTTGTCCAATCTGGGACCTCACACACAGATGGCTTATGACTTTCTGAACTCTGCCAGCAACTCACTGGCATGTCCACGCTGGAAATGCTGAGAACATCTTCCCAAACACACGTTGGGTTGAAATTCTCACAGGTTAACAATGGGACCGACACATGTGCACCAAGCAACGACATGTAGAATAAAAATAGACCAATGACCTGCACACGGCAAGGGTTTTTTCAGTTTTCTCTCAGGCTGGATTTCCTGAGGAGTAGGAGTGTAAAAGCTGTGGGTATTTGCTGCCTGCCTCAGGAAGTCCTGACTCCCCAAATAGTGGTTACAGCAAACACCTCTGCACTCTCATTCTCAGAACCCAGAAGAAGCCGAATCCAGGGCTCATTTGCTTGTTGTCCTTGGAGGGCTTGTGGGAAAAGAACAATGGCTTCTGTGATACTTGGCCAGGCTTAAGGAGAAGTCATTGGCCACAGCTTCTGAGCAGAGCTGGACTCAGAGATGGACCTGGGGCAGGGCTTTGCATGCAACTGCCTCACTGAGCCCTTGATTGCCACCAAGCTTTGCATACATAGCACCTTTCCTTGGTGACTTAGTTTGTTGTCCCACCAGAAGTACTGGTGGAAAGCAGAGAAGGCACCTTCTTCAGGTCACAGGAGAACTGTATTGTTCTAGATGAATTTCTCACACCAGGATTCCTGCACATCTACCAGGCAGGTCTCCAACACCCCCACACCCCCAGGACCCTGTGAGGACCAGCCCCGCCCAGCCCTGCTGAGCCTTCAGAGCCTGACTTTGTCTTGCATAAGATTCAGGCTCCTCTGACGGCTCCCCAAGTTCTGAGTCCCCTATCCCCATGCCCATCCAGCTTCATTTCCCCTCTTCCACAGCAGACCCCTCTGTCCTCATCGCGCCCCTCTGTCCATCTTCATTGCACATTGTTCCTTCAGCTGCAACACCTTACATGGTCTTCCCTCTGTTGTATCTCCCCTTCAGCCTGCAGGATCTGGGCCACATTCCATCTCCTTCATTCAACCATCTTGTCTAGCCTGAATTTCATCACAAATGCCCCCTTTTCTGAACTCCTACAGCATTTATGTATCAAATAGAACTTGCTAGTATTTTTGCCTCTGCAACTCTGTAACAACTCCTTTGAGGAGAGGGAGGTACAGTGGTGATAGGGGGTGAGCCATCTGCAGGTGGGGGCTCTGGGGCTCTGGGGGTCCAGCCGTGGCCTCCCTGCTCCTCATTAGCTGTTGAACAAATCACCCCCGCCCAGTGATTCTCAACTTGGGGGCAATTTGTTCCCCTAGAAGACTATAGAGACCAGAGACTTTTCTGGTTGTCACAACCGGGATGGCGCTACTGGCCTTGGAGGCCAGGGATGCTGTTAAACGTCCTGCAATGCATAGGACAGCTCCCTATAACGAAAAGATTTTTCAGCCCCAAATATCAATAGTGAGAACCCTGCCCTACATTATCTGCTGATCTCCTCACCTGTAAAAAGAAGAAGGGTATGAAAAAATAAACTGAGAAAAAAATGTGTGAAAGCAGAGGAAAACTGAAAACACTGAAAATGCTATATCCACTGAAGCTATTTATATTAGACTTCTTGCTCTTGACACCCCTGTAATAGTATTTCTTCATTTGTGGAGTAGGGTTAGTGGGATGATGGCCGGAACACCGAATGAAGGCTCATTGTGGGTGATCTCATTTGATCCTCACAGAAGCCCAACTGCATTGGCACCAGCATAGGCCCTGCTTTTCTACAGAGAAGACGGGCGTCAAGCCACACAGAGGCAGCTCAAGGGCACACACTCAGGCAGTGGTGGAGCAGGAGTTTCTTAGTTCCCACTGTGATCAATGGTTGCATCATCTCAAGACAGTGCATGGAAAAGCATTGGAAAACGTTGGAATGCTGTACACGTGTGGTTACAGTTGCACATCTGTGACCCCGTCCTGATAGCGTGATGTCATACGTGCCTTGGAGATTCAGCGAATGCCTGGAGATTAATTAAATGTGAATTACAGCCAGGCACGGTGGCTCATGTCTGTAATCCCAGCACTTTGGGAGGCAGAGGTGGATGGATCACTTGAGGCCTGGAGTTCAAGAACAGCCTGGGCAACAAAGCAAGATGTCATCTCTACAAATAATTTTAAAAATTAGATGGGCATGGTGAGCACCTATAGTCCTAGCTACTTGGGAGGCTGAGATGGGAGGATCACTTGAGTCCAAGAGTTCGAGGTTGCAGTGAGCTGTAATCGCAACATTTCATTCTAGCCTGGGCAAAAGAGTGAGACCCTGTCTTTTAAAAGGCACAGGGGAGGGTGGGAGTGGGGAATTACTATATTGAGTTAAGGGAGGCTGAAAACTGTGAGGCTGCTGTGTGACCTGAGAGCCACATCACGAGAATCTAGTGCTTGGAAAGTGCTAGATGTTAGGATAAGTCTCCATAGCCTCAGAGGAGCCTGAGACCTTGTGAGAAGGGTGACTTAGAGCCTAGGTCTTGCCTGACTGCCATTCTCAAAGGACGCTTAGCTCCTGTGCACTTTGCCGGCACACTGTGCACAAGTTAATGTAGCTGTTGAAGAGAACCAGTGAAACTAGGGTCCCGGGATGCTTTCCTTCTGGTTCCAGCTGCAGCAGAGTACACAGGCCACAGTGCTTACACCCCAGGGGTGGGCCCAGAGCCTCCAGAGTGGGAGGTTCATGACACGGCTCTGTCTCCTGCAGTGATGTCATGCTATCCTTTCAGCTAGATTTTAATTTCCAGGGAGAGCTTGCTAAGTTCACTGTCAGGATGCTTGTCCATGGGGCTGGAAAGCCCAGCCTCGATCAGCAGCACAGCATCTACTGAACCACGGTTAACTGTTGTCTTCCTGTATTCAAGGGGGTGGGGAGTGAAATCAGGCCTTGCCTGTCATGACATGGCCAGTGTTGGGAACAAAGCTTATCTTGGTCATTTATCATTTCCTCTTTGTTTTTCCATTTGGGAAGTAAGAAATTAAATTGCATCTAAAGAGAATCTCCTTCCAAGGTCTTCCTCTGAAAATCATTCTGGGACTAGAAAGGGTTTTTCCTATGCTCCGGGCAATAAAGCTTTTAAGACTGATGACATTGACAAAATTCTCTGAGTGACACGCAGGAGGCAACATAATCCTTCTGGTAGGAAAAACATCAGTCCAATAAGCAGATAACATATTGCCTGTTCCTCTGTAAATAAAACAGGGCACATCAATTTCTCTTCTGCCTGTGAATGATGACCAATTTATCAAGTGTACACTGAATAATGACTTTCCGTGGGGACAGCAGCTGTTAAGATAAAGTGTTACTGCTCTAGCTACATTATTATAAACAACATCCAATTTATGGAGTTGGGAAGCAGATGCATTTCTCAGTCATATGTCACTATTATCTAGAACGAGCCATAAAATCTAGGCTGTCGCATATTTTCTGGCTGCAAACTTCAAGCAATTAATAGTCCTACAAAGAGGTCTTGATCACAGACCAATTTAGAAATTAGTTGTTCAATATGATGATTAAATTCTAGAGCTGGAACTTGCGATGGCCAACTGTGACAAATCTTATACAACTTTTCAGACGGAAGGAACTGTTTGAGACGCTGGGAGTTTTTGGTGAATTTCAAATGAGGTACCTTCACCTCAAGAGTGTGCTGCGATCTGGCCCAGCCTTCGAGAGGAGGATGAGTCACCGGCATTTTCCTGCATCCAAATGCTGTGTCTGGCCCCCAACCCCTGAGTCAGTGTTAGGGAGGCAGCAGACGCACAGCAGACGCACCCTTCGCTCTGATGGATGACAGTGTCCACACTGCTCTCCTGCCAGGTCTTTTTTTTTTTTTTTTTTGAGACAGGGTCTCGCCCTGTCACCCAGGCTGGTGTGCAGTGGTCCAGTCACGGCTCACTGCAGCCTCAAACTTCTGGGCTTAAGCCATCCTCCCATACCAGCCTCCCAAGTAGCTGGGACTATAGGCGTGCACCACCATGCCAGGCTAAGTGTGTGTGTGTGTGTTTGTGTGTATTTTTAGTAGAGACAGAATTTTGCCATATTGCCCAGGCTGGTCTCAAACTCCTGGGGCTCAAGTGATCCGCCTGCCTTGGCCTCCCAAAGTGCTGAGATTATAGGCATGAGCCACTGCGCCCAGCCAAGAACTTTCATTACCACCCTGCCTTTTTCCCCAGCTTAGGGAAGACATAGAAAGCTATAAGTCGGCAGGACCTTAAGAGAGAACTAGGAGATATAAGACGGTGGGAGAACAAACCTTGGAATAAGATTTGAAAATGTGACCCTGTGCAGTGTGAAGTCTATGCCACCAGAAACAGAGTGGAAAGAGTGATAAGTGCTGGGGACATTGTTGCTCACTAATAGGTTATTTTAAACATAGGGGTAGGACCACGCTTCCCACTGTCATCTGTAATGTGTGAACAAAAATAGTTTTGTGGCCGGGCGCAGTGGCTCACGCCTGTAATCCCAGCACTTTGGGAGACCGAAGTGGGTGGATCACCTGAGGTCAGGAGTTTGAGACCAGCCTGGCCAACATGGTGAAACCCCATCTCCACTGAAAATACAAAAAACTTGCTGGGAGTGGTGCCGCATGCCTGTAATCCCAGCTACTTGGGAGGCTGAGGCAGGAGAATTGCTTGAACCCAGGAGGCAGAGACTGAAGTGAGCCGAGACTGCGCCACTGCACTCCAGCCTCGGCAACAAGAGCGAAACTCCGTCTGGAAAAAAAAAAAAAAAGTTTTGTTCTAGCCAGATGCAGTGGCTCACGCTTGTAATCCCAGCACTTTTGGAGGTCAAGGTGGGTGGATCACTTGAGCACAGTAGTTCACGACCCGCCTGGGTAACATAGCAAAACCCCGTCTCTACAAAAAAATACGAAAATGAACTGAGCGTGGTGGCACATGACTGTAGCTCCAGCTACTTGTAGGGCTGAGGCAGGAAGATCACTTGCTCCTGGGAAGTGAGGCTGCAGTGAGCAGAGATCATGCCACTGCACTGCAGCTTGGGTGACAGAGTTAGATCCTGTCTCAAAAGAAAAAAATAGTTTTGCTTTGTCATTTGGTTGACAAAATCTATTTCAGCACTCCATTTGCCTTGCAATAGGTCTATTTATTTCTGTGGTTATTCAGAAGTGCTGTCTTTTGTGCATCTGTGGGCTGCTCAGGACGGCGATGCAGTCTGAAGATGGATTTCACTATATTGAACGTGTACTATTGCATTTAAAATTAGAGACAAGAGAAAAGAAACCACCACTCACTGATGACAAGTCTGGTGAAATGGACACTTGTACAGGCTGCTTGTAAAAGTACATTCTGTTATGAGACATGGGAAAAACAATTTGGCAGTAAGTATCAAAACCTGTGTTGTGGGTGCTCATGTAATCCTAGCACTTTGGGATGCTGAGGCAGGAGTTTGAGACCAGCCTGGGCAACATAGTGAGACACTGTCTCTACAAAAAGTTTAAAAATTAGCTAGATGTTGCCCAGGCGCAGTGGCTCATGCCTGTAATCCCAGCACTTTGGGAGGCTGAGGCGGGCAGATCAGATGGTTTCAGGATGGGGGCTAGTCACAGAAAGACCAAACGTTGTTTAGAAACCTGGAACTTTCAGCCTCGCCCTCCAAGCTCTGGGGAGAGCTGAGGAGCTGGAGATTGAGTTAATAATCCATCTTGCTGCCGGGCGTGGTGGTTCACACCTGTAATCCCAGTACTCTGGGAGGCCAAGGCGGACAGATCACAAGGTCAGGAGATGCATACCATCCTGGCCAACATGGCGACAAAACCCCGTCTCCACTAAAAAAATACAAAAATTAGCTGGGAGTGGTGGCACATGCCTGTAATCTTAGCTACTCGGGAGGCTGAGGCATGAGAATCGCTTGAACCCATGAGGCGGAGATTACAGTGAGCGGAGATGGCGCCACTGCACTCCAGCCTGGTGACAGAGGTAGACTCCGTCTCAAAAAAAAAGCTAGATGTCATGGTGTGTACCTGTAGTTCCAGCCACTCAGGAGACTGAGGCGGGAGGATCCCTTGAGCCCAGGAGTACGAGGCTGCAGTGAGCTAGGATCGTACCACTGCACTCTAGCCTGGGCGACAGAGTGAGACCTGTTTCTAAAAAACAAACAAAAAATCCTATCTCGTTTGACTCAGCCATTTCCCTTCTAGGATTTATTCTGTTTTTTTTCTGTTTGTTTGTTTTTTGTTTTTGTTTTTGTTGTTGTTGTTGTTGTTTTGAGATGGAATCTCGTTCTGTCTCCCAGGCTGGAGGGCAGTGGTGCGATCTCGGCTCACTGCAAGCTCCGCCTCCCGGGTTCACGCCATTCTCCTGCCTCAGCCTCCCAAGTAGCTGGAACTACAGGCGCCTGCCACCACTCCCGGCTAATTTTTTGTATTTTTAGTAGAGATGGGGTTTCACCGTGTTACCAGGATGGTCTCTATCTCCTGACCTCGTGATCTGCCCGCCTCGGCCTCCCAAAGTGCTGGGATTACAGGTGTGAGCCACTGCGCCCAGCCTCCTTCTAGGATTTGTTCTAAGGAAAAAAGTTAGTGGAGAGTTGCTGAGTACAGCACCACTTGCACTGTCAAAATTTGTACAGAAAACACATGTCCAGCATAAGGGGACTGGTTAAGTAAGTATTGAGACATCCATGAAATGTGACAATACACAGTCCCACAAATCATGTTGTGGAATGTGTTTTGGATCCATTGCTCAATGCAAAAAGTCACTTAAAAAACATTGTATCATGTGATCTCAATTTTACAAGAGAAGGATACACTGTGTATGCTTGGAGGAAAAGAATCACCAAAATATTTACAGTGACTATCTCTGCATGTTGAGAGAGGGCCTGGTCTTTAATTTTTCTCCTCTGTGCTTTTCCTAATATTCTACCATAAACACACATTATGTTTGTTATCAGAGAGAAAGAAACAACCGGATTGTTGAAGAACCTCAGCCAGGGAAGTTAGCAGAATTCTTATAAAGACTAGAAGAATATATACAGGATATTGGACTATTATGTCATATTATATTATATTATATCATGCTGTAAGGTTCTGCAGTCACAAGGGGATGGGAGGGGAACTTCTTAGCAGTTCTATTTATGAGCAGATGATCTTGGGGAAATACAGAGAAGGAAAACCAGGGTCAGCTGAGCCCAGGGAATTTTCTAAAGAGCATCATTTATGACGATCACATCTTGGAAAGAAGATGTAAGAAGTGTACTGGATATGTTTTGGTTTAGAGTTCATCATAAATTGGAGAGAAATAGTAGACTTGGATATCCCGTAAAATAGCTCTGAATCCTGGTAGGATTAATTAAATCTCTATCCATGCAAGATAAAGTGGTGAAGCCAATCCTAACTGTGCCTCTGCTGCCTAGAATGGGTCTTGGGCTTAAAAACAACAACAACGTACAAGAAGAAAGGAACCTGGCCTTGGAGCTGGAGTTGGTGATCTTCATCCACCCTGGCTGGAGTCTCCATGAGACCCAGCCCTACACCCCCAGGTCTATCCGGAAAGAAGCCACGGCAAGGATGGTAGAGGTCATCCTCATCAAGGAGGTTCCATTAACACCACCTCCTTTGTCAGCCACACCCATCCACCTGTGTGTGTGCCTGTATGCATGGGTGCCAGCCACAGGCATCACTTGTGTGTGTGTGCCAGCCACGCCCATCCAAGTGTGTGTGCACATGCCAGCCACAGTCTATCTGTGTGCATGCATGTGTGCTGGCCATAGTCCAGACTGTGTGGGTTTTGCTTTGGCACCAGACTGGGAATCCCAGAATGGGACAGCTGTGGGACCACTGCCTTGTTCCCTGTACCTTCATAAACAGCTGTTTCCTCATTTCATGCTGTGGCACGCTCAATACCTTAGAATCGTGAGTGTTGCTTAGGGGGACAAGTAATTGTGTTACTCCTTCCCCACCCAAACTCCTCTTGGTATTTCTCACCAATGTGCAACTAGCATTAGAGCACGGGATTGTTGCATGGGATTGCCCCAACACTGAAGCCCTTTTAGGTTCCCTGGCCCTCCTAGTGAATACAGTAGGACCCTTTCTGATCCTGTGATAACCCCAAATGCCCCTACCACTCTTTCAAAGCCATGTGGGAGCCATGCTGAAATGACAGGTGTGATATCCAAATTGAATTGGATTAGCTCAAAAAGCCTTCGGGCCCGACTCCTCTCCCAATCTGTGACCTCTCCTCCAAGTGCCTGAGAGTGACTGAGTGTCACACATTTGCGTGATGGCTTTCCTATTGGTGACCCGTAGCTTTGAAATACTCCGTGCTTCCGACAACATATATCTGTTGATATTTGGAATGTGTGGCTTTGACCAATTTTGGGATCCCATAAATCTTAGAATATCAGAAGATGAATCAAGGACCCAATATTTTAACTCACTCATTTATTCATTCATTCACCAGTCAGGATTTGTTAAGGACACACTGTGTTAGGCACTGGAGCTCAACAATGAGCACAGAAATGAGTCAAGCAATCACATTAATAATATGTCATTGCAAACTGGGATGCATGCTCTGAGGAAAGAAAAGAATAAGTTAGAGGGGAGTTTGTTATAAAGGAACTGCCCAGACTGAGCAGTCAGAGATGGTTTTTCACTAAGTGATGTTTGAGTGACATCTCAAGGCAAAGCAGGGGCTGGCTAGACAAAGCGGAGGTTGTGGTGGCATTTGATCATTCTGGATGGAAGACAGAGCCTGTGCGATGGCCTGTGTGCAAGGGCTGCCAGGGCGTGGGAGGAACTGAAAGGAGCCAGTGTGGTTGAACACAGAGAACCAGGGGCATTTGAATAAGGGCCTTATGGGCTTCTTAGAGAATTGGAGTTTTTAAAAGAGCAATGGGGAGCCCCTGGGGGGCTTTAAACAGAGGTGCTAGGACCAGATATGCATTTTGGAAAGATGATCATAGATGCAGTGTGGGGATTAGATTAGAAGAGAATCTGACTAGATCCAAAGGGAAATCTTCCACCCTTTTCAGAGCAAGAGATGAACACAGCCTGGACTAAGGGGGTGGCAGTGGACCAGGCGGTGAACTATGGGTAGACTTATGAGATCTTGAGGAGGTAAAATGATTGGTGCTTGGAGATGCATTGGTTTGAGTGATGAGAATAAAGGAAATGATAAGGATGATTTTCAGTTTTCTTGTTGGGCAACTTCCAGAATGGAGGTTGATGCCATGCATGCCACTGGGACCTCAGAAGGGATCAATCACATGGAGCTGGCTGGGAGGGCTGGGAAGAAATCATAAGCCCACCATTGGACAAGTTGGGCTTCACTTGTCTTTGAGACCATTTAAGGAGAAGTCAAACAGGGAATTACCTTGGTGGAGGGAGGGGCAGGAACAGGGAGGAGACAAGAGAAGATATGGCCATGGTGGACTTGCAGGTCTCTGTGAACCTCGATTTTCTGTCCTGTTTTCCTTTTCTGGATGGTTCTGCTAGATGATGGGGTGGCTGTCCAGTGTGACAAGCAGCAAGGGAGGCTCAAGTATCACGGGCAGGAGGAGAACAAGAACTAAAACTCCTCCTTAAAGATTGTGTGCAAAATAAGATTAAAAGTATAATTGTCCCTCCGTATCCATGGGGGCTGGTTCCAGGACCCCCGCAGGTACCAAATTCCTTAAATGCTCATGTCTCTGAGAAAATGGTGTCCTATTTGCACACAACCTGTCCACATGCTCTGTATAGTTTAAATCATCTCTAGATTACTTATGATACCTCATACAATGTAAGTGCTTTGTAGATAGTTGCTATACTATATGGTTTAGGGAATAATGACAAGAAAAAAGAAGCCTGTGCATGTTCAGTATGACACAAACATCCATTTTTTTCCCAGAATATTCAAACCATGGTTGATTGTAGCCACAGATGTGGAATCTGCAGATACTGAAGGCTGACTGTCGTATGTCCTTTGGAAACCTGAAATAATAGCATCACCTGTTGACAGTCTAGGACCTTTCAAAGATCTAGCAATACTGATGAATTAGAGATTTAAATTTTTTTTTAATGTTTACAAGCATTCTGACTCATTAAGACCCTCTGACATGACCTCAATGGCCTGACTTGTTGGGAAAGATAGCCTGGCCTTTCCTAATACGAGGTGAAGACCTATATAGCTCTAAAGGAAGGTTCTTGGACATGTCCCTGATCACTTTTTGCCCCTGCCTGAGGCCATTCGTTAATGAGATTGTGTTGAGAAAGGAAAAGAATAGATTAAAGGAAATATCACAGATGTTTCCCTCACTCCCTGGGAGTGACTTCCTGGTCACTTTGAAGTTTAGATGGTAGGGTATTTTCCAACACTAATAACCAATTATCTGATTCTCTAAACACCAACTGAGTGTTCAAAAATTTAACTCAGTTCCTGCGTTAGTTTGCTAAGGATGATGGCCTCCAGCTCCACACATGTCCCTGCAAAGTGCATGATCTCATTCTTTTTTATGGCTGCATAGTATTCCATGGTGTATATGTACCACATTTTCTTTATCCAGTCTACCATTGATGGGCATTTGGGTTGATTCCATGTCTTTGCTATTGTGAATAGTGCTGCAATGAACATATTTGTGCATGTGGTAAACTAACACAGGAACAGAAAACCAAATACTGCATGTTCTCACTTAAAATTGGGAGCTAATGATGAGAACACACGGACATATAAAAGGGAACAGCATGCAGTGGGGCCTATTGGAGGGTGGAGGATGGGAGGAGGGAGAGAAACAGGAAAAATAACTAATGGATACTAGGCTTAATGCCTGGGTGATAAAATAATCTGTACAACCAACCCCCATAACACACATTTACCCATGTAACAAACCTGCACATCCTGCACAGGTGCCCCTGAATTTAAACTTCAAAAAAACTTAATTCAATTCTGACACTAACCATCTGGAGTGAGCACAGACCCCACAGGTTTTAGGGCTCAGTCCCACAAAACTGCTCTTGCTCCTGATGGGGTTGCACGTCCTGGGCTTCTAGTACTTCTGAACGACTGGCTATAAATTGAGGGTTCCCATGATGGTGGATGGAGGGTACATAGGATGAGGTCCTTAAGGGTCCTGAGCAAAGCAGCTTCTGTTCCTGCGGAGTTGGGGTGCAAGAGCCTCCTGGCACAAGAATGTGTTCACCAACCCAGAGGCTCTCTGAACTCCATCATTTAGGAGTTTTTATGGGGGTTTTGTTACGTAGGCATGACTGATTATTATTTTTTCTTTTTTGAGACAGAGTCTCGCTCTATCGCCAGGCTAGAGTGCAGTGGCATGATCTTGGTTCACTGCAACCTCCGCCTCTCGGGTTCAAGCAATTCTTCTGCCTTAGCCTCCTGAGTAGCTGGGACTACAGGAACGTGCCAACATGCCCAGCTAATTTTTGTATTTTTAGTAGAGACGGAGTTTCACCATGTTGGCCAGGATAGTCTCCATCTCTTGACCTCGTGATCTGCCCACCTCAGCCTCCCAAAGTGCTGGGATTACAGGTGTGAACCACCAGCCAGGCCGCAAGATGGATTATTAACTCAATCTCCAGCTCCTCACCTCTCCCCAGAGCTTGGAGGGCAGGGCTGAAAGTTCCAGGTTTCTAAGCAACATTTGGTCTTTCTGTGACTAGCCTCCATCCTGAAACAATCTAGGGGCCCAGCAAGAGTCGAATAATTAGAACAAAAGTCGCCTCCTCTCACCCCCATCCCTCAGGAAATTCCAAGGCTTTTAGGAGTTCTGTGTCAGGAACTGAGAAAGACCATATATATATTATTATTTTTTTGAGACAGGGTCTTGCTCTGTTGCCCAGGCTGGAGTGCTGTGATGCAATCTCAGCTCACTTTAACCTCCGCCTCCCAGGCTCATATGATTCTCCCACCTCAGCCTCCCAAGTATCTGAGACCACAGGTGTGTGCCACCACACCCAGCTAATTTTGCAATTTTGCTTATCTTTCTTTTCTTTCTTTCTTTCTTTCTTTCTTTCTTTCTTTCTTTCTTTCTTTCTTTCTTTCTCTTTCTTTTTTTTTTTTTTTTGACAGAGTTTCGCTCTTGTTGCCCAGGTTGGAGTGCAGTGGCACGATCTGGGCTCACTGCAATGTCTGCCTCCCAGGTTCCAACGATTCTCCTGCCTCAGCCTCCCACAAAGCTGGGATTACAGGCACGTGCCACCACACCTGGCTAATTTTGTGTTTTTAGTAGAGACAGGGTTTCTCCATGTTGGTCAGGCTGGTCTCGAACTCCCGACCTCAGGTGATCCACCCGCCTCGGCCTCCCAAAGTGCTGGGATTACAGGCGTGAGCCTCCGCGCCTGGCTAATTTAGCTTATTTTTCACAGAGACATGGTCTCACCATGTTGCGCAGGGTTGTCTTAAAATCCTGGGCTCAAGTGATTTGCCCACCTTGGCCTCCCAGAGTGCTGGCATTACAGGCCTGAGCCACTGTGCCTGGCCTATGCTTCTCATTATGGCACAGGTGGCTGGTCCACTCTGGAGGTGCTCCCTGGGTAGCGGGTGCACCCATGGGAATCCTAGCAGCGATTTGCAGCCAAATTCAGCAGTAGCTCTCTCTTGTCCCCTAGGAAGCAGCAGCTTCTGGCCAGCACCCTTGCCTGCAGCAGCTGATCCAGTCCCTATAGAGGGTCTTACCTTCCACAGACTCTGTCCAAAGCCGTTGGCTGGTCAGAAAGTTCTGAATCTGGATGGCTCAGGACTTGCCTAGTGAGAGTGTGTGGGGTAGGCAGGGGCCACATTCATGCCGCATGGTTATATCTGTGGCCAACAGCTGTCTAACAGAAGCAGGAATGCTTCCATTCCAAGAATAAGGGCGCTTCTCACCGTTCATTGAGCGTCTGCTTGGAGCCAAACATTGGCACACACACTTGCTAATCCTGAAGCCCTGGAGGAAGGCATGGGATCCCCCAGGTTGTAGGTGAGTTACTGGAGCCCCTAGAGGTTAGAAAACCTGCTCAAGGTCACAGAGACGTCAAGAGGCAGAGTCAGGATTCAAACCCATGTCTGTCTGTCGGGATCCAATGTCTGTGTCCTTTCTTGGTGCATCCATATTCATGTGATGGGGACAAACCAGACGCAAGATCTGATGATCCCTGGAGGCCAGCCAGACCCACACAGCAGTGGTTGACTTACCCCATAAACTAAACCAGGGAGACAATAACCTAGAAATCCCCATGAGATTTCGTTCACGGTGTGGGCGATCTGAGGCGCAGTCGGCAGCCTTCACCGGTCAGACAAGATGCAGGGGACTTCCTCTGATTCACTAGTTCTCCTCCTGGTGTCTATGGGACCCTGTGTGGAGACTTACAGGTCTTCAAGGATGCAAAATTTCCAGCCAGGAGAGCACCACATGGCCCTCTGTTCTCCCAAAGACACGGCCAATCAGGATAGCTGCAGAGGCCTCCAGGTGAGAGCCTGGTAGGAAGTCCGCCAGCTGGTATAGACAAGCCCAACTGTCCAACATACAAACACTTAACCTCAACTCCCTTCGGCCCCAAGGAGAAGGATGGGCTGCCCAGTTCTTTCCTGTGTCTGCTTCTCATGCTGCCTTTAATAGCACCTAACTCATTTCTTCAGCAAAAAAGACTGGTGAAGGGGAGGAACACAAACTGTCCCACTGGGACAACTCTGTCCCTTTTATTCAAATCCACAAATGGGCCAGGCACAGTGGCTCGTGCCTGTAATCCCAGCACTTTGGGAGGTCAAGGCGGGTGGATCACTTGACGTCAGGAGTTCAAGATCAGCCTGGCCAACCCCGTCTCTACTAAAAATACAAAAATTTGTTGGGTGTGGTGGCGTGTGCCTGTCCTCTTAGCTACTTGGGAAGCTGAGGCAGGAGAATCGTTTGAACCCGGGAGGCAGAGGTTGCAGTGAGCCCAGATTGCACCACTGCACTCCAGCCTGGGTGACAGAGCAAGATTCCCTCTCAAAAAAAAAAAAAAAAATCCACAAATGGTTCAATATTTGCTTAGACACCAGCACCTCTGCAAAGCCTTCTTCAGCATTCAGATACCCCATACCTCCCTCCCTTCTCTGAACCCTAACACTTTCTAGTCGCACCATTATCTTTTTTAAATACTAGGTGCTTAGGTAACCTTTCAGGGAGAAAAATAAATCGATCACCAGATGAGCGTCCAACTTTAAAGTCCTTCCATCCCTCCAGGTTCTTTTTTGACCTCTCTGGGAGGCTTTACATGTATTTCCACATCTTGGGAAATCGTGTGCATGTGTTGTTATGTGATCTCCTTCTAGAAACCTTTATTTCTGAGGCACATTTCCATGTATGGACATCAGCTCCATGCCTGTTTTCAACTGGCTCTGCAGTGGTCTGCTGTGCAAACGTCTTGGGGTTTGCTTAGTCATTACAGGATTGCTGGGCACTGGGGTTGCTTCCAGCTCGTTGCTATTATAAATAGTTGTGCTGCCTCCGGTTGCTTTTGCATTGAATCACCCACTGCTTAACTGTTTAACTGTTTCCTGGGGATAGTCCTAGCTCACCGAAGGTAGGGATGTGGTTTAACCTTTTCTATCCCCCTCACTTCCCACAGGAGTGCAGGGCTCTAAGAAAAGCTTTATAACAAACACCGTTGCCAGGCGTGGTGGCTCATGCCTGTAATCCCAGCACTTTGGGAAGCCAAGGTGGGCGGATCACCTGAGGCCGGGAGTTTGAGACCAGCCTGACCAACATGGAGAAACCCCATCTCTACTAAAATTACGAAATTAGCCGGGCGTGGGGGCACATGCCTGTAATCCTAGCTACTTGGAAGGCTGAGGCGGGAGAATCACTTGAACCCGGGAGGCGGAGGTTGCGGTGAGCTGAGATTGTGCCCTTGCGCTCCAGCCTGGGCAACAAGAGAGAGACTCTATCTCAAAACAAAAACAAAAACAAACAAAAACAAAAAGACAAGACAAAACAAATAAAAAAACATGGTTAGCAATGGACTGCACTCTTGCCATGTGCCAGACGCCGGGGTAAGTGCCCTCCACATATCATCTCATTTAATCCGCATAGCCGCCCCACACAGTAGGTGCCACTGTGATTCTCATTTTATCAAGGAGCAAACTAGCGCTTAAGATGATCAGATGCTTTCCCCAAAGCCGTATAGTCAGCAGACGGTGGCTGGTGGAGCTGGCTGAGGCCACTGACTCCACACACCCCTGCTCAGCCTGTCTCATGGAATGTCGCTGGGACCGGCAGATGGCTCCTATAGCCCTTCCAGTGCACTCCTGGCTGGTCCTAGGCTGAGGCTGGGCAGTCTTTTAAATTTATGTATATATTTTAAAATTTATTTATTATTTATTTATTTATTTGAGATGGAGTCTCACTCTGTTGCCTAGGCTAGAGTGCAGTGGCGTGATCTCAGCTCACTGCAACCTCCGCCTCCTGGGTTCAAGCAATTCTCCTGCCTCAGCCTCCCAAGTAGCTGAGACTACAAGCATGCACCACCATGCCTGGTTAATTTTTGTATTTTTAGTACAGACGGGGTTTCACTATGTCGGCCAGGCTGGTTTCGAACTCCGGACCTCATGATCTGTTTGCCTTGGCCTCCAAAAGTGCTGGGATTACAGGGGTGAGCCACCGCACCCGGCTTTATTTATTATTTATTTATATGCAGGATCTCACTCTGTCACTCAGGATAGAGTACAGTGGTGTAATCTCAGCTTCCTGCAGCTTTGACCTCCTGGGCTCAAGCGATCCTCCCTCCCACCTCAGCCTCCTGAGTAGCTGGGACTACCGGTGTGCACCACACTTGGCTAATTTTTAAGTAATTTGTCATAGAGATGGGATCTTGCTATGTCGCCCAGGCTGGTCTTGAACTCCTGGGTTCGAGCGATTCTCCCACCTCAGTCCTCCCAAAGTGTTGGGATTACAGACATGAGCCACCATGCTCAGCCTGGGCAGATTTCTTGGCTTGCAGCTTTCTAAGAATGTTCAAGATTTGCCCCATGCAGAATCACGTGATTGAAAGTTACTCGTTTGCCTGTGCTGCTAATCCCATGTAGAAGACCACCTTCGAGTGCCTGCACCTGTTTGCTCCCAAGCTCCGTGTCTGCCATGTGAGACATCTGTCACTGTCACACCAGGCTCCAAGTGGACTCAGCATTTCCATTCCAGCTCCTGGCTCCCAGACAGCGTTTTCTAAGCAGAAGAGCCCGTCTTCCTCTCATACCCACTGAAGGGAGAATGGAGAAGAGGGCGGGGTTCTGCTTGCAGGGCCCTTTGCACTTTAAATATTTTACAGGAAGGGGATTGCAGATGCACCCTCTGCCAAGGAAGCTTTGAAGGCCAGCATCACACAGCCCTGTGGTGAACGAGAGCTGGCAGGGTGACAGTCTGCGAGGAAGGAAGGATGGAGCTCCGACCCCTTTGCTTTCTGAAACTCCTGCTGAGAGAGTTGGCTCCACAGCCCTGGTAGGGCTCGGGTAGCTGCTGTGGCTGAATCAGTTCTCTGTTATCACCCGCTCGGTGCCATGAAGTGGAAAAGTGGTCTCTGCCCTCCTCGTTCCTCCAATAAGCCCATCCTAATCACCCTTATCATGCTCCTTCCACACCCTGAGAAAAAATGGCCTTGCAGCAGACGTTTGAAGGCACCGGGACTGGAAAAGTCTTTCAAATGGCACCTGATTTGGCTACATGCCTGCAGACAGGTGAAAGTGCCCCCATTTCACAGGTGAGGCCACTGAGGTTCAGAGAAGTCAATCAATGATGTGATCATGCTCACACATCCCAGCAGTGACCAAATATGTAATGTTCATACGCTGTGGAATAGAAACCCACTGATTATCAAATGTCTTTTATTTTATTGTGATTCTTACTTTTTCTTTTTGAGACAGAGTCTCACTCTGTCACCCAGGCTGGAGTGCAGTGGTATGATTATAACTCACTGCTGCCCTGAACTCTGGGGCTCAAGCAATCCTCCCACCTTGGCCTCCTGAGTAGCTGGGACCACAGGTATGCAGCACTACTCCTGGCTAATTTTTGTAGAGATGGAGGGAAGGTCTCACTATGTTGCCAGGCTGGTCTTGAACTCCTGGCCTCAATGATTCTCCCACCTGGGCCTCTCAAACGGCTGAGATTACAGGTGTGAGCCACCATGCCTTGCCCCAGAAGTCTTTTCTTTCTTTCTTTTCTTTTCTTTTTTCTTTTTTTTTTTAAGGCAGAGTCTCCCTCTGCTGCCTAGGCTGGAGTACAGTGGCGCGATCTTGGCTCACTGCAACCTCCGCCTCCCAGGTCCAAGGAATTCTCATGCCTCAGCCTCCTGAGTAGCTGGGACTACAGGCGTGCACTAGGACACCTGGCTAATTATTGTAGTTTTAGTAGAGACAGGGTTTCACCATGTTGGCTAGGCTGGTATCGAACTCCTGGCCTCAAGTGATCAGCCCCCCTCAGCCTCCCAAAGTGTTGGGATTACAGGTGTCAGCTACTGTGCCCAGGCCCAAATGTCTTTTTAAAAATAGCATAATTTTTATAATTAGAAAAGTAGTACATTCCCATTTTAGAAACTGTAGAAAGAATACAAAGAAAGGAAAATAAAAACTGTGATAACTATATGTGTTTTGTGGTATATCATGCCAAACTTTTCATAAACATTTCCTTAGCTGGTCAGTTCCAATTTTCTGTTATTATAAACAATGCTGGGATTAACATTTTGGGAGTAGAACTTTTTCTGTATTTTGTGAACTTCCATAATCTAGATTTTCCAGAAGTGGAATTACTGGGGCAAATGACATAAACATTTCCAGTTCTCATGGCGGATGCTGTCTAATTGCTTTTCAGAGGAGTCAATGCCTTCGACACCCCCACTAACAGTGCCTGTTCACCCCACCTTCTACCATCTGAGTGCAAATTAGCTGAGTGTAGTGGTGCATACCTGTAGTCTCAGCTACTCAAGAGGCTGAGGTGAGAGGATTGCTGGAGCCCAGGAGTCATTGAGGCTGCAGTGAGCACTCTATCCTGGGTGACAAAGCAAGATCCTGTCTCAAACAACAACAACAAAAAAACAAATAAATAATTTTAAAAGCCTGCCCAGGGTGGTGTTTGGCATAATAGACAACAAAACACATATAGTTATCAAAAGCGTGTTTACAAAGATCTCTTAATTACCAGAGAAAATGCTTATAATGTTAAGTGAAAAAAGTCAGCTACAGAAATTTTTATGTAAAGGAACAAAATCCTGTGAAAATATATGCATGAAGATTATATAATATACTCAAGTGTTGATATTAGGTTCTCTCCAGGTGATGAAATTAGTAAACTTAATAAAATGATCGAAGTCCATCAACATCTTCCATTATGGTTTCCTCTATGATGTCTATCTTTGTTAGTCACTTAATTGTTAATAGCTAATTTATCGAGTGTTTCCTCCACACCAGACTCTGCTAAGCAGTCCTGTCCCTGGGTTCCCCACCACCAGTCCTGAATGCCAGGGGTAAGTTTGGGGGCAGGCCTGGGCCACTCTTCCTGACGTAATCTTCATTCCCGGTTCTGGGCGAGGAACCTCTGAGGAGCTTCCCACTTGGCTGCACGACAGTGAAGTCAAGGGGTAAACCTGCCAGGGCCAAACCAGCGAAACCAGCATGCAACCTTCTTTTCTGCCAAAAGCATCCAACTCCACAAAGGGTTGAACTCTGTGGTGGGCCAAGCTCCCAGTGCGAGATTAAGAGAGAATAAAACATCATTCTTTCCCTCAAAAGCTTACCAACTAGTTGAGGGATGGCAGTAAATAGATGACTGTTCTATAAAGTGGAATGCAGGAAGGGCCATAGCAGATGTGAGATTGGAGGACCTTGGGCACTCAGAGTGGGATGTGACAGCTGAAGGGCTCCATGGAGGCACAACTTAACCTCCCCAAAGGGCAAGGAGATGGCAGGAGGGGACCCCAAGCAGAAGGCCTAGGGCAGCCCAAAGGATGGAAGGTGTTGGAGGAGCCATGAGACATTCCAGTGGGAATGAGGAAGGTGGGTCTGAAGGGCAGTGTTTGCCAAGCTCAGGGTCTGCCCTTGGTGTGGGCTGTGGAACCAGAGGTTGTGTCCACTGTTCAGAGGGGGATGATGACAAAAGCCCATGGGGATAGAGGGGGATCTCAACTTCAGGTGAGCAGTGAAGAGGCTTGAACTAGGGAGATGGATGTGAGAATGGAAGCCAAATGACAGATTTGAGTTAACAGAGATGGAGTTGACACTACTAGATGATGGAGTGATGGAATCGTTCCTGGTAGCTTGACTCCCCACCTCCTCTTTCCTTGGCCCCCAGGTCAGCCAGGCACAGTCCCACTTGCTCCACCTCTGTAACACGTCCTGAGGTCATCGGTTCTCTCCAGCTCCAAGGCCACCACCCCATCACGGCTTGTCCGCTTCACTGCATTCACCTCCAACCGACCTCCCAGCTTCCCTCACAGCCACTCTAACATCTCCTCCTCACTGTGGCCAGAATCAGGGGGTCCTTGTGATTTGTCATCTGAATGAAGACACTTTTGTAAGTGGAAGGGGGCATGGAAGATAACGACAGCAGGCAAAAGACATAAACCAGGACTGTCCTGAGCAAACATGGACACATGGACTCCCTAGCCAGAAGAATCATCCACAAACCGAAGTTATACCACATATCACTCCCCTGCTTAATGGCTTCCCTTTGCGGTTAGAACAAAGCCCTGCATGTGCTCACCCAAAGTCCCTTTCCCAATCTCACCTTCTTCTCCCTCTTGCATCCTTTCCCTTGTGCTCTGGCCACACAGTCCTTCTTTCAGCTCCAAGAACTTCCACTTGCCAATCCTGCTGCCTCTATGCCCTCCCCCGATTCAGGTCTCCTCCACATGGTGTCTCCCCAGACAGGCTTCCATGACCTTGATGATGACTCCCTCCTCTCCCTAGTCCATTCTCTGACACTTATCACTGTCTGAAAGTAAGTTATTTATGGACTTCTGTTTGAAGCTCCAACATGCAAAGAGCTTGGGAGTCATCACTCTTGTCCTTACAACAAGAAAGAGCTGAACAAACAGAAAATCGATGACTTTTTGGAAGGACCCATTGGAGAACTGAGCTTGCAGGGCAAACTACCATCCTGAAATCTTGAAAGACAGATAAATCCAGAGTCAGAGCCAAGATCTACTGACCTAGAACAGAAACCACTGGACTCATAAACTGGTAGAAACACTTAAGTGATTATCTTAATGAATCTGGAGGCTGAGTGTGGAGTAGTGTGAGAATGACAAACTCCTAGGGACTGCAGTCTTGATGGGGCCCCTCACACTTTTTTGGGCTTTACCTCCAGAAACCCTACCAAGTTCTCATGGTGAAGATCCAAGATGGCATCTTGGATGGAAGAGTAATTCTTGTGAAATATACCTAGAGCGTTCTCCAGAACAAAGGCCTACCCTTTGGGGAAAAGGCTTCACCAGAGCCTTGTTCCAAAGCCATGGGGGAAGGACATCCCTCTCACCCCACACCCCTCTGGCTTCCCTGCCTTACCTAAGGTGGGTGGAGGTATATGCAAGAAGAAACACTTTGGTGTCACAGGCCAGGGTCACAGGCCCACTAAAAGCCTGAGATTTAATTGGAAGATTATAGAACTCTTCCCACTCCCCTACATATTACGACCACACCAACAGGGCTGCATATAATTATAGTAAATTACAGCTGAAAGAGCTTTGAGACGGAGACTCTCTTTGAGGAGGAGTATGTAGGGAAGCCTGAGGTTAAAAAGGGAGAGAAAAAACACAAACAAGGACATTGGTGGAATTAAAAGGCTCTGGCACCTTCAGTTTTTACAGAAAACACTAAACAAAAAGACCAACTTCTAGCCAGATTCTCATAAATCCTTACATAAGAGGTCTATTTACCTCAGTTCCCATTACCTAATACAACTTGTCCAGCTTTCAACAAAAACGTACAAGTTCTACCAAAATCAAGAAAGAAGTCACAAGAGACAAAGCAATGATCTAAACCAGACTCAGCTATAACACAGATGTTAAAAATTATCAAGCAGGACACTTCAAGTAACTACAATTAATGTTAAGGTCTCTAATGGAAAAAGTAGACAACATGCAAGAATACATGGGTAATGTAAGCAGAGAGATGGAAAACAGAGAGATAAAACCAAAAAGGAAATGCTAGAAATTTAAAAAAAATAATAACAAATGAAGAATGCCTGTGATGGGTTCATCAGTGGAATCAATATGGCTGAGGAAAGAATCAGTGAGTTGAGAATGTTGAAAGAAAATTCCCAAACAGAAATATTACAACAACAATAAAAAAACAACAAAAAACACAATGTCCAAGAACTGTGGGGCAATTACAAAAGCTGTAACATGCACAGAGTCGGAATACAAGAAAGAGAAGAGAAAGAGAATGGAGCAGAACAAATATTTGAAGTAATAATGGCAGTGGGCCTTCTAATATTAATGACGTATACCAAACCACAGATCCAGAAAGTTCAGTGAAATTAAATTAGCTACCTTTGTGTTTGTTGCCTAATTTCAGTTTTAGTACCCTCCAATCCATTTTCCACCCTTCAACTTGAGTGATCTTTATCAACAAAAATATCGATTTTATTTCTAATTTCAGACACTTCAATGGCTCCTTATTGCTTTAAGGATAAAAATCCAAATTCCCCAGCATGGCAAAAGAGATATAGTTCACTATTTAATCCACTGTCCTGGCCAGTCTCAATGCCTGCTTCAGTCTCAAGACTGGTTCGTCTCTGCTCTCAGCTATTTGGAATTATTATCAGTTCTATGGAGGGGCCACCAAAAGCCTTTGGGATCTGTGAGGCACAGTGGCTCAGGCCTGTAATCCCAGTGCTTTGAGAGGCTGAGGAGGGAGGATGGCTTGAGCTCAGGAGTTCAAGACCAACATGGGCAACATAACAAGACTCTGTATCTACAATAAAAAACAAAAAAATAGACTGGGCATGATGGCTCATACCTGTAATCCCAGCACTTCGGGAGGCTGAGGTGGAAGAATCACTTGAGTCCAGAAGTTTGAGACCAGCCTGGGCAACACAGCAAGATCCCATATCTAAAAACAAACAAACAAACAAAAAAACTTAAAAAAAAAATTTCAGGCATGGTGGTATGTGCATACCTGTGGTCCCAGAACTTGGGAGGTTGAGGTGGGAGAATAGTTTCAGCCTGGGAAGTTGAGACTGCAGTGAGCTGTGATTGCACCACTGCACTCCAGCCTGGGCAACAGAGTGAGACTGTCTTAAAAATAATAATAATAATAATAATTTTAAAATTAGCTTGGAATGGTGGTGCATGCCTGTAGTCCCAGCTACTCAGAAGGCTGAGGCAGGAAGATCACTTGAGCCTGGGAATTTGAGGCTGCAGTAAGCCATAATTTCGTCACACCTGGGTGACAGAGCAAGACCCTGTCTCAAAAAAGAAAAAAAAAAGCACCTTTGTGCTGTTTTCTCCTGCTTTCTTCTGCTCATTCCTCCCCTTTCCTTTGTCACACAATATTTTAACTGGCTATTTATTTATATCCCTCTCCTGACAGAATGTAACTCCCCAAGAGAAGTGTTAATTATTTACAACTTGGAAGTGAGGCATAAAGATGATTACATGCCTATACTTGTGCATTATCCAACACGCCTGCCTACAGGTACCTGACTCTCTAGGGAATATTGTCTTTTCTGATTTACAGTTTACTATTGATCAGGCGTAGACTCTAAAGTTCCATGTTAACTTATAGAAAACTGATAAACTGTAGATGATTTTTGTCCAGTAGAGGTGTAAAGGATTTCTGGCCAGTAGAAAATCATAACTGTGTGTGTTACAGTTTTATTACCTTGTAGGATGTTAACCAATTTTGAATGTTGTTTTAAAATTGTATTCCATCATCCGTCTACTGTCTCCATCTGTATACATAAGTATTTACGCGTCTGTGTATGTGTATATTTTCCCTGGCTTCTTCAGAACTAATGTTACTATTCTGTCAGCTCCATCATTATCGATTTACTGATTTAAATAAGTCATTGGCACAGGCCAGGGCAGCTGAGGAAGTGGGATTGCTCAGCAAACTTTAAACGAGAGCCTGTCTCAAGGAGTGTGGTCCAGTCAACAGCTTCTAGGTGCAGTGCCTTCCGGAATCACCACACCAGGGGTCCGCAACTCCCAGGCCCTTGACTGGTACTGATCCATGGCCTTTTAGGAACTAGGCCACACAGCAGGAGGTGAGTGGCTGGCCAACAAGCAAGCAGTGCCACCTCAGCTCCACCTCCTGTCAAATCAGCCACAGCATTAGATTCTCATAGGAGCACGAACCCCATTGTGAACTGCGCACGTGAGGGATCTAGGCTGCGCAGTGCTTATGAGAATCTAATGCCTGATGATCTGAGATGAAAGTTTCATGAAACCGCTCCCAGCCCTCTCCCCAACCATGGAAAAATTGTCTTCCACAAAACCTATCCCTGGTGCCAAAAAGGTTGGGGACTGCTGCACTACACCTTTCGTGCCAAGGTCAGGCCCAGCCAGTGACAGAGTCCAGAGGGTCCTGGGCCTGGCCATTTCTGACCACTTCCTCCAAGGGATGACTGCTGGGGCTCCTTGGAGGCTGGTCAGACCTTCTCAGAGTTGTCCCTCACTCAGAGGCTCTTTCCTCCCCATTCTCCTTCCTTCCTCTCTCCTTTGCTGGACACTGCCAGTGAGGCCCTGAGGCTGAGTTACTCCCCAGGCCAGGTGTGGGTGGAGGAGGGCAGTTATGGTCACAGCCTGAGTGGGAAGGGAGCCGGTTTCTTCAGGCCCTTGGAAAATCGGGGAGGAACTGGTATGCTAATTCAGTAATTCTCCCATAGCCTTGACAGGTACAAAATCTCTGAAAACCGGTATTTAAAATTATATTTCTAATCATGCCATTTTCTCTGCTTGGCAATTCAGGAAGTTGAATAGATGATTATGAATTATACGCAAGTGTGGCTAATTAAATATTTGCTCAATAGAATTTAGTGCTTTTCATCTGCAGAGAGCCTTCCTAACATTAACTAATTGAGCCAAACGAAGGTATCACCTTCATTCTATAGACGGCAAAGCTGGCAAAGGGAAGAGGTTTAAAGAAGCCAGCAAAATAAAAATAAACAAATAAAAAATTAAAAAGCGAGTGCATGCAGGCGGAGGGAAGCCTGGCTAAGAGGAACTGTGGTCTGCAGACTCCCACTTTGGGCACGTTCATGTCACTGCACAATTTATCACTGCTTGCATCAGGGCAATGGGAACATTCCCAGGTCAGCCCATCGTAGAGTTCAGGTTCCTTGAACTGGAAACAAATGAGCCGGATGGAGCTGGAGTTGGCCCCTGGGGTCTTTAGGGGAAGGTCTTGGCCCAGTTCTGTGCCTAAGAGCAGAGGCTTCCTCTGCAGATCCTAGGACTGCGAAGCTGGAGGCGGCGCTGGAGTTGGAGCCTTCGCTTCTGCGGTGAGCAACAGCACCACCTGCTGGCCATAGCCTTCCCTCAGCGCGGCTGCCCCCCCGCCAGATGCAGAGGTTTCTCCTTTGTCGCTTCCGTATTTCCTTCCCTGGCCAGTCCCTGAATTTCCTTTCCTGGCTTCTCCAGCTGGAGGGAGGCAGCTGACAGCTTATATCAAACGTGATAGAAATCTGTTAGAGAGACATTCGGATATTAACAGCAAACATCTCCCCCTAACCCTAACACCCTGGATAAAATTAGTGTTCATTAGGAAAGGCCTCATTCCCAGGCAGGTCTAGTTCCTCAGCTTCCACTGGAATGGGTCTCTTACCAGCGATGGGAGGATGAGGAAGAGCTGAATGTTGAAGACCCTCCTCAGTAAAGGGCACAGCAGGTGCCTCTCGGGGCTGCCTACGAGGATGTGATGAAATCACGCAGAGAAAGCAGCCGGTTCTGGCGGGGCGTGCGATTCCTCTCTCGCCCTTATCTAAGGCCCTCCCTAAAGCAGGAGGTGACCTTGGGCCTCAGTTTACCTCCATTACTCAACAATAATCAAGTACAGGGGAATGCGGACCGCGACATCTGGGTGCCGTCCTTAAAGAGCCTTGCCCCACCCAGCTCTGTTATCTTAGCCGAGTCCCGTAACTTTTGTATGCATTGGTCTTTTGTTTATGACATGACCAATCTATCTCCCAGGGCCATTCAAAGATTTTTTAAGAGTCAAAATCTAAAAAAAAAATTTAACATAGCAAGATTCCAAAACTTTCCATATTTTCAATGCAACAGAACAATTTCGTTTTCCTGAGCAGCTTATAAAATCAGAGCAGCATTTGATAGAGCTGCCTCATGGTCACTGATGTCTACCAAAAAATGGCACTACTGGGTAGGAAACCCAAGTCCTCCATTTTCCAAGTGCCATGCTGTTTGCTGGAGATTTCAGAAATATCTTTATATGAAGATCAGATGAGAGGAGAATGTAACAGAGTCAGCACCTGTAATGGTTTCAACATCAAGGTCCAAGATGGAAGTGCTAGCGCAGGGCACAGGATACTATGAAACCAGGCAGCCCTGGAAACACCCCGGGTCCCATGAGAAAGGGACACACTAGGCCTGGGGATCCTGCGGACCAGAGGAGTCAGTCGCAGGTGCTGTTGCCGGGTCATCCTCACATCTGAAGAGCCCCTTAGCCGGGTTCCCCTGGCCTGTCCATGTCCAAGTTCACTTTCCTTCTGTGCACCCTCACCTCAGCCTCGAGGCCCTACTTGCTATGTCCTTATCCTGCCTGTGCCACACGTGGGAGACTGGGTGTGCCTCTCCTCTCCCTCTCCTCCTTCCAGATCTTCTCTTTGGAACTGATGGCTGAAGGACTGATGTCCAGTTGCAGTGAGAAATCCTGCCGGTCCTTCCAGGCCGACTCAGAGGACACCTCCTCCCATAAGCCACCCTGATCCCTTCCCCTCCCTCCCACCTTCAGCCAGAAGTCCCTCCTGTGGACACGATTAGTTTCCTTGGGCTGTTATGACAAAGTACCACAAACTGGAGTGCTTAAACAACAGAACATTTATTGTCTCACAGCTCTGGAGGGCGGAAGTCTGAGATCAAGGTATGGGCAGGGTTGGTTTCTTCTGAGGCCTCTCTTCTGGGCTTGCAGAGGGCCGTCTTCTCCCTGTGCATCTGCACACGGTCTTCCCTCTGTGCATGCCTGCCACCACTTCCCAATTTCCCCTTCATATAAAGACACTAGTCAGATTGGATTAGGCCTACCCTGAAAACCTCATTTAACTTAATTACTCAAGGATCTCCAAATAAGGTCACATTCTGCGGTACTAGGGGTTAGAACTCCAATCTTTTTGGGGGAGTAGGTGAAGGGGAAAGAGTGGGGCACAATTCCATGCAGAACAGGTTCTTGTTGCATTGCTATTATTATTATTTTTAGAGACAAGTTCTCACTGTATCACCCAGGCTGGAGTGCAGTGGTGCAATAATAGTTCACTGCAGTCTTGAACTCCTGGGCTCAAGTGATCCTCCCACCTCAGTCTCCCAAGTAGCTGGGACTACAGGTGCACCCACCATGATTGACTAATTTTTAAATATTTTTATAGAGATGGGGGTCTCACTATGTTGCCCAGGCTGGTCTCAAACTTCTGGGCTCAAGCCATCCTCTTGCCTCAGCTTCCCAGTGTGCTGGGAGTACCGTGTGAACCACCATGCCTGGCCCTGCATCATTATTTATGCTTCTTGGTGAATTATCATTATTTTTGTGTCCCCAGGAATGCAGATCCCTTAGGGCATCAGAGCCTAGATATAAGATATATTTGCGTTCTGTTGACCCTTAAGCTAAGTACCCACTCAAGAAATAATTGAATGAACAAGTAGTAAATACAAGTATTCATGAATGAATGTGGACCACTGCAAATAATGAGAGGTCTGGAATGTGCAACATGGTACTAGAAATAGACTTCAGCAGATGCTGTGGCTGTGGTGATAACCGTATGTGAATCTGTGGAAAGACTCCATCCAACCAAAAAAAAAATCTTTCCCGCTGGGACCTCAAATATCGTTGGCAAATGACGCTCCCTGCTGGATCTTTGCAGTTCCTGATTTTAATAATGAATGGCCTCCTTCAGGAAGGAAGCATGGAGGGTGAGCGGGGAGGAAGAAAGGAAGTCATAAGGAGAGGTAGGGTCCTGCTGCATCGTCGTCTTTTAGGACAGGCTCTGACACTAACCAAGTCCCGCAATCCCAAATGCACTCTTCCCCCATTTGCTGTCTTCCAGCTGCAGAAACCGCTACTAAACATTAGGCTTGTTTTATTTTTCTTTGCTTCCATACGGGCCCTTGGTCAGTCGTTGCTCAATATTTCTTTTCTTTTTTTTTTTTTTTTTTGAGACACGGTCTCACTTTGTCATCCAGGCTGGAGTGCAGTGGTGCAATCACAGCTCACTGCAGCCTTAATCTCTTGGGCTCAGACAAGGTTCCCACCTCAGCCTCCCTAGTAGCTGGGACTACAGGCACGTGCCACCACACCTGGCTAATTTTTTGTTTTTTTGTAGAAACAGGGTCTTACTATGTTGCCCAGGCTGGTCTCAAACTCCTGGGCTCAAGCCATCCTTCCCTGTCAGCCTCCCAAAGCGCTGGAATTACAGGCATGAGCTGCTGCACCCAGCTAATATTTCTTTACCCTTATGGAGCTAACAAATCATGTTCCAGCCATTTCAGGATGAATGCTAAAACGGTGTTCAGATGGTAAAGTTGGACTTAATTCAGTGAGATTTAATAATAGACAATTTATGTCGATTTCCAAATAATACAAGTCAGTTCCAATATATCCCTTAAGAGACTTCCGGAACCCCATGGCGTCAGATGTGAAGAACAATCCCCACTGCTCTGCTGAGGCTGGGAGGGCGCTGGGGCTGTGGCATCCTCCGCACTCCCTTTCTTTCTGTTAGCTTGCATTCGCTTCTGCTCCTGCGGCTTCCTTTCCAATCTCAGCTGCGCGACAGAAAAGCTCAGTAGAGGCCAGTTCAGTATTAGAAACAAGGGACGCTGGTCTGTTAATCTTTCTTCTCTATTAGTCCCCAAGGATCAGCTTTAGACACTGTGAAATTTGTGGGGCATTTCCATACAGACTCCACACTCGTAGCGCATCCATGGTACTGATGGTAGGAACAGAAGCCTCTGATGCTTTCCCCTGGCAGGTCCATCTTTCTGATCTAATCCTCGGGGTGCATCCATTGTCAGAGGTCTGGAGCAGCCCAACATCCTTTCTCTGGAGAAAAGAGCAAATGCATACAATGCAATGTATTTACTTTTCAAAAAGAGGAAGCCTTCTTTGGGCCAAATGCCCTACCAATATAGTTAATTCTCAGTTATTTGCATTTGAATTACCTTGATGTTTTTGCATTTGAATTACCTTGATATTTTTGAAAATAGAGCACTGTACTTTTTTTAAGAGACAGGGTCTTGTTCTGTTGCTCTGGCTGGGGTGCAATGGCAGGATCACAGCTCACTGCAGCCTCTACCTCCTGGGCCCAAGAGATTCTCCCACCTCAGCCTCCTGAGTAGCTGAGACTAAAGGCACGCCCCCACCATGCCCAGCTAATTTTTAATTTTTTTGTAGAGACAGGGTCTCACTATGTTGCCCAAACTGATCTTGAACTCCTGGCTCAAGTGATTCTCCCTCCTCAACCTCTCAAAGCACGGGGATTATAGGCGTGAGCCACTGCACCTGGACTTGCACTGGTACTCTTTATTGACTTCTTGGTAATTGTCCCCCGTTACTAGTGGCTACATTAGTTCAGAAAGGATTCGCACAGAGGCCTGTTTTGAAACATATGTGCTTTATTCTGGATCTGAGCTCAAGAAAGACCTGTGAAAATGAATGCCAAAGTCTCTCTCTGGGCCATGGCTTGATTGTGCCTACCCTCAGGGAGGAATGAGGAATGGCTGAGGATGGTGGGGTAGGGGCCCTGGGCCAAAAATCCCCAATCCCTGGGCCACAGACCAGCAGTATTGGTCTGTGGCCTGTTAGGAACGGGGCTGTGTGGCAGGAAGTGAGCGGTGAGCCAGAGAAGGAAGCTTCATCTGTATTCACAGCGGCCGGCTCCTCATCAGTTGCATTACTACCTTAGCTCTGCCTCCTGTCAGATCCACCCCAGCAAAGGAGATTCTCATAGGAGCACAAACTGCATTGTAAACTGCGCATGTGAGGGATCTACGTTGCAGGTTCCTTATGAGAATCCCATGCCTGATGATCTATCACTGTCTCTCATCATCCCCCAGACGGGACTGTCTGGTTGCAAGAAAACAAGCTCAAGACTCCCACTGATTCTACATTATGGTGAGTTGTATAATTATCTCATTGTATATTACAACGTAGTAATAATAGAAATAAAGTGCACAGTAAATGTAATGTGCTTAAATCATCCTGAAACCATCCCCCACCTGCTGCCCATCCATGATAAGATTGTCTTCCATGAAATCCGTCCTTAGTGCCAAAAAATTTGGAGACCGCTGCCCTGAGCAATCCTCAGTTTAGGTCTTCACCACGTGCCTCCTGGGATTTCAAAGCCTCACACACACATAAGCAAACATCCAAGGACTAGTGTCTACAGCCCATTGTTAACAGAAAAATTAAGAGGCAGAACACAGTTTTTCTCTTTATTTATTATTTATTTACTTATTTATTTTGAGACAGAATTTTCACTCTGTCGCCCAGGCTGGAATGCAGTGGCATGATCTCAGCTCACTGCAACCTCAGCCTCCTGGGTTCAAGCAATCCTCCTGCCTCAGCCTCCAGAGTAGCTGGAACTAGAGGTGCGCACCACTATGCCCAGCTGATTTCTTTTGTATTTTTAGTAGAGATGGGGTTTTACCATGTTGGCCAAGATGTTCTCGATCTCCTGACCTTGTGATCCACCCGCCTCGGCCTCCCAAAGTGCTGGGATTACAGGCATGAGCCACCACGCCCAGCCTCTCTTTATTTTTTAAGAGACAGAATCTCGCTCTGTTACCCAGGCTGGAGTGCAATGGCACAATCATAGCTCACTGCAGCCTCAAACTCTTAGGTTCAAGTGATCCTCCCACCGCAGCCTCATGAGTAGCTGGGACTACAGGTGCACAAGTTTTCTTTAAAAAAAGACAAGCATACACATTTATGTTAGTAGATGTAAAGACAACTCTAGAAGAATATAAACCAGATTATTAAAGTACTTGTATTTGGGAAGTGTGATTATCTATGATTTTCAATTTCTAGATTATATATCCTTGTAATGTTTGCATTTTTTACATAGATCAGGTGTTACTACTTTTTAAAATTGCTTTATTGAGGTATAATATGTATACGCCGTAAAATACACTCATGTAATTGAATAAGTTTTTTTATTATTTTTTTTCTTTTTTGGAGATAGGGTCTCACTTTGTTGCCCAGGCTGGAATGCAGTGACGTGATCATAGCTCACTGCAGCCTAGAGCTCTGGGGCTCAAGTGATCCTCCTGCCTAAGCCTCCTTAGTAGTTGGGACTACAGGTGTGAACCTCCATGCCTGACTAATTTAAAATTTTTTTTTATAGAGATGGGGTCTCTCTGTGTTCCCCAGGCTGGCCTTGAACTCCTGAGCTCAAGGGATCCCCCTGCTGTGGCCTCCTAAAGTGCTGGGATTACAGGAGTGAGCCACCGCACCCAGCATAAGTTTTAATCCTTCATAGAGTTGTGCAACCATCACCACAATCCAGTTTTAAAACATTTACATCGCCCCAAAAAGATCATTCATGCCATTTGCAGTCAACCTCCACTCCCATCTCCAACCCCAGGAACCACTGATCTTGCTGTGTGCACAGATTTGACTTTTCAGGAAGTTTCATATAAAAAGAATCAAACAATATGTGGCCTTTTGCATCTGGCTTCTTTCACTTAATGCTTTTGAGGTGTATCCATGTTGTAGTGAGTATCACGTGTACGTCATGTATATGCAGGAATATCTGTCCCTTTGCTGTTGGGGAGGATGCCATCGGATGGAGGTCCTGCATTTTGTTTTTCTGTTTCTCAGTTGACGGTCGTGTGGGTTGTTTACAGGTCTGGGCTATTATGAATAATGCCGCTATGAACATCTGTGTCCAAGTCTCTGTGTGGACACACACGGCTAATTTTATAATAAAAAAAAAACAGAACAAAAGGACCAAAATGAATTCTGGAACTGTTTCTGGAATACGTTTCCTTTTACCAAAATGGAAATTCTAAGAATGAGGCAAGAAATGTAAAATAGGAGAGAAAGAAGTTGGCTCACAGCAGCCTTTCCCCTCCTCGGATTTGGGAACAAAGAGGCAGGATTGTCCCACTCTGGAAGTGGCTCATATTCGCACAGTTCATCCAAAGCTGCGGAACACGCTCAACATCCCATCTGCCCCGCAGCACCTCTGATATCGATCTCAACCCAAACACCCAGCCCTCTCATGAGTTCCTTAGTTCAAGGACAGCAAATTCAGGACATCCCACTTCCCTGCCCCTGATGCATTTAGTGAGAGCGGGGGTTTGAGTTTGGATGACTGTGGAGAAAAGCCCCAAGCACCAGTGTCAAATTGAGACTTTTTAAGGTTTAGCAATTCAAGTGTTTCAGCTAGGTCCCTTCCCAGTGTGCAAAGGTCAAAGGTTGCAGTTATGGAAGGAAAAGGATCAGAAAAAAACATGGAAAATAGGATCTGGTTCTATAAGCAGGAAAGAGACACAGGAAACAATTCAGAGGAAAAGAGGCAATAAGTAAACTGGCTCTCCAAGCTGGGGTGTCTTATTCAACAAGAGGTGAGAAGCAAACGGACAGCACATTTTGGGGGGACAATGTTTAATACAAGTAGATATTCATGATTTTTAAGCACTTTGGGAAAATCTGGTGTTAATGAATATTAATGAGGACACCTGTCTTATTTATTCATTACAACGGCTCTCCACTGGAAGTTCCTGTAGCAACTCGAGCTCCTTCCTGGGTATCTAAGGATCCAGGTGGTATCTGGAACCTACTGCAGAGGTTGCAACCCTGCCTTTCTCTTTCAGACACTCAGGTTGCCCTAGTGACTTTTCTCCACGCCACTTTTCGTGCTATCTATGGGACATAGACTTTGAACCTCTCTCTCTCCTTTTTCCTCTCCTTGCTTTGTTTAATCCATCATTTCCAGGTGTGTGACAACATTCCCTAATTTAACCCCCCTGCTTTCCTATTTCAGCTACCAACACAATGATCTTAATACCAGCAGGTATCTAGCACTTCGCAATTTTCAAACAGCTTCTGCTAGATCCTTGCTTGGAATTTTGTGATGTAGGTGAGATAGCTAGAAGTGTCTCCTTTTTAAAGGAAGTCATGGCAGAGAAGTTCAGTGACAGCCCAGTATTACACAATCATAAAGTGGTGAGACCAGGAGCAGGTTACAGGTCCCCACCCTGGTGCAGTGAAAGGGTGGGGCACGTAAGTTCTGAAGTTTCAGGCAAATGTGCTGTGACGGAATGTGTTAAACTTAGGCTAACAGGGAATAGGCAAGGGCTGTAACAACTCATAATAGGTCTACGGAATACCTTCAAACCCATGAATTTGTATTTTAAGAACATATACGCTTGTGAGGAGTTTTCTAACTCATTTTTAAGTTTTCTAGATGTCTTATCTGCATCCTTTTTTTTTTTTTTAAGGCACTGAGATCTTGAAATTGAAATGTAGACAGAATTGTGGGGTAAAGAACTTCTGTGGAGGCCAGGTGCAGTGGCTCAAGCCTGTAATCCCAGAACTTTGGGAGGCCAAGGAGGGTGGAACACTTGAGGTCAGGAATTTGAGACCAGCCTGGCCAAGGTGGTGAAACCCCATCTCTACTAAAAATACAAAAAATTAGCCGGGCGTGGTGGCAGGCACCTGTAGTCCCAGCTACTCAGGAGACTGAGGCAGGGGAATTGCTTGAACTCGGGAGGCAGAGGTTGCAACGAGCCCAGATGGCGCCATTGCACTCCAGCCTGGGCGACAAGAGTGTGACTCCGTCTCAAAAAAAAAAAAAAAAAAAAAAGCAAAAGCAAAAGAACTTCTGTTGAGTGATGATTTGCAAAAATATGTCTTCAATATAGTACTGAGTAATAATTTTATGGAGCAAATAGCTCTTTATTTAATCTTATGAACTTGTATAAAATCTTGCCCTAAACGAAATTCAAATATATAGCCATTAATATTTAATGATACAATATTGGTGCTAGGTTAACATTTACCAAAAAAAAAAAAAAAAAAAAAAAGATTTCCAGAAAGGAACATGCTTGGAATTTAATTTAATTTGAACCAATAAATTAATTGTTATGTTTATTCTGATGCTTTTATTTCCAAAAGCACAAGACAAAAGTCCTATATCACAAAATGATGTGTAATGTTGACAACAGGTATTAGAAATTGAGATGTTTTTATTTTGGTTATTTGAGAGTAAAATTGTAGATAATGTTCCAAACCATCATGGAAGACGCAGAGCAAACTTTTCTGTATATAAACTGTACATAAAAACAAGGCATTTAGGGGGACATATTAAGGTAGAAAGGTTGATTCGCATAGATTCTCCAGGGTCCGTGCCATTAAGTACAAATTTGTTGTTCATTTTAGCACCGGAAGCAGTACTTAGAACAAGTCATACCTAATGCTGCAGGAAACGTTTCCAAACGTGTATGAAGATACGTCTTGGTGGCAGAGCTAATTCAACAGAAGCAACTCCATCTACCTTTTCATATTATTTTGACACCAAAAAAAATATTGAAAGTGAATGAATACATATTGCTTTGTTAAATACATATTTGACTTATATGGTGTTTATATAAATATATACATATATTTTAGAATCCACAAACTATCAAAATAACATTTTATAAAGAGAACTGCTTCCAAAAAAAAAAAAGCATTGTCTAGCTGGAAGAAGAAGGCAGTGCTATCTATAGCAGCTGCGGCTTAAGTGCACATAACATACTCTTATCAATTCTGATAATCTGCTGAATGGTGGAAAGAAGTTTCCAAATAGTTCTCTTGCACATTTACATAATACACAACTCCGGGACAAGCAGTATGTTTAACAATGTCAGGTTCTGAAAACTCTGATTGAAAAATACTTTGTGAAAAACACCAGTCCAAAAATATATATCCATTTCCCTGGTGCGGTGGTGTTGGACGTGACCGTGAGGCTCCTCTGGCATCTCCCCACTCAAAACAGGCCTTTTGCTTTCTTCAGGTTCACCTGCTTCCAGGCGGGCAGGGCGTTGTATTCGTCCCTCGTCATGTCTAGTGCAAACTGGAAACATTGGGAGAAGCGCCCCGCGACTCGGTGAAAGGAGCCGGGCGGTGTGTGTTGTTTTACTCCCACTTCCAATGCCAGCGGAAGAACCGCTTACCTCGAAGTCTTCGTCGGTGAGATAGATCTCAAGCTTCAGAGGATCGACCCCCTCCGGGAGTGGCCTGGCCAGGAGGTTGGCCAGCGGGTAAATGGTTTTACCGAGCTTGGCTAAGACGTCTTCCACGAGGGTGATCTGATTGGAAACTTCCATGTCCTAGAAAAGAGGAGGGGGCAGAGAGGAAAGCTCGTGTCCTAAGTTTGAACTCTTTTTTTTTTTTGACTGCAGGAAATAATATTTATTTTATTTTATTTTTTATTGTACTTTAAGTTCTAGGGTACATGTGCACAACGTGCAGGTTTGTTACATATGTATACATGTGCCATGTTGGTGTGCTGCACCCAGTAACTCGTCATTTACATTAGGTGTATCTCCTAATGCTATCCTTTCCCCCTCCGCCCACCCCACAACAAGCCCTGGTGTGTGATGTTCCCCTTCCTGTGTCCAAGTGTTCTAATTGTTGAACCCGTTTTGTTAAGTGCTTGCAAACACACAGCCCTGTGCCATCTGCACACAGCCTGAGGACACATAGCTCCATGTCACTAAGGAGGAAACGGCTCTGAAAGATAAGGGATTGCCCAAAGCCCTGCAGTTGTCTCGACTTTTAATTTTTTTAATTTTTAAATTTGAAATTAAAAAAATATAGTTTGGAGACAAGGTCTCTGTTATTCAGGCTGGAGTTCAGTGGCACTATCATAGCTCACTGCAGCCTGGAACTCCTGGGCTCAAGCGGTCCTCCTGCCTTAGCCTCCCAAGTAGCTGGGACTACACGTGTACATCACCATGTCCGGCTAATCCATCCTTCTTTCCTTCCTTCCTTCCTTCCTTCCTTCCTTCCTTCCTTCCTTCCTTCCTTCTCTCCCTCCCTCCTTCCTTCCTTCCCTCCTTCTTTCCTTCCTTCCTTCCTTCCTTCCTTCCTTTCTTTCTTTCTTTCTCTTTCTTTCTTTCTTTCTTTCTTTCTTTCTTTCTTTCTTTCTTCCTTTCTTCCTTTCTTCTTTTCTCTCTTTCTTGTCTAGCTCTTTCTTTCTTTCTTTCTTTCTTTCTTTCTTTCTTTCTTTCTTTCTTTCTTTCTTTCTTTCTTTCTTTCTTTTCTTTTCTTTTCTTTTCTTTTCTTTTCTTTTTCTTATCAGGTCTTGCTCTGTTGCCCCGGCTAGTCTCAAATTCTTGGCCTCAACTGATCCTCCCTCCTCAGCCTGACAATGCACTGGGATTACAGGTGTGAACCACTGCATTTGGCCCCATTTTATTTTATTTTATTTTTTTAGAGGCAGTGTCTCGTTCTGTCACCAGGCTGGAGTGCAGTGGTGCAATCATAGCCTTGAACTCCTGGGCTCAAGTGATCCTCCCACCTCAGCCTCCTGAGTAGCTGGGCCTGCAGGTGCATGCCACCATGCCTGCTTAATACACTTTTTAAATATTTTGTAGAGATGGAGTCTTGTTTCTCTGACTTTTAGATGTTTTCTCACCTTATCACAGAGTTTCAAACAAATCTTGTCGCAGAACCCCCTCTGGAAAATTGTTTAGGGACTTTCCCATGAGTGAATTACAAACTAAGATTAGTAGATTTTAAGTCTAAACACCAGAGACCTCCAAATAATGGAATTTGTTTAAAAATATTTTTAAAATAATTAAACTGAAAAGAAATCACACCCTCCTCCCCTCCCCGGCCTCATTTCTTTTTTTCTTTTTTTTTTTTTTTCTTTGTTTTGAGACAGAGTCTCGCTCTGTCACCAGGCTGGAGTGCAGTGGCACGATCTCGGCAATCTCTGCCTCCCAGGTTCAAGCGATTCCCCTGTCTCAGACTCCTGAGTAGCTGGGATTACAGG
Organism: Gorilla gorilla gorilla; assembly: GCF_029281585.2. NCBI lineage: Eukaryota > Metazoa > Chordata > Mammalia > Primates > Hominidae > Gorilla > Gorilla gorilla. The sequence goes on from NC_073232.2 coordinate 88,376,608, forward strand.
TGCCCACCACCATGCCTGGCTAATTTTTTGTATTTTAGTAGAGACAGGGTTTCACCGTGTTAGCCAGGATGGTCTCGATCTCCTGACCTCGTGATCTGCCCGCCTTGGCACCTTCTTAATCCACAATAGAAAAAGAAGGTCAGAAAGTGCATTCAGAATATTTTGGAGCAGAATCAAGTTTGCTTTTCAACCACTGTGTGCATTTAATCTGAACAAGCTATTCAGGGTAAATTCTCTTCCTCCATTAAACTTGGGATCCCAGATTGGCTTCTCTCATTTTGGGCGGATGGATGATGGGAATGCATGACTAAGAGCTGTTGCCCAAATCACAAATATCTGGGGGAACTAGTGGTCAACAGGCAGGTTTTGGGCTGGGCATGGTGGCTCATGCCTATAATCCCCGTACTTTGGGAGGTCAAGGCAGGAGATTGCTTGAGCCCAGGAGTTTGAGACCAGCCTGGGCAACATAGTGAGACCCCCCCATCTCTACAAAAAATACAAAAATCAGCTGGGCGTGGTGGTGCACACCTATAGTCCCAGCTACTCAGAAGGCTGAGGTGGGAGGATGGTTTGAGCCCAGAAGTTCCAGGCTGCAATGAGCCATGATGGCACCGGTATACTCCAGCCTGGGCAACACAGCAAGACCTCATCTCCAAAAAAAAAAAAAAAAAAAGAGAGAGAGTGAGACAAAGGCAGGTGTTTGAGTGACCCTGCCTGCATCTGAGTACTGACTTCTCCACTCGCTGAAAGTCGCTTCATGTTTCTGTGCCTCTGCTCCCATGCCAGTAAAATGGGAATAATAAGAAGATAGATCTTGATGGACTGTTGTGATAATTAAACGAGAAAATCAGTGTGAAGTGCTTGGAGCTGTGCCTAGTACAGAATCAGCACTTGGTGAATGTTAATTATTTGTATAATTTGCTGGTGTGGGAAGCCTGACTCTTCTCCGGCTGGAATTCCACAGGCCTGCACAACAGTAAACAGCCCCGCTGCCAACCCCCAGGATCTATAGTGAATACACAGAGAGGATGGTGAGTTACATCCTTCTGAAAGTGGCTAAACTGTCCCACATAACTGATGTTTATGGTTTCTTCGAATAAACATAAAAAATTTGACTCTCCCAGTCTTGAAACTTGAGAAAGTTATATTTGTCTTATCTGAGTTCCTTTCTCAGGAAACCAACCATCAGGCTTCTCTGATAGTATCAGAAAGCCAACAGTGTAATCCTAGCACTTTGGAAAGCCAGCCTGTAATCCTAGCATTTTGGAAGGCTGAGGCCAACAGATGACTTGAGTCCAGGAGTTCAAGACCAGCCTGAGCAACATGGCAAAACGTCACTGAAAATACAAAATTAGCTGGGCATTGTGGTGTGTGCTTGTAGTCCCAGCTACTTGGGAGGCTGATGTGGGAGGATTGATTGAGCCTGGAAGGTGGAGGCTGCAGTGAGCTGTGATTGTGGCACTGCACTTCAGCCTGGGCTGGAAAAGAAAAGAAAAGAAAAAAAAAGAAATGGAAGCTTACCAGGCCCCTCACCCACCATGATGCCTAACTGACTCCCTGCTTCCTGTTGACCACCTCCTCTTCCTCAACCCTCCTTCATTCCTGTTTTCCCACATATGGTTACATTTATTCCCTGCTATAAAAAATCCTAATTTTAGTCGGTCAGAGACACAAATTTGATACTATAAAATATACTTGGGTCATTTCCCCAATCAAAGCAGCTCTCTTACATGGTAAAAAAAAAATCAAAACAGAAAAATCCCGTCTCCCATCAAACCAAAATAAATCCTCGGAACTGCTATTCCTAGCAATGTTAATAGCTCATCAATAAGAAATTCAACATCGTTATAGGTAACTTCTTTTCTGTGTGGTTGGAAAACATTCTGGATAACAATATATTTTGGTAGATAGAAGTTATGATAAATGCCTCATGCAGAAATACCAGATGGTCTCATAAAAGACAATATTAATGAGATGTTGAGCGATCCCTTATCATAAGGGAGTCGCGGTACCTCCATTCATTCAGTTTTCTGAACATACTAATTCATCAGATTTCATTTGTGTCTCCTCTACACAAGGTTAATGTCTGAAACATGAGGGTTTGGTTGTGCGTCACATGGACACTGAGAGACAAGCAATGCCAAGCAACAGGTTCTTAGCAAAGAGAATGAAGAGTTCGCAGCTTTTATGTACATATATAGTCCTCAGCATGATTCAACTCACCTTTGCTTTTAAGTTTTTTAAATTTGGGTATACTGTGTAGAAAATTACTAAAATAGTTCAATTGATTTCCCATTAGACTTCTCTTCTTACTAAGTGAATTCTATGACATGTTATCATGTTGCAAAATAAATATTTTCCCACTCTGAAAGTGCAATTGGATGCTCTCCCCAAAGTAAAGTCAACCCACAATCCAAAAGGTGCAGGAGCCACCTTCATAGGGCAGGAAAGCGTGCTCACCATCTCTGTGATCTCAGCGATATCCTCTCTGTGCTCGCAGCTGGGAAACATATTGGTGAATGTCAGGGGCTCCAGACCGGCGTGGATAAGGTAAGACTTGGGGGCTGGCTTCTTGAGATTTTCTCCTGTAGTTACACAGAATGCAATGTCAGTAGACCCAAGGGAGACCCTGCCTTTCTCTGATTTCCCTTGAAATCTTTTCTTCTTTGTCAGAACTCATGACTTCATGCTTAAAATGCAAGTTACAAGTAGTTCATAACAACACATGGATAATGCTTATATAAGATGTTAGTTTCATGCCTGTGACTACAATTGTGACCTATAATCAACCTGAGTCTATACTTCTTGGACCTAACAAACCGCTCTGCATTCCTGGAAGGGAGAGAGAAGCTCTGTCTGCAGCTTCTGGGTGGAGCATTTTCTTCCTCCTGAATTCACCTGTAGAGTCATCTGTCTGCCTTCCTACCACGGGATTAACTCCAATATGACTGACAGCAAACGATAGCATCTTATACATCCACATTCACTATAACATTGGGTGGAAGGTTTCATATGTTATTTATTGCTAAAGAGTTTTTCAGGAAGATAATCAATTGCACATACTCAGTGATATTAAACTAATTGTATCAATGAAAAATAAAAATGCGATAAGATATTAATTACTGGTATTTTCACTTTACATAAAAGACCAGAAATTTCATGCGGATGGTATACGAAAAACTACAAACTTACTGTGGGTCTTTCTTTTAGGATATAATACTAAAAATAATAATAAATAATAAAAAGGTTGGCAATGGCCATTCACCATTTGGGGGAAACTTCCATTCTCCAACAGCATGGTAGTGCTTGCAGATAATGTACATGGCAGAGGCCAACTTGTCTCTCAGCGTGATCAACCCCAAGTACAGCGGGGTTTTAATCTGCCTGGGCATTCCACAATACAGCCTTTATCCTTGAGGGTAACAAGTTAGATGGCCTCATAATATCAGAGAGAAAAACTAGTTATTCATGCTGGCAGCTGAGAATGCACTAATCTAAAAATTAAAATATCTCAAAAAGTTAAAGGGGAAAAAATGGGTTTCATTATCACCTGCTAGGCTTTATAGACACTGGCTGACCCATGCAGAAAGGGAAAAAGGGTCTAGGGCTCTGGTGAGCTGCTGGCGAGGCCTCATCCTTGCAATACTGGAGCACGGTCTCCATTGTGCTCTTTCGGTCGGAGGCACGGCAGATGCGGGCAGAACCAGTGATCTTGTTCTCGATGGGCCACCAGCCTTGCCAGAGGTACACCTCGTGGTGATTGTCAAGGAAAAGCGCTGTGAGGGCAGGGACAGAGCCTGACCATCAGGAGCTCCTTCACAGACACTTCCAGTTCACTCCTCCCCAAACCTAGTGGATGTTGTGCCTCCCCACTGCTGTGTCACAGGGGGAAACCCCCTTGGCTGTCGAACCAGGGCAAAGGGGCAAACGGAAACCCAGGACACTTAGCCCTTTGAAAGTTCAACTGGGAGAAGCCTGTAGGCAGAGAGAGGTGGTGTCAAGGAGTTGGTCTCTTTCATTCCTAGTCCTCCAGGCCCTCCTCCCTTTGCCCCAGCTCAAGTCCCTGACCCTTCTGGATACTGGCAGGGCTGTGCTAAGAGTGGAAGGGATAATGCATGTGCCACTCAAGGGGCTGTTAGCACCATGTATCTCCAAAGAGCACAATCAACACTGGAACACACATCTCACTGCAGACAGGTCAGTGGTGTTCCTGCCCTGCACGTGACTGCTTAGCAGTGAGGTGAGATCATGGCTCTCTTACAGAGAAATGGGCTTTAAACATCAAAACTGTGGCCAGGAGTGGTGGCTCATGCCGGTAATCCCAGTGCTTTGGGAGGCTGAGGAGGAAGGATTGTTTGAGCCCAGGAGTTCAAGACCAGCCTGGGCAACATGGTGAGACCCTATCTCTACAAAAAGAAAAAAAAAATTGCTAGGCGTGGCGCATGCCTATAGTCCCAGTTACTCAGAGGCTGAGGTGGGAGGATCACTTGAGCCCAGGAGTTTGAGGCTGCAGTGAGCCATGACTGTGTCACTGCACTCCAGCCTGGATGACAGACTGAGATCCTATCTCTAAAAAATAAAATAAAATGAAATAAATTGAAAATAAAAATTGTTCTACTGCCTTTTCCTCCTCACTTTTTCTCCTCCTCAAATTGTCAGCCTGACTCTTACTCCAGGTGGCAAAACCCTCTCACTCTTGCTAGTCGGCTCACCGTGTGTCCTTTCCTGGCATGCATTTCGGGATTCTGTGAAAACCACACTTTAAAAGCCCAGTGGAGGTTGACAACCCGCTCTGAGCCCCAGGATGAAGGGTGTGGGCACATCCTCTCTTTCTGGTGGCTGATTTTCCAAGCATGACATGTGCACTGGTCAAACTTTCAGTGCTGCCCTGAGATCCCAGTGCAAGGTGAGGTCCCTGGCTGCAGCTCCAGGCTCTTGTAATGTGAGAAGCAACAAACACAAACTGAGAGGCAGCTGACCTTGGCTTCATTGGAGGGTGGGTGGGAGGGGTTGTCAAGCCCAGTCTCTTGTTACTTTGCCAACCAGAATGAGGGCACAGAGCCCTGACCTTCGGATCAGAAGACCTGGGCTGGAGTCTTGGCTCTGCTGCGGAGACTTGGTATGGCAGACCCTGTTCACTGGCTAACTTAGCTGATATCTCAACAACCTTCTCCCTGGCCATTTGCTTTCCCAGGCTCCCTTGCAGCTGGAGTTGGCCATGTGACAAGCTCTGGCCAATGGGACATAAGCAGAAGTCTGCTGGGGGCTTCTGGGAAAACGTCTTTTTTATCTGATTAAAGAGAGAGACGTGGCTATTAAGTTCCCTTTTTTCCTCCACCCTTCTTTCTCTTTCTGTCTTGAATGCAAATATGATGGCTGGAGCAATGGCAGTCGACCGGTGACCATGCAGCAACAAGACTGAGAGGAAGGCTGGGAGAAGAGCGGAGACGCCAGGCCTGCCACTGTGGTGCTCAACCTGTTCTTGGCTGAAGTCTTTGGGTGGGTTAGGTAACTGAGCCTTGTTGCTTATGCTATAATATGTGGCTGATTTCACCCTCCCTCCTTTTGGTTCAGGGGTGAGGATGAAATGAGCTAACATAAGCACATGTTCTGGGTGTTCAGAAGCACATAGAAGGTGTGTCTTTTGCTGCTCAGCATAGCTGCCCCCTGCAGGCCTTACCTGGCTGGGGCGTGCTGTACAGATCTTCCTGCAGGAAAGGCATGGAACTGACCACAGAGGGGGCTCGGGCAGGGTACACAAACTCCGTGGCTGCAAAATCCCCAGAGGAGCTGCTGAGGACGAACAGGCGGGGTGCGAAGTTAAAACTTCCGGGATCTTTGAAAGAAAAGAGTATGAAGCTAAAGATACCATATGCATTAAAGTAAATTCCAGATGAAGAATGAATGTAAAATATGAAATAATTCAAAGCATTGTGGAAACATAGGTAGAATTAATCTGAGCTTCGAGGTGGAGAAGACCTGCTAAATTGTAATAGTAAAAGAACTGGCCAGGCGCGGTGGCTCACGCCTGTAATCCCAGCACTTCGGGAGGCCGAGGCAGGCTGATCATTTGAGGTCAGGAGTTTGAGACCAGACTGGCCAATACGGTGAAACCCGTCTCTACTAAAAATACAAAAATTAGCTGGGCATGGTGGCACATGCCTGTAATCCCAGCTACTCAAGAGGCTGAGGCAGGAGAATCACTTGAACCCGGGAGATGGAGGTTGCAGTGAGCCAAGATTGTGCCACTGCACTCCAGCCTGGGCAACAGAATGAGACTCCGTAACAAAACAAACAAACAAACAAACAAACAAGCAAACAAACAAAAAAACTGGAGTCTCTGGTTCTATATCACCACAATTTTTCCTAGCTCCAATCCCATTTCCAACATTACAACTGTATTGAGGTTTGAAGGGAAAAAGAAAACTCATTTAAGTTCCTAAAAGTTCAGGGGTCATTTTTATTTGATTTTTTTGGCCATTTGTTTGGTAAAGTATCTGTAACGTAGGTTCCATAAATGATTCTAATAATTTCTTAAAGCATTTTCACTAAAAACAGCCTTTCGTACCATCCACTGTGGATCTGAACTGGCTAAGTTTGTATGTTTTTGAGAGGGCAAAATAAAATAGGAACCATCAATGACTACATTATAAATACCTATAATTAATTTGGGAGCCACTCAACTGAAATTTCTGCTAACTTAGCAAAAAAATTTTGCCTTTGATTAGCAATCCTATTCCTCAAAGTAGTGAAAATCTGTTGCACCAACTAGATTACTGGGGAAAGGCATGTTTCAAATAGATCATAACAGTTTATAAAGACCTAGACATTTTTAGCACTCAAATACATTGTGTAAATACACATTTACACTTAAATAACCAATATTACGTCCTAACATTCTAAACAGACTTGACCGTATATACCCAAAATACAATTGTATCTCTTTTTAAAAGTATTTTTATTTTAGAGACAGGGTCTTGCTCTGCTGCTCAGGCTGGAGTGTAGTGGTATAACCATAGCTCACTGCAGCCTTGAACTCCTGGGCTCAAGTGATCCTCCTGGCTCAGCCTCCCAAAGCACTGGGACTACAGGCAGATGCCACTATACTGGGCTGATTTTTCAATTTTTTGTACAGATGGGGTTTTACTGTGCTGCCCAGGGTAGTCTTGAACACCTGGCCTTAAGTGATCCTCCCACCTCAGCTTCCCAAAACTCAGGGATTACAGGTGTAAGCCTAGACTTTTATTTCTTTAAAGATATTTTACAAAATGGGCATTTCACTAATATTCCTTACAGTTTTCCTGCATGTATTGACATGTAGTCCTATATACAAATTAATTTTTCTTGTGTGTATTCATTTTTAATTTTATCAATGTAAATATTCAATTTTCAGTGGGAAGAACTTATGGGGCCATTCTTTTCACAGCCTTGATCAGTTGCCTAATTTAAAGTGTAATACAAAAATTAACAGTGTGTGGTGGTGGGGGCCTGTAATCCCAGCTACTTGGGAGGCCAAGGCAGGGAGAATTGCTTGAACCCAGGAGACAGAGGTTGCAGTGAGTCGAGGTTGTGCCACTGCACTCCAGCCTGGGCAACAGAGTGAGACCCTGTCTCAAAATAAATAAATAGGGCCGGGCGTGGTGGCTTATGCCTGTAATCCCAGCACTCTGGGAGGCCGAGGCAGGTGGATCACCAGGTCAGGAGATCGAGACCATCCTGGCTAACACGGTGAAACCTCACTTCTCTAAAAATACAAAAAATTAGCCAGGCGTGGTGGTGGGCGCCTGTAGTCTCAGCTACTCGGGAGGCTGAGGCAGGAGAATGATGTGAACCCGGTAGGTGGAGCTTGCAGTGAGCCGAGATCATGCCACTGCACTCCAGCCTGGGCAACAGAGCGAGACTCTGTCTCAAAATAAATAAATAAATAAATAAATAAATAAATAAAATAATAAAATAAATAAATAAATAAAGTGTGGATATGTTATGCCATCAAAACAGTTTCAAGAATAAGTTTGGTACCAATAACAGAAAACAGAGATATGAAGACTGCTCATGGTTAAGTATTCTTGCCCCAGAGCCACCTATTTATAGAAATTAAACCCCTATCACGCCCTGGAGGAGCCTGGCTCAGATCCCTGAGCACCTCAAGCAGCTGTCTCCTGACCCTGGTGGGGCACGAGCAACCCTACCCTGCAGGCACTGGGCCAGGACACTGACCCTAGCAGGCCGGCCAGCATCGGCCAAGCGGAGGCTGTACCACCTGTGCAGCTGGTGCTTTTGCTGACCCTCTCCCAGAAGTGCACCCTGAGCTCTGACTTAGTCCTGTTTGCAGGTGTGGCCCTTGTGCGCACAAGTGATAGAGGAGCCGGACTAGTGTCACCAAGGGGCCAGAGCTTCCGCGTTGGCTACGGAGTGACTGCAAGTGCCATCGGGCTGTGCCTCCCCCCTGCTGCAGGGATGGTCTGGAATCTGAACGCTCCCTGCTCTATCTTAATTCTCCAAAGCTGGACTTTTTCAAAGTTGTAAGTCTGCTGGAAAGAAAGAAAGAGAGAGAGAGAGAAAGAGAGAAAGAGAAGAAAAGAAAAGAAAGAAAGAAAGAAAAAAGAAAGAAAGAAAGAGAGAGGAGGGAGGGAGAGAGGGAGGGAGAGAGGGAGGGAGGGAAGAAAGGAAGGAAAGAAGAAAGAAAGAAAAGAAGGAAAGAAAGAAATGAAGAAAGAAAGTAAGTGCCTGGGCAACATCGTGAGACCCTGTCAAGGAAGGGAAGGGAAGAGGAGGGGAGGGGAGGGGAGGAGAGGGGAAGAGGGAGGAAAGGGAGTTCTTCCCACTGGGGGTCCTTGTCTTACACCCCACTACTCCCTGGAAGGAGAGGCTGGAGCTGCCTGGGCCCTGGAAGATCCCCTTCCTGCTGTTTAAGAAGCCCCTGAAGTTTGGTGTGTTCAGCGGCCCAACCTCAAGTCGCCTTGCTGCTGGTTCAACCCTGACCTGCTCCACTGTCTGGTGACTGGGATCTTCGGCCCCTCCTTGTAGCCAAACTCACGGCTCTCCACATCCTGTGCTGGAGCCCCAATCTGACTCCCTGCATGCAGGGTGGGTTAGCAGCACAGATGGGTTTGAAAAGAGGCAGGCCTGGATGTGAGTGTCCCGCTCCACTCCCTGCTAGCTTGTGGCTTCAGGCAGGTTCCTTGATCTTAAGGTCCTGTTCCTCATCTGAGAAATTAGCATCACAACAGAACAAGTCTCAGGAAGCCCAGGAGGCACTCAGCTAGAGGCAGGGTAAAGCCCCCAGCATCGTGCCCTGAGGGGGCAGGGGGACCTCTGGGTCACAGCCCGGCTCTGCACAGCACACAGCCCCACTGGCCGTGTGCTCAGTGAGATCCGCCTGCTGGGTGTTCCTGCACTTGCTTTACATCATGGATAACTGTCTTGGAGACAGGGTCTGAAATCTTTACTTGGTCCCTACAAAAAGTGTCTCCCATAGAGTAGATGCTCAGGAAATGGTGTCAGTTGATGAACAGATGCATTTTGTATAAATCAGGAAATAAATCACGTGGTTCTGAGCCTGCAGTTTTCTGATCAGCAAACAGCTGCCTGTGCTTCCTGTGGCCCCGCGGGCAGGTGCACCTGCACAGCAAGGAGGCTGTAAAGAGGCGAAAAAACTCCCTTCTGAATTGAAATCACAGACCTGTGACCTGCATGCTCTCCTAAATGGGAGCACTGTGGGAAAGGCTCCTCCTTGGCAAGGAAAGGGATGATTTCTCCAGAGTTCACCGGACTCCCCCTTTCCCCAGCGCCAAGCATCCGGGTGAGTGTTTTGCAATGGGGTCTGTCACTATCAGGAACCGACGAGAGTTTAGACTCTACATTTACTACACCAGACCCACAAAGCACCACCCATGCTCTCAGTCTCAGGAGAAACAGCTTCTTTCACTTTTCAAATCAATCTTCTGTGCATGTATTTACTATGTTACAGCACCATTTGGTTCCAGCTTTAAATCACGAAGATATGCTCTACTTAACGACTTTAATTGAAGCAGCACACAGCCACATGGGAAATATCATTTAGAGCCAATCATCTCTTTCCCAGAAAAGCTCTGGGGACAGGAGCAGGGGAGGGAGAGAGGGAGCTGAGAAGACTTGACGTGCAAGTTCAATTTCTACAGGTGAACACCAGCGGCCTCGGCAATGCTAGGTTGTTAGGAATTCGGCCTTACTTCTTTTCATCTCTGTGGTTTACTAACTGGCTCTCAAAGTCGCATTACTGCGGTGCCCCACTGCACGCACGCGGCAGAGGGCACGACAGGGTTCATTGGAGAAGCTGGCTCCTGCAGGGCTGCTGGGCCGACCTCTTTCAGCTGGAAAAAGCCATAAGCGCTCACTAACCTGCCGTGCTCACCATGAACTTCCACTTGACCACATAGGCATCCCCCTCGTGGAACTGCCTGATGCTTTGTTTGGGGAGCCTGCTATAGTCGAATTCCAGGATGTGCCAGACATCCACGGAGACGCTGGTGATCTCAAACTGCCTCCTGTGGTGTCCTTCCACCAGGCCATAGCCACAGCCAATGTTCACCCGGTCCAGGATGGCACCTGCTGTCGTCTGGGGCACGGACACCATCCGTGTCACGTTGTTCTGCTTGACATCGGCCCTGGAGTCTTCCTATAGGGGAACATGAAGACATCGGTTCAGTTGCCTGTTTCCGCAGCTATTCCTTGTCACACTCAATGCTGCTTCAGCTGTTCATGGGACAGCATAAAAATACAGCTTCCACACTCTGTCTCAGGATGTTTAACTGCAGTCAGGGAAAGGCTGCATTTTCAGAAAGACTCTGGCAGGTCTGAACACCCATTGGCCACATTGGTGCATGGGGTGCCTGAAAACAGGTGCAAACCCGACTCTTCACCTCCCAGAGTCAGATTAGAATTGGAGGCCAGTCTGCTGTTCTATTAGTGAATCCTGGGAAGGCCTCTTAGCTTTAAGGGGGGTTTGTGTGTGTGTATGTGTGTCCATTTTTTTTAATTAAAAAAGTATTTTAGTTGACACATTATTATGGATATGATTTGATGTGTTGATACATGCATCTGTTTCCTGGGGAAGGGAGTGTGGGAAGGAGACGGGACAGGGAGGATAGGGAGATGTTGGCCAACAGGTACAAAATGACAATCAGAGAGGAGGAATGAGCTCTGGTTTTCTCCCGCACAGTGGGGTGACTGTTTTCCAATACTATATTGCATATTTCAAAATAGCTAGAAGAGAAGATTTGAATGTTCTCACCACAAAGAAATGATACATCTGGGGTGACAGCCATGCGAACTATCCTGATTTGATCATTTTACATCAAGGCCACTTTTGTTGGGACCTGAACCAAGCCCTGAGGTTTGAGACTTGGTCACTGGAATACCTTGTGCTGGGCAAGTTCCCCGGGTTCTTCTCATTTGGTCTTTTCATTTCCGTCCAATCCAGAAACTTTTCTTTGAACAAAATCGTCTCATTGTGTTCATTAAGTCTCCCAAATATCGCCCAGTTGGGCCGCCCCTGTCCTTTTCTGTAGGGTGGGAGGTGGGGGTGTTGGGAGAACAGACAGGAAAAGAACCAAGATTAAGCCAAGCTTAAACAAAGGAATCTAAAACACATGCGGCTACTGGAAAAAACCTCAAAGTACGTAAGTGGTGTATAGAACAAATGGTTTATTTTCCTGCATTTTACCAAATACTGACATTTTGTTATTTTAATCTGAAGTCTTGCAAAGCTTTGTGTCCATGGAGTTTTTGATGTGCCTTAATGTGACATGACCCATGTCAGGACTAGACTTTTCTTACATTCTAGCAAGTATTTTTTTGTTTTTGTTTTTTGTTTTTTTTGAGATAAGTTCTTGCTCTGTTGCCCAGGCTGAAGTGCAGTTGCACAATCATAGCTCCCTGCAGCCTCGAACTCCTGGGCTGCAGTGATCCTCCTGCCTCAGCCTTGCAGATAGCTGGAACTGCAGATGTGTGCCACCATGCCTAGCTAATTTTTTAATAGAGACCAGGTCTCGTTACGTTGCCTAGGCTGTCTTGCACTTCTGGCTTCAAGCTTCCCAAAGTGCTGGGACTACAGGTGTGGGCCACTGTGCCTGGCCACATTCTAGCAAATTCTTGTCTTTGGGATGCCCTGGGAGTGGCACGCTGGGTGGAGATTTCGGCAATAGCAGGAGCCGTGGGCAAACCTCACTTGTCATCTACTCTGTGCCACCCAGTCACCTGCAAATGCTCACCAAGTTTCCTCCAATTAATTAATAGACGTAGGGAAGAGGTAGCTCCCTCCTCAATTCTCTATTATTTTATTTCATGTTACAACAAAGCTCTCCAGAGTACAGAGATTCTCCCATCACTAAAATGAACACACTTTCATAGATCTTGAAGTGCCTTTTTGTGCACTTATTTCTAGGCCACTGACCAAGACAGCAGATGGGGAGAGCACAGAGAGATAGGAGGTCTTGTGCGGGCTTGGGATTTCAGAATTTGTGCTGTCCCCAAGAACACAGGTAATTTAGAAAAAGGTAGAGCTGAGGGCTGGGTGTGGTAGCTTATGCCTGTAATCTCAGCAGTTTGGGAGGCCGAGGCAGGCGAATCACCTGAGGTCAGGAGTTCAAGACCAGCCTGGCCAACATAGTGAAACCCCGTCTCTACTAAAAATACAAAAATTAGCCAGATGTGGTGGCGGGCACCTGTAATCCCAGCTACTCGGGTGGCTAAGGCAGGAGAATCGCTTAAACCCAGGAGGTGGAGGTTGCAGTGAGCCAAGATAGCACCATTGCATTCCAGCCTGGGTGACAAGAGTGAGACTCTGTCTCAAAAAAATAAGTTAATTAATTAAAAATTTAAAAAAAGAAAGAAAAAGAAATAAAACAAAAGGTAAAGAAGATACGCATGCTGCGGAGGCAGTAGCCCTGGAATAACATGCACGATCTTTCATCCCTCCAGACCCATCTTCGGTTGTGAATCTGGCCCGGGATGCAGCCACCCCTTAGAGCAACCCCCGCTGCTGCTCATGCCCTGCTGTGCTACTGCCTCAGTCACTTCCTGCTTGGTCAAGACCACAGCTGCTGATGTCACAGCTGAGGCACATCAAAAAGGCTGCCTGATTCAAAGAAAGCTGCCGGATAAATCATAGAGCACAGACACTTCTACCTCATGCTCTTGTGGGACTTTAGGAACCAAACATAAGCACCTACGGAAAATGCACGGCGGTCTTGAAAGGCTGTGGTCTTTATCAGAAAATATCTGAATGACTGTCTGTTATGGCAGTCCTACTCTGCAGGCTTGCTAAGATGATGATTGAAAGGGCTTTTGGTTTCTGCTTTAGAATCTGGCATTTATGTTTTGAAGCGTTGTGAGCAAGCGATGCGGCAGATTGCAGGGTAAGGGGGATGAACCTGGGCCAGGAGCCAGATGTGTTTCTCCACGCACTGCCCTGACCTACAGCCGGAACTGGGCTCAGTGGTTTCAGCCTCATTTGCTAAGAAGGGCTGGGTGCGTAATCTTGGCTGCACCTTAAAATCCCTGGGAGCTTTTAAGACATATTGACACATAAGCTCTAACTCACATGAAACGAAACACATCTCTGGGGCTGGGCTGAGCAAATGCATTTTTTAAAAGGCCCCTCAGGTGATTCTGTCTCAGAGATGTTGAAAACCAGTGGGTTAGGAGCTCAGTCATCTACTTTCAGATCTGTGATTATGCTACTATTAAATACAGTTGGCCATTACATAGATTTTATGCTTTAGCTTGTTTTTTTTTTCCTCTGCTATACCAAATAAAATCTTTTGAGCTGTAGTTCCAGTCCTTAAAACAACGGTTGTTACCATACTGAGGTTAAACATTAGTGCATTTGCTTAACAAGGACGTTAAAACTTCTTACCACACTGACATAATTTTAATGATTTCTATAATAATTAATAAGAAAATCAATAATTGGATTTTAAAGCAGGAAACTAGGCAGGAAAGTTGAAATTCATATACCAGTTCAATGGAAAACATTAAAATGTAATTGTGTGATGCCCAATATTCTATGATGTTTGTTGGTTCATTGGTTTCTCATCTATTGTAACAGCACCCATAGTTAAAAAGCACTACTTTTTTTGGTCTGATAGTTAAAAAGACAACAACAATCCTTTGCATGTAAGAATTTTTTTCTCATAATCACAATTTTAGAGTTTGCACATATTCTATTCAATTGCAAAAATGATGTTAAAGAGTCTAGTACATGCAGGGAATATTACAATTGCAATCATTGTTTTAATACCATCTCCTCTCCCTCTTCCCTTCCCAAAAGATATAAAGACATAAACATCATCTGCTGCCAAATAAATCCTGGAATTCGAGGGCGATGCTGGGAAAGTATGAAATTAGAGGGAGGCATGTTGCTTTTGCATTTTCAGATCAATGGCTGAATTCCAGACCTGGGGAAGCCTTTCAGATCTGCATGTAATTTGTTTAAACAATTGCTGTTCATCTGCCACAGCAGCACTTGGAATGCCGCAGGGAGGAACGTGCAGCATTTCTTGCTCACTTCAAGAAATCAACTATAACAAACCTCTTCTGGAAGACGACAGCATCCATATTTCCATAATAGTTAGATAAAAGTTAAAGAACTGTTCCTTTTGTGAATATTCACAGTCCACTGCATATAATCGTTTATGAAAACTGAACCCTATAAAGAGCGAGAGTAGAGGACTGTGGTGAGAACAGAGGGATCGAAGGGAATCAGATCACTCAGGGAGCCGTCCCAAGGTGGGGGCAGGAGTACCTGGGGATAAGCGGATTGCATTCTCCAGGATCCAGGGGATTGATGTCACAGTTCTCATAGTCAAAGGTTCCATTCCATAAGTGCTTTGCCAGCTGAAATGCTATTTTTCGTTGTGCTAACGTGACTTCTTTCCCATGCCATACGTAAACTTCACTACCAAAATTAAACACCAGTATCTGGGAGAAATGGCACAAAAGAATTTGTTAACTTCAAGAACATGCAACAGTTGAATCAGGTGCAACAGGGTCTCTTGTTGACAGTGAGTCAAATGGAGGAAGACAGAAATCCTAATGGGGCGACCAGCACAGACACAAAAAGGCCAGGAGATCTCAGCTGGCACTGCCCCACCGAGCCAGCCTCTGCCCTGTGGGCACGATTCCTCCTCCCAGTGTCCTAAGTGGCCAGGATAATGTTCCCTCCTCTGAACTCTCAACCTGCTTACAACTTGCGATTCACAAGAGTTCTTTAGGTACATCTTCCTGTCGACTTCCTGCCTCTCTCCCCTATTCCTCCCCCTCTCATGTGCTCATTCATTCACTTAATATATACACAGAGGCCACTTCATATACCCCAGGCACTCATGGTCCAATGGTGTCTTCTCTCCAGTACACAATTCCAAGATCCTTAAGGGCAGGGATCAGATCATAGTGATACATACAGGAGGGGTTGATTACTAAGTGTTTGCTGAATGAATACACGAATGTAATGCTATTTCTTATGTTCATAGTTTGTTTTATTCTTTCTCTTAGAATGATTTCTCCCTTCACTTCCAGCAACTCAAATTTTGCTTAACTCTAAACTCGGCTCAATTTCACTTTCTATGGAAAATTATTCCTGATGATTCCTGTATTTATTTTTCTGTGACTTTTCCCCCATGTAAAAGACCATACATATCACACAGTCAACCTTGCTCCAGATTACATTCCTTCTAATACTCTTCTGCCCAATTAAACTTAAGGGCCTTGCGTGTCTTCCACTTTCTCAATACTTAGCATACTTAATGGTACTGGAAATGTATATAATTAATAAATATTTACTGGCATGACAGGACAAAAACAGCACATTAATTGGCAAATCCATAAATTATATATATATATGTATATGCATCTATTATTCCTCAAACTTAAGGACTGAAAAATATTCCATTAATATTTATACAAAATGCAAGAGATAGGGCTAAGTAACATTTACATTTTGCCTACGATGCTCTCAATGATCCATGCCACCTCTGAACAATATTGTCGATTTCATATTAGAATTTAAGATGTCAGTAAAGGGGTGAAATAACAAATACCCTGGCTGGGCACAGTGGCTCATGCCTGTAATCCCAGCACTTTGAAAGCCTGAGGCGGCTGGATCACGAGGTCAGGAGATCGAGACCATCCTGGCCAACACAGTGAAACCCTGTCTCTACCAAAAATACAAAAATTAGCCAGGCATGGTGGCATGTGCCTGTAGTCCCAACTACTCAGGAGGCTGAGGCAGGAGAATCACTTGAAGTCGGGAGGTGGAGGTTGCAGTGAGCCGAAATCTCGCCACTGCACTCCAGCCTGGCAACAAAACAAGACTCTGTCTTGGAAAAAAAAAAAAAGAAAGAAGGAAAATCCTTTTAAAAAGCTGTAAATGTTCTACAATGGATACCGACACTGGCTAACCTTTATTGGGAACTTACTCTCTAACTTACTGGGCAGCCTGTGCTGAGTGCTTTCAATGTGCTTTCTCATTGAAGGGCAGAGGCCACAGGCTGTACCTCTTTGGGTTGCAGAAGAGAGCACTTTGGAATTTTCCCCCAGTAGTTGTCATCAGGAACAAGTTTGTCATCCATGAGACAGTAAATGCAGTTAGTTTCTATTATGGCTGCTTCATAGAGTTAATCTTCTTTTGGGTCTCCAGTAGCTTGGGGATAAGAACAACAGGAGAGCATCACATTTTACATTGCAAAGTAGCTGGTTTAGAAGAATGAGCTAAGGGAGAAGAAAGGAAATTCAAGTCTTGTCAGTCTCTGAAGTATAATGAGGTCTGACATTGGTAACTGGTTTGGCCACCCAGAAGCTTGCAGAAGTCTTTGGCTGCAAGAGTGTGTATATTAATTCCTGCTTCAATGATTTAGATATAAGTAGCTCTACAACCAAGTTCCCTCTTTGTCTGAATTAAAGTTGCAAGTTCTGAGGCCTAAAAAAGAGAGGAACACAATTGCCTGGGTAGAAAAGCCCTTGGCTAGACAGAGTGGCACATGTCAAAACCAGAGGGAGAAACAGTGTGCCTGCAAGGAAAGCCTTGTGACCACGGGTGTGGGTGGATGCTGGTTACTGGGTATTTTCAATGACCTCAAGAAAATGTAACTGAAAGACCAGGGAGTATCAATTTTTTAGAGCAATAGTTCTCCATCTTCAACAGGTCACATGTGATGCTTTTAAAAAACACTATTCTTTGGGCTTTACCCCATGACAGTCTCATTCAATAGGTCTATGGCAGAACCTCAAAGCTACCTGGGATAAAGGACTTTAAAGTGGGGCCGCTTCCTTTTTTACACAGGAGTAGGAAGGAACCCAGGACCTAAACACTGCGGTGTAGGTCATAGTCCTAAAGCAACCCATTTAAACATGTAATGAAAGCTTGTTTGAGAGACATTCAGGAAAAGAAATCCTACCTATCCCTTCTCACTTGAATGCAACACCTGGCATTTGAGAAGCTTTGTGACTGATGCCAGGAAGAACACTCCACCGGTGTGTAAAGGAGATGTTAGCTAAAGCGTTTTTATTTTTCAGGTACCAACCTTCGCCTTTTCTATGACGTTTGCAAACTCTCCTACCCACAGGAAGCAGCAGTGGGGAGAGAGCAGGAGGAAGCAGTCCCCACTGTTGAGCACCGAAGCTTGAGGTTCCACCAGCCTGGTCTGCACGTGTCTTCTTCCTGAACACGAGGCAGACAGTCACCGTCTTTCCAGACAGAACGGGGATAGGATGCACGCCACATCAGAAGCATCCCTGCTGTGGACACTTTCACTTCTAGAGTCTTGTCTGCTAGTAAGAGTGCCCATGGCCCAGGGTGGCAGCAGGGGGGTTTAGAAAGGGCATGATGATGGCACTAGCGGCTGATTTCCTGGTTTGTGCTTTCCCAAATGTCACTCACTTCTCAGGACCATTATCAGTGTCATGTGCATGGGTTAATGAAGGCTCCCCCTTCCAGGGAGATGAGCACACAGGCTCCTTTTCCCTCCTTCACTCTTCTCCTGGGGTCTTACTCTCCCCTGGCCACCTCCTGCACCCAATTACATCTGTGGCCCAGGCAAGGGAAGCCACGCCTTCAAGAAGGGTCGGCTCTTCCCCCGGGGAGTTTCCACTATGAACCCTAGGGGTCTCTCAACAGGAAGGATGGAGCCGCCGCCTTCTGTGGCTTTCAACACCTTTTCCTAAGTATTTGTTGATTTTGAGCTTTCCACAATTACACTGATCATGTAGTCTCTGGGTTAGGACTCAGGACAGAGATTGGTTATTTGAGCTTGTCACTAGTCTTTTTAAATACACACAATAGGATAGTGGTTACACAGAAACATGCGGGAAACCCTCCTGGAGGGAGAGGATATTTCCTCCATTCTCATCTCTAGGATTCATCTATACAGTGGCCACCAGGAGGCAGCCGAGTCTCCTCCTCATGGCCCAGAGACCCCTGGTTTGTCTTTGGAATCTCCCTTGCTACGGACAGGAAGGGCACTGGAGCGGAATGCAGGTGGGCTTCATCTGCGTTGGACTTCCCTTGATTCCTTCTCCAAGCTGTGTCTTCCTCCCCAGTTCTGTACTGACTCGGGGAGAACTGGGCAGGGAGCAGAGAGCCCCTCTGATGACGTAGGGCACCTCTCGTAACTGCATGGTTGTGTGGCTGCCTCGTGGGGCATGGGGCACCAGGAGCAAAAGATGGGATTCTGGAGTGGGGGGACCTGGGTTCGAATCCAGCTCTGCCACCCAGTAGCTGCTGGGACCCCAGACACATTCCTGCCTCTGGAAGCCCTGGTGGGCAGAATACTTCCTATGTCATGGGATTTGGGGAAGCTTGAGAGACAGGAGGTTGCATAGCAAGGAACACACAGTAGGTTCTCAAAAAGCGTGCGTTCCCTTCCTGGCACATGGGATGAATTACAGAGTCAGGACTCCGTATGGGACCAGACAGAAACCACGGGCCCTGAGTCACCATGCCAGGCTGCTCTGAAATACCTTTAATCTGCAACAGCATCAGCCTCTTGTAGGGCACAGCGCTGTTGTTAGAGTTCTGTTCCGTCAGGTTGACGCTCCGCAGGATGACGCTGCTGAAGTTTTCTTTACTGGCTAAACCCGCCAGGGTGACTTCTGAGAAGCTGGAGTTGGAAGATACTGGGCGGGTTGAATAAGGAAACAAAACGCAGGAGGTTCAGTTACAGTGACAATATTTACAGTCAGAAATTATTCATAACTGACTCAACACCTTTGTCTTTTCAAGTTAATCCTGAAAGGGAAAACATACTCAAGTTTGATTAAATGTGCAATTCAATGCTTAACCACCATGTTAAGAATTAAATACAGCATTGAAAATATAAACTGCTTGTTGACAGGTGTCACACCGCGCTGTGCAGAGGGACAAGAACTGAGTGACGATGTGGACCAGCTACTTTAGTACAAAACCAGGAGCTGGATTCACTTGTTGCAATTCCACTGAAAGCTGTTCTAAATCCTAACAACTTTTACATGCCCAAATGTATAGATGCCAGATGACTGTTAGACAGCTTTCACCAAAAGCCTTTATATGTTTAAAAAAAAAAAAGTAGACACTCTGTAAGGGATGATTAGGTTCTAATCTTTTGCTGAAGCAAAGTGATCAACTAGACATTATCTTGAGGTCTCCTGCTCTCAGAGTTGAGATTGTAATTATAAGATGCCAGGTTTTCAGTGCAAACACCTATGGGTCGGTCAGTCATCACTAATCCAACCCCTGAGCCCCCCAAGAGTGGAAGCACAGGAAACACATGTAAGATTTGTGCTAACAAACCTTTATTTCTCCAACTTATTGTTTTTAAAAATGTATATGCTTGAGAGAAATTCAGAACATTTTTCACTGGGATTATGTTTGGAGAAATATGACAATACTTGTCAATTAATTGTGGTGTCGTGATTTTGAAATATGCCTTTTTTTTTTTTGAGAAAGGGTCTGACTCTGTCACCCATCCTGCAGTGCTGTGATTACAGCTCACTGCAGCCTTGACTTCCCGGGCTTAAGTGATCCTCCTGCCTCTGCCTCCTGATGTGCTGGGATTACAGGTGTGAGCCACCACACTCAGCCTGAAATATACCTTCTTAGTAAACTAGTTATAATGAAAAGACTCAACCACTTCATCTAAATACTATATTTCTAAGAAAAACATTAGGAAATAGGTTTATGAGTGTTATGGGAAAATGAAAATTATAGCAAGATTATTCCAAAAATCAAGATTGTGCATGCTATCAGCTCAAACCAAGAAAAGCACTGTTTCAGAATGATGGAACCCCACATTATTGGGCAGATAAGAGCAGTGTGGCTCAGCCTACAGTGAGACTGAGAGTCTGGAGCCTATCTCCTCACCTCCATTCATTGCCTCCAGCCAGCTCCCTCCAGCCAACATCCCAACTCCAAGAACGGGGTCTTACCAAGAACAATTAGAAAAGCACTGATGTATGTGTTAATTAATAATATAAAAATCTAGGATTACAGGCTGGGCGTGGTGGCTCATGCCTGTAATCTCAGCACTTTGGGAGCCCAAGGTGGGTGGATCACAAGGTCAAGAGATCGAGACCATCCTGGCCAACATGGTAAAACACCATTTCTACTAAAAATACAAAAATTAGCTGGGCATGGTGGCCTGCGCCTGTAGTCCCAGCTACTCGGGAGGCTGAGGCAGGAGAATTGCTTGAACCTGGGAGGTGGAGGTTGCAGAGAGCCCGGATCACACTACTGCGCTCCAGCCTGGGCCAACAGAGCAAGACTCTGTCTCAAAAAAAAAAAAAAAAAATCTAGGATTAGAAATTCCAGTGATTTGAGCTGTTTTACTGTAAGAGATCAAATGACTTACTTTTGAATAAGATTAAATGAAGAATGATTGTGTTCAGGATCTACAGATCTGAAAATGGCCAAATTACCATACTCAGAAATATCCATCTCTTCTAACTTCTAGAAAGAAAACTCAACAAAACAGGATAATTCGTAACCAGGCACGGTGGCTCGGGCCTGTAATCCCAGCACTTCGGGAGACCAAGGTGGGAGGATTGTTTGAGGCCAGAGAGTTTGAGATGAGCCTGGGCAACATGATGAGACCCCAGTCTTTAAAAAAAAAAAAAAAAAACAAAAGCCAAACCCCAGGACAATCTGAATTAACCAATTGAACAGGTGATACACACTGTGAGAATTTCTATGAAAAATCTTTAAAGTCTAGGTAAGTGTGCACATGTATGTGCAAACTTACTCCTTTTTACTTCATGAGGTCTTCTGAGCACCATTATTGGCCTTCACAAGGCAGAAAACCAAGCAATGAGTAAAGCATCGGAAGAAGCCATTCCCAAACACAGAAGCAGGGTGGGGGTTCAAATACTCTATTCTACTTTTATCCGCTTTGACTCCATGAAGGCAACGTTTAATCTCTGCTCAGTGTATTCCTGAAGGAGATCTTCTCTTGCCGCCAGCATTTTCAGGGGGTTTTTGGAGGCCTAAACCCGGCGCTTGGGCCTAACTTCCCACTTGTGCTCGGCCACGGAAGACGTCAATCTGCGGATGGAAGCAGAGCCGCGGTCCCAGTCTGTGACACCACCACCCCTGGATGACCTGGGGGTCTTGGACTCCACAAAGTATTTCCTGATTTTGTTACAAATCTTGCAACTCCTCCTCCCACCGCCTCTCCCCTGACATGGAGTCGTAGATTCTTGGAGATGGAAGAGGGATGCAAGCCCACTGAGTTCAAATCTCAGCCACACCCGGATGCCCCCACTCACTCCTGCCCCTTGGTCTCCTCCTGGGAGGGTGTGGAGTACTTCCGGGCAGCTCCTGGCTCTGCTAGACAGCTCTAGGGTTTAGGGAGCTCTTCCCTCTCCTTACCGCGCCCATGCACACGTCCTAATTCTCACTTTGGAATCATACACCCATGTCTACTTCTCTGTCTCCGGCAAGCCCTTCGGGAATTTGCAGACCACGGCTCCTTGAAGTAATCCTTTTCGCTCAGACTAAATTTTCTCCCTATGCAATAGCTTTCGGTCCCCTTACTGACCCTCCATGACTAGCTTCCACTCAACTCACTGCCCCCTCTGAAAAATAACCACTTTTTGGAAGAATATATCGAAATAAAATAGGCCCGCGAGCATCCGTGACCACCCCACATTCTCACAATTCTTTGGGGTGGAAAATCAGACTAGGGGAGGTGAGCAGACCGAGAGAAGCGATCTCCCAATAGACTCCTGCTGCCACTCTCCACCTCCAGCTACGTGGGCCTCTGTGCCCAAAAGACCTCTTTACGTACCATGGTGTCATATGTGTCTGTCAATATACATATATGTTTAAATTATGATATACAACTATTTAAACAGTGGCATTGGGTGGGCGGAAGATTGCGAAGTGGTTAAATAGCTGTGTATGCAAATACCCAAAATACTATTTTGAGGTGGAAAATGGCAAAGGGTTCATTTTTTAAGATAGGAAATGAAAATATGCAAATTGAAACAAATTGAACTAACTGAAACATGCAAAAAATATCTCAAGAGCAGTTTACAGAAAAACATATGATAAGGGAAGAGACTGTCACTCTGACAATTTCGCAGTTAAGACCAGATGGATGTGGTGGATTGCCGTGGGTGGAGCCTGTCTAGCGTGTCTCCCTCTGCTTCTGGTAATAGCATCTGGATTTTCCTTTGGGGAAACCACCTCCCTGCGCCCCCACCGTGGCTCAAGAGGAGACCCAGACACCCGCCTTTACCCAGTCAGCATCTTCTATCCCATTGGCCACAGTGACTGGTTTGGGGATGGACACGGGCTCAAGTTGAAGCCAAGAAAATCAAACCTGGAACTTCTGCTTGGACTACTGGGAAGACAAGCTACCCGTGCCGGGCTGGCCAGGGAGGCAGCCTTGTGACTCCAGAGCTGGGGTGTTCATCTGCCGCCAGGCCGCTGCCTAACGGAGAGTGAGGCCAAGGAAAACAGCCAAGACAGACTGCGTTCTGAGGGGCTTTTAGAACCCGAGGCCACTTCCGTACTTTTCAGCGAGTGAGCCAGTAAACCCCGCCGCACTTTTCAGCGAATGAGCCGGAAACCTGCCCCCCAGCACTTTTCAGCGAATGAGCCCGGAAACCGCCCCCGCACTGTTCGGCAAGTGAGCCAGTAAACCCCTCTCATTTTTCTTTTTGGCTGAAGTCGGTTTGAATTGGGATGTTTTTCTGGCACTTGAAATTGACGGGATCCTAATACCATAATCGCTTTTCCTAGTTGGTTTAGTCATGTTCCCCTGGGAAGAGAAACCCTTAGTCATCACTGAGAAAACCCGCAGATCTATTGATTTTATAAATGATTGGACGCTAAGTAACATGCCTTACTGATTTTCTAGTGAGCTGTACTAATTTGAGCCCATCTCATCCAAATATTTTGCAAAGTTATGAGTAAGAAATATGTCAAATGAAAGACAGGTGTTGAACTCTCTGCTAAGTGATATAAACATAAAAACTGCAAAACAGTATTCAAATTATGTGAAAAATTCATTGACTCTTTATGGCACAGGACAAGCATCTGTGGCCCACGCGGTCTGCCTGCATGCACATCTGGTCTGCCGTCTGCATGTTTTATCTGCTGCGAGGCTCCGTGCCCCTGGCTCCTGCCACACGGTGCCCTGGCTCTAGAATACTAACGCCGCCGTGATGGAGTTAGAAGGAGAAGGAGGCCACACTGGGGGAAGAGCCTCATGGATGTGCCCTCTGCAGGCGAAGGAAGCCCTTCTCAGTGGAGGAAAGACGGAGACCCAAATAACTCACTTGGGTGCATAAGGAAGACGGAGACCCAAATAACTCACTTGGGTGCATAAGGATCGAAAATGACATCGAAGTCCTCGTCCAGCTCCACAGGACTTCTCAGCATATTATAATCCACGTTGCGGTAAAATTTGGCAAAGGTTTCGTCATCATCCGGCTTCATCACCTCCTTCACAGATTTGCCGGTGACAGTGAGCACCGTTTCGTGCATCCTGCCAGCTATCAACAAACAAGCAAATGACGTAAGAGTTTTATAAAAACAAGGACTCCAATTATGCTTCACCAATAGTTTAAAAATTCTATTTCCTCCTAAGTTCCAGGAGTGGAAGAAATACGGTTGTGATATACAAGGTCCTGCGGTTGCTTCCTACCCGAACAAATCTGCAGTAAAACGGGAGAGAGGGAGGCTGACCTTACTGCACACAGGAGCCCACTGAACGCTTCTGAACCTGCACTTGCTTCTGTTGAGGGTAGATGAACCAGCCTCAGCCTCATTCTACATGAAGGGTTGGCAAACTTCTTCCAAAAAGGGCCAGCCAGTAAACATTTTAGGCTTTGCATGGGGAGGAGTGACATGGGGCCTGTGTTGCAACAACTCAGTTCTGCTGTCGTAATGCAAAAGCTATTGACAATAGTTCACAAATAGGCATGGATGTGTTTCAGTAAAACTTTATTTACAAAAACAGAGCTGGGCATGGTGGCTCACGCTTATAATCTCACCACTTTGGGAGGCTGAGGCTGGAGGATCGCTTGAGCCCAGGAATTCAAGACCAGCCTAAGCAACATAGTGGGACCCCATCTCTCCAAAAACAGAAAAAGAAAAAAAATTAGCCAGGCTTGGGGGTGAACACCCATAGTTGGAGCTACTCAGGAGGCTGAGGTGGGAGGATTGCTTGAGCCCAGGAGTTCAAGGCTGCAGTGAGCTATGATGGCACCACTGCACTCTAGCCTGGGTGACAGAGCAAGACACTGTCTCTAAAAAACAAACAACAACAAAAAACCAAAGCAGGTGGGCAGCTGGATTTGGCAGTGGCCATCGCTTGCTAACCCACGGGCTAGATCACTGTTCCACATTTGTAATAAATGCTTTGCTGATTGGCATTCCTTGCTTAGCTAGTTTAGTGATTATATTATACTTTTATATTTCTGTTCAGTGGTGGTTGTATTATTTTTAACCTTTTAGTGGTCACTGTCAATAGTAGGGGCTCCCAGTGCCTAGTATTTGATAAGTTTCCTGGATTGGACATTTTAGTCAAGAGATAAAAGGCAATTTCTGCATATTGCTCTTTTATTTTGTGTATTTCTTTGACTTTTATATTGAAATATTTATTTCAACATTCATTTGCCATAATTTTCTTTTAGAAATTGTTTGTGATTATAAGAAATAATGTCAGCTTTTACCTTATTGGAAACTGATAACATACAATTTAAAGTTCACCTGGCCCAAGATCATGTTGATTTGCTGATGTATAATAATCTGCTTTCAGAGTTATAAGCAAAATCACTTAGTTCACAATTCCAATTGGATGGCATCCCAAGGGCTTAGATTCAAGAACAAGTGTGTTATTGGGAGTCCCCAATTTAGTATGTTATCAAATGAATTAGGGCTTGATAGTCTAATCAGTCTTGACCAAAACTTCATTTTTTGAAGATAACAACAAAGGCAGTGATTACAGTATGAATTAGGAAAGCCATAATAGAAAGAAAACAATTTAGCTGAGGAAGAAAAGCAATCAGAATTAGGATTTAGAGATTCTGAGAGCAAAGCCTTCTGGCTTCCAGTAGGTACGTTTTTGTTATTCAGTCTTCTTAGAAAGGTTTCCAGCCTGTCCAGCTTCAGGTCCCATTCTAACTGCGTATCTGGTCTGGCTTCGATATCTAGGCAAGCAGAAACCGTCAGTGAGACAGCATCACTAAGGCCTCTTCTGATCAGAAACTGCTTGGCGTGGCCGGGGCCTTGGTGACTTACTTTCCAGGGGTTTGGAAACGGGTGCGGTGCCTCTTGTTTTACTGCAAATGGGTGAGGCTACTGGGGTTATGGCAGTAGGTGAAGCCAAACCTGCAGAACACACAGATGAGCTACTGAGCATCTCAGGGTCACTTCTGGAAATCCCTGGGACCCTGACCGATCTCCAGGAGTCCCAGGGTAGATGGCACAACATATAATAATTTACACACATGCAGGCACACACACAGACATTTCACAGGTACCGCGACTGTGGGACAACCAACTGCAAATGTAGACAGGATTTTATTATTTCCAAGGACTGTAGTGGCAGACAAGCTGATATTCCAAAATGAACGGTGGAGATGTGGAAAAACAAATCCATGACACGTAGACTTGAGCAAATGCAGCTGTGAGTTCTGAGGCCCTTTGGAGATGGTAGGGGCAGCTGAGAGTGCATTAGTGCCATCTGCAGAATGAACTGTGTCACACTTGCCAGCAAGTTGCCCGCCACACTGGAGCTCTCCTCCAAGCTGAGGGGAGGGAGGGACAGTGGCCTTGGGGACATGACACAGACAGTAACCCAAGGAGGGCCAACCTTTCAGAAGAAACCACAGACCAGGGCAGGTCTGTACCGACTATGAGTGTTGGAAGGTCCAGTCCGTCTCCCGTGTGGGCAGAAACAGGAAATGCTTTTCCTCGTATATTTACCGAGAAGCAGGGTGGGGAATCTTTAAAAGGGAAAGTGGTGAGAGACACATGAAAGGGAAAGGGAGGAATTCCTGCATGGAGAAAGTATCCAGCTGGAAGAAGAAAACTTAGTAAAGAGAAGGATGAGTATCGCTTCCCTAACCTAAGTGGAAGGCATTGGAAAGAAAACTAATCAGTGCATTTACAAAAAAACAAAATGAGATGTGAGTGTTCTCTGTACTCATTTGTAATAAATGTGAAATCCTTAGATGACATTGCCACTTAGATGACAATGCATCCCTGGATGAACAACATCGAGAGGATATGCAAATCACTATCACAAGGAAAACCAAATGAATGAATGATTCTGCTCCTTCCTCCTGTGAACGGGAGAAGTATTATAGCATTAAAAAATTTAATAAAAAATACCATTAAATGGTTTAAAACTCAAGTTTTAGGTAATATCCTAGAAGTACTTCTCATTTTATATACATGTTTGATTGATGATGTCATTAAAAGTTTTAAAAGTTGTTTCAATTGCCAGAACTGCAAAGGGTTTATATCCATGAGAAATTAAACTTTCTTGAAAGATTTAAAGATAAAATCTGGTATCACAGGGTGGGGAGGGAAATCATCATTCACTAGAAGGATGCTTAAGAGACATCAGAGGAGTTCATTAGCACAGAGGCCGTTAACTCCGCAGCTGATAAACAGGACTGGCTCTGAAGGCTGGTTTCCAAAGCAACCGGAGAAATCCATCCCTGTCTTGGCCGGTGCCGGGCAAATCCGCTGCCATGGCTCCCCCTGCTGGCGGTTCAGGCAGTGGCACTATCCAAAAGAGCTCTTCTCCCAGCTAGAGATAAGCATCTTTAGGCAATGAATGGCTCAGGGCATGGAGATGCAGATTACAAAATGTTAAGACAAAACAAAGATCCCACCATAGCTCTTTTCAATGAATTCTAGGTACAGCAACCAGTCACCTACTGTCTTCGGGAACATTTTCACGTCTCTCTTACTCCAGGTGTGGTTGGAGTACTTGGCTTCCAGGAGAATCCTAGAATACCACGGGAACCTTGTGGAGTGCTAACCGTTACACAGAATCAAGGAATATAAAAAAGGGAGAAAGTCCTAACGTGGCTAGCAGGAGAAGAGAGGTTTCTGGGGTAAGAGAATGAAGGTCAGGTCCTGGATGCCTCCTGGCAACGCGCTGAGAGGTGGTCACTCCTGGTGGCCTGATGTTTCTGGGAGATAGGACCCCAGGCTGTTGTGCAGGGGGTTATTTTATTCTGCAGTGAATGTAAATCGGATACCATATCACTGCAAATCAAAAAGAGCTAACGACTCAAGTGAAACATATAACCCAGGAGGTGATGGCAAATATTAGAAACAGAAGAGACAGTTTTTTCATTAATTAGAAAGTATAAGAAGATAATTTCCTGAGTGAGCCATATAACACCTGTTAAATAAAGATCCCTAATATATTCAGGAAAATATGAAAGCGAACTCATCCACCGAGAAATGGGAACTGTTGCTTCTACAAACCTGAATAAGAGCAAATCTATATCCTCTGATGTCAATGTGGACAAGGGCAGTGGCATTTGGTAGTAAGAACCCACTTACAAATAAATTCAGATTTTTAAGATGGAAGAGGAAAAAAGAAACCAAAGCAGAAAGTGATCAAGATGAAAGTCTGGGCTAGAAGTTGGAAAACCTGAGGTCTGGTTCAAGTTCTCAGTTCCAGTTCTACTTAGTCACTCTGCGCCTAAGGATGCGCTTCTGTTAAAGAAGGGTTGGGGCTCACGTTAAAGGAGTTTAAACATGAGTATCCAGTTCTGTGATCTGATGCAGGAAATTGGCAAATAATTTACTCTAAGAGTAAATTATCTTCTCTCATCTTTTCACAATTCCAAGATGAGGCTGAAGAGATGTATTGGAAGGGATTCCCCACTAAGATTTGAGTTATTTACAATTCAGGGATTTCCCCTCCTTTCCTTCTGCAAACATTTATTATGTACCTATAATGAATTAGGTACTATTCATGAAAGCGTGGACCCCTAAAGGTTCTGAGAAAAAGGAAAGCTAAGCCTATAAAGTTGATGACAAGATGTTAAGACAAAGTGAATGTGAAAATGTTTACCACTAAGTTGGGAAATCTGCTTTTAAATAATAGCTTAGAAAATGATGGTACGTGCATATAGGTGACAAAGGGACCCCAAATTTTAACGATTTCCTGCAGGATATGAAACAAAGCTCCAAACACTCCTATGAAAACTTAAAGCTCTCAGATGACTTTACTAAGTATTTCATATGTAAGTCAATTTCATAAATGTTTGAATACAGACAACAAATCAGTTCCAAGAGCTCAGCAGCAAAGAATGGACTGCAGCAGAGACATCCCACTGCCTTGGAACTGAGGACATATTTTAGACATCTATTAAAGCATATCCAGGATTGGCTTTGGTCAGTCAGAGAAATCAGGTTTGATGGAGAAGGACCCAGGAATTAATATAAAAGGAAGAGGAGACAAACTTCTCTATTGTGAAAGGCTGACTTGGGGTAAATGGTTGCCAGGTCACAAGAAAATGGAAACGATTTAAAAGTAATTATGGGAAAGGACCAAGATTTGCTAGCAGACCTGAATTGCTTTTGAAACCTACAATTGCATTCAATTCTAAAGGGATAAGTTTTGAAATAGTGACAAATTAAATTATGCATTTGAAGATGACACTATTTATGACAAAAAGATATTCAGTAGGACTATCTCACAGGACCTACCCAAAAAACATGTACAGAATGTCAGTAAGTTTAAAACTTTTTAAAGAAAGCTGGACACGGTGTCTCACGCCTGTAGTCCCAGCTACTTGGGAGACTGAGGCAGAAGGATCACTTAAGCCCAGGAGTTCGAGACCAGCCTGGGCAACACAGCGACACCCCATTTCTACATAAGAGCTTTAAAAAGCCAGGCATGGTGTTGCATACCTGTAGTCCCAGCAACTAGAGAGGCTGAGGTGGGAAGATTGCTTCAGCCCATGAGTTCGAGGCTGCAGTGAGCCATGACTGAGCCACTGCACCCCAGCCTAGGCAAAAGAGCAAGACCCTGTCTCTTAGAAAAAACTTAAAAAGACCATGGTTTCTTCTTTTAAATTGAGCTATCACGTACCACCATGCCCTCCATGGGTAAGTGTGCTCACATGTATGCATTGTGCACACACCACACACATGGACACACACACACACGTGCACACACACGCTGACCTTTCTTCACCATCCTGCCAGCCACAGTGAACTGGGTCGAGTCGTTGGCCGCTCCTCTGCCTCTCGTCTTCCAGGCCTCCTCTCTCACTGTGATGAGCTGCTTCCTCTCCTCAATCGTCATTTGGCTCTCTCGACTTTCTGTGACCCGCTGTTCATAAATGTACAGAAGAGAAAACAGGAGAGAGAAATGACAGCGGTGTGGACCTCAGCCTGCAGCATTTCATGAGTGAAAAAAGCAGGTAGACAAAGAGGAGTAAGTATATTGTCCAAAGATGTTCAAAAATGTTCTGTCTGAAATGGGCTCGGCTTCCTTACGTCCAGGTTGGGTGGAGATCACCACTGGCGATGCTGTAACTTTAGATGAACACCTTTGTCCTGTGACTTACCGGTTTGGGGCACTGGAGCACCAGAACAATCCTTTGTAAGCACAAACAATTAAAAATAGATTGTTTTCATGCCCTGGACTCTACAGGGTTTTAAAGTTTCTCTGTCTTAACCCATCTAGTTAAACTTGGTTAACTGGGAGATTTTTATCCCTATATACTCACAAAGAACATGATTGATCTAGAAAACTTTATCCACGTGAGCACACAAGGAGCTTGCCCAGTTAGAGACAGGGAAGGCTGGTTAGGAATAAGGGGCAGGAGAAGGTTTTCTGGCACTCTGCTTGGTTTTTCCTGCAGCCACTGATGTTCTGAGGGCAGGTAGACAACCAGGAGAGCCCACAGAAGTGGCTTTAAACTGTGAGACATCTGATGTTGAGGGTGAACTATGCTGTAGACAAAACCTACATGCACGGTAACATTTCTACTTAAAATGCTCTCAGCAGTTTCTAATTGGAAAGTTTCTGGAGAGATCTGCTTCTTCCATTTCCAAGCCATTGGTGATGCTCATTAAGCTTGCGGTTGGGGATGTGGCAGGAGGGGAAGGGGAAGAAGCTACAGAGGAGTCAAAGGGCATCAGGAAAGGAGGAGGGGCTCAGGACAGGCCTAGGATGAGGAGATGGGACTGAGGAGGGAGGGAGAGGAGCAGCGATGGAGGCAGAGGACAGGACTCACGCCACTGAGTGATGTGTATCGGGGAGAAGAGTGTAGGTGGTGGTCGCGGGCAATACCAGGGCAGGAGGTCCTCAAACGCTGGCCGGCAGAGTTTGCTTTTCCTCTGTCTTCAAGCCATCCCTCTCTGCACCGCAAGATCCCTGTTTATGGCGAGGCACTGGGCTGGGTGGGGAGCGGGGGAGAAGCACAGGAGCTGTGGAGCTAATGACAAGGAAGGAAGAGTGCAAAGGTGACCCCTCCAGAGCAGAAGGCATGTCCCTGGCCGTCACCTGCAGGTCTCCTCTGGAAGGGGGTCTGGGGGCCGGCGATGGCCTCCTGGGTTTGCCCTCTCACTTTCCACTGTCTCTTGAACCCGAGGAAGGCTGTTGCTGCTAGCGCATCCGCTTTCAAACTACATCTGAGCACTCCACACCTTCTTCTAGCAGGTCCCCCAGATTGCTGCTAGTGCATCCGCTTTCAAACTACTTCTGAGCACTACTCAACTACTTCTAGCAGGTCCCCCAGCTTTTCTGCCTTCCTAAGGAGTTTTCCTTGGCTAAGAAGTCAGCATGGATCAATGTGATCCTAAGGCCTCGTGCTGACACAGGGGAGGACTCGGAGAGTCCCGAGTGAAGCCCATCGTAGAGATTCTCTTCCCCGATGCCTTTCCTCCTCACTATGGCAAACCACTTCCCTTAACTGACCCACGAGAGAGAGGTTCCTAATTCAGGAGGGACAGGCAGAGAGTGGAGACGGGGGCAGTTCATTTTTTTAATGCTCTGGAATGATGGGAGTTGACAGAGGAAAGGCGCCTTCCCTTCTTTTCCAGCAGCACAAAACCAGGTCTGCACTGGGAAGATTTGGTTTAAGCTATGAACGTGGACTTCTCCATCATCTAAGTGATGAATCTTTCTTTCACAGGATTCTTCTATAAAGCCCTCATAGCCAGAAGTGATTTCGAGGTCCCTGCCAACTTAAATTAGGTTAAAAACCTTTTCCTAAAGAGATATGACAACCAAACGCGATGCATGATCCTGGCTTGAATCCTAGATGGGGTGGCGGCTACAAAGGGCATTATTGGAGGAAATTGACAATTTTAAGATGGGCGTGGATCAGATAAATATTGTATCAACATTAACTTCCTCAGTTTGGCCACCATATTGTGGTTATGGGAGAAAATATCTGTGGCTTTAGGAAATACGCACTCAAATATTGAAAGGTAGAGGAGCACAATGTTTCCAAACTACTGGCACATGGTTGGTGTGGGAAAAATGAGATGGGGGAAGAGAAGGCAAGAAAGTGGGGTGAGGAGTGGAGGGAGGAAGGGAGGGAGAGTGAAGGAGGGGGGCCAGTGTCAACAATGAGTGGTTCTGGTAAAGAGTATGAAAGTGCTCTGCCTATAATGGAAATTTTTCTATAAGTTTAACATTTTATCAAAATTAAGATTTACTGATTTTTTTTAAAACCCTAATTTTTCTGCTTATGATTGGCGAGAAGCCCGTAATTCCAAGTAACTCTCTGAATCACGTATCCTTTTTAAATAAACGATGAGGTTCACTTGCCCGAAAGACCTCATCAAAATTCAACAAAGAGAATATGTTTTCTTTGAAAATGAAGTTTCAGGAGTGAATTTTAATCAAACCAAGATGGCACTTGGGTTCAAATATTTCCAAGAAACGTATCAAGTGCCAAGAAAGTTGGCGTCTCCAAAGGTCCAGCCATCACCATGGTGACTCACTATTCACTTAGTCAACTCTGCGGTGAATTATCTCAGGCATCTCGACAGTCCGGGGTGGGGTAGTGGGTGTGGATGGTGACTCAGAAAGATGGTGGCCTTGAGTCAACAATTTTGTTTTTCAAAGCACTGGGATTCCCCCAGAGCCCTTCATGCACATGATGGATATGAACCCTGGGACAATATGACCTTCTTAGAATTTAAAGCTTCCATTTCTTTGCCAGATCTAGGTCAAGAACAAATAATTTTTACTCTCTGCTAAATGATAATATTAAACATAAACGTTTTTGCTTCTCTAAAAATTTCTACTTAACATTGCTACTTAGTAGGGTTGGCTTATGGCTCCCCAATTCCTGCTATCTGACTTTACATGGCTCTATAAGGAGGTAAATAATATATAGGCTGTTTATACTCCAAAGAATTTAACAAAAATCTATCACAAGTTGCTCTTCTATTTTGAACTCAAAGTGTGAAAACAAAGAAAATGGATATCTTTGTCCATTTGCTTTTTCTCAGCTTCTTCATTATTGTCTTGTTTTTTCCTTCTAATTTTTTCTTTCCTTGTTTAGAGAAGGACATATGTACATTAATAAGTACTGTATCATTTCCCAGGTTTAGCCGATACAAGTTGAGTGTTGACTGGAATCGTAAGAGAGAATTGGAGAAGAATCTGAATAGAAACCTCTACCCCATCTGTCCTTTATTCTTTCAAAGATAGATCCCATGAATGTGGTGGGGAGAGGCAGAGGGAGAGGGTGGAGGAGAAAATGAGTATTTGTGTATGTGTATGCACGTGTGTGTGTGTGTGTATAGAAGGTAGTGAAACAGGTAGAAAGGACGGTCTTCTTTTAAAGATGGTCAGAGACTTGGTAAGTCACAGCTGGAAACTATGCAAAGAATGAATTAACATGAATGCCTTTAGGTTGCATGATGTTGCTGATGGGTTTGCTTCTGTCTTTATACATCGACTGAGAAATCATAGCAAATCTCACTTAATGTTTCTCACACAGGGATGTGATCCAACCAGAGAGCACAACTAAGGCGTATTATAAGGATTAGGGTAGATTTAAGGGTAAAACTCCTCCACAACCGGAGAGCTTCATGGGAAGAAAATACTGTGATCTGGCTTTTAAATTTTTATCTTATTCACATCTAGTTAAACTAAACTATAAAGGAAGAAATTATAAGAGCACGTATTAAGCAATAGAAAAAAGGTCAAAGTAATAAAGTTGTACTTTTCAGTTTTCGAAAACACTAGCATCATTTCGATTTCTACACACTGTGAAAGAAATTTAGCTTTGCCCCTTCCTTAAGAGAAATTTCAGTCCCTTGTCACTGCATGCAGCCTCAAGTAGCCTGAACAAAAGATGAAGATCACGGGTCTAGGCTCAGACCTTGAAGTAATTGTTTTCCAGTCCTGTCACTATCTACCAGCTCCTAAGATGAAAAGAAGGGAATAAAGTGAAATCTTCTTCTGGTACAGCCCTGAAGCATGAGAGAAAGGAATTCAGGCTGAAGCCTGACACAGAGACAAACAGTCCATTTAGACAGAGCCTGTGTGCTGTTTAAATGCTCTGTTTTCTTCTCTGAACCTCTGTATTATTAAGTATTAAGACACCAGTACTGCTGGAGGAAAGAAAAGGAGTGACTTGACCTCTGAGAACACAGATGAGCTAGTGCTACATACTTAGTATATAAAATATTTACATTCAGCTGGGAAAAACTGGTCAGAAGTAAAAATATAGAATTTTTTGAAATTTTAATTTTGAAGTGATGAAACATAAATGTCTTTGGCAAATGTTATTTTCTCTTAACAATATATAGAGAGATATTCCATGTTCATGGATAAGAAGACTCAATTTTGTCAAGATGTCAGTTTTTCCCAACTTGATCTATAAATTCAGTGCAGTTCCAAAGTCCCTGCAAAATATTTTGAACATATTGACAAACTGATCATAAAGTTTACATGGAGAGTCAAAAGACCCAGAATAGCCAACACAACACTGAAGGGGAAGAAAAAAGTTGGAGGACCAACACCAGTCAACTTCAAGACTTACTATAAAGCCTCAGTAATCAAGATTGTGTGGTACTAGTAAAAGAATAAACAAATAGATCAATGAAATAGAGAGCTCAATAGTAGATTCATATAAATACAGTCAACTGATCTTTGACAAGGAGTAAAAGCAATAGAATGAAGAAAAGATACTGCTTTCAACAAATGGGTGCTGGAATAACTAGACACTCACATGTGAAAAAAAAAAAAGATCCAGGTACAAATCTTCCACCATTCACAAGAATTAACTCAAAATGGATCACAAAGACCTAACTGTAAAATTCAAAACTATAACACTCCTAGAAGATAACGTAGGAGAATATTTAGATTATTTTGGGTTTGATGATTAGTTTTTAGATGTAACAGCAAAGGCAATATCCTTGAAAGAAATAACTAACAAGCTGGACTTCACTGAAATTAAAAACTTCTGTAAAAGACACTGTTAAAAGAATGAGAAGACAAACTATGAATGGGAGAAAATATTTGCAAAAGACATGTCTGATAAAGGACTGTTACCCAAAATATGCAAATAACTCTTAAAACTCAACCATAGGAAAACAAACAACCAGATTAACAAATGGGAAAAAATCTAAATAGATACCTCACCAAAGAAGATACACAGATAGAAAATAAGCATATGGAAATATGCTGAATATCTAATTTGCAAATCCCTAATGATGGGATTTGCAAATTAAAACAAAGTGACACTATTACACATCAATTAGGATGGCAAAACCCCAAGCACTGACAACATCAAATGCTGGCAAGGATATGAAGCAACAGGAACTCTCATTCATTGCTGGTGGAGATGCAAAATGGTGCAGCCACTTTGGAAGACAGTTTGGAGGTTTCTCATAGAACTAAACATACTCTTACCATGTGATAAAGCAATCATGCTCCTTGATACTCAAATGAGTTGAAAACTTATGTCCAAACAAAAGCCTGCACATGGATGTTTATAGCACTTTTTTTATAACTGCCAAGATGTGGAAGCAACCAAACTGTCCTCCAGTAGATGAATAGATAAATAAACTGTGGCATGCCCAGGTAATGGAATATTATTTGGCACTAAAAAGAAAAAAGCTTTCAAACCATAAAAAGACATAAAAGAATCTTTTTCTTTCCTTCCTTCCTTCCTTCTTTCCTTCCTTCCTTCCTTCTCTCTCTCTTTTTCTTTCTTTCTTTCTTGCTTGCTTGCTTGCTTGCTTGCTTTCTTGCTTTCTTGCTTTCTTGCTTTCTTGCTTTCTTTCTTCTTTTTCTTTCAGTTGGAGTCTTGCTCTGTCACCCAGGCTGGAGTGCAGTGGCATGATCTCTGCTCACTGCAACATCTGCCTCCCTGGTTCAAGCAATTCTCCTGCCTCAGCCTCCCGAGTAGCTGGGATTACAGGCATCCGCCACAATGCCTGGCTAATTTTTGTATTTTTAGTAGAGACGGGGTTTCACCATCTTGGCCAGGCTTTTCTAGAACTCCTGACCTCGTGATCCGCCTGCCTCGGCCTCTCAAAGTGGGATTACAGGCATGAGCCACCACGCCCAGCCAGAAGAATCTTAAATGTATATTGCTAAATGAAAGAAGCAAATCTGAAAAGGCTACATAGCGTATGATTACAACTATATGACATGCAGGAAAAGGCAAAACTATGAGACAGTAAAAACTTACAGGTTTCCAAGGACTGGGCAGTGAGAGTGACGAAGAGACAGCACACAGAGGATCTTCAGGGCAGGGAAACGATTCTGTATGATAGTGTAATGGTGGACATATGTCACTAAGTATTTGTCAAAACCGAGAGAATGGACCACACCAAGAGTAAATTTTAACATAATCTATTAACTTTGGGGATAATGATGTGTCAACGTAGGTTCATCAATGGTAGCAAATGTGCCACTCTGGAGGGGGATGTTGATAATTGGGGAGACTGTGTGTGGGAGGGCAGGGATGATGTAGGAACCTTGCACTTTCTGCTGTGAACCTACAACTGCTCCAAAAAAATAAATTCTTCTAAAAATTATATCTAGTTGTCCCTCAGTGTCTATGGGGGACAAGTTCAAGGACCTCCTACAGATACCAAAATCCACAGATGCTCAAGTCCCTGAAATAAAATGGGGTAGGATTTGCACACAGCCTGTGCACATCCCCGCCGTGTACTTTAAATCATTTCGTGATGACTTATAATACCTAATACAAGGTAATGTTATGTAAACAGTTGTTCTGCTGTATTGGTTTTTAATTTTTTAACTGTTGTATTGTTCTTTCTTATTGGTTTTATTCCCAAGTATCCCTAGTTGGTTGAATCCTTGGATGTGGAACTGGAAGAGATGAAGGGCCGACTGTATACACTTAAAGACTTCAGTAATATATCTTTTCCTTTCAAGTTTAATATTGGCTTATTTCAAAGAAACACAAGCTCATTTCCCCCGTTCATGATGGGATAGGAAGTTTGCTCCACATTTCAGCCCCTTTCTTGGGGTGGACACTGGCTGGGTACATGGGGCCTGGGCTCTTACAACCAGCATTTCCAGGAGAGTGCGGGAAAGGCCGCCCCAGGGAGAAGAAGTGGGGAGTTTCCATTTGTGAAGAGGCGAGATGACTACGGGAGGACCCCAGACACCTTCCCTGTCAGCTTCGCATGTGAAACCCTGAGCCACTCATTCAATAACTGCTGGTGCTGCTGGAGCAGGTCCATCACGGCACTGTCAGAGGCCACCTGAGAGCTAAGAAAGCCCCAGTCCTGCTGGGGAGACAAGGCCCTAGAGGGAGGGGACAGAGGCCCTAGTGGGAGGGGACAGAGGCCCTAGAGGGAGGGGACAGAGGCCCTACGAAGGAGGGGACAGAGGCCCTAGAGGGAGGGGACAGAGGCCCTAGTGGAAGAGGACAGAGGCCCTATGAGGGAGAGGACAGAGGCCCTATGAGGGAGGGGACAGAGGCCCTAGAGGGAGGGGACAGAGGCCCTAGAGGGAGGCGACAGAGGCCCTAGTGGGAGGGGACAGAGGCCCTATGAGGGAGAGGACAGAGGCCCTATGAGGGAGGGGACAGAGGCCCTAGAGGGAGGGGACAGAGGCCCTAGAGGGAGGGGACAGAGGCCCTAGTGGGAGGGGACAGAGGCCCTAGAGGGAGGGGACAGAGGCCCTAGAGGGAGGGGACAGAGGCCTTAGTGGGAGGGGACAGAGGCCCTAGAGGGAGGGGACAGAGTACCTATGAGGGAGGGGACAGAGGCCCTAGAGGGAGGGGACAGAGGCCCTAGAGGGAGGGGACAGAGGCCTTAGTGGGAGGGGACAGAGTACCTAGAGGGAAGGGACAGAGGCCCTATGAGGGAGGGGACAGAGGCCATAGAGGGAGGGGACAGAGGCCCTAGTGGGAGGGGACAGAGGCCCTAGAGGGAGGGGACAGAGGCCCTAGAGGGAGGGGACAGAGGCCTTAGTGGGAGGGGACAGAGGCCCTAGAGGGAGGGGACAGAGGCCCTAGTGGGAGAGGACAGAGGTCCTAGAGGGAGGGGACAGAGGCCCTAGAGGGAGGGGACAGAGCCCTTAGTGGGAGGGGACAGAGGCCCTAGTGGGAGGGGACAGAGGCCCTATGAGGGAGGGGACAGAGGCCCTAGAGGGAGGGGACAGAGGCCATAGAGGGAGGAGACAGAGGCCCTAGAGGGAAGTGATGGGGCAAAGCCCTACAGAGAGGAGATGGGAGCCTGGCATTGATGGAAAAGCGGAGCTGTTTTGACACCAAGGACATTCCACGGGGAAATAAAAAAACAACTGTTAATATTTTTCATGTTATTCACCTACGGAGTGGCTCAGTCCAGGCAAGGTCTCCCTTCCAGAGTGAGTGCAGCGAGGATGGAGGGAAGGGTGAGGGGGTTCATGGTCTCTTGCTTTAATAGGGTCATTGGAACCAGCTCCTCCTGGTTCTTTAATAGGGTCATTGGAGGGGCCTCCCCTCGCTGAGTCTTCCTCCCTGTCCCTCCACACCCCAAACCGGCTCCACCATATCCTCCTCCTCTATAAACTGAGCAGGACAACATCCTCACTGGGCCGGAGCAAAGAACACGGATGCATCTCCTGGGCTCCTGACTCAGGATCCAAGCTTGGAGGCTGAAAGGGGACACACTCTCCTCTTAAACCAGTTTCATGACTACGAGGTGAATTAATACCATCAAGTCCACCTGAAAATCTGAGCCAAGGATCAGTGTGTGTGTGACTGACCCTAAATATATGAAGAACCAATTAAACACACATATGCACACACTTAAAGACACACACACACTCTCATAGACACACACACACATAGACACACTCTCATAGATACACACTCAGCACACACACTCATAGATACAGTCTCATGGACACACTCTCATAGACACAGACACACTCATACAGATACACTCTCACAGACACACTCAGAAACACACTTATAGATACACACACACTTTCATAGACACACACACACTCATACAGACACATACACTCATAGATACACTTTCACAAACACACACTGTCAATGGTACACACAGACATTCTCTTATAGATACACACACAATCTCATGGACACACGCAATCGTACTGAAACACACAGTCCTCTTTCACAGTGAAATGTAGCAAAGAAATTATTTCCCCAAATTAAACAGAAGTTCTTCCCCTGCGGCTCAGAAATTGCAGTGAGGCTTAAGATGAGCGGCTTTTCCTCACCCGATTAATCGACACAAAAGACAGGTATTTATGGGCAGCAGGAATAGCACGATAGTAAGTAGAAGCATATACGGGTTCCTACAGAGCAAAGCAAGAGGATTTAAGATGAAAAGAGAAGATTTATCAGAGCGGGGCCGGGCAGGGACGTGGGGGAGGGAGAGACAAAACAATGATTTTTCTAACAGAATGTTAATTTACTCATTGCAATTTCAGTTCTCTTTTCAAGAGTGTCCTCCCTTGAATGCTAATGCTAAAGTAAATCCACACAAGTGCGGTAAATATACCTGAGTCAGCTTTGTGCAGTAGTTAAATGAGTTAATTTATAGAAGATTGTCAGCTACAGAGAGAGAAACCATGACTTTCATTGACAGTTTTAACATTAAACAGAAAATATCATCTTCTTTAAAGTATCTTCATTACATGATTAAAAAATAGTTTAAGGGCATGGGCTCAGCTCTCCACTCCAGACAAAGGCTGTGTCTGGTCTGGAGATAAGAAAAGCACCAGGGAGGGTGCACGAAGGAACCACCCAGGATCAGGATTACCCACGTGAAGTGTAATTCTGGCCACCATCAAGAGGACACCTGTGTTAGAGTCAGGCTTACCCAAAGCAGATTAGAAATGGCACTATCATCCTCAACTCCTCCTTCTTCCTGCAGGTTAAAACAAACAGGGAACATGGCAGAGTATTGGAAGAGAAGAGCCTGGTCAGGGCATCGCAATCACCTTCAAGTATTTCGTGCCTGGGTTCAAACAGCAGCATGCACGTGCTCACACAACAGGGTGATGTGAACCTCAGGCCAACTGATTCCCTGACCGCAGAATGATCATCTGGAGTTTAGAGAGCGTTCCCTCAGCCTTTCTCTCCCTCCCATCCTCGCACTTTAAAGTGACTTCATTCTCCTGAATTATGATCTGGAATTTCAATGGCAGCAGACACTGAGAATATAAATGTGCAGATTCACCTTTCTTGAAATTTCAGGGACTTGTTCTGGGGCTGTCATGGACACTGACCTCACAGCTGCTGAAGCACAGTGGGATATCCAGTTCCCTCTGGAACTCAGAAACAGACACAGGGTTTTAATGGCCAACTCTATGAAGAGTTTTTGCTTCTTAGAAAAGGTCTGATTCGCTGGAAAACTATCTTCACAAAAGTTGGGGGGTCACCGTGTATGTCTTAATGCCAACTAAGCTGAAATGGGGTTGGAATTGAAAATAACTATTTGGTGAAAATAAATACAAAACCGAAAGTTAGTTGTAACAGAGAATCCTGCCAAACCACTTCTTTGAGACTTTGCTTCATTTCATTTTTCTCTCTCTGTTGAAATGAGTTACTCTGGCCTTCCCTTCCCTTCCCTCCCTTCCCCTTTCTTTCTTTCTTTCCTTCTTGCTTTGTTGCCCAGGCTGGAGTACACTGATGTGATCATGGCTCACTGCAGCCTCGACCTCAAGCAATCCTCCCACTTCAGCCTCCCGAGTAGCTGGGATTATAGGCGTGCACCACCACACCTGGCAAATTTTTGTATTTTTTGGTACAGACCGGGTTTCACCATGTTGACCAAGCTAGTCTCAAACTCCTGGGCTCAAGCAGTCCTCCCACCTTGGCTCCCCACAGTACTGGGATTACAGGCATGAGCCACGGCACCCAGCCCCAATATAAATCTTAATATAAAAGACCCAAAATGGGCCAGGCACAGTGGCTCATGCCTGTAATCCCAGCACCTTGGGAGGCCGAGGCAGGTGGGTCATGAGGTCAGGATATTGAGACCTTCCTGGTCAACATGGTGAAACCCCATCTCTACTAAAAAAAAAAAAAAAAGTAGCCAAGCATGGTGGCGGGCCCCTGTAGCTGAGGCAGGAGAATTGCTTGAACCAGGGAGGTGGAGGTTGCAGTGAGCCAAGGCCGCGCCACTGCACTCCAGCCTGGGAGACAGAGAGAGAGATTCCGCCTCAAAAAAAAACAAAAAACAAAAAACAAAAATGAGATGCTGGCTAGAGCACCTCAAATATGTTTTCTTTTGGGACCAATCCCTTGACAGAGACAAAACAGTTATAGAGTTTTCAAGGCACCCTTTAATATATTTTTAAATGTGACTCCAAGAAAATTTCAAAATGACCTGTGTGGCATACATTCTATTTTTACAGGACGGTGCTGACTTCCATGTTGCACATGTTTTCACAGGAACAATGGAAGGAACTTCTAGAGTCCCCTCTCTTTCCTGCCTCTTCCACATTTCCACAGACTGCACACTCACGGCAGCAGCCTCTCAGCACACAAAAGGAACGTAGGAACCGTGAAGGGCGTGATGAGCTGACCATAATGCCGGCTCCTTTCTGCCCTTGGTGCTAAAGATGGAAGTTTCCGGCACCTGCCCTCCTGGGTACCTCTCCATCAGCAAGGCTAGAGCTACTCCGTGCAGCAAGATCCCCTGTTCAGGCCCCATGTGTCATGACTGTCTGTCCTTCTCCAAGGCAGCATTCAGACACCCCGCAAGCAGTGGGCATGTCAAGCCTCCTCAGCTACTGGGGGACTCCCTTAAGACAGACCAGGTTTAAGGCGCCTCACCCACCACATCTGAGCACAGCCGGCAGGTGACTGAAAACAGTGCCAGCCCTTGGGAAGGAACGAACCGAAGGGTTGTCAGAGGCCGTGTGAGAAACACCTGACCTCAACAGAACCTGAGATTGCCCAATGTGGGCTACAAAGGCCTAAAATAGATCCGCTTATTTTAACTTCAAAGAGCTTATTGTCTCCAGCCAAAGGGAAGCAGGCCACTGAGAAGAGTGGGAGAGTTCACTGTCTGCAGAAACAGCAGCCTCCACGCGCCCAGAGGCAGCATTTCCCATTCCAACCCTAGCCTGCTTGGAAGCCCCGGGGCTTCAGGTCACTGGATTATCGACCCCAAGGGCAACTGCAGTCAACTGGCCTCTCTTGCCTTCTGAAAACCTTAGCCAGCATTCAGGTGGTTCGGATCTCATCCTCCACTCAAAGCCTTCTGGCTTCCACACCTAAGGTGATCCTCCATTCTTCTAAGGGGGCAGTGCACCCATTTTACTATTCACCAGGAACCTCTTTTGCTTCGTGCTTTTTGGCTTCATTTAAATTTCCACCGGCTCTCTGGGACTCCCAGTTCCTGATGGGCCGGGGAGTCTCTGCACCTTCCAAAATGATGGAGAAGGGGCCAGGCGCTGCTTGGTGCCAGGACATAGTAGTTGGCAGGTTTGCTAATGAGGAATGTGTTAAAGTCGTTTCTGAAGCAATGATTTCAAGATTCTTTTAAATAAAGTTTGCGGGTAGCAGGGACACATTATTTGACAGATGGATTTTCTTTCACTTCAGGATCTCATTTTTGAAATCTGAATTTCACACGGTGTGTGAAAAATAGGCGCATGTTATACTTTCTAAATATCTAGTTATATTTGAGAACTTTACAAATGGCTGAGGGTTAAATGTCTTTAGTTATGTTATCTTTAACACCATGTATGTCTCAAAGAAGAGAATTCAAATTGCCATTCCAGTGTAACCTAAGAAGACACAGAAGTATCAGATGAAATAGTGTCAGAACTCCTGACTCACACTTCTATGTGCACATCTCATTTTTATGTACGTTTCTTAATGCATGAAAGTCACACTCATCATCTCTCCCTTCCACAGATGCTTAACTTATTTTAGAGCTAGAAGGGGCCTGGGGATCATCAGGTTGAAAGCATTCTTTTTCTTTTCTACTTGAAGACTTCTGATCCTAGAAAGTGACCAGGGAGTGCGTCACCGGTGAATCATTTCGCCTCCAGCCAGAAGGTGCATTTGCAATTGTAGGGCCAGCCAGCAAGTAAGTCACCATCGGTTTTGAAAGTGTGCACTACCTGGTCAAAAGCTGGTCATCATCACATCTGCGATTTAACAATTCATCAATACTTTCGCATATGAAATGCTTGCTAGTATTGATCACCATGCATTACCTAATTTTGTTTCAACTTATAACATACATTACTGTACATTCTCAATAAAAGGCATAGCTACTCATGAAACATGCTTAAATGATGAACTAAATACTCGTAAATCACAATTATGTCCTTGTTTTTTATACTTAGGTTTAAAATCTCTGCATAGGAAACACAAGTCCGTATTTTACATGGAACTTAAAGATATTAGTGGTGAATTCAATTTTTTTCATTATAAAGGCTTTAATAACACACGAAAGCCAGACTTCATTTAGAAGGTTTTTAAACTGAAGAAAAAGTCCACACTTTAAAATTCAGGCACTTGCTTGCTGACACAGTGTGTGTGTGTTGCTGATCCCAGTTCTGAAACATCTCCAGGCACAGCCTTCTGCCCAATTTTAGCTGCTCTGTGACAGGTTCTCAGTGTGTACCCTAAGGGCAAAAATGCACAAATGCTTCACAGAGTAGGAATTAGGTGGCACACGCTTGTCTCTTTGATGCACTTCCAAGAGTGATGTTAGTCTGAAGGCTTTTCCTAACACAGGGAATGTTACCTTCCTGACAAGGGACTGCCCTGCAGGCTGCTGGATGGTGCCTTGCTGCCTTCCTGCCTCCTCCTGAGTCTGTTTCTCCAATCTTCCTCCCCGCTTTTCTTCAACAATGCCAATCTAGGAGGAAAACATGCCAGCCACAAAGAGTTCAGCACCAAACTCTTCCTTGTGATAGAACCATAATCTAGGTAAGTGAGGCGGCTTGGGCCAAGACACGACCACGACCACCTCATTGTAACATTTTGAATTTTATTTATTCTGAAGATAGCATGTCTGGAAAAATAATAGAGTCCCTTTTCTAAGATGTCCCCGAAGATTTTACAGTTGATTGAAACACAGAGCTGAAATCTGACTTGCTAGATAAAAGATGCACCATTATCCCAGCCAAGAAATGTTTTTCCTTGCCCTTGGGCTGAGAGCAAGAGAACCGTTCTGAGAGAAAAAAAAAAAATGCCTTCTAGCGACGCCTTCTGGTCAGTTGGTGAAATAACATGAAAGGACTAAAGCTGTATCGTAGCTCCTACTTGCAGAAGAGAATGCAGACGTGGGCTTAAAAACATAAAGCCATGAGGTACTAACAGTCTCTTAATATCATCCCTTTCAATTAGAGGTAAAATTTGATGTTTATGACTGTTTCTCTTCAGATATTCTAAGCCCTGTTCTTTTCCTATAAATGAATTTGGTCTTTCTAATCTGTCTTCTTTAAACAGAAACTATTTTCTACCAACCCGTTTTAAAAAAATTATCACTTCAACTTTCCTCACAGGAAAGACATATACAAAAAAGGAATCTAATTAACTGAGGTTGTTACCTAACCCACTTTAGTTCAACAATGGCATCACTAGGAATCTGCTTGAATATTGGAATCTTGAAAGGTTATTTTTCACAAACATAGGCTGTTTCAGGTAACTGTATTGTCATGAATGAAGAAATCTTAGGCATTTGCATTGAACGAACAAACATGGGAAAGATAAAAGGTAAAACAAAAAAGGTGATGATCATTAAACTCATCTGAGCTGCTGTTCAAACAATTTAAAGAGTAGGGAAAAAACCAAATAACTAGATCCCTTTCCCTCTGTGCTGGACTTGATGGGCCAGGTCTTCTCAA
Source organism: Gorilla gorilla gorilla (assembly GCF_029281585.2). Taxonomy (NCBI): domain Eukaryota; kingdom Metazoa; phylum Chordata; class Mammalia; order Primates; family Hominidae; genus Gorilla; species Gorilla gorilla. The sequence goes on from NC_073232.2 coordinate 88,421,394, forward strand.
CATCACTAATGCATAATCCATAAATGTTGTATTTTTTATTTTTATTAATTTGTTTTAGAGACAGGGTCTTACTTTGTCACCAAGGCTGGAGTGCAGCAGCATAATCATGGCTCACTGCAACCTCGAATTCCTGGGCTCAAGTGACTCTCCCACCTCAGCCTCCGGAGTAGCTAGGATGACAGGTGTGCATCACTATGCCTGGCTAATTTTTAGAACTTTTATTTGGTAGAGACAGGGTCTTGCTCTGTTGCCTAGGCTGGCTTTGAACTCCTGGCCTCAAGCGATTCCCTGCCTCAGCCTCCCAAAGTGCTGGGATTACAGGCATGAGACACCGCGCCTAGACAACAGTGTATTTTTAAGCAGCACATCAGCTCTGGTCCCAATTTGTCCACTAACTCCCTTTGAGTACCTCGGTTCTCCCTCTCGTATCTGTCACATCAGGAACTGGACCAGATGATCTCTAAGAGCCCTTCTTGCAAGCGTCCCGATTCCCCTTAAATATTTGTTTTGGAGATGGGATGACATATATCCTATGATAAATGTTTTGTTAAGTTAATAAGAAAACAAATTTTGTTGTATTTAAGAATCCAGTGACATCTACATGTGTGTACACAATTACACCTATACTGGTCTATTCACTCAGTCAAATAATGGAAAGTAAAGCTGTGAAGAAAGGAGACCCCCAAAGGGGGCAGGAGCTTCAAACTCTGGATCTGTCCCCTTCCTCAATCTCTTCCTTCTCCCCTCTTCATTTCTGTTTTCCTCTTTCTGCTAAGTGGCAGCAGATAAGATCTCAAGTGCTCAATCTCTAGAACTGGGGTAAGGCTGCCTTATCAATCTCATGCAGATCCCTTTGGGTCAAGGTCTCATTTAGTCCTAACTCCTGTAATTCTTGAATGTTTAACAACACCCTGCATGCTACAAGAGCTAGTTCATGGGCTTGGACACGAAGTCTAAACTCCTTCAAGAGTTTTAATCTGCACCATTTCATACTATATAATGACTATGATTCATCTTTTCTCCAATTATTTTGAATGAGTCAGTTTTATTCTAATAAAATAATCTCACAAAATAAAATCATTAAAAGAAATTGGTATTTGCATGCTGTATTTGAGCTTTCAAAGCTCAAATCAATAAATGAGACTTTCAAAAAGTAAACATGCCAGCACTTTAATACCCAAATGAGAAGTCATTCCAGTTCATCATCTTGTGGGGCCAGACACTCATCTCACTGATATTCTCCTTGCAAACTGGCCTCAGAACCAGCTTCTCTCACTTCACCTTTGACCCAGGCCAGCAGCTATTCCTCTTGACCATCCATCTTGTTAATCAGATTGGATCTAAATGATGAATTTTTAAAAGATCAAATTCATCTTCCTGAGTTGAGTTCTTTAAAAGTCATGAGCTCTGGTCTTTGAAGACCTTCTCAAAAAGAAGCTGCCAAAAGTCTGGGGCAAGGACACCAGCACCTATGTCATCGGACGATTTCCCTGGTGGTTGCTTTGTGGCATCTAAAACTGACTTAGAAAAACACAAGCTGTGGCATCTGAGATCACCGCCTCGTCCATCTTGTACTCTGCTGATCTGCACGGCGACCCCTAAGACACTGGGAATTGTTATTGCCATTCTGACGGACAAGGAACGTGGGTACATCCGGGTCAAGAATTCCACTGACTGAGGTCACACTGGATGTTAGTGGGCAGAGAGACGTGACTGCAGCCCTCGCCTGCCTGTGCGTAGCTTGTTTCACTGCGGTACAACATTAGCTGACCGGACACATTTTTGCCACACCGTTTTAGGAATGGCATAGGATTCTGGCTTTCTTCTAAGGTTTTTCCCACCATGGGATGGCCTCCAAATAATTCCTCCATTCCAAAACCCTGAAATTTTGCTTCTACATGTGCTGGCAGGGTTACCATTGGGGACTTCTGAAGACTACAGAGTAACCAGAATAATCTGGAAGAAACTGTGCTTCCAAGGAGCCCACCTGGCACTTGGAGCCAGCCCTCGGCTCCAGCCTACGGAGCACATGATGAGTAACTCGAAAATAACACGCGCTAAAACTTGAGTGTGTTCTTCCTGTCCCTTTAGATTTCCTCATTGGTGTCCACCACACTGAGGAGGGAGGGAGATCTTCCCAAATGTGTTCCTTCCTCCTGTGAGCTCACAGCGCTCCGGCTCACCGCAGACCACCAGGCTCTGAGAGGGTCGAGGAGCCGACGTCTGGGCCTACGCAGGACATAAATTCCTGCCGGAGCAATTCAAACAACTGTCAGCGCTTCTAACAACTGCCAAGCCGAAGTGCTGTTTGCAGGACTGTGATGCTGGGAGCCTGGGCAGCGGGTTGGCCTGGGCTGTGTGAACCCAGGGAGAGGCACGACACTGGGCCGCTCACCCAACGCCTGGCCCAGGGCCACCATGACAGGTGCCTGCCAGGACACCCAGGGAAACAGTGCCTCCTCTTCCATGGCCCACACTGTTCCAGCAGGAAATGCTGGCCTGAGAGCCCTGCTTGTTGAGAACAAGGACTTCAGGCTCAGAGCAGTCAGAGCTGGGTCAAACAGGAGACACGACAACCATGTGCCCCTAATATTAAATAAGGTGTGTTTTCTCTCTCTCTTTTTCAGAATTTTCCCTTCATTTTAGAGAATTACAGGCACCCCATAGATCTCAGATAGGGCTGAACAGCACACACAAGTATTTATATTAGATCTTGGTCTTGGCTGGTTCACAAATTGGAGACGTGAACAAACTAAAGTGTCTTTTAAGTGGGAGACAAATCAAACATCAGAAAAGGAGGGCCAGGTGTGGTGGCTCACACCTGTAATCCCAGCACCTTGGGAGGCTGAGGTGGAAGGATCGCTTGAGGCCAAGAGGTGGAGACCAGCCTGGGCCACAGAGCAAAACTCTGTCTTTACAAAAAAACAGAAATAAGAAATCAGCTGAGCATGGTGGTGTGTGCAGGTAGTCCCAGCTACTTGGGAGGCTGAAGCGGGAGGATCATTTGAGTCCCAGGAGGCTGAGGCTGCAGCGAGCTATGATCACACCACTGCACTCCAGTCTGGGTAACAGAACAAGATTCTGCCTAGAAAAAGAAGAGAAAAAAGAAAAGAAAGAGAGCAAAGGGGAATTGCAACTCTATTCTTATTCCCACATAAATCTGGGGCCCTCTAGATGGCTGAAATCTCCCAGCTACAAGATAAGAACCTGGAGTTTGTGGAGACAGGGAGACAGCCTCTGGCTGGGTGGGATATGGAAGGGTGGATGGTTGGGGCGGGGGCCGGCAGGCAGGAAACACAGGAGCCTCCAGCCGGTCCCTCTAGGGCAGAACGTCACAGAGGCGTGAGGTGGATTCTGCAACAGTTCAGGGAGTTCTACGAAGTCCTAACACGCCACCAACTTCCCAAAGTGAAACAATGGCTCTTGTATTCTTTTCCAATGTTCTTCTTTGCCAAATATGAAAGCTCAGATGCCACTGTTTCTGACATCGTGGAAATAAGATTTCTAAAGGCCTAATGTACTCTTTAAGCAATAGCAAATGTTTTATCCCTAAATAACGTAAGAATTATTTAATTCACAATCTTTCTCAAAGAAGTTCCCAAACAGAGATAATTTAAACACAAATAATTTAGACAGTTATAAAACAATGATTTTACTAATCCAGTGGGAAAAGTCGGTTGCATCCTATGTTTTATGCTGGTTATGGTTCAAATTTGACATTCACAATGTCAGAAAAGATGAAAACAGAAAAATAACTTTTTGGTATATTTTCTTGAGCAGCAAACATTTTCTAAAAAAGGAGGGTGTGGAGGGTTTCCTATAATTTCTTAATTTCTCCACTTTTTGTCTCCAAGTGGGGATAATATTGCTTTCTTCTGAAGGCTGTCTTCAACATCAAATGAGGTATCACGTGCAAAATGCGGAAGGTCTGTGATGCTGGGTAGCACTGAGCATGGAGCATTCAATATAGTCAGGCCCCAGACAGGGGAGAGACTGACGCAACAAGGCTGAAGAAGACAGACCTGCCCTCCTTAGCGGGCGCAGCCATTTATAAAAAACGATAAAGGAAATCTGTAAATTCCAGGCTCTATTTCTTAGACTCTGAAATGTGAATGTGGATGCGTAATTTTAAATAAGACCTGTTAAGAGCATGTGAACTGAGAAAATTCATGAAGAAAGAGGGTGTGTTTTTCTAACCTGCTGTCTAGCTGGAATTTCTGTCCTTTTACCATATTCTCCTGGTTAGAGCACACGGGGTTGGCTGCTCCAACACTAATCTGAGCACACCACGGTCTCGCCATGGACCAGGCGAGAGATGGAGACATGGCACCTGGGTCAGTTCTATTCACTACGTGGCCCTGGAGGCTACCGGAGCCGAATCCCTCCTTTAGTAAAATGAAGCAGTCAGAGGTGTGTAGAATAAAGTTGGAAAGTCCTATGATTTTATATATTTCTTTCTCAAGAAAGAAAAGTAAAGCCCAAATAAATGTAGGAATAACATTCTTATTTTAAATAGTTTAAGCTTCATTATTTCATTTTCACAAAAGGGAGAGATTAAAGTCTCATTTAGGAAAAAGCTATCACAGATAAATTGTAAAAATCTGTGGTTTAGGCTGGGTGTGGTGGCTCATGCCTGTAATTACAGCACTTTGGGAGGCTGAGGCGGGTGGATCACCTGAGGTCAGGAGTTCCAGACCAGCCTAGCCAACATGGTGAAACCCCGTCTCTACTAAAAATACAAAAATTAGCTGGATGTGGTGGTGCATGCCTGTAATCCCAGCTACTTGGGTGGTTGAGGCAGGAGAATCACTTGAACCCGGGAGGCGGAGGTTGCAGTGAGCCGAGATTACTCCACTGCACTCCGGCCTGGGTGACAGAGAGAGACTCTGTCTCAAAATAAATAAATTAAAACAAAAAGAAATAAGAAAATTGGGTTTTTTGTCTTTCACAGAGAGTCCTAAACATTGACAGAATCATTCCACTTCACAGCCGTTCCTCATCTGCACCCATCCCACCTGGACACGAGGCCATGCCCCATCTATACCTGTCCTACCTGGACACGAGGCCACTGACTTGCCTTTGAAAACTCTGGGGGAGAGCCGATGCGAGCACAGCGTGGACCACCTCATTTCCAGGTACCATGAACTATTAATTTTCTTTTCTTTTCTTTTTTTTTTTTTTTTGATATTGCCCTTTTTTTTTTTTAGGATAGAATCTCACTCTGTCACCCAGGCTAGAGTGCAATGGCACAATCTTAGCTCACTGCAACTTCCAACTCCCAGTTTCAAGCAATTCGCTGCCTCAGCCTCCCGAGTAGCTGGGATTACAGGTGCCCGCCACCATGCCCAGCTAATTTTTGTATTTTTAGTAGAGACCTGGTTTCACCGTCTTGGCCAGGCTGGTTTTGAACCTTTGACCTCGTGATCCACCCGCCTCGGCCTCCCAAAGTGCTGGGATTACAGGCGTAAACCACCGCACCTGGCCTAATTTTCTTTTTTTCTTTTTTTTTTTTTTTTTTTGAGATGGAGTCTTGCTCTGTCGCCCAGGCTGGAGTGCAGTGGCGCGATCTCGGCTCACCGCAAGCTCCACCTACCAGGTTCATGCCATTCTCCTGTCTCAGCCTCCCACAGCTGGGATTACAGGTGCCCGCCACCATGCCCAGCTAATTTTTTGTATTTTTAGTAGAGATGGGGTTTCACCATGTTAGCCAGGATGGTCTCGATCTTCTGACCTCATGATACACCCGCCTCGGCCTCCCAAAGTGCTGGGATTACAGGCGTGAGCCACCGTGCCCGGCCCAATTTTCTTTTTGATATGAAATCTCATCTGCCTCCTTATAATTCTACACATTATTCTTACTTTTGGCCTCTGGAGCAACATAGAATAAACCTGTATTCCGGCTGACAGTGTTGTCAGTTCTTGAAAATTGCCACATGTATCTGTCTGGGTTTCCTTCACCAGGCCAAATCCCCTGAGTCTTTCAGACATTCACCCTCATCAGACTGTGTCTCGGCCTATCATCCGTTCAGTTCCTCAGGATATATTCCAATTCGTCAGCGGGACTTTTTTTACTGGATTTACTTTCTATTAAAAGAATATGTTGTTTGTTCTAATTTCTTTGGGGCGTGATTTTTGCTTTTTCTTTCAGAGTAGAAAAAAAATCTGCCCTTCTATCAAATCTGTTTCTTCCACTGGAAGGTTTCCACAGCTCAGTCAGGATGAAGACATTTTGTGAGCTGAGACTAATGATCATTCCTTGTGCTAGTGTTACAGTTACAAAGACCAAGCAATGTTTACATCATTTCACAGGCAAAACTAGGGGGAACTGGTATACAGTTGGTGCAGACATTTTACCGCATGTGTGCCTTGACCAGTGGAAATAGTAATTCACCAAACACGTGTGAGTGCCCGCTTGGGAAAGAAGATAAAGTCTGCACGGGCTGTTCTTAGCCCAGCAGGAAGCTACAAGATGTTAAATGTAAAAGCCCTAATGCTGGGAAGCATCAGGAGGCCTGGGGCAGCCTCCAGAGGCAGCAGGAGTGGGTGGACAGAGAAGAGATGGGGGTATGGTCAGAACTCACTGCCCTTGGAGAAGGTTAAACGGAGAAAGAGATGAGGGAAGGTTGATTTTATGTTCCCTGTCTCACCCGCCACACCCAGCCTCTGGCGAAAACCTGAGGATGCCTAAAATTAAAGGGTAAGGAGGAGTAGAAAGGTGAGGATTAAAAATGCATGGAGAGAGAGGGAAGGGAATTGAAGCTAATTCTTGGAGGAGGCAGGAAGGGCCGAAAGGAGACTGTAAGCTGGAGGTTAGGGAGAGAGTTCTGCTCAAGGAAATTCGGACAACACCATACGCATCTACCCAGACATGGTTGGTCACTTAGGAACAGCCTTACCTTTAGGAAGTGCAACTAAAAGCTGAGCATCGATTCCTCTTTCGTGGTTAGTGAGCTGTTCTTTATCTTCGAATGAACTCTTTCTGAAAGTGAAACATTACTCCATTAATAAAGTTAAGTCCATTTAAATCAAGATATGAAATTAAGTAGAAAAATGCAGAACATAAAAATTATGCCATTGTAGATTGCAAGTAAAACATTTTATATTGGGGAGTAAATTGGTAGCTTTTTTCATTTACTTATATTTCCGTAAATATTGTGATTTTTTTGTGCAAGTAAGTAATTACAGCAGGATTGGCGGGTGGTGTGGTGTGTGGGGGTGAAAACATTGCTGAACTGGAAGTTGTATGCTTTAGCTCGGACTGACCCCCTCTTCTCGACCTAGGAATAGCTGTGCAAGCTTGGATTCATTACTCAATCTCTCTGTGCTACAATTTCTTCTTCAGAAAATCAACAACTTGTCTAGGTGATCTACACGCTGTCCTCCAGTGTTAAAATTATATTGAAGTAACAGATGCCTTCAAACAACCAAGTCAGCAAAGCATGGTCAAAAGTTTGGAAAGCCTCATGAAGACTCGTGTTGGAATAAAAGAGGAAATGAAATGGGAGAATAATAAAGGAAGTGAGCCCTTACTGTGGCCTTTCCCACATGTTAAGCACACCCCATGTATCTCCTTAATTATCTCCGCAAGACCCTAAGAGGTATGAACTACTCCGTGGTGTGGTTATAAAGGTACAAATGGCCCTGCCCTCTTGCCCCGCCCACCCAGGCCCTCCACCTGGCCCTGCAAAAAGCACCTGCTTTGTAATATTGACTGGTGGTGTCAACACTCCCACCCACCATGGTGGATCTCAGGCTCCCACAGGACTCACTGAACTCAAAGTCGGGAGAGAGGCACGCATGTCTGGCCGCAGCACAACACTGGAACTAGTACCATCCTCAGTTTACAGATCTGGAAATTGTTACATGATTTGCCCAAAGACTCATATTTGACAAGAAGAGGAGATGAGATTCAAATCCATCTCCTAGTTTCATACTAGGCACAGTCACCCCAAGACTGCTGTGTACCCAACTCCATGGTCTTTGATGTGGCCGGAGCGGGCAGGGCAGAGGGTGCTGCTGCCTCGAAGGAAGAAAACAAACCTGTGGAAACAGGGAACTGCAGTTCCTCAAGGTCAGTGTGACCTCCAGAGGGGGAAAAGATGGGCTTGAAAAAGACTCACTGTGAAGCTGACCTTCCCCCTGTTCGGGTGCATTTCCATAGAGGCCAAGGAAGAGACCGAGGAAGCCGCTGCGCATACTGTGTAAGTGGGACAATTGATAACCTCTACCCCCTGTAAAAACTACAGGGAAAGAACTTCCACACAGTCCAAAGCACGGCCACCATCCCGCCCTCCTAGAACCAAGCCCATCTGAAATCTTCGTCTTTCCATATACAATGTAGCAAAGCTTACATTCCATAGGTAAGTGTGTTCACATTATTTAATGAAAAGTCTTGAGAATAATTAGGCTTCATAAGCCACACTCCAGATTGGCTGGAAGAGCCTAGGACACCTGCCTAGTCAGAAACTTAGAATTAGCACCGACTTCTAGACACTGAATTGTAAGGCAGTAACTACTCCTTTCAGTGTAGAAACCTAAAAAAATTAAATAATGGCAGAAATGTACCCGACTTAAGGAATGGCATGTTATTTTAATTGATGATTTAATTGCTAATTTAAACATCTTGACTAAGCTCTGTACTTTGGGAAACTAACATCTTTTCAGGAAAAAACATCTACATTAGAATGAAATAATGTAATCCTTGAAATATTCAGCTTGTTGGGCCACCGATCTTGGGGTACAAATGCTATATCTTATTTTCAAAAATAAACATCTGTCTGTCTTCGTTTTCCTCTTTCTTTCTGTTTCTCAGAAAGCTCAATGGAGCCACTAATGAAAAGCAAGAAAGTGTCCCTGAGTTAAATACTCCGCTGAATTTACAGAGTGAGCTTTACGAGTTGTCACCGGACACTCCCTGGCTTCACAGGCACTTATTTTCTCGAAACACGCTATAAATAGTGCCAGCACCCATGTGAAGTGCAGCCTTTTGATGGCAGGTCAGAAACCAAAGAAAACCAAAGGTCTAAGAGGAAAGTCTCTGATGCTTCTTAACGTGGTTCACTCGACATGCTGTTTCCTCCCCCTGAGCTCTCTCCTCTCCAGCCTCCTGCCATCGTGTGGCTTCGTCTCACTCCTCGTCTGGGCCTCAGTTGACTGGTCGTGTCCTCAGGGCAAAGCACCCGGACCCACTGCCTATTCGACCAGCAACAAAAGTATATTACACACCTTGGTAATCCCGGCACTTTGTGGGGGCTGAGGCAGGAGGATTGTTTGAGCCCAGGAGTTCGAGACCAGCCTGGGCAACATAGCAAGATCCCATTTCTGCAAAAAAAAAAAGAAAGAAAGAAAAAATAGCCAGGCACAGTGGTGCATGCCTATAGTCCCAGCTACTCAGGAGGCTGAGGTGGCAGGAACCATTAAGCCTAGGAGTTTGAAGCTGCAATGAGCTATGATTATGACACTGTGCTCCAGCCTGGGTGACAGAGTGAGACCTTGTCTCTTAAAAAATTAATTAAAGTATTGAATTAAATATTATTTTTAAAAAATTAAAATATGCCAAATGAATGACTACTACAAAACACTTCAAATGAATACTACAATTCACCCTGAAGTATTTTTTGTGTACCTTTTATGCAAAGTTGATGTGATGGCCAGGGGCAAAATTATTACAAACATTAAGAATAACTAGAAAAGCATACAGTCAATAACATTAGTCATAAGCTCCTCCTCCCTCCCTTCCTTCTCACCCTCCCTCCTTTCCTTTCTTCCTTTCTTTCCTTCTTTCATCTTTGGATAGGACATAATTTGGAACACCTCATTCCTTAGTACCTTTGCTCAACTTGCATACATGTGTGAAAAACTGGCATAATTGTACATATTTATAAAGTATTGATTTTAGAATCTGCAGCTTCCAGGTAAACATTTATTACTGAGTCCACACGGCTGTCATCACCCTCTGGTCCTGTCTCTGCTGCCTCTCTTCCCTGCTCCCGTTAAATGACTGGGGGTTTCTGAGAAAGCAGATGAGCAGACAGGAAGAGCTGGAGCAGGCAGACTGGGCTGGAAAGTGTGGCTCTGGCTCAAGGTGGTGCCACAAGCTGTGATTGATGCAAGACCCCTCAAATCAATAAAAGAAATCAAGTTTCTCTCTCTTTTTTTTTTGAGGGAGTCTTGCTGTGTTGCCTTGCCCAGGCTGGAGTGCAGTGGCATGATCTTGGCTCATTACAACTTCCACCTCCCAGGTTCAAGCAATTCCCCTGCCTCAGCCTCCCGAGTAACTGGGACTACAGGCACGCACCAGGATGCCCAGCTAATTTTTGTATTTTTAGTAGAGATGGGGTTTCACCATGTTGGCCAGGATGGTCTCGATCTCTTGACCTCGTGATCCACCTGCCTTGGCTTCCCAAAGTGCTGGGATTACAGGCGTGAGCCATCACACCTGGCCCAAGTTTCTTGCTTTTTTTTTTTTTTTTTTTTAAATAATGTTTCTTCCCTGAACTTTCTCTACCTGAGGGCACCGATCATCAGTGAAATTACAGGTAAGACGCGCTCATAAAATTCAGGACGGTTCATCAGTGAGCACCTCTTTCGGCTCATCTGACGCTGATGAAACACAAGCACCTGTGAGGGTCCAGACTTTCCTCTCCTCTCCACTTCTTCTGACTCAGAGGCCCCCCAGCGGGACACTGGTAGGGCCCATTACTAACGCACACGACTGGTGACCCCAAAAGCACGGAGCTCTCGGATGCTGGATCCTGCCCTTCCTCCTCAGTCACCCCCCAACCTCAACCTCCCCAGGGACAAAGGGGTGTCTGTATGGATAATCTCTGCAGGCCTTGATGTCTCACTACAGCTCAACCCAAAGTAAGAGCCTATGTTTCAGTAGGGAAGCATCTCTCCATAGATACTAAAGTAAATGCTATCCACTTCATTTTCTGTATTTTGATTTTAACTTTCTAACAGTGAGAAACACCTTTTGGATTTTGATCCAACTCTCTTTGTCTCCCCTGAAACAGTGCTCGTTCTTTAGGACTGATTGTGCCACCACCCCCCTTCCTCTGCTTCAATAATCTAAGAGAATGCCCCCTGCTTCCATGGCAATTTTTCTTTAAAATGGGTCCCATTGGCCAGGCACGGTGACTCACGCCTGTAATCCCAGCACTTTGGGAGGCTGAGGCAGGTGGAACACGAGGTCAAGAGATCGAGACCATCTTGGCCAACATGGTGAAACCCCATCTCTACTAAAAATACAAAAATTAGCTGGGCATGGTGGCACGCGCCTGTAGTCCCAGCTACTCAGGAGGCTGAGGAAGGAGGATCGCTTGAACCTGGGAGGTGGAGGTTGCAGTGAGCTGAGGTCACACCATTGCACTCCAGCCTGGCAACAGAGCGAAATTCCATCTCAAAAAAAAAAAAAAGATGTGTCCAATTAACCTACTTAAATCCCTACCCATAGCAACACGGGGGAATTTTATCAAAGGGAAAGGAGGATACTCTGCTGTTATTATCTCTATTTTTTACAATGTGGAATATTATTACAAGGGCTATCCAGGACCCACACAGGGACTGTCCAGCACCCACCTCCACAATCTGCTCATTCCGCTACTGAAGTTTAAATTAGAAGATACGGGAGACGAAGCCCCATTAGCTCATATTTTCGTCTCTTTTAGCTGGTGTCTGGTTGACCAGATTTCTTTTAAGGAAGCAGGCTCTTGTACCTCCAGCCCATTTCACACTTAGCACCATGGCACACAGGCTGTCATTTTAATAGGTATGCATGACATAATATCCATGATTTGAGAATAGCTGTGTCTCTTTGAGTCTCTGTCCACTGACGTGTGTGACTTTCATACTGCATGCTTTTCCTGTCCTTGAATAAGGAATGCCTTCCTGTCTCTTTTTCCCTTAGTCACTTATTAACTCCATGACAGTTAAACCAACCTGCTAGGGACATATTAGAAACCAAGCCTCAAATCCTATTAAAACATGGCCAAGATGAGAAATACGGATGCATCCCATTAAAAAAGTAACATTTCGTGAGTCAGTTAAGACAACCTCACTGATTACCTGGATCATCATTGCTCTAATTAACTTTATACTTAGATGTGCCGCCTGATGATATTGTGTGTAAAAATTAAAGCATAAACACTTAAAAGATGTGGATGAAATACACCAAGGATTTGTCCCATCCAGTGTGTTTACAAGATCAACTGCCATTTTCAAATGCAGAGCAGGCTCAGCCTGAGGAGGACAGGAGTTAGACCCCTGTCTATCCTAATGTTGTTGAAATGCAAACCCTTTTTGGTCAAGGAACAATGTCATAATACCTTAGGCACAAGAGCAACTGTGTGGAAATGGGGGCTGGGTCCTTCCACTATAATGAAGCACAGATTGAGATCTTTGCCTGACTGTGTAGGGGGACAACTTTGTGCCTCCATTTGAAAATATCAAACTCCATTAATGACAGTGATCTACTAAGAAGCACCTGAGATACAGCTACTGTGTATGGCATAGACATTCATTTCCACACTTCCTCACATCTATGATGATGTGTCATGGAGTTTTAGCACATTAGGCAAATCAAATTAGCACTCATAATATTCTGCAGCCAAGGGGACTGGAAGTACAGAAAGATTGAGTTGGGAAGACCAGGGAACAAGAACTCACGTGGATGGATGGGTGGATGGGTGGATGGATGGATGGATGGATGGATGGATGGATGGATGAGTGGATGGAGAAAGGGAGGGAGGGAGGAGGGAAAAGGAGGAGGGAGGGAAGGAGAAAGGGAGGAGGAACAAGTCTAAACCATTTCTACAAAGAAGCTAGCTCCATTCTTTGATGGACAGATTGCAAAAGGATAATGCCTACTTAGAGGCAGGTGTGACAAAGAGAAGATAATAGCCCTTTAAAAGTTTGCAATGACAAGAGACATCAAGATTCTGTTCTCCAAATCACTTCCATAAACCGAATTAAATACAAAAAGAATTCTTTGCTTTATACATTTTAATAAATCAAATTCTAGGTAGAAAACATATTGCCAAACATTGAAACTTAAGAGTTAGATATTCAAGAGAATAATTTTAAAAGCTACGACAAATCTTCAAAATTTAACAGTACTTGAGACAACGCCACTTTATCTTGAAACTTTCCTTTGATGTGGGAATCCAATGAAGCTTAAGTTTTTATTGTTGAAATCTAAGGGAAAAGAAATAATATAACATTGAAATAGTTACACAAAATGTTAAAAATCCAATGAGAAAAAATTCCCCAAACTCTCTCTGAACATACAATTTAGGAAAAAAGAAACCATTAACCAGATAAAAACTAGAAATACAAAAATGACACCTTCCAAGAATCAAATTCCACATGGAAATTTACATAGGCAAGTTTTTTTTTCCTCTTCTCAAAAGTAGCCAACTTTACTAAATGGGTAAAACTAATAATAACACAAATAATAATAATTCACACATAGTTCAATGCTATCATTTGAATTTGTCTTGGCAACAAGAATACCTCAAAGCAATTAAGTACTGAATAGTTCCATACTCAGGAATAAAGGAGAAAACAGGAAATTTTGGTCGCGGTAACTAGGAATGTTTAAGATGCCTTTAAAGCATGGGAGTGGGGACTGAAGACCAAAAAACAACTCAGCTGTGTCTTTTGCTTTCATTAAAATCAAACAATAACAACCAATAAAAATAACCATTTATTTATTTTTGAAGACAACATATATTATGTAAAGAAAGCTGGTAACAATTCTATACAGGAAAAACACACCCCAAGTGAACAGGTTAATCAAAACCACAGACAAAATTTATAAGCAGTCTAATGCCATGTAATCTGTTTTAAATCCATAGGAACCATTTGCCCACTAAGAAAACCACAAATAGACCACTTACAGAAACTTCTTCCCCTAAGGAAGTGCCTTTGGCTGTTCAATAGTTACAGGCAGAAGCCTGAAGAAAAAGAAGTACAAAATATATCAGATGTCGATGCTTTATTATCCATCAAAATACAGCCTCGATCCTGGAATTTGGAACTGTGGCCAACTATGAAATACAGTAAAATGAAAGGTATAATGCCAGTAAAACATCTAAGCTTTTCTCCTAATTATACAAGTATCTTGTTATGTATCTAGCCAAAGAGAAATCAATTCAGAAAGCTTTCAAGTGCTGTAGGAGAAAATTTCTGAATCTGAGGTCCGAATTGTTCAAGTCACTTCCCAATAGTGCATTTGAGCTGGAAAGCAGCTCTGATGTATAATGGCTGAGTTTCAAATATGATACTCAAAATAACCTTAGCGTTTCAGTTTTGTTCAATCAGTGAACTGAACATGCCACACCACTTCAGTAGTTACATTGAAAGCATGTATTTTCCTCTGTGCTGGAAGAAAGCCACTGAAAAGACAGTATCTTGTTCCAAACTGTCTCACATGAAGAATTAATAAAAAGACGCTACTCACCACTGCCTACTGGAAATAATTTAGTATGTATAGCATTTGATTTAGAAAAATATTTTAGCTAAAGTGCAGCACATCTAGAATTTGATCCAAAGTGTGGGCATTCCAATTGCATTTGCAATTTTTCCTACAAAAAGGTTTCAGTGGTTTAGTAGTAACTTTAACTTACTAAGGGAAAACAAATTCACATTATCAGCAATCACAAATAAGCTCAGTTAGATATTTAAAGTGTCTTTTGAGAAACGTGTATAAGTAACTGGACACAGGAGAATACACAGGGCAAAATAGAGGACCCCAAGCATTCATTATGTTATAAAATCCATACATAAGTGCATTTCATATTTCTCTTGCCTTACCTTGTTTCTCAGAGAATTTGAAAGCTCCCAAATAGCTGGAAAACCCTGGGCTTCTGAACATGGCTGCACATAGATGGCTCGGTCACACAGCCTGCTCTACAGCTAATTCTCAGCCAGCTACCACCTTCGTCTGGTCTAAGCAAAACTGGGTTGAGATTTTTCACAGTGCAGGACTAGAGCAACCAGGCACTTGTGTCTTTGTGCCTATGGTACAGGAGAAGCAAGAGGCCGCTGGCTGGAACAGCTCAGACCCCATAATCAGATTATGAACAGAAATTAAGCCTGGAGGCGCTGCAACAGACTGGAGCCCAGTGATGGGACGTGGGTGATGTAGATGACCAAGGCAAAGCCATGGCGCATCCCAGCATTTGCTCTGGCTAAGGAGACAGTGCTGCAACCTAACCATCCTCAGAGGAGTCAGATACAACTTCCTCTCCCTACGGACACACATACAAAGAAAAACCTACAGAGAGCCTCGTGTGTTGGGAAGAAGAGACGCTTGAGTATTTCCAGGCTGCTCCAAGTCTGGCTTTAGCTGAGTTAAATGAAGTATTTTGCCTAACAGAGAGCCAAAAACCCATACTTAAGATTTATGAACAACATATGAGTGAAACTGTGGGAAAAGAAAGGCAGATATTACTAGAGATCCCAATTTTTTTTTTTTGAGACAGAGTTTCTCTCTTGTTGCCCAGGCTGGAGTGCAGTAGCGAGATCTCGGCTCACTGCAACCTCAGCCTCCCCAGTTCAAGTGATTCTCCTGCCTCAGCCTCCCAAGTAGCTGGGATTACAGGCACCTGCCACCACGCCCAACTAGTTTTTTTGTATTTTTAGTAGAAACGGGGTTTTGCCATGTTGGTCAGGCTGGTCTCGAACTCCTGACCTCAGGTGATCTGCCTGTCTTGGCCTCCCAAAGTGCTGGGATTACAGGCATGAGCCACCGCGACTGGCCCCAAAATTTGAATTGGAGGCAGAAGCCATTAAGTTAAGCTTCACCTGTTAGACCGCCCCCTGTTTAATTTTAACCACAATATGTAGTCGGTGGGCCCAAGCAATGCTCATGCAATTCCAAGAAAAATTCGCAATAATTACAGACTGACCATATTTACAGAGAAATGGAACATTCAAGAAAACCAAGGGAAATAATCTCATTTGCAAGCTAAGGAAATAGGGCTAGAAAGGTCTCTGGCTCCTGGATAGACAACTGTTTGGTGATGGAGCTATGGGATCTTGGGGAGGTGGGATCAAGATTGTGATTCACCACACCCCCACCTAGGAGGAGGGACTCTGAGTTAGTCTTTGTATCTTTAGTTCTGGACACTGTACCTGGTGCACAGTAGGGCTGCAGGAAATGTTTGCTGAATGACCACAGGAAATCACAAGATAATCTCTTCTAAAAACTAGACATCTCCTTCTAAAATGGGTGTGTGGAGTTAGTATCCTGTGTTCAAACCAGGTGGACTTCGACAAATTTGTAAAATACAAACACTCTTAAGGTGGAAATGAAGAATTATATGCTGAATTAATAAAGGCACATAAACACAAGGTACATCAACCCTGGGTACAAGAGGTGTCAGTGATAGCATTTGGTATTTTTCTCTAAACTCCTCATTACGTTACAGTCATAAGATCAGGAAAAAGTATGGCAAATAGGATAGTTAAAAAAAATTCAGCAAGGAACAATGTCAGTACCGTGGATAACTAAATTAGAAACTTGATGGTAAGGTCATAGATAATTAGCAACAAAAAGAAAAGAGAGAGTGTTGGGAGGAGAAGAGGAAGGAGAGGAAATAGTAGAAGCAACTGATTCTGGAAATAAAGAGATGAACCAGTCATGGTGGCTGATGCCTGTAATCCCAGAACTTTGGGAGGCCAAGGCTGGAGGATCACTTGAGGCCAGGAGTTCAAGACTGGCCTGGGCAAGATGGCAAGTCCCTGTCTCTACAAAAAATAAACAATGAGCTGGGTGTGGTGGTGCGCGCCTGTAGTCCCAGCTACTTGGGAGGCTGAGGCATGAGGATCACTTGAGCCCAGGAGGTTGAGGCTGCAGTGAGCCACGATCACACAGCTGCACTCCGGCCTGAGCAACAGAGTGAGACCCTGTCTCAAAGAAAAATAAAAGAGAGAGAGAGAGAGAGAGAAAGAGAAAGAGAGAGAGAGTGAGATAGGATGAAATTATATGTTGACATGTGGACAAAAAAATCCTCTATAAAGAACGTAACACTTTATGGAACATAGTATCACTGCTTATCACACTTTCTGTGCCTGAAAACTGCTCTTCCTATAGAATAGTCAATTACAGTCATCCTAAAAGAATCTAAATGTTGATTTTGAATTATTATTAAAGAATAAGTCTATTCTAAATTTTCTTTTCAAATTGTCCTGTCACTTGCTTTTCCTTTTTTTTTCTTTTTCTTTTCAACATTTATTTTAGATTTGAGGGTATGTGCTGCAGATTTGTTACATGGGTACACTAAGTGATGCTGAGGTTTAGGATGCAATGGATCCTGTCACCCCAGGACTGAGCATAGTACCTAATCGTTAGTTTCTCAGCCCTTGCCCTCCTCCCTCCCTTCCAATATTTTAAAACTTTTAAATGAAATTCTACTACAGAATTTTTAAAAATGTTGGATATTCTCTTTAAGTTGGTAACAAAGTCTTATTAGAATTCTTTGCTTCACCTATGGATTATGATACAAAGGAAACTGACTTAAATATGACTTAATTGTTGAAAGGAAAAAGCATAACATTTTTTATGAAATTATGGATATAAAATTTAATCTAT
Organism: Gorilla gorilla gorilla; assembly: GCF_029281585.2. Classification (NCBI taxonomy): domain Eukaryota; kingdom Metazoa; phylum Chordata; class Mammalia; order Primates; family Hominidae; genus Gorilla; species Gorilla gorilla. The sequence continues at coordinate 88,438,990 of NC_073232.2, forward strand.
TATTTAAGCATCCTATCCATATGAAACCAAATAAGACTGTGAAGAAAAATCTATATTTTATGTTAATAGAAAGTATCTGTGAAAATTTTTCATTTACTCTCCAATAATTATAATGAATTATTATTATTTTTAGTTTTTCCACTTGACATTCAAAAATTATTATTATCATCATTGTTTTAGGCTAGCTCATTCACACAGGGGAGCTACAAAATACCCAAACATTTCCTTACATCATTCTGTAGGTTAACATATTTATTTGCAGAGGAATTCTAAGTTGTGATTGTGGCTTTCTTAAATTTCAGGGGGAAGACATTTTAACTGAGCGCTGATGGTGGTGTATTCCCTTTTCAATAGCATCACACAGCCACTAGCTCAGCATGAACGCACAAAGTTCCCTGCTGCTGTGTCCACTGAGAAGCACTAATCTTACTCAGGGGCAATGCTTTATGGAAGTACAATATTTTACCGGATATTTTTAAGGCTGTAATCTTTAAAGAGAAGTAAAAGCAAATATTGAAGTTGCCTTTAGATGGGCGTGCGAACCTGCTTTAGGAGAAGGGGTAAAACTGTGTGCCTGGGAGAGGCTGAGGGAGGTCACTGTCATAGCATGTCATGTAACATGGTCATGTCATGGTACACATCACACCACACCATGGTACACATGACATCGCGCCATGGTACATGCCATGTCATGGTACACGGGTGGTGGCTGGAGGAGACCTGAAGGATCTATGAGTGAGCCATTGGCGATGCTGACACCCCACAGTGATATCACTGGAACAAGTGAATCAGGCCCTGGTGGACCCTGGTAAGACTGGAGACGAAGGGGCCTTTCTGATCACCTGGTCTTCATGTAATGAAATGTTAGATGACTCCTGTAGAATACTCAAGGTCACAAAGCTTGTGGCGTGGAAGTGCCAGGCTGAAAATCCACATGCTCTGACTCTCCCCAGGACAACTCCCACATTCCTGATCAGCCTGAGCACAAGAGAACCGGGGCCATTGTTGTAAACTTGTCCTGGATTGAGGTCACAGGGCCTGCCAGCCCTGGCCCACATGGATGTCGCTGGTAAAGGGGCCAGCCTGAACCCAGAAGGAGCCGTCAGGTCAGCTGCAGTTGTCTTTCATAAACCTTATGATTTCTAGGTCTAGTTTTGATCCCACAGACGTTGCTGAAAACCAGGGCCGCCCCCAGATATGAGTAACTAGGGCATGGCTAAGGCCATAAGTCTCAGAGAGGTCAGTGACCCTGGTGGGGTGTGGGTGTTGTGTATAAAAAGAAGCAATTGATTATTATTTTTCCCTTTCTTCCTAATTCTCCCACGTTATTGGAGAGGGATAAGATGTGGACATGGCTACTATGAACTGTGTAGGAAGCAATGACTCATTAATTCTATTTCTGGAAATGCACACAAGGAAATTACTGTGAATGAACTCAGGGATGTTTAACATGGTTTTGTTTATAAATTTATAAAATTAGAACTAGTCTACATGGGGGTGCATATAGAAGACTGCGTAAATAAATTACAGAAGCAAACAAGGGTTGAAACTCCATTACTGATTTGAAAATTCTTAATGTTACATTAGAGATACACACACACCTAATCAGAATGACAGGAGATAGAGCAAGCATTAATTTTCTCATAATTCAGAGATAACTCTGTTCATGTTTTTCCTTCTCTATTTTCCAAAGTATCCACCATATGCACGATTTCCTTCTGTAATTAGCAAAACAATTAAATACAAATGAAGATGAAGGCAATAGGACCAGCCATAATAAAATAAAAAAAATCAAAGAGGAAAATAGGATGGTGAGGCCAGGATAAAGTGAAAGAACATATATGGAAGCACTTTGAAAATGGACTGCATTATTTAATCTGTGCAAGGAACTCCATATTGAAAAGAGATTCAGGTGCACTACACTCTCCTGCAGAGGTCTGTACGATGTCACCTCATGTTACCTCGTTGTGCTCACCAAACATCAGTGAAAGCACTCCCAGTCTACAGAAAAATGAGCTGGAATTTATTTATTTATTTATTTATTTATTTATTTATTTATTTGAGATAAGGTCTGGCTCTGCTGTCCAGGCTAGAGTGCAGTGGCACGAACACCGCTCACTACAGCCTCAACCTCCTGGACTCAAGCCATCCTCCTACCTCAGACTCTTGACTAGCTAAGACCATGTCCAACTATTTTTTAAACTTTATAAATATGGGATCTTGGCCGGGCACGGTGGCTCACGCCTGTAATTCCAGCACTTTGGGAGGCCGAGGTAGGTGGATCGCCTGAGGTCAGGAGTTTGAGACCAGCCTGACCAACATGGTGAAACCCCATCTCTACTAAAAATGCAAAAATTAGTTGGGCATGGTGGTGCATGCCTGGAATCCCAGCTACTTGGGAGGCTGAGGCAGGTGAATCACTTGAACCCGGGAGATGGAGGTTGCAGTGAGCCGAGATCACGCCATTGCACTCCAGCCTGGGCAACAAGAGTGAAACTCTGTCTCAAAAAAAACAAAAAAACAAAAACAAACAAAAAAAAACAAGTATGGGATCTTGCCATGTTGCCCAGGCTGGTCTCAAACTCCTGGCCTCAAGTGATCCTCCTATCTCAGCGTCCCAAAGTGCTGGGATTGCAGACATGAGCCACTGTGCCCGGCTATGAGCTGGAATTTAAATGGACAGTACAGGGGAGTGTGATATTACGACCTGCAGTTGTCTGAGTACATACTGTTGTGAGTTACCGATACACTTCCAAAATTAAGAAGTGCCATGGAAGTGAGTTTAATGAAATCTACTATAAGCCACTAAAGACCACAGCTGGACTGAAATTCCAAAGTGAAGGATATATTTTCATAGCCCAGTAAAGGAGCATTTTGTAAACTAGCAACAGCCATAAATGGTATTCTCATTTTCTTTGTTGAATTTTCTTTATGTGTGTAGATCCTTAATCGGAGGCAGAACTGCCTGACCTGAGGCAATCCCCCATGGAAAGCCCACTTAGGCCCTTTCATTTCTCTTTGATCACATCTCACTGGTCGGTCAGACTTTCCAGATTCCTCATTTTAGTCTAATTCTCCTCCTGCGTGCACTGTGAAATGCTCTGTGAATTTTGGTTAGTGGTAATATTTTGGACAAGCCTGCAAATAAAATGTTGCGTTACATCACTGCATAAGTTAATTTAAAACAGACCACGTAGGTAGAGATGAAAAGGCAAAAGTATGTTTAATAAGAAATATTACAAGTCACAACTATTTTTTCTTTATCAGATGCTTTGAAAGAAAACGGTGCCAGCCTTTCTATACTTCAGAATTCTTTTTCAAAGAAAAGGCTTATTGCAATCACCTAAAAGACTTTATTAGTGTCTTTAAAATAAATGTTCAAAAGAGTAATGTTAACATTTGTAATGAAATTATCTCCAATCATTTTAGTTTCTGGTTCATTCCAAATCTATGACTAATGATTCTTGGGGAGAAAAATGCAGGTACCTCAGAGGAAGAAAGGGTGGAGAACTGATTGTCAGAAAAAAAGACATAGGTCAGTTCTGTTTAAAGTACACACTGAAATATACATACAATGGAATATTATTCAGCCTTAAAAAGGAGGGAAATTCTGACACTTGCTACAATGTAGAGGAACCTTGAAGACATAATGCTAAGTGAAATAAGCCAGTCACCAAAGGACAAATACTGTACAATCCCACTTATATGAGGTTTCTAGAATGGTCACATTCAGAGACAGATAGTAGAAGGGAGTTTATCAGGGGCTGGGCAGAGGGAAAATTGGGGAGTTGTTGAATAGGTAGAGTTTCCATTTGGAATGACGAAAAAGTTCTGGAGAGGGATGGTGGTGATGGCTGTACACTCTGTGAGCGAATGCACCTAAATGCCACCGAACCGTTCACTTAAACATGGTTGAAATGGTAAATGTCATGGTGTGTATATTTCAGTGCAATCTACAATAAAATGTACACTGAGGGCAAATCACAGCTGACATACAATGCAGGCACATGCTGAGAACCTGGAGAACAGCTCTTGTGAGGGGCACATGGCCGGCCCACCACTCGCCAGAGGCCAGGAGACACCAAGGACGATTCTGACCTCTTCAAAGCCCCAACCAACAAAGGGCTCTTAAACAATGATGGGACGAATAAACATAAAACTAGCTGTTCCCAGGAACGGTGGCTCATACCTGTAATCCCAGCATTTTGGGAGGCTGAGGCAGGAGGACTGCTTGAGGCCAAGAGTTAGAGACCTACCTGGGCAACACAGCGAGACTCCATCTCTACAAAAAAAATTTTAAATTAGCTGGGCATGATGGTACACACCTGTAGCCCTAGCTACTCAGAAGCCTGAGAAGGGAGGATTACTTGAGCCCAGAAATTTGAGGCTGTGGTGAGCTTTGATCATGCTACTACACTCCAACCTGGGTGACAGAGTGAGACCCTGTCTCTAATAATAATAATAATAATAATAATAATAATAATAATAATAATAATAGTAGTAGTAAACCTAGGCGTTCACTGTATGAGGTCTGTGGCTGCATCCCAGGACATCATAAGTTGCAGCGTGCCACACCTTCAGAGCTGCGGGGGCCCACGCCTCTCTTCTTGTGAGAAGAAGACCTCATGCAGAGGGGAAGGCGCTGACTCGATTACAATCGTCCAGGGAGGGCGGAGAAGGCTCTGCCAAATCCAGTCATTCAGTGCTCACTACTGGATGGTTTTCACATGAACAGAAAGCAGGGAAACACTGAATCGTCACAGAGGAGAATTTCCTGTGAGTCTAAAAGTCCAGATGGCAGACAAGCACATATATAAAATGTCTGTTGATACCGGATAGATCATAGCTGTTCTAGAGCTAGACTTGAATGATTTGAAGGAAAGAGTTTCGAATCAAGTAATTTCTGGCCCTCCTTGTTCTCAGAAGGGCATCTTAATAAAATAACAACAATGACAAACTCAGCAACAATAATCAGTATGAAAATGCAAGATAAGCTCACCCACCCACCATTCCTAATGTCACCGTTGTTTTCCACATTTTTTCTTTTCTTTTTCTTTCTTTTTTTTGAGATGGAGTCTGGCTCTGTTGCCCAAGCTGCAGTGCAGTGGTGCAATCACAGCTCACTGCAGCCTTGACCTCCCGGGCTCAAGCCATTCTCCCATCTTGGCTTCCTGAGTAGCTGGGACTATAGGCGCACACCACCATGCCCAGCTAATTTTTGTATTTGTTGTAGAGACAGGGTTTCACCTTATTGCCCAGGCTGGTCTTGAACTCATGAGCTCAAGTGATCCTCCCACCTCAGCCTCCTAGAGTGCTGGGATTACAGGCGTGAATCACTGCGCCTGGCTTCCATGGGTTGTATTAATTGGCACCAGAGACCTACCAGGCTCTCAGAACAGGTCCCCAGCCCCTTGCTGATTGATGCGGGGTAGGGGAGGGTGTGTTCGTGATATTTCACACGTTCATGATTGACTTTCCTCATGGTTATATTATTGCATCGGGAAAGCAGATCCCATGCTCACAGTGCAGGTGCCTTGGGGAGGTCATGACACAAAATAAATCAAAGGCACATTCCACACTGTCTGTTGAAATGACTCAAGACACGTTTACACTCATGAGTGGGTGTAACATTGGATTTGAGGCAAAGGATTTGAAACTTGGATGTCCCTCAGACCACATGGGATGCTTGTTTAAAATGAAAGTCCTCCCACCACAGGTGATTAGGATACACCCACAGAGTTAGAAAACACAAATACAAGCCACAGATGATATAAAGCCCAGGAAGAAGCAGGGAAACAGCATAATCAGATGGGGTGAGTGTGATGAAGGAAGGCTTCCTGGAGGAGGAGACTGGAGAGCTTATTTGTGGAGATGGTGGCAATAGATGAATGGGGAGGCCATGGGCCCTCACCTCCGTGCCAGGAAGAAGAGCGGACAGTGTGGGAGCTGGAACTGGGAAGAGGCCTAACTGGGGCGTGGGCTTAAATGGTCCCATCCCTCTGCATGGTAAATGCGCCTGACAGCAATCACTTAGGCACACCCTGAGAATGGCCCTGTATGGCGGAGGCACCTGCATGGGGTTCAGGGTTCCAAGCTAAGGAATCCAGGAGAGGCCAACTGGAGATTCGTTCCTTATCTATGAGGAACATCTGAGCAGGATTCCCGCCCCACCCCCGCCACTGCATGCACAGGGGATCAGGACTGTTTGTTTTGGGGTATGTGAATGCTGCCAGGTGGAGATTGTCAGGGAGGTGCCAAGTGGACATGTTATTACTATATAAACTGCATGCCTTTTGAAAGCGGTTGTGCTTCTCCTGCTAAGCCCGCTGCCACTGGACTCTCTCCCCTGTATCCAAGTCCCCAACAGAACCCCGTGCCTCGTTCACTGGCTCTGGGTCTCTTCTTTGGCCTCTTAAAACTGGTGCCTTCCCATGGAGTCGACAGGGGTCCGGCAAGACAGCCACCCACATTCAGACGGAACGTGCCATGGGACCAGCCAGGGCATTTCGGGGTGGGAAGGGAGGCCGTGGACAGTGCATGAAGAAGCATCAGAGCCATCCCTGAAGCCCAAGTGAAAAAAGAAAATTCAGATGCTTGTCACACCCAGACATCAAGCTGGGATACATCATGCTGCTTGGTCTTCAGGTGGTGAGAAAATACATTTAAAAAAAATAGGGTCTTGCTCTGTTACCCAGGCTGGAATTCAATGGCATGATCATAGCTCACTGCAGCCTCTACCTCATGGGCTCAAGTGATCCTCCCACCTCAGCCTCCCAAGCAGCTGGGACTATAGGCACCCACCATCAATGCCCAGCTCAGTTTTTTATTCTTATTTTTCCTCCTGTTGTTGCTGGGGTGCAGTGGCATTATCCCGGTTCACTCCAACCTCGACCTCCTCAACTCAAGTGATCCTCCCACCTCAGCCTCCCAAGTATCTGGGACCACAGGCGTACATCACCATGCCCAGCTAATTTTTGTATTTTTCATATGTGCTTTTGCTATGTTGCCCAGGCTGGTCTCAACCTCCTGGGCTCAAGTGATCTGCCCGCCTCAGCCTCCTAAAGTACTGGGATTACAGGCGTGAGCCACCGCGCTCAGCCAAAATTATTTCTCTAACAGAAGGAGAAAAGTGAATTTGTGCTTTCCCTGAACAAGTAGCAGATGTAAGCAATGAAATGAAGACGACAAGGACAAGGACACCAGACGGAGCAGAGCCAGCAGCAGCTCAGATGTTGTCTCCCAACTGTGCTAAAAATACACACACACACACAAATACACACATACACACACACACACAAGTGCTGAGTCTGACTCCAGCAGTAAGAGCTGTCCCTGTTCTCATGCAGCAGCTTATGAGCCCTGCTGCCCCAAGATCTCTGGAGGGAGGGGAGAACTGAAGCCGGGGTCCGGAGCAGTCAGGAGTCAGAGTGAGCCGCGGTTTGCGTCTGAGGCAGTCCGACGCCTCAGCTCAATGAATGAGAAGCCGCTTAGACAAGGGATGTGGGCCAGAGCGCTCTGAGCATGGTCACTGCCGCATCCTGAACACAGGCTCCTCCAGGTGTTCGTTTGCCTCATGTGCAGCTTTGGTCCATGAGCCATAACCCATAGAACCTGAGGCATCTGAACGAGCATTTCAGTGCAGGAAAGTGCCGTCTTCACTAACTTTCAGCTACTGCAGCAAGTTTGGAAGAAACTCAAAAGAGAAAAGATGGATTCAGCCTTACAGGTTGGGAAAACGGTCCCCGTGGATGCTCGGCTGTGGCTATTAACCACACACACTCATTAAACAGTTTTACTAAAGAGAACACAAAGGAAAGGGGAGGCTGGTTAATGCAATTTGAGGAGAGAAATGTACGATGGAGAGGTAAATGAGTGCATTCAGTCTACTCTACATTTTTATTTTAGTTTTTAATTGACAACAAATGTACATGTTTATGGGGTACAGAGTGATGATTGGATACATTTAATGTATAGGGATCACAGATTCACTAGTGATCACTAATGATTGCCCACTAAGCCCTAGATACATGAGCTATACCGTTCTGTCCTTGGGGAAGTCACCTCCCCAATGCAAGTGACTTATCCACTTAGCCCACTTGTGGCAGCCCTGGAACGCAGGTCCCCTGGCTCCTAAAACTCTGCTGTTTCCATTGTACCACCTTATTATCTGGTGATATTTCCTTCCTACCACACACATGACCTCACCATTAGATTAGAAAGACTTTAGTATAAAACATAAACAAGATTGAGAGTCTGCAAAACATCTTGGGTTAAAAGGAAAACATTCCACATTTCCTGATATAGAATACTATGAAGCCATAAAAAACAATGAGATCATGTCCTTTGCAGGGACATGGATGGAGCTGGAGGCTATTATCTTTAGTAAACTAACGCAGGAACAGAAAACCAAATACCGCATGTTCTCACTTATAAGTGGGAGCTAAATGATGAGAACACATGGACACACAGAGGGGAACAACACACACTGGGGCCTTTTGGAGGGTGGAGGGTGGGAGGAGGGAAAGGATCATGAAAAATAACAAATGGGTACTGGGCTTAATGCCTGGGTGATGAAATAATCTGTACAACAAACCCCCATAACATGAGTTTACCTATATAACAAACCTGAACTTAAAAGTTAAAAAAAAAATCCTGATAAAGTCCATACTCCGTAGAATAAGCCCTGTTACAGGACTGAACACACAAGCTATGCAGTGAAGAAAGCCCCATACCATTCTGTCCTTCGGACAGTCACCTCCCCCTACAAACCTCCTGTTCTCCAACCAACCTATAAAGTATGCCTGCCAAGGAAAGCGTATATTCCTGTCACCACGGAGGACTATCATTAATAGAACAGTAAGTACTAGGCCACGTCTCCAGGGCTCGGGTTCTCCGGCTTCGTACAGGACACAAGCTCACTGCCACCGCCTCTGCCAGCCAGTCCCCAGCCACCAGCCTCCGCAGTCTGCCTAATAAGGCAATCTGCAGGTTGACCGGTGGCTTACAGGTCACCACTGCAAAATGCACACTCTGGGCTTGAAGCAAAGGGAGAGGCTACCTTTTGGCAGACAAAGGGTTACCCTGTGCCAAAAACTCTTCCAAGGCCGCACTGGGACTCCATTTACATAATAATAGAAACTTGTCCCTGCAGTTGGCCAGACTCCAGCCACAGGGTCCAGCTTACAGAGCTGAAGAAAGCTGAACTTCTGCAGTGGCCTGGAGCTTGCTCAGCCTTTACATGGAAACGTCTCCTCTTTGCCTTCTCCCAACCTCATCAGAGGACTCCCAGAAAGTCCATCTTGCAGGAACTTATGTGGCATATATTCGATTCTCTGAGGCTCCCTGACTTCAAAATAGCAACCTGCAAATTGACTGCATATCCCGGACGCTTAAAAAAGAGCCATAGGTCAGGGGAACAATTCTCAGCATTCCAGAAAATAATTACACACCAGCGAAAAGTGGACGTCTGTATTTCCAACTAAGGAGGCGGAGTTGTTGGTCAAGCGATGCCTGATTACAAATATTCATTATTTTTAATTCTATGAAGATCTGGACTCAGAGACTCTCCCCCACCCTGGCCCCTGCACTGTACTACGCACATAAGGAAAAGAACAGATCTCTGGTGATTAATTGCAGCACATTCATCATTGCACAAATTTTCTTCAGCTTTTAGCCACGGGGCCCCTTTGTCATTCAGAAGGCATCCCACCCCCTGGCTCACCAGAATTTAATATGTCCCAACGGAGTTTTGAAATCTACTAGCATTTCAACAGTGGACTGGAGCTGCCGAACCACAGCAAAATTAGGAAGGGGTCAAGGAGCATGAGATAGCAATACCGTGGAGGTTAATAGTCAGCAAACCACTAGTTTAGAGTCCTGTGCCTAGTCAAATCTAGCACCGCTGAAACGTGTGCCGGTGGCAAACAGAGACGCATCTGACACTTCGTCCCTTCACCCTGCCCTTTGTGCCGGTGTCCAGTGTGGACTCTCTTCACGTTAAGACACTTCCTGTGCAGTTTCTCGGACACCCAGCAGTGAACATACAGCACCCATTCATTCTCTGCTTCTCTGGGAAATGGAGTCTGGGATGTCTGAAACAAGACTTATGAAAAATGGTTGCCTATTAAGGGCTATTATGTTAGAGACATAAATAGCGGATTGATTTTTAGTTTTTACTAATCCAGCATTTACCAATTCAAATTACATTCTAGGGGGCTGGGCACAGTGGCTCACGCCTGTAATCCCAGCACTTTGGGAGGCTGAGGCGGGCAGATCACCTGAGGTCAGGAGTTGGAGAACAGCCTGGCCAACATGGTGAAACCCTGTCTCTACTAAAAATACAAAAATTAGCCAGGGGTGGCACGTGCCTGTAGTCCCAGCTACTTGGGAGGCTGAGGCAGAAGAATCGCTTGAACTCAGGAGACGGAGGTTGCAGTGAGCCGGATCACGCCACTGCACTCCAGCCTGGGCGACAGAGCAAGACTTTGTCTCCAAACAAAACAAAACAAAACCCAAAATAGTCCCTACGGAATTCTCTATAATAGAGTGGGGAAGGAAAATAAAACCTTGGGATCCCCAAACTCACTATGCCAAAGGGAAAGTGAAGCTTAGGAACTGAGTCACATAAAACTGGTTTTTCCCGGGTGCATCCTCAACCTTGGCAAAATAAACCTTTAAGTGGGTTGAGATGCCTCAGTTACTTTTCAGTTTACAAGAGGTTATCAGAAATTCCTGTCTAGATATTCATGCCAAAGGGGAAAAAACAAGGATGTGAGACACTCGACACCAAAAGCCTGTCCTCCAGCTCTGTGGAAAGTAGTACTGGGAAACAGAGTTTTATTTATTTATTTATTTTGAGACAGAGTCTTGCTCTGTCACCCAGGCTGGAGTGCAGTGGCGTGATCTTGGCTCACTGCATCCTCCTCCTCCTGGGTTCAGGCAATTCTCCTGCCTCAGCCTCCCGAGTAGCTGAGATTACAGGCACCAGCCATCATGCCCAGCTAATTTTTGCATTTTTAGTAGAGACAGAGTTTCACCATGTTGGCCAGGTTCCTCTCGAACTCCTGACCTCAGGTGATCTGCCTGCCTTGGCCTCCCGAAGTGCTGGGATTATAGGTGTGAGCCACCACGCCTGGCCTGGAAACAGTTTTAAAAAGTAACATCAACCCCATGCTGCCCTATCACATTATCGCCCGCACAGCCTCGACACTGAGCAACTCAGCTTGCATTCACCTTTGTGTCCTCCAACATAGGGAAAGGAGGAGAGGATCCACAGCTGGCCAACAGTGTGGCGGGAATCTGGAGGGGAGGAGAGCGGCTCTGGGCCCACTGTAACCCCCAGAAACTGTGGGGACTTCACCAGTCCCCTTGCAAGTCCCCTGCAGCATGCAGCACGGAACAGGCTGGCATTTGTTTATTTTAATGACAAGCAGCTAATTTCCTACTGTTTAAGGCCAAGTTAGATGGCACTGAAGCACCAGCGTATTCCCCCTTTCCTCTTCAGCTGCCGGCTTTGGGGGCTGTTTGAGCCCCAGTTGGAACTTCCACCCAGAGACCAGGCAAGAAAAGAAAAGGAGGTGAGTCAATTTAGTTGCCAGCTACTGACCCTTGCAGCAAGCTCTGTCAGTCAAGACTCCTGGAACAGGGGGTCTGGAGTTGCAGAGAGACCTCGATCTACCTGGATGTTCTTATATGGCCAAGCCTCAAGACCTCAGGAACTGCAAACTGAAGATAGTAATAAAAGAATACATTAATTTCCCACATAATTGGCAATGTCTACCAGACTAATATTAAGTTTGTTCTCATTAAATATAATGTTGTAAAGGAAAATTCCTCCCTTCCAGTCCCTGGGACTCCCTCCTTAATAATACATTACCAGACCTCCCATCCCATAGGCACTCCCATGTTAAGTCAGTCTGCCCAACAGGTTCCCAGCACAAAAGAGCTACTCACATGCTTGATTGCACTGTGCCAGCCCCTGACACTCAGCCGTGATGGAATATATTTAGTCACTGTCTGTGCATCAGAACTAGAACCTTTGCATTTCCCCCGATGTTAAAACGGCATCACCCTTGATGTTAAAAAGTCAAATAGCCTTTGGCTATTAGATCACATATGGCATTTAACTGGGTATCAGAAAGTGATCGTAAAATAAGGAAAGACTCAATCATCGTTTGCAACCTATTTATATAATACTTTATTTTTAAGCACATTATCAGGCTGTATTTATGGATGTTATTTTTAACCTGGACACATGCTTACCTTGTGTTAAGCTTAAGATATGCTGATATAGTTTTAAACCTCATCCTGCAGTGCTGATTTGACTTAGTCACAGTTATTCACATCTAAGAGTATCAGCTGAAGTACTAACCACTCTTTGAAAAATAGCGCCTTAAAAACTTGATTCCTGAATGCACTCTGTCTCCCTCTGGTGGCAGAAAAGAATTGATGCACTTCCCAAAGCCAGTTTTACAAAACACTCTTACAAATAGAAAACCTGAAGCTAGGACGTTTTTTTTTCCGCATAGGTTTTTGGGGAACAGGTGGTATTTGGTTACATGAATAAGTTCTTCAGGGGTGATTTGTGAGATTTTGGTGCACCCATCACCCGAACAATATACACTGAACCTGATTTTATCCCTCACCCCGTTCCCACCCTTTCCCCCTGAGCCCCCAAAGTCCATTGTGTCATTCTTATGCCTTTGCACCCTCATAGCTTAGCTTCCCCTTTAAGTGAGAACATATGATGTTTGGTTTTCTGTTCCTGAGTTACTTCACTTAGAATAATAGTCTCCAATCCCATCCAGGTTGCTGCGAATGCCATTAATTCATTCCTTTCTATGGCTGAGTAGTATTCCATCACATATATACACCACAGTTTCTTTACCATTCATTGATTGATGGATATTTGGGTTGCTTCCACATTTTTGCAACTGCAAATTGTGAAGCAAGGAATTTCTGTTTAAAGTAGCTTTAATATCTCCAAGATATGCAATAAATTAACTGTTAGCAAATTATTTCATTTATTCACTCAAATATTTATGAAGCATCTAATATGCCAAGCCTGGTTCTGGGGCTGTGGATACAGAGACAAACTCCCTGCCCACATGGACTTAGCTTTTAGCAATAAACAAATTAAAGAATAATGTTTCACATACTCACTGGCCTTTTCATTTTTTTTTTCATTTTTATTTTTATTTTTTGGAGATGGAGTCTTGCTCTGTCACCTAGGCTGGAGTGCAGGGGCACGATCTCAGCTCACTGCAACCTCTGCCTCCCGGGTTCAAGCAATTATCCTATCCCAGTTTCCCAAGTAGCTGGGATTAAAGGCACGTGCCACCACACCCAGCTAATTTTTCATATTTTTAGTAGAGACGAGGTTTCACCATGTTGGCCAGGCTGATCTCAAACTCCTGATCCACCTGCCTTGGCCTCCCAAAGTGCTGGTATTACAGCCGTGAGCCACCGTGCCTGGCCTGGCCTTTTCTTTTAATGTACATGAAGTGAAATGTATTTACGTGCATGAAATGTCAAATACTCTGAGAAAGCCTGTGATTTTGCATTGCTGCTTTCTCTCTTCAGTTCCTTATCTGTCATTCTCATCTTGACCTCCCCAGGCAGGTCCAGAACTTTCCACCCCGTGCCCTCAAGAAGAACCTGTTGAATAAAATGACTATGGGCCATGGAATCGAAACCCAGGGAATCCAAACTAAGAGGCTTTATTGTCAGCTAAATAAAAGGGCTTTTGCAGTTTCACTTGCCCATATTATAAGCTAAAACATTGACAGTTATAAAAGTGAGGGAGTCTTATAACTAATAGGTCTCTATAAAACTGATGCAATAACGTATCTTAGCAAAAATTTTATATATAAATACCGCAACTGTGTGAACATGTGCCTGCAGTCCTAGCCACTTGGGAGGCTGAGGCAGGAGGGTCCCTTAGGCCCAGGAGTTTCAGTCCAGCCTGGGCAACATAGTGAGACCCTATCTCTAATAAAAAATAAAATAAAATAAAATAAATTCTCCCTTGACTGCGTACGAAAGCTCCTGTGCATATCAATGGAGGCAAGGAGAAGCAGTACCTGGAGAGGGTGGGGGTTGTTTTGGAACCTCAGCTCAGCTAGGGGCAATGGAGCTGAGGGTGGAGGTGACAATGCTGTATGACTTCTGTCTCTACTAGCTCCTGAACTGCAGCCACAGATGTCTGTTACACTTGGACCCAAGCAACCCTACATAAGCTGTGAGTCATTGTGCTCGTGAGTCACCTGTTCAGAGAATGTGAGTTCTGCAAGCAGCTTTTCTCTTCTCTTCACTACTGATGGTGAAGGAATATCAACAGGATGGAGAAAAGTCAATGGTCTGAATCTGGTGTTTGCTCTCACCTGTTGTCTATCCCTGGGGCTGCCTGCTGTAGACATGTTACTGACAGCAACATGTGACGGCTTCTCCATCGTGCCTCCAAGGGGTTTCTTCACTTCAATTTCTTCCTACATACTGGGTTTGCTCATAGGTCATCCCAAACTTCAGGTCTTAAGAATATTGCCATAGATAGTCCTTTTATGAGCTAGCTGATCATATCTTTGGAATATGGTAAAAATAATTAACACTAGAAGATGGACCCACAGGGAAAAGGGCAGTCAGGTATGTCTGAAACCTAAGAAAGGATTTGGCTGTGTTTTCCAGGGGTGTAAGGATAATAGTATATAGAACAGAACACCTAGGCCAAATTGTTGGTTAGGAATGCCATCTCCTTGGTTCGTTTTTTTACTGTCTTGCTATCTGTCCCGAATCTTGGAACCACAACTCTAAAAGAGTTCGGAAAAATTTTGCCTTCAAGGCTCACCTTTATATAAAATTCACTATGGCTGAAACGAAACTCATATTCCTTCTTGTTTCTGTCTTGGGTTTTCTCTTGGATTGGTGGTGCTGAGGCTTGAAACATTGGAGAAATGTTTGATGTTTTTCTTTCTCTTTTCTTTCCCCTCTCCTTCACTAAGCATGGGACAATTATTCCTTGTGTCTTTTACATACATCTGTTTATTGCCAGTCCCCATGTGGGGATGTCTTGGCAGTTGTGTATGTTGGCCTGAACCTCAGGAGAGAAATCTCAGCCAGAGATAAATTTGGGGATGAAGAAGCCAAGAAGATAACCAGGGACAGGGTAGGTAGAGCAAGAAGATAAAACCAGGCTAAAAACCTAAAGACAAAAATGTTTGAAAAATGAGCAAGGGGATCACAGAAAAAACAGAAATGGGCAAGAGGAGCTGGGCACAGTGGTGCATGCCTGTAATTCCAGTAATTCAGGAGACTGGCCCAGGGGGATCGCTTCAGCAGAGACCACCAACATAGTGAGACCTTGTCTCTAAAAAAATATTTTAAAAAATTAGTTGTGGTGGTGTATGACTGCATTCTCAGTTACTTGCGAGCCTGAGGCAGGAGGCTCACCTGAGCTCAGGAGTTAGCGACCAGACTTACCCAATGGACTTGACTTAGAGATGCATTACCTGTGGGAACCCCTGAAACTTAGGGCATGTGCTACAATCCCCAAAGTTCCCTAGAGTAGTCTTAGACTCAGCCCTGTCTGTCACCCTAATGTCATAATGACTCCCGCACTGGTCTGTAACAGTGCCAGAAATCTGACTAGTAGGAGTTCACTGATTTGGGTTAAGGCAGTGACTTTTTGTTTTCTAACAAATTTGAAACCTATTATTATTCAGAGCCCAAATATTCAAGCTCCTTCCACTTCTCCTACACCCACAGAAATTAGAGCTGGAGAGCAAGTCAGATTGCTCTGGGGATTAGGAGTGGGTGTGTCCATTCCCTAAGGTGGCTCAGACCTCCTGGTGCAGGGTTTGGGGAACAGGGAGCTCAGTCCTAAGGTAACATCATGGGGATTTTAGTCTCTGAAGAGCTAAAGCTTTCAGTCTGAAAACTGTATTTGAAGATGTCTCAATTCATATTGCCATTCTGTTGGGAAAAGTTACACATTGAGTCAACCTCAGTAATTAATTCCCAATCGTAAATTCATTTGTCAAGTTGGCCAGCTGAGCCCACAGGAAAGCGGCCATCCACGGTGTCAAGGTTAATAGAAGATGGAGAGGACTAGCTATTTCAGATTTTCTCACACTTTAGTGGGCATTAGGATCACCTGGGGAGCATGCCAAATCTCAGACTCCTAGAGGCCACCACACCGCTAATTCTGATTCTGCAGACCTAGACTAAGATCAAGAAAATTTTATTTTAACACGTTTTTCAGGTGAGGTTCCCAGGCTGATGGTGGGAACTACACTTTGAAAAACACTGGTAAAAACATTGTAGACCCAGTTATAGGAAATATCCAGAACAGGTAAATCCATAGAGAGAGAACACAGAGCAGTGGGTACCGGAGCTGGGAAAAGGGGAAATGGGAAGTGAATTAATGGGAACAGAGTTTCCTTTTGGGGAGATGAAAAAGTTATGGAACTAGAGAGAACCGATGGATGTGTGCTGTGAATGTACTTAATGACTCTCATTGTATACTCTAAAATGGTTAAAACAGTACATTTCATGTAATATCTACTTTACCCCAAATTTTAAAATAAACAAATAAATGAAAACACTGCACGCATTTAAAACCTCTGCTGCCATCATCATCACTGAGTTGACCAAGTCTATGTTTGATTTGCTTCGTGTTTCTGCGTGGTCTCAGCTTTGTAGCTGGTGACTCCATGTAGGTAAATGTGTAAGTCAGCTTAGGAGCTTGAAATTTTACCCCTGTGTTGTTTGGCTCTTGTGTCTTCATCTTACTTTCTATGGTCCCCAGATAAAAGGATGGAGAATAGTGTATCTATCCATTTGCTTCTTTTAGTTTACTGCGATATGTGGCCGTTTAGATGGCACATAATATCACCAGTGCGGTCCCATTTTATATGAAAAGTAAGTAGGATCAGACTGTATCGGTAGAGTGAAATTAATACAGTTAATTTGATTAAAATGAGACCTTCAAATAATAGAACCCTCACATAATTTATCATGAGAAGAGGAGCGACTTTGAAGACCCTTTGTGGCACCTGTGTGCTGGGTTTCTCATTGGCAACATAGTTAGAATAATTGGCCACTGTAGAGGTTAATCAGTTTTATCTTACAATAATCAAGCAATTCAAATCTGCTCACCTTTTCTGTGATAAGTGGCTATCAACAGTATGCCAGCTAACAGATTTTTAAACTTACTTTGGAATCATTTTAGATTTATAGAAAAGTCGTGCGGAGTCCAGAGTCCCACATACCCTTTTCCCAGTTTCCCTAACGTGAACATCTTACACGTCTACCGCACGTTTGTCAAAACCAAGAAATTAACATTGGTACAATGCATTAACTGCAGGCTTTATTCAGCTTTCACTCGTTTTTCTAATATTGTCCTTTTTCTATCCCAGGATCCGATCCAGGACACCGCACTGTTTTTAGTTCTCATACTTGTTTAGTCTCTCCCAGTCTAGCGTTTTCTCAGCCTTGCTTTTCTTGACTTTGACCTACTTGAGGAGCAGCAGTCAGGTATTTTGTAGATGTCCATCCTTTGGGGTTTTATTAATGTTTTCTCATGATTTGAGTGGGGTTATGGATTTTGGGGAAAGAAAATCACAGAGGTGAAGTGCCCTTCTCATCACGTCCCATCGAGGGACATAACATGACTCATCCTTGTTGAGGTTAACCTGGATCACTTGGCTAAGATAGAGTCCGCTGGGTTTCTTCACCAGAAAGTCACCATTTTCCCCTTTCTATATTCTATCTGTGGGAAGCAAGTCAGTCAGTCCAGCCCCTACTCAAAGGGAGGAGAATTAAACTCCATTTCCTGGAGGAGGATTACACAGATTACTTAGAATTCTTCTGTGAGACAGACTTGTTTCTTGTCCTCAGATATTTATTTATTCAATCATTTATTTATATCAGTATGTCCTCATATATATTTATTTTATTCTCTGAGTTAGAATCCAGTGCTATCGTTATTTATTTTGTTGTGTGATTGTCCCAGTTTTGGCGATTGGGAATTTTCTCAGTTTGGTTCCTGAGTTTCTTTGCTATGTGCCTCCCCTAACCGCAGCATTTCCTTATTTTCTGGGACCAACAAGATACTGCACACTTATTTTGCATTTTCCCTGACCCAGTCCTGAAATCTGCCTGTTTTCTTTTTCTTTTGAGACAGAGTCTTGCTCTGTCACCCAGGCTGGAGTGCAGTGGTGCAGTCTCGCCTCACTGCAGCCTCCACCTCCTGGGTTCAAGTGATTCTCCTGCCTCAGCCTCCTGAGTAGCTGGGACTACAGGCGCGCACCACCATGCCCAGCTAATTTTTTGTATTTTTAGTACAGACGGGGTTTCACTATGTTGGCCAGGATGGTCTCGATCTCCTGACCTTGTGATCCACCCGCCTTGGCCTCCCAAAGTGCTGGGATTACAGGCATGAGCCACCGTACCTGGCCAATCAGCCTATTTTCTAAAGAGTCCTGGTTTCTTTTACTGGAGAATGAAACCGTATTAGAAGCAAGTCTGTGTGTTGAGAATGTTCATTGCTACTGGAGTGCCACTGTTTCTAGGTAGATGGACAGATTTATATTCATGTCTCTCACTCTAATCCAGTATCACAGAGTTCAATTCTAGTCTTTCTCTTTTGCTTATTTTTAACTTCTCTCTCTGACAGTGTGAAATCTGGCTCCCATCATCTGCAATGTTTTTCTTCATTTGTTTATATGTAAAGTAGTTTCAGAATTGCTGACACTGGCCGGGCATGGTGGTTCATGCCTGTAATCCCAGCACTTTGGGAGGCCGAGGCGGCTGGATCACTTGAGGTCAGGAGTTCAAGACCAGCCTGGGTAACATGACGAAACCCCGTCTCTACTAAAAATACAAAAATTAGCTGGGTGTGGGAGTGTGTGCCTGTAATCTCACCTACTGGGGAGGCTGAGGCAGGAGAATCGCTTAAACCCAGGAGGCAGAAGGTGCAGTGAGCCAAGATCTCACTACTGGACTCAAGCCTGGGTGACAGATGGAGACTCTGTCTCAAAAAAAAAAAAAAAAGAATTGTTAACATTTACCCCTATGAGAAAGAAATTCACCAACTGGAGTACAGTGTTTATGTACAGATTGTTTCGTCTTTAGACTTTAAATATCCAGTCAAAACACTGTTTTCCAAAGTTACCTAGATCAGTGGCTCTTTTCATACTCCTTCAGCAAATGTATGTTGTACATTTGTAATACAGTTAGGTCTTTTTGTCGCAGATTAAATTCTATCCTGGTATCCCTCAACATCCTGGATGATTTTTTAAATTAGCATACAATGAAGCTCCCCCTTTGTGGTGTATGTGCCTATGGGTTTTGACAAATTCATGAAGCCATGTATCAACTACCCCAGTACCATAGAGAACAGTTCCAATGACCTAAAATAGAACGTGTGTGGTCCCTTTTTAGCTGATTTCTCCTCTAATCTTTGACAATCACTGAACTGTTTTCCATCCCCATAGTTTTGCCTTTTCCATAATGTCATACGCCTGGAATTATATAACATGTAGTCTTCTGGGTCTGGCTTCTTTTATTTAGCAAAATGCATTTAAGATTCATCCACATTGTTGCAGGAATCAAATAGCTCATTCCTTTCATTGCTGAGTAGTATTCCATTGTATGGCTAGATCCCGGTTTTTAAATATATTTGCCTGTTGAAGATCATCTTGGTTGCTTCCATTTTTTAGTGATTATAAATAAAGTTGCTATAAACATTGGTTAGCTTGTTTTTGTGTGAACGTAAGTTTCTGATTCACTTGATTAAATACCTAGGAGTGTGATTGCTGATTTATATAAGTCTGTGTTTAACTTTATAAGAAACTGCCAAACCGTTTTCCAAAGTGACTATACCACTTTGCATTTCCACCAGTGATAAATGGGAATTCTTACGGTTCTCTGTCTTCATCATCATTTGGTGTCATCTGATTGATTTTAGCAATTCTAATCAGTGAGAAGTGATATCTAATTGTGGTTTTAATTTATACTTCCCTGGTGACAATGATATTGATCATCTTTTCATATGCTTATTTGTCATTTGGATTTCTTATATGATGAAGCGTCTGCTTAAATCAGTTGCCCATTTTTTAATTGAGTTATATGTTTGCTTATGGTAAAATTTTAAGAGTTTTTTATATATTCTGAATACAAGGCTTTCATCAGACACGTGATTTATAAATATTTCTTCCAGTCTGTAGCTAGTCTTTTCATTCTCTTAACAGTGTCTTTCAAAGAGCAAAAGTTTTTAATTTTGATCAAGTTCAACTAAACGTTTTTTTTCTTTCATGGATTGTGCTTTTGTTGTTGTGTCTAAAATGTTATTGCCAAACCCAAGTCCTGCTGATTTTCTATGTTTACTTATAGAGTTTCATAGTTTCACTTTTTACTTTTATGTCTTTGATCCATTTTAGATTAATTTTTATATGAGATATAAGGTATGTATTCTTCAATATGCCTTCTTTTATTTTGTTAGTTTTGAACATGTGTTTTGAGCATAGACAGTCTTATTTTAGTACCATTTGGTGAAAAGAACATCATTTTTCCATTGAATTTAATTAGCATCTTTATAAAAAATGTTGTTGACTAAATATTCGTAGATCTATTTCTGGGCTCTCTCTTCTGTTCCACTGGTCTATGGGTCTATCTTCCCACCAATATCATTCTCTCTTGATTACTACAGCTTTATATTGTCTTAAAATCATGTAGAATGAGTCCTTCAATTTTGTTCTTTTTCTGAATAGTTTTGTTTATTGTAGTCCATTTGCCCTTCCGTATAAGTTTTAAGATCGTCTTATTGATATTTTCAAAACAATTTTCTGGGATTTTAATTGGAATTCCATTAAATCTATAGATTAAATCTTAACAACATTGAATTTTTAAATTCAGGAACATGGTATTTCTTTTCCACTTAGGTCTTCTTTAGTTTTTCATCTGTCTTATAGTTGTCAGAATATATATCCTGCACAGATTTTGTTAGGTTTACATTTAAGTACGTCATATTCTTGTGTGTGCTGTTGTAAATGATATTTTTTATTTTAGAAGAATCTAAAATATTTTGATTCCTAGTATATAAGAATACAAATGACTTTTGTATATTTACTATGTATCTGAAAACTTGCTAAACAAGCATTTTTGAAAAAAAAGACAATCTGTCTCTATTTTCTCATTGACTGTAAAATCCCTATTTCAAAGCACTTTGAAAAAGATGTTTGAAGAAAAACCTATGTATTTTCTCGTATTATAGACAATTCACAAGAAAAAGCACACAGGTCAGATGCCGTGGATCATGCCTATAATTTCAGCACTTTGGGAGGTTGAGGTGAGCAGATTGCTTGAGATCAGGAGTTTGAGACCAGTCTGGCAGACATGGTGAAACACCATCTCTACTAAAAATACAAAAATTATCTGGGCGTGGGGGCACATGCCTGTAATACCAGCTACTCGGGAGGCTGAGGCACAAGAATCGCTTCAACCTGCGAGGTGGAGGTTGCAATGAGCCGAGATCACACTACTGAGCTCCAGCCTGGGCAACAGAGGGAGACTCTGTCTCAATTAAAAAAAAAAAAAAAAAAAAAAAAAGAGAGAGAGAGAGAAAAGTCCACAAATGGCCTCTGAAGATAAGAAAAGATTCTCAGGCAGCTTGAAATAAGGGAAGCTGAAATTGAAACTTTGCTGACAAATTATGTTTCATCTCTAATATTGGCAAATATCTTAACCTTTGGTAATAGGGTATGCTAGCCATCTTCGTCATACAAGCCCACGTGGAAGGCAATTTGGCAACATCTAGCAAAATTACAAAATTACAGTCCTTAACCCAGCAATTCAATTTCCAGGAATGTATCCTACAGATATTCTTGCAAATGTACAAATGACAAATGTACAAGATTACTAATTGTAATATGTTTATCATAGAAGAAAAAAATACCATAAGTGTGAGTCAATATGGAATTGGCTAAATATGTTATATCTACACAATGTAATATTATATAAACTTAAAACTAGATTTCAACAAGACCTTTGCATTATTTGCAGATGGAATTTAATAAAATACAATAATTAGTTAGGTACAACTAACAACAAACTTATACTGAGATCTACATATTCCAATGAGAATTCATTTCAAATGTGTCATTAAATCTGAACACAGAAATAAATGGACCTTCAAACTAGCTCTTTATTGAGTCACAAAGTGTTAAGCCAAATTTTTAAAAAATAATGAAATCATGTAAATTATACACAAAAATTTTTTATTTCTTTTGTGGCCCTCCTTTGAAAATATTTTATTAATTAACAATATAACTATAGCAAAGAAATGTGCTGTTAATTAATTTTTAATGTTAATTTCACCTCTCATTCATTTTCAGATTTTATTTTTGTGTATGTTGATAATTTATGTAGCATATTAGTACAGAGGTACAGAAGTGTGATTTATAATTTAATATACATCTAAAGAGGATACATGCTTAACTTTATTAATGGAATTTGTGATAAAGTTTGCAGACTGTTGCCTTAGAGAAGAGCTCTCACTTGGACGGGAGGCCCTGGCCAAGTTGTGTAGTGAGGAGGGTTGTTGAGAGGAAAAGAGAAAAAACGAGAGGTATTAAGGCCCAGAAGAGAGTTAGCACCTGCCTCAGAACACAGGCATGCAGGATGATACAGCTTTTAGTGCCAAGAAGTAGAATTCTAGCATCTCTAGGTGGTGAGAAACAAAGGACTAAGAATTTTTCTTTCTCTAACACTCTAAAGAAAGGTTCTTGAGCTAGGAAAGGATTACTTGCGCCTTGTTAGAATCAGACATGGCTTCAGGGGATGCAGGACGCTCACCTGAGCTGCCTGTCACCGACTAAGTGGAGCAGTGTTTCTTCCGCAGACTCAACTGAGAAGTCAGCCTCTGGGGCAGGCACCAGGAATCGGCCTTTTCAGTAAGACCTAAATTACTCTTATGAAGCCACCTGTCCCTGAGAACCAGCAATGGCAGGTTCTTGAAGGATGTAGAACATGATGCTTGGGGTTATCATTGCTACGGGTTTCGTTTTGACTTGTTTGAGATCAGTTAACATTCTAAGGCAGGGGATGGAAACCAACTTTATTTGTAAGTTCTGCATCTTTTTTTTTTTTTGAAACAGGATGTCACTCTGTTGCCCAGGCTGGAGTGCAGTGGCACAATCACAACTCACAACAGCCTCAACCTCCCAGCCTTAAAAGATCCTCCCACCTCAGCCTCCCAAACAGGTGGGACCACAGTCACACATCACTATGCCTGGCTAATTTTTGTGTATTTTGTAGTGACAGAGGTCTACCTTTGTTGCCCAGGCTGGTCTCAAACTCCAGGCTTCAAGCAATTTGCCCTCTTCACCCTCACAAAGTGCTGAGATTACAGGCGTGAGCCACCATGCCCGGCCTAAGTTCTGCATCTTAAACCTCGTTTGTCTGTCCCTCACAGCTTACCACAGTGCTGTACACCGCGGACTGGCATGCTCTCTCTGAAAAGGGCCAGATAATAATGTTAGGCTTTGTGGTCTATACAGCCTCTAACACAGCTACTCAACTCTGCCACTGCAGCAGGAAATCAGCCACCAACAATATGTTACCAAATGGGTGTAGCTATGTTTCAATAAAACTTTACATACAAAAGCAGGCCTGGTTTGCCCACGCTTGCTATTCACGTTTGTAATGTACATGCCCCTCATGCAATGCAGTTCCTTACCTTATTGCTTAGTCACCTTAAAGCCCTGCTTGTTACTTGGTGCTGTGGCCTTGCTGATGACTACTTATCCCTGTTTTGGGCCTAGCCTTTCAATGCAGGAATCCAGCCCCAGGGAGAGAAACTAATGACTGGAGAAGTTTCCAGGCAAGTGCAGAAAATGACACGGGATGAACATATGTAAGAACATCAAGTTCAGGATCCCGAGTAGTTGTCAGAAATTTCACTTCACCCCATCCCAGCAAGGCTGTTGTATTTGGGGAAGACATTATTTTAAGAGGGGAGGAGATTGTGGAAAATCAGTAGGCAGCAGGAGACGGCGCTCTTGATCCTACTCCCATTTCAGACGATTCTGTGGGGGCCTCTTTATTGCCCCTCTGCTCCCCCAGGTGCTTTCCTCCTTTCATGAGGCTTTGTCCTCCATCCGTCTTGCTCCCCAGTCAGGTACCAGACTTTTAGGAGGCCGCCCGGAGCACTGGTTGTGAAGCTTAGCAAAGCAATGCATTTGCAATCTAAGATAAAACACTAGTACTTTGGAAGCAATGCTCCCACATTTTGAAATGCATCAAGAAAAGAAAATGAAAGATTAGGTGCTTAATCTTCACCCTTCAATAAACCCCCAAACGATGAATCTTTTTTTTTTTGAGGAGGAGTCTCGCTCTGTCGCCCAGGCTGGAGTGCAATGGCGCGATCTCCGCTCACTGCAAGCTCAGCCTCCTGGGTTCACGCCATTCTCCTGCCTCAGCCTCCCACGTAGCTGGGACTACAGGCGCCCGCCACCACGCCCGGCTAATTTTTTGTATTTTTTAGTAGAGACGGGGTTTCACTGTGTTAGCCAGGATGGTCTCGATCTCCTGACCTCGTGATCCACCCGCCTCGGCCTCCCAAAGTGCTGGGATTACAGGCGTGAGCCACCGCGCCCGGCCTACTATTATATTATATTTATTATTTGTTAAGTGGAAGTGGATCATCATAAAGGGCTTCATCCTGATTGTCTTCACACTGAGCAGGCTGAGGTGGAGGAGGAAGAGGAGGGGTTGGTCTTGCTGTCTCAGAGGTGGCAGAGGCAGAAGAAAATTTACGGATAAATGGACCCACGCAGTTCAAACCTATGATGTTCAAGGGTCAGCAGTATAGGGAATGTTTCACCCTTGTATTCTATTTTTTATTCATAGAATTAAAATAGACACCCTAAAAATGCCCCCTGTGGTTTTCACCTGGATGTGTATTAAAGAGGGTTAATTTTTTCACTTACTTAACCCTGAGAACACAGCATTGACTTAAAAGTTACTGTATGGAAAAGCAGTAAGGAGACAGCCTGCAGTCACATTCCTTCCCTGGACTGTAGAGTGGCCGGTTTTCCCTGATGGTGGCTCTGAATGATCAAAGTGACAGGCAGCATCTAGGCAGGGCTGTGCACAGTCACAGCTGCTGGATTTCGAAGTTCCTGAATCAAGATCATTTGACCCGTTCTCCTGCTCTTTGGCAGGTTCTGTCTCCGGCAGGCTTTGAGGATGAAGGCTGCGGGCATTCTGACCCTCATTGGCTGCCTGGTCATAGGCGCCGAGTCCAAAATCTACACTCGCTGCAAACTGGCAAAAATATTCTCAAGGGCTGGCCTGGATAATTACTGGGGCTTCAGCCTTGGAAACTGTGAGACTCTTTCTTTCCTGCTCTCCTTCTGTCCTTGACCTTTCCCCTGAGATGTTGAAGGTCCTGGCCACACTCCCTGCTGTGTCTTCCCAACTACCCCCGCTCTGCCCTCACCGCACCCAGGGGTGGCTGCTAGCCTAACTGTGGCTCTCTGGGTCTCCTCTCCTTCCTCCCCTGCCCCTCATTTCCTTATTCCTGGAGTCCTGTCCTTACAACTCCAACCAGGGAAGGGGAAAATAATGCCACCTCTGCTGGCATTGTGGGGAGTGGGGGGACCTGACTGTTGGTCTAGATTAGGCTCAGCCCCTGACTGGGTGTGCAGCTTCAGGTGTGCCATCCCAGCCCCCGATGTGCCCGTCGTGTGCCCCCTGGGCGCATGCCTGCCCTGCCCTGCCCAAGGTGTATTGGGAGGAAGCAGTCCGGTAACAGGGATGAGGAAACTTGCCCTTAGACCAAGCTTAGAGCAAAAGATGGCACCTCCTTTGCTGGCATTTCTGGCTTTCCCCCCTCCAGGGATCTGCATGGCGTATTATGAGAGCGGCTACAACACCACGGCCCAGACAGTCCTGGATGACGGCAGCATCGACTATGGCATCTTCCAGATCAACAGCTTCGCGTGGTGCAGACGCGGAAAGCTGAAGGAGAACAACCACTGCCACGTCGCCTGCTCAGGTGAGGCTCTGACTTTCCAGTGATGCCATCCTCAGGACCAGGCGAGAAAGCCGACAATGGGATCACCAACCATGTTTTGCTTTAACTAAAATTTGGAGTTCAGACTTGCAAATAGGTCTGTTCAAGATTGGTAAATTACACAACAGTTTCCAAGGTGACACTCAGGGTCCTGCGGCTGACTTGTCCAAAGATGACTTATTCCTTGTAGACAGTTTTATGAAGCCCTCCCCTAAAGCAGGGGGATGGACAAACAACCCTACTGCCCTTTCATGTATAGAGATATCTGATGTCTTCGTAAGAAAAAGGAAGCTGCCTGCCAGCTGCTTTCCATAAGCAATTCACTCAAAGGATGCAGTTTGTGCTTCTTTGAGCAGAATGAGATGAATACAATTTACGTTTCTTTCTCTTTTCTTTTTTTTTTGAGACAGGGTCTCACTCTGTTGCCCAGGCTGGAGTGTAGTGGTGCGTTCATAGCTCATTGCAGTCCTGACCTCCATGACTCAAGCAACCTTCCCTCCTCTGGGTGGCTGGAACTACAGGCATATGCCCAGCTATTTTTATTTTTGTTTTTTTTTGTAGAGACAGAGTCTGTCTGTGGGGTCTTGCTATGGGGGTCTCGCCCAGGCTGGTCTTGAAATCCTGGCCTAAGGTGACTGTCTGACTTCACTCTTGTACCTTACATGGCAAAAGGGACTTTGCAGATGTGAGGAAGGATCTGAGCTTGAGCAAGAGAGATTATCCTGGGCAATGTGGGTGGAGCCAATCCAATCTCATGAGTCCTTAGAAGGAGAGAATCTTGTCCAGCATACCGAGTCATTAAAATATCATTGAATTCACTTAGAAAGGAATTAGGTTTCTAATGCTGCCCTAAAAAATTACCACAAACTTGTGGCTTAAACACCGCAAAATTTCCTTACAGTCCTGAGTGCCAGCGGGTTCACAGGGCTGAAGTCAAGGTGCTGACAGGCCTGTTTTCCTTTCTGGAGGCTCTGCAGGAAAATCCATGTCCTTGCTCATTTGGGTTTTGGCAGAGTTCAGTTCCTTGGGGGTGTCGAACTGAGATCCTTGTTGCTTGCAGGTTGTCACCCAAGGGCCATTCCAGGCTTCTAGGGACCACTCACACCCCTTGACTCACGGCCCCTTACTCCGTCTTCACAGCCAGCAATAGTGGGTCGAGTCCCTTTCACACTTTGAATCTTTCCTCCTTCTTCTGTCATGGGATCTCTCTGTAACCACAGCTGGGCAAGATTCTCTGCTTCTAAGGACTCAGGCAGAGTCCCTTTTGCCATGCAAGGTACAAGAGTGAAGTCAGAGAGTCACCTTAGGCCAGGAGTTCAAGACCAGCCTGGACGAGACCCCATAGCGAGACCCTACAGCCAGACTCTGTCTCCACACAAATTAAAAATAGCCGGGCATATGCCTATAGTTCTAGCCACCCAGAGTATATTTTCTGAGAACCAAGTTGTTACATTTTTTACCTCCTATGTCATAAAGAATCCTGGCTGGAAAACAGAACAAATGCAAACTGGGTAATTGGAAGAGAATGTTAATAGACTCTACTTACAAAGATCTGATCAAATCATAGAAAAACCATGGCAATAGTGAAGTGAGGGATTAGGAATCCCTTGCCCAAAGAGGAATGGAAAGAGAGCTGTGACCAGCACTGAGGTACAAAAGGTCTGCCGGGAGAGGACTGCCTTCTAGGATCTGAGATCTTCCCTCAAGGGACATGACTTGTGCTGAGTGACCCGACAGAAATAAAGCTGGAAGATATTATATGTATATGCCAACCTCAGTGTCCTTCCTCTATCCCTTCCCTGCTGATGTCTACTCTTATTTAAACCCCTCCAGAAGTCAGAGGACATGGGAATCCATTGACGCCAACTGTGTGTGTTGGCCTCTGAGTGCACAGAGCGTGGTGGAGAAGGGTAGAGAGTGGATCCATCAGGGCAAAGATGAGATACTCAGCTCAGCTCCCATGCACCCTCTCTCACAAAACTATAGGAAAACGTACTCCACCAAAAGGATAAACTAAAGCAATTAAGAGGAAACATAGTTCAGGAAACAAGGGACTCGATAAGGGAGAAAGGCAAGAGGAATACCCAGCCTGAGAGTGAAGGATTATCCCAGGATGAGCTTTTATTAAAGATTTCTAGTTACACCTCATTACGGTAAGAGAATATGGTCTGTATCAGTGGTCCCCAACCTTTTTGGCACCAGGGAACAGTCTGTGGAAGACAAATTTTCCGTGGACGAGGGGGAGGAGGATGGTTTCAGGATGATTCAAGCGTATTACACTTATTGTCCACTTTATTTCTATTATTATTACATTGCAATATATAAGGAATAATTATGCAACTCACCATAATGTAGAATCAGTGGGAGTCCTGGGCTTATTTTCCTGCAACTAGACAGTCCCATCTGGGGGTGATGGGAGACAGTGACAGATCATCAGTCATTAGATTCTCATAAGGAGAATGTAACCTAAATCCCTCGCAAGCGCAGTTCACAGTAGAGTTCACACCTATATAAGAATCTAATGCGGCCACTGATCTGACAGGAGGTGGAGCCCAGGCAGTAATGTGGGAGATGGGGAGGGTCTGTAAATACAGATGAAGATTCACTCACTCACCTGCTGCTCACCTCCTGCTGTGAGGCCTCCTGCTGTGGTTCAGGGGTTGGAGATCCCAGGTCTATATGATTTCAAACCTTTAATATTTCTTTAACCTTGTTTTACAGCACAGCAAATGTGTCTTACAGTGAATGTGCATTTGAAAAAAAAATGTGTATTTTATATTTGGTGGGTGGATGTTCTATAAATGATTGTTACTTCCTTTCTAATTTTCTTACTTGTTCTAATATACAGTGAAAAATACATATTGAAATTTGCAACTGTCATTTTAGCTTTGTCTATTTCACCTTTCAGTCTTGTCCATTTTTGAAGCTTTGTTCTTAGGCATATATTCTTTGAGGGTTGTTACGTCCTTGTGGTGAATTGACTCTTTTATCACTGGAGTCCAAGTTTCTCCTTAACTCTGGTGCTATTTCTCATCCAGAAATCTACTTTGTTTGACAGCCGTATAGCCCACTCTCGCTTTCTTTGAGGAAATATTTGTATAGTATGTTTCTTTCCATCCTTCTACTTTTAATCCATCTGTCTTTATATTTAAGGTGAATTATTTATAAGTAATGTAGAGTTATGTGTTGCTTTTATATCCATTCTGGTAATTACTGTTTTTCAGTAGGAGTGATTAAACCATAGGTCAGCAAATGTTTGCCTAAAGGGCCAAATGATAAATATTTTAGGCTTTTCAGGCCATATGGTTTCGATTGCAACTACCCAACCATGACATAGTGTGAAAGCAGCCATAGAAAGTATATAAATGAATGGGCCTGGCTGTGTTCCAATAAGGCTTTATTTACAGAAACGGGAGATTGGCCTGTGGGTTATGCCATGATTAGTCCGTTTGCATTTAATGTGATTACTGATATGACTAGTTTTTTCTTTTTCTTTTTTTTTTCTTTTTTTGTTTTGTTGAGTTGGAGCTTTGCTCTGTCGCCCAGGCTGGAGTACAGTGGCGCGATCTTGGCTCAATGCACCCTCTGCCTCCTGGGTTCAAGTGATTCTCCTGCCTCAGCTTCCTGAGTAGCTGGGACTACAGGCACATGCCACCATGCCCAGCTAATTTTTTGTATTTTTTTTTAGTAGAGGTGGGGTTTCACCGTGTCAGCCAGGATGGTCTCGATCTCCTGACCTTGTGATCTGCCTACCTTGGCCTCCCAAAGTGCTGGGATTACAGGAGTGAGCCACTGCACCCGGCTGATATGGCTAGTTTTAAATTACATCTTGCTATTTTGTTTTCTGTTTGTGCCATCTATTCTTGGTTCCATTTTTTCTGCCTTCTTTTGAATTTATTGAATATTTTTTAGTATTCTCTTTTATTTCCTCCATTGGTTTGTTAGCTATACTTCTATTTTGTTTTTAGTTGTTACTCTAGGGTTTCCAATAGGCATCATTATCTTATTACATTTTACCTTCAAATAACACACCACTTCATATGTAACATATGAGTTTCTTAACAGTATACTTCAATTTTTCCTATTCCATCCTTTGTGCTGTGTTGTCATGCATTTTTCTTCTATATTTGTATACCTCACAATGCATTTTTATAATTTTTTCTTTAAACAATAGTCTTTTAAATAAATTTTTAAATGAGAAAAAAGTTTTATAGTATCTATTACACATTTACTATTTCCAATACTCTTCATTCCTTTGGTGGATTTACTTGAGCAGACAGTTAATTGATATTGTTTTCCTTCAGCCTAAATAATTTTCTTTAACTTTGTTTTGTTTTGTATTAGAATAGAGGTCTATTAGCAAGCATTCTCTCTGTCTGAAAATATCTCTACTTATTTTGATTTTAAGGAATATTTTCTTTACATATAAAATTCTGGGCTGACAGTTCTTTTCCACCTCAAGTTGTTATTGTTGTTTTGAGACAGGGTCGTGCTCTGTCTCAAAACAACACTGTGAGTGTAGTGCCATGATCACAACTCACTGCAGCCTTGACCTCCTGGACTCAAGTAATTCTCATGCCTCAGCCTCCTGAGCAGCTGGGACTACAGGCACGTGCCACCATGCCTGGCTGATTTAAAAAAAAAAATGTGGAGATGGGGTCTCATCATGTTACCCAGGCTGGTCTCAAACTCCTGGGCTCAGGCAATCCTCTCACCTCAGCCTCCCAAAGTGCTGGGATTACAGTTGTGAGCCACCACACTTGGCTTCAAGTTTTTAAAGATATTCGGTTGCCTTCTGGCTTGCCTTGTGTATGATGGGAAACCAGTGATTTCCTTCTGTTTGTCCCTGGTATGTAATATGTGTTTTTTTTCTCTAGTTGTTTTTAAGATTTTCTCTTTGTCACTCATTTTCAGCAATTCGATGATGTGTGATATTTGTGTTTATCTTACTTGGTATTCATTAACATTTTGTATCCCTGAGTTTATAATTTTCATTAAATTTGGAAACATTTCAGCCATTCTTTCTTCTAATGCTTTTCTTTTGTCCTTCAAGAATTCTAACGGCATGTATGTTCGATCGCTGATGCTGTACCATTCATCATTGAGATTCCTCGTTTTTTAGTATTTTTCCCTCCCTGTGTTTTATTTTCAATAGTTTCCATTATTATGTCTTCAAGTCGGCTGTTACTTTTTTTTTAAATGCTAATCTATTAAACTTATTGATTGGATGTTTCTTTTCAGATACTGTGTTTTTTATTTGGCCTTCCAAATAAACAAAATCATAATTTTGTTTCTTTCATTTCATTTTATTCCTGTTTCTCTTTAAGTCCTTGATATAAATCATCATATTTATAAGCAGTGATTTAAATTTCTTATCAGCTAATGCAATCAGCTGTCATTTCTGAGTCTTGCCCTTGACCGATCTTTCTCTTAGTATGTGTCACATTTCTCTGCCTCTGTGCATGGAATAATTTGTTATTGAATACACACACAGTGTATGTGTTGACGGCTCTTGTGAGTCCTCGGGTCTTGTCTTCTTAGTTTAAAAGAATTTCAACAAAAGACACATAGCAAAGGAGATGTAGCATAAAGTAATTTATTGAGAAAGAAAAAGACTATTTTGAAAGTTAGGTGCAGAATAGAGAGTACACCCTGAGAGAGGAAGATTTCAGGGCAGGCTGCTCGTGAAGATTGGACAACAAAGACCGGTACCAGGGATGCTCCCTTTAATGGAGACTTCCATGGTTATTCATAAGTGGGTGGGAAGAGGTGTTGCTAGTAAGCATGTTCTGGGCGATCCTCTTGGTGCACTTGCTCAGTAGCTGTACATGATTGTCCATACATCTCATGTCTCATTAGCACCTTAAATCTCCACCCAGGGATCTGTTTTTTATTTTTATTTTTTGTGTGTTCTAATAAAACTTTATTTACAAAAACAGCAGTGGCCTCACGCTGCAGTTTACCAACCTCTGCCCTTGAGGAAATTCTAAACGATCCTTCTGTTCTCCTTGTAGAAGATGATATTACACAATTTTTGGCATATGAAGAAGCAATCGATAAATACAAACACAAAAATATGTAGGAAAATCATATTATCTGTGCCAAACAGAAAATTGCAGAAATATTTCCTTTTTGCAGATTTTTGTGAGTTTTTCCAGCTTTTTAACACTTGCAACATGCCATTTTTTAGTATTTGAAATAGCTGTCTCTTTAATATCTAAATTTTCTTTTCTTTTTTTTTAAATTTTATTATTATTGTACTCTAAGTTTTAGGGTACATATGCACAACATGCAACTTTGTTACATATGTATACATGTGCCATGTTGGTGTGCTGCACTCATTAACTCCTCATTTAGCATTAGGTATATCTCCTAATGCTATCCCTCCCCCCTCCCCCCACCCCACAACAGTCTCCAGTGTGTGATGTTCCCCTTCCTGTGTCCATGTGTTCTCATTGTTCAATTCCCACCTATGAGTGAGAACATGCTGTGTTTGGTTTTTTGTCCTTGCAATAGTTTGCTGACAATGATGGTTTCCAGCTTCATCCATGTCCCTACAAAGGACATGAACTCATCCTTTTTTATGGCTGCATAGTATTCCATGGTGTATATGTGCCACATTTTCTTAATCCAGTCTATCATTGTTGGACATTTGGGTTGGTTCCAAATCTTTACTATTGTGAATAGTGCCACAATAAACATACGTGTGCATGTGTCTTTATAGTAGCATGATTTATAATCCTTTGGGTATATACCCAGTAATGGGATGGCTGGGTCAAATGGTATTTCTAGTTCTAGATCCCTGAGGAATCGCCACACTGACTTCCACAATGGTTGAACTAGTTTACAGTCCCACCAACAGTGTAAAAGTGTTCCTATTTCCCCACATCCTCTCCAGCACCTGTTGTTTCCTGACTTTTTAATAATGGCCATTCTAACTGATGTGAGATGGTATCTCATTGTGGTTTTGATTTGCATTTCTCTGATGGCCAGTGATGATGAGCATTTTTTCATGTGTCTTTTGGCTGCATAAATGTCTTCTTTTGAGAAGTGTCTGTTCATATCCTTTGCCCACTTGTTGATGGGGTTGTTTGTTTTTTTCTTGTAAATTTGTTTGAGTTCTTTGTAGATTCTGGATATTAGCCTTTTGTCAGATGAGTAGATTGCAAAAATTTTCTTCCATTCTGTAGGTTGCCTGTTCACTCTGATGGTAGTTTCTTTTGCTGTGCAGAAGCTCTTTAGTTTAATTAGATCGCATTTGTCAATTTTGGCTTTTGTTGCCATTGCTTTTTGTGTTTTAGACATGAAGTCCTTGCCCATGCCTATGTCCTGAATGGTATTGCCTAGGTTTTCTTCTAGGGTTTTTATGGTTTTAGGTCTAACATTTATAGTCTTTAGTCCATCTTGAATTAATTTTTGTATAAGGTGTAAAGAAGAGATCCAGTTTCAGCTTTCTACATATGGCCTGCCAATTTTCCCAGCACCATTTATTAAATAGAGAATTCTTTCCCCATTTCTTGCTTTTGTCAGGTTTGTCAAAGATCAGATAGTTGTAGATAGGCAGTATTATTTCTGAGGGCTCTGTTCTGTTCCATTGGTCTATATCTCTGTTTTGGAACCAGTCCCATGCTCTTTTGGTTACTGTAGCCTTGTAGTATAGTTTGAAGTCAGGTAGCGTGATGCCTCCAGCTTTGTTCTTTTGGCTTAGGATTGACTTGGCAACGTGGGCTCTTTTTTGGTTCCATATGAACTTTAAAGTAATTTTTTCCAATTCTGTGAAGAAAGTCATTGGTAGCTTGATGGGGATGGCATTGAATCTATAAATTACCTTGGGCAGTATGGCCATTTTCACGATATTGATTCTTCCTACCCATGAGCATGGAATGTTCTTCCATTTGTTTGTATCCTCTTTTATTTCATTGAGCAGTGGTTTGTAGTTCCCCTTGAAGAGGTCCTTCATGTCCCTTGTAAGTTGGATTCCTAGGTATTTTATTCTCTTTGAAGCAACTGTGAATGGGAGTTCACTCATGATTTGGCTCTCTGTTTGTCTGTTATTGGTGTATAAGAATGCTTGTGATTTTTGCACATTGATTTTGTATCCTGAGACTTTGCTGAAGTTGCTTATCAGCTTAAGGAGATTTTGGGCTGAGATGATGGGGTTTTCTAGATATACAGTCATGTCATCTGCAAACAGGGATAATTTGACTTCCTCTTTTCCTAATTGAATGCCCTTTATTTCCTTCTCCTGCCTGATTGCCCTGGCCAGAACTTCCAACACTATGTTGAATAGGAGTGGTGAGAGAGGGCATCCCTCTCTTGTGCCAGTTTTCAAAGGGAATGCTTCCAGTTTTTTCTTTTCTTTTCTTTTTTTTCTTTTTCTTTTCTTTTTTTTTTTTTTTTTTTTTTTGAGACAGAGTCTCACTCTGTCACCCAGGCTGAAGTGCAGTGGCATGATCTCGGCTCACTGCAACCTCCGCCTCCAGGGCTCAAGCAATTCTCCTGCCTCAGCCTCCCGAGTAGCTGGGATTACAGGTGTGTGCCACCACAGCCAGCTAACTTTTGTATTTTTAGTAGAGACAGGTTTTGCCATGTTGGCCAGGCTGGTCTCAAACTCCTGACCTCAAGTGATCTGCCTGCCTCAGCCTCCTGAAGTGCTGGGATTACAGGTGTGAGCTGCCGTGCCCGGTCGACATACTTTCCTAAGCAAATTCAGTTGTGTCCAGTGAGTACTTTCAAAACACCCCAATTGTGCAACAAAATGCTCTAACAACGTAGGAGGGGACAAACAACTTTACGCAGTGTCAGCTTCCTGGTCCTGCATGGCCTGACCCTTTCAGGAATCCTTACAGAACATTGCCAGCCAAGCAAACTGCCCTGCCCCCAGTACAAATGTGCGCTTTCTGTACATGCCTGGGATGACCTACAATCCCAGAATAATAGAATGTGATCTGCTTCCTCCTCACTGTGTCTCTCCAACCCCTAGAGACAGCCCCAAACCCATGTCTCCCAGGAAATACGCTAGACCACTTCCAAACACAAACGAGTGTCTCAGCATTTATTAAGCGCTTATGCACCTGAAATAAAGGGTCTCTAAGTAATTTGAACATATATCAGGTACCAAATGCTTAAGTTTGGATAACCTCATAGGTAAATAATTACTATAAAAATTAAAAGTATATTAAAAGTAAATAATTACTAGAAAAATTAAAAGTATATTTTCATTATCAACTTTATTAGCATATAGTGTTCCATGAGCAGGAATCTTGCTTAAGTGGCCTCTGTTGGAAGAAGGAATCAGAGGAAAACAGAATCTAAGCCCTCTATCGGAATACAGGCTCATTAACTGGGTGTGTGAACTCGGTTTATGGGGATAAAATGGTACCCATAGAAATGGTTGTTCTGAGGACTGATGGAGATTTTGCGTGAAGAGATTTAACATGTGCCTGACATAGAGTAAGATTTCAATAAAGTATTAGCTAGTGGTAATAGCTATTATTATCCTAAATATTTATATCTCAAGAAGATAGGCAAAAGACTTTTTTGTTGTTGTTTGTTTGATTGTTTGTTTTGAGATGGATGTTTGTTTTGAGAGGATGGTCTCCATCTCCTGACCTGGCGATCCACCCGCCTCGGCCTCCCAAAGTGCTGGGATTACAGGCATGAGCCACCGCACCAGGCTGGCAAGAGACTTTTATAAGCTGATATAGCTTTAGTTTTCACTGTAGAACTATAAACCAAATGCTAGTGAATCTGCGTATGTTGTTTCAATTGCTATCTCTTATAGACGATGTATTTTGTTACTTTTTCTCCTGGTTAATAGAATTTTGTTTTAAATAAAAATTAAGCCACATTTAGAATAAATTTGCTTAAAAAAAATCTATCACTACGTTTATCTTCTAGTGAAGCCTAACTGAGAAAGCAACAAAATTAGCAACTCAAGGAAATAGCATGCTCAAGGAAAAATTCCACTTTCAACTGAGTTAAGAAAATAATTTGGAATTACAATCCTTATTGAAATGCAACATTTTATGCTAACATTATTTTTGGTTATTTTTCTGGTAATAAAAGTAGTACACTTCAATTGTAAAAAATTTTAGAAAATATACAGTAAAGACATAAAAGCATTGGGGAACCCACAGTTAAGAGCCAATCTTTCTTAAAATACTGGTGAATTAATGACTATCTTTTTTTTTTCTAAACCAGTGCTATCTAATAGAACTTTCCATGATGACAAAAATGTCTTCCATCTGTGCTGTCAAACAGAACCACTAGCAATGAGTGGCTATAAAGTATCTGAGATGTAGCTAGAACAAATAAGAAACTAAAGTTTTAATTGTGTTTAATGTTAATTAATTACAATTTTTTATATTTTTCCCAGCTTTATTGAGGTATAACTGACAAATCAAAATTGTATATATTTAAAGTAAATAACATGATAATTTGATATATTTATACGTTGGGAAATGATCACTACAATTGAGTTTAACATTACCTCACATAATTACTGTGTGTGTGTGACAGAGTGTGTGTATGAGAGACAGAGAGAGAGAGAGAGAGAGAGAAGAACACTTAAGATCTACTATCAGCAAATTTCAAGTAAGCAGTACAGTATAATTAACTATGGTCACCATATTGTACATTAGATCCCCAGACCTTCCTCACCTTATAACTGAAAGTTTGGACCCTTCCATCAGCATCTCCCCATTTTCCTCACCAGCCACCGCTCTACTCTCTGCTTTTATGAGTTCAACTTTTGTAGATTTTGCATATGTGTGAAATCATGTGGTATTTGTCTTTCTGGGTCTCACTTCCTTCACTTAGCATGACGTCCTTCCGTTCATCCATGTTGTTGCAAATGTCAGCATTTCCTTCTTTTCCATGACTGAATCATATTCCACTCTCTATATAAACATATTTTTATCCATTCATCTGTCAACAAATATAATTTTAATTTAAATTATCACATGTTGCTAATGCCTGCCATATTGGACAGTAAAGCTCTTGATGGATATTTTTATGATATGGGGAACTTAACATTGCATTGGGAGCATTTCTCCATATTATTAAATATCCTGGGAAAACATAATTCAAACAGCTCTTTATTTTATTAAATGAAGGTATTATGACTAATTTGAATATCACTGATTATGAGGCAATTAGATTTTTTCATTTTAACTCTTGTAAATAATGCTATGGTAAACCACTTTGTAAAGAAATATTTGTCTAGTGTCATGACTATTTCCTTAGGATAGATCTGGAGAGAGAAATTATTAGGTGAAAGGATAAAAACCTCGTTAAGGCTCTAAACACATGCTGCTATGTTGGTTTCCTGAGACATTGAATCCATTATACTCCCACCAGCAAGTATCCAGAGAACCTGCCTCTCTGTGCCCTTGTCAACATCAAGCATTACCCAATTCTCTTAAAAAAAAAAAAAATCTTTGCATAATTGACAAGCAGTAATGAGATCAAGTGGTTTGAGTATTTTTGTCCTTGATTGGTGGTTGTGGTGGTCATGGAGATGGGCCTCCCAGACCCCCTGCTAAGGGAAGACATGCTGCCCCCGCTGCAGTTGTGTGATGAGCAGACAGTACCTGCCACCTGCTTCAGGATTGGCTTCAGGTGCAGGTTGCTCCCTTCCGGGGTGACCCACACCCATTGACGTGTGAGGCAGAGGCATGCAGACCTGGCATGTGGGCCTGACTTGGGCCACTCTGATGGGCAGTGCTCACTCAGGAGCTCATGGCTGGGCTGCCCAGTGAATTGCTGGGTCTGCGTCACAAATGGACATCTCCGTCTGCCCATCCTGCTTCCCCAAAACCGATTCCTTTCATAGGTGTGGATTGCTGAAAATATCTGGCATTTCAAACCCATCTCAGCATCAGCTCCTGGAGGACTCAACTTGCAGCAGAAGTAATGTTGAACTTGTTTTGTTTATTTGCCTTTTTCTGTCATGTTTGTGTTGAGGATTTTGAGGCCGCTTCTAAGCAAGCAGGAAAGAATGTGGATATCCACTAATACATTTCAATTCAAAGATTTGTTATGTCTGAAGCAATAGAAAAAATAATAGGTGGCGGGGCATGGTGGCTCATGTCTGTAATCCCAGCACTTTGGGAGGCCAAAGCCAGAGGATTGCTTGAGCCCAGGAGTTCCAGACCAGCCTGGTGAAACCCTGTTTGTACAAAAATAAAAATAAAAAATGGTCAGGCGTGGTGGTGCATACCTGTATTTCCAGCTATTTTGAAGGCTGAGGTGGAAGGATTGCTTGAGGCCAGGAGGTTGAGGCTGCAGTGAGCTATTATCATGCCACTGCACTCCAGCCTGGGTCTCAAAAAGGAAACAGAAAAGGAAAAGTAATAAAGACAAAGACTGATGTATTTGATTTAAAAGGCAAAACTTTCTGCACATGAAAAACACCCTGGATAAAATTTTTTTAAGACACAAACTGAAAAATGACAATAGACAAAATTTAATATTTACCTGTAAAGAAACCTTACATGTCAAACTAACCCAAATACTGAAAACACTATACTATCCTGTCTTATGTGCCTTTTTTTTTTTTCTTAAGACAGAGTCTCACTCTGTTGCCCAGGCTGGAGTGCAGTGATGTAAACACAACTCATTTCAGCTTTGACCTCCTGGGCTCAAGTGATTCTCCCACCTCAGACTCCCAAGTAGCTGAGACCACAGGTGTGTGCCATCACACTAGGCTAATTTTTTTACATGTTGTAGAGATGAGGTCTTGCTACGTTGCCCAGACTGGACTCAAACTCCTGGCCTCAAGTGATTCTCCTACCTTGGCCTCCCAAAGTACTGGGATTGCAGGTCAGCCACCACGCCTGGGCTGTGCCTATTTCTTTAGGACACAAGGAACATTTTCACATAGCGTCTTCTCTAAACACATTTCCAAAAACCCTTCAGGATTGGGCTCTTCCTCTGAAACATCAGGTAGTGCAAGATGAAGATGGTCTTAAAACAAAAACAAAGTTCTTTTCATTATGAAGAAGCTCAACAAAAATGAGATTGTGGCTTTGCAGGGAAAATTATAGTTCTTCCAATCTTCCCATCCCAAAAAGACTGAGAAAAATGAAGCAAACTTGAGTTAGGGTCTCTCTCCAACAACAAAGTCTCGCCTAACCCTGATGTCCTCTCTTTTTACAGCCTTGATCACTGATGACCTCACAGATGCGATTCTCTGTGCCAAGAAAATTGTTAAAGAGACACAAGGAATGAACTATTGGTAAGAGTCTTTCCTTGGAAGACTTGGGCTGTCATGGGCAAAACCTAGTGTGTGTATTTATCACAGTTATGGTGGAATTGACAAACTCACCTCCGCAGAGTGGTCCAACCAGTGGAACGAGACCTTGTCTATATTCTCCTCCATCGGTGTGTGGGTGTGCAGTGAACATAGTAGTACATAGAAAGGGAGAGGAGACTTGGGATTGAGTTAAGATAATTTGCAATTGCTTTTCATATGAACATATTCCAAACAATGGAGAAAGGTATTTTCTAAAGTGACTTGGAAAGGGTCAATTGAGTCAATTCAACAGAGGGAAAAAAAAGCTTGAGTTTGCTCTAGATTTGGATAAGATTTTGAAGGTTACGGCAACATTTTGCAGGGAAAGAGAATGAGCAGCAGCAAGAGGAAAGTGAGCAGGTCTGTGTCATGGCGACTCAGCAGAAAGCGTCCCCAGCATTGAGCCTGGGGCCTTGCATTCCCCGCTGCTGTGTTCTGGTGAACGTTGCCAGCCGGCCCCACTCAGAGAACCCGAATTTTCACAGATGTGGGTGTGACATGAAATGACCCATCCTTACAAAAGTTGATTGCTTGTTGCTGAGGCTAACAATGGCTAGGAGAAAACCAGGAAATCAAAGTCTGAACAAGGCAAAATGACAGCGTCCTTGGATCTCAGAAGCAAATGAAACCCAACCCAGGGTTCCGCTGGCGATTTTGGTTAATTTCTGTAGACTTTGAAACTAAGACGGTTTGGATTGTCATGCTTCTTTCTGCTGCTCTTGCTTCCCTCTCGTCCTCAGGCAAGGCTGGAAGAAACACTGTGAGGGGAGAGACCTGTCCGACTGGAAAAAAGACTGTGAGGTTTCCTAAACTGGAACTGGACCCAGGATGCTTTGCAGCAACGCCCTAGGGTTTGCAGTGAATGTCCAAATGCCTGTGTCATCTTGTCCCGTTTCCTCCCAATATTCCTTCTCAAACTTGGAGAGGGAAAATTAAGCTATACTTTTAAGAAAATAAATATTTCCATTTAAATGTCTTCACCCTGACTCGGTTCCTTTTTCTCTTTCTTTCCTTTCTTTCTTTCCTTTCTTTTTATTTTCTTTCTTTCTTTCTTTCTTTCTTTCTTTCTTTCTTTCTTTCTTTCTTTCTTTCTTTCTTTCTTTCCTTCCTTCCTTCCTTCCTTCCTTTCTTTCTCTTTCTCTTCCTTTCTTCCTCCCTCCCTCCCTCTTTCTTTCTTTCTTTCTCTTTCTTTCTCTTTCCTTCCTTCCTTTCTTTCTTTCTTTCCTTCCTTCCTTCCTTCCTTCTTTCTTTTTCCTTCCTTCCTTCCTTTTTTTTTTTCAGAGTCTTGTGCTCTGTCCCCCAGGCTGGAGTACAGTCGTACGATCTCAGCCCACTGCAACCTCCACCTCCCGGATTCAAGCGATTCTTGTGCCTCAGCCTCCCGAGTAGCTGGGATTGCAGGCATGTGCCACCACACCCAGATGGGGTTTCTCCATGTTGCCAAGCCTGGTCTCAAATTCCTGAGCTCAAGGTGATCTGCCCACCTTGGCATCCCAAAGTCCTGGGATTACAGGTGTGAGCCACCACACCCCACCCTGACTCAGTTTCAATGATGTCTTAATGGCATCGTGTTAAGACTTGAAAAATTGCCTCCAAAATGCTCTAGCCCTGAGGGAAACAAATTTCCCTTCTTCATTGTAGGGAGTCCTGGTTCCTGTGGTCATTCGAAATAAGACTCATTCGAAAATAAGACTCCCTCATCTTCAGGGCCATCCTCAGAAACAGGACGCATGCAGAAGGGTTAGGTTAAGAGCTAGGAGCACCTGAGGGGCGGAACCCCCTTAAGAGTACCCCAGAAGGACCATCGATGTATGCATACCCACAAGCCTAGACACCATTTGTCTACCTACACTCACACAAGAGATGTGGAGAGACAAGGCAACTGAGATTCATGGTTTGATGATTAAAATTCTTGTGAAGGTTTTTAGTTGTATTTTCTGTATTTTGCATTCGGCATTTTCCAAGTTTTCCATGACATATCTTGCTATTGAAGAAAACCATCCACTTTTTTCCAGAAAAATTAAATAAATAAATAAGACTTCCAGTGAGGCACAGTGGCTCATGCTTTTAATCCCAACAATCTGGGAGGCCAAGGTGGGAAGATTGCTTGAGGCCAAGAGTTCAAGACAAGCCTGGGCAACATAGCAAGACTCTGTCTTTATGATATTTTTTAAGCCCTGTATGCATTAGGTATTTGTCCTAATGCTCTCCCTCTCCTTTCCCCCAACCCCCTCAACAAGCCCCAGTGTGTGATGTTCTGCTCCCAGTGTCCATGTGTTCTCATTGTTCAACTCCCACTTGTGAGTGAGAACATGTGGGGTTTGGTTTTCTGTTCTTATGTTAGTTTGCTGAGGATGATGGTTTCCAGCTTCATCCATGTCCCTGCAAAGGACATGAACTCATTCTTTTTTATGGCTGCAACATTTTTTTTTAATTGCAGCTTTTACCCCAAATCCTGCTGGAAAGTCTAATAGGACAAAATAGATAAAATTGCAGCTCTTACCCCCAACATCCAGAGAGTTCCCCATGTTATTCCAACTTCTACTTAAATCAAGCTTTTCAAACCCGGCCCAGATGGCTTTAAATGTGGCCCAACACAAATTAGTAGACTTTCTTAAAACATTATGAGATTTGTTTGTGATTTTTTTTTTTTTTTTAGCTCATCAGCTATCGTTAGTGGTCGTGTATTTTATGTGTGGCCTAAGACAATTCTTCTTCTTCCAGTGTGGCCCAAGGAAGTCAAAAGATTGGATACCCCTGATTGGAAAACTGACTCCAAAAATAAGTGCTTCAAAATTCAAGGTGAAAGGGCACTGGGTGCGCTACCATTAGACTCATCTATTTTTTGCAAAACTCATAAAATTTCTAAGCATGCAATCCTACTCTTCCCCCATGTTTGATTTATTTCTATAATAATTTAGGGTAAAAAATGCATTTCCCAGATAATTTTCCATAATTAATGCCTTCAGAAATTCAAGAGGAAATCACTACTTCTATGCCTGAGCTATCTTTATTCAACAAAAGTATATTTTAGAAAAACCCACACTCACGTTCCCTTTATAGATATTTGGAAGTAGATTTTCATTTTCTCCCCATGGCCACATTATCTGTTGGTTACCAGGTACACTGAGCAGACTCTTGGGTATTAGGGGATAGTGACTGGCTTATGTGGGGACATGCTTTCTATGGGGACTCAGCTCTGCCTGGTTCTTGGGACAGCCCCTGCTATCTCCAGCATCTGGCTCTTTGTATCCCAACTTGTTCCCTGTTGTTTGTTCCTGGATGCTTTCTGGTCTGGTCTGCAATTTTCTCTTGATTCCTTTTATACCCAGTATATCATTTCCCTACAGATGTCCTTGCTCTTGGTTTTTCCCAAACTTGGAGGTTGTGCTACTCCCCTAAAGCCTATTCAAGCCTGACCCAGCCAACATGAAGCTCCCTGCTCCTCTAACCCCCTAGTGCTCTTGCCTCTGAACTCATGGCTGGTGTGTGCCATAGGATTAGGTCACTGGGAATTGGTGTCCTTATCCAGCCTGTAAGCTCCTTGAGGCCTAGACCATGTCTTTCACTGTTATATGGTCCACAGTCCCTTCTGCAGTGCTAAACACATAATAGTTAACATTCAAAAATATTAGATGTTGGCCAGGCACAATGACTCAAGCCTGTTAATCCTAACACTGTAGGAGGCCAAGGCAGGAGGATCACTTGAGCCAGGAATTGGAGACCAGCCTGGGCAACACAATGAGACCCCATCTCTACAAAAAATACAAAGATTAGTTGGGTGTGGTGGTGCACACCTGTAGTTCCAGCTACTCAGGAGGTTGAGGTGGGAGGGTCGCTTGAGCCCAGGAATTTCAGGCTTCAGTGAACTATGATCGAGCTACTGCACTCCAGCCTGGATGACAGAGTGAGGCCCTGTCTCTTAAAAAAATTAATTAATTAAAAAATTTGATGGGTTTTTTGTGCCACTGGACACATGTGGAATCACAGAAGGAATACAAATCAGACCTCGCATTAAGAACATTTTTGTTTTCAAATCAAGTTCATGTTTATTATTTCATATGCTCCTCACAACAACCTTGGGATATAAGGGAATGTGACCTTCATTCCACACACGTCCCTGAGATACGGAAGGGGTAACTATCACCCAGGGGCCACAGTGCAACAGCAGAGAA
The DNA here is from genome assembly GCF_029281585.2 of Gorilla gorilla gorilla. Taxonomy (NCBI): domain Eukaryota; kingdom Metazoa; phylum Chordata; class Mammalia; order Primates; family Hominidae; genus Gorilla; species Gorilla gorilla. The sequence continues at coordinate 88,482,533 of NC_073232.2, forward strand.
TCCAAGAGGCCCTTGCTGCCCTGCGGGGATGTTCAGAACTCAATGACAGAACGTGTCCCAGTTCCTTTACGAACAGAAAGTACCTGAGCCCTTCACCTGTGTTCCATATAGCCACTTCCTTGAGTGTCTCAAATATGGCACAAACCCTAAACCAGCCCCTGAAAGATCTGCAGGAACAATTTAATCTCTTCAAGGTGAATTTTAAAAATAGAGGCTTTATCAAGAAAGCCAGAAAGATTTTCTCTGTGTCTCCAAAATGGAAGGAAAACGATCTAGATATCTAAAATTGAAACTCCCAATAAACAACAGTTACTTTTTCCAACTAGAAACCAATTACATTTTTTGATTTAAAAGGTTTAAGGGCCATGCATGGTGGCTCATGCCTGTAACCCCAGCACTTGGGGAGGCTGAGTCTGGAAGATTGCTTGAGCCCAGGAGTTGGAGACCAGCCTGGGCAACAGGGCAAGATCCCATCTCTACAAAAAGTTTTAAAATTAGCCAAGTGTGGTGGTACACGCCTGTGGTCCCAGCTATTTGGGAGGCTGAAGTGGGAGGATCACTTCAGCTTGGGAGGCTGAGGCTGCAGTGAGCTGTGATTATACCACAGCCCTCTAGTCTGGCTGGGCAACACAGCAAGATACGTAGGCTAATTAGCCCACTCCAGGCCCACTCAGCCTCCTGGCGATGTTTCTCCAGGTTATTGGATTTCCTCTACAGTGCTTCTGTCTTGAAGGGTCCGACTGCTTGAGGACGGACATTGCTATCCCCCAGGGCTCAGGCTGAGAGCAGTTCTTTACACGCAATGATGTCTAAGGGTGGAAATCCACACATCCAGCTTGCAAAAAAGCCGCAGCCAGGGAGAGCTTAGGGTCCTGATCTGGGAGGAATTGGGTGTAGTAGAAGCTTCGGGAGCAACATGAGGCTCCTTGGGGGCCAGGAAGGCAGCTTCACAGCACTCTGCCTTGAACAGGTGATTCTTTTCCTCATTTTTCTCCCCTCTCTCATCTGATTCCACAAGTTCAGGGAAACGGAACAGGGGACACTCAGAAACTGTTCTGATTTACAGATTCAGCAAGCACCTCTGTTTAAACTGATCCTCCAGTAACAGAAAGAGAAGAGGAAGCACAAGGGCAGAAGCTAATAAACAGAGTCTTGCTGGAGAACAGGAGAGAGGAGAGAGGTAAAGAATCTGTTTCCTTACACGAAGCTGCAGTTTGCACATTTTTTACCACTGGGGCCTCCTTTGCTGATGTAACCCAAAAGAAACACTGGGTATTGAACGGAAGCATTGTTTTACTCACCTTATTGGTTAGGCTCTGTTCATAACAATAATCTACATTCTTTGTAGGGTAGAAAATATTTTTCAAAACTCTAAAAATAAAAGAAAATAGGCTGGGCGCGGTGGCTCACACCTGTAATCCCAGCAGTTTTGGAAGCCGAGGGGGGCAGATCACGAGGTCAAGAGATCAAGACCATCCTGGCCAACATAGTGAAACTCCGTCTTTACTAAAAATACAAAAATTAGCAGTGGCTCATGCCTGTAATCCCAGCACTTTGGGAGGCCAAGGCGGGTGGGTCACCTGAGATCAGGAGTTTGAGACCAGCCTGGCCAACATGGTGAAACCCCATCTCTACTAAAAATACAAAAAATTAGCCAGGCATGGTGGTGGGTGCCTGTAATCCCAGCTACTCAGGAGGCTGAGGCAGGAGAATTGCTTGAATCCAGGAGGTGGAGGCAGCAAGCCAAGATCGCACCACTGCATTCCAGCCTGGGCAACAGGAGCGAAACTCCGTCTCTTAAAAAAAAAAAAAAAAAGACCAAAAGTATGAAAGCTGATCACAGTTTGATCCATCATCTACCATTTGGTTGGTACTAAGAGAAAACATTTCAAGTTGGTACTGTATTGAAAAACCCAAAACATGCCCTTACTGTAGCTCCAGGTCCTCTGTCCCTGGTGATAGAGCAAAGTTGATAGCTGTGCAGAGTGGGGAGTAGACAGGGCGCCCTTGAGAAGCTGCCAGAGTTAAGTTAAGCCCACCTCCTCTGAGACTAGCTCCGTGAGTACAGACAAGACACTGAAGTTCTGTGTTTCACCTCCTGTAAAATAGGAATAACAATATTTGCCATGCACGGCCATGGTAAGGACTAGCAACTGTGTTAGAAGCACATGGCACAAACCAGGCTTTTAAAAAGCATAGGTGACTAATTCATCTGGGGATGGAGGTGCATGCCTGCTAGTCCCAGCTGCTTGGCAGGCTGAGGTGGAAGGATCGATTGATCCTGGAAGTTCAAGGCTACAGTGAGCTATGATGGCACCACTTCACTCAGCCTGGGCACCAGAGAAAGACCCTATCTCTAAAAAAAGAAAAAAGTGATTATTATTCTATTTCTGTATTTTTCCTTCTCTATGATTTTGTATCAGGTGATTTCTATCAGGACCTGCAGACACTTCGACAAGATAAACTACATTTTATGTGAAATAAAGGCATGTTCAAAAAGCAAGAGGGCAGATCGTGGCTGAATGAGACCACCTGAAACTGAGGCTAAGTTAATTTTCACAGGTCCCTGCTACTAAGATTTCTAAGCTACAGGGAAAAGGTAAACTCATCGCTAGATTTCTCTGCCTGCTCAAGACCACACCCCAACTGGCAGCATAATTCTTGGTGAGGATGAAAAAACTAAATATACACTTGCCTTGAAAAGCAAGTATAGGTTTTCAAAACAGTATCCTGTTGCCAGCTAAAGCAAACAGAGCGGTTTCAACCCGAGGAACTGACAGGCAGTGCAAAAGGGCAGATTGGAAGAGATTAAATATTTGTGCAAAAGCCTATACCCCCCTTCACAAAGGGCTGCCTCTGTCTGGCATAAAAGGGAAGGGATGCGGGAACTGAGAAGAGGGCCTTATCTTTCCAGAGGAAGGACTGTTTGGGGACGGAGGAGGTGGAGAAGGGGAGAGAAAATAGCAGAGGAGGGGAGACATCAGATGGGTGTGTGTCCCCTGGTCACTGTCGGGCCAAGCCAGGCTGCTGTCATCGGCTGAGGCTGCACTTCTGACCCCTGCGGTGAAGCCAAGCCACGCGGGCTCAGGGGCAGATGGAAACAGGATGACTCGAGCTTTGAAGCTGCCAGCCTGTGATGGCAGAGAGGCCAGAAAGAAGCCCGCTCCAGAACCCACTCTCTCAGCAGCAGCACCACATTAATTTGCAGGGGCGTGGGAAGGACAGAGGAGGGGAGGGGCGGAGAGGGGAGGGCAGGAGAGGTCGGGCTGGGACCGAGGCCAGGGAAGCGGGTCATGTGCTCAAGGCAGCCCAAAGGCCTGCCAGGGGGTGCCCAAGAAGGACCTTAGAGAAAGGAGATAAAATTGTAGTTTTCGACTCTGCTGACAGTCGATCAAAGCTAGTTTCTGCTTCTGAGACATTTTAGTGGCTGCCAGGAACTCAGAATTTAGAAGAGAAAAAAGAAGAGGAAAGGAAAAAATCGACAATGGAGCAGTCTGCGCGGGCGGTGGGGAGAAAGATGAGAGTCTTTGAGGAATTGGGATTTTTCTGTGGACTTTGGAGCTCCTCGGGGCCCACCACAAAGACCAACATGGGGCCGGCGGCACAGGGAATAACACCCCTGGGAGGCCCTTAGAACACAGCTCAGGTTACCCACATTTGAGGAGAGACAATGGGAGGGACGGCCTGCGATCCCTTGGGCCAGCTGAGGGACAGGGCTGGAACTGTGGTTCCAAACCCTGGCTGCACAATGCAATCGTCAGGACATTTCAAAAAAATGCAGATGCTGGCCGGGCGCGGTGGCTCACTCCTGTAATCCCAACACTTTGGGAGGCCAAGGCAGGCAGATCACGAGGTCAGGAGTTCGAGACCAGCCTGACCAACATGGTGAAACCTCATCTCTACTAAAAATACAAAAAAAAATTAGCCGGCATGGTGGCAGGTGCGGGAGGCTGAGGCAGGAGAGTGGCGTGAACCCGGGAGGCGGAGCTTGCAGTGAGCCGAGATCGAGCCAGTACACTCCAGCCTGAGCGACAGAGTGAGACTCCGTCTCAAAAAAAAAAAAAAAAAAAAAATTAGCCAGGCATGGTGACGTGCGCTTGTAATCCCAGCTACTCAGGAGGCTGAGGGAGGAGAATTGCTTGAACCCAGGAAACTGAGGTTGCAGTGAGCCGAGATCACGCCACTGCACTCCAGCCTGGGTAACAGAGTGAGACTCTGTCTCAAACAAAACAAAAAATGCAGATGCCAGACCTGGCTCACTTGAGTTAAATCAGTCTCCCTGAAGATGGGGTCCTGATGCAGGTTTTAAAAAACTCCCCCATTGATTCTAATGCCCAGACAAAATCATGAACCCTGAGTAAGAGACTTAATGGGGCCCTGCTGAGGACAAGCTTCCCTTGGGCTATGGCATCCTCTCTCTGCACTGGGTGATATGGTTTGGCTGCATCCCCACCAAAATCCCATCTGGAATTGTAACTCCCACAATTCCCACATTTCGTGGGAGGAACCCAGTGAGAGGTAATTGAATCATGGGGAGTGGGTCTTTCCCAGGCTGTTCTCTGATAGTGAGTAAGTCTCACGATATCGAATGGTTTTAAAAACGGGAGTTTCCCTGCACAAGCTCTTCTCTTGTCTGCTGCCCTGTGAGACATGCCTTTCACCTTCCACCATGATTGTGAGGCCTCTCCAGTCATGTGGAACTGTGAATCCATTAAACCTCTTTCTTTTGTAAATTGCCCAGTCTCGGTTATGTCTTTATCAGCATTGTGAAAATGGATTAATACACTGGGAAAAGAGCATCGGGGTCACCCACCTTCTGACTATTCCCTGAAGACTCAGGAAGCCTTTCCCCCTTGATGGCTGAGAGTCAATCCAGGGACCTCAAGAGTGGAGCCTCATCATCAAAGCAGACTGGGGACAACAGAAGACAGAACACACACAACATTCAGCAAATATTTGAAGGTCAGGCATGGAGGCTCATGCCTGTAATCCCAACACTTTGGGAAGCTGAGATGAGAGAATCTCTTTAGGTCAGGAGTTTGAGACCAACATGGCCAACATAACAAGACCCCCTCACTAAAAAAAACACAAAAATTTTAAAAAAATTAGCCAGGTGTGGTGAAGCACACTTGTAGTCCCAGCTACTGGGGAGGCTGAGGCAGGAGGATCTCCTGAGTCCAGGAGTTTGAGGCTGCAGTGAGCCATGATCCCACCACTGCACTGTAGCCTGGGCTAGAGTGAGAATCTATCTGAAAAAAAAAAAAAGTCCACCAAAACAGAACCAAAAAACCCCAAATATGTGAGTAACTGTGCCAGGCACTATGCTATGCAAATGGTGAGTCTAATCAATTAGTTGATTCTGCAGCTCTGGGTTTTCCCTGTAGCAGAAGAACAAACCATACCCTGAGGTCTACAAGTGCAGAGAGAGCAAAATCACAGTTTCCAAAAAGATAAATCCAGGACTCTTCATGCGAATATAAAATGAATACATGTCAAACACTTTATCTGACTCATTAATTAATGAGGAAATCAGTAAGATCTTAATACCAGGTCGGAGAGATGTGAAAAGCTAGGTATTTACAGGCAATTTACAAAAGGAATGTTAGGGTACGATTACTGGGTTAGATACAAGCTAGTTAATATCTTACAGGGAAATAAACTCTACACTTTGGAGTTGTTTCTGTTTTTCCTGCCAGATAGAAATGACTTTCATCTCTACCAAGGAAAAATCTATAACTTAACACATAACTTCTCTAAGTCTAGGAATTTTGAACAACAGTTAACAGTGAGTTGAAGAAAATGCTTCTACCCCCATGTGACATTGAAAGGACATGCTGCCACCAATTTGCCTGATTTTCAAGTTTTTGACCATTTTTCTCTCTTTTTTTTTTTTTTTAAGAGTCAGGGTCTCACTCTGTCACTCAGGCTGGAGTGCAGTGGCATGATCAAAGCTCACTGTAGCCTCAAACTCTCACATCAGCCTCCTGAGTAGCTGGGACTACAGGCGCCTGCCACCACAACTGTCTATTTTTTTAAAATTATTTTTCTTAGTAGAGATGGGGTCTTGCTGTGTTGCCCAGGCTGGTCTTAAACTCCTGGTCTCAAGTGATCCTTCTGCCTCAGCCTCCCAAAGTCCTGGGAATACAGGAGTGAGCCACTGTGCCCAGTGGATCATTTTTCTTGAAAGAAAAAGGTGGTGAGACCATAGGCCTAGAGAAGAAATAGGAAGGTACAAAGCACAAGAAAGTCCAGAATCGATGCAACTACAAACCCATAAAGTGCAGGTCCTGTCTGGTTATGCTGGGCACTTGTATGAAGGGGTCATCCACATATTAGCTATGGCCACTGGTCCTTCAAGATCCTGGGAAGAGTGACTCTAGGAACATTGGAAAGTCCAAGGCCTTCTGCAAGATTTCTGAGCACTAAAGAGCTTACATTCTCATGGTCTTTTCTGGCTCTGAGCCTCCACTTCTGCTGAATTTGTTTGTTTAAAAATCCTTTCCTTGGCCCAGGCGCAGTGGTTCACGCCTGTAATCCCAGCACTTTGGGAGGCCGAGGCAGGCGGATCACCTGAGGTCAGGAGTTTGAGATCAGCCTGGCCAACATGGTGAAACCCCATCTCTACTAAAAATAAAAGAAAGATTAAAAAAAAAAAGTAGCTGGGATTACAGGTGGTGCACACCTGTAATCCCAACTACTCGGGAGTCTGAGGCAGGAGAATTGCTTGAACCTGGGAAGTGGAGGTTGCAGTGAGCCGAGATCATGCCACTTTACTCCAGCCTGGATGACAGAGTGAGACCCCATCTCAAAAAACAGTAATAATGCTAATAAATAAAAATAAAAATCCTTTCATTGTTATGGTTGTTACTGACAGAAAAGAGGTTTCTTTTCTTCCTTTCTACAACACAGAAATAAAATTAAACCTTCCATAGAAGACATTTATATGGACTTTCCTTAGAAGGTTTAGGAAGATTGAAAGATCTAGATTTCCAATGCAAAAAACTCAGACATAAGCAATTCCTGTTCCTTAAATAATGCTGCTCCTCCTGCTCCCCTTCTGGGGTTTTTCCTCTTGTTTTCTCTTTTCTCTCTGACCAAACAGCCTATTTTTCTTTTGTTCTGTTTTTTGTTTTTTGTTTTTTTGAGACAGTGTCTTGCTCTGTCGCCTGGGCTGGAGTGCAGTGATGGTATCTTGGCTCACTGCAACCTCCGCCTTCCGTTCAAGCGATTCTCCTGCCTCAGCCCCCCACGTAGCTGGGACTATAGGCACCCACCACCACTCCCGGCTATTTTTTGTATTTTTAGTAGAGACAGGGTTTCACCATATTGGCCAGGCTGGTCTTGAACTCCTGACCTGGTGATCCACCTGCCTCAGCCTCCGAAAGTGTTGGGATTACAGGCGTGAGCCATGACTTCCAGCATGTTTTTGTTTGTTTGTTTTTTTAATCATCTTGGCTTGTGATAATTCAGATGCTCAAAGTTTTATCTTCTCGTTAAGCAGTTGATGAAAAAATGCTCTTAAATGAACTTTGATCCTGTGAACTTTGATCCTGCCCATAAGAAAAATTTGGTTCTGGCTGATAAGAAAGCAAAATTTTTACCCACATTTATAGTAAAATTTGTAGAGCCCTCTTCCCCCCACAGCACTGCTCCCTCTGTCCCAGCCCTGCACACCCAGGATCCACCCTGCTCCCAACTTGAGAGAGGGAAAGACCTAAGTGTACATTTGGGGCAGAAGTTTCTTTGGTTCTGGTGTTCTGAGCATGCCCTTAGTTTCATGAACCTCTAAGAATTTCTTGATTTGGTGAGATGGAGCAGGGACCTCTCTAAGGGTCTGCTGAGCACCCCCAAACATGAAAATAAAGGAAAATCTTGAGTTCCTTCAAGGGAAGTTCCAGGCACCTAGCTGGCCCTGAGAAGTAAATGAGCAACTTGGTAAGCAAGAAGGTAATAGTAGCTTCAAACAGTAGCCAAGGGCCGGGTGTGGCCAAGGCTTGTGACTGTAATCCCAGCACTTTGGGAGGCCAAGGGAGGTGGCTGTGTCTCTAGAAAAAATACACACACACACACACACAAAAATTAGGCAGGTGTGGTGGTGCATGCCTGTGGCCCCAGCTACACGAGAGGCTGACGTGGGAGGAAGGGTTTAATTTTAGCCTAAAGGGCAGAGGTTGCAGTGAGCTGAGATCACACCACTGCACTCCAGCCTGGGCTACACAGTGAGACCCTGCCTCATTTACTAAAAAAAAAAAAAAAAGATGAAAGCAGCTGACTGGCTGGCTCAGGATACTCACTAGACAGTGATGCCTAACCATGAAGCATTCATTTTCAAAGACCTGGGATTTTATTATTTTATTTGAGTGCATCAGTTTCTTTCCTTTAAAAAGAATGTATTTCAATAGTTTGTGGGGTATAAGTGGTGTTTTTTGTTACATGGATGAATTATATAGTGGTGATTTATCCCCAGTCCCCCACCCACTTCCCCTTTCTGCATCTCTAAAGTCCATGATATCACACTGTATGCCTTTGCATACTCATAGCTTAGCTCCAACTTATAAGCGAGATCATGTGGTTTTGGTTTTCCACTCCTGTATTACTTCACTTAGAATAATGGCCTCCAGCTCCATCCAAGTTGTTGCAAAAGACATTATTTCCTCCCTTTTAATGGCTGAGTAGTATTCCATGGTGTATATATACCACGTTTTCCTTACCCACTCATTGGTTGATGGGCACTTAGGTTGGTTCCACATCTCTGCAATTGTGAATTGTGCTGCTGTAAATTTACGTGTGCTAGTGTCCTTTTCATATAATGACTTCTAGGAAACGCAGTTTTGATGAACACTCCAACCTACATTCCTGTAGGGGTGGGTTGCCCCTACACACCTGTGGGTCTTTCTCGTAAGGTGGAACGAGAGACTTAAGAAAGAAAAAGACACACAGACAAAGTATAGAGAAAGAAACAAGGGGACCCGGGGGACCAGCGTTCAGCATATGGAGGATCCCGCCAGCCTCTGAGTTCCCTTAGTATTTATTGATCATTCGTGGGTGCTTCTCGAAAAGGGGGTTGTGTCAGGGTCACAAGACAATAGTGGGGAGAGGGTCAGCAGACAAACACGTGAACAAAGGTCTTTGCATCATAGACAATGTAAAGGATTAAGTGCTGTGCTTTTAGATATGCATACACATAAACATCTCAATGCTTTACAAAGCAGTATTGCTGCCCGCAGGTCCCACCTCCAGCCCTAAGGCGGTTTTTCCCTATCTCAGTAGATGGAGCATACAATCGGGTTTTATACCGAGACATTCCATTGCCCAGGGACAGGCAGGAGACAGATGCCTTCCTCTTGTCTCAACTGCAAGAGGCATGCCTTCCTCTTATACTAATCCTCCTCAGCACAGACCCTTTACGGGTGTCGGGCTGGGGGACGGTCAGGTCTTTCCCTTCCCACGAGGCCATATTTCAGACTATCACATGGGGAGAAACCTTGGACAATACCTGGCTTTCCTAGGCAGAGGTCCCTGCGGCCTTCCGCAGTTTTTGTGTCCCTGGGTACTGAGATTAGGGAGTGGTGATGACTCTTAAGGAGCATGCTGCCTTCAAGCATCTGTTTAACAAAGCACATCTTGCACCGCCCTTAATCCATTTAACTCTGAGTTGACACAGCACATGTTTCAGAGAGCAGGGGGTTGGGGGTAAGGTTATAGATTAACAATCTCAAGGCAGAGGAATTTTTCTTAGTACAGAACAAAATGGAGTCTCCTATGTCTACTTCTTTCTATACAGACACAGCAACAATCTGATCTCTCTTGCTTTTCCCCACATTTCCCCCTTTTCTTTTCGACAAAACCGCCATCGTCATCATGGCCCGTTCTCGATGGTCGCTGTCTCTTCGGAGCTGTTGGGTACACCTGCAGACTAACAACAGACAAAACAGGCACACAAGGATTAATATGAGATTTATAATCGTAGTACTTCCGATGGTCTTAACCCAAGTGACAGGGTTAAGATTTGCGAGGCCATCAGCAACTCCTGCAATTGCCTCAGTTCCTGGCACCAGATTTAAATGGGCTTTTGATGCTTCGAAAATTTGTTCTTTTAATTTGGAAATGTCTAAAGTGAGATTATCTTCTCTTCCCTGTAGATGGCGTCTAACCATATCCCAGTGATGCTCAGACTCATTATAAATTTGGGGTGTAATGCAAAAGTCTGACGTATTCCAGTCACACTGTAACTGGAAACGATGTTCTAAGCTCATGAGTCTGTCTCCCATCCAAATGACAGTTTGTCTAAGATCATTAATTTGATTTGCCAATTTTTGATCAATACTAGATTGCGAATTCCACAATCTTGTAGAATTTTTTTGCCAATTATTAACAAAGTTTACTGACTGAACAGAAGAGTGCAATGCAACTCCTACTACAGCAGCCGTAGCTGTGACTGCAATTAATCCCATAATCACTGCAATTAAAGTAAAAATGAATCTTTTGGATCTATTTAAAACACCTTTTAATACTTCAGTCAAAATATGGACGGATGGCGAGGCCTCCCACGGTCAGTCCATGGACACAGGGATCCACACGCCCTCTCTTGCTCTCACCAGCAGAATACGGTGTTGCCAATTAAAAGTTGAATCAATGCAAGTAAACAATCTACAATTTTCACAGGTTATAGTCTGGGAGTCTGGTTTAATAACTATATTTCCTACAACTAGCATATAAGGGGGCTTTACGCAACTTTGTAAAGGAACTGTTAGACTGGAATTTAGGTCGATAGTATAAAATGGCTTACGATCTCTTGTTTCTAAAGTTTGATTTCCAGACCAAATTCTAATGTGGTGTGAGGCCACAGTAAGCCTCCATAATTCTGGATGTTTAGGACCAGAAACAGGACTTATTATTTTTGGTCTTGGGGTAGAGATTCCTTTTTCTCCCCATTCCCAAGGGTAGAAGGACTGTAATTTTTTATACTTATGTTTGTCTAGACTTTCTGTTAAGTCGCTATCAACAGCTGGACTCACTTGTGCACTTGGACACGACTGAGTTTGTCCTGAGCAATTGTGGTAGAATTGACCTCGAGGTGCCCAATCTATAATAGTTCCGAATTCATTGTTTTGTAATATCACCGCACTATTGGCCACACATTCTTCCCAAATTAAAACTTCTGTATTTTTTGATTCTTTGGGAATTTCCTTGGGGCAAGGTTTCCCTTTAGGTCTAAATTTTAATGATCTTTGATAAGAAAAGTCTTGTAAATAATTTACCCGTGGCCTGAGTGACATCCCGCTTACCATGTGATAAGTGAATCTACTGATGGGACTGACAGTAGGTACTTCTACCAACCAATTTTGGACTGCAGGCATTAAACATCCTGGTGCTCTCCCTAGGCAAATAGGAGGATAACGATATCCAATGGAAATATTTATCATCATCCCTTCTTCCTCAGGTTTGGCAGGGCAGCGATCATCTGTGGGGCCAGGTACCCATACACTATCATTAACATATACTTCTATAGGATTATCCATCCATGTGACTGCCCGAATTAAGGGCGGGAAAGGCACATAGGCCCAGTAGGTATAATTAGCTGCAGCTGCTCCTGCAGGCATAGGGAGACTTACCACCGTTGATACAATCATCAAGGCTCCAAGCAGCATACTCTCTGGGGTTTGTGTCACCTTTGTGTTCTCTAGATATTTTGTAGCTAACTGCGTCAGCTTCTTTAGTTGTGCCCAAGTCGGCGGCTCTGCCTTCTTGGTGGATGGCAACTTCATCTGTTCTTCTGACATTACCATTTTGTTCATCTTGTGAGTCAACGGTGCTCGATTGCGGTGTCTCCGTCTCCGCGGAGGTGCTTTTCTTTGCATCTCCGATGGGTTCATTGTAGAACTTCAAATGTCTAGTGGGTATCCAAACAGGAAGCTGATTTTCTCCTGGTGAAACACAAGCAAAACCTCTCCCCCACGTTATCACCTTCCCTATTTCCCATGTCTTATTTTTATTATCTTTCCACCAAATTAGTTTTCCTTCATGTGGGCTGTTCTTTTTACCAGTAAGATGTTGTTCTGCAGAAGTAGTAGTCTGATTTCTATAAATGTTTAAAAAATTTAAAGTATAGAGTGCTAGATTAAGTTGCATCTGAGGAGTGGTACACTCTTTACTGTCTCCCCCTTCTTTTTGTTTAACTAATTGAGTTTTGAGTGTTCTATTAGTTCTTTCAACTATGGCCTGTCCTTGGGAATTATAAGGAATTCCTGTTGTGTGTGAAATTTTCCACTGACTTAAGAACTTTTGGAAAGCTTTACTACAATATCCTGGTCCATTGTCAGTTTTGATTTTTTCTGGAACTCCCATTACAGCAAAACAAGACAATAAATGTTTTTTAACATGGGAAGTACTTTCTCCTGTTTGGCAAGTTGCCCATATGAAATGTGAATAAGTATCAACTGTTACATGAACATATGATAATCTTCCAAATGAAGGTACATGTGTGACATCCATTTGCCATAATGCATTAGGACACAAACCTCTGGGATTAACTCCTGCCTCTTGAGTGGGCAGGTGTAAGACTTGACACTGGGTGCAATGTTGTACAATATCTTTTGCCTGTTTCCATGTGACATCAAATTTGTTTTTTAATCCTGCTGCATTTACATGAGTCAAAGCATGAAGTTCTTTTGCTTTTATGAATGCAGATGATACCAGTAAGTCAGCTTGTTCATTTGCTTTAGTCAAAGGCCCTGGTAAATTAGTGTGTGCTCGAATATGAGTAATATAAAATGGGAAATTTCTTTTTCTTACAGTTTGTTGTAATAAATTGAATAGCTGGTTTAACTGATCATCCACGCTATATTTAATTAGAGCTGTCTCAACATCCCTTGTAGCCTGTACTACATATGCAGAATCTGATATAATATTGATAGGTTGGTCAAAATCTTGTAACACTGTAATGACTGCAACCAACTCTGCTCTTTGAGCCGATTGATACGGAGTTTTGATTACTCGTTCTTTCGGCCCTGTGTAAGCCGCTTTTCCATTGCTGGAACCATCAGTAAATACTGTTAGAGCATTTTCTAAAGGTTCACGTCTGGTAATTTTAGGTAATAAATCTCGACCCCACAGATTAAAAGGAATTGAAGTAATCATTGGCTGAACAGTACTTTCTTGATTATCTGGCCCTAAGCAATGTAAAATCTCAGTACTTTGATACACTTCTGAGGCTGTGCCTATGCCGACAAGTCCTGTAACAGTCTTTTGTTTAGGCCAATTTTTTGGCCACTGATTTAAAGCAATGATAGAGACATCTGCTCCAGTGTCTACCAACCCTTCAAACTGTTTTCCTTGAATAATGGCCTTACACACAGGTCTGTTCTCTGAGACCTGACTTGCCCAATATGCAGCCTTTCTTGTCGGATCAGTGCTTCCAAACCCTCCTATTCTTTTTATTTCACTATTTTTACCCTTAATATATGGCAGGAGTAATAATTGAGCAATCCTGTCTCCTGGACTGGCACTCCAAGGAATTGAAGAGCTAATAACCAATTGAATTTCACCTTTATAGTCTGAATCAACCACACCAGTATGAATCTGAACTCCTTTTAGAGTTAGACTTGATCTTCCCAAGATTAGTCCTACAGTCCCCTCAGGCAGGGGGCCATATATCCCTGTGGGGATTTTTTGTGGGGGCTCCCCTGGAAGCAGAGAGACTGCTTGTAGAGTACATAAATCTACTGCTGCACTGCTGCTTGTGGCGGGGGACAATTGTTGTATTGCGGTAACTGGCTTATTCCCTGAAACACTTGGGACAGTGGGGGTTGTTGTCCCTGAAAACCCTGAGGAACAAATGGCTGAATTGGGAATGCCCCAGTTTGTTGTGGGGCCTGAGGCTGGCCCCTTTGCTCGTTTCCCGACAATGGTTGCCCATTTTTATTAAATTTAGAACGACATTGACTAGCCCAATGTTTTCCTTTTTTACATCTTGGACATAAGTCAGGTGGCTCTCTACCTGTTGGAGTTGCTTGAATAGTTATATTCTTTTTATTTAAGACTGGGCAATTCTTTTTTAAGGGACCAATTTGGCCACAATTATAACATTTTCCTCCAAATGTTCTAACTTGTCCTCCTAAAACAACTCCTGTTATTGCTTGAGCCATAAGCATAGCTTTATGCATAGCTCCTCCGATTCCATCACAGGCTTTTACATATTCTGAGATTACATCTGATCCTGCAGGAACCTTTCCTTTTAATGGCTTAATGGCTGATTGACACTCAGGATTGGCGTTTTCATATGCCATCAACTCCACTATGACCTTACGGGCTTTTTCATCGGCAATTGACTTTTGAGCAACATCTTGGAGCCTTGCCACAAAATCAGGGTAGGGCTCTTTTGAACCTTGTCTTACTGTATTAAATGAGGGGCAGGCGCTTCCTGGGTCTTGGATTTTTTCCCAGGCTCTAAGGCAGATAGCTCTAACTTGCTCAATGGCCTCATTTTGCATTAATGCTTGTTGACTAATAGTACTCCAATTTTGACCTGTTCCTAATAGTTGATCTGCATCTATGTTAACTGGAGGATTGGCAGCCCTATTTCTTTGGACCTGTTCTTGTACCCCATCAATCCACCAAGTCTTAAATTGTAAAAATTGAGAGGGTGAGAGAGACGATTTTGCCAGAATCTCCCAATCATAAGGAATGAGTCTATGTCCATGGGCAATGGAATCTAATAATGTCCTCATATAAGGGGAGTTGGGTCCATACTGTTTTACTCCCTCTTTCATATCTTTTAGCATTTTTATCGAAAAAGACTTGTATCTGGCCTCAACTGTGAGAGGCTCTCCCTCTTGGGCTCCTTCTCCAGGTGGCATCGGTTCTAACGTTACTGGGAATTGCCACGCCTCAGTATCTCCTTCCTTTCTTGATTTATCAATAATTTCATGTAATTCACTACCCTGTCTACTAGGTGGTGCCGTAGGATTAAGTCTCCTAGTGGGCGGCTGAGGGTATGGCGCCCTGCCCTGTGGTGCTGGGGGCATTCCTGGATATCCATACTGACTTTCTGGGGGTGGCCGATACTGAAGTTCAGCTGGCGGCCAGTATTGATAGGCTACTGGCGGTTGGGTCTTATTTTCTTTAACCTGCGTTTGAGGTTGTAATGTTACAGGCACCTGACCTGCTGGAAGAGGACTTGGCCCTCGTGGTTTAGACTCTGATGGCCCCACTAATTCTGGACCTTTTCCTTCTAATTTTAACGTTTCAGGATATATCACCTCCTGTAATTGATTATAGTCAACATTTTGCGTTGACTGAGCCATTACCGGCTCTGCTACATATTCACAATGTAAACCTTCCCTTTCTTTCTGGGATTTTTTCCTTGTCTTTTCATTACAATCTATTAAACAGCTTCCAGGGGCATCAGAAACTGAAACACTATCTTCTTCTGTTTGAAATGGTTCTAAAGCTGCTTTAATAATGGCCCAATCATTCCATACTGTAAGTGGAATGATATTACCCTTCCTACCTGCTTGTTTTAGTTCCTTACCAATTCTTTTCCAGTCTTTTAGATCTAAAGTTCCTTGTTCTGGAAACCATGGGCAAAATTGTTCTATTATTTGAAATAGCTTGATTAGATTTTTTGTAGATACTTTAACTCCCCCTCTTTTTAAAAGGATTTTAATAAAGCTGAGATAAGAGGCATATTTACTTTTAATTTTATTTTTAGTTTGCCCCATTATCACCCTAGCTTCTTCCGAGCGCACAAGCTTAACGTACGGCTGACTGTAGATGTACTCGGGATCTCTCGTCGACTTGTCCTCAATGACCACGCTCGAGCGTACCTTCACCCTAGAGAAAAGCCCCACGTTGGGCGCCAGATGTAGGGGTGGGTTGCCCCTACACACCTGTGGGTCTTTCTCGTAAGGTGGAACGAGAGACTTAAGAAAGAAAAAGACACACAGACAAAGTATAGAGAAAGAAACAAGGGGACCCGGGGGACCAGCGTTCAGCATATGGAGGATCCCGCCAGCCTCTGAGTTCCCTTAGTATTTATTGATCATTCGTGGGTGCTTCTCGAAAAGGGGGTTGTGTCAGGGTCACAAGACAATAGTGGGGAGAGGGTCAGCAGACAAACACGTGAACAAAGGTCTTTGCATCATAGACAATGTAAAGGATTAAGTGCTGTGCTTTTAGATATGCATACACATAAACATCTCAATGCTTTACAAAGCAGTATTGCTGCCCGCAGGTCCCACCTCCAGCCCTAAGGCGGTTTTTCCCTATCTCAGTAGATGGAGCATACAATCGGGTTTTATACCGAGACATTCCATTGCCCAGGGACAGGCAGGAGACAGATGCCTTCCTCTTGTCTCAACTGCAAGAGGCATGCCTTCCTCTTATACTAATCCTCCTCAGCACAGACCCTTTACGGGTGTCGGGCTGGGGGACGGTCAGGTCTTTCCCTTCCCACGAGGCCATATTTCAGACTATCACATGGGGAGAAACCTTGGACAATACCTGGCTTTCCTAGGCAGAGGTCCCTGCGGCCTTCCGCAGTTTTTGTGTCCCTGGGTACTTGAGATTAGGGAGTGGTGATGACTCTTAAGGAGCATGCTGCCTTCAAGCATCTGTTTAACAAAGCACATCTTGCACCGCCCTTAATCCATTTAACTCTGAGTTGACACAGCACATGTTTCAGAGAGCAGGGGGTTGGGGGTAAGGTTATAGATTAACAGAATCTCAAGGCAGAGGAATTTTTCTTAGTACAGAACAAAATGGAGTCTCCTATGTCTACTTCTTTCTATACAGACACAGCAACAATCTGATCTCTCTTGCTTTTCCCCACACATTCCTTGCATCACTTTGGGACTTTTACCCACTCCTATAATTCTCAAACATTTCCGCCCCTCTGCCTTCCAAGTAAGATGCTTACTCAGCCAACAATTCCTGAGTGCCTGCTGTCTGCTAGGTGCTGGATACACAAAAATGAAGAAAATGCAGTGCCTGGGCCGGTCATGAATTCCACTGTGGATGCGTTGAGTTTGAAGTTCCTGTGGTACTTCCGGGTGGAGATGTCCAACAAGCTGTTGACTATTTAGATTTGAAACTCAGAAGTGACATTCAGAATCAGGGAGACATCACACTTTGTTTGTAGTTGACCATGAGCGTGAAAAGCATGGCCCAGGACAGAGCATAAAGTGGGAGGAGCTATGAGCAGGTACAGAATCCTGCAGAAAGTGGGCATGCCAGCGAGGAGACAGGCTCGCGGAGGACAGAAGGAGGGTTCCAAGAGCCGTGGGCAGAAGCAGGGCAGGGCGGTGTCAAAGAAACCGGGGGCTATGAAGGGACAAAGGAGAAGGGTCCCCTATAAGACAGAAGAAAGTCCATTGGATTTGGAGCAGGAAGAGGCCCATTGAGAGTGGCCTGAGGACAGAGTGCTTATAAAGACAGCCCGACAACAATGGCTGCTTTTTATAAATAGTGTGGATGAGAAGATGAGAGTCAGGATAGTTACTAGGGGAACACTGAAGGTAGTGGGGAGTCGGTTTGGGGGCTATGTTGGTGTTTGGCTGTTTATTTATTTACTTATTTGTATTGGGAGAAAGATATTTGATTACATTTACAGATGGAGGGAAGGAGCCAATAGCGAAGGACAGGTTGGTGATTAGAACACGTGAGAAGGGCTGACACCCCCATCCCACCGCTTTTCTCCTTGTCCCAAACAAGCTGTGTGCCCTTTGATGGTTTCCTGCCTCCTCTCATCCTCAGACACCCCACCTAGAAAAATGTACAGAGTAAAATGGTGAATCGTGTGTAAGATCTCTCCTAGCTCTAAGAAAATTCCATTTCCCAATTTCAATCTTTCAGTTATCTAAATAGCAAAGGTAAGAATTATACAGGTTAAGTATGTTTAAATAACTGCCTTTGAAATGAAAGCCAGCCTTACAATATCTCACATCACTAAATGCATGCGTGTCATAAAATGCAAAGCAACCCACTCAAAATAGTCATTGGCTGGTGTGTGGTTGACCATGTAAATGGCATGTCTCCTTCTGCATGTGGATCTAGGGGCTGGCCCTCGAGATCCACCATCCACATGTCACACCACAGTTGAGTCTTCAGATCCAGCCTGTCTGTATTTCCATTCTCGAGCTCTGGGTAATGTGTTCCTGGCTTAGTTCTGTGCCAAACAAGTAGTTAACACTTCGATTTATAAATCGTTTATAATTAGCCTCCCTGGCCGATTACAATAGAGAATTTGTATGCAAGTGAAGATATTCAGGCATGCAGAAAATTAAACAGTCTATACACATATTTAAATACATCTTGCAAATTGCAGGAAACATGTTCACATTACGTTTTGTGAAGGCCCCGGCTGTGTTTAATAGGCCCTTTCTAATAAGGAATGTTTTGACTATGATCCTCCCAAGACACTATAGCACTCAACAGAAAGACACCTTTTTTTATTAATAAATCTTATAAACTTGAGCTCAAGAAGGCCTTGGCATGCTTGTTCTGTGCCCCAGCAATGGAAGGTGAGTGCTAACCTCATTCCTTTCCTTGATGAAAAGGTATCTTGATTGCTCTGCATCTAGAAGAATGGCTACTTTAAGTCCCAGGGGGGGAACTCCATTTCCCTCCCTGGGACTGACACAGAGGGTCAGTCCATTAGGGAGGCCAGACCTCCAAAAGAAGAGGCTCTCAAAAAGACAAAACTTGGTGAGCACGTTCCTCCAACTCAAACATCATTAACACCTTCATTCTTGGGACAATGATAAAGTTTCTTGATGAGTGTTGATAATTGCCTACTTTAAAGATTATTCAGACCCCCTGCTCTCTTTTCTGTTCCCTCTCTCTCCCTCTCTCAATCTCTCTCTGCCTTTTGGTGCAGGAAGAGAATGAGCAAAAATCAAACCAGTCATCTGGGCTCTGCGATAAGCCTTTCAGGTTGAGAGATGAGCCGCCAGGAGAGTCAGGGAGGTTTGGCCGGAAGGAAAGGGTGGCTTGTTGCTGTGTTTCTGTCTCTCCTGTTGCGTTTGCTCTCATTACTGATGAACTCGGGGACTGGCTGAAGAGAGGGGCTTCCTGTATCTGTGCTCTCTGGGGGCCGACTTCTGCCTGCCTTTCTTGTACCCGTGCTCTGCCAACAATGTGTGGCTTGCATTCAATTTGTCCAAACACTTACTGATTTTAATTAACCGATTTCTGTCCCAAGAACCAACATCAAATACTCTTGTGATCTTTCATGGTGAAGCAGAAACCACTGGGTGAGGGGACAGGAAATCGTCCCACCCCCAACTCCTGCTGGTTACACTGAGCTGGGGCCAGAAACACCCTGTAAACCCTCGGGCAGTCATTAATTAGAAATAATGTCATTGAAATGGAAGTTGCCATGGTACAGTGGCCTCCAGCTGAGAGCCCAGACTACTGGGGAGGAGAGAGGGAAAAGGCGTTCCAGCTCCTGCTGCTACACGTTACCCTCACTCCCACTGCGCAGATAAAGCACCACAAAGGGTTAGCGACTCTTTCATTTAAAAGGTGATTCAGATGAGGTTTGTTTATAACTCCATTGAATAAACGTTGCAAAAATTTTGGGCTCAGAAGAGTAAAATCAGAAGCTGAAACAAAATGACTTAATTGCTTTGCCATATAGAGGCATATTTAGAAATGAGAGGTGCAACAGGAAAGATTGCATCACTGAGATTTTAAATCCTTGGTTACTGCAAGCAAACACAGCCACAAACCTGGATCCAAACTCTGTCCAAGTTTAAATAAAGGCAAGATTGGCTTTATTACAAATGAGTAGAGGTATG
The DNA here is from genome assembly GCF_029281585.2 of Gorilla gorilla gorilla. Taxonomy (NCBI): domain Eukaryota; kingdom Metazoa; phylum Chordata; class Mammalia; order Primates; family Hominidae; genus Gorilla; species Gorilla gorilla. The sequence goes on from NC_073232.2 coordinate 88,502,332, forward strand.
GGCTTATTGGGATGGGCAGCTTTTGAATTCTTTTTGCCTGATGTCGTTTTACAGAGATGGATAGCTGGGCATTCCAAGCCCAAGGATAGGGACTCGGATTAAACCAAGTGTGTGGTTTGGTTTTTAAGCTGTGCTGGAGGTCCTGTTACCTAATGACCCGGCCTCTGCTCTCTGCAAATAAGCCTCATCTTTCTGATGAAATTAACAAACATAGGCTTTTCCACTTGTCACCGTGGGTATACATGGAATGTGGAATTGCTCTTCAACTTCAAGTGGCTTGGGGGGCCCAGCGTGCTCCAGCCCCTCTGAGGTGTCCAACCCTGCCCTGCCTCCTCTTACCTGCGTGACCTTAGGCAGGTTAGTTTCTGTGAACTTCTGATTTGTTACTTCTAAAATTAAATGTATAATAATAATAGTAATACCTACTGTATTTGTTACTATGGCTGCCTAGCAAATGACCCAAAACTTAGCAGTTTAAAACAATAAACACCTGCAGCCTCACACAGTTTTCTGCAGGGTAGGAATCTGGGAACAGCTTAGTTCCAGCCCAGGACCTCCATGAGGCAGCAGTCAAGGGGCAGGCTGAGTCCAGAGTTATTCGAAGGCATGGCTGGGGCCAGAGGACCTGCTTACACGATGGTACATTCACAGGACTGCAGACAGGGAGCCCCAATCCTCACCTCCCGGGCTTCTCCACAGCTCACTTGAACGTCCTCATGGTGTGGAAACTGGCTTCCTTCCCCACGGTGAATGATTCCAGAGAGAGCAAGGGATGAAGCCACAATAGCTTTTGCAGCATAGCCTGGACAGTGACAAACCTTCACTTCTGTGTTCTGACGGCCACACAGACCAAACCCAAGGACTGTGGGAGAGGCCCACACAACGCTGCTGACCATGTGTCCCTTGAGGGGTATTAGGGAGATGAGTGTGTGTCCATGTGAAGTAAGCAAATGACACCCAGTAGAGGCTCAATAAAATAAACCAAAGTTATCATTATTTATCCCATCAGTACGAAGCATCCCAATTCAAAATGTGAGGCTGAGAAAGAACTGCTAGGTCAACATACAGAAGAGCCAAATGACGGCTGGGCGCAGTGGTTCATGTCTGCAATCCCAGCACTTTGGGAGGCCGAGGTGGGTGGATCACCCAAGGTCAGGAGTTCAAGACCAGCCAGGCCAACATGGTGAAATTCTATCTCCACTAAAAATATAAAAATTAACCAGGTGTGGTAGCGTGCTCCTGTAATCCCAGCTGCTTGGGAGGCTGAGTCAGGAGACTCACTTGAACCTGGGAGATGGAGGTTGCAGTGAGCCGAGATCATGCCACTGCACTCCAGCCTGGATGACAGAGCCAGACTCTGTCTCAAAACAAAAACAAAAACAAAAAGGCTGAATGGGGATGACATTTATTCAACAAGTATTTACTCACAGAGTTCTTACTATGCACCAGACACTGTTCTGGTTACTTGGACTATATTAATACACAAAATCAAGATCCCTGCCTTTAGAGGTGAGACACAGACAACTAAAACAGACATAGTAAATGAGTAGATTGTATAGCACATTAGAAGGCAGGATGTGCTATAACAAGAAGAAGAAAGGAAGAGCCAGTCAAGGGGCATTAGGAATGCAGGGGCAGGAGGTGCAGATTGAAATATTCAGCATGGCGCTAGCACGGGTCTTATGGGAAAGGTTCGGCAGAGCGCAGAGGGGCCATGAGGCAGGCCCTTTCCTGGGAGACACAGACTGCTCTGCAGAGATTACGTCCTGAGGCTTCACTGCAGCCTGGGACCGTCCCACCTGACTCTCCCTCTCTCTCCTGCACTGGAGCTCTGACCTGCATCCCAACCTGATGCCTCCCTCAGCCTCTTCCCTCCTTCCTGATATCTTCTCATGGGCAGATGCTCTCAGAAAAGCCTCACTCACTGAATCCCCCCCGGGCATCTGTATCTCAGGGGACCGGGTTGGCACACCAGGGAAGGATGCCAGTTTCTGCACTGAAGGAAAAGGGCAGCACTGCAGGGCTCAGAGAGAGAAGGAGTGCCATGAGAGCTGCTCTGAAAGGAATGTCCTGACGCAGTTTTGAAGAGAACCCTTAGGAATAGCAGGAGTCACAGCAGGAGACCAGGTGGAATGTTCTAGGTTCTGCCACAGCCAGGAAATGATGACGCCACTGTGACCCAGGGCAGCAGGGAGGTGGTGAGAAGTGGTCTGACTCTGGGTGTATTTTAAAGATACAGCCAACAGGACTTCCTGGTGGATTAAGTGTGTGGTGTGAGAGAAAGAGGAGTCAAGGACGTTCAGCCTAGGAAGCTAGACCAATGGAGCCACCAACACCTGGAATGGGGGAATCTGTGGGCAGAGCAGATCTGGGGGAAATTTGGACACGTCGGTGTGACGTCTCCTAGACATCCAAGCCACCATCTCAAGGAGGGGCTTGGATGAATGTGTGTGCACTTTGGGAGAAAGTTCAGGGCTGGCAATGGACATGCAGGGGTTGTTATGTGTAGATAAACAGATGTTTAAAGACAAGGGACAGGATAAGGCCTCAGTGGGGAGATGAGGAAGTGATGAGGCTGGAAACCAAGAAGCAACCGCAGCAAATCTCAACTGATTTAGAGGTTTATTTTGCCAAGGTTGAGGATGAGCTCAGGAAAAAATTACACACACACACACACACACACACACACACTCATGTTACAGGAGGATATGTAGCCTGTGCTTTTGTCCAAAGAGGGTTTTGACAACTTCAGTGTTTAAAAGGGAAAGAATAGGCCGGAGAGGAAGGAGGAAAGGAAAAAAAAAGGGAGGGTTGGCAACAAGAACACTGATTAGTACACACTGAATCCACATTTTACATGTGAAAAAGGGAGGTCAGTTATGCATTTGTCTGTGCTCAGTAAATCTACCTTCTACAGAAGATAAAGTAAGCATGTGAAATTACAGCTATCTGGGAACAAAAGGAAGGCAGTTGTTGGTTTGTTGTTTGTTTGTTTCAGCATAACTCAGTTGCCAAGATTCACTTTTCCCTTTGGCATGGTGAGTTTGGGGTCCAGGGATTTTATTTTCCTTTTGCAAGGCCAAAGATATTGTGACATTACAAGATTAAGGTGCAGCGAATGACCCAGCTGAGAAGGCAGAGTGACCAAGGAGCAGGAGGAAAACCAAGAGAAGGTGGCGTCCGGATGCCAAGGGGAAAAAGAGCATGAAAGAGAAGGGACCATCAACACACCCCAGCTGTTGAAGCCCAGGACAATGAGGACAGAGGAATGGCCATTGGATCTAGCAGTGCAGAGTTCATTAGTGACCATTAAGGAAAATGCTGGATCTGGCTTTTCCTTTCAGAGGCCACAGCTTCCACATGTGAGTCCCCTACACTCATTCCCAGGGACATAGGCTCCAGACCACCCTGATCCCTGATGACTGCAACTTCTGAAGCAGCTCTGCCCACTCTACATTCTCCTTTGAGCCTGTTCTCTGCTCCTTGAGGGAGCGGACAGCCTGCCCGAGTGCTGAGCCACAATCCCTGCCGACCTGAGCGTGGGAGCAAAGTGCTGCACTTGCTCATTTTACCAGGTAGTTTCCAGAGACAGTGTTCCTCAACCAAAGGAAAGTGTCCTAGTGATTGGAACTGCACCTCGAAGAGTAGGTCTTGAGTCTCAGAAGGAGAATCACTGGGCCGAGTGTGATGGGAGTAGGGTGCTGGTCCCAGCTCTTCTAGTGACCAGTGTTGCGGGTGAGCCACAACTATCTGGACCGGTGGCATGGGGGGTAAAAGAATTTACCAAGACAGTTGTAGATAAAGAAAGGCAGATTTGTTTGTTTAAAAAAAGCATGAAAATATGTTGCAAGAAGGCAACAGGCAGCCGGCAGAAGAGCAGCTGACAGCCAGGAGGCAGAGGCTTGTCGGGGATTTTATAGGGTGGTGCTTGTGCTGCGTGCTGGAGAGGGCTGTGTGCAGTACTGATAACACCAAGGTTGCAGTGAGCCAACTTGCAGGTGTCTGGTGATGCCTGGGCACAGGAAGATTGTGAGTTATTTGCACAGGAGGGCTGTGTGTCTGGACCATGAAGAAAGGCAGACTTACAACTTACCTGTTTCCTCTTTTTGCTTTCCCCTCCTCCCACCAGCCTGACTCCTTTTTACTAATTAGGACTCCAGACCCAGCTCTGTCCCTGTACTCACCTCACCCTTCTCGGCCTTATCTGCTTCCTCTGTGGAATAAGGGTATCTGCCACCAGATTCTCATGCTATCTGGATGATAGAAGCCCCACATGCCACTCTGTCACATGTAACTATGTGACCTATTCAGCACATTGTGGATTTCTAAATAAATTTAGAATAATTTCTAAATAACTTTTAGGATAAGAAATAAAAAGAATTTTTTCCAGCAAAGAGAGGATGAAATATAGGCCTTATCTTTATAGTCAAATACCAAACAAGGGACCTGAGCCATTGGAGGGGAAGAGGGGCAGCTGTTGATCACAGTTCGTCTGTCCCAGGGTCTCACCTAAGAGTCATCTGTTGCCTATTCAGTTAGAGAGCATAATGGGTACAACGATTTAAGAAAAATATACAGGAGGGCTGGGCACAGAGGGTCATACCGGTCATACCTATAATCCCAGCACTTGGAGAGGCAGAGGTGGGAGGATCACTTGAGCCCAGGAGTTCAAGGCCAGCCTGGGCAACATAGTGAGACCTGCTGTCTGCAAATAAAATAAAACAAAATTAGCTAGGAATGGTGGCATGTGTCTGTGTTCCCAGCTACTCAGGAGGCTGATGTGGGAAGATTGCTTGAGCCTGGGAGGTCGAGGCTGCAGTGAGCCATGACAGCACCACTGCACTCCAGCCTGGGTGACAGAGCAAGACCTTGTCTCAATAAAATAATATTAAAAGAAAAAGAAAAAAAAATACGTGGGAGAAAACTCAGAATTGAGAAAATTCTTCTCATTAACTTTTTTCCTGAGACTTGGGGGAAATATTGGCTGCTAATTGATTGCAATTCTGGAGTAAGAGACCCAGTTTTCTAGGCTGAGGATCACTTGCTAGACCGTCTCCAAAGCTCCTTCCACTTGTTAAGTGCCTAAGATTCCACAAAGTGACACGTACCTCCTCCAGGGGCTAAAGCCACCTGAAATACTACAGCGTGGGCTCCCAAGGTGAGGCCGCCTCCCTAGAAGCATGAAATGAAATGAATGGCTTTGTTTTATTTTTTAATTAAATAAAGTCCTTGGGCAGAAGCTTGAAACAGATGAGACATCTAAAGAGGCAAGCTATGCTCTTCTAAAGGAGCCAAAGGAGAGTGTGTGGAAGGGCCAGCTAGACCTTGCAACCTCAGAATGAAAGTATTCGTGAAGAGTCAGGCATGCAAACCATCCCTTAGGCAGCAGAGCGGGAAAGATGAGTTGATGGCTCTGCGGTCTCCACCACCCTTTCCTACCTGGGAAGTCTAGTGCCTGTAATTACTTCTGTTGGCCTCTAGATGGCAGTCGGGGAAAACAAAACTCTGATGGGGCCGACCCACAGAAACTAATAAAGATTGGAATAAAGCTACAAAACAAATATGATTTTTTAAAAATACAGCAGAATAAGGGTAAATAGATAAAATGTGAAGAAAACTAACCAATGACTTCCTGCATATAATACACAACCAATGCTTTAGGAGAAATCTCATTCAAAGCTACTTAATTTAGAATTCTGAAACCAAATTCACAGCTTACTTGGGTACGTTTTTAATAGTTCACAGTCACAATGCCAATATTTATGCTTCACTTTATGCAATAAATGTTATTGTACTAAGCAGCTTTGAAAGTCTCTCTAAGTTCTAAAGATCCCCTGAATACACTCTTATTTTGCAGTGGGGGGCAGGGGAAGGGTGAACTACACCTTGATTTTTTTTTTCAACTTTTAAGTTTGGGGTACACGTGTGGAATGTGCAGGTTTGTTACACAGGTAAATGTGTGCCATGGTGGTTTGCTGCACAGACCATCCCATCACCTAGGTGTTAAGTCCAGCATCCGTTAGCTATTCTTCCTGATGCTCTCCCTCCATGACTTACCCACACCAGGCCCCGGTGTGTGTTGTTCCTCCCAAGTGTCCATGTGTTCTCATCATTCAGCTCCCACTAATAAGTGAGAACATGCAGTGTTTGGTTTTCTGTTCCTGCATTAGTTTGCTGAGAATAATGGCTTCCAACTCCATCCGTGTCCCTGCAAAGGACATGATTTTATTCCTTTTTATGGCTGCATAGTATTCCATGGTTTATATATACCACATTTTCTTTATCCAGTCCATCACTGATGAGCATTCAGGTTAATCCCACGTCTTTACTATTGTGAATAGTGCTGCAGTGAACATATGTGTGCAGGTATCTTTATAATAGAATGATTTATGTTCCTTTGGGTACATACCCAGTAGAGAGATTGCTGGGTCAAATGGTATTTCTGCCCCTAGGTCTTTGAGGAATCACGACGCTGTCTTCCATAATGGTTGAACTCATTTACATTCCCACCAACAGTGTAAAAGTGTTCCTTTTTCTCCACAACCTCACCAGCATCTGTTGTTTTTTGACATTTTAGTAATAGCCATTCTGACTAGTGTGAGATGGTATATTATTATGGTTTTGATTTGAATTTCTCTAATGATCAGTGATATTGAGGTTTTTTTCACTTGTTTTTTGACCACATATATGTCTTCTTTTGAGAAGTGTCTGTTCACGTCCTTTGCCCACTTATCTTTTTTTCTTACAAATTTGTTTAAGTCCCTTGTAGACTCTGGATGTTAGACCTTTGTTAGATGGATAGATTGCAAAAATTTTCTGCCATGATTCCCTAAATACACTCTTGATAAGCAGAATATGAAAATTCAGCTTTTGCAATTTGAATCATATTTTCCGGTAGATTTTAACATGATCTTTATATTGATTGTTCTAAGCCCTGCAGTTCTAGCCCTTTGGAACTAATATTTGAAATAAGCTCAGGGATATTCTCTGGATCCATGTTTTCATAGGAGAACCTGTTGGTGGTTCCATTTTCTCCCCTGGGAGGCTCCTCTGGGCGGTGTTGGTGCTGCAGGAGTGACAGGTGTGCGGCAGGTGTGGGTGAGCTGTGCTGACTGCAGTGGAGGGACCTGTGTGTCCTGAGTCCTCAAATGAGGCAGCAAATCTGCTAGATGCATCCTGGGATGCTGAACTGCGGAGGACTTCTTCCCAAGTACCGGCCCGCAGCCCAGTAACACACAGCACTTGGGCCGCCCAAGGCCACTTCCCGTTGGGGAAGAGAGAGAGACTTCAAGTGCAGAACTTGGTGACAGAGCGCTGAGGCCAAGTGGCTGTTGGGACTGATACCCAAACAAAAAGAAGGCAGACCTCACATCTCAGGTCAGTCACCACTGACACAACCCAGCACCTGACGGCACCTGGGACATCTGACAAACGCAGAAGCCAAAACCCAAATGACAGACGTTCAGAGGGATGAATTCCTGCTGGCAACTTGTGCACCAAAAACATCAGAAATATGCACCTCAGAAAAAAAAAAAAAAAGGTGATTGACAGTCCAAAGTGTCTACTTTTGAAAATTATTTCTTAAAGTTAACATTTTTCACAAAAACATAAATTCATTGGGTTAGAATCGACCCCAAGAAATCACCTGGTCTAATGTCTGATTCTTACCTCCAGAAGGAGCAGCTCTTAAGCCATGCCAAGCAAAACAAAACAAGACCAACAAAACCACCTGCCCCTTCCTTTTCTTTGAGTTTCTAGAGGAGATTTGACCAGGAACCACTGCTTTTTTCCCTTCGCCATTAGTACATCGTTGTTAACGTCTGACTGTGGATTAAAACAGACCTGGATTAGAATTCATACTTCTCCATGTACAGGCTGTGCACACTTAAGCACTACCTAACTCTCAGAGCCACCCTTTCTCCATCTGTAAAATGAATACCAGGATATGCACCAATTAGAGGTGTTGCAAGGCTTGAATAAAAAAAATATGTTAACAGCTATACATGAAGCTTGGCCACTATGAATAGCCAATCAATAAACATTTGGCCCCTTGTCTTCCCTCCTCCCTGTCAGGAATAGTTGGGTTATCATAATAACTCCCCCAATATCATAATAATTGGGGGAACACTACTAAAGTTTAATGGTCAGACATTCCACTTTGCTTATGTCAGCCCTGTAAAGGGAAAAATCATCCCGTGTCCTAGACGATTTCCAAGTATACAGCTGAACATTCATACAGGTGAAAAACCCACAGGCAATGATCTCAGCCCAAACACAAATTTTGCAGACAAATGTAGGCATTTTTTGTTTTATTTTATTTTATGTAGAGATGGCAGTCTCACTATGTTGCCTAGGCTGGTCTCAAACTCCTGGCCTCAAGGAATCCTTCTGCTTCAGCCTTCCAAAGTACTGGGATTACAGGTCTGAACCACCATGCCCAATTAGGCCTTTTTATTAACATGGTTATAAGTACATGACATTTTCTCGTACATTTTGTTGTCAATCAAGGGTAGACTTTTTGTGTGTGTTGTTTGTAACTTGGCCAAGAATTGTTGACAATTTTGTAAAATCACATTAATAATGTTAATGCCCCCAGAAGTGTATAAGTCACGAACACAGCATACCTATGTCAGTACATATTGTAGTGGTTAAGTTCCTGAAGATTCCACACAGAGAGAAATGGACTCTACTGATTCCTTATGTCACAGTTGTTGCATTCCATAGATTTAAAAATAAATTTTGGGTTGCAATTTCAAAATAGTAAAAAGACTTTTTTAAAAATATTGTATTTATAAGCAAATGGGGTCACTGGGTGTGACAGGGCTGAGGGCCCTTGCAGTTGCAAAAGCTTGGACTTCCCAGCCAACCAGCCCTGGAAGGTTCTCCGTGGCCTCCCACTCCATTCGTTCATTTGCAGGAGCAGCCCTTCGCTGGGGGGATCCCAGGGGCTGCCCCTAGGGGCCCCTCTCATGCACCATCGGCATCAGGCCTTGGTGCTTAGAAGCAGCCGGCTCTGAGTGAGTGTGGATGTGGCTGCCTTCCCTGCTGATCCCCAGGGAAATCCCCTAGCATTCCCCACTCACCTGAACTTGACTTTCCCTCCAGCCACAGGCCCTAAGAGAAGCCAATGCTCTTCCTCCTCGCTGCCTGTCGCTGAGAGGGGAAGATCGCCGGGGGATCCAAGGCCAAAGCCCAGTGCTCTGGGGCAGTCCCAGCTGGGATCCCACTTCCTCATTTGCTCTCTTCCATTCCCCTGCCAGCTAAGGTTGTCAGGCTTAGCAAATACATCTGCAATATTTGAGACATGCTTCTACTAAGCCATGCGATGTTTAGGATATCTAATACAAAAAAAAATTGTTGTCAATCTGAAACTCAAATTTAACCAGCATCCTGTATTTTCTCTGGCACTCCTACTCCCCATGCCTCTCTGGAGTTGAGAGGTAAGAGGCCAGCAGGGAAAGAGGTCTGGCAGTCACCTGCCTCAAACTTCGGCTGAAGAGGCAAGAGCTGCCCTGGGGGGCTTGTTGCTCTCTTCATTCCCAGAACCAAATGCTGTCCTCAAGTTGTCCCCAGTCCCCCCTTCTCCTGAGTAAGGAGCATTATATTTAGGGTAGGAAAACACCAGTATGACTTTTATACTGATGATCTCCAAGATCTTCTAATTTTAAAGTGAAACAAGGAGATACACAACCTTTGTGATCCCAAGAGAATGGCTGCATGAGGCTGTATGGATTCCCTGATAATGCTAGTCTCAGAATCAGGGCACAATGGCAGGATCTTAGGGATCATCCACTGCACCAGCCCATCTTACAGGTGAGCAAACTGAGGCCAGAAAAACCAAGTGACTTCCTCTTGAGTCCCAGAACAGCATTCTTTCTAGGCTGCTATATGAATAAGACAAAGGGGGGTGGGGGTCTTTTCTTCATGGAAGTCCCTTCTCTCTCACTAGAGTGAGAGCTGTTTTCCTTTCTCTGTCTTTTGCCTATTAAATCTCTGCTCCTAAACTCCTCGTGTATATCTGTGTGCTAAATTTTCTTAGCACAAGATGATGGACCCAGGTATTTACCACAGACAACATAGCTGCTTCACTGGCATGTCAGCAAAAGGGACACAATTGGAGATACTGGTTATTTTACCAAGGCTTTGACTGGAATGGTGAAATTTGTTTTAAGGAATCAAACTTGACTTATAGAGCCAGTACAAGCTCCTTGGGAAAACTGGCCTCACACCTTGTCTACACAGTCCCTGTACAGGGTTCCTGACCTGTGGCTGACACAGCAAGAAAGCCCTCACCGGATGCTGATCCCTCAGTCTTGGACTTCTCAGCCAACAGAACCATGAGCAAATAAATTTCTGTTGATTATAGATGAAAAAAAAAAAAGGCAAAGGCGATCCTACATTACAGTCCCAGTGGGAAAAGCAGTCAGCCCCTAAACTTCCTATGCAACTCTTGAATCTCCAAAAAAGTTATAAGCAGATGCATCACAAAGAAAACTCTGTCTATGGGGCAATAATCAGCTATCAGCAAATCTTGATACTTTGAAGATGGAACCCAGGGACTGTGGAAATAAATAAGGATCTTCTAATTCTAGATTTTCTTGAAGCCAAAAACTTTGTGAGGCTTACATAAAATGTGTGACATGGAGTACATGCCCTCTGCTTTCAACAGTGAGGGTCTCTTCAATCTTGTACTAGTCCCTGGAGGGCTTTAGCACCCTCCCAGTGGCTAACTTACGACATTGCATTTCCTAGAATCTAGGCAGGTGTCTCAACCTTAGTGCTGAATAATTCTTTCTCACAGGGCACTGATAATTCTGTGTCTTGTAGAATGTCTAGCAGCATCCCTGACCTCTACCCATTAGATGCTGGCTGCATCCCCACTCAGTGACATTCAAAAATGTCTTCAAAACATCTGCACTAATATGTTTATCACAGCTCTATTCACAATAGCAAAGATATGGAATCAACCTAAGTGTTTAGCAATGGAGAATTGGACAAAGAAAATATGATATATATATCATTATACTATATATAGAATAATTATATATTATTGTACATATAATTGTATATAAAATATATAACTATTATATATAATATATTAATATAATATAGTATATATAGTGTATACATAATATAACATATAGTATATATTTATATATTATATTAATATATTATATATTATAGTAATATAATAATATATAATATATAATTATGTATACAATATAATATATTGTTTATATAATGTAATATATTATATGTTATTATATATTACATAATATATTATGTAATGTATACTAATATATAATATATTATATAATTATATATAATATATACACACACATCATGAAATACTATTCAGCCATAAAAAAGAATGAAATCATGTCTTTTGCAGCACCATGGATGGAACTAGAGGCCATTATCCTAAGTGAAATCACTCAGAAACAGTCAAATATGGAATGTTTTCATTTATAAGTGGGAGCTGAAGAGTGGGTACACATGGACACACAGAATAGAATCACAGATATTGGAGACTACAAAAGGTGGGAGAGTTGGAGGGGGTGAGTGCTGAAAAATTACCTATTGGGTACAATGTTCACTATTCAGGTGATAGGTACACTAAAAGCTAAGACTTCATCACTATGCAAAATACACATGTAAGAAACCTGCACTTGTACCTCTCAAATACCTAGGAACAAAAAATAAACTTAGGCCGAGCTGGGGGTGGCTCACATCTGCAGTCCCAGCACTTTAGGAGGCCTAGATGGGTGGATTGCTGGAGCTCAGAAATTCGAGACTAGCCTGATCAACATGGCAAAACCCCGTCTCTACCAAAAATGCAAAAATTAGCCAGGTGTGGTGGCTCACGCCTGTAATCCCAGCTGCTCAGGAGGCTGAGGCAGGAGGATTGCTTGAACCTGGGGAGGTGGAGGTTGCAGTGAGCCTTGATCACGCCACTGCACTCCAGCTTGGGTGACAGAGTGAGACCACAACTCAAAAAAAATTGAAATAAAATATATAAAATTTTAAAGTCTTCAAGCCTGGCATGGTGGGACACCTCTGTAGTCCTAGCTACTTGGGAGGCTGAGGCAGAAGGATCACTTGAGCCCAGGAGTTGGAGGCTGCAGTGAGCCAAGACCCTCTCTCTAATTAATTTTTTTTAAAAAAGTCTTCAGACATTACTTATTGCCCTCTGCCCATTGAGAATCACAGATCTGAAGCATTGGACCAGTTCTTGCTGTACTGCTGAGTATGACATCCTGCCTGGGTCCTTGTGATGGCCAAAGAAACACACTTGGTTCAGCCTCACCAGTGAGTCCTTCAGGCAAAACTCAAACCCCAATACTCCAGCTGTCAGGACCAACACCCAGATGTGCCTGAGGAGACACGATCATCTCAGTGGAAGTCTTTGCATACAGCCACCGAAAGCTTATAGCCTGGTAAACCCATCTGCTCACATCACTGGCCACAAAAGCAAGTGCGAGCTACAGACTCCATTGGAAGCGATCATCTCTGGCCTCCTCTATGTCTTCCATTGCCCAAGACCCTGGACACCTCGCTCCAGACCACAGCTGCACGACTGCCGCTGAGCTTTTCATTTTGGTCACTCTCCAGATGGTCCGTCTAGCTTCTTGGCCTGTAACATTCTCATATCTAAGCCCTCCTTCTGGCTACTGTGCCTCCTTTGACTCAAAGGAGAGACTCCTTGCTCCTGTCCCAGCCAGCCACAGCTCCCCGAAAAGCAAGGGTGTGTGGGATTCAGACAGAGTTTAAGAAACCAGCAAGAGTACACAGGTGCCCCAGCAGTTTCCATTCCTGACACCAGTAAACAAATCCAGAGGTTCCTTCTGAGCTTCCCACTCGGCTTCAGAAGGGCCACCGGGGCTGGGAACAGCTCCAAGAGGAAGAACGGAGGGGAAATGAGAAGAATGTTTGTATTGTTTCATGTTTCACAGAGACCTGTCAGGGTGAGCAGTAACCCACGCTAACAGGGCTTAGTCAAGCAACCAGTACCGGCCAACGGACAGTGAAACTGAAAGGAAAACTTGCAGAGCTTTCGTGGAAAGTCCATCAGTGAGAATGGCCCGGATGAATATGGTGTAAACTGTCTCCCAGGCCCTGTTTCATTTTTCCTTAGGTGTCAATGGGAAACCACACATTTGCAGAATCAATTGTTTCTGCTCTCTAGAAGAAAGCGTCCTTTGAGATTAGCAGCATAACAATAAATACATAATTAAATAAATAAGGAAAAACAATTCACAGTTTCCAAGGATTAGAAGGACAAAAAATAAACAGTGGCTGGATGTGGTGGCTCATGCCTGTAATCCCAGCACTTTGAGAGGCTGAGGCGGGTGGAGACCATGAGACCAGCGTGGTCAACATGGTAAAACCCCATCTCTACTAATAATACAAAAATTAGTTGGCATGGCAGTTTGCACCTGTAACCTCAGCTACTTGGGAGGCTGAGGCACGAGAATTGCTTGAACCCGGGAGGTGGAGGCTGCAGTGAGCCAAGATTGCACCACTACACTCCAGCCTGGGTGACAGAGTGAAACTGGGTCTCAAAAAAAAAAAAAAAAAAAGACAAAAAATAAATAAGAAGAATAAATTAAAAAATAATAAAAGAAAGAGATTAGCAGCGTGGAAGCAGAAGGCACAGAGAAGAGGGGGCAGTGGCCCCCAGATGGGCTGTGGGAGCAATGCCAAGGTTGGAGGTGGTGGGAGAAAGGTGGAATCTCTATAGCCTGATAGAGGTTGAAGATGCTTTTGCAAAGCTAGTGTACTTAATTAATTGCGGGAAACAAAGGGTCTTTCTGATCCATACAAAGTATACTTTCATTGGGTAACCTGATCATTAAAAGAGATTTCAACTAAGACAGATGATGAGGACCTTCCAAAAGTCAGTCACTCGACAGACGTCCAAAGTGCCAGTGCCCAGTAAGAACGCATGCTGTCTCGCCCAGGTGGCATGAAACGCCATGAGGCCCTGGAACAAGGGTTACAATTATTTTCTTCTTTAAAAATTTTTTTATTTGTATAAATGTATGTGGTGCAAGTGTAACTTATTACAGGGATATATTGCATAGTGGTAAATTCGGGGCTTTTAGTGTATCCATCACCCGAATAATGTACACCGTACCTATTAAGTAATTTCTCATCACCCCCCTTCCTCTAAGTCTCCAATCTCTATCATTTCACACTCTATGTCCATGTGTGTACATTATTTTATTACTATTATTTTTTGAGACAGGGTCTTTCTCTGTTGCCCAGGCTGGAGCACAGTGGTGTGATCACAGATCACTGAAGCCTCAACTTCCCAGGCTCAATCAATCCTCCAGCCTCAGCCTTCTGAGTAGCTGGGACCACAGATATGCACCACCATACCCCATAGAGATGGGGTTTTGCCATGTTGCCCAGGCTGGTCTTGAACTTCTGGGCTTAAGTGATCTGCCCGTCTTGGCCTCCCAAAATGCTGGGATGACAGGTGTAGCCACCGTGCCCAGCCCTGCACACATTATTTAGCGCCCACTTATAAGTGATCTCAGCCCTTGTTGCTGCTGTTTCTCGAGAAGGGAAATTGAATTTCTAATATGCAGGGGATCTCTTCCCTAATTTCCTGCACTGTTATGGAGTCTTTTCTGTTTTTCATATTTCTTCATCAATTCATCGGAGGTCTATAAAGGAGATGCCTTGGGCTATCATTTTACTCAGAAACTGTCTTTTTTTTTTAATCTTTGATCAAAATTCCTCTCTTGTCTGTTGACTTCTGGGTAGAATCCCAAGCTCACAGGACAGACGACATGGATCATTAGATTTAGCCAAAAAGAACAAAGGACTTGTGCTGGAAAGTCAGGAAAACAGACTGAAGGGCTATAGCAGGAGGATGTGGGAGGTAGCTGGGGCCCCCTACTGGCCAAAGTGCGGATAATGTAAAAATCAAACCAAGTGGTGTAGAACAAGAATCCATGAGTTCATATTGATATAAACGAATAAATGAAAAATAAATAATAAATTGATTAGGGAGAGGGAGACCCTTCCTTATAGCAGCGTGCAAGCTGATAAATGTGGAAAGAATGAAGGAATTAGAAATGTATTAATACCAAATGCTGGGCCAGGCACGGTGGCCCATGCCTGTAATCCCAGCACTTTGGGAAGCTGAGGCCGGCAGATCACAAGGTCAAGAGATCAAGACCATCCTGGCCAACATGGTGAAACCCCGTCTTTGCTAAAAATACAAAAATTAGCTGAGTGTGGTGGCATGCATCTGTAGTCTCAGCTACTCGGAAGGCTGAGGCAGGAGAATCGCTTGAACCCAGGAGGCGGAGGTTGCAGGGAGTTGAGATCGCGCCAGTGCACACCAGCCTGGGCAACAGAGCAAGACTCCATCTCAAAAAAAAAAAAAAAAAAAAAAAGCTAAACCTGGTGGGTGAAGTTTTGATACGAGCAAGATATTTACTTAGTCTCAAAGTATTGCTCCACAAGTTACTTTTTTATTTTATTTTATTTTATTTTTATTTTTTTTTTGTGACAGGGTCTCTCTCTGTTGCCCAGGCTGGAATGTAGTGGTGAAAATATGGCTCATGGCAGCCTCGACTTCCTGGGCTCAAGTGAATCCTCCTGTCTCAGTCTCCCAAAGTAAAGAGGTTACAGGCGTGAGCCACTGCGCCAGGCCTACTTTAAATTATAAGGGAAAAAAATTAGTAACTTTATTTGGAAGAAAGCTAACGAACACTACCTTTACACAAAAGAAGATTTTTTGGCTTGATAAGGTGATAAGGTGAGCAAAAGGCCAGGTGGAGCTTAGAAAAATTTATAAGAAGGGTTGCATCAGTAAGGACTTGTAATTAAACCTCTGAAAATAGCAGAAAAACAAATTAAACAGAGGCCTCTTCCCCCTGGCACTCCAGATGATTGAATCTTGCTGCTCAAGCAAGCTGAAACAGGGCAGCATGGAATAAAACCACTTGGCATGTGGGTAATTCTGTTATTTCCAAAGGACTTTCCCAAATATCATCTTGCTTTATGCTATTTCTCACAGCAATTCTGTGATGCAAAGCAGCTATCTCCCGTGTAAGCCATCTCCTGATTTACATATGAGCACACTCAACCCAGAGGGTTCGTGACTTGCCCAAGGTCACACAACAGAGCCAGGATGTGACCCCATGCTGCTGGCACCATGGCCAGTGTCCTGCCGCACTGACCCGTCACTTGAGCTCACTTGCACCATCCCTGAAAAATGTCAGGTGATTCCTACATCACAAAGAAAAATATTTTTGAGGGGGTAAGAAAAACCCATTAATATCGCTTTTTAGTCCTGTTTCATCCATACACTTAATCTGGATCACTCTACTCCTTTTGATAAATTGCCTGAAAATAGGGAACAAACATCAGAAAGGTAAAACTCATGAACAGAAAAAGTCTTTTCTGAAATGCTAATGAAGCCAATTGTGAAGGAGTAAAAGCTTTGGAGATTGTATCTGGAAAAGCCAGGGAGACAAACACCATTCAAACGCCGCTCCATCTCTCCTCTCAGGAGCCCAGGGATGTTCCTCTCTGCTCTTTTCTTTGGTTGTGGTACAATGTGCACGAAGCAGTTGGTGGAAAAATCATCCTCGTGGGTACTTTCCTGCCTGTCTTCATTGTTCATATTTTCATATTGATCACAAATCAATCCCTTGCTTTTTGAAGTTAATGTCATGGTTGATTTTTTTTTTGTTTTTTGAGACATTGTCTACACGATCAGTTGACACCTTGAAAGCAGGCTGGTCTTGAAAGTTTCACATGTTCCCTTTCTAACTGATGGCCCTTTCCTGGGATAATGAATGAACTCAACTTCGGGTTCGAGTTGCTCCAACAACCCACTTCCAGCCACAGCACTCCCATGAGAGCCTCTGCAGCCTGGGCCCCTCCAGCTCATAGGGATGCCCACCCAGGCCAAGTGCTTCTAAACGAGCGACCTCCTCAAAAGAAAGCACAGGAGAAAGCAGGAATCAGTAAGACTTTTCTGGTTTTCTCTTCAAATATTAACAAGTTGACCCTTAAGAAGATACGGCAACCTCTTAGATCCAGAGGATAAAAAAGGCTCCTTCATGCTGCTTTCAACTCATTAGAACACGTGACACTTACCATGCAGCCTTCTGCTGTCTCTCGTCAGCAGTACAAGCCTCAGCCCCTAATCCTGCCTGGCTGCTGAAGGATTAGACCCAGCACTTAGTATTTAACCTGTTCCTCCCCTGCAGATCTTGTGGATTTGGTTTTTCTTTTATGCGTTGCAAAAGCAAAATAATAATCCCAGATACCTGTCACTTCAGCCAAGGGAGATTTATTACTTTTAATCAAAGGATATTTGTTATCAAAGGAGTTATGTATATATGAATACACACACAGATACACACATATTTATGCATGTATACAGACAGACAGACATCAGCAAACCTAAGGCCCCATGTGGGGGACTCAGGGCACTGTCTGTTCCCCTCCTCCACTGATGGATTTTTGTTCACAGTTTGTCATCTGTGTCCTGGAGGCCACCAAAGGCTCACATGCCCTCATAGCATGGTGACATCTTAACCTCTAACACTTTTGTGTGATCATTTGAAAAGGTACTGAAAAATTGGAAAGTCGACATTGAAAAAAAAAATGACAGGCCAGGCGTGGTGGCTCACTTCTGCAATCCCAGCTACTCAGGAGGCTGAGGCAAGAGAATGCCTTGAGCCTAGGAGTTTGAAATTGCAGTCAGCGATGATTGCACCGCTGCACTCCAGCCTGGGTGACAGAGCGAGACCCTGTCTCCATCAAAAAAAAAAAAAAATCCCTCATCACTTATTCCTGAGTCTGTCCAAGCCAACGAGGTCATTGACCTTACAATTGCTAGCAAGAGGGGTGAGGAGAGGACAAAGGAGGAGCAAAGGCAATAAAGTCAGTGATTAGGTGGACACCAGGTGGGTATCCAAGTCAATATGGAAGGTGAAGGCATTAAGAAACAAGAAATTGAAAATCTAAAAAGAAAAAAAAAATTTGAAGCACAGCCATTCTTTTGCTGACTTATTTATTTCTCTACCACCTAAGCCCCTCTCATAGGGAAAAGAGGCTGCATCCCAGCACTCAGAAGCACAGACTTACCCGTCCTTCTGAGCACATGAGCCCTAGGTGTTTCAAACAGCCTTGCAGACAGCCATAGCACCTAGCACTGTGCTGAGCATGCGGTAGCCTCTCCGTAACTGTTTGCAGAATTGAATTTAATAGCCAAGTGCTAGAATTATGTTCAAGTTAAAAGGGGTTACCAACATAAATCAGAACTGATGCAGTGTGGTGACGATTGCTGGTCATCTTCTAATCCCAGCTTCCCATCCTCCTTGGTGATAGGCCACCTCTGCACAGCTGGAGGAATGGTACATCAGAGTGCATCTTCTTTTTATTTTATTTTTTAGAGACAGGGACTCACTCTGTCACCCAGGCTGGAGTGCAGCGGTGCGATCATAGCTCATTGCAGCCTTGAATTCTGGGTTCAAGCGATCCTCCTGCCTCAGCCTCCCAAGTAGCTGGGACTACAGGGGTGAGACACTGCACCTGGCCAGAGCACCTTACTCTTGCTATTTCTTGCTCATCGGTCTGACTAATGTGATGTCATCAATATAGTGTGATATTGGTTTTGATTTAATGTCTTGGCCTGGGTGAGAGGGTGGTTTCAGTGCCATCCACTGGGCCTTTCCTATTATAACATTATTTTCTTGCTTTACAGATCAAGAGACCAATATGACAGTTCCACTAACTGGTAAGTATGTCCATCCTAATTATACATTCAGTAACTGGCAAACTGACCCCCAGGTGGGTCTGTGGACCTGAGCCAGGACTTCATTTATCACAAGCTCCTGTGATGGTTAATACTGGGTGTCAACTTGATTGGATTGAAGGATGCAAAGTATTGATCCTGGGTTTGTCTGTGAGAATGTTGCCAAAAGAGATTAACATTTGAGTCAGTGAGCTGGGGAAAGCAGATCCACCCTTAATCTGGTGGGCACAATCTAGTCAGCTGCCAACAAATATAAAGCAGGCAGAAAAACATGAAAAAGAGAGACTGGTCTAGCCTCCCAGCCTCCATCTTTCTCCCATGCTGGATGCTTCCTGCCCTCGAACATCGGACTCCAAGTTCTCCAGTTTTGGAACTCGGACTTGTTTTCCTTGCTCCTTAGCTTGCAGACAGCCTATTGTGGGACCTTGTGATTGTATAAGTTAATATTTAATAAACTCCTCTTTATATATATGTATGTGTGTATATATATATATATATACACACACACATATATGTATATGTATATATGTACACACATATATGTATATGTATATATATACACACAGACATATATATATATGTCCTATTAGTTCTGTCCCTCTAGAGAACCCTAATATAGTTCCCATATATCCTTAACTGAACAAGAAGACCTATATTGCTTTGAGTGTCAACCTTAATATTCTAACAGCATTAGAGAAATCTGGGCATTCTGCTTTCCCCATTGCATGGTGATCTGAGTACATGGCTATAGATAACTTTGGGGAAGGCCTGGGGAAATTACCTCTTTCTACATCTGCCATAGGATGGCAGGTGTTTCCCACAGGGACCCAGCCTTTCCTTCAATAGATGGGTTCCAGGTGCAAGAACTGGCTTAGGTCTGGAAAGCAAGCAAGGGATTATGACTTTCCATTTGGGGTAGCTGACCTCATCCTTCTACTCATCTCTGCTTGGTCTTTAAGATCCACATGACACACATTATAATATATTTATTCCAACTTTTGTTGGCTACCCATCTCTCTTGCTCCTACTAATATCATTTTCTTTTGCTGCCTCCATAGATCTTTGCAGTTCAACACTCCCTGGATACCTTTTCAACCTTTCGATTCATTAAGGTGACTTGCTTCTGATGGTTCAGCACTGCAGGTGGCCTCTCCTCTTCAAGGACCCTTTCATCCCTGTTGCTGTTAGAGGCTCCGGTTCTGTAACAGCATCTCCTCTCTAGGGAACAGCCTCCCCCCACCTGCTCTGAGCTTCTCAGCAGTGCTGGCGCTCCCAAAAACTCACTCCTTGGTGTCTTCGTACACGAGTCTTCTCCAGATCCTGCCGAGAATCAGGTTGGGGAGAGCAGATCCAACTGGCACGCTCAGTTCTCTAGGCCTTCCTCCACAGTCTGCCTGGAAACTTTTTCCAGGCTTCCAACTGTCATATTAGAACAGGCTCCCAGGAACTAAGAAAAGGTCTTTAAAAGATATAAAATCTTTCAGCCTCACAGAAACACATACAAAAAAAATCAGTTATTAACTCCAAGAAACAAAACTTACACCAAAGTTTAGGCTGACCAATGTGAAATTGCCATCTTCATAAGTCAAAATAGATGGATACTGACCATGTCAAGTAGTTTAATCAGATATCATCAGAGGACATTACTACTTGGCTTACCAGTGACCAGCATTTACTTATTAAATTTTCAAAAACTTTAATGAAGACATCAGCACATTAACATTAAACAAAAATTGTGCTATAACAATACAGGGGGAGTTGGGCATGTTGGCTCATTCCTGTAATCCCAGCACTTTGGGAGGTCGAGGTGGAAGGATCACTTAAGGCCAGAAGTTTAAGACCAGCCTGGGTAACATAGCAAGACCCTATTTCTCTAAAAAAAAAAAAAAAAAAAAAGGGATAAAACGAAGTAGAAAAAAACTAAAACGATCAATTATTATGATAGGAAGTCAAAACAATGCATATTGGCATATTATCTAAAAGGTATGAATCAGTAAGTAGATAGCAGAAAATAAGTCCAGAGGATGCTTTTAATGCTTTTTGACTATGTGTGTGTGTTGTTGTAATAAAAATAGTCTTTTTTTTTTTTAAGAAATGACCATTCTTTTAATGCTATTTGACTATGTGTGTGTGTTGTTGTAATAAAAATAGTCTTTTTTTTTTTTTTTTTTTTTAAGAAATGACCATCTTATGGTGGGGCTAGAACAAACAATACCTGTAACCACAGGGTAAAGGAGATTCTATCCCGTAATTCATGAACCTGGTGCTGAGGAGCTCTGGGGAGCTCACGGGAGGAAGGCCCTGCAGCACATTTCTGGGCTCTGCTGCCTGTCATAGCCTGGTCATAATCTGGTGAAGCGGTTGTCCTTATCCAACCAGAAGCTCCCCTGGCAGATCACAGGGTCTCTTTAGATCAACATCCAATGACAGAGGCTGGGGGATGCTGATGCCTAACTTCAGCTCCATCTCTGATGAAAAGATGCTTCCAGGCTGGGCACAGTGGCTCACGCCTGTAATCCCAGTACTTTGGGAGGCCGAGGCAGGCAGATCACCTGAGGTCAGGAGTTCAAGACCAACCTGGCTTTCAACATGGTGAAACCCCATCTCTACTAAAAATACAAAAATTAGCTGGGCTTGGTGGCATGTGCCTGTAATCCCAGCTACTTGGAAGGCTGAGACGAGAGAATCGCTTGAACCCGGGAGGCAGAGGTTGTAGTGAGCCAAGATTGTGTCACTGCACTCCAGCTTGGATGACAGAGCCAGGCTCCATCCTAAAAAAAAGAAAGAAAATGCTTCCAACCTTTGGGGGAGGTCCCTTGCCACAGTTCTGAAGGTTGGGGAAGTTCATAAATCATGTTTTTCCTCAAAATAATTTATGCAACATATCTCAGAGGAGGCAGCCTTTTAAAGACTCTTTCCACCTGTACAGGAAACTAACATTCTGATATTGCTGGAGGAGGGCCTGGGGAGGGTGTATAGGTTTCCTTTGGGGCTGTTGGAAGGTGTGCTAAAAGCACGTTGACCCAGTTTGCTGTGCAACTCTTTGCTCCAGCCATCGAGGTCATCTTGCTGTTCCTGAACACACTACAGTCTTGCCACTTAGGTCCTGACTATGTCCACACTGCTTGCCTTCCCTGGAATGCTCTTCCCTTCTTGGCTCTTCCCCTAAATGCATCCCCTTCCTTGAAGGTTTTGTAACACAGGGATTCAAGGCTTTAGATTTGCTCAAATCTGGGTTTGGATGTAGAAGGGCAAATCCCTTAATCTCCTTGAGCCTCACTCCCCTCCTTTGTAAAATGGGAATAAAAGCTGCAGCTCTACCATTAGGCTACTGTGTTGATTAATATGAAAATCGTGTCCAGGAAGTGCTCAATGAGCACTAGCTGCTTTTAGCCAAATCCTTCTTTATAGAGAATAATCAAGGTGGGAAAGAACCTCAGGGAGATCATCTTTCCTTTTACAGGTTAAGAAATTGAGGCCCAGAAGGCTTGAATGGTTTACTTAACACAACTGGTTCTAGACCCCAAGTCCAACAGCAGTTGGTGCAGCCATCAGCCTCATGAGGTCATACTGTTTCTTCTTCATGAAGAAGTCTGTCCTCTTCATTTCGCAATAGCACCCCTCTCTGGAATCTGGGCATAGCAACTGCATCCCTTTGTTATTATTGACATTATCTTTTTTTTAAAAGGACTGCATCACTTTGAAAACCTGAATTATCATATTTATATTCATACACATCTTCCCAGGTGCATCAAAAGTTCCTTAGGAGCAGGTCCATGTCGGATGCATCTTTGGATTCACTCACTGTGCCTAGGACAAAGCTAGCACTTAGAAGGAAATCAACAAACTCTCTCAATGTTTGACGAAATCAAGCTGTGAAACCACTTCCAGAACAGAATCTGATTTCTCCATTTCCTTGAGGTTAAGTCTGGGCCAATAAGAGGCACTAACATGCCCACTTCTCTGTAACAGCATGCACCATTTTGAAAGGTCCCTGCTCACTCAACACATTGAAATCACAATAGGAGAATGGCTTCCTTCCATTGAAATCGAACTGGGTGGCTCACCTGTGCTTTTTGTATTCACATTTCATAGAAAACACCTTTCTCACTGCTCCTGTGACTCTCTTCGGGCAACCACAGTGATATTAAATCTTGCAGAGTTCCATTTTTAGAAACATTACTAAAGGCCAGTGTCATTTGCGTAAACTCTGCACAGTCCTATTATGTCCTCAACTTAAGTTAAAAGAAGGAAGTTTAGGAAAAGCACACTTCCATATCTGTGCAGAAAGTTGTCATGCGGAAAGTAAAGGCTAAAGAGAGGAGTGTGCCAACCCCATGCAGGACCCATGAATAGAAGGCTCAGCAGAGTGGCCAGAGTGGGCCGTTGGCACTGACCTGGCCAATCTCCCTAAACCTTATTTGGATAATAAATTATTTCATCTAATCGCCTGGGGCTGTTTACCTAGGGTTAAATAATTTCATTACAGTACTATGATTTCTGCATTAGCATTTTTTTAGGTTAATTAAATGATTTGCCACATTGCGTCCAGGCACAGTGGCTCACGCCTGTAATCCCAGCACTTTGGGAGGCCGAGGCGGGTGGATCGCCTGAGGTCAGGAGTTCGAGACCAGCCTGACCAACATGGAGAAACCCTGTCTCTACTAAAAATACAAAAAATCAGCTGGGCGTGGTGGTGCATGCCTGTAATCCCAGCTACTCGGGAGGTGGAGGCAGGAGGATCGCTGGAACCCAGGAGGTGGAAGTTGCGGTGAGCCGAGATCACGCCATTGCACTCCAGCCTGAGCAACAAGAGCAAAACTCCGTCACAAAAAAAAAAAAAAAAAAAAAAATTTACCACGTTGGTATCTTTACAAAACTATCGACTCAGCAAACTGCAGCCCCTCTCTTCATCATATATGTAACAATAAGGCAGTACAGTGTTTTAGTGCATGGACTCTGGCCACACAAACCCACATTCAACTCTTGGCTCTAATACATACTACTGGACAGCCCTTGAACAGTTTATTTAATCTCTCAAAGACTCAGTTAACTCACCTATTAAATGGGAATCGTAATACTACCTACCTCAGTGGACTGTGAGAGGAGTTAAGGAGATGTTGTATGTTGTGGGTATGACTGGCTGGGGACAGTTTCATGGGCAGCAAAGAAATTTACCAAGACAGTTGTAAGTAAAGAAAGGCAGATAAATTAGAGAAAGTATGAGGATACGTTTCATGGGTACAACGGGCAGCACAGAAGAAAAGGGGCTGTCTGCAAAGAGTCAGTGACTGGAGGAAGTTTTATAAGGTTGTGCTGGACATGCTATGTGCAGGTGAGGTTGTGCTGCTGAGGCTACATGTGGAGTAAGGTATTCGGGAACAGGATTTGGGTTGTCAGTGATTAGCCATCTCTTGGAACAATTGTTCTCTCCTACCTGGGACGCCTTCCTCCTTGTTGCTTACCTATCTTATCAGGACTCCACACTGAGGACATGGCATACTCTCTGCATGTAGTGAGTGCCCAATCAATACCAGTTTTGGTGCTGATGATAATGATGAGGATGAGGATGAGGATGCATTTGTCTAACAAACACAGAGGATGGTACCAGTCTGCCAAGAGTAGGGCATGTGCTCCCAGATGTGTTTCTGGCGGTGGTGATAGTGATGACGATTCCCAAATTTATCCCCACCTTTCTTACCAAGTAACTACTCTTGTTTATGTCCACACGAGAATCACTGGCAGCAGTTAGAGAATGTCAAAGTGGCTGTCTTAGTCTGTTTGGGTTGCTATACTATAATAAAATGCCATATATTGGGTGGCTTATAAGCAATAAGAAACTTACTTCTCACAGTTCTGGAGGCTAGGATTTCCAAGATGAAGGTGCCAGCAGATTTGGTGTCTTGTGAGGGCCTGCTTCCTGGCACCTTCTCACTGTGTCTTCACATGGTGGAAAGGATGAAGGATCTCTCTCAGGCCTCTTTTGAAAGGGCACAAATCCCATTTATGAGGGCTCCACCCTATGATGTAATTATCTCCCAAGTGTCCAATCTCCTAATATCATCACTTTGGAGGTTAGGATTTTGTTTTTTTTTTAGACAGAGTCTCGCTCTGTCGCCAGGCTGGAGTACAGTGGCACAGTCTCGGCTCACTGCAACCTCCGCCTCCCAGGTTCAAGGGATTCTCCTGCCTTTGTCTCCCAAGTAGCTGGGACTACAGGTGCGTGCCACCATGCCTGACTAATTTTTGTATTTTTAGTAGAGACGAGGTTTCACCATGTTGGCCAGGATGGTCTTGATCTCTTGACCTTGTGATCTGCCCACCTTGTCCTCCCAAAGTGCTGGGATTACAGGCATGAGCCACTGCGCCCAGCCGGTGGTTAGGATTTTAACATATACATTTTAAGAGGACACAAACACTCAGACCATAGCAGTGGCCCATCACAAAGCAGAATGTCTATTTGCAAAATTGCGGTCCATTACTTTTAACTTCCTTATATATTTTGCTCACATCAAAACCAACTCCACCATGGTAGGCTGATAGAATGATGGATAAGCAGTGGATGATAAGTATACGCATGCATCTGCTTCAGGCTTTACATATTGACACATACTGTTGAAAGTCAATCTGTCAATAAAAACACTGAACCAGGCAAGGCACAGGGGCTCACACCTGTAATCCCAGCCCTTTGGGAGGCCGAGATGGGTGGATCACCTGAGATCAGGAGTTCAAGACCAGCCTGGCTAAGATGGTGAAATCTTGTCTCTACTAAAAAATACAAAAAATTAGCTGGGCATGGTGACATACTCCTGTAATCCCAGGTACTCAGGAGGCTGAGGCACAAGAATCGCTTAATCTGGGAGGCAGAGGTTGCAGTGAGCCGAGGTCGTACCACTGCATTGCAGCCTAGGCAACAGAGTAAGACTTCATCTCAAAAAAACAAAAAACAAAAACCAAACAAAAAAAACCACTGAACCATACAAAATGTTTATTCCTTTTACACATACCAATTTAGTATAAGGAAATAATTACAAAGATACTAGTCAAATATACAAAACTATTTTCAGCAGAAGTATTAATATTCAAGAACTGTAAACAACATATAAATCCAACAATTACAGAAGCTAAGTAAAGTATGGGATATTATTTGATGGAATTGTATTCAACCATCAAAATTATAAATATGAAGACTACATGTAAAAACGAAATGGTCAGGATACAGGATCAATATACAAAATCAATTGTGCTTTCATACATTTACAATGACAAATTCAAAAATTACATTTAAAAGACAGCTCCATCAGGAACAAGGCAAGGATGTCCCCCCTCATCACTCCATTTCGACATCATATGGGAATTCCTAGCTAATGCAATAAAACAAGAAAAGGAAACAAAAGGTATATAGATTGGGCAGAAAGAAGTAAGTCTGTCTTTATTTGCAAATAACATAATTATCTATGCAGAAAATCCAAAATAATAATAACTTTTAAAAACCTCCTGGCTCTAGCAAGCAACTACAGTAAGATTGCAAGCTTGAAGGTTAATATACAAAAGTCAATTGCTTTTCTATATACTAGCAATAAACAAGTAGAATTTAAAAATTAAAAACACAATACCATTTACATTGGCATCTGAAAAATGAGATACTTAGGTATAAATCTAACAAAAACATGTACAAGACCTATATGAGGAAAACTACAAAACTGTGATTAAAGATGTGAGAAGAACTAAATAAATAAAGGGATAACCCATGTTCATGGATAGGAAGACTCAATATTTTCAAGATGTCATTTCTTCCTGACTTGATCTATAGACTCAATGCCATCCCAATCAGAACCTCAGCAAATTATATTGTGGTTATTGACAAACTGATTTTAAACTTTATATGGAGAGGCAAAAGGCCAAGAATAGCCAATGCAATGTTAAAGGAGAAGAACAAAGTATGAGGACTGACACTACCTGACTTCAAGGCTTACTGTAAAGCTACAGCAATCAAAATTGTGTTATATTGGTGAAAGAATGAACACATAGATCAATAAGACATAACAAAAAGCCCAGAAATAGATGCACATAAATATAGTCAACTCATCTTTGGCAACAGAGTAAAGGAAATATAATGAAGGAAAGATAGTATTTTCAACAAATGGTGCTGTAAGAACTGGATATCCACATGTTAAAAGATAAATCTAGACACAGACATCATGCCCTTTGCAAAAATTAACTCAAAATAGACCTAAATGTAAAATGCAAAGGTATAAAGCTCCTAGAAATTAACATAGAAAATCTAGTTGATCTTGGGTGGGTGGTGACTTATTGGACATCAAAGCATAATTTATGAAGAAAATAATTGACTTGATTTTAAAATGGGCAAAAAGATCAGTGGCTGGTGGGGAAAGGCATGAATCAGTGAAGCATGGAAGATTTTTTAGGTCAATGAAAATATTTTTTGTAAAATTATAATGATGGATATGTATCATTATAAATTTGTTAAACCAATACAATATACACCACCACCAATAAACCCTAATGTATGCTGTGGGCTTTGGGTAAAAACGCTATGTCAATGTGGATTCATCATTTGTAACAAATATGCCACTCTGGTCCAGGATGTTGACAGTGGAAGAAACTGCGTGTATGGGGACAAGGGCATCTGGAAACCCCTGTACCTTCTGTTCAATTTTTCTGTAAATCTAACACTGCTCTAAAAACAAAGTCTGGGCTAGGTGTGGTGGCTCACACCTGTAATCCCAGCACTTTGGGAGGCCAAGGCAGGCAGATCACCTGAGGCCAGGAGTTTGAGACCAGCCTGGCCAACAAGGTGAAACCCCATCTCTACCAAAAATACAAAAGTTAGCTGGGGGTGGTGGTGCGCACCTGTAGTCCCAGCTACTCAGGAGGCTGAGGCATGAGAATGGCTTGAACCTGGGAGGCAGAAGTTGCAGTGAGCTGAGATAGCACCACTGCACTCCAGCCTGGGTGACAGAGCAAGACTCCATCTTAAAAATATATAAATAAATAAATAAAAATTAAGTCTGTTAAACAGCAGCCCCCAATTACAATAACATCACAAAGAGTAAACTATTTAAGAATATTTTATTAAATAAAATTATTTTGTTTCTGAGACAGGATCTCCTTCTGTCTCCCAAGCTGGGATACAGTGGTGTCATCATGACCTACTGCAGCCTTGATGTCCTGGCCTTAAGCCATCCCTCCACCTCAGCCTCCCAAGTAGCTAGAACGACAGGCATGCACAACCACACCCAGCTAATTTTTGTATTTTTTGGTAGAGATGGAGTTTTACCATGTTGCCCAGGCTGGTCTCAAACTCCTGAGTTCAAGTGATCCTCCTACCTCAGCCTCCAAAGTGCTGGGATTACAGTTGTGGGCCACCTGCCCAGCCAAAATATTCTTAAACACTGGAAATATTGGTGACTCATCCCAGCTCCTTGGGAGGCTGAAGTGGGAGGATCACTTGAGCCTAGGAGGTTGAGGATGCAGTGAGATGTGGTTGTGCCACTGCACTCCAGCCTGGGTGACCGAGCAAGAGCCCATCTCAAAGAAAAAAAAAAAAGAATAAATTTAACAAAAGAAGTTAAAAAGTTCTCTGAAAACTATAAAATATCATTGAAAGAAATTAAAGAAAACCTAAATAAATGGACTAACACCCCATGTTTGTGCTTCAGAAGATTTCCTGTTGCTGGGAGGGCAATACTGCCCATATTCATATAGAGATTCAATGCGGTCCTCAGCCGTGTTTTTGCAGAAATGGAGACGATGATCTGAAATTTCACATAGAAAGAAATGCAAGGAGCTCAAAATAGCCAGAACAATCTTGAGAAGGAAGAACAAACTTAGAAAATTTACACTTCCCAATTTTAAAATTTACTACAAAGTTACAGTAATCAAGACAGTGTGATACTGGAATAAAGAGAGACATACAGATGAATGGAATGGAAATAAGAGTCCAGAAATAACCCATACAATCATGGTCACCTGATTTTCAACAAAGATGTCAAAACTATTCCATGGGGGAAAATACTCTTTTTACCAAATGGTGCTGAGACAATTGATAATCCACGTGCAAAAGAATGAAATGGCACTGGGTACAGTGGCTCACACCTGTAATCCCAGCACTTTGGGAGGCCAAGGTGGGCAGATCTCTTGAGCTCAGGAGTTCAAGACCAGCCATGGGCAATATGTAAAACCCTGTCTCTATAAAAAATACAAAAATTAGGCCAGGCATGGTGGCTCACACCTGTAATCCCAGCACTTTGGTAGGCCGATGTAGGCGGATCACTTGAAGTCAGGAGTTTGAGACCAGTCTGGCCAACATGGTGAGACCAAGTTTCTACTGAAAATACAAAAATTAGCCGGGCATGGTGGTGTGCGCCTGTAATCCCAGCTACTTGGGAGGGTGAGACAGAAGAATCGCTTGAACTCGGGAGGTAGAGATTGCAGTGAGCCGAGATCGCACCACTGCACTCCAGTCTGGGTGACAAAGTGAGACTTCGTCTCAAAAAAAACAAAAAACGGAAAAACAAAAAAGCAAAAATTAGTGGGGCGTGATGGTGAGTACCTGTAGCTCCAGCTAATAGGGAGGCTAAAGTGGGAGGATCTCTTAAGCCTGTGAGGTCGAGGCTGCCGTGAACCATGATCTGGCCCCTGCACTTTAACCTGGGAAACAGAGTGAGACCCTATCTCAAAAGAGAAAAAAAGGATGAAATTGAACTGCTTCCTTACACCATACACAAAAATGAACTCAAAATGAATCAGACCTAGATGTAGGAGCTAAAATGATAAAACTCTTAGAAGAAAACACAGTAGTCTTCATGACTTTGTGTTAAGCAATAATTTCTAGGACATGACACCAAAGCTACAAGCAAACAAACAAAACAATAGACAAATTAGACATCCAAATTAGAAACTTTTGTGCTTTCAAGAACACCACCAAGAAAGTGATAGGACAACCCAGAGAATGGGAGAGAATATTTGCAAATCTTATATCTGTTAAGGGACTGGAATCTAGAGTACATAAAGAACTCACACAACTCAATTGTAAAACCACAACCCCCAGCACTGTGGGAGGCTGATGCAAGAGGAATTTGAGATCTGCCTGGGCAACATGGTGAGACCTCGTCTCTACAAAAAAAAAAAAAATTTAAATTAGTCAGGTGTGGTGACGCATACCTGTAGTCCCAGATACTTGAGAGGCTGAGGTGGGAGGATCACTTGAGCCTGGGCAGTTGAGGCTCTAGTGAATTGTGGTCATGCCACTTCACTCCAGCCTGAGCAATAGAGCAAGACCCTGACTCAAAAAAAAAAAATAAAATAAAATGACAACTCAATGGACGAAAGATCTAAACAGACATTTTTCAAAGATAAACAAATGGCCCATGAGCACATGTAAAAGTACTCAATATTGTTATCCATCAGGAAAATGTTAATCAAAACCTTGCCAATTCATACCCGTTAGGATGGCTATTATCAAAATGACAGATTTCAACAATTATTGACAAGAATGTGCAGAAGATGGAACCCTCATAACTGCTGGCAGAAACAAAATGTTACTGGAACCCAGTCTGCTAATTTCTCAAAAGGTTAAACATAGAGACACCCTATCACCAGCAATTCCACTGCAAGATATGTACCCAAGAGAAATGAAAGCACATGTTCATATAAAAATACATAAACAAATGTTCAGAACAGCATTATTCACAATAGCACAAAGTGCAAACAACCCAAATGTCCATCAACTGATAGATGAAATGCAGTGTACTTGTACAATGGACTGTTCAACAATAAAAAGAAATGAAGTACTAATAGATGCTGCAATATCAATGAACCCTAAAAAATTATGCTAAGTGAAAGAAGCCAGACACAAAAGGCCATATATCATATGATTCCATTTGTAAATGTCCAGAATAAACAAATCTGTAGAGACAGAAAGTAGATTTGTGGTTGCCTAAGGTTGAGGGAATTGGGGGAAAGTGGGGAAAAGACTATAAGTACATACAGAGTTTCTTTTGGAATGATGAAAATGTTCTAAAATTGATTGTGGTGATGGTTGCACAACTCTGTGAACATACTAAAATCATTGAATTGTACTCAAAATAGGTGAATTAAATGATATGTGAATTATATCTCCGTATAGCTATTATTAAACAAATGGAATGGTAACAGCATAAATTTTTTAAAAGCAAAATAAAATTACACCAACTATATAACAACTATATAGAAATTCAACAAGGCATGTAGCACAGATAAAGAATGGAACACATAATAGTGAGAAACAAATTCACCCCTCCAAACCCAAAGAACGAACTCAGAGACCTGGAGAACAGCAAAAGTGAGATTTTTAATGACAGTCTTGCAAGACTGGGTATCTGATGGGCAGGTACACTTAGCACAATTGCAACAAGCAATTTATCCCCTAGTGCACAGGTCCCTCCCCCAGTTCCTTATAGGCTGAGTATCATGGGGTCACAGTCTTCCCAGATGTCGCCTATTGGTTGTTGGGTAGGGGTTGTAGGTGTTTTCTTCAGGGTTGTCCTGCTGCATTTTGTTGCAGCCCATAATACATTGCAATCTTAATTAGCTCTGGGGCTCTCCAAGTATTTGACTTATGACCTAAGTAGCTGGGCAGGCTGATAAGAACAGATGAAGCAAGCTATTTTGCAGGCTAGTAAACTTTCATCTTAGACTAAACTTCTTGGTTTGGGTGAGGGCAGCTAAGGGTGGGGAGGACAAGCAGCTGTCGGCTATCCAAGCAGGGGTCCTAGTATGCCCCGTTTCTTGTGTAGTTTGTTGCTTCATAATTCACTTCACTATTATATATTTCACTATCACTTTCACTATTATATTAGGTGTAAATCTAACTTTCTTCCCACAGCATTTCCTTGGCCTATCTGGAATGCCTCGATGCCAATTCAAGGCACTTTGTCTTGGAAGAGGATGTGCATTATTTCCTCAACTCCCTCCTCTTTTTCTTTTTACTCCTATTGGTCCCATTTCCAGATTTATTTTTGTGTCCTTTGCTCCTCAAATCGTTTCAAGAGCTATTGACTCTCTTCATCATAAGAGAGTAGAACTGATTTAGTTTCTAATAATAGTTGACATGTTATGGGCGTTTGTTTGTTGATGGCTGTTTCCGTTAATTTGGGGGTTAACCCTCTAACACAGGGGATAGTGCAATGGCCTACAGCTGTTAGGACTCCAGCCACTATTGCAAGGGATGTTAGAATGGAGGCTGCCATTCCTTTCCATTTCCTGAACCAACTTTCTAGCCAATCAGTAAATGGGTCATCAATTCCAACATTTTCCACCAATTCATTGACTAGAACAATTAACCCTTGTAATGCATTTGTGATGGTTCCATCTGGGGCAGTATTGTTAGGAATTAAAGTGCAACACTTTCCATCCAGCATGATGTATACGCCCCCTTTCTCTGCTAAGATCTTATGTAGTGCAAGTCTGTTCTCCCAGGCCATTTGGCTGGTGGCATCTAACTGGTTAGCCACTCCCTTGAGAGTGTATCGAGTATAGCTGATGAATCTTTGTTGATTATAATAGATGTAATTAATCCAATCCACATTTTTATTAGTAGTTGACCACCAGAATAGTGCTGATTCAAACCCAACAGCTATTTGGTTTCGGGTCTTAAATTCATTAGGTACTCCTCTAGGAACTCCTGTTGAGTCAACATAAACGTTGGGATCAAAATAATTTGTTAGGTCTCTCCGACTTCAGTGGCCATGTGGATTCTTGGGAATCTTACAGAATGCCAGGATGAATGGAATGGCCAGTTGAACTAAGGCACAAGTGCAGATCCAGTTGGATGGTAATTGGTCATGGAGGTCCCTCTTTCCACAATACCACCAGACATCAGCCCGGGGTATATGAAGAGCCGAGCAGTTGCCTTTGTTTGACTCACCAGTAATGTTTAGGATGTGGGTACAAGTCGAGGGTTCTCCCACAGGGTTATCGAACTCTGCCCCTTGCCTAGAGAGGCAAGAGGAGTGGTTCACATTCCCTATGGAGAATGAGGGGATTGCTCTAGGGTCTGACCTCCACAAGGCAGTAAAGAGCAATGATAGATTTTGCAAGTCTCATTTCCCTATGCATCCCTTTCCTGGTATAGAGCCAACATGCAATGCATTCCATCGGGACTGGTATCCCATCCTGGGGGAAATGGAACCACCTGTGCCTGAGGCTGCCCAGCAGAGCATGCGGAACAGTCGCTCTTATGAAGAGCTAGTACCAAAAATCTGACCCATTCAACCCAGGCATTTACATCCCCATATCCAGTCTCAATTTCTAAAGTCTGCCTCAAGTCAGTTACCTTAATTATTTTTACTTTCTTAGGGTCATTGTCTGGTTAAAGGAAGTAGTGGGACTGGGAGTTATAGTAATCCTGGGTGGGCTCAGAGTAGAGTTGGTGACTAGCCTAAGAGCTAACCATCCTATCGGATCCCTTCCTGAGGTATCTATTCCTGACCCATACCTCTAAGGTTCCTGGTCTAGAGTAGCTGGGTTGTTTATGGTAATTAATATAGGATTGCATTCTACATTTCTACAGTCTGGTGGCAGGGGGCCCCTATACAAATGTATTTTCTTCTTAAGGGTTTGTTTTTGGAAGAATGGCTCAGCCTCGAAATTGGGTGGTCCACCAGACCTCATTCCAGTTAGCGTAGGGCTTTCCCCAATAGTGACCTGTTTCAGGACATAGATGTTTGTTTGCTTGCGACAGCTGCCTTTGGTTCCCTAAATTCCCACAATGTACAACTTAAGAGGCGTCAAACTTTATGGTCTAGGGGGTGGAGGTTCTAGTTATGTTGACTACTAGTTTGATTGGATATTCTTCTACCGGGCTCCATCCAATAATTGTGTACCCTCTTACCCCTGGTAGTGGGATTAATCCTAACCACATCCACCCCCAGTGATGGAGCCTGCTCATAGCTTCCTTCTAGGTTTTCCTTAGAGTTAATTTTAAGGGTTCCTTAGGTGATCTATACACTCACCATTCACCCTTTTCCCTTCCTTACGGGAGTTCTTTTACCAGTCTCTTGACCTGAGTGTAATGTGTTCACACCCGTTCAGCTGTTCGTAGGCTGTGTCAGTGACTAGGAGCACCCGATAGGACCTCCCCAGCTTGGGTGGAGCTTGTCTTCTTTTCAAGTCTTAATCAGCAGTGAGTTGCCAGGCTGGAAGTGGTTAACCATGAACTCAAGAGGCAGGGTTTGAGTCAGGAGTCCTTTGAACCTCAGGGATGACAGGGTGGAGGATATGCTCAGTATATAATTTCTTAAAAATTGGTCTTTGGTTTCCATAGTAGAAAGGCCAGTAGTCCTACCTAAATACGGGAGTCCATATAATAACTCGTAAGGAAAAAAATCCCAAGTCTTTCCTTGGGGCCGTCCTAATCCTAAGGAGTGCTATTGGGATCCATTTGGTCCAAGGCATTTTAGTTTCTAAGATTAGTTTAGTAATATGCTTTTTGAGAGTCTGATTCATTCTTTCTACTTTTCCAGAGGAAGGGGGATGCCAAGGAGTGTGGTAATCCCATCTGATGTGTAAACCTTCCATAATTCTCCTTAGCACCCTTGAGATAAAGGGGCTCCCATCATCTGAATCAATATTTTCTACTAGGCAAAATCTGGGTATAATTTATTCTAAGATTATTTTGACCACATTCCCTCAGTGGCAGTTGGGAGGGTGTGGTCCCGGGACGTGCACTCTGCAAGCTTCGCTTCGCCCGCCATGCTGAAAACAGACTACGGAGAAGACTGGGAGGGAAGGCAGGGAGACCTGTCAAGGGGATACTGTGGTAGCACAGGTGAGAAATAATCACGGTGAAGAGGAACCCTGTGTGATAGGGGAGTAAGTCCTCCAAGGCAGTTCTCGATATTCTATGGAGCTAGCAGGGCTCAGGTGCTCCAGAGAGCCCACCCAACATGGTAGCTATGAGCATGGGACATCCGCACCCACCTTGGTCTGTAAGTCACACAGCTGGGATGTGAAGCCTGGCTCGGGTTCTGTGCAGCCGTGTGATCTAGACAAGCTACCAGGCCTCTCTAATCATCGTTTTCGTCTGTAAAAGGGGATCGGCCGGGTGCGGTGGCTCATGCCTGTAATCCCAGGGTTTTGGGAGGCTGAGATGGGCGGTTCACGAGGTCAGGAGATCGAGACCATCCTGGTCAACATGATGAAACCCTGTCTCTCCTAAAAAACAAAAATTAGCTGAGCGTGGTGGCACGTGCCTGTAGTCCCAGCTACTCAGGAGGCTGAGGCAGGAGAATCACTTGAACCCGGGAGGCAGAGGTTGCAGTGAGCCAAGATCACCCATTGCACTCCAGCCTGGGCCACAGAGCGAGACTCCATCTGAAAAAAAAAAAGGGGGTGGGGGTGGGGGGGCGGATCAGAGCTCATATCATCACGATGTTTTTGAGAGAAATACACAAAAGAGGAAAGCACATCATCCATGCCCAGTAAATCATTGCATTCTTTCAAACGAAATCTGTATTCAACCAACATTTCCCGATTAGGTTCTCTGCCAGGCACTGTCTCCCTTTTCCAGGTGAGGCCAATGAAGCCCAGCTTTGGGATTCAAACCTTCAGACTCACAGGGACTCTAGAAATATCAGTTCAGAGATCTCTAGCTGCAAAAGTTCACAATGATACTCACCTCTTGAGGACTCATTTTTCTTTAACTGTAAATAAAGACAAAGAATCATGCATTTATTCTGCATTTTCTATGTAAACTGTCCCTCAGGGTAGCCAAATAGTTGATGAGGGAAAGTTTCTTTTTAGAACTATTTTGACTAATAAATGAAGAAGAAATGATAGAATAACATCATTTTGCAAATCCCTGTGACTTAATGGATTGAAGCAATGACTATCAATGGCTGCTAAAGTCACAAAAGAGAGACAACCAAGCAGTGTGCATGGAAAGACCCCATGCCACCAGGGGAAGTTTTTGCTAAAAAAAACTGAACCTGAATCTAATCAAAACCCTGGATCTAACTACTGATTTACAGAATACACGTAGGAGAGAAAAGATGTGATAAATAACCCTACAGCACGCAATGAGGAAAGTCAGACCACAGAAATTCTGCAACGCAAATGCCCAGTTCCTTCAACGAAAAAAAAATTGCAGTGAAGGAGATGGGGAAGAGGAGAGAGAAGAGGAGGAGAAGGAAAGAAGGAAGAAAGAGAAAGAGATGGGAGAGGAACCTATAGATTTTTTTTAAAATGTTAAAAACTTATGGGGCCCAGCGCAGTGGCTCATGCCTGTAATTCCAGCACTTTGGGAGACCAAGGTGGTTGGATTACCTGAGGTCAGGAGTTCGAGACCAGCCTGGCCAACATGGAGAAACTCCCTCTCTACTAAAAATACAAAAATTAGCCAAGTGTGGTGGCATGTGCCTGTAATCACAAGTACTGGGAGGCTGAAGCAGGAGAATCGTTTGAGCCCAGGAGGTGGAGGTTGCAGTGAGCTGGGATCACACCACTGCACTCCAGCCTGGGCGACAGAGTGAGACTCTGTCTCAAAAAACAAACAAACAAACAAAAAAAACAACTACTTATGGATTTTACTTAGGTAATGATTCAAACTGTAAAACTTTATAAGAAACCCAGGGAAATACATAAACATTCAAGATATTTGCTGACACATGCAATTATTAATATTACAGTTAATTTTTAAAATGTGACTATGGTATTACTATTATTTTTAAAGGGTCTTTTTTTGAGACTGGGTCTCACTCTGTCGCCCAGGCCAGAGCACGGTGGCAAAATCATAGCTCACTGCAGCCTCGAACTCCTGGGCTTAGGTGATCCTTCTGCCTTAGCCTCCTAAGTAGCTAGGACTACAGCTGACAGCCACCACTCCAAGCTAATTTTTTTTTTGTTTTTGTAGAGACGGGGTCTCACTATATTGCCCAGGCTGATCTTGAACTCCTGGACTTAAGTATTTTTTAAACTTAAATATTTAAGATTAAATATTTAATATTTATTTTTAAATATTTAAGTTTAATTTTAAACTGAAATATTTTCAGGCATAATGACAGGATGCAGAGTCAGAAGCAGCGGGGAGAGGGGCCAGATTGGCAAGCATGGAGGAGGTGATAAGATTGGCCTTGTGCCCCTGGTCCATGGTGTTAAAAGGAAGGTCCTTACTTTGGGAGGGATATCGACTAGAAGTGGGCAGAGAGAATCCTCCAGGGTGCTGTGACATTGTATCTTTTGATCTATGTGCTGATTAAATAAACTTTTTAATTTGTGAAAATTTACAAGCTATACAACTATGATTTATGCATTCTTCTATACCTTTATAATTTTATGTTCATAATAAAAACTTCACTTACAAAAATTGGCCATAAGTCAATAATAGTTTGAGCTGGGTGATGGATACATAGGAGTTATAAAGACAATTATCTATGTTGACTTGTGTTTTAAATTTCCTATAATAAACTAAAATTTTTATATTGTTAGCAGCAGCCAATCTGCACAGGTCTGCAGCAAGTCAATTCTTTCCTCCTCAGAGGACAGACTTCATCCAAGGGGCATAAGGCACAGTGAGAAACCAAGGCAAGTTTTACAGCAGGAGTGTAAATTTATTAAGAAGTTTTAGAGTAGGAACAAAAGGAAGGAAAGTACACTTGGAAGAGGGCCAAGTGCGCTGTTTGACCTTTGACTTGGGGTTTTATACATTGGCATGCTTCCAGGGGGTTGCATCCCTTCTCCCCTGATTC
The DNA here is from genome assembly GCF_029281585.2 of Gorilla gorilla gorilla. Taxonomy (NCBI): domain Eukaryota; kingdom Metazoa; phylum Chordata; class Mammalia; order Primates; family Hominidae; genus Gorilla; species Gorilla gorilla. The sequence continues at coordinate 88,539,871 of NC_073232.2, forward strand.
TCCCCTTGGGATGGGCTGTCTGCATGCTCAGTGGCCTGCCAGCACTTGGGCGGGACCGCATGCGCAGTGTGTTTAGTGAAGTTGTGCATGCCTAATTGGTGCGTTCTTCCCTTACCAATTGAGTGTTCCTAGAGGAAGGTCATAAACCAGGTGAACGCCACCACTTTGCCTGTTAGTGCTCATGCTTGAGCCCACTCGCCCAACTCCTGGGATCTTACCAGGAAGCTGATCACCAGCTTCAGGTGTTTTCTATCTGTTCGGAGCCTGCCTTTCCCTGGTGCCAGCTGCAACCAATTATTATTTTAGCGAGATAGTTTAACAACTGCCTGATGGGCCGGGCTCGGTGGCTCACGCCCGTAATCCCAACACATTGGGAGGCAGAGGCAGGTGGATCACCTGAGAGGTCAGGAGTTCGAGACCAGCCTGACCAACGTGGAGAAACCCTGTCTCTACTAAAAAAAAAAAAAAAAAAAAAAAAAAACAAAATTAGCCGGGCGTGGCGTCACTTGCCTATTATCCCAGCTACTCGGGAGGCTGAGGCAGGAGAATTGCTTGAACCCTGGAGACAGAGGTTACTGTGAGCCAAGATCGCACAATTGCACTCCAGCCTGGGCAACAAAAGCAAAACTCCGTCTCAAAAAAAAAAAAAAAAAAATTAGCCGAGTTTAGTGTTGGGGCGCCTGTAATCCCAGTTACTCGGGAGTCTGAGGCGGGAGAATCGCTTGAACTCAGGAGGCGTAGGTTGCCGTGAGCTGAGATCGCACCACTGCACTCCAGCCTGGGCGACATATGGAGGCTCCGTCTCAAACAAAACAAAACAAAACAACTGCCTGATCATCACCTGATAATCTCTTGACACTCCTGGGGGAGTCGGGCTATTTCCTGGCCTGCTCATGTCTGCTTAGCTACCTACTCTAACAATATTACGTAGTATGTAAATAAGATTTGGCACAAATTTGATCTTAAAAAATCAAACTAACAAGGACAAAAATAATGTATCGCTTCTCGGCCATTTGGCTAAGATCAAGTGCAAAACTAATTTTATTTAACACAATGTAAGTTAAAATCATATCCATGCACTAATTCTTAGAATGAATGAAATGAATCCTGAATAGATCTATAGCATCATTTGCTGCACTTTGATTGTTTGCTGAATTTTCACAATGAATCCATAAAGTGGGTCATGTTTTGCTCAGAGAGTTTCATCCTTTTCTCTGTGGGCCTTCTGTAATTCTTTGATACCTATGGTAAAATCACATGCTTCGAAACAACCTATGACATCATCCTTGTGGAATTTTCTCTCCTTCTATTGCTGACTTGGTCTAACTCTGCCAGATCCTCATTTGTCAATGACGTTGCAGATTCTTCGAGCCGTTCTCCAAACATCAATTTCAACACTTTCGTGAAATCTCACTTCTTTTGCAAGATTTGAAATTCTCTTTGTAGGCCGGGTGCGGTGGCTCACGTCTTTAATCCTAGCACTTTGGGAGGCCGAGGCGGGCAGATCACCTGAGGTCAGGAGTTCAAGACCAGTCTGGCCAACATGGTGAAACCCTGTCTCTACGAAAATACAAAAATTAGCCAGGGATGATGGCAGGTGCCTGTAATCCTAGCTACTCGGGAGGCTGAGACAGGAGAATCGCTTGAACTGGGGAGACAGTGGTTGCAGTGAGCCGAGATCATGCCACTGCACTTCAGCCTGGGCGGCTGAGCGAGACTCTGTCTCAAAGAAAAAAAAAAAAGAAAAGAAAAAAAGAAAGAAATTATCTTTGTAGTAATGTTCATTTTGTTTGGGCACTGCTTGTGGAATTTTGCAGCATCAAGCAACAGGAAAATGGAGACCCACAAAACAGTGGGTGGGGACCAGTTCTGCTTCTTTAATTTTAGATCAGGAGAAAATGCCTACATAAAACGTAATATAAAATATGTGTTTTTTTCTTTTTTTTTTTTTTCTTTTTTTTGAGACAGGATCTTGCTCTGTTGCCCAGGCTAAACTATAGTGGCACAATCATAGCTCATTGCAGCCTCAAACTCCTGGGCATGAGTGATCGTCCTGCTTCAGTCTCTCAAGTAGCTGGAATTACAAGTGCACACCACCAGGCTTGGCTAATTTTTTATTCATTGTTATTTTTGTTGAGACAGAGTCTCGCTTTGTTGCCTAGGCTGGAGTGCAGCGGCACAATCTCAACTCACTGCAACCTCTGCTTCCTGGGTTCAAGCAATTATTCTGCCTCAGCCTCCAGAGTAGCTGGAACTACAGGTGTGCACCACCACGCCTGGCTAATTTTTGTATTTTTAGTACAGACCGGGTTTCACCATGTTGGCCAGGATAGTCTCGAGCTCTCGACCTCAAGTCATCTGCTCACCTTGGCCTCCCAAAGTGCTGGGATTACTACAGGCGTGACTCCCTGCGCCTGGCCTAATTTTTTATTTTTTTAGAGATAGGATCTCACTATGTTGCCTAGGCTGGTTGCAAACTCATGGCCTCAAGACATCCTCCTGCCTCAGCCTCCTGAGTAGCTAGGATTACAGGCTCAAGCCTCCATGCCTGGCCTAAACTATGACTTTAGAATAAAAGTGGGGAGAGATGAGCTAGCTCTGACTGATTTTATGTGTGGTCACTGCATTCCTGAATATTTTCATGCTGGTTAGATTGGGCTTCCCTCAATACACTGGTAGCTGCAGGAACTCAGATAATATAAAAAAACTTAGGCTGAGTGCGGTGGCTCACTCCTGTAATCCCAGCACTTTGGGAGACTGAGGCAGGCAGATCACCTGAGGTCGGGGGTTTGAGACCAGCTTGGCTAACATGGTGAAACCCCGTCTCTACTAAAAATACAAAGTTAGCTGGACATGGTGGCGCATGCCTGTAATCCCAGCTACTAGGGAGGCTGAGGCAGGAAAATCGCTTGAAACTGGGAGGTGGAGGTTGCAGTGAGCCAAGATCATGCCATTGCACTCCAGCCTGGATAACAGAGCAAGAATCCATTTCAAAAAAAAAAAATCATAAATACTTATTGAACAAGCACTCCTATGTCAAAAGCAGAAGAATCCACTTGCCCAACAGGATTAGCAAATGGTGAATAATTTCCTGAGTTTTTGAGGAATCTGAGCATGCAGTGTATAGCCTGTCTCCTACCTTGCTGAGTTCCCAGTTTCTACAACAACAGGAGGCTTTTCTTCTCCCCCTCATGGTGTACCCAGCTCTTTTGATCCTATTTTCCTCCCTTTAACTTGGCATCTGGCCCCTCCCCAAAATGAAGTTAAAAATCCCCTCCCCTCTATTACATAGAGGAAATCAGCTTGGCCCCAGCTACAGTTCTCCAATTGCACATGCCATTCATCACAACTCTCAGTACAGAGAGACCCCCCACCAAAGCCACCAGCACCATCTCTCCTTAGAGGGGAGTTCAGCCAACTGGATGTTTTGAGTCTATGAGTTTACTCTTTGAGATTTCCTGATACCACAATTTCCAATGTTCCTTCCAGACACAGACAATCCTCTCCTCCCAAGAAACTCAGGTGTTGCCAGGCATGGTGGTGCACACCTGTAGTCCCAGCTACTTGGAAGGCTGAGGTGTGGTGGTACACATGTGTAGTCCCAGCTACTCCGGAGACTGAGGCCAGAGGATCGCTTGAGCCCAGCCAGGAGTTTTGGGCTGCAGTGCGCTGTGCTGATTGGGTGTCCACACTAAGTTCATCACCAATATGGTGAACTCCCTGGAGCTGAGGACCAACAGGTTGGCTAGGGAGGGATGAATTGGCCCAGGTTGGAAATGGAGCAGGTCAAAATTTCCATGCTGATTAGTAGTGGGATGGTGCCTGCGAATAGCCACTGCACTCTGGCCTGGCCAACACAGCAAGACCCTGTCTCTAAAAAAATAAGTAAATACAAGAAACTGGTGTAAACTGTTCTCTTCACTCTGTTACATATAAATGTAAGGAAAGAGAACAGAAAAACTATTTTAACATGGATTATCTCAAAGTGGTGAAATTGTGAGAGTTTTTTACTTTCTTCCTTTTGTTCATCTGTACCGTCTAAATATTCTATAAGATGAATATCTGTTTAATACATTTTATCTTTCTTAAAAGATTGTGTTGATGACTAAAAAGTTAACATGTGTAACAATGCCAGCAAAGCTGAATTTTTACTTAAAAGTTACAGCCGGGCCAGGCAAGATGGGTCATGCCTGTAATCCCAGCACTTTGGGAGGCTTTAGTGGGCGGATCACCTGAGGTCAGGAGTTGGAGACTAGCCTGGCCAACATGGCAAAACCCATCTCTACTAAAAATTCAAAAATTAGCTGGGTACGGTGGCAGGTGCCTGTAATCCCAGCTACTTGGGAGGCTGAGGCAGGAGAATCACGTGAACCCGGGAGGCGGAGGTTGCAGTGAGCCAAGATTGCGCCATTGCACTCCAGCCTGGGTAACAACAGCGAGACCCTGTCTCAAAAAAAAAAAAAAATTACAGCTGGGTGTGGTGACTCATATCTGTAATCCCAGCACTTCAGGAGGCAGAGGCAGGAGGATCACTTGAGCTCAAGAGTTCAAGACCAGCCTAGGCAACAAAGTGAGACCCCCATCTCTACAAAAAAAAAAAAATAATAACAATAATAAATTAAACTGAAAAAATAAAAATATATATTTTATGAAGAAAGGTGTACACATGTTATCTAAAAGTGAAGAAGCATAAAAAGTTTTATATTCATTTTGTTTCTCTCTGTCTGTTCAATTCTTGTAGCTTCATTGTTTAATTTCCTCACATCTTTTTTGGGAGAATGTTATTTAACAAGGATTCTGGTAACTGTAGCGGAACTGGCAAAGGCGCGGTTTGTAATCAGCACATTGCTTGTATAATCCACGGGGATGTAACTATTCAGGAAGGAACTTCCTGTCCTTTATTTAATTAAAGCAACTTTTCTTGAAAAACAAAACAAAACCTCTTTTCTAACTAGCATTTACATGAAGAGTTGCCTACGTTAAAAGACACAGCAACCTGTGAAGAGAAATATTTAAGCTAATGTGTTCCATCGTGCTGGTGAGCACGTTCAAAGGAGTGCATGAAAGATATCACAGCCTCACAAACGCAGAGAAAAGCCTCCCCTGGCCACTGCTGATCAGGAAGTGAGACTTTGTCCTCCCCACAGTGGTAAGAGCCTCTGGGAAATTTACTCTGGGCTGTGTATCTATCACTTGCTCTAAATCAACAAATTTGTAATTGATTGTGTCACATTTCAGCTATACCTAGCCAGCTGGATTATCTTCCTCATGGCCAAAAGGAGACTAGACATGGAAGGCAAATTGCAGTTAGATGAATTTAACCAGCTTTCTCTACACCGCATGAAGCCAGAGACTGTGAGGGCTCTGCTACACGGCTAAGCGGGCTGTGCAGGCATTGCCGAGGTCTCCTCCCTTGTCGACGTTCCCTACTCGTCTTGATATGATCCCATCTCAGGGCTCTGCCGTCCACGCCCTCACCAAGCTGGATCCTGGAAGTCGTGCAATTCCTTCTTCCTTACTTCTGTAAACCAAAAAGTGTCTGAGACAGATCTCAGTCAACTTAGAGGTTTATTTTGCTGAGGTTGAGGAAACACTCAGGAAAAAAGAAACACAAGTTACAATAGGATTTGTGTTCTCTGCTTTTTTCCAAGGAGAGTTTTGAGGACTTCAATATGTAAAGGGGGAAGAGTGGGCAGGAGGAGAAGGAGAGAAGAAAAAGAAGGGGGTAGGATAGGCAATGAGCCAGGTGGTCACATTCTCATGAGGCCTTGAATAGCACTCACTGAATCCACACTTTACATGTGAAAAGATAGGAGGGAGGGGAAAGTCTATCATATAATTATCTTGCTCAGTAAATCTACATTTTACGTAAGATAAAGTCAGCACATGAAATTACAGCTATCCCTTGGGAATGAAAGGAACACAGTTTTGCTTTGTTTTTCTCTTGTCTCAGTTCCCAAGCTTAACTTTTCCCTTTGGCATTGTGAGTTTGGGGTCTTGAGATTTTCTTTTCCTTTCACACTTCCCCCACCAATTAATGGTAAGTCAGCCAGTTTAGCAGACTAAACATTTCTAACTTACCTCTTTTTCAATTTCTGCTAACACTGCCCTAATTCACTTCCTTATTCTCTAGGACAGGGGTCCCCAACCCCCAGGCCATAGACCAGTACTGGCCTATCAGGAACTGGGCCACACAGCAGGAGGTGAGCAGCAGCAAGCCAGCAAAGCTTTATCTGAATTTACAGCCACTCCGCATCACTTGCATTACTGCCTGAGCTCCACCTCCTGTCGGATCAGCGGCAGCATTAGATTCTCATGGGAGTGCAAAACCTATTGTGAACTGCACATCTGAGGGAGCTAGGTTGCATGCTCCTTACGAGAATGTAATGCCTGATGATCTGTCACTGTCTCCCATCACCCCCAGATGGGACCTTCTAGTTGTGAAATGGCTCCATTTTCTGGGGTATATACCTTGGCTCTTGGTCTCAGTTGAGAAGGAATTCAGGATACAGACACACATGAGGAGTGGGTTTTGGAGCAGAAAGTTTAATAGAAAAAAGAAGAAAAGAGGCCGGGCGCGGTGGCTCATGCCTGTAATCCGAGCACTTTGGGAGGCCGAGGTGGGCGAATCACTTGAGGTCAGGAGTTCAAGACCAGCCTGGCCAACATGGTGAAACCCCATCTCTACTAAAAATACAAACATTAGCCAGGCATGGTGGCAAGTGTCTGTAATTCCTGCTGCTTGGGAGGTTGAAGCAGGAGCATTGCTTGAACCCAGGAGGCGGAGCTTGCAGTGAGCCGAGATCAGGCCACTGCACTCCAGCCTGGGTGACAGAGCGAGACTCCGTTTCAAAAAAAAAAAAAAGATAGAAAAGAGAGAGAAAAAGCTTCCTCATGCTAAGAAAGCCCAAAAGAGAGTCTCCAAGTGGGAAGAAGAACCAGCTGGTGCAAATGCATGGAGTTTTATAGTCATGTTTGAGGAGGCGGTCTCTGATTTACAAAGGGCTCATAGATTAGTTTGATCAGTTATGATGTCTACATAGTGTTTGGGGAAGGCTGGTTGCCCCACCCTAATCTTATCACGCAAATGGCCATTCCAGTTGATCAGTGCCATTTTGTCTGCTTCTTACTGGACACGTGGCTGACAAAAAGAAGGGAAGATGGAGCCGCCATCTTGAATATGATTGGCACAACTGCCAGTATCAGGTCTGCAGCTCGATTTTACAGGCTGCTCTTCATTAGGAAGGAAAATGATTTGGGGCTGCTTTTCACTAAAAATAAAAGTTTTACCGAGGACTCCCATACCCTTACTATCTGCCTAAGTAATTTCTTCTTAACTCCTAAATCAGTTGCAGGAAAACAAGCTCAGGGCTCCCACTGATTGAACATTGCAGTGAATTGTATAAGTATTTCATTGTAATAACAGAATGTTATACATTGTACATTCTTAATGTTATACATTGTACATTGTTATACATATATACATGTATAATGTTATACATTCTTAATGTTATACATTGTACATTATTATACAGTGTAATACATTGTACATTATTATACAATGTAATACATTGTACATTATTAATACAATGTAATAATAATAGAAATAAAGAGCACAATAAATGTAATGCGTTTGAATCATCCTGAAACCACCCCCACCCCCAGTCTGTGGAAAAATCGTCTTCCACAAAACCAGTCCCCTATGCCAAAAAGACTGTGACCACCAATTGAGCAGATATACAAAGGTAACAGCCTCCCAGTCAGTCTTCTTGCCCCTCCAATCCACCATCACATCCTACATCATTATTGCTTCACTTAAAACCTTCCAACGGCTCTTTATGCATTAGGAGATGAAATTTCATTCCTTAGCCAGGAGTAGTGACTCATGCCTGTAGTCCCAGCACTTTGGGAGGCCAAGGCAGGACGATCCCTTAAGCCCAGGAGTTCAAGACCAGCCTGGGCAGCACAGTAAGACCTCATCTCTACAAAAAATACAAAATTAACTGGGTGTGGTGGTGCGCACCTGTAGTCTCAGCTACTCAGGAAGCTGAGGTGGAAGGGTTGCTGGACCTTGGGAGGTCGAGGCTGCAGTGAGCCATGATCGTGCCACTGCACTCCAGTCTGGGTGACAGAGTGAGACTCTGTCTCAAACAAACAAAAAAAATCTTGCTCTTCAACATCGTTCTCTGGGGCTTCCAGCCACTGACCAGGTGCACCCTGTCCATGTTCTTCCCATCACATCCCGCCCCACACTGCACACTTCCTGCACACATCTGCTTCTGGGCACTGCGTTTTGGCTCATGTGCTCCTGATCCTATCACCCCATGCACATCCCACATGCTGTTCACAACTAACTCCTACTTGTAATTTACCACTTAACTCAAACATCTCCTCCTCCAGGAAGCCCTTTCTCACTTGCTCACACCCCAAACACACTCATAGGCCTCTGACTCCCATAAGGCCATGTGCACATGCCTACTATTATACTTAGCATATTGAATTAACATTATTATTATTATTTCGAGATGGAGTCTCACTCTGTCACCCAGGCTGGAGTACAGTGGCACAATCTCTGCTCACTGCAACCTCTGCCTCCCCGGTTCAAGCAATTCTCATGACTTAGCCTCCCAAGTAGCTGGGATTACAGGTGCCCACCACCACGCTGAGCTAATTTTTGTATTTTCAGTAGAGACGGGGTTTCGCCATGTTGGCCAGGCTGGTCTCAAACTCCTGACCTCAAGAGATCCACCCACCTCTGCCTCCCAAAGTGCTGGGATTAGAGGCGTGAACCACCACAGCTGGCCTGAATTAACATCATTTTGCTATCATCATCTTTCTTTCTTGAAGGCAGAATCTATTTGGATTCTCATGGCCTAGCATAGAGCCAAATACATAGAAAATTCTCAATGAATATTTAGTGATGGAATGCATGAATGTAAAAGAGCCACATGATGTTAGAGTTTGTTTAAATGAGGCAAGATTTTTTAGGTAGAATAAAATGAGTCTTTTTTCCTTTCTTTTTTTTTTTTTTTTTTTTGAGACAAAGTTTCACTCTGTTGCCCAGGCTAGAGTGCAGTGGTGTGATCGCAGCTCACTGCAACCTCTGCCTTCCAGGTTCAAGCAATTCTCCTGCCTCAGCCTCCCAAGTAACCGGCACTACAGGTACACACCACAATGCCTGGCTAATTTTTTTTTTTTTTTTAGTAGAGATGGGGTTTCACCATGTTGGCCAGGCTGGTCTCAAACTCTGACCTCAGGTGATCCACCCGCCTCGGCCTCACAAAGTGCTGGGATTACAGATGTGAGCCATGTGCCTAGCCGAAAAAAAGAAAAAAATGAGTCTTAAATGAAGGATGCATTTTGGTAATGAACTTTCCAGGATAACTGATATGCAAGAAGTCTACAGTTAATTTTCCTACCATGCAATTCTGATTTTTTTATCACATTACCACCCCTATAATACTGAAGACAGAATTTGATACAGAGATTTGTGTAAATGATATCTATAATTTCAGACAATTATTATAATATACAAATTGTATATTTAACTCTTGGGAGAAAATTAAGGAAAATATTAAGAAATCTAAATATTTTTCTTTCCTAATTAAGGGATATCTTCAAGAAATCAAAAAGAGGGGCCAGGCATGGTGGCTCACGCCTGTAAGCACTTTGGATGGTGGAGGTGGGCGGATCACCTGAGGTCAGGAGTTCGAGAACAGCCTGTCCAACACAATGAAACCCTGTCTCTTCTAAAAATACAAAACTAGCCGAGTATGGTGGTGCATGCCTGTAATCCCAGCTACTCAGGAGGCTGAAGCAGGAGAATCGCGTGAACCTGGGAGGCGGAGGTTGCAGTGAGCCAAGATCATGCCATTGCACTCCAGCCTGGGCAACAGAGTGAGACTCTGTCTCAAAAATAAATAAATAAAAATAAAAAAGAAATGAAAAAGAGGAAATAATAGGTCTACATATGGAAGAACTACAAGAGCATCTATAGAGCATAGGAAATTTCAACATACTGGTATTACCCCAAGTAGGAAGGAATTTGTGCAGCGTTAACATATCTAAAAAGTACAAGTTGCTGTAAGAGAAACTGGAAAGAGAAGAGACAAAATAGAAGGAGAAGAGAGATCAGAGACAAAACTGGAATGACTGAAGAAATTCTTTTCATTCGGTTTTCAGGAAAAATAAGTTGATGATATGTTAGAACAGAACACCAGCACTGCTCTATTGAGTCTTTAGGAACTCTGAGTGGATGGATGCTCTGGTCTGATTCTCTTGCTGATTTTATTCTACATTGGCATAATCTATGCTCTTCTCAACAGTAAGCAGTTCCTTTAGTTATATTGGTTACCTGTGGCTGTGTAAAAAAATACCTCAAAACTTAGTAGGGTACTGTTCATGATACTATGGGCAGACAACTTGGGCGGGGCTCAGCTAAGCAGAGTTTTGGCTGGTCTCATCTGGGGTCATTCATGAGATCACTCTAATCTGATGGATTGCCTGGGATGATTGGTCCAAAATGGCCTCAAGTGCAGGAGTTCAAGACCAGCATGGAAACTATAGTGAGACCTCGTCTCTACAAAAAAAAAAATTTTGCCGGGGGCAGTGGCTCACGCCTGTAGTCCCAGCACTTTGGGAGGCCAAGGTGCGCAGATCACCTGAGGTCAGAGTTGAAGACCAGACTGACCAATGTGTTGAGACCTTGTCTCTACTAAAAATACAAAAATTAGCCAGGTGTGGTGGTGCATGCCTGTAATCCCAGCTACTTGGGAGGCTGAGGCAGGAGAATCACTTGAACCCAGGAGGCGGAAGTTGCAGTGAGCTGAGATTGTGCCATTGCACTCCAGCGTGGGCAACAACAGCAAAACTCTGTCTCAAAAAACAAATAAATAAAAAAAAAAAATTAGCCAGGCATTGTGGTGTGTACCTGTAGTCCCAGCTACTCAGGAGGCTGAGGCATGAGAATCACTTGAACCTGGGAGGCAGAGTTTACAGTGAGCCGAGATCGCACCACCGCACTCCAACCTGGGTGACAGAGAGAGACTCTGTCAAAAAAAAAAAAAAAAAAAAAAAAGTGTGGGCTGCATGTAGTGGCTTCCTTTCAAAGTGGAAAGGATGTCTGTTGGATGAGAGGTTGTTGTTAAATAAATAAATAAATAAGAGACCGTGTAGAAGATGGGAAGTGGAAGGGGGGGAGTCTAAATTTATAGTGGCGAAAACGACAAGTACTGCTTTGGCCAGGTCGTCCAGGTCAGCCTCAACAGTGATGAATTACATAGATAATGTGTGCTCTTAATATGATGTGAGGAGAATGGTACTTTACTTATATGGTCTGCCTCCTCAAAATCCATAACTCCAGTCTAACCATGAAAGAAAAACATCAGACAAACCCCAACAGAGAAACATTCTTTAAAATACTTGACCAGTACTCCTCACAATTGTCAAGGCCATCAAAAACCAGAAAAGTCTGAGACTGTCACAGCCAAGTAAAGCCTAATGAGACATAAGAGGCCAGGTGTGGTGGCTCATGCCTGTAATCCCAGCCCTTTGGGGGGTCCAAGGTAGGAGAATTGAGGCCAGGAGTTCAAGACCAGCCTGGGCAACAGGCTTTTCAGAAATTAACATATCAATCAGAAAAATATTAACACAACTAAAGTTTAAAATTTATGGTAGGCCAGACACAGTGGCTCACGCCTGTCATACCAGCACTTCAGGAGGCTGAGGTGGATGGATTGCTTGAGCCATGGAGTTTTTTCTCTATGGAAAAAAAAATAAATTAGCTGGGAGTGGTGGTGCATGCCTGTAGTCCCAACTACTTGGAAGGCGGAGATGGGAAGATCACTTCAACCTGGGAGTTCAAGGCTGCAGTGAGCCATGATTGTGCCACTGGACTCCAGCCTGGGCGACAGTGAGACACTATCTCAAAAAAAAAAAAAAGACATAACAAGTAAATGTAATGTGTGTCCCAAATGGGATCCCAGAACAGAAAAAGGATATCAGGTAAAAACTAAGGAAGTCTGAATAAAGTATGGACTTTAGCTGATAGTAACATACCAACATTGGTTCATTAATTGTAACAAATGTGCCATACTAATGGGCGATATTTATAACAGGGAAATAGTTGCAGGACATATTTTGACTTTTCTATAAATTTAAGACTGTTCTCAAAAATAAAATATATATCTAAAAATGTATAAAAATATACAGAATTGAATAGAATAAATATGCAGTCTAATATGTGGATTACAAATTAAGGCCACATCTTTTTTTTTTTTTTTTTGAGAAGGAGTTTCACTCCTGTTGCCCAGGCTGGAGTGCAGTGGCACGATCTTGGCTCACTGCAACCTCTGCCTCCCAAGTTCAAGCGATTCTCCTGCCTCAGCCTCTGGAGAAGCTGGGATTACAGGTACATGCCACCACGCTCAGCTAATATTTGTATTTTTAGTAGAGATAGGGGTTTCACCATGTTGGCCAGGCTGGTCTTGAACTCCTGACCTCAGGTGATCCGCCTGCCTCGGCCTCCCTAAGTGCTGGGATTACAGGTGTGAGCCACCGTGCCCGGCCTCAAGGCCACATCTTTTTTAGTATCAAATTTAGTGGCTGCTAGTGTCCATGGGTAATCACGAAATTATCTTTTCCTTCCTCATTTTCTCTTCCTTAGAAACAAAACCTGGGGAAATCTGACCACCCCGCAGAGCGCCGTTTGGCTGTGTGATTCTCCTGCAGCCATGTGGGAGCATTGCTGGCAGTGGCTGGCCCCATAGCCCAGCATCGCTCTTGACCATTGGCAGAAGCAATGGTCCCAGGCACCACCTTTAGCAGCCCTAAGGTCCTTGAATACTGCTGATTCCTAGGCTTCCCCCATTGCTCACATAATAGGTCAGGGGGAAGGGGACTCTTTTCACAGTGTTGTGCTTGGTTCCAATAATACTGATAATAACGGTAATCATAATAGCTCACATTCACTGAATGTCAGGCACTATTTTAAGTGCTTTGCATACATTAACTCATTTAATCCTCCCAGCAATCCTAAGGAAAGTCTCATTTTATCCGTCAGTCCGGACTTTGCTTATTGCATCCATCCCCATGATCTTTTTTTTTTCCTTTTTGAGATGGAATCTCACTCTGTCACCCAGGCTGGGGTGCAGTGGCTTGATCTCAGCTCACTGCAACCTCTGCCTCCAGAGTTGAAGCGATTCTCCTGCCTCAGCCTCCTGAGTAGCTGGGATTACAGGCATGCACCACCATGCCTGGCTAATTTTTGTGTATTTTTAGTAGAGAAGGGGTTTCACTGTGTTAGCCAGGATGGTCTTGATCTCCCGACCTCAGGTGATCTGCCTGCCTCGGCCTCCCAAAGTGCTGGGATTACAGGCATGAGCCACCACGCCCAGCCACCGTCATCATTCTTAAGGATGCTCCAATTTTCCCCCATGTGGCCAGAGGAAACCTCTTCCTTTTGGCTCCTGAGTCTTTTGTACTTACGTGAGTGGTTTTGATGGCTTCCTTCCTTCATTTAGGACAAGATGCCCAGACTCATCTTGTTCATTTCCTTTCCTAGAGCCAGATTTGGTCATTTCTCAAAGGAGCCCTCATTCCTCATCAGCCACATAGGCAGTTCCCCCTCTGTTATTTTCTGGGATAGCGCGGGATCACTTCATAGAGCTCAGCATCTTGTAATTATCTATTTGTCTACTTACTATTATTATTATTATTATTTTTGAGACAGTCTCACTCTGTTGCCCAGGCTGGAGTGCAGTGGTGCAGTCTTGGCTCACTGTAGCCTCTGCCTCCCAGGTTCAAGTGATTCTCCTGACTCAGCCTCCTGAGTAGCTGGGATAACAGGAGTGAGCCGCCACACTAGCTACTTTTTTTTTTTTTTTTTTGCATTTTTAGTAGAAACAAGGTTTCACCATGTTGGCTAGGCTGGTCTTGAACGCCTGGCCTCAAGTTATCCTCCCACCGCAGCCTCCCAAAGTGCTGGGATTACAGGCATGAGCCACCTTGCCCATCCTATTTGTCTACTTATTTGCTACCTGATTCCCCCATCAATCCAATAGCTTCTTTTTCTTTTCTTTTGCTTTTTTCTTTCTTTCTTTTTCTTCTTTTCTTTTTTTTTTTCTGAGACAGAGTCTCACTCTGTCGCCCAGGCTGGAGTGCAGTGGTGCGATCTCGGTTCACTGCAAGCTCCGCCTCCCAGGTTCATGCCATTCTCCTGCCTCAGCCTCCCAAGTAGCTGGGACTACAGGAGCCCGCCACCACACCCGGCTAACTTTTTGTATTTTTAGTAGAGACAGGGTTTCACCGTGTTAGCCAGGATGGTCTCGATCTCCTGACCTCATGATCCGCCTGCCTTGACCTCCCAAAGTGCTGGGATTACAGGTGTGAGCCACCATGCCCGGCCTTTTTTGTTGTTGTTTTTTTGTTTTTTGGGTTTTTTTTAGAGTCATGGTTTCGCTCTGTCTCTGAGGCTGGAGTGCAGTATTACAAACATAGCTCATTGCAGTTTCAAGCTTCTGGACTCAAGAGATCCCCCTGCCTCAGCCTCTTGAGTAGCTTACATCTGTAGGCATGTGCCACCACACCCAGCTTAATCCATTAGCTTCTTGAGGCAAGGGCTATGCTTTCCTTGCCATTATCTACCTAGCAAGTATTTTTTGATAAGTGAAATAGTGTACCACTTATCAAAATATATATAATAAATATATAACATATTAAAATACAAACATCTTTTATATTATTTGTAAATATATATTTTTACATGCATATGTAAATTATTAGAAAGGGCTATTAAATTAGCAGTGGTCGTTATATCTGAACTGGGGTGTCATATGTTCATATGTCTTCTTTTCATTTACAGCACTTTTCCAAAATGTTGAGTATAAATGTGCATTATTTTTGTAGTAAGAGAAACAAGTGTGGCCAGGCGTGGTGGCTCATGCCTGTAATCCCAACACTTTGGAAGGCCTCCACACTTGAGGTCAGGAGTTTGAGACCAGCCTGGTCAACATGGTGAAACCCCGTCTGTACTAAAAATACAAAAATTAGTCAGGCATGGTGGTGCGTGCCTGTAGTCCCAGCTACTCGGGAGACTAAGGCAGGAGAATCGCTTGAACCCAGGAGGGTGGAGGTTGCAGTGAGCCAAGATCATGCCACTGCACTCCAGCCTGGTGAAAAAGCAAGTCTCCATCTCATAAAAAACAAAACAAAACAAAACAAAAAACAGAGAGAGACAGGGAGAGAGAGAGAGAGGAAGAGAGAGAGAGAGAGAGAGAGAAACAAGTGCATATATTTCTAAACCATGAAAACTCTAGAAATGCTTCAATACTTTTGGAGACTTAGTTTCTGGCTCCAGACTGGGCATTCCAGCCTTCAAACTGGATGCTCAGTGTGGCAGAAACTCCCATGCATCACTAGGTTGGGTCCCCAGACTGATACACACAACAAGATGCCTCCTTGCTCACAGTGGATCTTGGTCCCCTCCTGGGTCCAGGGCCATCTATGCAGGGACGCTTAAGCCATGACACCCTGCTGGTGACCCTCTGGCTGTTCCTCCCTAGGTCTCAACCCTTAAAGGTCTTGAAGCTCTTGAGTAGGTCCGTGGTCTCTTTAGGAGGAACAAGTGCTTCTGCCTGTCCCAGAAGTCTGGTGACCCCAAGGCTTAGTGCTTCTCCCAGGACAGCTCTGGATAGTGCAAGAAAACTCCAGGAAAGTGGCCTCACTGCCACAATCAGAAAGAGGCAGTTAGGGGCAGGCGCGGTGGCTCATGCCTGTAATCCCAGCACTTTGGGAGGCCAAGGTGAGCAGGTCACCTGAGGTCAGGAGTTCCAGAACAGCCTGGCCCACGTGGAGAAACCCTGTCTCTACTAAAAATACAAAAATTAGCTGGGCGTGGTGGCATGCGCCTGTAATCCCAGCTGCTGGAGAGGCTGAGGCACAAGAATCACTTGAACCCGGGAGGCAGAGGTTGCATTGAGCCAAGATAGGACCACTGCACTCCAACCTGGGTGACAGAGTGAGACTCTGTCTCAAAAAAAAAAGAGGCAGTTAGGATTCCTTCACACAGAAGGAATAGAAAAGAGAGCCATGAGTTTCCAAACACCCAGGCTGGCCACAGTGGGCTTGTTCTGCTGAGGTCATTCAATTCTGCAGCTCGTTCTAGGAGACATCGCATCCTGCTTCTTGCCCATGCAGAGTAGGCTATGAACTCAGAAAAGAGCGCAGGCTTGTGGAGCTTTGTAAGAAGCCAACTGGCCTTCTTCAAAACCCCCAAACATGACCTCAGTTATGGAATGTATTTTCCCAAGCCCACCATGAAGGACTCACATAGGTAGACAGGAAATGCAATCCCCAGCAGGGGCTACAGAGAGTTTCATTCTGACTTCCAGTTGAAAGAGTGAACAGGCAGCAGAATCACTAGTAAAACTCCTGGGATTTTTTCTGGGAGTTGGAGAAAAAAGATGTTACACCTGAAACTATGTGTTTTCTCTATTTTGTGATTTCAAAATATGGAAGGGGAGAACTTTCAAAGGGGAAGTTCCTACAGCTTTTTGGGTCAGAAATGGAAATTTACTAGGGCTGACTAATAACTCTCCGTGCTTTGACCTCTGAGACAGTAAAAACTCTGACAGTTATGTAAAGATAGCAATTGGGAAAATGTTAGCATTTTTACTGCAATCTAGGGCAAAGGCCAAGGCTCCCCAAAATCCGCACTAAGTGAACATTCATGTTAGGTTGCCAGAGAGGGGACAGTGACTCATCAGGTTTTCAGATGAGCTCCGGCTCTTCTTAAGCCAACAACGTTCTATTTCACTCGTCAAGCTAGACCTGGAAGTCAATGTCATGGTACCCCATGTGATGTTGAAGAAATGGTGAAATGTAGACCTGCCAAGAATTGACAGAGCCATGTAGCTGTTTGCCCAGCTGGCAATTGATCTACGCAATGATTGATATCATGAGTAGATTAAGCAACAAGCAAACAAGAGCATTCAAATGGCCCTGGTACCATACAAGGATGACCTGTCCAGTTAGGCATAGTAAACAAATTCCCACAAACACACCAAAAGGGGCAGTGGAAAGGAAAAGTACATATGTTTTGTGATTTGAGCCTGACCTGGTTCTCTGATGTCCAAAACCTGATCAATCCTCTTTGTGTCCGAAGGAAAACAGGGCTCAAAATGTCATGCATGTGATGGTTGAAGGCTGTGACAATGTTTAGTCTGGAAAAAAGGAGAGTTCGATGGGATTGAAGAGCTGCTCAAATGATGGAAGAGCTATCATGTGAACAGGAATTAGAGTGCACTCCGAGGGGGGAGCAGGGGCCAGTGTGAAATGACAAAGTGACATTTTAGCGCTCCACATTTTCTAGCAATTAGACCTTTCCTGAAGTGGAAGGGGATGCCTGGGGAAGCAGAGCATTTCTGTTGCTGGGAGTTTTCTCAGAGGCTGATGCACATCTTGGTGACTGCTGAGGCTCCATTCAATCCCACCGGAGACACAAATGGGAATTCAGCCTGTGCCTTCCCGTGTATTGGGCATTGGGTGATGCCAGCCTTTGGATGTAGGAGTAGAATCCTCCCAACAAGCCTGGGATTCATCATCACTCCCATGTTGCAGATGAAGAAACTGAGGCTCACAGAGGCTAAATAATCCACCTAAAGTTGCCTAACGAGTATTCAAACCCTGGTGGATTTGGCTTCAAAGCCAATGGTTTTTTGCCTGTATCGTATACCCTCCATCATGCTAAATAAGTTCTTAATCCTTAAGCCCTAATTAATAAAATGTATTATTTTGCAATGTTATCAAAATCCCACATTCTTAGAGCCTTAAATAAAATTCTCCCCAATATAAAACCTAATTATTCCCTAAGCGTCTGCAGGCATGCCAAAGGGCCTCTTTGCTAGAAATTCCACGATTTCCTGATTAACAAAAGGAAATAGCATTGAGGCTCTCTTTCTGAAACTTCTACTAGAAATCTCAGAAATGAAACTTGCGGCATTCATACCATAAAATCAATTCAGACAGCTGAATTCTTATATCTGCTTTTTCATTCAATCTCTTGTGGAATCATAAGTCATGGAACCTCTGCAAAAAGCTACCACAAAGAGATGAGAATGTGAGTGAACAAGGCAAAGAATATACTCATTTTAAAATTATTTATGGGCTGGGCATGGTGGCTGACACCTGTAATCCCAGCACTTTGGGAGGCCAAGACGGGTGGATCACGAAGTCAGGAATTTGAGACCAGCCTGGTCAGCATGGTGAAACCCCGTCTCTAATAAAAATACAAAAATTAGTCAGGCATGATGGTGTGCACCTGTAGTCCCAGCTACTCGGGAGGCTGAGACAGTAGAATTGCTTGAATCCGGGAGGTGGAGATTGCAGTGAGCTGAGATCACGCCATTGCACTCCAGCCTGGGCAACAGAGTGAGACTCTGTCTCAAAACAAAACAAAACAAAACAAAACAAAAAGCATAATTGTACATGTGACATGTGTTTATGAATTAAATATCAGTTTAACTCACAGCAGTTTGCCTGAGTTTGCTTTGAATTTCATGCACCGTAGAGATGTTTACCTGCCTTCTATTTCAAACTCTTTATATCCACCCTGAAGACATCCCTCTAATAGCATCCAGAAATCGGAAACCTCCCATCCCGCTGGGCTCAGCTGAGGTATCCTGAGAGAATGGCAACCCAGAGGCCTAGCCTTCTGGGCGTGGCCTAGAAATTGTACTTTTGTTTCTCAGTTTTGTAGATGACACTAATTGTTTAAGGTTGTAAGCTATTACTCGAACATTTATTTCCCTTATCGCATGGGTACCTCTCTGTGACTTGGGCTTCTTAGTCATCTGAAGAATGTATCATTTTAATTGTGAAATCATTGAGTCACTGATATTTCTTGTTATTCTATATACCATAGTCAAGAACTATGACAAGTCTGAGACTATACCCTATTTGCAAGCTAATCATTCAGCGTGACCCAATTTCATGGATACTGACAGAAGACATGAGACTCCTGGGTCAGAAACAAAGGACTTCATTGCTCACAGCAGTAGCAGTAGCCAGTGTCAACATTTGAGCCACTTCCCTGAACTCCATTTCCCAAACGGTGATGTGAACAGGGCCAAATGATGCACACATACAGGATTGCCTTGCAGTAGAGGAACATTGAATTTGGGAAACTCAAATCTCTTATAGTGGGCAGTAAACCTGCCTGGCCTTTGCCCCAAAAGAAAACATTGTTTTTATCATACTGGACAATAAACAAACCTGTCCTTTTCTCCGGAAGGGAACACTATCTCAATTTTCCAAGGCTGTCTGCTATATAAGCATCTGTGAATACGTAGATCAAAATAAAGGCAATTAGCACCTGGGCAGACAATAGAAATGCAAGAGACCATGGAGAACTGTCTACCAGAAACCTCTGCTTTCATTTATGCACAGTACCTGATTTTGGACCCAAATTTGCACCATTCTAATTTCTTTGACACTTAATAGTTTAAGAAATATTTGGTCTTGATTCCTGGTCAACAATTTCTGGTCTTACAAATCCAGACCATACATAACTCTTTCTCCTCCATCTATTCATGAATGATTACCCTTTTGCAGAGCTCTCTTGTCTGTTTTTCTCTTCCACCTAAATATCATCCAAGATAGGTATTGGGACAGTCTTGTTGTACCCACACAAAAAAATACAGAAAAAAATTCAATATCAGAGATATCAAAGTAAGAACTGAAGGTGGGGGCAAAGGGTGGGCACTACAAAGCAAACACCTCCCTAGAATGAAAGATTCATTCTACAGAATCCATTGGAGGGATACGTATAAATGGTTCTCTGTCCTTGCATGGTGGTATTTTCTTACTATTGTGTACAGACATTTTCTCCTAAACCAAAGAAATAGGATGTTGAACCCAATATTCACCTTTAAAGTCCATTTAAATTTCCGGGAGCAGGGCCAGGCACTGTGGCTTATGCCTATAATTCCAGCACTTTGGGAGGTCGAGGTGGGAGGATCACTTGAGGTCAGGAGTTTGAGACCAGCCTGGCCAACATGGTGAAAACCTGTCTCTACTAAAAATACAAAATAAGCTGGGCGTGGTGGTACATGCCTGTAATCCCAGCTATTTGGGAAGCTGAGGCACGAGAATCAGTTGAACGCAGGAGGCGGAAGTTGCAGCGAGCCGAGATCATGCCACCGTGCTCTAGCCTAGGCAACAGAGTGAGACTCTGTCTCTAAATAAATAAATAAATGAAAGTAAATATATAAATAAAATTTCAGGGAGTATCCTAAAGGACTGTCAATAGCAATTTCTTCTGGGAAAAACAACTTTGGTTTTTTCCAGGGGGAAAGGAGGGAAGAACACTTTGATCTATTGCATTCTATTCTGTTTGATTTTTGTGATGAAGATAGTTTAAAATTTTCATTTTGTGTTTGCTTTATTGTCCATTTTTTGCAAGCTACTTGGTCAAGCATTCGCCAAACTAAAACTGTCCTTCTTCTCCATCTTGACCAAGAGGCTCAATTGGAAGCTCAGTAGGGTCTTCGGCTGCATGCCATCTCCAGTGCCCAGCAAGAGATACCAAGAACGTCCAAAAGCAGAATGTCCTAACACAACAGATGCATCGGAGCAAGCCTGCCATCTGAAGTAGGCTGAGTAGGTTGGCCTGGATACTCTGCTTTAACAGTCTTGAAAAAGAAGAGAACCCTACAAATACCAGGGCATGGAAGGTGTAAATACTAGACCAAAATATGTATTTGAGACAAAAATTCTGTGAATTTCAAAGTACCTCTTGGAGGGAAGAAACTGGTATGCTGATGGTCCTTGGAGGTTGGAGAGGAAAGTCTAGACTCATCCACATTTTTTGTCTCCTATAAATCAATTGCATTCACAGCAGATAGAGCTGGGAGTCAGTAACAGCTGGGTTTGCAAACCAAAGTTACCATTACCCAGCTGTGTGGCCTTAGGAAAATTGCTTGAACTCTTTGAGTCTCAATGACTCATCTTAAAAAAATGAGGATGAGAATACCTATCTCTGTGTGATTGTTGTAAAGAGTCTGGCACGTAGTGGGTGTTCATTAAGGTGTCACCATGTTAACAGGCAGGGATCGATCATGACTTATTTGTTCTCCACAGTGTCAGTCACACTGAGGACCATCAGTTCATGTTAACTGATGGTAACCTGTGCCCCAAATCGGAACTCAATGCCTACTTAGAATGGGCTACAGAGCTTGCTGTTGGGAGTGTGGATTCTGGAGTCACACTCCCTGTGTTTGAATCCCAGGCTGACCGTTTTCTAGTTGATGATGCCAAGCAATTTCAAAACCTCTCTGATGTGTTTTCCTTGTCTGTAAAATTGAGTGGATAACCTGCCTTGTTCAGTAAGATGTTAGATTATCTTCCAATTAGAAAACACTAAATCATAATACAAATAACATTACTAATTTGTATTATTAGAAGAGCAAGTCTGGGGGTCAAGCAGAATCGCCCCCCACCCACAAAACCTGAAATATAAAACTAGTCAGGAAATACAGATGCCATTTTTAGAAACAGAGGATTCCCAGCAATACAAATATTTAGAGGAACTTTCTGATAAGTGGCAGCTGCCAGAACGGAAGGGCTAAACTCTGAAGTTTCCTGTGTTCTTATTTTGTGGAGAAATAAACTGGTGGTCATTACAGCAAACTTTCAATATCTCAGTCCATGAGTCTCATATTTATACAGTAGGTACTTATCAATCAGATTTGTTCGTGTGCTTTTCAAAATACAGCAGTAGAAGAGCTTAACCCCTTGCCTGGTGATGAGAGGATGTCTCTTTGGAAACAGCACTAAACTCAAATACAGTCTTCCATGAATAATCACATACTAGACAATGACATAATTATATAATTGTGAGACCCACAGATGCCAAACAAATGACATTAGAAACAATTGCAGGCTAGGCACAGTGGCTCACACCTGTAATCCCAGCACTTTGAGAGGCTGAGGTGGGAGGATTGTTCAAGGCCAGGAGTTCAAGATCAGCCTGGACAACATAGCAAGACCTCATTTCTAAAAACAAAATACTAAAAAAATAGTCGGGCATGGTGGCTTATGCCTTAGTCCCAGCTACTCAGAAGACTGAGGCAGGAGGATCACTTGAGCCCAGGAGTTCAAGGCTGCAGTGAGCTATGATGGCATCACTGCACTGCAGCCCGAGTGACAGAGCAAGACCCTGTCTCTAAAATAATAATAATAATAAAATCTGCACTTTAGTGAAAGCTTAGCTGATCATATGAATGAATTTTTATAGTTACTCCCAACCAATAGCAATAAAAAGATATTGCAAATCTGTAAATGTCACACAGTAACTGATACCATTTGATGGAGTATCTAACATACTCCAGGCGCTTCCAGTATTATTTCTGATCCCTCCAACAATGCTGTAAGACTATTAGCCTCATTCCATAGATAAGACAATTGAGGTTTAGAAAGATTAATTACTTGCCAAAGGTTACCCAGCCAGGAACGGCTGAAACAGGCTGTTCCACTCTAACTCCCCACATCCTTTTGTTAGGTCACATGGTCTTTTAATAATCTTCACTTAACAACTGGATCTGAACACCTGCTTTGCAGCTCGCCCCAGGTTAGGCATTCATGCCCCAAAGATGCACCACATACTGTCCCCGACTTGGCAGAGATGAGCCCTCCAAGCTCATTATTTACTTTTTCTTCCTCAGAAGTCATCAATGACGCAGGCGACAGTTTCTCATGCTCCTGATTTATATACTCGAAGAATTGTTTGCCTCATTAGCTGTTGTTGTGCAAAATACATTACCACCTTCCAGAATGAATTCCACAGCATCACATAGTTGTGGATAAGGAATAGGGTTTACTGGGGAAAAGGAAAATTAAATATGCCAAAGGACAGCAAAAGAAGAAAGGCACGAGACTGTGCTTAAAGAAACTGCTATATACCGTTGCACCATAAGGTCCTAAAAAAAGAAAAAAGAAACAGCTACAAATAAACAGAACAAATATAAGCATATTTCATAGAGAAAATAGGAAATCCAAAAGTTTTGGAGGATTAACTTTCCAAAAGCTTATTAAATAATACAAATAACTAAATTCAGGGCATGTCTGCATCATCCACGTTTCCCATAACTGCCCCAAATCAGTGGTTCAGCCAACAGGATCAAGAATAAAGAATTCACTCTGCTTCGACCCCTAGGTCTCTCTGCGAACAATCCCATCACCCCTACCAATGAGCTTTGCCTCTACTCACCCATCTGAGCTCCAGCCTTCGCGTGTGACTCCGAACGGTGGAGTTTTCTCCTAAATCCATTCATCTTGCCAAAAGTAAGTGTATTTCATTGTTACTTTTTACTGGCTTCACCTTCCTGGGATTAACCATTATGCTTTTGCTATTTCCCCATCTCCCTGTGTAAGCCCATGCTTCTGTATTCTGTACCATTTCATATTTTTAATGCCTTGATTTCACAACCCACCCTTTGAAAAACAGATTTATTTATTTATTTATTTATTTATTTATTTATTTATTTATTTATTTATTTATTTTGAGACAGAGTTTCTCTCTTGTTACCCAGGCTGGAATGCAATGGTGCCATCTCAGCTCACTGCAGCCTCTGCCCCCCGGGTTCAAGCAATTCTCCTGCCTCAGCCTCCTGAGTAGCTGGGATTGCAGGAGACCACCACCACGCCCCAGCTAATTTTTGTATTTTTAGTAGATACGGGGTTTCACCATGTTGGCCAGGCTGGTCCCAAACTCCTGACCTCAGGTGATCTGCCTGCCTCAGCCTCCCAAAGTGAGAGACACTGTGCCCATCCAGAAAACAGATCTGTTTTAAAAACTCCATGTGAGCAAGAACTATGGATCCCGTTCTCCGTCCTATACCCAGTGTTTGGGGAATGCATCTGTTGATTAAGTTAATGAATAATGAAATGAGTAAAAACCACATAAGGACATCTTAAACTCAAAATCCAAGGAGTAGGCAAATTTCCCCACGATGTGGAGCAGAGTTGGGCTTTGGGGGTTAATTCTTTTTCTTTATATCGTGCATTAAAAATAAGGAAATAGGCTGGGAACACTGGCTCACGCCTGTAATGCCAGCACTTTCGGAAGCCAAGGCAGGAGTATTGCTTGAGCCCAGAAGGTCAAGGCTGCAGTGAGCCATGATGGCGCCACTGCACTAGAGCCTGTGAGATAGAGTGAGACCCTGTCTCAAAAAAATAAAAAAATAAAAAAAAAGGATGGGGTGGATAAAAGTTGATTTTGGTTTCCCACTCTGATATCTTCCCATATGTATTCTCTCTTCCCAAAACAAGTTTTTGGTGGAGAACTGGGATATTCAAGGCTAATAATCACATCTTTAACCCAACACAGAACAGAAGCCCATCAGTCAAGAATCCATCTTTTAGGGGTACAGTATGAACACAAAACAAACGAACACGTCCAGGTAATGCCGTCACAGAAGCTCATCCGCAGGGGTGGGCTAACGTGGTCAGGCCATGATACAGCGGAGCGTTCCACGCGACTTCTCCAGGGGCTTCCGATTCTATGAACTTCAGCACACGTTCTGCGTGGCTGTGGCTGAGGGGACACCTTAGACCTTTTCCTTCCCAGGGTTGTGTCGGCCATGGAGACAAGAATGGTGCAACAGCGTGCCTGCATTTTTACAGTTTGTCACTAGATGGCAGCACACATTTGTCAAGACGGAGCCTCGGCTCTGGTTTCTGTCACTCATCTCTAATTAATGAAACACCATTGGATTTTTTTTCTTTTTTTTTCTTTTTTGAGATGAAGTCTCGCTCTGTCACCCGGGTTGGAGTGTGTAGTGGCGCGATCTCGGTTCATTGCAACTTCCGCCTCCTGGGTTCAAGCGATTCTCCTGTCTCAGCCTCCTGAGTAGCTGGGATTACAGGTGCGCACCACCACACTTGTTTAATTTTTGTATTTTTATTAGAGATAGGGTTTCACCATGTTGGCCAGGCTGGTCTAAAACTCCTGATCTCAGGAGATCCACCCGCCTCGGCTTCCCAAAGTTCTGGAATTACAGGCGTGAGCCATGGAGCCCGGCCACTTGGTGCAGTATTTTCTTTGGTGGTTGGTAAACTGTTGTGACTATTTTCTCAAAAGTAGTTCTAGAATCAGCAACATTTAATCCCGAAGCAGGTGCAGGAGAATTCTGTGAGAGTCCAGCATGCAAAAATATGTTCCTGGCCTATGATCTAACCAAGAAGCAGCTCCTCCTAACCCATGATTATCAAATTTCTATGCAGGTCAGGTGAGGTGGCTCACGCCTGTAATTCCAGGGCTTTGGGAGGCTGAGGCAGGTGGATCACTGAGGTCAGGAGTTCGAGACCAGCCTGGCCAATATGGTGTAATCCCGCCTCTACTATAAATACAAAAATTAGCCAGGCGTCAGGAGAATGGCGTGAACCTGGGAGGCGGAGCTTGCAGTGAGCCGAGATCACGCCACTGCACTCCAGCCTGGGCAACAGAGCAAGACTCCGTCTCAAAAAAAAAGAAAAGAAAAAAAAAATTAGCCAGGTGTGGTGACCCATGCCTGTAATCCCAGCTACTTAGGAGGCTGAGGCAGGAGAATCGCTGGAACCAGGGAGGCAGAGGTTGCCGTGAGCCTATATCTTGCCACTGCACACACCAGCCTGGGTGACAGAATGAGATTCCATCTCAAAAAGAAAAAAAAAAAATTCTGTGCAGTCCCCTTTCATGCGCAGATTTTGAAGATTAAAAGCAGAATAATCTATGCAAACAAAAGAACAAAAAATCCAGCTCAGAGTAACAGCATACGGTGCTGGAGATTTGTGACATTTGCAGTGTTGCTTCTGTGCCTTTCTGTGACAATAGAAAAAGTGAAGATTTCAATTGAGTTATGATGCTTGGGTTATTGTTTCTGGGTTTTTTTTCTTTGTTTGTTTTTTGTTTTTTTTTTTCTCCTCTCCCTCCACATAGACCTTGGAACGGACAATTTCAAGTGCATGGGATAAATCCAAAGACTTGAGTCTCTAGCAGCCAGCTAGACTTGGCCTCTCCTTGACTTTGGGCGGTGGGAATAATACTCACCAAATAAGCGACCAGCACAAACTATCTTTTACTCTGAAAGTCTTTGCTTGTGCCTCTCCAAGCTAAAAATAGTAACAGCTAATGCTTACTGAGCACCTACTGCATACCTGACAATGTAAAGAATCCTCTGTTGCTTTGTACAAGAAAACTTTAAAGAAGGTATCATTAACATCACACTTATTTTATTGTAAATGAAGAAAGGCTTATTCACGCAACTTGCACAAGGCCTCCCAGCTAGGAAGCAGTAGCTCTAGATTCAATCCAGATTTAAGTAACACTACATTAAACCACTGCCACCTCACCCCCACCCACCAAGACCAACAAACTTCCAAGAAAATGTTCTAAAACTCTTCAGGGAGTTTTCCTGTAATACTAAGAGGATCATGGAGACTAGTGGGCCAAGCTGATCCTGGAGCTCTTCTGCAGTCCGCTATGTGGCTCCTTTATAAAAGAACATGTTATGGCCTCTAAGATAATCTGTTCCCATAGAATTGGGAAATTGACTCTACACTATGGGGCACAGAACACCAAACACATGCATGTGATTTCTGGTAAACCAACTTGATACCAGATGTAAAAAAATCAGACTTAAACAATAGAGTGGGCAGGGCACAGTGACTCATGCCTGTAATCCCAGCACTTTGGGAGGCCGAGGCAGGCAGATTACCTGAGGTCAGGAGTTCAAGACCAGCCTGGCCAACATGGTGAAACCCCATCTCTACTAAAAATACAAAAATTAGCTAAGCGTGGTAGCGCATTCCTGTAGTCCCAGCCACTCAGAAGGGTGAGGCAGGAGAATCGCTAGAACCCTGGGAGGTGGAGGTTGCAGTGAGCCAAGATCCAGCCACTGCACAACAGCCTGGGTGACAGAGCTAGACTCTGTCTCAAAACAAAACAAAACAAAACAAAACAAAACAATAGAGTGTCTTACCTCAATATAAGACCTTGCACTTTTCAGAATACTTCCTCTTACTCTTCACAGCATAGCTGCAAGGTAGGAAAAGAGATACCATCCCTGTAGAACATACCAGTTAACAGCTCTGGGCAGGGCCAGCTTGAGTAACCGGGATAGTCACTCAGGGCCCCACATGTTCAGAAAGTCCCAGCATTTGGAAGTTTTCACATTCCCCTAGCACTTGGGGTTTAATTAATTATTCATTTAAAATCTTACTAATTTGATCTTTGACTTTATGTTTTGTTTGTTGGTTTGTTTTGAAGCCAAGGTCATGGTCTGTTACTCAGGCTGGAGAACAGTGTTGCACTCATGGCTCACTGCAGCCTCCACCTCCTGGGCACAAGTGATCCTCCAGCCTCAGCTTCCCAAGTGGATGGGACTATAGGCACAAGCCACCATGCCCAACCTTGAATTTGTGTTTTGTAAGTGAAGTCCAGCGGGACAATGGAACGTGCACCAGGATTAGAGCCTCAGTCCTGCACCCTACTGCCTTCTTGCCTCCCAGCTCTTGGTCACCTGGTCCTCCACGGCCACTGATCAGCAACCTCTACTGCCTCCCATCACCAGCGGACCCCTGGCGTGGGCACAGAAAGGGTCTTTTCTTAAGAGAAGATAAGAATCCTGCCGGGTGCAGTGGCTCATGCCTGTAATCCGAGCACTTTGGCGGGCCGAGGTGGGTGGATCACTTGAGGCCAGGAGTTCGAGACCAGGCTGGCCAACATAGTGAAACCCTGTTTCTACTAAAAATACAAAAATTAGCCTGGTATGATGGCGTATGCCTGTAATCCCAGCTACTTGGGAGGCTGAGGCAGGAGAATCACTTGAACCCAGGAGGCAGAGGCTGCAGTGAGCTGAGATTGTGCCACTGTACTCTAGCCTGGGCAACAGAATGAGACTCTGTCTCAAATAAATAAATAAAAAAATAAAAAAAAAGAAGAAGAGAAGAATCCACAGTCAGCTTTCCTTAAGTAACAGTCACCCCCTGGGAGCTGAAAAACCTCCTTTCATTAATAAAAATGTATTTGTGCACAACTTGGACGAATGTTCACCAGGGCAGGGATCGATGTCTGTTTTGGTCACTGCTGTACCTCAAATGCCTACAATAGTATCTGGCATGTAAACATCTGTGTTGAATAAGTGAATGAATTCCTTTTCAGAAATCCATTTGTCAAGAGGTGTTCTCAGCGAGGCAGGGCCTGTGTCTCTTCTCATTTTCGAAGCACAAAGCTGAGCATTTGAGAAGAACTAGCTTCATTCTTGCTAGTGGCACAATTGGTTATCTCATTGAACAGGCAAAAGTAAATGGACCATAGATGCATGTGTCTTTTTTTTTTTTTTTTTTTTTTGAGACAGAGTCTTACTCTGTCACCCAGGCTGGAGTGCAGTGGCATGATCTCGGTTCACTGCAACCTCTGTTTCCTGGGTTCAAGCAATCCTCCCACCTCAGCCTCCTGAGTAGCTGAGACAACAGGCATGCACCACCATGCCTGGCTAATTTTTGTATTTTTAGTAGAGATGAGGTTTAGCCATGTTGGCCAGGCTGGTCTCGAACTCCTGACCTCAAATGATCTGCCTGCCTCAGCCTCCCAAAGTGCTGGGATTACAGGTGTGAGCCATCACGCCCGGCCAACATGTGTGCATGTGTCTTTATAATAGAAAAATTTACATTCCTTTAGGTATATATCCAGTAATGGGATTGCTGAGTCAAATGATATTTCTGTTTTTAGGCCTTTAAGGAATTGCCACACTGTCTTCAACAACTAGTGAATTAATTTGCACTCCTGCCAACAGTGTAAAAACATTCCTTTTTCTCTGCAACCTCGCCAGCATCTGTTATTTTTTGACTTTTTAATAACAGCCACTCTGACTGGTGTGAGATGGTATCTCATTGTGGTTTTGATTTGCATTTCTCTAATGATCAGTAATATTAAGCTTTTTTCATATGATTGCAGCACTGTTCACAATAGCAAAGACATGGAATCTACTAAATGCCTATCAAAGGTAGGCTGGATAAAGAAAATGTGGTACATATACACCACGGACAACCATGCAGCCATAAAAAAGAATGAGATCATGTCCTTCGCAGAGACATGGATGGAGCTGGAGGCCATTATCCTTAGCAAACTAGCACAGGAAGAGAAAATTAAATACTTCATGTTCTCGCTTATAAGTGGGAGCTAAATGATGGGAACATATGGGCACATAGAGGGGAACAACATACACTGGTTCCTATCAGAGGGTGGAGGGTGGAAGGAGGGAGAGGATCAGGAGAAATAACTAATGGGTACTGGGCTTAATACCCGGGTGATGAAATCATCTGTACAGCAAACCCCATGACACAAGTTTACCCGTGTAACAAACCTGCACATGTACCCCTGAACTGAAAGTAAAAGTTAAAAAAAAGAGGAAATGGACTATTTTTTTAATCCAGTGAAGTCTCGCTCACTGTTGAGTGAGCTTTTACCTACGTTTCTGCACATCCGATCACTGTCAAGGGCCCCCAGTCATGTTATGAACGTTGCTCAAATACTCACCAATGAATGACCACGAAATAAGTGGCGAGGGTAAAACCACAGCAAGAAGGAACATGAGGAGCAGACTCTTCCTTTTGCCTCTCTCTGGCCAGGTTCCTTATTTTCTTTGGGTGGAGGACTCAGGCCAGGCGCACCCAGCCACTGGCAGCCTCCGAGAGCCGCGGCGCTGGGTAGGAAGACAGGAAGTGGCGGTGGTGAGCAAGGGTAGCTCGACTCGGGCCGCACTCACAGATTTCACGGAACGTGGACGAGGCTCTCGTCATGGGCTGACCACAGAGCCACAGCAGCATGCGTGCTTTGCCCGAGTTACCTGAAACATCGCGCCCAGGAGCCAGTGACGCACAGGGAGAGTTTCAGCAAGAATGCTGGGCGGGCAGCACCTGTCCAAGACCTCATTAAGTGCTTTATTTCTATCAGGGCACTTTCAGTGACAGAGAACTTCCGAAATAAAGCTTTGGTTATTCCACACCCAACCATCCCCACAAATATACGGAATTATGTTCTCTACCACTGGAAGAATGAGGTTGCTTCAGCAAAGTAATGTTTTAAAGAGCTGCCTTAACATCATTTAGGTATCTAAAAACGTAATTGTTGTTAAATGAGAAAATTGTCAAGCAACTGTTCTCCATATTCACAAAGGGCAAAAGGGAGGGAAATAGGTCAACATCTGGGGAAGAGGCATTGATTAGACTGCATGAGTGTTTTTTATTGATTATTATTTTTTAATGTTTTAAAACTTAACTTTTTTTTTAAAGACAGGGTCTCACTCTATTGCCCAGGCTGAAGTGCAGTGGCAGGATTAGCCTTGAATTCCTGGGCTCAAGTGATCCTCCTGCCTCAGCCTCCTGAGTAGCTGGGACTACGGGTGCGCACCACCAAGTCTGGCTAATAATAATTATTATTATAGAATGATAAATAATATGTAATAATTAATTATCATTATTTTATTTTGGTTTTGCTTTGTTATCCAGGCTGGTCTCAAAAGCCTGGATTCAAGTGACCTTCCTACCTCAGCCCCACAAAGGGCTGAGATTACAGGTGTGAGCCACCACACTTGGCCCTACAGGCACTTTTTAATGTAAAGATGACTAATATATAAAACAGGCTTCCAAGAACAATTATAAAAACTCCCTCCCTAGAGAGATAAGACAAGGACCTGTGTATTCATTCAACAAGTGCTATAATGAACCCCTAACAAGCGCATAGCACTAAGCTAGACGCTAGGGCAGACATGAAAGAAATGCAAGAGTATCTGACAGGAGAGATGGAATTCACATGTGAAAAGCAGCCGTCACACATTCATCCAGCACACATGTGAGGGCCTCCACTGCGAAAGACACGTTGCAAGACTCCAGTGTATTATAAAATAAAGTGAGAGTTCTGCTTCTAGGAATATGGCAGACTAGACGTCCTGAAACTCTGTTATAAAGCCTTAAAATTTTAGAAAAAATACAAAGTTCAATACTTTGAAATGAATGGATAAGTTTGTAGGAAGCTTGCGTGGAACAAAGCAGAAATACAAGCTCAGGGGGCCAGCCTGCAATGATGCTGTGGCCGACTTTAAAATACCTTCCAACTCCAGATGGCTTTGGAAATCTTTTTATCCAGTGAAGTCTCACTTGATGTGTTTGTACATAAGTTTCTCCATATCTGATGGCTGTCAAGGGCCCCGTATAATGTCTTGAACATGCCTAAAATACTTTAAAATATCTTCCGACCCCAGGTGGCCTAACCTGTTTGAACAGCCTTGTTTATGGACACGGGAGATAAGCTTTGAGCTCCATTTGAACAGAAGTCAAATCAATGAACACTCCTCATCCCAAACACACACACACATACACACACACACACACACACAGCGCCCAGACCCAGGAAACGGTGAAGTGAGAAAAATTCTACCTCACTGGCTGGGTGTGGTGGCTCACCCTTGAAACCCTGTCTCTGCTAAAAATGTAAAAATTAGCCAGAAGTGGTGGTGGGCGCCTCTAGTCCCAGCTACTGGGGAGGCTGAGGCAGGAGAATTGTTTGAACCCGGGAGGCGGAGGTTGCAGTGAGCCGAGATCGCCCCACAGCACTCCAGCCTAGGCAACAGAGTAAAACTTTGTCTCAATTAAAAAAAAAAAAAAAAAAATTGACCTCACTGAAGCAGAGGGCAAAGAGACAGGTTCTATTTCTTCTATTTCTGCTTTGGCTCTGGGGTCATGTCTTTCAGTTCTCCCTGGGCATTCATGGACAATCTTCATGTTGATGGGGTCTGTGTAGCCTGGAAAGCCACAAGAGGAGACAACAGGGATCTGGTTGATAATGTCCGCAGTGCCAAGCAGACGCAAACACAAATACTTTCTGGAAAAATGTACACTCAAACCAACTAGGCCTTAAGTATTAAATAATCCCCAGAGTAGAGTTCTAAATACCATGAGCTCAGCTGGGCACGGTGGCTCACACCTGTAATCCCAGCACTTTGGGAGGCCAAGGCGGGTAGATCATGAGATCAAGAGGGCGAGACCATCCTGGCCAACATGGTGAAACCCCATCTCTACTAAAAATACAATAATTAGCTGGGTCTGGTGGCACGCTCCTGTTGTCTCAGGTACTCAGGAGGCTGAGGCAGGAGAATCGCTTGAACCCGGGAGACAGAGGTTGCAGTGAGGTGAGATCACACCACAGCACTCCAGCCTGCTGACAGAGCGAGACTTTGTCTCAAAAAAAAAAAAAAAATCATGAGGAAGAATGCACAGAAAGAAAAAACAATAGAACCAAATCCAAACTTCAACTAACACAACTAACATATAAAAAGATAATGACTACAATTAAAAATCGAAACGCAAACACCAGATTAGATACAATTAAAGACCAAATTAGTGGGATGGAGGATACTTTTGAATAAATTACGCAAAATGTACCCTACAGTGCCAAAAATAAAAATAAAAAATGAAAGTAATAAAGAGGTTAAGACACACAGCAGAGAAGGCCCAGCATGCATTGAGTCAGGAAAGCAGTAACAGAGAATGTGTGTGAGAGGCAATATTAGCAAGGGTAGGACTCAGAATTTTGAGAATTGATATGGCCAGGTGTGATGGCTCATGCCTATAATCCCAGCACGTTAGGAGGTGGGAGGATTGTTTGAGTCAGGAGTTCAAGTCTAGCCTGGGCAACATAGTGAAACCCTATCTCAACAAAAAATACAAAAACAAGCCAGGTGTGGTGGCACATGCCTGTGGTCCCAGCTACTCAGGAGGCTGAGATGGGAGAATCACTTGAGCCAGGAGGTTGAGGCTGCAGGAAGCAGAGATTGTGCCACTGCCCTCCAGCCTGAGTGACAGAGCAAGACCCTGTATCAAAACAAAGAAAGCAGGGTGCGGTGGCCCACGCCTATAATCCCAACACTTTGGGAGGCTGAGGGGGGTTGATCACTTAAGGACGGGAGTTTGAGACCAGTCTGACCAACATGGTGAAACCCCATCTCTACTAAAAATACAAAAATTAGCCAGATGGAGTGGCATGCACCTGTAGTCCCAGCTACTTGGGAGGCTGAGGCAGGAGAATACCTTGAACCAGGGAGGTGGACAGAGATCATTGATGTATACATTCAGCAACTCCCACAGATCCCAAGCAGAATAATTGTTAAATGCATCCGGGGGCCGGGCACTGTGGCTCATGCCTGTAAGCCCAGCACTTTGGGAGGCTGAGGGTGATGAATCATCTGAGGTCGGGAGTTTGAGACCAGCCTGGACAACATGGTGAAACCCTGTCTCTACTAAAAATACAAAAATTAGCCGGGCATGGTGGCGGGCGCCTGTAATCCCAGCTACTCGGGAGGCTGAGACAGGAGAATCTCTTGAACCCAGAAGGCAGAGGTTGCCTTGAGCTGAGATTGCACCACTGCACTCCAGCCTGGGTGAGAAGAATGAAACTCTGTCTCAAAAAAAAAAAAAAAAGAAGCGTCTGGAAAGAAACAGCCAGAGAGAAAAGACATATGATCTACAAAGGAGTGAAAATAAAATGAACAGCTAATTACTCAGCAGCAAAAGTGAAAGTCAGGAAACTGTAGATTATTATCTTC
Source organism: Gorilla gorilla gorilla (assembly GCF_029281585.2). NCBI lineage: Eukaryota > Metazoa > Chordata > Mammalia > Primates > Hominidae > Gorilla > Gorilla gorilla. Next base: position 88,573,506 of record NC_073232.2, read on the forward strand.
AATATTAATGCTGTGAGAAAGTGAGTATTGACAGGAAACTGCCTGCCCAAAGAAGGCAATTCTTAAAAGAAAAAAGAGTAAAATTGTGACATCTTGAAGATGTTTCTGAAAGATTGTTTTTGAAAAAGCAATACTGAGAATAATTACCATTAACAGACTCTCAAAAACTCTAAAATATACAATTCCCAATAAAAGGAAATGATCACAGAGAAGTCTGAGATACCAGAAAGATTGGTGAACAAATAAAATGTGGGAACATTTTTTTTTTGAGATGGAGTTTTGCTCTTCTTGCCCAGGTTGGAGTGCAATGGCACAGTCTCAGCTCACTGCAACCTCTGCCTCCAGGGTACAAGTGATTCTCCTGTCTCAGCCTCCCGAGTAGCTGGGATTACAGGTGCCTGCCACCACGCCCGGCTAATTTTTTTTTTTTTTTTTTTTTTTAGTAGAGATGGGATTTCACCATGTTGGCCAGGCTGGTCTCGAACTCCTGACCTCAGGTGATCCACCCACCTCGGCCTCCCAAAGTGTTGGGATTACAGGTGTGAGCCACCGTGCCCCGCCTTTTTTTTTTTTTTTTCTTTTTGAAACTGAGTCTTAATCTGTTACCCAGGCTGGAGTGCAGTGATGTGATCTTGGCTCACTGCAATCTCCACCTCCCAGGTTCAAGTGATTCTCCTGCCTCAGCCTCCTGAGTAGCTGGGATTACAGGTGCCCTCCACCATGCCCAGCTTATTTTTGTATTTTTAGTAAAGACAGGGTTTCACCATGTTGGCCAGGCTGGTCTTGAACTCCTGAACTCAGGTGATCCACCCACCTCGGCCTCCCAAAGTGCTGGGATTACAGGCGTGAGCCACCATGCCCGGCCTAAATGTGGGAAAATATAAATTCACTGATTATGTGAACCAATATAATGGGTGATGTGTGAAGTTGAACATTACTGGACAACAATGGCATGTTAACTGTGAGTGGAGAGATTGATGTTAAAGCATTCCGAGGTTCTTTGATTTGGCAGCAGAATAAAGTTTATTAGTTAACTTTGGATTAGGTAAAGTATTCATGTGAAATATTAATAATCAATTGCAACCAATAAGGTAACAGAAATACGGGACAATTAACCAGGGCAGGGAAAAAATGGCGGGGGGAAGGGAGTACCTCAATTAATGTGGTTAAATCTCAAAAACATAATTTTGTGCCAAACCAAGTTTACATAGTACAATAAAGCTTAAAAATAAGCAATATACAGTAATGTATTTATTACTTAGAGATAAGTAAAAATTGGCAAAATTATAAAGAAAGGCAAAGAAGTAATTAATGAAAGGCAAAGAGGTAACTAACAAAATCAGGATCGTAATTAGCTCTGGGAAAAGAATGGGAAAAGGTATTTGGTAATGTTTATTACTTAAGTTGGGTTAAAATATTTATATTCTTTTATTAGCATTTGTATTAATATTAGTGTTAGTATTATTTGAAATGTACATAGGCATTATAGAAACTGCTTCTTTGTGGGGTTTTCATTTTTTATTTATTTATTTTTTTTAAGAGGGAGTCTTGCTCTGTCACCAGGCTGGAGTGCAGTGGCGCCATCTCGGCTCACTGCAACCTCCGCCTTCCAGGTTCAAGCAATTCTCCTGCCTCAGACTCCTGAGCAGCTGGGACTACAAGCACGTACCACCATGCCCAGCTAATTTTTGTATTTTTACTAAAGATGGGGTTTCACCAGTTTGGCCAGGATGGTCTCGATCTCTTGACCTCGTGATCTACCCACCTCGGCCTCCCAAAGTTCTGGGATTACAGGTGTGAGCCACTGTGCCCAGCTTAGAAACTCTTTTAAAATTTGAAGTATGTTTGTACTTACATTTCTTTGCTATTGCAGGACGGGCACAGTGGCTCACACCTATAATCCCAGCATTTTGGGAGGCCGAGGCAGGTGGATCACCTGAGGTCAGGAGTTTGAGACCTGCCTGGCCAACATGGTGAAACCCAGTCTCTACTAAAAATACAAAAATTAGCCAGGTGTGGTGGCACTCAGCTCACTGTGGTCGGCAGTGAGCTGAGATTGTACTACCGCAATCCAGCCTGGGCGACAGAGCAAGACTCTGTCTCAAAGAAAAAAAAGAAAAATTTGTTTGCTATTGCTGAGAAATACACTACAGACACCAAAACTCAGCGATTATAGACAAGAATCATTTACAACCACTCATATTTATGCAGATGGTTTGGCGGCTCTGCTAATCTAGGCTGGGTTGGACTAGGGGGCAGAGAAGGATACACTGCTGCTTGGGAGGAACTATAAAGTCACATGTGGCCGGGCACGGTGGCTCACGCCTGTACTCCCACCACTTTGGGAGGCTGAGGCGGGTGTATCATCTGAGATCAGGAGTTCAAGACCAGCCTGAACAACATGGTGAAACCCCGTGTCTACTAAAAATACAAAAATTATCTGGGCGTGGTTGTGCACACCTGTAATTCCAGCTACTCAGGAGGCTGAGGCAGGAGAATCACTTGAACCTGGGAGGGGGAGGTTGTGGTGAGCTGAGATCATGCCACTGAACCCCAGCCTGGGCGACACAGCAAGACTTTGTCTCAAAAAAAAAAAAAAAATTCACCCTCGATATTTCACATAAGTTCTTTTCTATTTTCCCTAAGTGTCAGCCAGTCTGAGAAATAAAGGGAAAGAGTACAAAAGAGAGAAATTTTAAAGCTAGGTGTCCAGGGGAGACATCACATGTTGGCAGGTTCTGTGATGCCCCACAAGCTGCAAAACCAGCAAGTTTTTATTAGTGATTTTCAAAAGGGGAGGGAGTGTACAAATAGGATGTGGGTCACAGAGATCACATGTTTTCAGGGCAACAAAAGATCACAAGGCAGGAGGTCAGGGCGAGATCACAAGGTCAGGGTGAAACTAGAATCACTAATGAAGTTCCATGCCCCGCTGTATACGCATTGTCATTGATAAACATCTTAACAGGGTTCAAGAGCAGAGAACCGGTCTGACTAGAATTTGCCAGGCTGGAATTTCCTAATCCTAGCAAGCCTGGGGGCGCTGCAGGAGACTAGGGCATGTTTCATCCCTGCCTACGTCTGCATGAGGCAGACACTCTCAGGGCAGCATTTGAGAGGCCCCCCCGGGAATGCATTCTTTTCCCAGGGCTGTTAATTATTAATATACCTTACTGGGGAAAGAATTCAGTGATAATTCTCTTACCCGTTTTCGGTAATAAGAGAAATATGGCTCTGTCCTGCCTGGCCCACAGGCAGCCAGACTTTAAGGTTATCTCCCTTGTTCCCTGAAAATCACTGTTATCCTGTTCTTAAGGTGCCCAGATTTCATATTGTTCAAACACACATGCTCTACAAACAATTTGTGTAGTTAACGCAATCATCACAGGGTCCTGAGGCGACATTCATCTTCAGCTTATGAAGATGACGGGATTAAGAGATTAAAGTAAAGACAGGCATAGGAAATCACAAGTATTGATTGCGGAAGTGATAAATGTCCATGAAATCTTCACAATTTATGTTTGGAGATTGCAGTAAAAGACAGGCATAAGAAATTATAAAAGTATTAATTTGGGGAACTAATACATGTCCATGAAATCTTCACAATTTATGTTCTTCTGCCATGGCTTCAGCCGGTCCCTCCATTCAGGGTCCCTGACTTCCCACAACAAACATCAAACTTGCCATGCTAACCATTTTTTTTTTTTTTTTGGATTGCAGAAACGTATTAAAATGGAAAGACATTGTTTAATTAATCTTCTGTGCCATGAGAATCCATCAGGTTGTCTACAACAAAGACCACTGGAAGGCTGAGGATCACTTGAGCCCAGGAGTTTGGGGCTGTAGTGAGCTATGATAGGGCTACTGCACTCCAGCCTGGGTAACAGGGCAAGACCCTTTCTTAACCATTGTTAAGTGTACAGTTCAATACTATTAAGAACATTCATGTTGTGCAGCCATCGCCACCATCCATCTCCAGAACTCTTTGCATCTTGCAGAACAGAAACTCTGTACTCATTAAACAATAAGCTCCCTGACCCATGTCCCCTCCTCCCCAGCCCTTGGTGACCACCATTGTACTTTCTGCCTCTATTAATCTGACACCTGTAGTGCCTTACATAAATAGAATTATATGGCATTTATCTTTTTGTGAGTAGCTTATTTCACCTAGCATAATGTCAAGGTTTATCCATGTTGTAGCATATGTCAGGATTTTCATTCTTTTTAAGGCTGAATAATGTTCCATTTATGTATATACCACACTTTGTTTAACAATTCATATGTAGGCAAGGCATGGTGGCTCATGCCTGCAATCCCAGCACTTTGGGAGGCCAAGGTGGGTGGATCATTAGGTCAGGAGTTCAAGACCAGCCTGGCCAACATGAGGAAACCCCCCATCTCTACTAAAAATACAACAAATGGCCAGGCACCGTGGCTCAAGCCCGTAATCCCAGCACTTTGGGAGGCCAAGGTGGGTGGATCATGAGGTCAGGAGATCGAGACCATCCCAGCTAACACGGTGAAACCTCAACTCTACTAAAAAAATACAAAAAAATTAGCCGGGCTGGTGGCGGGTGCCTGTAGTCCCAGCTACTCGGGAGGCTGAGGCGGGAGAATGGTGTGAACCTGGGAGGCGGAGCTTGCAGTGAGCAGAGATCACGCCACTGCACTCCAGCCTGGGCGACAGAGCAAGACTCCATCTCAAAAAAAAAAAAAAAAAATTAGCTGGATGTGGTGGTGCATGCCTGTAATCCCAGCTACTCAGGAGGCTGAGGCAGGAGAGTCTCTTGAACCTGGGAAGCAGAGGCTGCAGTGAGCCAAGATTGCACCACTGAACTCCAGCCTGGGCGACAGAGCAAGATTCTGTCTCAAAAAAACAAAACAAAACAAAACAAAAAAATCTGTAGATGGACACTTGGGTTGCTTATACCTTTCAGCTATTATAAATAATGCTGCTATGAACATGAGTGTATATCTATCTGTTCAAGTCCCTGCTTTCAATTCTTTGGGTTATATACTCCAAAATGAAATGGCTGGATCATATAGTAACTCTTTTTAATTTTTGGAGAAACTGCCATACTGTTCTCTACAGTAGCTGCACTGCTTTACATTCCCACCCACAGTGCAGAAGGTTCCAGTTTCTCCTCATCTTCACCCATGCTCATTGCTTTCTTGTTGTTTTTTGATAATGGCCATCCTAACGGGTGGGATGTGGTACTTCATTGCCATTTTAATTTGCATTTCCCTAAGGATTAGTGATGTTGGGCATCTTTGAGCATCTTTTCATGTGCTTAGAGGCCATTTGTATATCTTCTTTGGAGAAACGTCTGTCTAAGTCCTTTGCCCACTTTTTAACCCGATTGTTTTCCCCTATCTTAAACGGGAAGTTTTTCCCCTGTTTTCTGAGAGTTTTACAGTTTTAGCTCCACATTTAGGTCTTTGATCTTTTTTTATTTTTATTTTTTGAGATGGAGTTTCCCTCTTGTTGCCCAGGCTGGAGTGCAGTGGCACAATCTCGGCTCACTGCAAACCTTCACCTCCTGGGTTTGAGCGTGTCTCCTATTTCAGCCTCCCAAGTAGCTGGGATTACAGGTGCACTCCATCACGCCTGGCTAATTTTTTGTAATTTTAGTGGAGACAGGGTCTCACCATGTTGGTCAGGCTGGTCTTGGACTCTTGACCTCAGGTGATCCACCCACCTCGGCCTCCCAAAGTGCTGGGATTACAGGCATGAGCCACTGAGCCCAGCTTTTGATCCATTTTTAGTTATTATTTATATGTGGTATAAGGGAAGGTGTAGTGTTGTATACACATGCATATGTTTTTGTCCATGGTTCCTGGCTCAGAAACCCCATAGCCCTTGTTAGAGTCTTTCCTTTTAATGTCGGGTGTGTTAAAATGAGCCCCTGGGGCAGGCCTCAGGAAACAGAATCTCTCTGTCCTACTCTTGCCTTCCTTTCATCTGCCCCAAGTCAGGACTCTAATTTTCCCCCACCTTTCTTATTGTGGGTCTTAAGGCCCTCCCCAGAGAAAGTCCTACCCTATATCCTGGGGAAAGGAATGCTGATGTCATGAAGCTTCCATAAAAATCCAAGAGAACTGGGTTCAGGGAGTTTCCAGATAGCTGAACACATGGAAGTTCGTAATAAACTGGTAAACATAAGTAAGTGTTTCCCTGAGTTCTGTGAGCTACTCTAACAAGTTAATTGAACCCAAAGAAGGAGTTACAGGAACCCCAACTTGAAGCCAGTTTGGTCAAAAGTTCCTGAGGCCCAGACTTGTAACTGAGGGAAAGGAGGGGTCAGTCTTGTGGGACTGAGCCCTCAACTTGTGGGATCTGATGCAGTCTCCAGGTAGATATTGGTGGAACTGAATTGGAGGACACCAGCTGGTGTCCACTGATTGTAGATGGGGGAGAAAAAATCCACATATTTGGTCACAGAAGTCTTCTGTGTTGATTGTTGTGATGTGAGAGCAGAGGAAAAACATGGATTTGAGAGTTATTCCCAAAACCAAAGGGTCCAACTTTGTTCTTTTGCATGTGAATATTCAGTTGTCCCAACACCATTTGTTGAAAAAAAATGTCCTTTCCCTCATTGACTGATATCGCCATCCTTGTCTAAAATTATTTGAACCATATATGCAAGGGTTTAGTTCTGAGTTCTCTATTTTGTCCCATTGATCTATATGTCTGTCTTTATGTCAATACCACACTGTTTTGATTATGGTAGCTTTGTAGTAAGTTTGAAGTCAAGAAGTGTGAGATCTCCAACTTTGTCCCGTAGATGCCAGCTACTGGCAGGGTTAGTCCCTAACCACCTACTGCTTGCTAAATCAACTTTAGAGATGGTAGAGAGTTGCAGGCAACATATTGGTTTGACAGAATGGGCTCCCTTGCCTTTCTGCTTGTAGATTCCACTGAAGAAGCATTGGTAAAGTCTCTCTTCCCACTGCCATCATGTCTAAGTCAGAGTCTCCTAAAGAGACCAGACAGCTGCAGAAGCTCTTCATTGGACGGTTGGGCTTTGAAACAACTGACAAAAGCCTGAGGAGCCATTTTAAGCAATGGGGAATGCTCAACGAACTGTGACATGAGAGATGCAAACACCAAGCATTCCAGGGGCTTTGGGTTTATCACATATGCCACTGTGGAGGAGGTGGATGCCGCCATGTATGCAAGGCCACACAAGGTGGATGGAAGAGTTGTGGAGCCAAAGAGAACTGTCTCAACAGAAGATTCTCAAAGACCAGGTGCCCACTTAGCTGTGAAAAAGATATTTGTTGGTGGCATTAAAGAAGACACTGAAGAATATCACCTAAGAGATTATTTTGAACAGTGTGGAAAAATGGAAGTGATTGAAGTCATGACTGAAACGAGGCAGCAGCAAGAAAAGGGGCTTTGTCTTTGTAACCTTTGACGACCGTGACTCTGTGGATAAGATTGTCATCCAGAAATGCCATCCTGGCTGGATGCAGTGGCTCATGCCTAAAATCCCAGCAGTTTGGGAGGCCGAGGCAGGTGGATCACTTGAGCCCAGGAGTTCAAGACCAGCCTGGCCAATATGGCAAAACCCCATCTCTACTAAAAATACAAAAAATTAGCTGGGCATTGTGGCACACACCTGTAATCCCAGCTACTCAGGACACTGAGGCCCAAGAATTGCTTGAACCTGGGAGGTGGAGGTTGTAGCGGGCTGAGATCATGCCACTGCACTCTAACTGGGGCAACAAAGTAAGACTCTGTCTCAAGAAAAAAAAGAAATACCACCCTATGAATGGTCACAACTTTGAAGTTAGGTAGGGAAGCTCTGCCAAAGCAAGAGATGGCTAGTGCTTCACCCAGCCAAAGAGGTCAAAGTGGTTCTGGAAACTTCGGTGGTGGTGGAGGGGGTGGTTTTGGTGGGTTGTGGAGGAAACTTCAGTGGTCATGGTGGCTTTGGTGGCAGCCGTGGTGGTGGTGAATATGGGGGCAGTGGGGATGGCTATAATGGATTTGGTAATGAGGGAAGCAATTTTGGAGGTGGTGAAAGCTACAATGATTTTGGCAATTACAAGAATCAGTCTTCAAATTTTGGACCCATGAACGGTGGAAACTTTGGAGGCAGAAGCTCTGGCCCCTGTGATGTTGGAGGCCAATACTTTGCCAAACCATGAAATCAAGGTGGCTGTGGCAGTTCCAGTAGAAGCAGTACCTATGGCAGTGGCAAAAGGTTTTAATTATTGCCAGGAAAGAAAGCCTAGCAGGAGAGGCGAGCCAGAGAAGGGACAGGGAAGCTACAGGTTACAACAGATTGTGAACTCAGCCAAGCACCATGGTGGCAGGGTCCAGCTGCTACAAAGAAGACATGGTTTTGACAAATATATGTATGGGCAAAAAACTGCAAGACTGTATTGATGACTAACTGCATAACAGGTTATTTTCAATTTCTGTTCAGTGGAAAGCATAAAGCATTCCAACAAAAGGCTTTAATGTAGATTTTGGTTTTTGCACCCATGCTGTTGATTGCTAAATGTAATAGTCTGATCATGACCCTAAATAAATGTGTCTTTAAAAAAAAAAGAATGGGCTCTCTCTTTCCAAGGCTGAAGCATTTGCCAGATCAATAGCTGCATCCTACAGACCAGCGTCTGTGTTAATCTGCTCTAATGAAGATACTACCCCTGGCCTAGCAACTGCAGTTTGGGTTTACACTTGGGTACGTTTGCAGTAGGTCACTGTCATCTGTCATAATCCATTTATGTTATATTGAAGCTAGACAGGTAACCTGGGTGACTATGATGAGGACTGCTATTCTGACATCCTCTAAGTCTTTGAGGGTGGCATGGGTCACCATTCATCTCATGATTTCAGGGCTTCTGTTTGGCTTTTCCTACTATAATCGCCCTTACTGTAAAAATCAAGAAAAAAGTATAAGGGTTCTGTGTTAGGTATGTTCATTTCTATCACACATTTGGGAATCCAGGAAATTTCCACTGGGTGAGCCCAGGCACTCAGTGCACCCATTGTGAGATGGACCAGACTTAGCAAGAGGGAACCCAACATGTAGCCTGCAACTCTCTGCCATCTCTGTGATCCCATGGTGCAAGCATTAGTGGGGATGAGGACAGGAATAGCTGGCATCTACTGGCCCAGTCATCCTGTCCACTTGGTTGTTCTCTTCTGTGGTGTGTGCTCTTTGGTGGGTATTAGCGAGTGATACAAAGGTTCTCAGCTGGACGCAGTGGCTCACGCCTGTAATCCCAACACCTTGGGAGGCTGAGGCAGGTGGATCTCCTGAGATCAGGAGTTTGAGACCAGCCTGGCTAACATGGTGAAACCCCATCTCTACTAAAAATACAAAAAATTAGCCGGGTATGGTGGCTCACACCTGTAATCCCAGCTACTCTGGAGGATGAGGCAGGAAAATTGCTTGAACCCAGGAGGCAGAGGTTGCAGTAAGCTGAGATTGCACTACTGCTCTCCAACCTGGGCAATAGAGCGAGACTCCGTCTCAAAAAACAAACAAACAAAACCAAAGATTCTCACACTTTTTGCTGCTTCCCATACATCCAGCCACATGTCTCCCCTCCAGACCTCTTATTTCCAATATTTCCAATGGCCAGGACTCCACTATCTCCATGTGCCCCTACTCTGACACATGTCCAGGACAGCAAGTCTCAGCCTGACTCTGCCCTGTATCCAACAGTCTTTGAAAACACGGGCACACCACTTTCCTTAGTTATGGTTACCCAAGTAAATCCTTCGGGGAAAAGATTAGGGAAATGGCTACCCTATGCAATTGTCATGGTGCTGCAGAGCCCTTCTTTATGGTGACCTAGACCTTCCTTCAGCCAGTGAGTTTTTGGTTTAAGAGTTACTTCACCCGGGCATGGTGGCACATGCCTATTATCCTACCTACCTGGGAGGCTGAGGCAGGAGGAATGCATGAGCTCAGGAGTTCAAGTCCAGCCTGGGCTACATAGTAAGACCCAGTCTCATTTATAAATATAAATAAGTAAGACCCATTTCAAATCTGGAAATAGCAAAGGGGCTTTCCACTGTGGTGTCTAATCTCAACCTTCTGCTGACATGTTTTTATATCTCTTTTGTATGTATTGGGTAATACCTTTGAAAGTTTCCATCTCTTTTGCCCTGGGACCAGCATGTGCTATTGACCATCTTTATAGGCCACGGGGAATGAGGACCCTCCAGCTAGCTGCTCTTCCGGCTCTGCTTCCTGCTATGGCCTTGACACCCACCTCGCTTCTGCAGGTTAAATGCTTCTATCCGGCATTGCTTTTGCTACTAGAAACCCTGGTTCTGGAGCAGCATGTCTCACCAACCATCCTGGCCTGCAGAGTCCAGCAGTACTGGTGCTCCCCTAACCCACATTCCTTATCCCCTTGTAAGCAGGGTGTCCTCCAGGGCCTCCCAATGTCGGCTGGTGGTCGTCCTGGTCTTATATAGCAAGTCCATTGCAGCAGGCCTATCTCTCTGAGTCTTCAGATTCCCTCCTCCACAGTAAGCCCATGGCATTTTTAGCATCTCTGCTTCAGCTGGTTGAGGCCCGTAACTTATTCCAAGCCTGCAAAGCCATCCCACCAAGACTTGGTCCCTTGGGCCAATGCGATTATAATGGGAGAATCTCTCCATATTGACAAACACTTCCCTTATCCGACTTTGCACGGACCTACCCTGATCCTGCACGCTCCAGGTCCACTCCCAGAACGACTGTTGTTCCTGCCAGTACTTAGTAAGCTGGTCTTGCAGCTATTTGTAAGTATAATCCTTCTCCTCCCTTAGCAAGGGTAGCACACTCCCAGTTAGGTCACACTGGGATTTCACCCTGGTGTTTGGTCTGGAGGCCAGGAGGGAAAGTGAAGGCAGAGACTCAGGAAGACAAATGTTATCTTACAAGGGCAACTGGCTCATTTAAGGTACTTGGTGGTGAAGTATTTGAAGCATCTCTTTAAAACCGAAAACAAGATGATGTCCGTTATCATCACTTCTGTCCATTGTATAATAGGTGTACTATCTTGAGCAGTAAGACAGGTTGCCAAAATGAAGGGAATAAGAACTAGAATAGGGGTGGGTGCAGTGTCTCACAGCTGCAATCCCAGTGCTTTGGGAGGCCAAGGCAGGCAGATCACTTGAGCCTAGGAGTTCGAGACCAGCCTGGGCAACATAGTAAAACACCATCTCTACAAAACCTACAGAAAATTAGCCAGAAGTGGTGGTGTGCGCCTGTATCCCAGATACTAGGGAGGCTGATGTAGGAGGATCACCTGAAACCAGGGACATAGAGGCTGCAGTGAGTCATGATCATGCCACTGCGCTCCAGCCTGGGTGAATAACTAATTTTTTTAATGTAAATTATTTAATATTTTAAATTTTAAAATTAAAAGAATTAGAATATAAGAAACAAAATTGTCATTTCTCACAGATAATATGATTTTCCATATGCAGAAAATCCAAGACAATCAAAAAAGTAACAGAATTATGATATAAACCAGCTAGATTTTTTCTTTTTTTTTTCCGAGACAGGGGCTTGCTCTGTCGCCCAGGCTGGAGTGCAGTGGCGCAATCTTGGCTCACTACAACCTCCGCCTCTCGGGTCCAAGTGATTCTCCTGCCTCAGCCTCCTAAGTAGCCGGGATTACAGGGATGCGCCACCATGCCCAGCTAATTTTTGTATCTTTTGTAGACACAGGGTTTAGCCCCGTTGCCCAGGCTGGTCTCAAACTCCTGGTCCCAAGTGATCCTCCTGCCTCCCAAAGTGCTGGGATTATAGGTGTGAGCCACTGCACCTGGCCCAGCTAGTTTTTTTTATGTAAGATGAACATTCAAATATCAAGTCCATGCCTCTACACCAACAACAAAGGATTAGAAAATGTATTTTCAGAGACAACTTTTATAAAATAAAAAGACTATAAAGTAACAAGAACAAATTTTAAAAATACTTAGAAACCGTTTGTGCATAAAGTCATAAAACTTATTGACATCATCAGGATACTTGATATCAAAAGACAATTGAAGGCCAGGAGCAGTGGCTCACACCCGTAATCCTAACGCTTTGAGAAGCTGAGGCTAGAGGATCGTTTGAACCCAGGAGTTTGAGACCAGCCTGGGTAATACAGCAAGACCCCGTTTCTACAAAAATTTTTTAAAGGGTTTGGCCAGGTGTGGTGGCTCACACCTGTAATCCCAGCACTTTGGGAGGCCAAGGTGGGGGAATCACTTGAGGTCAGGAGTTCGAGACCAGACTGGCCAACATGGTGAAACCCTATCTCTACTAAAAATACAAAAAAAAAAAAAAATTAGCCAAGAGTTGTGGTGGGCACCTGTAATCTCAGCTACTCAGGAGGCTGAGGCACAAGAATCACTTGAACCCAAGAGCTGGGCATAGTGGTGCATACCTGTGACCTCAGCTACTCAGGAGGTTGAAGTGGGGGGATCGCTTGAGCCCAAGAGTTCGAAGCTGCAGTAAGCTATGATAACACCACTGCACTTTAGCCTGGATGAATGAGACTCTTTCTCTAAGAATGTATATAAATAAATAAGAAATATGTACATTATTAAATATAGTCCTTTGCCTCAATCTGCTCACAATTTTTTTTTTCTTTTTTGAAACAGAGTCTTACTCTGTCACCCAGGCTGGAGTACAGTGGTGTGATCTCAGCTCACTGCAACCTCTGCCTCCCAGGTTCAAGTGATTCTCCTGCCTCAGCCTCCCGAGTAGCTGGGATTACAGGTGCCCACCACCACACCCAGCTAATTATTGTATTTTTTGGTAGAGATGGGGTTTTGCCATGTTGGCCAGGCTGGTTTCGAACCCCTGACCTCAGGTGATCCACCTTCCTCGGTCTCCTAAAGTGCTGGGATTACAGGGATTACACCCGGCTGAAGCTGCTCACAATTTAGTGAGGGAAGTCAGACATGTAAAACATAACCTATAATGCAAAATGTATGCGCAAATTATGCCAGGGGAAAAGGGACTAATTATAACTGAGAAGATCAGGGAAGGCCTGTGGCATTTGAGACGAGCCCTGAGGAGACTTTTAAGGCATTGAGAAGGAAGGGAAGAGAGTTACTGACCAGGAGGAGGGAACCAGGATCAAAAGCAGAGAGGAGAGAAGGGAAGATCTACAAAGGATGGTGGGAAAATGAGAGAGAGGATACGAGATTCCACCTCCTGCATCTAGCTTACCTCCCACTCCCGTAGAACAGTGTCTGCCTTGAGCAAACAATGATTCACAATTTTTTTTTTTTTTTTGAGACAGGGTCTCTGTCACCCAGGCTGGAATGCAGTGGCACGATCTCAGCTCACTGCAACCTCTGCATCTGAGGCTCAAACCGTCCTCCTGCCTCAGCCTCCCAAGTAGCTGGGATTACAGACACGCACCATCACACTTGGCTAATTTTTGTATTTTTTATAGAGATGGGGTTTCACCATGGCTGGTCCTGAACTCCTGAGCTCAAGTGATCTGCCCGCCTTGGCCTCCCAAAGTGCTGGGATTACAGGTGTGAGCCACCATGCAGGGCCATGATTCACAAAAATTAAAAAAATAAAAAGAGAGAGAGAGAGAACGATCTCTGCTGGATCAAGGGTCTACTCATTTTCTCCAGTGAAACAGAAAGAATGTAGCTTGGCCAGGCACGGTGCCTCACGCCTACAATCCCAGCACTTTGGGAGGCTGAGGCAGGTGGATCACTTGAGGTCAGGGGTTCAATACCAGCCTGGCCAACACAGCAAAACCTCATCTCCACTAAAAATACAAGAAATTAGCTGAGCATGGTGATGCGTGCCTATAATCCCAGCTACTCAGGAGGCTAAGTCAGGAGAATTGCTTGAACCCAGGAGGTGGAGGTCATGGTGAGCCGAGATTGTGCCACTGCACTCCAGCCTGGACAACAGAGTGAGACTCTGTCTAAAAAAAAGAAAAGAAAAGAAAAGGAAAGAAAAGAAAAGAGATAGCTTTTGAGCATAGAGAAAGAGGGCTTTGGCTGGGTGCAGTGGTTCATACTGGTAATCTCAGCACTTTGGGAAGCCAAGGTGGGGAGACTGCCTGAGCCCAGGAGCTCCAGACCAGCCTGGGCAACATAGTAAGAATCCATCTCTATTAAAAATAATTTAAAATTTTTTTAAGTTAAAAAAAGAAAAGAAAAATGGCTTTGGTTTGCAACTCCACCATTCACCAATTCTATGCTCTTAGGCTGCACTTCATTCTCCTCCTGTGTCAGAGACACCACAGTTACCCCCACAGAGTTATTTCAGGATATGAAAAGTGTGGGCAAGTATACCTTATCCTTATCACATTTCTGTCAAAGGCTTGATTTCCGTATTTGGGACATAGAATTTCTAGCTTGCTTGAGCTCAGAGAGAAAGTGGCCTCAAACTCAACCTAGCCATGACAGGTGTGACTTTAGAGAAAAGTTGTTTAACCTCTTAACCTCTCTGAGCCTCAGTTTTCTTAACTTTGAAAGCGAGACTGCATCAGGGGCAGGTGATTAGGTTTCATTTCACTTGCCAACTTCTATTGATGGGCAATGGTTGCCTGGCACCCCGAGCATGGAAGATTTCTGAATCTTCTTTTAGTGTCTGTGGGAGAAAAGGTCCTGACCAGTTAGCATCTGGTCAGTGTGTTGAGAGCAAGGACTGCAGCCTTAGTCCTATTCCAAATTCCTATGAAGCAGAGGTAAAGTGAAACAGCTGGTCGACCATCCAGACAGTCTAAATGATCAAGACTGTGATGAATTCCCTGCTTATCTGGCATTTTCTTTAAGTGAACAAGTCAGTGTATGACATAGGCTGATTTCATCCCTAACATGAATATCACAAAAGAGATAAGTGTACTTTTAGGAAACGTCCCCTCGTAAGTTCATATCTAAGGTGACATCATGCCAAGGCCTCCTGATGGAGAAGAACATTTTCTGGAGGAAAGTTTTGACCTTTAGAAAGGGATCTTCATTTCAAGCAGGCTTTTGGCTTCCAGCCTTAGTAACCAATGCCTATAATAGTTAGATGTGAAACTCCGATTTAGTGTATGAGTCACTGGAGCCCAGGACGGGACCGGGGAATACCCTGTCCACTAGAGGCGGCCAACTTTGCTGAGGGAGGAGGGGTGAATCAGATAACGGCTACACTTGAGAATCTTTGAGCTGATATTTCCCCCACTGTCTCAAGTAACCCAGGGGCTTTTTCCTTTGTTTTTTTTTTAAAAAAAAAACAAACAAAAAATAAAAAACAAAATAAAAGAATCCACCAATACACCAAGTGGGATTTCGGAAGCTAATTTTCAGATTGTTACATCTTGAATTCTTTTGAAGGCATCTCTTAGTTGTTTGTCTGTTTTAACTTTTTGTCATGGGGATTTCAGAAATATACAGAAGCAGAGAGAGTGGAACTCACTGACAGGTGCTGATCGCTGGCTTCAGCAGCTGTGAATTCATGGACGGTCTCATTTTACCTACACCCCCTCTACTTCCCATATTCCATCTCCTGGGTGATTTTGACGTAAATACCACACATCATATCACTTCATCAGTAAATTCAATGGTTTCTTTTGTTGTTGTTTTTTTCTTTTGAGGAGACTTGCTCTATCACCCAGGCTGGAGTGCAGTGGCACAACCTCAGCTCTCAGCTCACCACAACCTCTGCTTCCCAGGTTCAAGCGATTCTCCTGCCTCACCCTCCCGACTAGCTGGGAATATAGGCGCATGCCACCATGCCCAGCTAATTTTTGTATTTTTGATAGAGATAAGGATTCACTATGTTGGTTGCCCAGGCTGGTCTGGAACTCCTGACCTCAGGTGATCTGCCCGCCTCAGTCTCCCAAAGTGCTGGGATTACAGGCATGAGCCACCGTGCCTGGGCTCAATTTTTAAATCCGTGTTTCACAGGTTAAACAAGCGAAGGCCAAGCAAGTTGGCTTTGCAAACATTAATAACCCATCTGCTATTATTTCACATTTACAGAACTTAACTTGTCCTGGCTCACCCAAGTAGTTAGTGACAGAGCCAGGACCTAAGCCTAGGCGTTGTAGCTCACACCAGCAGATAAAGTGTCTACACACGATACGCCTGTCAAATTGCAGCATGAAATACTGAATGTAGGAGGTTACTGGTAGCTTGCATAAGAGGCTCAACAAATATTTTATCAAGCACCAGCCATGTTCACAATAACCACTTACACATGAATGGTGTTTTGCAATGTACAAAACCCCTTTAAACTTCCTGACAGTCCTCTAAGACTTATTATTGTGCGTACCTTATATAGAAAGAAATGAATGTTCTGAACAGCCAACTACATTTCTCAGACATTTGACAATAAGGGGAAAGTTTCAAACTCTTACTTCAAGATCAATGTTCCTTTTAATACAGGCTATACAAATTGCAATACACAAAGAAGATTAAAGTAAAAAGCACTGTAGAAGTGTAAGTTATTGAGTGTCTCTCTATCAAAAAAAAGTGAGCAGTTTTTCATTAAGAAGAGTAAATAGTATATCAACTGAACTCCCTGCAAATGACTTGTGGGTATCTAAAGGGTTCTTGTATGGATGACTGTTCCAGTGTTCCATACTTTGGTAATAAACTTAAGGTCTGAGAAGATGAACTGTGCTCTAGAGAAAATAAGAGATCCGGCCGGGCGCAGTGGCTCATACCTGTAATTCCAGCACTTTGGGAGGCCAAGGCGGGTGGATCACTTGGGCTCAGGAGTTCAAGACCAGCTTGGCCAATATGGTGAAACCCCATCTCTACTAAAAATACAAATATTAGCTCAGCATGGTGGCATGGGCCTCTAATCCCAGCTACTCAGGAGACTGAGGCAGGAGAATTGCTTGAACCCGGGAGGCAGAGGTTGCAGTGAGCCGAGATCGAGCCACTGCACTCCAGCCTGGGCGACAGAGTGAGACTTTGTCTAGAAAAAAAACAAGAGAGAGAGGAAATAAGAGATCCTATACAGAACTCTGAAGTACTAAAGCCACTTATCTTAGACTGGCCCTGTCCACCCCAGGCCAGAGGAAAGGGTCTGTTTGGATGTTTGAAATCTAATACAAAGTCAGATAGAGAAAGTCTGTGTGAAGAGCAGCCTTGCAGAAACATACAAGCCATCAAATTACATTTCCTACAGTTTCAAGGAAAACATTCACCAGAGCTTGTTTCCTCACTCTGTCTTCCACAAATCCACTGGTGCCAGGAAAATGAGAGGGGAATGGGCTGTCCGTTCCTGTCATCTTCACTCCTGCAAACTCTGAAAAATCACCCATCATATTACTTGAATCTTATATTTTGAGGCCTCTTGATCAAAATATTGAAGTCACTCTATAAATTAAGCATTCTTTCTGCATGCTGAAAAACAATGTCTGTGTTAATTTTTTTTAATCGATGGAAAAAAGGTGTTTATTTATGCCAATGAAAAGGTGCTTCCTTGAATTCCTTTTGCATGTTTTTTTGTTTGTTTGTTTTCTGAGATGGAGTCTCACTCACTCTGTCACTCAGGCTGGAGTACAGTGGCATGATCTCAGCTCACTACAACCTTCACCTCCTGGATTCAAGCGATTCCCCTTCCTCAGCCTCCAGAGTAGCCCCTGGGATTATAGGCACCCACCACCACGCCCGGCATTCTTTTGCATGTTCTTCAAATATATTTCTAAACAATTAAATATCTATTGCAAACACATTTTAAAGTAATTTACGATTTAGGATAGTCTAGTGAATGATTTCCTACATTGTAGATTTAACCTAAGTGAGTTCTTTAAAAAGTCATAATTAGGCCGGCACAGTGGCTCATGTCTATAATCCCAACCTGTTGGGAGGCTGAGGCAAGGGGATTGCTTCAGCCCAGGAGTTCGAGACCAGCCTGGGCAACATAACAAGACTCCATCTCTACAAAAAATAAAACAATTTAGCCAGGCGTGGTGGCTCATACCTGTAATCCCAGCTCCTTGGGAGGCTGAGGCAGGAGGATTGCTTGACCACAGAGGTCAAGGCTGCAGTGAGCCGTGATTGTGCCACTGCACTCCAACCTGGGTGACAGAGCCAGACCCTGTCTCAAAAATAAATAAATAAATAAAATAAAATAAAATAAATAAGGCCAATAAATAAGGCCGGGAGCGGTGGCTCACACCTGTAATCCCAGCACTTTGGGAGACCTCAGGTGGATTACCTGAGGTCAGGAGTTTGAGACCAGACTGGCCAACATGGTGAAACTCCATCTCTACTAAAAATACAAAAATTAGCAAGGCGTGGTGGTGTGTGTGGCTGTAGTCTCAGCTAGTCGGGAGGCTGAGGCAGGAGAATTGCTTGAACCTGGGAGGCGGAGGTTGCAGAGAGCCAAGATGATGCCACTACATTACAGCTTGTGTGACAGAGTGAGACTCTGTCTCAAAAATAAATAAATAAGCATAAAAAGTCATAACTATTTTTTAATAAGTGCTAAATGCACAGCTTTCCAAATCATGGATCTTTGCCAAATTGTAATTTTTTAATAGTTTTAGCTTTTTCTTAGAGACAAGCCAGAAAAATCTGCTTACTCAGAAATACTTTTTAAAACTACAATAAAATTATCAATTTCAGAAAGGCAGATACGATGCATTTTTCCTTCTGGAAGGAACTAATGAAGTTAAGATATTTGTCTTTTATTCTAGAGGCCTAGGAACACTGTGGGGTAGGTAGAGAAAAATTAAAGCAGCGAGGCATCATGGGAAAGTCTACAAAGGATAATGAACCTTGTTTATGCGTGGCATGACCTGTTCCCATCATTGATTCTTGCTTCCAACCCTTAGAGGGTCACTCTGCTGTGTCCTTAAAACAGAATGTGAAAGCAGTCCCCTTCCCAGAAAATTAACAGCCTAAAGTCAGTTTTTTTTTTGTTGTCGTTGTTGTTCTAAAAAAAAAAAATCTAACCAGACAGCTTTTTTTTCTCCTCACCTGAGCTTAGTAAACAATTATTTGCTGCCGGACTGTGGTTCACCTGAGCTATAGAACCAGCTGAGGACAGACCTCATGTCCGGTGGATCTTAAGGGCCAATGAGTATTTAATGAGGATTTGGAGCTTAGATTCTATCTTAAAGTTTAGATGATGCTGACCACGAATTTATTTTAAAAGTATGCTCTTAAGTGATCGTCTAAGTCTTGTTTGTTTTGAAGAGCAAAGCTGTAATGACTAAACCAAAACATATATACTAGAAACACTTCTGCTTCAAAGGAACCAGAATAACAATTTCCAACCACATTTCCTAAACCCCCAAACAAGGAAATGAACGCATGATCTGGAGAGAGTGTCCCCTCTATAGCATTGATAACTAATTTTTATTTTTTATTCATTTATTTTTTTCAGACAGGGTCTGTCTTGGTCACCCAGGCTGGAGCGACTCACTGCAGCCTCAAACCTCCTGGGCTGAAGCGATTCTCCCACCTCAGCCTCCAGAATGGCTGGGACTACAGGCACTCACCACCATACCTGGCTAATTTTTGTATTTTTTGTAGAGTCGAAGTTTCGCCATTTTTCCCAGGCTTGTCTTGAATGCCTAGGCTCAAGCAATCCTCCTGCCTTGGCCTCTCAAAGTTCTAGGATTATAGGTGTGAGCCACCACGCCCAGCAATAACTGCTTTTTAGTGAGGTCAGGCATATTCCCAGTGTTCCACACATATCACCTCATTTAATCCTCATGACAAGTCCTTGAGGCAGCTGTATTATCATCTTCATCTGACAGATGAGTAAAATCAAAGCACAGAGAGGGTAAGGAACTCCCCAAGCCACAGAGCCACGAGTGCTGCAGTGGGGATTCAAACCCAGGCTGTCCGTTTCAGAGTCCGTGCTGCAAATTGCTTTTCTGCAACACCCAGTCCAATTGAGTACTTTCTCTGCAAAGTCCCCTGCTGAGCACGTAAAATGCGTTATCTCATGGATTTCCCTTGGCCATCCTATGAATTAGCACCGTCATCCCCATTTTACATGTGAGATTTTGATGGACTACATTTGTTTAATCAGCTGAATCAACCTTTGGAACCATGTTTATCCCACTCAAAACCCAGCTCTTAACCAAAGTACAAGCAATACACACTGGCCTTTGTGTACTTCTCGGATTCAGGCAACCCAACACCATATGCAGAGATGACAAGTGACATTTTTTTCCGGTCTGTGCTTAAAAACAAGAACAAGAACAGAAAGTACATGAGGAACTGTAGGGATATGAAACTCTTACTTTTTCATAGCTATTAACAAGCATCCTGGGCTACAGATTAAATTATTAGGAATAATTATTTGCTGAATCAAGTGTGTGTTCATCAAAGCTTAGCAAAAGGGGTAATCATTTACTGGCAAAGTGTTGATAAACAGCATATTCTACATAGTATAGTGCAGTGGTTCTCAGCCTTATACTAAATGCTTCCCTGACTATCCTAAAATGAAACTGATAGAAAATAAAATTTAAACACATATCAATTTTTTTTTTGAGGTGGAGTCTCACTCTGTCACCCAGGCTGGGGTGCAATGGCATGATCGTGGCTCACTACAACCTCCACCTCCCGAGTTCAAGCGATTCTCCTGCCTCAGCCTCCTGAGTAGCTGGGGTTACAGATGCACACCACCACGCCCGGCTAATTTTTGTACTTTTAGTAGAGACGGGCTTTCATCATGTTGGCCAGGCTGATCTTAAACTCCTGACCTCAAGTGATCTGCCTGCCTCGGTCTCCCAAAGTGCTGGGATTACAGGCATGAGCCACCATGCCCGGCCTGTTTTGTTTTTAGAGACAGGGTTTTGCTATGTTGCCTACGCTGGTCTGGAACTCCTGGGCTCAAGCAGTCCTCTCACTTCAACCTCCCAAGTAGCTGGTAATGACGCAATGGTTAACTCTAGGAGGAGGAAAAAGCCTAGTGTACTACATGACCTAGCTCTAAATAGCATAACAATCATGTAAACACTGAACATTAATATAACTGAAGTTATAGTTTAATTACTTTTTTATTCTTTTTCTTTTTGTTATGTTTTGTTTTTCTGAGACGGGGATCTCACTCTGTTGCCCAGGCTGGAGGGTAGTGGCATGATCACAGCTTACTGCAGCCTTGAACTCCTGGGCTCAAGCGATCCTCTAATCTCAGCCTCCCAAGTAGCTGGGACTGCAGGTACATGCCACCATGCCTGGCTAATTTGTTTTTGTATTTTCTGTAGAGTTGGGGTCTTGCTATGTTGCCCAGGCTGGTCTCAAACTCCTGGACTCAAGTGATCCTCCTGCCTCGGCCTCCCAGAAATGCTGGGATTTACAGGCATGAGCCACTGCATCTGGCCTGAAGTTTATGTTGGAAGAAGATGAGAAGTGTCTACGTAATTTATGTTGGAAGGAGATGAGAAGTGTCTACACATGTGGTGGGAGCTGATATTGTAAAAGATAACTAAACTTTCATCTTTCATATACAGAAATTCATAGATAAAGCCTAAAACAGAAAAATAAAGAGGTGGCAATATAACTATGTTATTTAGTGATAAGGCAAAGGTTACCCAAAGAATCAGTTAAAATTGTTGAAAGTAGTTTCCCCTGGTGTGCAGAAAATGAAAAAGGGGGTGGTTCAGGGAACTGTTATTTTTTGTTAGAACCCATAAAGAACGATTTAATTTTTTTTTCTTGCTTCCAGTGGGGCTAGACAATTTAATTCCTAAACTATGGAATACGTGAGCAACTGATGCAAGGTCACTGTGGCTGGAGCGGGGTGAGCAATGAGGGAAAGTCCAAAGCGTGAGCCTGGACAGACAGGCGGGTACATGGAGGACCTCGTCAGTTACATCATCCTGGGACCTTATCTATGGAACCCTGGGAAGCCTCCAAAACCTTTTCTGCGGGAGGATGTCTCCGATTAATGTTTAAGAAGAGCACTGTCTAGGATGCTGAGAACATGTGTTGAGCGAGACTAGAGGACAGGATGAAGAAAAAGCAGCTGTCCAGGATGGTGGTCGCTTGTCTTCCTTACAGCCCTGGGGGATGGTTATGAGTTACTGACAAGGCTTATGAAACATACAGTGAGGAGCACAGATCCCGGAGAACAAAAGACGTGAAGTTGTTCGGTTTTTGCAGCAAGGAGTTTGAGTTGTCTGAAAGTCATTTAGGTGATGTCAGGTGGACAGCTTATGGACACACGAACATAAAGATAAAAGTAGTAGACACTGGGACTCCAAAATAAGAGTGGGTAGGAGGGGGTTGAGGGTTGAAAACTTACCTGTTGGGTACAATGTTCAATATTTGGGTGGTAGGGGGCCGGGTGCGGTGGCTCACGCCTGTAATCCCAGCACTTTGGGAGGCCGAGGCAGGTGGATCACAAGGTCAGGAGTTCGAGACCAGCCTGGCCAACATAGTGAAACCCTGTCTCTACTAAAAATACAAAAATTAGCCAGGCGTGGTGGGGTGTGCCAGTAATCCCAGCTACTCGGGAGGCTGAGGCAGGAGAATCGCTTGAACCTAGGAGGCGGAGGTTGCAGTGAGCCAAGGATCACACCACTGTACTCTAGCCTGGGCAACAGAGCAAGACTCTGTCTCAAAAAAAAAAAAAATTTGGTTGATCAGTACCCTGGAAGCCCAATCTTCACTGTTACATGATATACCCTGCAAAAACACATATGTGTGTCCTCTGAATCTAAAAAAGAAAAAAAAAAGAATTACTGGGAATGGGCTTAGCAGGAAGATCTGGCTGAGACATGTAAAAGTAAGAGTCATAAGCATGTAGACTGATAGCCATGGTTGTCACATGTAGCATGTAACATGTAGATTGATAGCCATGATTAGCATGTAGATGGAGATCCCCGGAATAGGTGAGATGGCTTAGGAATAGAATGAAGAGTGAAAATACGTTGGCTGAGCCTTGCAAAAAGCTGCAAAGAAGAGAAAGAAGCTTGAGCAAGGTAGGAGAGAACCAGTGGAGTGTGTGAGGCAGCTGCGTGAAGAGCCACGTGGCTGTACCTTCACCTTAATTCAGATATTCAAATGGAAATGCCTCTGGAAGGAGTTTGACCGCATAGGGCTGCAGCGGTAGGGACTACTAAAGGGAAAAGACAGTGTCCCCAGGGTGCGTCACCAGAGTGCATGCCCGTCACAAAGGCTGAAGAAGCAAAGGGATGCAAAGAAAGTGTTACAGGATCAGAAAAATAAAAAAGAAACTGAGAAAAACGAACCTATTACAACAAACAAGAAATTCACTAAATTTCTGGGAGTTTTGAGACCTACCTTCCCCACCCGAAAAACTGTTAGAACTAATGGCTTTATAAGAAATTGTTTGATGCATAAAGATGAGGTAGTGTGATTTCTTTCACTTTTCATCATTCATTTGGGCGGATTGATGCAAATTCTCAAATGGCTTAGCCTTAGCCACTGAGATGTGACATTTCTGGGTGGTGCCTCCTATCCGTGGTAGCCTCAGGCTGTGTGGTCAGAAGCCCGGTTCATCGACGACTGCTTATCACACTCTGAGCCTGAGGTCTTTCCAGCTGCTGAAACCACTTCCTAAGTACAAGAAATGAGATGTTTTTCTACTTAGGCAAAATGCAAAATTATAAACACAAGTCCTCTTGAAAGGGTAGCTGGGTAAAGTTATGCCAAATTGGAATGCCTACTTTAAAAAGTCTAAAAATAATAACATCTTTGTTAAAAGAGTCTTATCAATTGCTGTTTTTCTCTACAGAGTGTCTTAATAAAACATTAAGAAACATGATGGGAAGGTAGTAAACTTTTTACTTTAGGGAAAAAAAAGTCAATGAACCTAAGTGTGGACAAGTTTTCTGTCTTTGGAAGAAGCATCTGGGTATATTCTGCATATATTCTGCATGTTGCTTTATTTCTATTGATGCTAAATAAATGTGAAAAGCCTCCAAAAAATGCTTAATGCCAATGAATGCCACCTCCTAGGAGTCAAAATATAGTATTAGAAAAATCACAGAAGAAGCTGGGCACAATGGTTCAAGCCTATAATCCCAGCAATTTGGGAAGCTGAGTAGAAGGATCATGTGAGCCCAGGAGTTTGAGACCATCCTGGGCAACATAGTGAGACCCTGACTCTACAAAAAATCAAAAACTGAGGCTGGAGGATCGCTTGAGCCCAGGAGGCTGAATTTGCAATGAGTCGTGATTGTGCCACTGCACTCTTGCTAGGTGACAGGAGAAAGACCCTGTCTCAAAAAAATAAAAAAGTAAAAATCACAGAAGAGGGTTTCACTACATAGGCTATGGTTTATATGGTCACCTGCTGCAAAAAAAGGAAATACTGACTTCTTTTACTTTTCCTTTCCCCAAACAATACTTGTTAAACAATGCTTTAGAAAAAAATAATTGATAGGAATTTATTTTTCTCTTTTCATCTATTTATTTACTTGTTTGTATCACTATATTTTGATTGCTTGAGAATTTAGGATAAGAGCCTGAGTCAATCGTATCTAAAGTTCAGCTCCCCAAGAAAATACATGTATTTTGGTCAGAGTCTTGGTTGCAAACAATAAAAACTGACTCCGTCAAACTTATGCAAATAAGCAATTTATTGGAAACATATGGAATGACTCAGGGCATCAGAAAACAGGTAGCAAGCAAAAGAGGCCGGGCAGCTGAGCACACTACAGGGGCAGGCTGGTGAGAATGTGGCCATGGGCCTTAGCTGCAGGTTCTGGCTGCTTTCCACCTCTGACTGGTGGTCTTTGCCTCTCAACCCCATCCTGACACTGTGAGTAATCTCTAACCACCCTGAATCTCTGCCCTCAAGATTTAAAGTTCTTGGTGAGAACATCCAACTGGCCCAGCCTTGGTCAATAGCTCATACTATGGACTGCAGAGAGAGAGAAAACAAAATACTCTTCCCTCTTTGGGATCTGTAGAGGAAGACAGGACCCTGCTGCCATAAAGACTCACACAATTGGGCATTCCCCAAGACCAGAAAGGGAGTTCCAATGCTAGCCAGCAAAAAAAAAAAAAAAAAAAAAAAAAAAAGACATAAGATCACCATAGTAGTGTTTTTCAAACTTTTTTTGACTGTAAATCCAAGTAAGAAATACATTTTACAGCAAATACCCACACACCCACACACACACACACACACACACAAACACACACACACGCTCATACAAATAAGTTTCACATGATGATACTTATCATGACTAGTCAGACCCACCACCTCCTCTCCTGTGGGTGGTGGATGAAAAACACTAGGGGTGCTTGACACATAGACTGCAATGCCAATAACATCCCCACAGTGTTCAGTGTGTACAACCTGCACAACCATACCTAGCAGCCTTGTGTGCCATGCATTTAATTCTATTTTCTTCTAAATTTTTTGTAAATGCTCATTACAAACCACTAACTTGACTTCGTAACCCCCAGTAGATCTCAGCCTCAATTTGAAAGACACTGCATTACACTGTGATCAGGGCAATGGGTTAGAAGTAACTGAACCCCTGTAGAAGTCCATTTCTAGTTTAAAAGGTTCTCTGACAATTCCAGGCTACAGCTAATCCAGAAGAAACCCTATTCTGAACTTTCACCTCTCACGGGGGCCTCCCATTTCTCACCTGGGGTTTTTGTAATCCATTTGCTTCCCATTTGGCCACCTAATTAACTCTATATGGGGAAGATAATCAGGGCATGTTTCCTTCCTTCCTTCCCTCCTTCCCTTGCTTTCTCCCTCCCTCCTTCCTTCCCTTCCCTCCTTCTTTCTTTCCTTCCCTTCCTTCCCTCTCTCCCTCCCTTCCTTCCTTCCCTCCCCCTCCCTCCCTTCCTTCCCTCCCTCGTTTCCCTCCTTCCCTCACTCCATTCTTTCCCTATCTCCTCCCTCTCTTCTCTCCCTCCTTGCCTTCCTTCCCTGCTTCCCTTGCTTCCTCCCTTCCTCCTTTCCCTCCTTCTTTCTTTTCTTTCTTTCCCTCCCTCCCTCCCTTTCTTCCCTTCTTTCTTTACTTTCCTTCCTTCCCTCCTTCTCTCCCTCGCTTCCTTCCTTCCCTCCCTCTCTTCTTTCCCTACCTCCTCCCTCTCTTCCCTCCCTTCCTTCCTTCCCTCCTTCTTTCTTTCCTTTCCTTCCTTATCTACCCTCCCTCTCTCCTTCCTCTCTTCCCTCCCGCTCTCCCCTCCCTTCCCTCCTGCTCTCCCCTCCGTTCCTTCCTTCCTTCTTTTGCTCTCTCTTCCTTTCTTGTTTACTTTCTTTAATAAATGAATTGAGTCTTTAATATCTTGAAGCTTTCTCAAGCAACAATATCTGTTCAAAGTATTTTTATTAACTTAAAAATACTTTGCATTTTTAATGCAAAGCATTAAAATAAGCATAAAATAATGCAAAGCATTGCAAGTGCATATGCTTATTCTCTTATGAGGAGGAGCAAAATGATAGCTTTTATAAATAAGAGAATAAAAAGGCCCAGTTTTTTTGTTTTGTTTTGTTTTGTTTTATTAATTTGAAGCCAACCTTGGTCTTAACCTATCTGGACCACATACATTAGGCCCTATATAAAGCCTGGGTGACAGAGCGAGACTCCATCTCAAAAAACAAACAAACAAACAAAAAACAATGACCCCCAGCTCCATCCAAGTTGCTGCAAAAGACATTACTTTGTTCCTTTTTGTGGCTGAGTAGTATTCCATGGTGTACGTATATCACATTTTCTTTATCCACTTGTTGGTTGATGGGCACTTAGGTTGGTTCCACGTCTTTGCAATTGTGAATGGTGCTGTTCAAAACATGCATGTGTATGTGTCTTTTTCATATAATCCCTTCTTTTCCTTTGGGTAGATACTCAGTTGTGGCATTGCTGGATCGAATGGTGGTTCTACTTTTAGTTCTTTAAGGAATCTCCATACTGTGTTCCACAATGGTTGTACTAATTTACATTTTCATGGCTGAATACTCTTAATTCCATTTTACAGGTGAGGAATCTAAGATTCAAGGGGTTAAAATCACACTGTAGTAAGTCTTGAATCTGAATTTGTCCAATTCCAAAGTTTGTGACTCTTTGTTCTATATCAAACTGACTTCCAATTGCCTCATTTCCTTCAAATCCATCTAGAGTTCTGTTTTTCAAGAATTCTGTACTTGTGCATCAGAGTGTCCTAGACAAGGGGGTAGCTTGGCCTATTGCTCTCTGGGCATGCAATGATAGCATTGCACCAAAGTTGCTTGGATGACGGTGTTTGTCTCACATTCTCTGGCCAAATGGGCCTCCATGGGAGCATTTTGTTAAATTTTTAGGACAAATCCACTAGGCTGAAAGCTTTATGGTGTCCCTATTGCTTATCAATCTATCTTAAACTTCTTATATCTCATTTTCAAAAATACCTATAACTTGAATTCAACCGTCCTCATCCTCCCATTCTGCACTATAATGTAATAAGCTTTTCTTCAGTTTCTTTTGAGCCATATTGTAGTAGAAATAGGGCTGGGGCCAGGCACAGTGGCTCACACCTGTCATCTCAATACTTTGGGAGGCCAAGGCATGTGAATTGCTTGAGCCCAGGAGTTTGAGACTAGCCTGGGGAACAGAGTGAGACCCCATCTCTACAAAAAGAAAGAAAATAAAGTAATAGGTCTGAGCCAGCTATCAGAAGCACCCATGCTCTTGCTCTGTTTTTGACTCTTAGTGGCCCTGGGTCTTTTAGGCCATCAGCTTACCTTCTTGAAAGACTGTCTCTACAGCTGTGAATTAACAACCTTCTACTAAATCCTCTCAGAAGTCTCTTTCTGCTTCGAAATTCAGTGACTCTTTTACCTCATAGCATATTCTCAGTTCAGTGTTCAGGGTTTTATAGCCACAAGACTCAACAAACGGTGCTAAACTATTATGATTAGTTCAAATTGCTATTAGTTCTAAATAGCTCATTAAAAGTGCAGCAGTTTAGAATTAGCATCGTTTTTTCACATTAAGACCTCTCATTTCTCCAAAGTCTTAAGTGTTAATACTGTAGTGTTTTGAGATTGGCAGGGAAAGCAAGGGAAGGCGGGGAAGGAAGTGGTTAGGGTAAGGCGCTTGGAGTACATTCAAACAGCTCAACAGTGGCCAGTGCAGGTTGGGGAAATTTCTCTCTCTGGCTCTGCAAACGGAACTGCACGCTAGAGTGATTCCCCCCGCATACTCACTCCAAAGCTGTCTTATTGTGCCCACTGGCTAGAACCCAGTTGTGGTCTTGGATTGACCAAATGATTTATATCAGGTGGCCAGAGAGCTGAGGTCTCACGCCCTGTTTTTTCCTTTTTCTTTTTTGAGAGGGAGTCTTGCTCTGTTGCCCAGGCTGGAGTGCAGTGGCGCAATCTCGGCTCACTGCAACCTTCACCTCCTGGGTTCAAGCGATTCTCCTGCCTCAACTTCCTGAGTAGCTGGGATTACAGGCACCTGCCACCATGCCCGGCTAATTTTTGTCTTTTAGTAGAGATGGGGTTTCACTATGTAGGTCAAGCTGGTCTCGAACTCCTGATCTCAAATGATCCCACCAACTCAGCCTGCCAAAGTGCTGGGATTACAGGTGCGAACCACTGTGCCCATCCACACCCCCTTTTTTCTATTTGAAATGGAATCTTAGCTTTTCAAGCAGTGAAACTTTGAACAAACTGTGGAACAAATCCAGAAGCTCATCTTATAAACTTACAACTTTCAAATATGCAAACAAATCAGTCTCTCCAAGCAAGAGTGTGATGTGCTTGCATTCTTAGTATAGCAGAACTTGGAGCATCTTCCTCTACGCAGAGTCCAGGGCTTCATTATTTCAGGGACCTTTTATGTACTTTAGCTAATCGAGCAAAACTCTTCCCAAGGTTTGCCAATGTCTTTGTCTGTTTGGGTTGCAATAACAAGATACTACAGATCTGGCAGCTTATAAACAACAAGCATTTATTTCTCATAGTTTTGGAGGCTGGGAGGTCTAAGATCAAGGTGCCAGTAGATTCAGTGTCTGGTGAGGGCCCATTTCCTTGTTTATACACATCAAGTCTTCTCTGTTAGGGTTCCACACTCACAACTTAATCACCTCCCAAAGGCCCCGTCTTCAAATACCACTACATTGGGGATTCAGTTTCAACATGTGAACTGCTCATTGGGTGGGTGAGGAGGGCATAAACATTCCATCTTTAGCAACCCACGTTCAATATTTTATACTTTGGGAGAATTAGAGAATGTAGACCAGTGAGGATGATGGAGAAAAGGGGAATCCACAGAACTCTGGATAGCACAGAGTGCAGTTCTGTTTGCAGAGCACAGAGCCAGTCAAGTCCCGGACAACTGTGGGAGCCAGTCACCCTCTAGGCATCTGGAAGCTGCTTCTAATTGATCTATATGAAGGCTGGCAGAAGTCTGAGATGCAAAAAGCTGACAGCAACATCCCCTTTGCCCTGGACCAACCTTACAGACAGGTGGAGCATACAGTCACCTACACAGTGTGCTTTGAGGGGCTTGGGAGTCTCGCGTTCTTCCTAGAGAATGCTTTTCCCTACAATGCCTGAAATTTTGGCATTCACCATTCATTCCCCCTAGTCAGGCATTGCCTTCACTCCAGTTTTCATTCAAATTATACATATTCTTGAGAAATATATCACACTCCCTCCCTCCCTGGCTACTTTACTATAAGTCAAGTAAGTTGTACCAAGAAACAGGACAAGAAAGTGAGAATGGAGGCTGGGCGCAGTGGCTCATGTCTGTAATCCCAGCACTTTGGGTGGCCAAGGCAGGCGGACCACGAGGTCAGGAGTTCGAGACCAGCCTGGCCAACATGGTGAAACCCTGTCTCTACTAAAGATACAAAAAATTAGCTGGGTGTGGTGGCAGGTGCCTGTACTCCCAGCTACTCTGGAGGCTGGGGCAGGAGAATCACTTGAACCCAGGAGGCGGAGGTTGCAGTGAGCCAAGATCAGGCCATTGCACTCCAGCCTGGGTGATAGGGCGAGACTCCATCTAAAAAAAAAAGTAAGAATGGAGATCAGATAGGGGTTGGGGGAGGTGGTGTCTCATGTCTTAACTGGGGAAAAACCTTGTTCTCAATCATAAATTAGCCCAGGGCCAGCTCCATCCCTATGACACACACTTTACTCCCTCCAAAAGGGAAAATCTGAGATCATGGGTTTGTTTTCTTGAGTCATTGAAGTATCTTCCCAAGAGGGCCTGGATTTGGGGGTGAAAAAAACTATGTCAAAGGAAAGAGAGCAAACGAGAAAAACAATGTATAGTACTTTGCCTGTCGCTTCACAGGTATTTGATAAATAAACATTCCCTTACTTCCTTTCTAGTGCTTCTGTGTCTCTACTGTATTAATTTCTCCTCACTTAATTCCATTCTCTAAAAGTGTAAATTTCATGCCTGAAATGATCAGAAATTCCCAGACATTCATTAGAAATCCATCTTCAAGAAGGGACTTTTGTCATGAATATTAGCAGGTTCCTATACCTGTTCAACATAGCCTTGGCTTGTTCCAGCATAGAGTTTTACGGCAGGCGGGAGATCAAGATAGTCAGCAAAACAGTGAGGTCAAAAAAACACTCACATTGGCTGGGCGCAGTGGCTCACACCTGTGATCCCAGCACTTTGGGAGGCCAAGGCAGGCGGATTTCTTGAGGTCAGGAGTTGGAGACCAGCAGCAATTCTCCTGCCTCAGCCTCCCAAGTAGCTGGACCTACAGGTGCACACCATCATGCCTGGCTAATTTTTGTATTTTTAGTAGAGACAGGGTTTCACCATATTGGTCAGACTGGTCTCTAACTCCTGACCTCATGATCCGATGGCCTCGGCCTCCCAAAGTGCTGGGATTACAGGCACGAGCCACCGCGCCGAGCCTATTTATTTATTTATGTGTTTATTTGTTTATCTATTTGAGATGGGCTCACTCTGTCACCCAGGCTGGAGTGCAGTGGTACAATCATAGCTCACTGCAGCCTCAACCTCTTGGGTTCAAGCAATCCTCCCACCTCAGCTTCCCAAGTAGCTAAGACTACAGATGTGAGCCACCATACTCGGCCTACTTTTTGGCTTTAAATTACTTTGACACATGTTGAGTGAACGTGCTGTCTTCACTAATCCCATCAAACAAAGAAGTTCTCACCAACTGATTTCGTTCAAATTCCCATGACACAAGAAACTATAATTTTCATTCTTTTCCCATATTATGTCTTGAGATTTCCAGCCCTGCAGCCTGGGCCTTTAGCCTTCATGGTACATACACAGTCCCATTTTCAGTTCCTTTCTCTCACCACTTCCTGGGGTCTCTGTTTTTTCAATTCTTGGCTTCACTTTTTCTGTCCTTTCTACATGTTTCTACTTCAGTGCCACTTCCTGTATTTCCACGTTTTACTCTTGCTTTCCTCCCTTTATTTTCTCAGATATTCATTGATATATCAATTCGTTGACTATATATCATGTGCTTGGCACAGTAATAAGTGCAGGGGAGCCAGAAATAGACGGCACAGCCTTTCCTTAAGGGACTCATCAGTATGGGTGACAGAAGAAGAAATTATCTTGCTCCCTTGACCCAGACCTTGCTGGCCCAAACCCATTTGTCATCATCCCTGCAGAGCTCTGGTCCCTGGCAGTGACACACCCTGACCTGATTGCCTGCAACGAGTGACTCAGGCCCTGGATTCTGCCCAGTCTGGTTCTGTCTCCATGACCCACTCTGTGTCGCCCTCTGTGACACTAGCCTCCTCCAAGGTCATCCTTGCTGTGCTGGGGAACACATGTCCTTGTGGTTCTGAGCTCACCAGTGAGTCCACCCATTCTGTCCTCAGCAGTTTTCTTGTGGCTTCTCATTTTTTTCCATACCCTTTGTCTGTCCCTAATAACTTCCTCTTTTTTCCCATTAACACTGGACAGTAGTTTCATTTTTTTCTCTTTCTTCCTAGAGGTGTCCCTTCCCTCCTCCCCTCCGCTCCCTGCTCCCTGGGGCTTCCTGCACTCATCGGAGCAGAAGTCACCATTCCTCTTCCGCATAGGAACCTCAAGACCCAACTCTCCCTTCTATGTGACACATCAAGTTTTCTGTCCACTAGGGGACCACAGAATTTACCATTCAAACCAGATACTTCTGAGCATGAAAGGGGGTGCTATTAATAATTATGCCAACATAGTAGGTGTAAACCACGACTGTCCCAAATGGGATCTGATGGCCATCCCACTGTTTGCAGACGTATGACCTACTAGACCACTGACATCTCATACACTTTTCTTTTGGGAGATGCTTTTATGACCTAATCCAACAGAATTGCAGAGCTATTCCTGATTGCGTGTCACACCAGATGGCCTCTTGAGTCATATGTATTGCATGTCTCTGACTGTCCCCTAGATCAGCTAAAGCCCTCCTCTGAATGACAAGCCCTCTAAATGAGCAGTCAAACCTGCAATCATATTCATGGTCATAGTTACTGAAGTTGCAGTTTAGACAGCAGCTACCTTTCCCCCCAGCCCCCTGCCCAGCTGTCTCCAATGCCTCCCTTACCCAAATATAAACCTCTGCTGTGGTCAAGGAAATGGCAGCATCACTACTGTGCCCGGCGTTCATGGTAGTGTTTACCAAAGATCAAAGGAACTGATCAAAGGAACTGATCAAAGCCCCGATCAAAGCCCCAAATTTCCAGCTTAATCGAGTGTCTTCCTTTTAGGGCTCCTGCTGTGACCTATGGCAATACTCACCAGGATACTTCCAAAGCCAAGAGCAAGCACTCATGGGCCACAAATACCCAGATCCTCACTAGCCCCCTTCCGCTATAGGGAGCATGCCTCTCTTCCTCTGCCAGCTAGATTATTTTTGGCAAAAGCTCACACTGTGATTTCACCAGCCTGGGTATATTGATTTGATGATAAGAGACAGAGCCCCAGCGCAAGTGAAATTAGCCCAGAAGGGGAATTCATTGACTCACGGGTCCAAGAAAATTGTTTTGGGTTTTGTTGTTTTTTGGGGGTTTTTTTGAGACAGAGTCTAGCTCTGTCACCCAGGCTGGAGTGCAGTGGCATGATCTTGGCTCACTGCAACCTCCACCTCCCAGATTCAAGCAATTCTCCTGCCTCAGCCTCCTGCGTAGCTGGGACTACAGGCGTGCGCCACCATGCCCAGCTTATTTTTTGTATTTTCAGTAGAGACAGGGCTTCACCAGGCTGTCCAGGCTGGTCTCGATCTCCTGACCTCGTGATCCTCCTGCCTCGGCCTCCCAAAATGCTGGGATTATAGGCATGAGCCACTGCACCCGGCCTGAGTTTTTGTTGTTGTTGTCATTTGTTTGTTTGTTTTGAGACAGAGTCTTAACTCATCTCCCAGGCTGGAGTGCATTGGCATGATCATGGCTCATTGCAGCCTCAACCTCCCGGGCTCAAGCGATCCTCCCATTTCAGCTACTTGAGTAGCTGGGACCACAGGGATGTGTGACTCCATGCCCAGCTAATTTTTTTATTATTCATAGAGATGGGTTCTCACTATGTTGCCCAGGCTTTTTTTTATTGAGCAAGAAAATTGTTGATGAGAGAGACAGGGATGCTGCTGAGCCTGAGAAAAGACCAGAACCAGAGATCTGAGGCCCATCCAGACTCCGTCTGCATCTTTTGCCTTGTTTCTGGTCATCAGCCTGAGTCTCACTCCTGAATGAACAGCATGGCAGGAAATGTGGTTCCTGAGCTCTGAAGTTTTGCACATTAGCGTCCTCTGTGTGTGTGTGAGTGTGAGAGAGTGTGTGTGTGTGTGTGTGAGTGTGTGTGTCTGCACGCACACGCACATGAGTGCAGCCTAGAGTATATTTCCATCATTCCCTAGGTGTGAATTGGGGGCATGACAACCAGGAGTCTTTAGGTCACACTTGGCTAGAAGGATACAGCAGCTCCTGATGTATATTCTGTCTGGATCATGGATGAGATGCAGTGTTTGGATATAGGAGAGAGGTCTCTAAACTGTCCAATTAGGAAGCTCTCCACAGGAAGAAGGTTTGTAGGTGTCATATGCACACTGGTGGTGCTATTGGTTTTTCAGCTCAGATTCTTCTGTCAGTTACTGTTGATGCCTGGGAAAGGAAGAACTTCTTATTTTGCTTTATTAGTGTGCTTGGTGAATGTCTCGTGCAACTTTGTGCATTTGGGACAGAGATACCTGACTTCATAGCATTGGGTCTCCAGCCGGGATCTGACTCCCCATACAGACCTAAGCTCATCAGTCAGACCCTGAATCAGAAGTGCAGGGGAAGTTTCTAGAAGAGTGGAGTTGCTGGATCGAGTTCCCCAAATCCTTTAACACTGAGTTTCCTGGGCCCCCTGAACCACCTACATAAGTTAGGGAAACCCATCCAGGACCCTCATCTTCCATCCCGTAGCCATCCTCATTCTCCTGCCTGGCGTGCGGCAGCTGTCAGTAAACACTCCAACTCTCTTTTTGTTATTGTTATTATTGTTGTTATTTTAAGATAGTCCTTACAACTTGTCATTACATAAGTGCCCCAGCCTAGCATCAAACAAGCCAGAAACTGCCCCTGACATTCATCTCCACCCAGTTTCTTCCTGCACAGCAAACAACTCATTTCCACCCCCTCGCCTGTTTCTCCAGCTCTTCCCTGGGCTGGGCTGTGTCCCTTGCTTTCTGGGTTAGTCATATGCGTGTCAACTTCCAGTTGAGTTTCGCCACATGAGGAGATTTCTTCATCTCCATTCAATTCCCAAGTTTCCTTCACCTTTGACACCATTCTTTCTGACACCTCCAACATGTTTTTTCAGACAAATTCTGATTCTCTCTTCTACCAAGCTGCAAGCATCCTTCTCTAAGTTTCTCTTGGGGTGTTTTCTGGAGCCTTGTTGCTCATGTGCCCTTTGCTCCACACAACCCATCCTCCATGCACACCCAGTGGCCATCCCCACTCAGTTTCCTTGGAGCCCCGTTTCTACTCCTCTTTCATTCATTTCTTTTTTTTTTCGAGACGGAGTGTCTCCCTGTCACCCAGGCTGGAGTGCAGTGGCTTGATCTTGGCTCACTGCAACCTCCGCCTCCCGGGTTCAAGTGATTCTGCTTTCTCAGCCTCCAGAGTAGCTGGGATTACAGACACGTGCTACCATACCCAGCTCATTTTTGTATTTTTAGTAGAGATAGGTTTCACCATGTTAGTCAGGCTGGTCTGGAACTCCTGACCTCAGGCGATCTGCCCACATCGGCCTCCAAAGTGCTGGGATTACAGGTGTGAGCCTTCTACCCCTTTTTCACTTGTTACATCTAAACCGAGCCCAGCCATCCTCGTCCGGGTGGGAGCTGTCTGCTCCTGGCTGTCCTTTGCTGCCCTCAGGATTCTCCCCACCCACTCCCTCTTCATTCCTTCTCCTCTTTCAGCATCCACTAGTTCATCTTTCCTCCCTCCACACTTCTTCCTCTCTTGTGGTCTTTGCCTTTTTCACAGGTTGGTCCCTGCCTGTCCCCTGGGCAGGTGTATCCAGCCCTGTGATATTTCACCTCTCACTCTGAACCTGCCTCCTCTGCTATAGCCCACATATGGGTTGTTTATAGAAATGTCACTTTCCTCCACCCAAAGGTTACCCCAGCCTTCTATTTTTATTTTTCTACTGAAAGCACTGTTATCGGCACTATGCTTGAAATATCATTCTCAACCACAGTGCTGAATTCTGATAGTTTCCCTTTTTGGGGGTGCATTTGAAAATAACAAAAATAAGCCAGGCATGGTGGCATGCGCCTGTAGTCCCAGCTTCTGGGGGCTTGGGTTGAGGGGATGGAGGCAGGAGGATTGCTTGAGACTGTTCTAAGCCGCAGTGGGTTGTGATCGCTCCTGGGAGACAGAGCGAGACCCTGTCTCTAAAAAGGGGAAGAAAAAAATGACAAAATGATTTATTGTAATTATAAAAATAATATATGGTTACGATAGAAATTTGGTGACTAAAATACTAACAGTTTGTTGTCTAATATTTCTTTTCTATTGTTTAGAAGGTATGATTTTTAAAAATTATAATCATATCTCATACACAGTTGTCAATTCTTCCATTATCTTTTTTTTAACTACTATTTTTTATAGAGACGGGATCTCCCTGTATTGCTCAGGCTGGTCTCGAGCTCCTGGGCTCAAGTGATCCTCCCACCTCAGCTGCCCAAAGTTCTGGAATTACAAGCGTGGAGCGCTGTGCCCTGCCAATTCTTCCATT
Source organism: Gorilla gorilla gorilla (assembly GCF_029281585.2). Taxonomy (NCBI): domain Eukaryota; kingdom Metazoa; phylum Chordata; class Mammalia; order Primates; family Hominidae; genus Gorilla; species Gorilla gorilla. The sequence goes on from NC_073232.2 coordinate 88,609,584, forward strand.
TTCACTCAGTATAAAGACTCATTCACAAGGGAAGGATGGAATGAGGACCTGGGGATACAGTGCTCACTGCCTTCATTGAGCTGATGATCTAGTGTCAGAAGTAATTGGGCAGTTATGATATTATACGGAAATTACAAAGTGCTATAGCCCCAGATCTAGTCTTGGGGTTGGGGGAGGTGGTCAGGGAAGGGTTCCCCTAGCCAGGCAAGGTCGGAGCTAAGATCGGAAGAATTAGCAGGAGTTTCCTAGGCAACAAGGAGGGACAGCTCTAGGCAGAGGGAACAGCACATGTGCATTGTAGATGGGAGGAGGGCAAGGGAAATTTTGAAGGTCGAATCTAAAGAGGCGATGTAAGCTAGTTTGTTGAGTTTGTACGTATCATAAGAGCAAGGGAAACTTCTTTTGAGGCATTGTGATTTGCCAATCAGACAACAGCTCTAGCTACAGTAATAGAGCATGAATCAACTCTTTTTTTTTTTTTTGTCTCCTAAAATCCTTAAGTTGGTGTACCCAGAATTTACTTAATCATTTCCCTGATATTGCTAATATTTCACACTTATAAATAATGTACTAATCATAGTTCTCTGTGGCTCTCCTCTATATAAACTAAAATCATTTTGGGATGCTAATCGGGTAGCATTTTTTGTTTGTTTTCTGGAGGCACGATCTCAACCTGTTGCCCGGGCTGGAGTGCAGTGGCATGATCATGGTTCAGTGCAGCCTCAACCTCCTGGGCTCAAGCAATCCTCCCGCTCAGCCTCCCAAGTAGCTGGGACTACATGCATGTGACACCACACCTAGCTAATTTTTTTTTTTTTTTGTAGAGACGGGGTCCCACTGTGTTGCCCAGGCTGATCTGAAACCCGTGGGTTCAAGTAGTCCTCCCGGCTGGGCCTCCCGAAATACTGGGATTATAGGCGTGAGCCACTGTGCTCAGCCTGAATGCCTCTTCTGTGTAATGAACCATGTCTTGTCTTTGCTCCAATTTTAGTTCCTGTTTCTTGCCTCCAATCTAGTCCCAAACTGATCTATTTTGCTGGGCTTCTTAGGAATTGCATGGAAATACCAGGCCCCAGCTGGACATGACTGACATTTATCTGCTCACATCCACCACCAAACTTCCACTGGAGCACATGGAATGGCGTGAGAAACACCTAGACAGTGCATTTCACACCAAGAAGAGAAGCTCTGGGGACTGGATGGCATGTGTTTCTGCAAGGAGTCGGGAGCCTTGGTGGGAGACACTATGGTGAGAAACGGAGAGTGCACACACTTACTGAAAACGTACTGAGAACTCACACCAAGCATTTTCAAACCCTTCCTCTTTTTCTCAGCCCTTTTTTTAGTTATCCCAGCTCAGCTGTTAATTACCATCAGTGAGTGTAGAAGAGGAAGGAAGCAAATACCACCCTTCTTAAGCAGCTGGGCTATTTTAGGGCAGACGTGATGGATCCTCAATTAGAAATTTGTACTAAACATTCAATTCACCCTCACACCAGTATCATAAATCACAAATTGCATTTCTCCAGTTTGGTTGTCAAGGGGCCAAAACGTGTGCTGGATGCTCTATAACTACTTAGCTAAGGTGGTGTCCCTCCTTTCTGTGTGTTGTTTTCTACTTATTGCAACCCGTCTTGTTATTTTGTCATTTTCCTGACCACTTAGCTTCCTCTGAAATTAAATTTTATTCATTAAGGAAACACCTTGTTTTCATGGTTCTTAATTTCTCGCTAACTAGGCTGTGTACAACCAAGATATTAAAACCCATGCCAAAGTTTATAAATCTTCCAGAAATCTTACACTAATGATCTGTCTCATCCTTGGTGCCTTCCTGGTATATTTTTACATTATCTTGAAGTCCTATTAATAATTCACACATTCCATTATGCAGAAGGGGTGTACTGCCAGATAATAGAGTCCTCCATTCACTCATTTATTCACTCATTTGTTCAGGAAATATTTATCAGGTCAGGGGCGGTGGCTCACACCTGTAATCACTTTGGAAAGCTAAGGTGGGAGGATCATTTGAGCTCAGGAGTTCCAGACCAGCCTGGACAACATAATAAGACCCAGTTTCCATATTTAAAAAAGGAAAGAGGCCTGGCACATTGGCTCTTGCCTGTAATCCCAGAACTTTGAAAGGCTGAGGCAGGCGGATCACTTGAGGTTAGGACTTCAAGACCAGCCTGGCCAAAGTAGTGAAACCTCATCTATACTAAAAATACAAAAATTAGCCAGGTGTGATGGCGTGTACTTGTAATCCCAGCTACTCGGGAGGCTGAGGCAGGAGAATGGCTTGAACCCGGGCGGCTGAGGCTGCAGTGAGCTGAGAATATGCCACTGCTCTCCAGCCTGGGTGACAGTATGAGAATACATCTCAAAAAATAAAATAAAATAAAATAAAATAAAAAATAAAGAAATAGGCTGGGTGCGGTGGCTCATGCCTGTAATCCCAGTACTTTGGGAGGCCAAGGCGGGTGAATCACCTGAGATCAGGAGTTCGAGACCAGCCTGATTAACATGGAGAAACCCCATCTCTACTAAAAATACAAAAATTAGCCGGGTGTGGTGGCACATGCCTTAATCCCAGCTACTCGGGAGGCTGAGGCAGGAGAATCGCTTGAACCCAGGAGGCAGAGGTTGCGGGGAGCTAAGATCACGCCATTGTACTCCAGCCTGAGCAACAAGAGCGAAACTCCATCTCAAAAAATAAAATAAAATAAAGAAATATTTATTAAAGCACCCACTATGTGTGAGTTTTGTGATATACTCCCTAATCTATCAAGATCTGGATAAACTGAAGTAGGAGCAAAGTGCAAGCCCTAAGCTCAAATCTTGATCAAGAAGTAAGAAGTTATTCAATTTTCTGAATACCTTAACAAAAAAAGCCTCTCTTTGCACAACTTACAAAGAAGATTCTATCACAGTGGCATACCTAACATAACCCCTGGAGCAGATCCTTCCTTAATGCCCCCTTCCTCTACATGACAAAATTATTTTTAGTCATAGTCGTGAAGCAAAATAAATAATAGTTATGGCCAGAAAAGAAGCAAAGACTTTGAAATTTTTCTTTTATTGAACTTCAAATATATAAGCATGACAGTAAAAAACCAAAAATTGAAATAAATATTATAGTACAAACAAGAAAATGGTAAATGATTAATATTTTAAGTTACATTAATGGTTAATTTTTTTTTTTTTTTTTTTGAGATGGCGTCTTGCTCTGTCACCCAGGCTGGAGTGCAGTGGTGCAATTTCAGCTCACTGCAACCTCTGACTCCTGGGTTCAAGTGATTCTCCTGCTTCAGTCTCCTGAGTAGCTGGGACTACAGGCATGCACCACCACGTCTGGCTAATTTTAGTAGAGACGGGGTTTCACTATATTGGCCAGGCTGGTCTTAAACGCCTGACCTCAGGTGATCCGCCCGCCTCGGCCTCCCAGAGTGCTAGGATTACAGACATGAGCCACCGTGCCAGGTCCATTACTGTATTTTTAAAAGAAGAAAAACTATATGAAGATATGTATACATATACACACACACACATACACACACATATATGTGTGTGTGTAGTAATATATATATATGTATATATATACACACAAAAAACGTATATATGTTGTAGTAAAAAATAGTAAATTAGTTTCTGGAGCTGGGCTCAGTGGCTCATGTCCATAATCCCAGCTCCTCTGGGAGGCCAAGGTGGGAGGATTCTCTGAACCCAGGAGTTTGAGACCAGCCTAGGCAACATAGTGAGATCCTGTCTCTAAATTTTTTTAATTTTAAAAAATGATTAATATTTTTAATTACATGAATGTATTTTTAAAGACAAAAAAACTATCTATATATATTTATCAGCTATAGCAAAGAATAATACATTAGTTTCTCTTTTCCAGCTGTAACTCCTGCAAAACTGTCAATGACTTGGTAAAAACTGGTCTTTGCATATTCATGTCCAACAGCTACTACACTCAGATTTGCCCATCTTTCCTCACTCATCGTTGATCATTGCAACAGTTCTTATTAATTTTAATTTTAAAAGGGTTTTTCATATGAGACGACAGACATACAAATAGCTAAGAAAGGGACATAGTTTAGCAGAGATTCACATTAAGTCCCATTTTACAAAAAATTCCAGAATTGTAATACTGTTTATATTTTTATTTCTTTGAAACTGATTCCAGTCCCAGCAGTTTTCAAAAGCATTCACATTCAAAATCTTCCATTATTTTCCAAATATCTTTGCTAGAAAGCTCATCATGGATTTCTTCCATGTTTAAAAAAAAAACTTCCAAAATTATTCTACAAAAATCAAGTAAAACAAAGGCAGGGCTGGGCGCGGTGGCTCACGTCTGTAATCCCAGCACTTCAGGAGGCTGAGGCAGGGGGATCACTTGAGGTCAGGAGATCGAGACCACCCTGGCCAACATGGTGAAACCCTGCCTCTACTAAAACTACAAAAAATTAGCCGGGCGTGGTGGCAAGCACCTCCTTGGTGCCTCCAGCTACTCGGGAGGCTGAGGCAGGAGAACTGCTTGAATCTGGGAGGTGGAGGCTGCAGTGAGATTGAACCACTGCACTCCAGCCTGAGTAACAAGAGCAAAACTCCATCTCAAAAGAAAAAAAAAAGAGAGAATGAGAGTAAACGTTGTTATTATTTGATCTACTCCTTTAGGACAAGTGTCCAGCTCTTGGAAAAAAAAAATATGGCATTCAAACAATGCCCTTTGAGTTTCTTCTGGCAATGTAAGCCCACATCTATTATCATTTCTCTATATTATTCTTCTTCAAAATTTAATTTCCTTTTCTTTTTTCACATTTTATTTTTTCTTTATTTGTTTGTTTTGGTTTTTTTTTTTCTGATCGTTTATTTGTTTTTGAGAAAGGGTCTTGCTTTGTCACCCAGGATGGAGTGCAATGGTGCAATCCGGCCTGCACTCCAGCCTGGCGACAGAGCAAGACTCCGTCTCAAAAAACAAAACAAAACAAAACAAAAAACAAACAAACAAACAAAAAACAGTAAACTCTGAAAAGTTTCCGAGAATAACTTGCAGAAAGCACAAGAAAAGATTGATCAGTTCCTTTGATCTTTGGTAAACACTACCATGAACGCCAGGCATAGTAGTGGTGCTGTCATTTCCTTGACCACAGCAGAGGTTTATATTTGGTCCATCCATATCCAATTGTCCCAATAAATGTTTGACGCATTCAGCACCCATCTTCTCAGAAATAGGGAAGATGTCAGGCTGGGCTCACGCCTGTAATTCCAGCACTTTGGGAGGCTGAGGTGGGTGGATCACCTGAGGTCAGGATTTCAAGACCAGCCTGGTCAACATGGTGAAACCCCATCTCTACTAAAAATACAAAAATTAGCCAGGAGGTGTGGTGCATGCCTATAATCCCAGCTACTCAGGAGGCTGAGGCAGAAGAATTGCTTCAACCTGAGAGGCAGAGGTTGCAGTGAACCGAGATCACACCATTGCACTCCTGCCTGGGTGACAGAGTGAGACTCGGTCTAAAAAAAAAAAAAAGGAAGATGCCCAAAAATGATTATTTTAATATGGTCATCTTTAATATGAACACATTTGGTCACTTCAAATATTTAATAACTGTATGAAATATTAGGAGTTCCACCAAAAAGACTACGATTTTGCTTTTTTTTAACATTTACCACTATTTTAATGCAATTTCCCAAAAAATGAATGAATGAATTCTAAATTTTTTTGGAAATACATACTGAATAAAACCATCTTCTAAAGCAGCAGTCACCAACCTTTTTGACACCAGGGACTGGTTTTGTGGAAGACAATTTTTCCATGAATGGGGGCAGGTGGTGGGGATTGTTTCGGGATGATTCAAGCTCATTACATTTATCGTGCACTTTTATTTCTATTATTATTACATTGTAATATGTAACGAAATAATTATACAACTCACCATAATGTAGAATCAGTGGGATCCCTGAGCTTGTTTTCCTGCAACTAGATGGTCCCATGTGGGGGTGTTGGGAGACAGTGACAGATCATCAGGCATTAGATTTTCATAAGGAGCAGGAAACCTAGATCCTTTGCATGTGCAGTTTACAATAGGGTTCGTGCTCCTATGAGAATCTAATGCCGCCAGAGATCTGACAGGAGGCAGAGCTCAGGTGGTAAAGTGAGCAATGGGAGTGGCTGTAAATACAGATGAAGCTTCACTGGCTTGCCCACTGCTCACCTCATGCTGTATGGCCCTGTTCCTAACAGGCCATGGACTGGTACTGGTTCATGGTCCGGGGGTTGGGGACCTCTGTTCTAAAGGAATATGTTTAATTTTATTAATCTAGTTTGAAAATGACCCTTCAAACTAGATTGCAATTTAAGTCTTTCTACCAGCATCAAAATATTTCTTTTGTTTGCTGATGGTATATCTGCTTTATAACCACAGATAGAAAAGTTTTGTTTGGCTAGAAACATAATTAAGTCCAAATGATGATACAAACTTTCTCACTATTTTTTGTTTTTAATGTATTTTGACTTAATAGATTTTATCAATAGTGTTTAGGAGTTTACATTCCATTGCCAAACTTTCCCATTTTTCTAAGCAGGGGAGATGTGATTCAGCAATCTCATGGTTCAGAAACTCTAATATTTAATTTCTATCAAATTTGAATACCAGTTATCAAGTTGCATGTTCTGTTTTTTGTTTTTTAATCAGGCCATTCTTACATGGCTAGCATGTTCCGTTTTTAAAATCTTACTAGCAAGCAGTCTCCAACAAAAACAGTACAAAAAATTAACCTTTTAAAATAAGCCATCTACTGGGTATGGTGGCTCATGCCTGTAATTTCAGCACTTTGGGAGGACGAGGAGGGCAGATCACTTGAGGCCAGGAGATCGAGACCAGCCTGGCCAATGTGGTGAAACCCCATCTCTATTGAAAATTAGCCAGGTGTGGTGGTGCACGCTTGTAATTCCAGCTACTTGGGAGGCTGAGGCAGGAGGATCACCTGAGCCAGGGAAGCAGAGGTGGCAGTGAGCCAAGATCACGCCACTGCACTAAGGTGACAGACTGAGACTCTGTTTCAAAAAGTAATAGTAATAAAATAAAATAAATAAGCCATCTATGTTCTTTGCAGGTGTTTTTTGGGGGGGGGGTATTTAGAAGACATTTATGAAGCCATGAAGTTATCAAATAAAACACTATTGTGGTTTTGTTTGTTTGTTTTGTTTTGAGACAGTGTAGCAGGACAAGCCGCAGACAAAACCCCTCAGACACTGAGTTAAAGAAGAAAGGGGTTTATTCAGCCAGGAGCAGGTGTTTTTTTTTGTGGGGGAGGGTATTTAGAAGACATTTATGCAGCCATGAAGTTATCAAATAAAACACTACTGTGGTTTTGTTTGTTTGTTTTGTTCTGAGACAGTGTAGCAGGACAAGCCGCAGACAAAACCCCTCAGACACCGAGTTAAAGAAGGAAGGAGTTTATTCAGCCAGGAGCATCAGCAAGACTCCTGTCTCAAGAGCCGAGCTCCCCGAGTGAGCAATTCCTGTCCCTTTTAAGGGCTCACAACTCTAAGGGGGTCCGTGTGAGAGGGTCGTGATTGATTGAGCAAGCAGAGGGTACGTGACTGGGGGCTGCATGCACCAGTAATCAGATCGGAACAGAACAGGACAGGGATTTTTACAATGCTTTTCCATACAATGTCTGGAATCTGTAGATAACATAACCGGTTAAGTCAGGGGTTGAACTTTAATTACCAGACCCAGGGCACGGCGCTGGGCTGTCTGCCTGTAGATTTCATTTCTGCCTTTTAATTTTTACTTCTTCTTTCTTTGGAGGCAGAAATTGGGCATAAGACAATATGACGGGTCTCCTCCCTTATTTTCCCCCTTTGAGACTCTCACTTATTTTGTCAGTGGGAGTTCTCACCTTCATTTTCACTATGTCTTCCTGCATGACAGATGGATAGTCATTCATGTAGTACACTTGTGAACTCTACTAGGTGGCTGTTTTTGTAGTACTGTTACACAGTTTTTGCCTAAGGCAGCTGAGTCTTCCCACAGGAAGGGTAAAGTCCTTCCCTACTCTTGCTATACAGTATTGTCTAATGATTGAGGCTTTTTGGACCCAGAAGTTATCAGGGTGATTTTTCTGAGCCAGGAATTCATCAGGAACTGGGTCTGTAGGTACTAATTCTCAGCCTTCCTATGGCCATTGATCTCCTGTTACAGTTCCTCTACATACATAACATGAAGTGACATTGAGAGACTAGGCTATATGCTCGGCTAATTGCAAAAACAAATTTCTTGTTTTTCCTGGAGTTTCTGGTATTGGCACATTCAGTTCATCATAGAAGGTTTGAAATACTGGCTCAGGAGAATGTTTATAAACTTCTCCTCAAACCACGATATTTACTTGAAGATCCAGTCCAGCCCCATCAATTTGTAGGGCTACACGTTCCTCTTTTTTCTAGTGAGGATTAAGGGGGTTGGTTATTACTAGTTCTAAGGGGTTACACTCACCACTGGTACAGGAAGGGCCACTTTTCCCTTTCTGAAGGTGGACAGGATTTTTTTATTTTTTATCCAAGTAGCCTAAATGACACAAGATCAGTATCCACATTTATTTTTATACAGTCCTAATTTATGATAAATGTACCTATTTTTTTGCCATATAGCCTCTTTTTTAATTAAGAGAACCACATCCTACTTCTAACTTATTTTAATGACAGCACAGGCATCAAATTTCAAGGTGACTTGCTTGGACACCTCTTTTTTTTTGGTTTTGTTTTGTTTTGGCTAACATTTTACTCGTATCGTTTATGAGCCCCCACCAGTCTTTAGTTCTTAATCTTATTTTAAAAACTGTGGTCATGGGAGGCTCAGGTGGGTCATAACACACAAATGTGTGGTCATAACACACACATTTCCTGGGCTACATATCTTGTATATAATAACATTATACAAACAAGTTTTTTTTTTAGAGTTCCAGCACACTTATAATAACCGTAAAATAATAGGACCATAGCAACGTTTTGTCCTACCTCAGTGACTTGATGTATGCACCGGGAACAGCCCTCAGTCTGAGGCAGGTCAGTTGAAGTCCTTACTGTACAAGTACAAATTTTAAGGAAAATGAGTCCTGCAATGAGTTTCCTCATGCTTCGGCCGTGCGTGGACCAGTCAGCTTCCGGGTGTGACTGGAGCAGGGCTTGTCGTCTTCTTCAGAATCACTTTTCAGGGGTTGGCAAAGCTGCTCCCGTCCACGTACAGCTCATATCTACTGATGTTCAAGGATGGTCTCAGAGGTTGGGCCTGCTAGAATAAACTGAGTCCAACACCTCTACACAGTTATGTTCAACTGGGCTCTCTGATACCAGGAGCAAGGTGGTGGGGTTTAGGGTGTTGCAAACTTCAATGGTTATGCGGGGATTTTCACATAGCAAACTTTTGTACTTGGTTAATCTAGCATTTGTTAACCAATGATGTCCTTTGGTAGTCATTAAAGTTACCACAGCATGGGGGGCCTTTACATTCAGGTTTTGCCTAAGGGTTAGTTTATCTGTTTCTTATGCTAACAGGGCCATTGCTGCCAGGGCCCTTAGACATGGGGGCGGGGGGCAGCCTTTGGAAACCCTGTCTAGTTGTTTTGAGAGATGGGCAACTGGCCTTGGCCAGGTCCGCACAGTCTGGGTTAAAACTCCAACTGCCATTTTTTCTGTTTCTGACACATAGGGTGTAAAGGGTTTTGTCAGGTCAGGTAGCCCCAGGGCAGGGGCTGACAGGAGTTTGTTTTTTTTTTTTTAACTCATGAAAAGCTTGTTGCTGTTGGTTGTAATAGATGTAGTTTATCTAATTTACATTTTTATTAACTGTCACCTACTAAAATATTGACTTAAATCCTGTAGCTATTTGATTTTAAGCTTCAAACTGATCTGGTATTCCTTGTGGGGCTCCAGTTGCATCTAAATAGATGTGAGAGTTGAAAGACCATAAGGGGCTTCTCTCGCTTTACGATGTCTTATTTTTTTCTCCCTCTGGTTGATGAAATGCCAGGGTGAAAGGGATAGCCAAATGGACTAAAGCACAAGTGCCACTCTAGTTATTCAGCAGAGTGCCCAGTAAAGGTCCACCACAATACCACCACACATCCACTCGGGGATGAACAAGAGCTGACTGATTGATAAGCTCTTGAAAATTCTTAAGCTCATCGCATTTCTTCAGGTCTCCAAGGAATGCTAAGTTTCCTCCCTCTCGTGAGAGACACGAAGTGAACTTAGTGTTGGGAGACAGAAGCTGGGTGGCCCTCGGGGGCTGACCCACAGGGTGCCAGACTTCGGGATATAGCAGAGAAAGCTTGGCATGACTTATTACTCCAGGCTGTAGAATCCTGGAAAAGAGCTACCATGCAGCCTATGCCTGGTCGACTGGAGGACCACCTTAGTGGAAGGGGGATAATCTGGGGCTCTGGCCTGCCATGTGCACAAGCATAACAATTGCTTTTGTTTAACGTGCAGGTGGAATATTTGATCCACTTTAACCAGGCGTTTGCATCTTGGTATCCTGTCTTAATTGCTAAAGTTTGTTTTACGTCTTTAACTTCTATGATCCTCTAGTAAAATGAATGTATGATTTTAGCAAATTACAGAAACCGGTTGGGGCAGTCCATCCTTGCTCTTTAGTGGTCCATAGAATGTTGGACCAACTACGGCATAAAAGCTCTACACTGGGGGCAAGACTCCTGGTTGGCACTGGGATCTTTATCGAAATCTCCCCGGATTAAATGGTCCTAGTTTACTAATGCCCAGTGTGAGGAGAGTCAGGAGGGACAGAAGTACTTTTCTGAGGTAGAAAGCTGTCTTTGACTTGGCAAGTCTCCACAGGGTATAACAAGGCAAGCATTAAATGCAATAGTTTGAGGCAAAATTGACTTGGTTATGTTAATAACTAGATGGTCAGCAATAGAACAAGGAAAGAAGAAAGAGTAATAGAATAGATGAAAAAAGTTAAATTTTTCTTAGCTTTAGTTTGGTAGGGTTTTCACCTGGGACTATGGCCCACGACTCTGGAGGGGGTGGTGCTTTCTTGACTCGGGTGTGATGAGTCCATCCTTTTTTGCTGTATGAACAGCAGTCTTGGTGGTTAGCAGCACAAGGTAGGGTCCTTCCCAGGCTGGCTCGAGTTTTTCTTCTTTCCACCCTTTGATGAGAACGTGATCTTCAGGCTGGTGCTGGTTTACCGGAAATTCTAGGGGTGGTACATGTGCTAAAATACTTTTAGTTTTTGAGGGAAAGGAAAGTGGAAGATAAACCAAGTATATAATTTTTAAGAAATTGATCTTTTGTTTTAAATGTGGGGACCTTGGCAGTGGACTTTATAGTCTTTAGTGCCTTTTTACTGAGAAATTTCCTTTAGCACCTATTTTTATTAGTTTTTAAACCAAAGAAAGCCAAATACCATTTTACATTTAGCAATGCTTTTTGTATGATTTTTATACCAGACAAGCTAAATTTTACCTTTATATTAGTGTGTTATTAATGTTAAACCTAATTTTAATAAAACCTTGTAGACATATTTATCCAATTTTTAATGTTTGACCATAAGGTAAGATTTTATATACTCTGTTTAACCTTTTATAACTTTTGCTAAAGAGCAGGTTGGTGCTTTAAGAATAACCTGCTATGCTTTTATTTTAATGTCCAGTTTACAGAAAAACTGGATGATACCTTGTTAACTTTAGCCAATGTTTACACACAGAATTTTCTTTCCAATTAACATTTTAAAACTTGATTAAACCTTTAAAACAAAATATACATATTTTTAACCTTTTAATGTAGGTAAAAATTTATATTCTTATGCCTTCTTATAATACTTTTACTAAAGGTATATTTTACTTTCCTTATACACCTTGCACATAAACTGGTTTTTTTTTAATAGTTTTACATTCAGGGGGCATAGTTACTTTTAAATTATACAACACTTCTTGCATAAATTCTTTTTTATTTTTATAACATTTTTCTCTTTCACAACTTTCGCAGACAATTCTTCGACATGCCTCAACTTTCTGACTTATTACAAATACTTCTTTCTTTAAACAACCAGTTAATTTATTTCAGGACAAGAATGTACCATATAATACTATTTTTACATAAATTCCACCCCCCTATTTTTCCTTTTTTTTTTGAAGATGATAACCATTCTTTTCCAAAGCAAACTTCTTTTATGTCTGTGCACTAGACTCCAAGGCCACAAGAATAGAAGTTAGCATAATACATGTTACACTGTTAACTTTTAGCAAACTTTACTTTTGTTGAAAACCTTTTAAGTTTGGGATTTTAATTATCCTTTGCTATTAATAAGACCTTGTTTTGTCCAAATTAACTTAGAATTGGTATAGATGGCTTTTTTTTCCCTTCAGTTACCCAGGAGGAACTATCCATCGTCCTGCCCTGAAGGGAGTTCCTCCTAGGTTTGGTTGGACCTTTGTATGGTAATTAAGATTTAGATCCCCTGTTAGGAAACCTGCTGGGTTAAGGGAATTTTCAGTGATTAATGTTAAATCATCCTTTTTCGAAATTTTTCAACATAATTCCTAGGAGGGTGGGCTTATTTGTGCCTGACCCATGCTTCTTCGAGACAAAACACCACACTCACACCACACGCACACCACAAAACAAAGAACAGGTGAAAAGGGCACACACACACTTTTGCAGTTTACACCAAACCAAAATAAAAAAAATCAGAGTATCCAGAAATCCAAGCCAGTTCAAAACCAAAACCAAAGTATCAAGCAATCCAAGTCAAGTCAAAAACAAAAACCAAAGTTCTGGTACAGGCACGCCGTGGGTGATCAGGCCACACTTCCACTCAAATGAAGTGGGCAAGTTCCCAAGACCGGGTCTGTCAAGAAATTCAAACCAAGTCAAAACCAAAACCAAAACCAAACCAAAGTACCAATAAAGGTGTGTGATCAGGCCACGCTTCCACTCAAATGGAGTAGGCAAGTTCCAAAGACTAGTCTTACCAAGTTTCAGATGTCTGGACTCCAAGTACCAGTTCCTTCCCGGTGTTCAGCCACTGAGTTGATCCTCCACGGGGGCCTGCCACACACTGCTCTGGCGAGGCGTCCCACCAGGCAAATGCCTACCCGGGAGCGCTCTCAGGATCTGCGTCGCTCGTGTCGGAGTCTCCCGCAGGGATGTTCCACAGGGCAGGCTTAAGCCGCCTAAGGAGCTGCCTCGACCATCTGCCAATCACCTCGCTTCCCAGTCAGGGAACCAAGAAATGTAGCAGGACAAGCTGCAGAACAAACTCCTCAGACACAGAGTTAAAGAAGGAAGTGGTTTATTTGGCTGGGAGCATCGGCAAGACTCCTGTCTCAAGAGCCGAGCTCCTCGAGTGAGCAATTCCTGCCCCTTTTAAGGGCTCACGACTCTAAGGGGGTCTGCGTGAGAGGGTCATGATTGATTGAGCAAGTAGGGGGTACGTGACTGGGGGCTGCATGCACCTGTAATCAGATCAGAACAGAACAGTACAGGGATTTTTACAATGCTTTTCAATACAATATCTGGAATCTATAGATAACATAACTGGTTAGGTCGTAACCACCAGGCCCAGGGCGCGGCAGCAGGCTGTTTGCCTGTGGATTTCATTTCTGCCTTTTAGTTTTTACTTCTTCTTTCTTTGGAGGCAGAAATTGGGCATAAGACAATATGAGGGGTGGTCTCCTCCCTTAACAGAATCTCACTCTGTTGCCCAGGCTGGAATACAGTAGCAAGATCTCGGCTCACTGCAACCTCCACCTGCTGGGTTCAAGGATTCACCTGCCTCAGCCTCCCAAGTAGCTGGAATTACAGGCATGCACCACCACGCCCAGCTAATTTCTGCGTTTTAGTAGAGATGGGGCTTCACCATATTGGCCAGGCTGTTCTTGAACTTCTAACCTCAAGTGATCCACCCTCCTAGGCCTCCCAAAGTGCTAGGATTACAGGCGTGAGCCATGGTGCCCAGCCTATTGTCTTCTTTTCTTTTTTATTTTGAACAGTAGAGAAAGCTCTTCCTTCCTTCCTTCCTTCCTTCCTCCCTCCCTCCCTCCCTCCTTCCCTCCTTTCTTTCTCTGTCTCTCCCTTTCTTTCTTTTTCTTTTCCTTCCTTCCTTCCTTCCTTCCTTCCTTCCTTCCTTCCTTCCTTCCTTCCTTTCTTTCTCTCTCTCTCTTTCTCTCTCTCCCTCTTTGTCTCTTTCTCTCTTTCTTTCTGAGACAGAGTCTTGCTCTTTTGCCCAGGCTGAAGTGCAGTGGCCCCATCTCGGCTCACTACAACCTCCACCTGCTGGGTTCAAGCAATTCTCCTGCCTCAGCCTCCCAAGTAGCTGGGATTACAGGCACATGCCACCACACCCAGCTAATTTCTGTATTTTTAGTAAAGACAGGGTTTTACCATGTTGGCCAGGCTGGTCTTGAACTCCTGACCTCATGTGATCTGCCTGCCTTGGCCCCTCAAAGTGCTGGGTTAGGCATGAGCCACCGTGCTGGCTGAAAAAGCTTTCTTTATTGTGAGAGACTCATTTTCCCTCTTCACCAGGTTGTTGCTCATGTCATACACTATTAATATCGGTGCACACACACACACACACACACACACACAAAGAAAACCAGTTATTTTCTTGACTAATTTATCAGTTTTAAACCAACAATTATTTATTAAAATTAGAAAAATAAATCTTAATTTTAAAGATGTTAAGTCAGATTTAAAATACTTCATGTATGAAAGTTTGTACTTACCAGACCAAAAAAAAAAAAAAAAAATCACCTCACAGTTTGTTCTTTGTTTCACAGTTTTAAATTTTAAACACAAAAATTCCACATTGAATGACAGAGTTGAAGTGATGCAAGTTCTGTGTCATCTTTAAAACTACTGGGCTAATCTGTTTCAAACACAGGGATGTATAAGCCCACAGAGGAGTACAGATACCTACATCCCTGAGTAAACTTCAACAGTTACATGACATCCAGAACTCACTCTTGAAACAAACACATGTGGCTGAGTTGGGATAACTTTATAACTAGCTTCCCAAATTAGTTACTGTTACCATACAATGTTTATTAATGGGTAAGTGACCAGGTGCGGTGGCTCATGCCTGAAACCCAGTGCTTTGAGAGGCTGAGGCAGGAGGATCCCTTGAGCCTGGTTCAAGGCTACAGTGAGCTATGATTGCATCACTAAACTCTAGCCTAGGTGACAGAGCAAGACCCTGTCTCTAATAAATAAATTAATTAATTAAGGATAAGTAACTGAAATGTACTAACTTGAACCCTAAATACATTATTAAAAGCCAACAGTGGCCGGGCGGGGAACCTCATGCCTGTAATCCCAGCACTTTGGGAGGCTGAGGTGGGCGGATCACTTGAGGTCAGGAGTTCAAGACCAACCTGGCCAACATAGTGAAACCCCATCTGTACTAAAAATACAAACATTAGCTGGACGTGGTTGTGAGCACCTGTAATCCCGGCTACTCGGGAGGCTGAGGCAGGAGAATCACTTGAACCCAGGAGGCAGAGGTTGCAGTGAGCCGAGATGGTGCCACTGCACTCCAGCCTGGGCGACAGAGCAAGACTCTATCTCAAAAAATAAATAAATTAATTAAAATAAAATAAAATAAAGTTAATTATTTTGCCTATGCTGATATAATTTAATTCTGCTTTCATCTCAAAACCTTAATAGCAACCTTTTTCCTGCCACACCAAAGGGAAATTGACCTGCTTTATTTCCAGGCTCTTCAAAGTACAACCCCACCCACTTACCAGTAATTCTTCTAATTCTTCAACTTCCAGTGGATAGGACAACTCCCCACCCCCCACAATGTTCCCTGAACTTGCCTTGCTTGGTCCTGCCCCTGGGCGTTTGCTCACCTTTCTTCTCTTGCCTGGGACACTCTTCCCTTGCCCAGCCACCCTACTCGTCCTACTCACCCTGCAAACAGCTATGTCAGCTCTCATTTAATTAAAAAAAAAAGTGGCGGGAGTGAGAAAGACCTAGACTAGATGCTCCATACGCCCCCTAGGTCCACTCTCCTCACCTCCCCACCCAGCTCTGAGCCCTAGGAGACTGACCTGTAGAAACTACCCCAGTAGTCTCTTACTCTCTGGCTTCCAGTTGGAATTCTCACCCTCAAACTTTATGGGGTTTTTGTTGTTTTTTTAAATTTTCTAATTTTTTTTTGAGACAAGGGCTCTCTGTCGTCCAGGCTGGAGTACAGTGGTGTGATCATGGCTCACTGCAGCCTCTACCTCTCAGGCTCAAGAGATCCTCCTGCCTCAGCCTCCTGAGTAGCCGGGACCACAGGCACAAGCCACCATGCTCGGCTAATTTTTAATTTTTTTTTTAGAGATGGGGTCTCACTCTGTTGCCCAGGCTGGTCTCGAACTCCTGGGCTCAAGCGATCCTCCCATTTCAGTCTCCCAAAGTGCGGGGATATCAAGTGTGAGCCACTGTACCAGCCCTAACTCCTACTTTGTGAGATTGTCCTGGGATTGGTGGTGTCCCTTGACCAAAGGTCGTTGTTCCCTTTAAGGTGGCCTCTTCTACATGAATGTCCTTCTGATTCCAGTAATTACGCTCTTCCCTAAATCCCTCCAGCCTGGACTTGGTAACAGCTCTGCTACTACCAGCCCAGAGCTATCAAATTATCCCTCATGCTTCCCTTACACTGCTATCTCTAGAAAGAGTGCCTTTATGAATAGATTTTTCTAACATTACCTTAATTTGAATGTCTTATCACTTTTCTTTTGGAACTCTGTATCAGATACAGTTTATACACCTCCTCAGGTTCCCCTGGCCCCAGCTGTCTCCCGTGCCCTTGGTTGCTCACTCATGGAGACCCCCACCACCGGCCACCACTACTCTCAGTGCCACATCATCAGCTAGACTGACAGTCCCCAGGCCTCCACCCAGGGGGATGCCCAGCTCCAACACAGCCCGCATTGCTCCCACTCCAATGGGAGTTGCAGCAGCTCTGATGCCCAGGCATGATCAGACCTGGAAGGCTCTGGTCTTTCCTTTCACTGATGGATTTGGAGGAAGTGCTGAACTGTAGCATGTGGAAACTGGCTTCCCCAGCAGCTGCACAAAAGCGTCTGGAGACACAATCCCGAAAGGCAGGATAGTGAATACTCGTGGGAGAACCCTGACCAGTGGGAGACAGGAGAGAGGAGAGAGAGAAAAAATAGATTCCTCTCCCTTTTCCCCTTCAATGGGCTGTACTGGGATGCTGTGTTCTCTATGGCTCCTCTGAAGACAGCCCATGTGACTAAGCAACTAGCTGTGTGTTTTCCTGAAGCCATGGCCAGTTCTGGAACATGTCTTCTTTTATTTGCTTCCCCTCCTCTCCTGAGGCGATTCCCTTTTCCCACTTCCCACTTCCCTCTTTCCTTACTCTCACTGACCTGGAATTGGGCCTCCCATGAAATGTTAGCACTTAAGCTTTGCCTGACGCTCAGTTTTCTAGGAAGCCTGGTCCAAGAAAGACTCTAACTAGCAAAAAATAAATAAATGAATAAGTTAATTAATTAATTAATTTTAATTTAATTAAAGAATTTTGACGCCAGCCATAGTGGCTCACACCTGTAATCCCAACACTTTGGGAGGCTGAGGCAGGAGAATCACTTGGGCCCAGGAGTTCAAGACCAGCCTGGGCAACATGGCAAGACCCCATCTTTACCAACTTTTTTCTTAATTAGCAAGTTGTGGTGCTGCGCATCTGTAGTCCTAGCTACTTGAGAGACTGAGGTGGGAGGATCCCTTGATTACAGGAGATCGAGGCAGCAGTGAGTTATTATTATGCTGCTCCACTCCAGCCTGGACAACAGAGAGGGACCTTGTCTCAGAAAAATAAATAAATAATTTTTTTTAAAAGGAGTTTGAGCTTGGCACAGTGGCACACGCCTGTAATTCCAGCATTTTGGGAGGCTGTGGGTGGATCACCTGAGGTTGGGAGTTCGAGACCAGCCTGGCCAACATGGTGAAACCCCATCCCTACTAAAAATACAAAAATTAGCTGGGCATGGTGGCACATGACTGTAATCCCAGCTACTTGATAGGCTGAGGCAGGAGAATTGCTTGAACCCGGGAGGTGGAGGTTGCAGTGAGCCAAGATCGCACCATTGCACTCCAGCCTAGACAAAAATGGTGAAACTACATCTCAAAAAAAAAAAAAAAAAAAAAAGCAGTTTGAGGCTGGGCATGGTGGCTCACGCCTGTAATCCCAGCACTTTGAAGGGCTGAGGTGGGCGGATCACGAGGTCAGGAGTTCGAGACCAGTCTGACCAACAAGGTGAAACCCCATTTCCACTAAAAATACAAAAATTAGCTGCGCATAGTGGCCCTTGCCTGTAGTCCTAGCTACTCAGTAGGTTGAGGAAGAGAATCGCTTGAACCTGGGAAGCAGAGGTTGCAGTAAGCCAAGATTGTGCCATTGCACTCCAGCCTGGGCGACAGAGTGAGACTTCGTCTCAAAAAAAAAAAAAGGAGTTTGGGCCGGGCGCGGTGGCTCACGCCTGTAATCCCAGCACTTTGGGAGGCCGAGGCGGGCGGATCACGAGATCAGGAGATTGAGACCATCCTGGCTAACACGGTGAAACCCCGTCTCTACTAAAAATACAAAAAATTAGCCGGGCATGGTGGTGGGCGCCTGTAGTCCCAGCTATTCGGGAGGCTGAGGCAGGAGAATGGCATGAACCCAGGAGGAGGAGCTTGCAGTGAGCCGAGATCACACCACTGCACACTCCAGCCTGGGCGACAGAGCAAGACTCTGACAAAAAAAAAAAAAAAAAAAAAGGAATTTGAGTGCCATAGAGTTAGTTCACTGTATCTACCCATAAACACATCCCACAATTCCTCCCCCTTTTTTTTTTTTGAGACAAAGTCTCACTCTGTCGCCCAGGCTGGAGTGCAATGGCACGATCTCAGCTCACTGAAGCCTCTGCCTCCCAGGTTCAAACGATTCTCCTGCCTCAGCCTCCTGAGTAGCTGGAATTACAGGCATGTGTCACCATGCCCAGCTACGTATTGTATTTTTAGTAGAAATGGGGTTTCACCATGTTGGTCAGGCTGGTCTTGAACTCCTGACCTCGAGTGATCCACCCACCTTGGCCTCCCAAAGTGCTGGGATTACCGGAGTGAGCCACTACGTCCGGCTGCATCCCACAATTCTTGAGCTCATTACAGGTATGGCAACATTCTATGTCATTGTTCACCTTAATGAGCAGCTTGTGACTTTATTTTCTTGCGCCAAACCTCATTGATTCCTCTTCTTTAGTATCACCTTGATTTTGCATTCATGCATACAGTTTCTTCTTCTTCTTTTTTTTTTTTTTTTTTGAGACGATGTCTCGCTCTGTTGCCCAGGCTGGAGTGCAATGGCATGGTCTCGGCTCACTGCAACCTCTGCCTTCTGGGTTCAAGCGATTCTCCTGGCTCAGCTTCCCAAGTAGCTGGGATTACAGGCACCTGCCACCACGCCTGGCTAATTTTTGTACTTTTAGTACAGACAGGGTTTCACCATGTTGGCCAGGCTGGTCTCGAACTGCTGACCTCGTGATCTGCCCGCCTCGGCCTCCCAAAGTGCTGGGATTACAGGCGTGAGCCACCGCATCTGGCCTAGAGTCTCTTCTTCCCTCCATCCTTGACCCCAGAGCCTATTCTCATCCACCTATATCAGATCTCATGACATTGACTTAAGACAGGATCCAGCCTCTTCCTAACAACAGAAAGGAAATTTGATCCATCCAGCCCGGTAATTCCTACCACTTCCCCACACTCAAAAGCTAGCCTAAGTGTAAACTTTTGCTCTGGGACTTCCCAGGCTGTAGGCATCAGAAGAGGAATGGTAAGCAGCAATGGCAGTATGGTCTGGTGGCAAAACCCTCAGGTTAGAAGTCAAGGACTTTGGTTCCCACCCTTGCTCTGCAGACAATTACATTTGGACTTTCAGGAAATCAACAAGTTTGTCGCCATCCAATTTCCTTTCCTATAAGATAAATCAATGATTGGAAGCAACTTGAAAAGTCATCTTGTTCTACGTCTCATTTTCCAGAAAAGGAAAGAGAAGAAGCACGAGGGAAGCCTAACGAAAACTTCCAACCTCATGGCAGAAATGATTGGGAAAAGGCTCTGTCTACAAAGTAAGACTTGTGTCAGGGGATTGCTCTTATTAAAATAGTTCCAGGCCAGTCATGGTGGCTCATGTTTATAACAATTTGGGAGGCCGAGGCAGGAGGGTCACTTGAGGCCAGGAGTTTGACACCAGACCACCCTGGGCCACATAGCGAGGCTCTTTTTTTTTTTTGAGACAGAGTCTCATTTTGTCGCCTAGGCTAGAGTGCAGTGGTGCAATCTCGGCTCACTGCAACCTCCACCTCCCAGGTTCAAGCGATTCTTCTGCCTCAGCCTCCTGGGTAACTGGGACTATAGGTACATGCCACCATGCCCTGCTAATTTTTGTATTTTTAGTAGAGACGAGGCTTCACCATATGGGCCAGGCTGGTCTCAAACTCCTGGCCTCATGATTAGCCTGCCTCGGCCTCCCAAAGTGCTGGGAATACAAGCGTGAGCCACCATACACAGCTGACCCTGTCTTTACAAAAAAATTAACAGTTAGCTGAATATGGTTGTGCATGCCTGTAGTCCCAGCTACTCAGGAAGCTGAGGCAGGAGGATCACCTGAGCCCAGGAGTTTGAGGCTGCAGTGAGCCGTGATTGCAACACTCCACGCCAACCTGCGCAACAGAGTGAGACCCTATCTCAAACAATAAACTGGGCCAGGCGTGGTGGCTCAAGCCTGTAATTACAGCACTTTGGGAGGCCAAGGCGGGCGGATTACTTGAAGTCAGGAGTTCAAGACCAGCCTGGCCAACACCATGAAACCCCATCTCTACCAAAATTACAAAAATTAGCTGGGCATGGTGGTGCACGCCTGTAATCCCAGCTACTTGGGAGGGTGAGGCAGGAGAATTGCTTGAATCCAGGAGGTGGAGGTTGCAGTAAGCCGAGATCGTGCCATTGCACTCCAGCTTGGGTGACAGAGCAGGACTCTGTCTCAAAGAAAAAAAGAAAAAAATAATAATGAATGAATTCGTCTAATTAAATTACATACTTCCTCATAATTTTTGGGAAATAGTCTGTCAAAAAAACAAGATGGGCTGGGCACGGTGGCTCACGCCTGTAATCCCATCACTTTGGGAGGCCCAGGCAGGCAGATCACAAAGTCAGGAGTTCGAGACCAGCCTGGCCAATACTGTGAAACCTTGTCTCTACTGAAAAATACAAAATTAACTGGGCATGGTGGCATGCACCTGTAATCCCAGCTACTTGGGAGGCTGAGGCAGGAGAATCACTTAACCTGGGGGGCGGAGGTTGCACTCCAGCCTGGGCAAAAAGAGCAAAACTCCATCTCAAAAAACAAAACAAAACAAACAAAAATAGAGAGAGCTATGTATAAAGTATGCTACCATGTGCACATTTGTTGTTGCTTATAAAGAAGAGTGTTATATAATCATTATATCATCACATATGCTTGTGTATGCATAGACTATCTTTGCTAGCGGCAATTGCTTCTGGAGAACAGAACTGGGGCATATAGAATGTGGGGGAGTGTATAGAGGAAGAGGGACAAGCTGAAGAGGCGAATGAGGAAGGCACGAGCCAAATCTTTGTGTTCCCTCTTGCTTACTGGCCAGACCAAAAAAAAGAAATTTCAGTTTCAGTGAGAAAATCTGAATTAATTCCTTTGTTCTTTCTCTTTCTTCCCTAAATAACTTAATTAAGATAGAAACAATTGGTGCCTTATTGCTCGCTGGCCCTGGCAAGGGATCACAAATTAGTCCACGTAGGGAAGTTGTGAGAGATTCTGGGAGCCTCCTAGGCTTGGAATCAGCTCCCAGCCCTCTGTCCTATTGGGAGCAAAACTTGAGCAAGATGCAAATTTCCAATTAGAAGAAAGACCTAAGCAGCAAGAGGTGAGTTGTGTGTGTATGTGAGGTTGACACCATTTCCTTTTCCCACAAGCCCATTGACAGAAGACTGTCCTAGTGCCAGCTGTTGCCATCCTGTAGCCTCTTTCCATTATCTTTTTTTTTTTTTTTTTTTTGAGACAGGATCTTGCTGTGTTGCCTGGGCTGGAGTGCAGTGGCATGAGCATGTCTCACTGCACCCTTGAACTTCTGTGCTAAAAGCTTCTGCCTCAGCCTCCCAAGTAGCTCGGACTACAGGCACATGCCACCATGCCTGGCTAATTTTTTATTTTATTTTCTGTAGAGACAGGGTCTCTTTCTGCTGCCCAGACTGGTCTTGAACTCCTGGCCTCAAGCGATCCTCCTGCCTGAGCCTACCAAAGTGCTGGGGTTATAGGCAAGAGCCACCATTCTCAGCCCTCTTTCCATTAGCATCAGTCCCATGGGCTCACTGTCACTGGTGCGTTTGCAAAAAGCAAGAATGAACCAAAAGTTAACTCCACTGCAAGCTCCAAGCCTTCTTTCAGTAGTGCCTATTACCCCTCTTTTTGCTGAAAATATTCTTCTTCCTTCTCATCTCCCTTGATGCCTTGGAAGAATGAATTAGGCTGAAAAGAGTCAAGCCTATTCAAATTTATAAATGGACCAGTATGAAGATATGCTCCAATGAAATGCTGTCTGAAATTCTACATACATATGGGAAAGATAAAGTGGAATTTCATTAAGCTTCATAGAAAGAATATTTAGCATTAATGAATTAAAACAATAATAATAGCCAACATTTGTAGGGAAATTCCATATCTCCTCTAATCTTTAATGTTATTTGTATAATGATACAATTGCTAGGCCAACTCAGGGTACCTTGGTGTAGAGCCGTAATGAGAGACCGCTATGCTCTTAGCTGATTATGCATTGATTTGTATTTCCAGTTGACCTCCTTGTACAGTCACCAGGATGGACAAGATGTCATTCAATCAGCGATTATGCTCCAGGCAGCCAGATAGCCAGTTATTATCACCTTTGGTTCTGTAATATGTGGTGAAGCAGATGTCTCGAAATTGGTTAAGTACTCAGAATTTATCCCAGCCTTGAAAATAAACGCAGTGCATGCTGTGTTCTTATGTGTGCTGGCTATGAGTGGTCATCTCTCACTGTGATTTTGAAGTGTGACAAAACAGATTTCCCACAAAGGGGTTAAACATAGGCAATGTGGGAAGGAATCTATACTCCAAGTTCCAGTTGTTGAAAATGCAGCTGTTGCTCCTGGGGCTGAGGACCATTGTCCAACAGAACAGGAACATGATTCTCTCTCCTGTCCACGCTTGTATCTGCACACCCTGCCTGAAGAGAGCTGAGCACAAATCCGGATAAGGGTGTTTCACAGATGAGTACAAAAATGCTTGATGATAGGATCTTATACCTAGAAAACCCTGAAGACTCCACCAAAAAAATTCCTACATTTGATAAATGAATTCAGGAAAATTTCAGGATACAAAATAAACATACAAAAATCAGTACCATTTATTCATATCAGTAACAATCAAGCTGAGAAACAAATTAAGAAAACAATCTCATTTACAATAGCTACTAAAAAAAAAAAATACCTAGGCATATATTTAACCAAAGAGGTGAAAGATCTCTGTAAGGAAAACTACAAAACACTCCTGAAAGAAATCAGAGATGACCCAAACAAATGAAAAAATATCCCATGCTAATGGATTGGAAGAATTAATACTGTTAAAATGACCATACTGCCCAAAACAATCTGCAATCTACAATCTACAGATTCAGTGCAATTCAAAATGCCAATGTCATTTTTCACAGAATTAAAAAAAAAACCCTAATATTCATATGAAACCACCAAGTATCCAAAACAATCCTAAGGAAAAAGAACAAAGCTGAAGGCATCATATTACCTGACCTCAAATAATATTACAAGGCTGTAGTAACCAAAACAGCATGGTACTGGTATAAAAACCATTGCATAGATTAATGGAACACAGAATAGAGAACCCAGAAATAAAGCTATACATCTATAGCCAACTGATCTTAGACAAAATTGACAAAAGCATAAAAAAACAAAAACATATAACATATAACAAAAACATAAAAAAAAAAAGTTTGGTAAATGACTGCTTTGCATTCCTCCTCTCTCTGGCCCAAAGCAAACCTTTTTTTTTTCTTGAGATGGAGTTTTGCTCTTGTTGCCCAGGCTTCAGTGACTGCAGTGGCGCCATCTCGGCTCACTGCAACCTCCACCTCCAAGGTTGACATGATTCTCATGCCTCAACCTCCCAAGTAGCTGGGATTACAAGCGTGCACCACCATGCCTGGCTAGTTTTTTGTATTTTTAGTAGAGACGGGGTTTCACAATGTTGGCCAGGCTGGTCTCGAACCCCTGATCTCAGGTGATTCGCCTGCCTTGGCCTCCCAAAGTGCTGGGATTACAGGTGTGAGCCACTGTGCCCGGCACAAAGCAAGCTTTTGAAACCTGGTGCTGATGCCTAAACCATGTTCTTTTAGTCACCATCTTCTTATGCATTGGCGATTCAATGGACATTTAGAAAGCCAGCTCACAGGCAAAAGGTAAAATTGCAAGTAAATACTTGATGAAAAAAGCCGTTTTGGAGGCAGATGGGAATATGCAGTAAATCAAAGAATCTTCTAACAATTCCAAAATGGAACGTGCTTCCTTTCAGCAGAGAGTGGATAAGTAAGAGAGACTAGAATCTTCTCTCACTTGTGTCTCCTTCAGGGCCCAGCACAGTTGCTTGCCCAGAGTTGGTCCTCATAAGACTTCAACTCTCCATTAATAGGCCCGCTCTCCTGCTGGGCACATTCCCTCCTGGGTGCCCATGGGGCAGGGCATCAAGCAATCTTTACTGCTAGTCACATTGCAGACCTATGAAAAATATCCCCCAGGCCCGCCAGAAAACACTGGCTTTCATATTGAGTTACACCACAGAAACTTGCTGTCAATAAAAGACCAAATTCCTTGTGTCTGCCAGACAGTGGGCATGCATCAGCAAGGAACCCAGGGGACTGACAGAATCCCTTCCAGGTCCCACTGTGGTGCTCGGTGACATGGCAGTCATCAGTAGAAACTTAGCTCAAGGGGCACTGGCTGATCCCCAGATGAGAAGCATCTCTCCAAGGCTAGGCAAATTCCCATCAGGTCCAGTAAATTCCTGGTACGATCTCCATCATCTGCTTTTGAATATTTCACAGACCTCAAGGAAAACACAAAGGAGGTGGTGACAATCAGAAGATGAGGCACTAGCATTGGTTGTGGGACCTCCAGCAAGCACGTTCATCTACCCATCTAACGTGCCAGGTGCTTAAATAAGATCATCTCTAAGGCTTGAGCTGGAAAAGCTCTGTATACCTTCTGCAGTGCATTCCAGTGCTTCCATCCAATTCCCGAAGCAGGAATTATCAAAGTGGCTGGAAGTTGCTTTCTTCGTTTTTTTTTTGTTTTAGAGACAGGGTCTCACTCTGTTGCCCAGGCTGGAGTGCAATGACATGATCATAGCTCATTGCAGACTTGCAATCCTGGGCTCAAGCAATCCACCTGCCTCAGTCTTTCAAGTAGCTGGGAACTGCGGACATGAGTCATCACACCCAGCTAATTTTGGTTTGTAGAGATGAGGTCTTGCAATGTTGCCCAGGCTGAGCTTTCAGGACATGATTATTCTATTCTAACTATACTCAAGCCTGACAGCCCCACTGCCCATCTTCTCATAAGGGGGTGAGTAGTGCATTCCTTTGGAATTCACTTGGGGCTTCCTTGCTTCTCTTGAGCTGATTCTCTAGTGACTCATCCTAGACTGCAACTTTTGGCCTCCCAGGTGAACAGTTCTGCAAGTCCTCAGTGCACACAGAGCTCTCAACCCCGAACTTCCCCTCATAGTTCTCTCTCATGACCACTTCCTCAGCCACCAACACTATTGATCAGCTCTTAGCAATCATACCCATTTCTCTCCATTAGAGTTCCAATTTATTTCAAAAGAATGGTTTTCCCAGCCTGGCCAATATGGTGAAATCCCATCTCTACTAAAAATACAAAAATTAGCCAGGCATGGTGGCGGATGCCTGTAGTCCCAGCTACTCGGGAGGCTGAGGCAGGAGAATTGCTTGAACTCCAGAGGCGGAAGTTGCAGTGAGCCGAGATGGCACCACTGCACTTCAGCCTGGGCGACAGAGTGAGGCTCTGTCTTAAAAAAAAAAAAAAAAAAGAAAAAGAAAAAGAAAAAAAAAAGAGAATGGTTTTCTCCAAATGGAATTTGTTAACTAGAACTCAATTCATATTGACTATGTGAGTATCTCATGAAAATTATCAAAAGCTGTATATCTTTAACCAAGAGCAGGTCCAAGTTTTGTTGGGCCTGATCTAGGGTGATATGAAGTTAGGCACAGGCAGCTAAGCTGTGAATACGCAAAGGCATACAGAGTGAAATAATGGGGGAGGGTGGGGCTGAGCACAGTGGCTCACACCTGTAATCCCAGCACTTTGGGAGGCCAAGGTGGGCAGATCATTTGAGGTCAGGAGTTCCAGACCAGCCTGGCCAACATGTGAAACCCCGTCTCTACTAAAAATACAAAAATTAGCTGGGCATGGTGGTGCATGCCTGTAATCCCAGCTACTGGGATTATCGAGGCTGAGGCATGATAATTGCTTGAACCTGGGAGACGGAGGTTGCAGTGAGCCAAGATCATGCCACTGCACTCTAGCCTGGGTGACAGAGTGAGACTCCTTCTCAAAAAAAATAAAATAAAAGGGGGGAGGTGTGTGGGATGAAAAACTACACATTGAGTGTAACATACACTACTCAGGTGATGGGCCCATTAAAGTCTTATAATTCACCACTACATAATTCATTCGTGTAACCAAAAACCCCTTATACTCCAAAAGTCATTGAAATAAAAAATACATTTAAAAAAATCAGGCACAGGGCTATGGAGGGGCCCATGCAAGTGAGGGGCCCTGAGGCTGAAGCTTCATTAGCTTCATGGTCAGTCTGCCTCTGCCCTTACCAGAGGGGCAGAAAAGGAAATTGTTTCCTCTGCAGTGTTGATCTCTCACTTACAAGCAGCAACGTACGAGGGAGAACATGTGTACTGGAGCCAGAAAGGACTGGGTTTAAATACCAGCTGTTTCTTCACTTGCTTTGTGGTCTTGAGGATAACGTTACTTACCCTCACTATGCCTCAATTTCCTTCTCTGAGAAAAAAGAGGTAGCAATGCATATTTCATGTGTGTTTACATGGATTACAAGGGATGGCATGTTTTACACAACACATGTAAAAGTGTTTAATACTATTTGCTATGTAGATGACAGACTTCCATTCAACAGTTTTCACTAGAGTTGATGTATGTGAGTTAAAGCCACCTTCTACAATGGCTAGTTATTAGCTTGCCACATAACAATGCGCAGAGTATGCAAGCGTGTATTCAAGGATAGTATAAATGTATAAAAACAGGGTGCAAAATAGAACCACATAACCCTAAACCAGTGGCACACAATTATTATTTTATTTTTAGGGGGGACAAGGCCTCCCTCTGTTATCCAGGCTGGAGTGTAGTGGCATGATCTTGGCTCACTGCAACCTTCACCTCCCAGGCTTAAGTGATCCTCACATCTCAGCCACCTGAGTAGCTGGGACTACAGGCATGCACCATCACACCTGGCAAATTTTTGTATTTTTTGTAGAGATGGGATTTCATCATGTTGGCCAGGCTGGTCTTGAACTCCTGGGCTCAACCAGTTTTCCCGCTTCAGCGTCCCAAAGTGCTGGGATTACAGGCACAACCACAATTGTTTTTTCTACCTCAATGTACCGGGGGATGCAAACCATTCCAGCTGACAATAGCTTCATACAAGAGCAATAGAAAAGGAGTGTATTAATACAATTTGCAAAGCTCCTGGTATTTTCTGCCTTCTTATGATACACATTTCCTTCCAATCTATAACTCAACTCCTATAGCCCATCCTCAGTCCCAGCTGAGAATCACAGGCTTCACAACAACTAAGGCAAAATACTGAATTTATTCAGTTGATTTGACCAACCACATTGGACAAAAGTATTGGGTTTTATTTGCATAATGTAAAAACATACTTTACATAAGACTACTCACATACTTTACAATGTTACAAATATATATATGTATGAAAGATTCATGAAGGCATTTGATATAAAACATACACAGTATGCTATTTTAATATACAAATGCTTAAAAGAAAATTTAGTCATAAGAATTACAAAATAATCAATAATTTACAAAAGTTTTCATTTTTCTTAAAGGTCACATTCTCATCCTTTGGGATGTACAAAAATTATGTGGTTTACACAGTTTTATCCACATTCAAAACATCACGTTTTGAATGTCTTCAGCATAGCATGTACAGTATAAAATGTTTCCATAGGAACACAAAAGAAACTGTCACTAGTGGCCTGCTGTCAGATGGCTTCTAATTCATCAGTTAGCCATTTTTAGGACACTAGTCCAGCTTATTGCTACAATCTTCAAGTTGTTCTAGTCACCCAAATTATAATGAATTCAATGTATACCAGAATTTACCAATAAAGGCTCAAAGAGTTATATAATATACACCAATATACACAAAACAGCTATTCTGAGTAAAATGAATATTCTATACTTAAATAAGAACCAAGAATAGTAATTTTAGGCTACTCTATTATCCTTGTGATTGGTATTTTTAAAATTTTGAGCAAAGTGCACAGTGAATGAAACAGTCAGCAGACACGATCCTTCTGTGAACTCTCAAATTCCTGCCTTAGAATCACGTCACCTGAGAAATGAGAACCTTGAGACCTGGTGCATATCAAATAGCTTCACATGTCAAACACACAGGGCCGCTTGGAGGCACATTCATGGGTCACAGGAGGTCACACTGCTCCTTCAAAAATGGCACCATTCACTGTACAGGGCCCCTGTGTAGAGGCAGCAGAACCAGCCTCCAGGAGATCAATGCTGTCTTAATTTAGAGCAAACATGGCATCCTTCAGCCATATTCAAGCGTTGGTGGTCCCCGAACAAGATTGAAGTAGCCAGCCAGAGCGCCAAGGTCGATGTAGAGAGAGCGTTGCCTCTTGAGCATCTCAGATTCCTCGGTGCTTCCTGTGCACGAAGAATCTGAAATGGAAAACATTACAAAGTAAGTAACAAGAAAACGTGTCAAATGATAAATACCTGTTCCTTCTGCAGTGAAATAAATCTTTGGGGCCTAATAAAACAGTGTCTTAAGCGTGAAAGATAGGTCTTTGAACACTATGGCTAAGTTCACATAATATGACATAGAACAAAAAGTTCAAACAGGAGTCAATGGAGACAAGAAATTAGTTAGAAATCCTGGCATATTTTTCCAACAGCCAGATTGTTCTCTTTAAATACACAAAAGTCAGACAAGCAGCAAAGAAATATAAACAAGTGCACCAGGCTTGACATCTGGGTTTTGACCTAAATGGATTAAGAATGCCACAGACTTTTAATAAAAATGGAAATCCCTCTTTATGCATATTCAATGCTCCTGGAAAGCATACTGACTTTCCTAAGTGGGAAAAATTTACAACTGGCAAGATTTTAAGCCGAGGAAGATGGAAATGCAAGTTGACTTCAAACTGAGTATTCTATCTGTGCAGGGCAGTGCCATGATGTTCCCCCACCAAGGAGTGGGGTGGCTTAATATAAATGAGTTAGGCTGGGCATGGTTGCTCACGCCTGTAATCCCCACACTTTGGGAGGCCAAGGCAGGTGGATTGCCTGAGGTCAGGAGTTCGAGACCAGCCTGGTCAACACGGTGAAACCCCATCTCTACTAAAAATACAAAAATTAGCCAGATGTGGTGGTGGGCACCTGTAATCCCAGCTACTCAGGAGGCTGAGGCATGAGAATCACTTGAACCCGGGAGGCAGAGGTTGCAGTGACCCAAGATCATGGCACTGCACTCCAGCCTCGGCAACAGAGCAAGACTCCATCTCAAAAAAAAAGAAAAAAAAAAGTGAGTTAAGAAGAACCAACTGCAAAGCTGTCATGCTCAATCTGTTTTCAAAGACAAAAGTTGTAAAAAAGCAAGTTGCAAAAAAGCAAGTCAGAAGCATTTTCCAGTGACTGTGCTACTTACACTTGCACTGAAAATCTGTTATAATTTGGTGCTATATTAGCCAATTTAAAAAAAAAAACATGCTTCTGCTAATCTTGCTGAAATTTCTCAAGCAAGGTATGGTACTCAAGAAGTCATTTCCTTTTTTTCCAAGTGCTTTCATGAACTACATCAGAGGTTTGATGTGGACAGAAAGAGAAGGGAAGTAAGTGTGCGGCACACAGCAGGGTGTCCCTACCAGCAATGTTCTCAGGAAGTTCCAGCTCCTTCCTACTCAGCAGCCTTTTGCGCTCAAAGAGGGCAGAGTCCAGACTCTGACAGCGTGGCTGATCCTCTCTGGGCGGGTTCAGGGCCTCATGTTTTAGTAGGTCTGCGGCTCTTGGGCGGTGATTGGGGTTTCTCTCCAGGGCAGCTTCTATCAGCTCTCTCATCCCTGGACTGCAGTCATCTGCAATGTCTTCCAGTGGAGGCGCTTGCTTGTGGATCTATCAACAAACCAGCTCTCTTAGCATCAAAGGTATGGAGATACACCCTCAACAGCAAAAGCATGCTAGTAACAGGACCTAGAAAGTAATCCGTTTTCCACCACATGCCCTGCAACGAATGCAGTTCATGCCCTTAAGCAAGCAAGCTTCCCTTTAATTTCTTTTTTCTTTTCCTTTTGAGACAGGGTCTCTGCTCTGTCATCCAGGCTGGAGTACAGTGGCACCAACACAACTCACTGTAGCCTCGAACTCCTGGGCTCAAGTGATCCTCTCACCTCAGCCTCCCATGCAACTGGGACCACAGGCCATACACCACCACACCTAGCTAATTTTTTAAATTTTTTGTAGAGATGGGGTCTTGCTTTTTTGCCCAGGCTGGTCTTGAATTTCTGGGCTCAAGAGATCCTTTTGTTTTGGCTTTCTAAAGTGCTGAGATTACAGGCGTGAGCCACCGTGCTTGGCCCACTTTAAAGGATACCAGGTTAAACCCATCTTCTGATTTAATGTTACAAAAGATAAGTGATAGGTTTGAATGTCAGTGACAGCTTCAAATCAGTGTCCCAAAAGTCACTATGCAGTAACAGGGAAGTGTCTGCTCCTGAATTTATCAACAGTAAAATGGGAATTGCATGTTCCACTACAAGCCACGCTGGTGTGAACATTAATAATAAAAAATGTTTTAAGTGTTCAAAGAACATATACAACTTCCTTTGCTGAAATATTTATGCTATTCTGATGCTACTAAGTAGTATTGCATTATTACACATACAATGGAATAGCATAAATTATGCCCAATGCACATTTTAGTAAGCTCCCACTAAAATAGCTATGTTTTCTTTGCAAGAATGGAGCTTGCTTCTACATGGGAAGAACTTGTAGCTACCTGTCATTTCACCATTGCCTCATTCAGATGGGGGTGGTATAGAAGGCAGAGCAGTCCCTCCCAGCCTGAGGGATGCATAACTCAATGCCCCCCGCCGCCCCCAGCCCTGGTTGAACCCCACTTACTATGTACAGGTAGGAGGGATAGGCTGAGCGAGGGTAGCGCTTCACCCAGGGTGGGGTGCCCGTCTGCATGTGGATGAGCGTGGCCCCCAGGCTGTAGATGTCTGCTTTGGTTGAATGGCCCCTGCATAGGATGACTTCTGGGCTCATGTAAATCTGAAAAAGAAATGGGAAACATTCAGCTTCATTCCCCTCCTTTGTGTGGGTTTCCATTTCCCTAATCCAGTTCTGGAAATTGGCTCATTCGCCTTAAGCTAGGAGAATAATGCAGGCATTCCCCAGGAACCATGCAGCAATTGCTGGAGGTGTCCCTGCAGTCTGATGAAGAACACCTGGCCGGGCGCGGTGGCTCACACCTATAATCCCAGCCGAGGTGGGCGGATCAGTTGAGGTCAGGAGTTCAAAACCAGCCTGGTCTCTACTAAAAATACAAAAATTAGCTGGGCATGGTGATGGGCACCCATAATCCCATCTACTTGGGAGGCTGAGGCAAGGAGAATCGCTTGAGCTCGGAAGGCGGAGGCTGCTGTGAGCCGAGATCGCACCACTGCACTCCAGCCTGGGAGACAGAGCGAGACTCAGTCTCAAAAAACAAAACAAAACAAAACAAAACAAAACACCACCTTTTTCTGGTTGATCTGGTGGCAAAGAGCCTAGAACCAGGAATCTATCAGGGACTCCCACTCATCAAAGTTCTGCAGTACACTGATCAGGTGTAGCTAAGTTTTCAACTAAAACGACAATTCCTTTTATATTTAAATGAACTACAAACAGACTTCTTTATCTGTTTGTCATTACACTGCTAACCTTCTAAATATCTGCAATGATAAAAGGCGATAGAAGTCTATAGGGTATTAACACAAATTTCTTGAAAGGGAAAAACTTAAAAAATAAAGTGTAATATTGTAGAAGTGATTCTAAAGAGTCATTTTTACAAACTATCTGTTATTTTTACCTACCATGTAGCCCAGTGACTAAATATTAAATGCAGCCATATTAACATTGTATAAGTTATATTTGGTCTCATGAGTCCATGCTGAATAAACAGGGCTGGTTTTATAAATAGTTTCTCTAACAAGCATTTATTTCTAAACTTAAGAAAGAAACAAAGAGAGGTGGGGCATGGTGGCTCATGTCTATAATCTCAGCACTTTGGCTTTTTTTTTTTTTTTTCGAGATGGGTTCTCCCTCTGTCACCCAGGCTGGAATGCAATGGTGCGATCTCGGTTCACTGCAACCTCTGCCTCCCGGGTTCAAGCTATTCTCCTGCTTCGGCCTCCCAACTAGCTGGGATTACAGGCATGTGCTACCACGCCTGGCTAATTTTTGTATTTTTAGTAGAGATGGGGTTTCACCATGTTGGCCAGGCTGGTCTCGAACTCCTGACCTCGTGATCCACCTGCCTCGGCCTCCCAAAGTGTGGGGATTACAGGCATGAGCCACTGAATCTCAGCACTTTGGAAGGCCGGGGAGGAAGATTGCTTGAGCCCAGGAGTTTGAGACTAGTCTGGACAAGATGGAGACCCCCCATCTTTACAAATTAATTAGTTACCTAATTTAATTAAACAGTTTTTTAAAAAGGAACAGAGCAAACACTGGTGACCAGTGATTTGTATTCATGGCTGGTGCAGACATATAGTAGTTAATATCCTGATTATCAGTATTTCGCTTGAAACAGCTTGTACACTGTCTGCCATGTGAATAAGAGAATGGAGGTCAGTGTTTCCGGAACACATTTCAGGGTAAGTAAGTAGAGAACTAGCTTACAAAAACCAGAGAAACTGCCCAGTCTCCCCACCCTAACCCTGCTCAACTCCTTCCTGCAAGCCACTTCCGGGCCAGCTTCCTTTTGCTTTCAGCAAACAGGTGAAACTGAGCTCCTGTTCTCAAGCTTTCCCTGCAGCAGAGCCAGAGGACTTTCCAGAAGGACTTTGCTACTAAATGTATCACAAACTTAAAAAATTAATGCACAACATTGTACCTATAGTCAACAATAGTGTATTGTATACTTAAAAATGTGTTGAGAGGGTAGAGTTCATGCTAAGTGTTCTTACCACAATCAAATAAAAAAGAAAAAGAAATGCAATGGGTATTATTAACTGTCCATAGAGGATGCCTATCTTCTCTCCTGTACCCCCTCCTCCCTGCCAATAAAGCAAGGATTGGGCGGAGTGCCCACTGCTGGTGTAGCCCACAGGGGCTGTGCAGAGGTGGCTCTGCAGGTTCTATGTGACTGCACGCCTAGGCAGCCTGGGGGGATGGAACATCTGTAAGCCTGGTGGCCTGGGTGCTGCCCCTCAGGTAGAAACCCCAGAGCTTCCTGGCTCGGAGCTCTTGTTCCTCAAGCTCTACCAACTACCAGTTAGATCAGGGAGCAGCACGGCATGATGTTCGAGCACTCTGGCTGATTAGAAGGCATGAAACAGCCCTGGTGGGACCAACACAGGGCTCTCTGAGAGTTCTGCACCCTCGGGGCGGGGCACTGGAGGAAGAGAAAACCTTGATGTCAGCGATTGAACCCTTCACCTCTCAATATGTTTATTAGAAAGGGAAAGAGACCGTGTGTGTGCATATATGTGCATGTGATGACTATATGTTAACTTACAAAGGTAAAACCAAGCAGACTTAGAAGGATTTTTCAAAAAGGACCAAGTTCTAAAAGTAATTCTGATTTGTTATTCACATTCACTATGTATTCTCTCTCTGTACCTTGCAACTCAAAAACAGTCTATTCTGTATATGCTGGATTAACCCTGGATGTGTATTACATGGTTACAATAGAATGCTCTGAATACCAATGCTTAGAGAGAGAAATCAAACAGGGGTAACCAGGGTTTGCATTTGGGAGCTATACTGCAGAAATCAGAAATTGTCTATGACTGCGCAGTAGCCACATGATCAAATTCTAACATCAGCCAATCTGCACAGTTGACTAATTAGATCTCCTGGCTCTTTAAGTAGGAAGGGTAAAAGCAAGCTTGTTGAAAGGTTTCACTGGTCACTTCACAACTTTGTTCATTATCAAACTTCAACTCGTGTGTACTAGGCAGATATTAAATGCAGGCTGATTAGAAGAGAGTTTATATTTATAAACACCAAGGCTCAGTTTTGCACTTCACAAAAAGCAATTTGCATTTGCCAAAAATAACCTGATCCAAATACTACTCAGGAGTAAAATATGTTATTATATCTTATCCATGCATTCTGCTAGACAGCCCCAGAAAGAACACTTCTTTCTCCAATGTTGCAAAATGTTCAACTTCGCCACATTGCCAGGAAGAGAAAAGTATTTTCCATCTTTAATACCATAAATAGTTTGTTTTTCAAACTGGTTCCAGGAAAAAGGGTGGTGGAATATTACATATCTGAACTCCTGACTAATGCCAAATATGCTGAAACATTTTCCAAAGAAAACATGTCGTAAGCATTAAGTCTTATTAGACCTCACATTTTGGTGAAGTATTCTTAAGATCTGGGGACTAAGCATTCTTAAAAAAAAAAAAAAATTACAGCTTTCCTTCTGAATATTGCTCTGCTCAAAGACAACCGTCAAGAATCCTCACTCGAGTATTTTCAATAATAACTTCAGTAATATTCACAAAAGCAAGGATTTCTTCTGCTGCCCGGGGAGTGCTGGCTTTGAGAGAGTTGAGAAAGGACTTATAGAATCTTGGTTTTTTTTTTTTTTAGGACAAGGTCTTGTTCTATTTTCCAGGCTATGGGTGCAGTGGCATAATCACAGCTCACTGCAGCCTCATCCTGGGCTCAAGCAATCCTCCCACCTCAGTCTCTTGAGTAGCTGGGACTACAGACATGCATCGCCATGCCATTTTTACAAAAAGTAAAGTTTTTGTTTGTTTGTTTGTTTGTTTACTTTTTGTAGTGATGGGGTCTCACTATGTTGCCCAGGCTGGAAGAATCTTGCTTTGAAAGGAAGACAATTTTTTTGTGGCTGCAATCCAGTTCAGTGCAACATGTATACTAGCTAGACTAGACTAAGGGTTGTCATCTGATTGAACACCAAGACTGACCTGGTAACCCTGACATAGAGGTGCAGCCAAAGACCCTCTCTCTATTTCCTATGGGCACTTCCAACAAAGAGAAGGGCATGGGGCTGAGTGGTTCAGGCAGTGAAGCTTCCCTCCGGTAGTGGTGAGGGGCCAAGGAGGCAGCTTTTACACCCATTTACCTTCCTGCTTGCATCCAACCTTGTGCCCATCACAATCAACTGTGAACTAAACTGTTGTGCCTGCTTGCTTGCTTGCTTTCTTTCCTTCTTTTTCTTTCCTTCCTTCCTTCTTCTTTCTTTCTTCTTCCTTCCTTCCTTCCTTCTCTCTCTCCCTCCCTCCCTTCCTTCCTTCTTTTTTTCTTTTTTTTTTTTCAAAAGAGATAAGGTCTCACTATATTGCCCAGGCTGGTCTCGAACCCCCAGTCTCAAGCAAACCACCCCCACCTCCTTGGCCTTTCAAAGGGTTGGGATTACAGGTGTGAGAACACCACGCCCATCCCTAAATGGTTGCTCTTTTAATAATTCAGGTAATTTAAAGTAAGTCCTCCCACCAAAGAGTGAGGATCGCTGGAGTACCACTAAGGCTTGCTCCTCATTGCCTTGTGTCATGCTTCCTCGTTGGTGCTCACAAGAACCTGCCACATAGTAGATGCTCAATGGACACTTGCTAATTAAATCAACCAGTCAGCCTAATGATGTGAATGTTAAATATATTATTTGGAAGCCCACGAATGCATTTTTCAGAATCTCATTTAGAGTCAGGAAAGAAAGGCTTTTCTGGGTCGTTTTTTGCTTCACAGATGAGTTAAACATGAGTGCATCTTTAAATAAGATACATTTATGCTCACTACTTGAGGTTTATTATAGGATTCCTAGGCTCAAAGAGAGGCCTTTAGAGTCCTCATAAATATTAATGATCATAGTTAAGACTGTCATTGAGCCAAAACTCAGTGATATTAGTTATATCAGTAATATATTTTAATAATGTACGTAGTATTATAATTTTTAAAAGTTATGTAGCAGTTAGACCTTAGGGTTAGACTTAGAAAGAACTGGGTTCAAGTCCAGGGTCTGTCACTGAGTGACTCTGGACACTTTATTTTAATCTCTGCAAACTTATTTCCTTTATTGTAAAATGAGAATAACAATAATATCTGCTTACAATAATAGTATTTACAACAACTGGGTTGTTGTAAGGATTAAATAACATACTGCTTTTTAAGTGCTAAACTTATTATAAAGTTAACTATAATTCTATAATTATTATTAAAGCTGAACTGTGGGCCAGACACGGGGGCTCACACCTGTAGTCCCAGCACTTTGGGAGGCTGAGGTGGGAGGATCGCTTGAGGCCAACAGTTCGTGACCAGCCTGGCCAACATAGTGAAACCTGCATCTCTACTGAAAAAAAAAAAAATTAGCTGGATGTGGTGGCACATGCCTGTAATCTCCACTACTCAGGAGACTAAGAAGCGCTTGAACCCAGGAGGTGGAGATTACAGTGAGCTGAGATCATGCTCCACTGTCCTACAGCTTGGGCGACAGGGCAAGACTCTGTCTCAAAAACAAAAACACACAAAATAAAGCTGAACTGTGGATATGATCTATTTTGGGGGGCTTTTTTTTTTTTTGAAGCAACATCTCGTTCTGTCATCCAGGCTGGAATGCCCATGGCTCACTGTAGCCTTGAACTCCTGGGCTCAAGCAGTTCTCCTACCTCAGCCTCCCAACTAGCTGAGACTACAGGCATGTACCACCACACCGAGTAATTTTTTTTTTTGAGATGGAGTTTCACTCTTGTTGCCCAGGCTGGAGTGCAATGGCACGATCTTGGCTCACCTCAACCTCTGCCTCCTGAGTTCAGATGATTCTCCTCCCTCAGCCTCCCGAGTAGCTGGGATTACAGGCGCCCACCACCACGCCCGGTTAATTTTGTATTTTTAGTAGAGACGGGGTTTCTCCATGTTGGTCAGGCTTGTCTCAAACTCCCGACCTCAGGTGATCTGCCCATCTCAGCCTCCCAAAGTGCTGGGATGACAGGTTTGAGCCACCGTGCCCAGCCTAAACCAGTTTTTTTAATAGAGATGGGGTCTTGCTATGATGCCTAAGCTTGTCTCAAAGTCCTGGGCTCAATTGATCCTCCCACCCCAGCCTCCCAAAGCACTGGGATTACAGGCATTAGCCACCACACCTGGCCAATATGATCTATTTTGACATGACATTGTTTACAAATGTTCTATATTATATATATCAACATGTATATTATATTACAAATACTATTATGTATTATAAATAACATAACAAAAAATACAATAAAAAATCAAGTGCTAAACTTAGTACTTGACACAGAGCAAGTGCTCATTAAATGTGTTCCAAGGAAAATAATGATTTAATGCAGTGGGTTTCTTCCCCTTCTTTGTCCTTCGTTCCCACAATAATTCTAGAACATTTTTTCCTTTTTATTCTTAATAAAATAGTAACCCTTTTCATGTGAACATAATTACCTCTGTTCCTCGGAGGTCCTTAGGAAAATAGACATCTTCGGTCATTTGAACACTTAGGCCAAAATCCACCAAAACAGCTTTTGTGGACATGAAAACAATGTTGCTAGCTAAAATGAGAGGAAATATTTTTAAGATAAAATTTTTTATATACCCATAAGTCAAATGAAAACATTATCTAAAACAATAATGAATCTCCAATCAGAAAAGACTGAAATGCTTCCTCTAGTGAGATGGTTGTATTATATTCAAAAGAGGAGAATGAATCTCAGAGTTTAGGTGAAAATCACTTTGGATCCATCAAGAATTCAGCCAATGTGGGTATGAATGATTGTAGCCATTAATAATGTTCAAGAACTTGAATTTCAAACTCTAAGACATAAGCATACTGTTGTCAAGCCACTTTTCTAAAACAGAAAAGTAAAATACCCATCTTTTTTCCCAGTGAAAGTTGTGCCACTCTAATTTAGTACTGGCTGTTAAAGGTTTACCTATTTCCTCATCATATCAGACTCCTAGAAAACAGTTATTAAAGGTGTGTTTAATGGATTATTGTTACATTGGTATAAAAAATGAAAAAGGTATTTGTTACTCAAAAATACTTGTCTCTGTGTTTGCATGTTTTTAAGTAAATTGCTTTTTTTTTTTTTTTTGAGACGGAGTTTTGCTCTTGTCACCCAAGCTGGAGAGCAATGGCGCCATCTCAGCTCACTGCAACCTCCGCCTCCCAGATTCAAATGATTCTCCGGCCTCAGCCTCCCAAGTAGCTGGGATTACCAGCACCCACCACCATGCCCAGCTATTTTTTTTTTTTTCTATTTTTAGTAGAGACGGGGTTTCACCACATTGGCCAGGCTGGTCTCCAATTCCTGACCTCAGGTGATCCACTTGCCACAGCATCCCAAAGTGCTGAGATTACAGGTGTGAGCCACTGTGCCCAGCCTAAATTGCAATTTTAAAAGCCTTTTTAACAGAGCAGTACCTAATAGGTATGTAGCTATAACCTTTCAACAACTGTTGAAAGTAATCTTTCCTTATGACTTTGAAAGCTCTAGTAACCCCGCATGATTCTAAGATATGTCTCTGGAGAAGGAAGACAGACGGTGCTCTCAGGGAGCTTTCCACCCTCCATGGAGGGTCTTCAGATTACAGGAAGGAGCTTGTTTGTCTCCTGAATAACTAGTCTCTTTGAGCCAAAAAGGTATACGTCCAAAGATACTTACGTTTAATATCATGATGGATCACTTTCTTTGAGTGTAGAAAATCGAGTCCCTTGAGAACATGCTTTGTCACCCAAATAATTTCAAATTCTCTCATTGGTCCACAGCTCTCCAGTTTCTCCAGAACAGACCCTCCCTCGCCTGCTTCCATAAAGAGATGGACAGTTTCACCCCACAGGACTGCGCCATACAGCTCTGCGATGTTCTCGTGCCGGAAGCAAGCCTGGATTTCCACATCAGATGGCTTAAATTGATCTACTGGGATCTAGAACACAAAAATACGAGCGAGATTCTAAATAACCCCAAAGTCATCTTAAAAATATAAAATATAGGTCAATGCAAAAAACAAAAGGCAAATAAATGCCCTCAAGAATACTCTGCCCTGTGTGAAAATGGACTGCCCAGTTACACTAATGTTCACCTCAGATCTGCCTTTAACTATGTTAGTCAGCTTTAAGTATAAAATTCAGAACAAGAAAATAAAAAACAAAATAATGAGTTACTCTTTTCATTTAGAAGTCAGAAATCTATCCAAAGTTTTAAAATTATGAATGAATCAAAAAAGAGAGAATTTCCCACCTATTAGACAACAGTATCTATGGTACCTTGAGTTTAGGTTGTATTTTCAATATTTTAGTTGGTTGTGAGATAATATGAAGTGTTTGTTGCCACAGTTCATACTCTATTATAGCAATGTATTTAAAATAAGCACTGAGGCTGGGCAGTGGCTCATGCCTGTAATCCCAACACTTTGGGAGGCCAACACAGGCAGATCACTTGCGGCTAGGAGTTCGAGACCAGCCTGGCCAACATGTCGAAACCCCATTACTACAAAAAATACAAAAATTTGCCAGGCATTGGTTGTGCATGCCTGTAGTCCCAGCTACTCTCTTATTACAATAAGAGAAACCAAGACATAATATTTGGCAATTATTTATTTTATTTTTTGTTAAATCAAAAGTGAGTGTATTTTATTTTGTTATACTTTTGAAAATTTAATTAAAGTA
Organism: Gorilla gorilla gorilla; assembly: GCF_029281585.2. NCBI lineage: Eukaryota > Metazoa > Chordata > Mammalia > Primates > Hominidae > Gorilla > Gorilla gorilla. The sequence goes on from NC_073232.2 coordinate 88,649,915, forward strand.
AAACAGACATACAAAAAAGTGTAAAAATGATGGGTCCAACTCAGTGAATTATCAACTGAACGTACAAATGTAACCCCCATCTAAATCAAAATGAAAAACCATGTCAGGCCAGGCATGGGGGTGAGTGCCTGTAATCCCAGGTACTTGGGAGGCTGAGGCAGAAGAATCGCTTGAACCTGGGAGACAGAGGTTGAGGTGAGCCAGGATTGCGCCACTACACTCCAGCCTGGGCGACAGAGCTGGACTCCGTCTCAAAAAGAAAAACAAACCAGAAAAAACACACAGATGTCTACTAGCATTCAAGAAGCCCCCCTCTTGGCCCCTTCTAGTCGCTACTCTCCAAGGGTACCCACCATCCTGACATCCAGTAGCACAGATTTTGTTTTGCCTGTTTTGGTCCTTTATATAAATAGAATCTCATACAGTAGATCCCATTTCGTGTCTGGCTATTTGGGCTCAACATAATGGTTATGAGGTTAATCCACATTATTATAGTTGTAAATCATTTATTCATTTTACTATCCAGAATTTCACTAAGTAAATATATCCCATTTCAGCATTTTGGAAGTTTCTAGTTTGGGACCCTTACAAATAGCGCAGATATGAACATGCTAGCACATAGCTTTTAGCTTTTGGTGGCCACGTGGACAGGTCTCTGTGGAGTGAGTGTACCTACAGGAGAGGAATTGTTGAGTCATAGGGGGTGTGAATGCTCAACTTATGTAGATACAGTTTTCCAAAGTAGTGGCACCTTGGCAGTTATTGTTTAATAAGAAGGGATAAGGGCAGGGCGCGGTGGCTCATGCCTGTAATCCCAGCACTTTGGAAGGCTAGGCAGGTGGATCACTTGTAGTCAGGAGTTCGAGACCAGCCTGGCCAACATGGTGAAACCCCATCTCTACTAAAAATACAAAAAATTAGCTGGGCATGGTGGCGGGTGCCTGTAATCCCAGTTACTCGGGAAGCTGATGCAGGAGAATCGTTTGAACCCAGGAGGTAGAGGTTGCAGTGAGCCGAGACCCCGACACTGCACTCCAGCCTGGACAACAGAGCAAGACTCTGTTTCAAATAATAATAATAATGATAATAATAATAAATTTGGGATAGGGTCTTTTCAATCATTGATGTATTTAAATTCAGCCATTTAAATCTGCCTTCCTGAAAAGGCTACCTCCTTCCCAGTTTCTGCCTCTGCCTGGCCCCCTCTGCAGTGGGCGGAATGAAAGGAGAAGCACATAGAATTGCTCCTACTTTGCAGGATGGCTCTTCTCTACTTCTCTCCAAGAGTGATGATGTTATTTATCCAAATCAGTGCTTTAAAAACCAGCACTTATCCTTGCAATCATCTAGATTAAAATCAACTATGCACCTAAACAGAGATTTTAGGGCTGAATGGCCCCAAGTAGCCAATAAATTCAGAAAAACAAATGCTTTGAGGCAGTGCACCCTCAGATAAGACCCAATCAAAGGATAAAAACCTTTGGTTAATGCAAATGGACAAAAAAACAAAAGCCAGAATGCCAAACACACAGTGTGGGTTATCTAGGTAGAAAACACATACCAGTTTACACGCCATTCTTTTCTTCGTCTTTATATCTTGTGCCAAGTATACCTTTCCAAAGGCGCCCCGAGGAATAAAATCAGAACCAATATTCCTGTAAGTCAGCTTCCAAGGGATCAGGAGAACATCGGAATCTATTTGGTAACGTCCATTTTGGGGAGTGATGACCTACAACAAAATAAAAATGTGAGACGGTGAGAACTTCAGTCAAGCTGGCTTTTTCTGAGACCCACCTATTAGGAAGCTGGTTATTTTAGCAGCATTCTGATACACAGTTATGAAATTAATGTCACTGTGCTTAATCCTACCAACTGTACAGAGACTATATTTAGAGCTTGAGGAAGTCAGAGAGAGCATGTAACAGACACAGGTGCCTGGTCAGACCTGGTCATATTTCCACCTACTCATGAGTAATTAATTGCCAAATAGAACTTTAAAAATTATTTATCTAAAAAAGCATGACTACGGCAACCAAAAGGCTGAAAATAAAGATTGCGTAAATATAAACCGTGCCTGCAGGTTGACTTGTTTCTATTACAATGTGCGAACCTGTTAGTCCACATAGCTATTACTCACACATGACGCATACAGAGAAAGAACATCAAAATTAACTGATGATCATGGAAGATTTTGGAAAACCACAGCGTATGTCAGAGCTATGAGTTGACAATGCTATGTAAATTAAGTGAGGGCAGAATTACTTCGCATCTACTTGCTCACTTAATATCTATCGCATGCATTGTATCTATTGCGTGCAAAATAGGTGCTAGGCACTGTGTTTGGTGCTGCCTAGGCAGCCACAAACAAGAGATGGCTGATCCCTGACCTCCCAGGGTTCATGAGCAAGCCAACTCTTAGAACTAGAAGTTTTGAAACTAGTTGATTCAAAAATTGAGAGACAGCTGGGAGCAGTGGATAACGCCTGTAATACTAGCATACTGGGAGACTGAGGCAGGAGGATATCTTGAGGCCAGGAGTTCAAGACCAGCCTAGGCAACATAGCGAGACTTCATTTCTACAGAAAAAAATAAAAACACAATATAAATTTCAAAATAATAAAACAAAAATTAAGAGGTCAGAATACTGACAGCAATGTGGGTTTCAAGGGCACATGCATTTGTCAAAAGTTGTAAAATTGGACATTTAACATCTGTGTATTTGACTATATATAAAATATATTTCAATTTTTAAAGAGGAAAAAATTAGAAGAGAAAATAATTATAATTAAAATTAAAACAAAATAATATGGTAGTTCATGGGAAATGCAATCTGGAACGCATGCCCGTAACATGTCCAAAGTGTTCTTTCAAGGGATAAATCGCCTCAGTACCAGTTTCTCCTCAACGTAATCAGTAATATTATGGCTTCTGATTCTGAATTCAGGAGTTATGAAACTTCTTCTTTTTTTTTTTTTTTTTTGAGATGGAGTCTTGCTCTGTTGCCTAGGCTGGAGTGCAATGGCACAATCTTGGCTCAATGCAACCTCTGCCTCCTGGGTTCAAGGGATTCTCTCATCTCAGCCTCCTGAGTAGCTGGGATTATAGGTACGCACCACCACGCCTGGCTAAATTTTGTATTTTTAGTAGAGATGGGGTTTTACCATGTTGGCCAGGCTGGTCTCAAACTCCTGACCTCAAGTGAGCCACCTGCCCCAGCCTCCTATAGTTCTGGGATTACAGGCGTGAGCCACGGCGCCTGGCTCAGGAATTGTGAAACTATTAAAGGACCTTAACTTATTTCAAGTAACAGAAGAAGCTGAACAACTAGGTGCAGTGGCTCACGCCTATAATCCCAGCACTTTGGGAGGCTAAGGTGGGAAGACTGCTTCAGGCCAGGAGTTCAAGACCAGTCTGGGTGACACAGTGAGACCCCATTTCTATTTTGTTTAAAATTTAAAAGAGGCAGCAGCAGCCACTGAAGGGAATGTGACAAATCCCCAGATCTACCACATGGGAAGAGAATGAACTCCTGATTCATCTGCAGATGCGTGGGACTTCTTACTTGGGACACGGCTACAGAAATAGTTCTAGTAACTGTAAGGGCCATTCAGTCAGCTCCACCACTGCTAATTTTAGCTACACATCCCACAAACAGATGTGTTCACTATTAGTCAGGGAATAAAGCAGAGACTAACTCTAATGCTTAGAAATATGAAGTCATTAAATTTAGAAACTATTTACTGGGTGCTTCTGCTGTGTGAGACCCTGTGCAGGGCCCTAGAGCTAACATGAATAAGTGCAGACGGCGGTCTTGCCTTGTTTGAAAGATGACCTGTATGTTGCCTCTGGTTGCTGGAGGCCTCTTTTGCAGCATGCTGAGAACATGATAGATTTAGGCCCTTTTCACACTTAGACAGAACCCTACTCACGACACTCAAGAGCACTTGCTGATTTTCCCTTTCTTGTCATTAAATATTTACAGGCCTGATTTCACCGCACCCTCCAGTGAACCATCTCTGTGTTTAACTCATCTTCATGAAAGTTTTACCAACCTAAATTTGTTATAACTCAATTTAGGTTTTTTTGTTTGTTTTTGTTTTTATTTGGAGATGGAGTCTCGCCCTGTCACCCAGGCTTGAGTGCAGTGGCTGGAGTGGAGTGGCAGATCTTGGCTCACTGCAACCTCTGCCTCCCAGGCTCAAGCCATTCTTGTGCCTCAGCCTCCCAAGTAGCTGGGATTACAGGCACGTGCCACCACACCCAGCTAATTTTTGTATTTTTAGTAGAAATGGGGTTTCACCATGTTGGCCAGGCTGGTCTGAAACTCCTGACCTCAAGTGATCCACCCGCCTCGGCCTCCCAAAATGCTGGGATTACAGGTGTGAGCCACCTGTGCCTGGCCTATAACCCACCTTGAACCAGTGTCCTCTTATTCTGTCCAAGAGGACAAAAGATAATTTCAGCCATTTGTTGAGTTCTAAGTACAGCAATGTGCTCAGTACTTTAATACATTATCTCATCGAAGTCTACAGCAATAGTCTGAGCTTAACTACTATTTTTATCTCCATTTCACAGATGAGGAAACTGACTTCAAGAGGTTAAGGAACATGCTAGTTAGTGCTGGCATTAGGATTTGAACTCAGATCTGTCTGACTCCAAAGCATACCTCCTAGTCTGGGTAAGAGCCTTGTATATTCCAGAAGGCCATAATTAAAGCTGAGCTAAGATGAAAACCCAGTTATTAAATGCCGGGTTATAAAAATAACTCAGTTATTTGTGTGTTTACATATTTTCTGAGCATACCTTAGCCTTCTCCTCTGTAGATCAAATAATGCAAGTTCCTTCACCCCCATTCACCCCTATTTTATAGCTTCCCAGATTCTGGGGACCAGCTTTCAATGCCTATGAGTTCTCCTAGGCTCTTTTCATGATGGGCCCTGAATTTCCAGTGTAATGTGCAAGTCCCGACCAGTTTGTAGTTCTGCAAATGCCTGGTTCTTCCCCTAGCCCCGGATCCCCTGTATTTAATTTAATTTAATTTTATTTTATTTTATTGTGATGGAGTTTCGTTCTTGTTGCCCAGGCTGGAGTGCAATGGGGCGATCTCAGCTCATCGCAACCTCTGCCTCCTGAGTTCAAGCGATTCTCCTGTCTCAGCCTCCCAAGGTGCTGGGATTACAGGCCTGTGCCACCACGCCCAGCTAATTTTGTATTTTTAGTAGAGATGGGGTTTCTCCATGTTGGTCAGGCTGGTCTCGAACCCTGTATTTCAATTTTAGATGGGTATTTTTCTTCTTTCTAGGGGCCCGTGTAAATTTTTTTTTTTTTTAAGACAGGGTCTTGCTCTGTCACCTAGGCTGGAGTGCAGTGGCCCCATCACAGCTCACTGCAGCTTCAACCTCCCAGACTCAAGCGATCCTCCCATCTCGGCCTCCCAAGTAGCTGGGACTACACGTGTGTGCCACCTCACCTGGCTGACTTTTTTATTTTTTGTGGAGATGGGGGTCTCACTATGTTGCCCAGGCTGGTCCCAAACTCGGGCTCAAGTGATCCTCTGGCCTCAGCCTCCCAAAGTGCTGGGATTACAGGCATGAGCCACCACACCCAGCGCTATCAAACCATCTTAGGGAACTCTATGCTGCTTATCTCTGCCAGTTCTTCAACTTACCAAAATCACCTCTAAGGGCAGGCATTATAAGCACACTTTCTATTTCCTCATCCAGATCACTGTCATTTATACTAAACAACACTGGGCCAAGAAGCAGCATATTGAGAAAATTTTTTAAGTATTATAGTAAGAATAAATTCCACAAGTGACCGGTGTGATATGCTACTATGAAACAGACATGGTATTGATCTATATTCATGCAGGCATATTATCTAGCACAAAGGCCAAGCTAGCTCTGTCCTACTCTGCTGATCACAACAAATGGATCCTCACATTCAAAATATGGCTCTAAGATAGACACTAATACAAGCTTGAGTTCACAGGGTCCTGCCCAGATGATGAGAGAGTTAATAGTACAATTCATGAGAAGTCATGCACACAGTTGGAAATGCATGTGAAAGAAGAGAGAAGATCTGGGGAACATGCAATTTAAAAAATTTTGGAAGGACTGTCATAAGGAAGAGGTGTAACAATTGTATACAACAGTAACTCCCACAATGCCTGGAGTTCATTTAACACTCACTATGTGTAACCAGGTCACATGTATTCATTAATTGCTCCAAATATCAACTCTATGGAGTGTCATGATGTTATCCATTTTATGGATGAGTAAACTGAGGCAAAGACAGGTGAAATGACCAGCCCAGGGTCACACAGCTAATCCATTTCAGAGCTGAACTACACAACCCAGGTACTTTAATTCAGGACCCATCGTCTTCACCACTGCTCATCATATGCACTTTTTTTAATGGCCAATAAGTAGGGCTTGCACTAAACGGTCAGAGATGAATTTTGGTTCTATATAAGGAAGATAACTTTCTTACAGTCAGGACTGGACAAATAGGAAACTTTGTGTCCCAGTGTGTAATGAGCTCCTTGTCACAGTAGATTTTCAAGAACATACCAAAATGTTCTACCAATTATTGGAGATGATGAACAGGGTGATTTGAGTACTAGACAGAGGGCTGGACTCAAGTATCTTAAAGGCTTTTTCAACTCTGAGAAGCCATGACTCCATGACTAACCCCTAAGGAACATCTTCAGCTCTCACACTTATAAAGTTGTAAAAAACGGGTGAAGGTTTTGGGGTCCTTCAGTCCCCATAAAACCACCAAAGAGTTGAGTGTTTGGAACCTATTTTAGATTATTTGTTCCCAGACCAGGTTATGAATCAGCGTAGATGATAAATAACATGCAGCACTCTTACCCAAAGCAATTCCCAGGTTAGTCTCCCAAAGCTTCTTCCCCAGGTCTTGCTGGATGTTGGTGGGATCTTTAACTAATATTATTTTTAGTCAAATCACACACACAATCACTGAACATGCCTGTTCTTCAGGATGCTTTTGTAATTCCTGGTTCTGCACCCTGTCTAAATAACTCAATGGTGTTGTGGTTGTTGGCTGCCTGAATACATCAGGTCTCCATGTCTCTGGACCTCTGCACATGCTGTTTTCTCCACCTGGACCCTGTCCACTTCATCTAGCTGACTCCAACTCAACACTTCAGACCTCGGCTTAGGCATCAATCCTTCTTGGAAGGCTGTGCTGACATTCTCCTTCCTTCTACCACACTCATGGCTATGCAAAGTATCCTGCCTGTGCACTGCCAGAGCAAACAGCATGCACATGTGCTGGGAAGCAGCACACTCTACTATAACTGCCTATTCAACTGCATCCTGCATGCACCAGGCAGCAAGCTCCCAGAGGCACAGACTGTTCGATACTATCTCTAGCACCCGACGCACTGCAGATGTCCAAGCTGTGTCTAGCAAATGAATAGGTAAATACTTGAATGAAAGTTTCCCCATCCCTATGTAGATACATCACATAGATGGATTTTACCTAGGAACCAATCAGCTGCTATTTTCCTAAAGCCAAGAGTTAGAGAGCAGCAAATGAAGCCCAGTGACTAAAGTTCTGATAGGGTAGTGAGTGGAAGATGATGGGAACAGAAAGATCTTGAACACTGGGTGGTTCCAATGTTCCACGTGAGGATGAAAGGGAGCCGAAAGCAAGCCTTGCCTCCCTCACTACTGTCTTGAAGTGACTACGATCAGAGATGACAGTCCCAATTCCTAGGCTATCATTTATGAAGCATGGAGCTCTGGTGGGTTACCTAGCAGGCAGAGCAATGTAGTCCATCTTTAATGTGAGTGGCAGGGAAGTCAACCGCAGCCCCCCAGAGCCATCGACCACTGGGTCGATTTGCCTAGCGAGGCCATGTCTAAGATCCAATGGATTTTAAGGTCCTCCTCTTATTCTGTTCTGTTTTTTAGTCTTCTTGTTTTATATGTTATATTCTTGATCATTTTAAAATAAAAATCTTTTTAAAGTTTTTCAAGATCCCTGCCTTTACTTATGTATTTGTTTATTCTTAAAATTTTTCCTGGCCAGGCACGGTGGCTCACGCCTATAATCCCCACACTTTGAAAGGCCAAAGCAGGTGGATCACCTGAGGTCAGGAGTTCGAAACCAGCCTGGCCAACATGGTGAAAACCCGTCTCTACTAAAAATACAAAAATTAGCCAGGTATGGTGGCAGGGGCCTGTAATCCCAGCAACTCAGGAGGCAGAGGCAGAGGAATTGCTTGAACCCATGAGGCAGAGATTGCAGTGAGCCAAGATTGCGCCACTGCACTCCAGCCTGGGTGAAAGAGCGAGACTCTGTCTCAAAAAAAAAAAAAAAAAAAAAAAAAAGAATTCTCCTTAATTATGTACTTGTTCTTTAAAAGAGCACAGGACCCACAGCAGGTAATGACAACATTTTACTCAAACCCTTTGCTGATACAATTTTATCCTCATCTTAATGTCTTAGTCTCTCTTCTTTTTAGGATTAACTTTTCTGGTCCCATTCCTAAAAGACTTCAGAATGTTGCTTCTTTGTATTTCTTCTAAATTTCCTGAATTCCTTTCTGTACATTCCCAGATAGGCCACGGAATAAGCAAACATACCTAAGTCTTTGCATATTTACAAGCAAGAATACTTTGGTTTTTTTCCTGCATATTTTCATTTAAAATACTCATTTTTATAGAAGGAGCGGGATTTAAAAAAAATTTAATTCCCATTTTAACAAATAAATACGTTAAAAATGAGAGAAATACACAAACAATTATATTTCTTGGTATAGACATATATATAACTTTGAACCCAAGTTCTCCAACTCTGCTTTATTTGGGAAAATCAGATATGGCTTCTAGTTCAAATGATTATTTCTCATTTATAAAAGGAAGAAATATCTTCTGAAGGTAAAGTACTTAGTCGACTATTAAATAGAGCTCGATAGAGCCAGACCAAAGCAGTCACACAACAATGCAAAATATTATCTTGCTCCATTGTGAGCTATGGTTGAGTATGACTGGCTTCTGACAAAACAATTCACTACATACCTGACCTAAATTACTCTGTTGTTTTTAATTAAATGAATGTGGTATGCAAAAAAACAAAATAATTAAGTACTTTTTCTGGACTCCGCACTCATTCAGCACCGACTTTCCCCCAACATTAGCCATTTTGCCATTTAGATACACCAAAAGAAAGGGCGTCACTTTCATCAATAAGCATGTTTTGCAAGCTACCACCTACTCCTTTGCAAATTATTCTTTTTAAAAATATTAGGTTACCTTTAGCCAGCACCTATGTTCACCTCTGACATACTAAAAGCCTGACAAAATCCCAGGCACACCTAAACACATCACCTGATCTACTATTATGGCAACAAAATGTTGCCACAATATTTTGCATGATTTGCATACTTGCGATGATTAAGCAAATATATCACTTGCCATTCATACTTTGCCAATGAAAGAGAGTGAATCTGTGGATAGCTATTTACTGCCTACATACTACATTTTTGCAAGAAATGAATTAATAACATTTCAAGATGTGACAAGAAAGGAACAAATAATTCAGCCTTCAAGATTAATTAGTGACAAAGTGTTTATTCCCCTCTCAGACGAAGGAGTCTCATTAAGCCTTTCTTTTCTGCATAACTGATGAATAAACTTTTTAGTGAATTGTTAAATTAAAATACATTCTTCTTTGTTGTTGTTGTTGAGACAGAGTCTCACTCAGTCACACAGGCTGGAGTGCAGTGGTGTGATCTCGGCTCATCACAACCTCCACCTCCCAGGTTCAAGGGATTCTCGTGCCTCAGCCTCCCAGGTAGCTGGAATTACAGGCACCCGCCACCACGCCAGGCTAATTTTGTATTTTTAATAGAGACGGGGTTTCACCATGTTGGCCAGACTGGTCTCTAATTGCTGACCTCAAGTGATCCACCCACCTCGGCCTCTCCAAGTGTGGGGATTACAGGCGTGAGCCCCTGCGCCCGGCCAAAATACATTCTTCTTAATTACCTATTTGTAGAAATGCTACTAAAATATGATCAAGAATCTTTAAATAGAAATTTTAATGAAGACTTTTTTTTTTTGCATCTTTAACATGGAAGTACTTCTTACTGATGATTACATTTTTTAAAATCATGCCTGCCAGCCCGTCTAAACCAAATTCAAACACCACTCTGCATTAAATGAAGCTGCAGTAGGAAAGCTGAGCACATAGCACCCAACTGATCGGAAAGAAACGTACCATGTTTAATAAAATTCCAGATTCCTGTGGTCGTTGTCCATAAAAATGCTTTGCAGTGTTGGATATATGGTTTGCAAAAGCAAGCAAATCCTCCACAGTTCCATATCTGACTGATGACAACCATGGTACCTCTTGGCCACTAAGCAGCAGAGACTTAGAACGCTCATCGTTTTGATTGCTGTCTTGACACATGGTCATTAGACTGGGTTCATAAACTGCTGGCTCTTCACTTGCATAAAGATTTTCCATAATGTCTATTACATCAGACACATTTAAATGTTTAATTAATAAATCAATCTCTTCTTTATTGTCACTTCCAGTGCTCATGTACTCCATTACTGTTGCTCTTTCCGGAGAGTCTAGGAAAGAAAACACAAATGCTTAGTTTACGATATTTGTATTTGCATTCAAGACCAATGGGAAACTGACATACAAGGATTGGCAACAGGATTTTATATGCTTTTGTTCAGAAAACGAGGGTTCTGTGTCAACTGTGTGTATGAATTCAAGTTGACAGTGCAGAGTTGAAAGGGACCTAAGATAACCTTTAGTCCAGCTCACTTTGCAGAGGGAAACCTGAGATCCAGAGAGCTTACTCTTACTCACAGAGTCAGTGGTATCAGCTACAGGCACTGAAAACAAACTTTCACTAAACATACACACGAATCAAGAGCAGCTCAGAAATCTTTGAAGACCTTAGGCTACCGGCTCTTTAGGGCTTCCAACCTTACACAACCCAGCTATTCCCCCAAAGTGGCACCCTCCCTGCAAGAATCGCTATGGCTTTTTTATGCCTCTGGTGACTTTAAAGAAAAATAACCTCTTCACTAAATGCAGGAGCTAACTTGGCAAATAAAACTCAGGCCCTGAAAGCCAGAAGCTGGAAAAATGGATTTCAATCTACACAAATTTGATGGTAATAGGTCAAGTTTCAGGAATGATTCTTATGCAAATGAGTTAAACAGCTAATTGGAAGGATGACAGGAAACCTTGTTCTCCCAGTGATGAGTATGAGAAAGATGATGTTACATTTAACCTATGATTCAGCTGTCCTCCCTTAGGACCAGAATTCTTTAATAGTGCAAAGCAAACATCTTGAGGGTCCCAGAAGATTAATATCTACATAAATGGCCTTCTAGAAGCTGTGAGTAGTAGAAAGAAGCCAGGAAAGTCAAATTTATCATAAGCAAGGCCAAGTGACTATATTAACCAAAATTGCATTTCAGCTCTTATATACAAATCAGCTGCCACACTTGGAGATCTGTAGATGAGAAAAAGAAAGTAAAGCAAGGGTAAAAACTGACGTTGTTACTCAGGATTTTAGAACAACTCTGTTCTGAAGGAGAAAAGACAAAAGGCTCTAAGAGATCTAAGAGAATTTCAAGGCACATTGGTTTACTTAAATCACCGATTGCACTCCCAAAAGCATAGCCTCTTTCTGAAAGGTATTTCAAGTTCTGAGAAGCACAAGCCTTTAACACACAGGACACTCAGGGCTAAAGCCACGCACCTCTGATCAATCTGGAGCTTCATTTCAAAGCTCCAGGAAATGCTCCACTGCAGAGCCACCTGCACGCATGACCCAGCCATCTGCCTCTCAGCGAATTTCATTTGACAAAAGAACCATGCAATTTAGTGTCATCATTCACTTACTTGATGGTCATTTTCTGACGTATGAATTGTGTCTGAGGAAAGCAGTTTAGCATCCTGCAATCCAACATTCCTCTGGTCTCAGACTGCTTGGAGTCAAATCTCATTGCCTCCCCCCACACTCCCATTTACTGCTTGCATGACGTTGAGCAAGTAACGTAACCTCTCTCGACCTCAATTTTCCCCATCTGTAAAATGGAAGTAATAACAGCACCTACCTCATGAGGTGGTCGTGAGGATTAACAGAGTTCAAGCTCATAAAGTGCTCAGTGCAGTGTCAGGGGCATGGTAAATAAGCTGTGTCATTTTTAGCTGCTTTGTATGCATGAGTGAGAAAAGTACTGAGTCAGACTCCTGGCTTTGCAGATACTGCGTTAGCTTCCTTTCTTATCTGCAAACGAGATGTGGCTACCTATTCCCCTGGCTTCTTCGCGGTAAGAAGATTGCATCTAAAACAAGACATAAAGAGAGAGAAAAAAAAGGCAGAAACCTATGAAATGCTTTCATGGCTGTTATCACCACCGTGAAATCTAGAGTGAGGGGGCAGCTTCCCCTCCTGAGATCTTGTACATCTTTGAGGGAGATTGTGATTCAGGTTCTTGGAGTCTACTGAGTTAGGAGTGGAACTTCTTAGATTAATGGAGGAACATTTGACTTCGGTTTTACTGAGCCGTTTAGTTGCAGTTTCTGCTTGTCGAATTTACTGGAAACACAGAAGTTAAAAAAAAAAAACAGCCTAATTTAGGGCCTCAGGGGTTGAAAGGATCCAAGTCTCCTGGACTTATTTATCAAACAGATGATTTGACAGAAAAAAAAAAGTTCTCAGTACTAACATGACTCAAGAAAGAAAGAGGAAAAAAGTCCACACAGTTCAAATTCACTCTGCTGATCTGGGAAGACAAATTTTAGAGGTTTTTTTTTTTTTTTTTTTTTAAAGTAGTAGTGGTATTCTTTTTATTCTTTATTCTTTTATTTTTTTAATTGGGGGGTTTTCCTGTGAGGACTGGAGATTCTAAAAGACAAATCCTAAAAGAGCTGTAACACAAGATGTTAGTTTTTAAACCCTGCAGAAAAGTCTCAGGCATTTATATGTAAAACCCAAGAGCTTGAACACACACAACCACACCCCTAAACTGTGAGTTGCCTGGAAAGGGGAGAGGGAGGGAAGCAGGACCCGGGAGGTGGAGGAGTGTCTGACGCTGAGACTTTTCTCAGTGCCTGCATTAATTCCTTAGCAACACAGGGCCCCTGTCACGCAAATCTATGTTCCCCAGAAACCCTGCTGACCAGTTCGCCTGCTAACTGCGCCTGCAAAAAGCCTCAGCACTTTCCAGCCTTAATTAAGCACACAATATGCTAATGGTTTCTGAGTTATTCATGATCTGTGCCCATCTAGAGAAAGTTCAGATTGTGAAAGTATTCTAGTTTGGCAATAAAGACGTTTAGTATAAGATGATTTTTCCCTTGACACAGTTTACAATAAAAGTCCTCATAAAATTCCTACTTCCTAACCGAACAGAAAATTATGCCAGCTTTTGGAATTGGAGAGATGTGCAAATACAGTCAAAATTAGTTACACTGAATTATTTCAGAAATCAGCAATAAAATCACGAGGAAATTCTCTTCCTAAACATTAACATAATACTCTTGGCTGCCTCCATATACATAAACAAAATGTGAGTGTTTCCTGGCAAGTGTGAATGAAAATGGCCAGCGTAACAGCATATGCTTCTGCCTAACAAATAATGACTATTACTTGTGTTATTTCTCATTTAAAATATTTTTTTAGGCCGGGCACAGTGGCTCATGCCTGTAATCTCAGCACTTTGGGAGGCCAAGGAGGGTGCATCACCTTAGGTCAGGAGTTCAAGACCAGCCTGGCCAACATGGTGAAACCCTGTCTCTACAAAAATTAGCCGGGCGTGGCGGCGGGCGCCTGTAATCCCAGCTACTCGGGAGGCTGAGGCAAGAGAATCGCTTGAACCCGGGAGGTGGAAGTTGCAGTGAGCCGAGATCGCGCCATTGCGCTCCAGCCTGGGCGACAAGAGTGAAACTCCCTCTCAAAAAAAAATTAAAAAATTATATATACATATATACATATGTGTGCCAAAATAGTACATTTTCCCTCAGGGCACATTTCTGACTATGTTTTTGCTCTCAAAAAGCCCCGGATTATGCGTTTCAGGCGTATGGAAGGAAGGACCGACACTCTGCTTCAAAACCTCTACATGCCTCAACGTTCCCATTTGCTTTACACGACAAAGTCCTCATGGGCCGTATGCCAGACGTCCTGCACACAAACCTCAATCCGTCGCAGAGAGCTGGGGGCGTCAGCTGGAAGTGGATTACACTCTCCTTGGCACAAACGACTCAGGCCACAGGTATGTAAAGCAACTGCAAGAGCCTTTCTGTCCCTGTTTTTTATCAAGAGCAGCCTTTAATCTTGTCTTCCCAAAAGTGAAATAGACAAGCATTGCAACGTTTCTCTCTTAAAGGCAGCCGGTGGCCTTCCCCTGTTAACTATGGAGACAATCCCTAGGCGTCCTTCTCCGCCCAGAGCCAGAAAAATTTCAGAGTCCTGATCATGCACTATCGCTCGAAAACAACTTCCGTGAAAATAACTTTTTTTTTCTCCTAGTATTCTTTCTTAGACCAAAAGCCCAGCCTTCGTGTTCTGCTATGACCTCTTTAGTCATGGGATAGAGTCCGGGTTACAAACTTGAATTTAGTTCCAGCCATTCACAAGTCTCTGGGCTCCGCCAACCCACACTCCCACTCCTTTCCTCCTGGTTCTCTAAGTCAAGGGAGCCTAAAAGGCTTATAAATTATCAAAGCACCCAGCATTTGGGAGGATCGGGTCCTCCAGCCTCCGAGCTGCACTCACCGGGTCTCGGGCAGGGAGAGTGCGGCCGTCCAGGCGGCGTCGGCAGCGGGAGGCGCAGTGACAGCGGGTCCCCGCTTCCCCGCGCACTGCCCAGACCAGCACTGCCCTGGCGCTGCGGATACGGGAAGGAGGAGGAAGGGGGAGGAGTCGCGAGTCTGCACCCCGTGAGACCCTTGCGCAAGGTGCTTTCCAGCTGTGCCTGGTGCAGCCGGCGACCCGCGAGCGCAGCTGTGGGCACGCCCCCACCTCTTCCCACGCCAGAGTTTTCCCCTCTGCTGGGGGCACCCTCCATTTCTGCATGGGAATCCCCGGGGCACCCAGGCGGGACGCGACC
This sequence comes from Gorilla gorilla gorilla, assembly GCF_029281585.2. Lineage (NCBI taxonomy): Eukaryota > Metazoa > Chordata > Mammalia > Primates > Hominidae > Gorilla > Gorilla gorilla. The sequence goes on from NC_073232.2 coordinate 88,665,037, forward strand.
CGAAAGACACGCCGGAGACCCCCAACCCTGGATTACCTGCGGCCTTGGCGCTCCCACGCCGGCCGAGCGCTCCAGCCGCGGCCCCCCGAAGGTTCGGTGCGATGCTGGCTGCAGGCCTGTGGGAGCCGGGCACGCCGGGCCACTGGGATCCGGCGGCGGCAGCGGCAGAAGTAGGAGCCAGGGCGCCGGACCCCAGAGCGTGGCGCGCAGTCCAGAGCGGAGCGGACGAGTGAGACCCGCGTCGCCCGCACGCCCAGACCGCCCTGCTCTGCCCCTGACTCACGGCGTCTGAGCCTGCCCAGGGGCGGCGCAGCGGACGCCAGCCACCGCCTCCCCGACTTTTCCATTTCCCCTTTCTCTCCGTAAACAGAAAGAGACTGCCCGGTTGCAGGGTAAGCCAGAGCCCCCGCGCTGGGAAATTCCGCGTCTCCCCCCGACCCGCCACCCCGCCGCCCCTCATTTGCCCTCTGGGCGCCCGGGCGGAGCTGGAGGCGGGACTAGGGAGGAGCGGAGCGGCGCGCTGGGAGGAGCGCGGGACGTGAGCTGCGGCCCGAATCGAGAGCCTGGGACGGGGACGAGTTTTCCCCCGGGCCTGGTGACCCAAGGCGTCTTAGTGGCGGAGTTGCAAGAGGTGGTTGTGCCCTTCCCGGTCCCCAGGGAAGGTCGTATATCTTAGTGTACTCGCGCCCTCCGCGCTTCTCTGGAGTCCCAGGGACCGGCGGGAGGGCACGCTCCCGGGGGGCGGCGGGTAGGGCGGTCACCAGACCTTTTTCCGCGCGCCCCACGCTCTGGGGTGGGGACAGAGGCGCCGTGTGCCCTCCCAGCAGTGCTGCGGAAAGCCGGGGAAGCTTCGGGGCTTCTTGGAACCGCGACTGTGGGTCCGATTGCTAGTAGCACGGCCCCGCCTCGCCCAGATTTCGCTTCAAGTTCACACACAAAGAGGGCAGTGACCCGTGGTGCGCACGCACACATTCCAGCTTAGAGATTTCCAAGAGGCTGCGGCAGGGTGGGCCCGGAACCTGGTTGTTGGGCGCTCGGCTGGGAGCCTGTGCACTCCGCCAGCAGAACCTGGTTTTCTTCTTTGCAGTCTTTATTAAAATTGGTTATTTTGCGGCACCGCCTCATTGGGAAGCGTGCTTGTACTATCTCCCCGCTCCCGCCTACCGCTAACCCTCAGTCCTAGCTGCTCATCTGGGGTTTTCCTTCTTGAGTGTCAAGCTTTTACTCCAGGTGTAACCGGAAGAGAGTTCTAGAGAAAAGCGCCGCTCTCCCGAAATCCACTCTGCGGGACATTCCCAATGCCCCTCCACCCCCTCCCCCTACATTTCCCACGTATCAAGCACCCACTAGGAGCCAGGCATTCGGCTAGAGCGCGGAGAGCTAGGAACCGTGTGAGGTCGACATCCTCTCTCTCTCTCTCTCTCTCTCTCTCTCTGCCCTACGGCCCAGGAGGTGGGGTGTCCCAGGCACAACCCAGATTCAAACGCGGTCACACTCCAAGTCCACGCCCTGTTCTTCCCAGTGCCCAGGTCCGTGCTCCCTCTGCAGTTTCTAGATTGCCTCCGCGCGGTGGCGCACGCCTGTAATCCCAGCGCTTTGGAGGCCGAGGCGGGAGGATCACTTGAGGTCAGGAGTTGGAGACCAGCCTGGGCAACATAGCTACCCCGTCTCTACAAAAAATCTAAAAATTAGCCAGGCATGGTGGCTCACGCGTGTCATCCTAGCTCCTCGGAAGCTGAGGTAGGGGGATCCCTTGAGCCCAGCAGTTCGAGTCTGCCGTGAGCTATGATTGCGCCATGGCACTCCAGCCTGGGCGACAGAGCGAGGCCTTGTCTCAAATTTAAAAAATAAAACAAAAAAATTTTTGAGACTGAGTTTCGTTCTTGTTGCCCAGGCTGGGGTGCAATGGAGCGATCTGTGCTCACCACAACCTCCGCCTCCCTGGTTCAAGCGATTCTCCTGCCTCAGCCTCCCGAGTAGCTGGGATTACAGGCATGCGCCACCACGCCCGGCTAATTTTGTATTTTTAGTAGAGATGGGGTTTCTCCATGTTGGTCAGGCTGGTCTCAAACTCCCGACATCAGGTGATTCGCCCGCCTCAGCTTCCCAAAGGGCTGGGATTACAGGCGTGAGCCACCGCGGCCAACCAAAAATAAAATTTTTTTAAAAAATTTGCCTTGTACCTTCTCTAGAGCCCTCCACATTTCTGCTATGGAAAATGATTACAATACAACCCGAGGATGTATTGAGAGAATTGCTGGAGGAGATAGGTTAGTTGAGGTGACAAGCCAGGGGCTTTTTGCAGGACCTTAACTCGCAGACAACAAGCCCAGGTAGCAAATCCAGCGTCGAGGGCCGATTGACTGAATGGGCACTGTCATCCGTCAAGTTATTTTAAATACGAGAGCGATTTAATTTATATTCATTCACCTCATGAAGCAGGGCGTTTGCCATTCCCTCCAAATATCCAGGCAGTCCCTTGCACCTAGAGGAGAACCCCTTCCTGAACCCTCCGCCTTTCTGATCTTGGAGGGAGGGAAGGCAGCTTCCACCAACCCGGCAGCACTGACCCGGCAGAAGCAGCCTGGGCCGGGGTTGGGGAGGAGAAGCCCCGCTCGCTTGCGCGCCGGATGGGTGGAATTTGGCACTGGCTCAAGCGGGTTATCCCAGTCTCAGCTGAAGCCGAAGTTATCAGTACACTTTTGGCCTTTTCGCTGGAAACCAGGTTAGCACACGTTGTTACCTCTGATTGTAACGTGAGAAACAGAGACGTCTCTTTCTCTACTGCCGTGTTTAGACAACAAAGGATGATCTTTACACGAGTTTTAAAAATAGAACCATGGAACCACTCCCCTCCCCACCCGCCTTGAGTGAGCTCATTAAAACCACACCTAATCTTCTGGGAACTGCATTATTAGTCTTACTTCCTACACACAAGTCTCCCAAATATAGCTGCATTTTAGGGAGCTGGTGAAATGGCTGGTCTAGCAGGGTTCTCTCTTGCTTCTGGCTTAATCCAGAGCAGGTTCATCTGTTGGGGTAAATTAGAAGGTTTTACTTGAAAACATATGTAAAGTTTTTAACAAGGAGGCCAAAAGGGAGAGAGCAACTGAAAAGAAAGAAAAAGTTTGTGGACTCCCTGTATGTATGTATGTATGTATCTATGTATATACGTATCTATGTATGTATGTATGTATGATGTATTTGAGACAGGTTCTGGATCTGTCGCCCTGGCTGGAGTGCAGTGGGGCGATCTCAGCTCACTGCAACCTCCACCTCCCTGGCTCAAGTGATCCTCCCACCTCAGCCTCCCAGATAGCTGGAACTACAGGCGCATGCCACCACACCCGGCTAATTTTTGTATTTTGGGTAGGGTTAGAGACGGGGTTTTGCCATGTTGCCCAGGCTGGTCTCAAATTTCTGAGCTCAAGCGATCTGCCCGCCTCAGCCTCCCAAAGTACTGGGATTACAGGCGTGAGCCACCTTGCCTGGACTCCTTGCATTTTTCTGGTCTGGCTTTTTGTTTTTTATGCAGGCTTACAAAAACAATCCTGCTCTTCTAGGGGCGAGCTAAGTGAGTTTTAAACCTACCAATGAGAAGTGCCTTGAGCCACAGTGCACACAACCATAGGGGGTTATTCTGGAAGTGATCCTAAAGCACATTACGAAACAGCTCTCTAGAAGCTGTTTGAAGCAAGCAAAATGCATTTGCAAATGAGGCTGTAACCGATTGCAGTTTACCTGAAGAAGCTTGCTCCATCTCACAGGTTGGGACATTAATGGGTTTGTAATTTGTAGTTTGGAAATCCAAATTATTTTACTCACAGAAAGAAAATTATTAACAATGGGTAGGTAACCCTGTTGGCCCATTAACCGATGTAACCACAATTGTGCTCTAGATTAATTAATATGATATGGGGCATTGTTTCTCAGATTTTTATATTCATAAAATATGAAATTTTGTGAATAAAATAACTGCAATAAATTGGGAGCATAGCTATAGGTCACTTGGTGAAAATATGTTCTTTTTTGTAAAAAAAAAACAATAAAATACAAAGTATTGAAGGTAGATAATTTGAATAAAGCTTTAAATGAGATATTTTTAAAGTTAAGAGGAACTTGAGCCTGATTTCATGATCATAACTTTTTCTTTATGGTTTCATGTTGAAACAGCTATACAGATTAAGATGTTTCAACAACAACTTCTTTATACTTTTGATAATAACTTTCAGGTGAGAAGCTGTACAGACACGTAGGTAATACATTTACAACTATTATTATTGTCTTAAATTGTAAACAATTTGAAATTGGATTCTAAAAATTTAGTATCTCTTTTTTTTTCATTGATATGTGTAAGTTTCTTATGATAATGTGAGTGGATTTCAGATATAATTGAAGTTTTTCTGGCCGGGCGTGGTGGCTCACGCCTGTAATCCCAACACTTTGGGAGGCGAGGCAGGTGGGAACACCTGAGGTCGGGAGTTTGAGACCAGCCTGACCAACATGGTGAAACCCCGTCACTACTAAAAATACAAAAATTAGCCAGGTGTGGTGGCTCATGCCTGTACTCCCAGCTACTTGGGAGGCTGAGGCAGGAGACTCACTTGAACCTGGGAGGCAGAGGTTGCAGTGAGCTGAGATCATGTCATTGTACTTCAGCCTGGGTGACAAGAGCGAAACTCCATTTCAAAAATAAAAAATACAATAAAAATAATTAAAGTTTTTCTGTTTTTTTTTCCCTTTTCTTTCTTTCTTTTTTTTTTTTTTCCAGACACAGTCTCACTCTGTCGCCCAGGCTGGAGTGCAGTGGCACAATCTCAGCTCACTGCAAGATCTGCCTCCCGGGTTCAAGCGATTCTCCTGCCTCAGCCTCTGGAGGAGCTGAGATTACAGGTGCATGCCACCATGCCAGGCTAATTTTTGTATTTTTAGTAGAGATGGGGTTTTGCCGTGTTGGCCAGGCTGGTCTCAAACTCCTGACCTCAAGTGACCCACCCACGTCAGCCTCCCAAAGTGCTGAGATTACAGGTGTGAGCCACCACACCTGGCAATTTTTTTTTATATTAAGAGTTTCAAGCAGGACATGGTGGCTCACACCTGTAATCCCAGCACTTTTGGAGGCCAGGGGAGGATTTCTTGAGCCCAGGAGTTCAAGACCAGGTTGGGCAACATGGCAAAATCCTCTCTCTACAAAAAAAAAAAAAAAAAATTTTAAAAATTAACTGGCCATGGTGGCACACACCTGTAGTCCAAGCTACTCGGAAGGCTGAGATGAGGCAGAAATTTAAAAATAAATATGCATTCATTCACTGTAAGAAAAGTAACAGGCACGGCAAAGGTTAAAAAGAAAAGAACAAGTTTCAAGTTTTCCTCTGCCTAGCAAGCTCACTTCAAGAACAGTTATAAGATAATGCTGTCCAGAAAGCCAAGGACAAAGGAATGGGCTCCAGACAACACCCCCCTCCAGAGAAAGGTTGAAGGAAAAAAAAAAGAAGAAAAAGACAAATTCTTTTACTGTTACTCCTTTCCCTGGTTTCTTAAGCATGATTATGTTTTACAAATCTCTGTATTTAGCCAGTTCTTATTTTTCTTTTGACGCAGCTATAAGGTCACTAGCTATGCAAGGCCACAAGTTATGCTAAGTCAACAGTTATGCTATAGATTATGTGACCTGTCACTGTATGATTAATTGCTTTTGTTTGGCTTTTGTAGGTTTGCTTATAAAAACCCCACTCAGTCTTTGTTCAATGCTCAGCTTTTTGGATGCAAATCCACTGAGCTGGTGCATACCTAAAATAAACAATCCTCCTCTTCTCCATATCGGTCTCTCTGGTCCTCAGTTTCTTGAGCCCAGGATGTTGAGGCTGCAGTGAGCTGTGATCATGTCACTGTGCTGCAGCCTAAGTGACAGAATGAGACTCTGTCTCAAAAAAAAAAAAAAAAAAAAGAGGGGCGGGATTTTCAAAATGACAAAGTAACATGCAGAAAATGCATGCATCCTTAGAGCAGTTACCTTGGATACCACCGAAAAGGCACATCGGCCCAAAGAATGAAGTATGCAATGGAGGTAGAGATTTAGGGTTGCCTTTTCCACTGTGGGAACGAACAGCTCCACCCCATGCCTCACCTCTGCCACTGACTGCTCCTTGGACTATGGCCATCTGCTCCAATACCTAAAACATAAACTCCTTCCTCTAACACAGGCTAGGCCCTCTATTCATGACCATGCAGTCATGAGAACCTGTTCAGCCTCAGCATCTTGAGGTGGAGCAGAGCCATCCATCAGACCTGTGGGGACCACAGGGTGCTTCATTAGATTCTGCTGTCCCCCAGCAGCCCTCTAAGACAACCCAGGTGAGATTGGAAAGACACCAGGCCCTGGAGCCACAAGCCCACCTGCCTGCCTTAAGGAATAGAGATGAGTATCTATAATGCATTCATGGTACAGCAATAGGCAAGGCTATGCCCTCAGCTCTTACAACCCTCTTCCCTTCACATCCACCTTAGGACTATGGGGGAGGAATGCAGACAAGGTTGAAAGGGACAGTCTTCTCCATCCTCCTCCTTCCGTTTTCCTTCTCCTCCCCTTTGGGAGGTAGCTCACCAGCTTTTGCCTTTCCTGTGTAAAGTGAAAATAGCAACTGAGCAAGGGAAATGGGGCCCCAGGCAGAGATGAGGTCCTCCCGTGGGGGAAGGGGAGAGAAGTCCCCGGTAACCCTGGGAAAGGAAGGGGAGTTCCTAAATTCACTCAGCTGTGGCTGTTGTTTATCTTGAAGGCTGGGTGTAAATTGGGCCTGTATATGAACCAAGACCATCTGTTCTCATGTGCAGAAAACTAAAATGTAGGTCTCTCAAAGGGCCTAAATAGCATTATTCTGTATGCTAAATGTTAAGAATTTTATTACTTACTTAGTGTTGTGGCTTCCCCAAATTTGAGGTTCTCGAACTGCACTTTAAAAACAGAACTATTGGTCTGTGCTCCTGTGTTCCACCTCCCAAATGGAAACTCCTTGTGCAGCGTTTCTTGATCATGGCCTTCCGAAATGACCACATGGCATAGGACTGCTAGCACCCAGAACTGTGCAAGGCTGTGTCCTCATGCGCATGCAGTAGCTTTCACTTGCCACACTTTTTTTTTTTTTTTTTTTAGATGGAGCCTTGCTCTGTCATTCAGGCTGGAGTGCAGTGGTGTGATCTCAGCTCACTGCAACCTCTGCCCCTGCAAGTTTCAAGCAATTATCCTGCCTCAGCCTCCCGAGTAGCTGAGATTACAGGCATGTGCCACCACGCCTGGCTAATTTTTTGTATTTTTAGTAGAGACAGGGTTTCACCAAGTTGGCCAGGTTGGTCTCGAACTCCTGACCTCAAATGATCCACCTGCCTCGGCCTCCCAAAGTGTTAGGATTACAGGCATGAGCCACAACACCCGGCCTCACTTGCTAAACTTTTAAAGGGGGAGAAAGGCTCAGCAATCATGCTCTCTCCAACTCCCTATCTCCTTAAACTGCCTAGGGCTAAATGCTATTGTGTAGCCCCAGTTGAGCTGGTGGAGATTTCCCATATGCAATCTTAAGTGCCTCCTCTCACTCCTTTACATATTAACCTCACAGTCCTCTCTCCCCCCAGTACAATGCAGGGCCTGAAAATACTGCACAGTGAAGGCTCTGCCTGTGAAGGGAGGGAACTGCTGTCAACATATTGTTTGGGCAGGGAGAGGAATTGGTTAAAAATATATATATATAATCTGATCCCCATCCTGTACATGCAAGTGTAAATACATAAAAACAGAAAAAAAGGGCTGGGCATGGTGGCTCACCCTGTAATCCCACAGTTTGGGAGGCTGAGCTGGGAGAATCACCTGAGCCCAGGAGACCAGCCTGGGCGATATAGTGAGACCCCATCTCTAAAAAAAATTTGTTTTTTAATTAGCCTATGTGGTGGGGGTACCTGTACTCCCATCTAATCAAGAGGTTGAGGTGAGAGGATCGACTGAGCTGAGGAGGTCGAGACTGCAGTGAGCTGTGATCAGGCCACTGCACTCCAGCTTGGGTGACACAGCAGGACTCTGTCTTAAAAAAAAAAAAAAAAAAAGAACATGCGTGACCAGGTGCAGTGGCTCATACCTGTAATCTCAGCACTTTGGGAGACCGGGGCGGGCAGATCACTTGAGGTCAGGAGTTTGAGACCAGCCTGGCCAACATGATGAAACCCTGTCTTTACTAAAAATATAAAAATTAGCCGGGTGTGGGGCCATGCGCCTGTAATCCCAGCTGCTTGGGAGGCTGAGGCAGGAGAATTGCTTGAACCTGGGAGGCAGAGGTTGCAGTGAGCCAAGATTACACCACTGCATTTCAGTCTGGGCAACAGCATAAGACTCTATCAAAAAAAAAAAAAAAACGAACAAAATAAAACTAGAATATTATACCCTTCAAAAATAATTTATTAGTCTTTTTGAAATGGTGTTTTCCCCATGCAATGGTTTGGGAAACGGATTTAAAAGGATGTGGTGTGCTTATCTTCATGTGAGACTTTGTTTTAAGCTGAGCTAAACACATTTTGTTCCTTGACTTTTCCTTTCTTAGTCCCTTTTCGTGCTGCTATAACAAAATACCTGAGACCAGGTAATTTATAAAGAGGAGAATGTATAAAGAACAGGTCTAGAGGCAGGGAAGTACAAGATCAGGGCACTGGCAGGTTGGGCATATTTGGTTGTCTGGTGAGGGCTGCTCTCCCCTTCCACGATGGTGCCTTGTTGCATGATGGATTGTCAAAGGACAATGGAGCCGCTGCTCCCTGAAGCCTCTTTTATAAGGGCTTTAATCCTATTCCCAAAGGAAGAGCCCTCATGGCTTAATCACCTCTTAAAGGTCCCACCTCTTAATCCTGTTGTCAGAAGCTTTTGAACAAGAGCGACTCCATCTTGAATACAGCTGGGTAAAATAATGCTGAGACCTACTGGGCTGCATTCACAGGTTAGGCATTCTAAGTTCCAGGATGAGATAGGAGGTTGGCACAAGACCTTGCTGATAAAATAGGTTGCAATAATGAAGCTGACCAAAATCCACCAAAACCAAGATGGTGACAAAAGTGACCTCTAGTCGTCCTCACCGCTCATTATATGCAAATTACAGTGCATTCACATGTTAAGAGCACCATGTGACCAGCACCGTGACAGTTTACAGATGCCATGGCAATGGCAGGAAGTTATCCTATATGGTCTAAAAAGCGGAGGAACCCTCAGTTATGGAATTGCCCACCCCTTTCCCCGAAAACTCATGAATAATCCACCCCTTGTTTACCATATAATCAAGAAATAACTATAGGTATCCTTCCTTGAGCCCCTGCCCTGCCTATGGAGTAGCCATTCTTTATTCCTTTACTTTTTTTTTTTTTTTTTTTTTGAGACAGAGTCTCATCCTCCAGGCTGGGGTGCAGTGACGTGATCTCAATTCACTGCAACCTCTGCCTCCCAGGTTCAAGCGATTCTTATGCCTCAGCCTCCAGAGTAGCTGGGATTACAGGCATGCATCACCACGCCAGGCTAATTTTTGTATTTTCAGTGGAGACAGGTTTCACCATGTTGGCCAGGCTGGTCTTGAACTCCTGACCTCAGGTGATCTGTCCACCTCGACCTCCCAAAGTGCTGGGATTACAGATGTGAGCCACCATGCCTGGCCCCTTTACTTTCTTAATAAACTTGCTTTCGCTTTACTCTATGAACTTGTCTCGAATTCTTTCTTGCATGAGATCCAACAACCCTCTTTTGGGGTCTGGACTGGGACCTCTTTCCAGCAACACTATCACATTGGCAACACCTGAATCTTGGAGGGGACATATCCAAACCATAGCAGTTATGCTGCAGTACTAAAAGCAATTGCCAGCAAATTCAGTTTCTTTAGTGTGGTGAGGGGAGATTGCTTGCCTTTTTAAATTAAATCTATGGAGTAATGCCCATCAGAACTTTTTTCCTTTTTAAAACAATATTTTAAATTTTTATTATTTTTTTAAAGACAGGGGTCTCATTATATTGGCTAGGCTGGTCTGGAACTCCCAGCCTCTGGCAATCCTCCTGCTTGGCCTCCCAAAATGCTGAGATTTCAGGCATGAGCCACCCGCACTCAGCCCAGAAGGATTTTTTCCTTAATATTTAGATGCTTCGATTGATCAATTTTGTAATAATGAAGCATCATCATACACTCTGACTGTATTAGAAATAATATTAAGTCTGGACGTGGTGGCTCATGCCTGTAATCCCAGCACTTTGGGAGGCCCAGGTGGGCGGATCCCCTGAGGTCAGGAGTTTGAGACCAGCCTGGCTAACACGGTGAAACCCCGTCTCTACTAAAAACACAAAAATTAGCCGGGTGTGGTGGCAGGCGCCTGTAATCCCAGCTACTCAAGAGGCTGAGGCAAGAGAATCGCTTGAACCCAAGAGGCAGAGGTTATAGTGAGCTGAGATTGCATCAATGCACTTCAGCCTGGGCAACAAGAACAAGACTCCATCTAAAAAATAAATAAATAAATAAAAATTTTTTGAAAACTATTAATAACAACTGCATTTTGAGCACATACTGTGTTCCAGGGACTCTGCTAAGCCTTGTAGATGGATTATCTCCTTTGACTGTCACGACAGTCCTGAGGTGGGTCCTATTCTCTCCATTTACGCGTGGGATTTACATGAGTTTAAAGAGGTTAAGTGTCCAGGGAAACCCGATTCTAATCCATGTCTGGCTGACTCTAAACTCAAACAAACAACTTCCTGCATCTACGGGCAGGGACTCTGCCTCCTGCAGCAAAGGCAACTCTGTATGCAGCTGGTGTTTGTTGGTGCCCATTGGAGGAAAACAGGGTTGCCATGCGCCGGTTGTGAAATGCCTCAGCCTGCTCTCCCAGCCCAGCTTCTTTCCTATGCGGGCTGAAGATGTGAATGAGTTTCAGGCAGTTTGCAGGTCTAATGTTTTAATCTTTGATCTCTAACTCAGGGGAGGGGCTGTCAAGGAATTTCAGCTATTTCCTGGGAGTAGGGATGTGAGGGAGGGCTGAGCTCAGGACACCTTCGAAATAGGGCTCACCCTTAAAGTAGTCCTGCCTTAATTTCTCCAGGTTTGCAGGAACACAAAGAGACGTGCTGCCTCCTCTCATCCAGAGATGCTGAGGAAGTTCTGGATGGGACAATAGGAGGTGGGAGGAGGTATTGCTGGGGCTTCAGGCCTATTTCTACGGTGTTCCCAAGAATGTTTGAGGGAGAGGGAGGCATCTTTCCCATTTGCCCAGCCAGATCTAGCACAAATCCTAGTCTTCCAGGCCCACACTTTCCCTACAACAACAGTTACCTGCCCAGAGACTCCTAAAGGCAGTGGCCTGCTGCAATCCCTTGTTAAGGCCTTAACCAGAGCCAGCATTAAACTTTTCAGGGAACTGTGAGAATGAGTTGTTAAACATAGCCGTTATTAAAAATAAAATTCCTGGCTGGGTGCACTTTGGGAGGCCAAGGTGGGTGGATCACTTGAGCTCAGGAGTTTGAGACCAGCCTGGGCAACATGGTGAAAACCCGTCTTTACAAAAAATACAAAAATTAGCCAGGCGTGGTGGCTCATGCCTATGGTCACAGCTACTTGGAAGGCTAAGGTAAGAGGATTGCTTGAGCCCAGGAGGCAGAGGTTGCAGTAAGCTGAGATCTCACCACTGCACTCCAGCGTGGGCAACACAGTGAGAACCCGTCTCAGAAATAAATAAAATAAAATTTAAAAATTCCAAAAAAGTAAAGTATATATTAAAGACAAAGATAATAAATACAAAAAACTCACCACTTCCTGATAATTGTGTTACATTTGTCCCTTCTCGAGGCTCTCCAGGTTAGTTAGGTCTGTCATATCTGTGTGGTGGAAACATTGCATAATGACGTACTTCTCTTTCCAACATTGCATTCTGTGGCCTCGCATTGGTAACTTGAAATACGTCGTGGTGGGAGAATTTACATCACAGAAATCAGCAAATACTGCACATCAGGGCAGGGCTTTCAGAAAGCTGATTCTTAAATATTTACTAGCACACCACTGCCAATGGGCAGAGTTTGTATTTTCTGGTACTTTTGACCTACTTTATGTTTTCTAATATTTATTTATTTATTTGAGACGAGGCCTCACTCTGTCACCCAGACTGGAGTGCTGTGGTGATCATAGCTCACTGCAGCCTGAAACTCCTGGGCTTAAGCAATCCACTGTCTTCAGCCTCCCAAGCAGCTAGGACTACTGGCACGTACCACCACGCCCTGCTATTTTTTTTTTTTTTTTACAGTTTTTTTAGAGAAGAGGATCTCCATTGCCCAGTCTTGTCTCAAACTCCTGGCCTCAAGCAATCCTCCTGCCTCCCAAAGTGTGGCCCTTTTTTTTGAGACAGAAAAAAAAAGTTCGATCTCGGTTCACGGCAACCTCTGCCTTCTGGGTTTAAGCAATTCTCCTCTGCCTTCTGGGTTTAAGCAATTCTCCTGCCTTTAAGTTCGATCTCGGTTCACGGCAACCTCTGCCTTCTGGGTTCAAGCAATTCTCCTGCCTTAGCCTCCAAAGTAGCTGGGATTACAGGTGTCTGCCACCACAACCAGCTAATTTTTGTATATTTATTTATTTATTTTTAGTTTTTATTTATTTATTTTTTTGAGACGGAGTCTTGCTCTATCACCCAGGCTGGAGTACAGTGGCACGATCTCGGCTCACTGCAACCTCCGCCTCCTGGGTTCAAGCAGTTCTCCTGCCTCAGCCTCCCAAGTAGCTGGGATTACAGGTGCCCACCGCCATGCCCGACTAATTTTTGTACTTTTTGTTTTAGTAGAGATGGGATTTCACCATGTTGGCCAGGCTGGTCTCAAACTCCTGACCTCATGATCCACCCACCTTGGCCTCCCAAAGTGTTGGGATTACAGACATGAGCCACCACGCCCGGTTAATTTTTGTATTTTTAGTAGAGACGGAGTTTCACCATGTTGGCCAGGCTGGTCTCCAATTCCTGACCTCAGGTGATCCATCCGCCTTGGCCTCCAGAAGTGCTCGGATTACAGGCGTGAGCCACCGTGCCCAGCCACCTGGCCCTTTTCTAATGTTTAATAGCACATCTGCCTACCTTCCTTCTATCTGTGTAGCAAAATCACAGGCAATAAATGGTGACTGTGGCCTCAATTCATTAGTTACTGTAGCTCCATCCTTATTCCAACAACATAATCAAGGGAAGAGGAGATTATCCATCATCTGTCTTGAGGGGCAGGCTGTCGCCTTAGGATAGTCCCTCATGGGCATGGCCAGCCTGTCACAGGGGGGCAGTGAAGGGGCACATTCACTCAGAATCTTAACTCCATGCTGATGATGGCTTGGTTTTAGGACCAGTGATTCCCATTTGCCTTATAAGTATCACCTAGGAAATTCTCATTCAGTAGAGGTAGGCTTGGGCCCCTGAAATCTGAACTTCAGAAAGCAAGAAGGGACTGTTCCTTGGAAATACTAACCAAGTGGAAAGAACACTTTTTAAATTCAAATCTCTGCTTCCCCATTTTCTGTCCATGTGACCTTGGGCAAGTCACTTAAACTCGTAGAGCTTTGGTTTCTTTATTATATAACGGAAAAAAGAAAAGCTATCCTGTTTTCATTTTACTTTTCATAATATCAAAACCTCTTAACCTACAGCTCTAACCATAGGAGAAAAGTGAAATCATGTACTGCATGTATTTATACTGTACTAAAATGTTTTTGAAAAACATACTTTCATTTACTCAGTTAATATCCCTGATGCAGTGACCCTGAAAGTTGCTGTTACAAGGTTTGTTTTGTATTTGAGGGATCTGAAATTTGGAGATTAGTAACTTGTCCAAGATCACTTATAATACACATGGCCAAAATTCTAACTCAAATATATTGCCTTCAAAATTATATAGCCATTAGGTTATTATATTCTTGGACTTCGCAGATGCTAGGTCACCCACTCACTCAAAAGACACTTATGCACATCAGTGGGCCCCAGGGATTGCTATAGGTATTGGAGGTACAGCCCACATTACTCATGGGCTGCTGTCAACCACGAAGCCACTGGCCAGCCCTCCTCACTTCTGCATGCAGTCCTCAGTTGACACCAAGTTGCCTCCCACATCCTTGTTTGCTGAAACCCACCACCATGAGTGGTTCTAGCTAAGTCAACTGCTGCCCAGTCGGATCTCTCAGATCCAAGATTCACAGAGCATAGTCTGGGTGCAGAGACCTCCTGGCAGGAGATACTGGAATATTGAGATGTACCTTCTTGGCTCTAGTTAGTTACATTTGGGGAAACTTCAGATGCTCCCCATCCTGATGCACAGATTATAGCTCTAACTGCTCTCAGAAGAACAGCAAATTAGAGAGCATACCAAGAGTTTATACTTTTTAAAAGCTTAAATCTGATTTCAAAACAATTCCTGTTTACTAAAGACTTGCTAGAAAATAGGGATAATGAAATTTACCCACCAATCCCAACACTCAGATCAACAATAATTGCTGTCAACATTTTAGTGAACATCGTTCTGATTTTGTAAAACACAGATATTAAGATTTTGTAACCTTTATCTCTGACACCTGCTTCTAAAATCAGCTTTGCAATTGAGAAGAGAAGAATAACCACTATATCGTTTTAAAGACAATTCTGCTCCTTTATCCGTTCATTCAACAAATATTTGAGTGTGTAGTATATGCCAGTCACAGTTTTAGGTGCTGGGGAGCAGCAGTGCACAAAACTCAATGGCCTTCATGGAGTCTAGAGTTTAGTCAGGGAGAGAGAGAGGCACTGGACAAATAAATAAATACACGTAAGTGCACAATTTATGACACTTTTCAAGAGGAAATGAACAAGGTGAAGGAAGTGAATGGGATGGGGAGAGATACTTTGGGACTAGAACTTAGGTCAGGGAGAATATTTCTGAGACTGTGACGCTCACATAAACATAATGTTCTAGATTATAGCAACCTGGTATGAGTCAAAAGTCACTGTGGATGAATAAACATTTGTCACTTAAGTCTGTGTTTCAATTTTGTTATTAATTGATATGGACAGATCTTGCCACTGCATTCTAGCCTGGGCAACAGAGCAAGACTCGGTCTCAAAAAAAAAGAAAAGAAAATAATATTATAAAGAAATGTTGCTTTACATAGTCCCCATAAATACACCATAATCAAATACAATCAATTACACAGTATTTGAACCTGTTTTAGTCCAAATATAATCAATTACCCAGTATTTGAACCTGTTTTCATCCCTGGTGGAAAGTCTGAGGTAAAAGAAAAAAATATGGGCTTTAGTGTTATATAACATCCAGATGCCAATTTTTTTCTTTTTTGGCCTGATACTAGCTGTTGATTTAGAAAAGCTATTTAATCCCTTTGAGCTTTACTTTCCTTGATTATAGGAAAAAAAAAAAAGGCATAAATAGAGTGAAAAAAGTTAACCTTCTTGATGCCAGAGAAACAGAGTAGCGCTTGGTGGTGGATGGGTTTTTCTTTCAACTCAATAGGGCTCTGTTAGTAACAGAAACCCCACATGGAGGTTTCTCCAGTGCCTGGAGAAACCTGGGTAACCGACTCAGCAGGTTGAAGCCTTATCACTGTGGCTTTTCTTTTTAAGATATGGAAACTTCCGGTTTCCTTTTGTGCCTCTTTTATTTCACTTACTTTATTGCATCACAAGCTATGTGGTAGTGGTTTCATTTTTACCATGTGAACTGGATTATCCCACTGCAAATCTCCCTTGAGTTCTTGGAAAAATATCTAACATTGATAAGAAACAGGAAAATTTTAAGAAAATACCCAACTAAGGAACTATTGAATGTTTGACATAGTTTGCAGAGGCTTTAGGAGATCTTAACAGGTTCTTTTTTTTTTTCTTTTCTTTTGTTTTGAGACAGGGTCTCCCTCTGTCATCCAGGCTGGAGTGTAGTGGCACAATCCCGGGTCACTGCAACCTCCAGCTCCAGGGTTCAAGCGATTCTCCCGCCTCAGCCTCCTTAGTTGCTGGAATTACAGGTGTGCGCCACCACAGCCTGGCTAATTCTTGTACTTTTAGTAGAGACGGGGTTTCACCATTTTGGTCAGGCTGATTTCAAACTGCCGACCTCAGGTGATCTGCCCACCTTGGCCTCCCAAAGTGCTGGGAGTACAGGCCTGAGTCACCTCCCCTGGCAACAGTTTCTTTCTTTCTTTCTTTCTTTCTTTCTTTCTTTCTTTCTTTCTTTCTTTCTTTCTTTCTTTCTTTCTTTCTTTCTCTTTCTTTCTTTCTTTCCTTCCTTCCTTCCTTCCTTTCTCTTTCTTTTCTTCTCTCTTTCTTTCCCTCCCTCCCTCCCTTCCTTCCTTCTTTCTTTCTTTTTTTTTGAGACAGAATTTAGCTCTGTCACCCAGGTTGGAGTGCAGTGGCGTGTTCTTGGCTCACTGCAACCTGCACCTCCTGGATTCAAGCGATTCTCCTACCTCAGCCTCCTGAGTAGCTGGGATTACATGCGCCTGCCACCATGCCCCGCTAATTTTTTTTTTTTTTAGTAGAGATGGGGTTTCACCATGTTGGACAAGTTGGTCTTGGACTTCTGACCTCTGGTGATCCGCCTGCCTCGGCCTCCCAAAGTGCTGGGATTGCAGGTGTGAGCCACCGTGCCCAACTAACAGTTTCTTTAGAAAGGTCAGTTTAAACGCCTGTTTTTGTGTCTCAGGGAACTACATGGAGTGTTTGTTTTTTAATACACTGGGACAAAGAAGAGCAAGCCTAGTGTTTAATGTCCTGAGCCTTTAGCTATGCGGCTGCCCAGGCGGGCTTTTCTTTTCCTAACCCAGCTGGATTGCCATAGACCAACGAGAAGTGGCTTGACCCAGGAAGAAAACATGGGTTCTATCCCCAGGAGCGGAGTCAGAGTATTTCCCAGATGCTGGTCCCCATCCAACTAGAGGCTGTTTCCTCTGCCTTGCAACCACTGGCAGGTACAGGCACTTCTGCCCACAAGACAGTCTGGCAGCAGTAGCATTTCCTAAGAGATCCAGTGACAGATGGCTCTGACAGGATACAACAGCCTGCAGAGGAAAGAAACACGGGACAGCAATCTCCTCTCTTGTCTCTTCCAAGGATACTTTCTTTCTTCCTTTCTTATTCGGAAGAAAAGAAGACATGAGTTAGTACTAAATGTGGCAGGAATAGTGGGCCAGGTGCAGTGGCTCACTCCTGTAGTCCTAGCACTTTGAGAGGCCAAGTGGGGAGGATTGCTTGAGCCCAGGAGTTCAAGACCAGCCTGGGCAACACAGGGAGATGCTGTATCTACAAATAAATAAATAAATAAATAAATAAAATTAGCTGGGCATGGTGGCATCCACCTGTAGTGCCAACTACTCTTGAGGCTGAGATGAGGGTATCACTTAAGCCTGGGAGCTCCAGACTGCACTGCACTCCAGCCTGGGCAACAGAGTCAGACCCCATCTTAAACAAACAAACAAACAAACAAACAAACAAACAAAATAATAGAAATGAGTAATGCTGTACTTGTACGGTGACTGTGCATCTGAATTCATGGAATTATTGGGGTCTAAGTTCAGAGAACTTATTACTAAAGAGGGGATCACAGTTGAAAATCACATGTAAGTAAATTAATAAAACTCTCTGAAATCTAAGTCAAAAATTAATATGGAAGCAAACATAGAAAAAAAAGCATTCACTTGGTCTGCATGGAGAAAAGTGCTTAACTCCAGCAATAACTGGATTCGATGAGATGTTTTTCATGTGGTAAAACATACTCTTTAGCACTGTGCGTTATGGCTCATGCCTGTAATTTTAGCACGTTGGGAGGCTGAGGCAGAAGGATCCCTTGAGCCCAGGAGTTCGAGGCCAGCCTGGGCAACATAGGTAGACCTTGTCTCTATAAAAATAAAATAATAAAATAAAATGAAATAAAATGAAAAAGAAAACCATATCCTTTTCAGAAAATTAAATACAAAGAGTAGGTGTAGTGGATCATGCCTATAATCCCAGCACTTTGGGAAGCCAAGACTGGAAGATCTCTTGAGCTCTAGAGTTTGATACCAGCCTGGGAAACATGGAGACAATCTGTCTCTACATAAAATACAAAAATTAGCCAGACATGGAGGCTCGCTACTTGGGAGGCTGACGGGGGAGGACCGCTTGAACCCAGTTCAAAGCTGCAGTGAGCTGTGTTCACACCATTGCACTCCAGCCTGGGTGACAGAGTGAAACTCTGTTTCAAAAAAAGAAAGAAAGAAAAGTAAATTAAAAAGTAAATCTAGAATTCCATGAATTATTGGCGCACATCCAGTGATGGTCTTCAGCAATGGTTCTCATGCTTTAGCTAAAACCATTTATAAATGCTAAACCTTGTTTTAAAAAAAATACAGATTCCTGAATCGCACTTCTAGATATTCTGATGAAGTAATTCTAAGGGTGCAGCCCAGAAATCTATATTTTAGTAAGCTCACCAAATACTTCTGACTCACGAATCAGTTCCCTGGACCAACTTTAGAAACTATAGTCTCCCAAAAACAGAAAGAAAACTTACTTGGGAATATACGAAGCCAAACTGCAAGAACATTAGTGTCAGATTCCAAAATCCAATGTTCACACTTTAAAACATTTGCCTATGGGCACTGGTACATGACTTTCAGTCTCACTGATCCTTCATGGTCTCCATAGCAACAATGGCTTAGAAAAAGAAATCACAGAGGAAATAAGAAAATTATTAATGCTACTTCTTTTTTTTTTTTTTGAGATGGAGTTTCGCTCTGTCGCCCAAGCTGGAGTGCAGTGGCGTGATCTTGGTTCAGTGCAACCTCTGCCTCCTGGGTTTAAGTGATTCTCATGCCTCAGACTCCCAAGTAGCTGGGATTACAGGTGCGTACCACCACACCTGGCTAATTTTTGTATTTTCAGTAGAGACAGGGTTTTGCCATGTTGGCCAGGCTGGTCTCGAACTCCTGGTCTCAAGTGATCCCCCTGGCTTAGCCTCCCAAAGTGCTGAGATTACAGACAGGTGTGAGCCACCACACCTGGCCAAAATAATGAAGTGTTTCATAATGATGATTTCTTATGCTAGATAAAATATTCTATTAATACCTGTATCCTAGGGTTTTGTGGGTGTTAACTGAGCCAATATACCTAAAATGCTTAGAACTGTAAGTGGCTAATATTAATATTAATCACTTAATAAATGTAATATGTTAGCTGGGCATGATGGCATGTATGTAGCTCCAGCTACTCTGGAGGCTATGGCAGGAGGATCACTTGAGCCCAAGAGTCTTAGGCCACAGTGACCTATGATTGTGCTTGTAAACAACCACTGCACTCCAGCCTGGGCATCATAGTAGACCCTGTCTCTAAAATATATATATATATGTGTGTGTGTGTGTGTGTGTGTGTGTGTGTGTATGTGTGTGTGTATGTGTATATATGTGTGTATATATGTAAATATACATATATGTGATATATGTATAAACTTAGATCTCTTCATATGTGTTACATACAATGTAATACATATATATGTGTTATATATAATATACATGTTTACATATTACACATGTTTATATATTGTTACATAAAATATATATCAGATGTAACACATGTAAATACGATATAACATATGTAACATAAATATGATATATACATATGATGTATACATATATGTAACATATATAAATAGAGATCTATATTTACATATATTACATATAAATTATATTATATATAATATAAATATGTAGTATAATACATATTATATATAATATAAATATGTAGTATAATACATATTATATATTACATATACTATAAATTATATGTAACATGTATAAATAGAGATCTATATTTATAATCTAATAGTATTCTAATCTGTGGATAGATTACAAATTAAGTAGTCCCCTCCTCACATTGGAACTGTAGATTGCTTCTAACTTTCCTACATATATGGCATTGAATAGTCCTGTATGTACCTTCATGTGCATCCCTAATTCAGATAGATTTCTAGTAATGGAATTACTAGATCAAAAAGCATGAACAAGTTTAAGAGATGGACCTATAATCACAATAATTAGAAAGTCAGTCAAATCTGTGTTGGAATCACCACTTATTCTATGACCTTGGTCATTTTGCTTAATTTTCTCAATTTTCATATCCATAAAATGGGGATAATAACAACATTCACAGGCATATTGTGATGTAATTAGACACAACACAATACTGTCACACAGTATGTTCAAAGTAAATGTAAGCTATTTTTATGAGGACGTTTGAAACGGCAGGGCATTGCTTCATCCTAGCATTGGGTGAGAAAGCATTGGACAGTTTTCAACAGTGACTCCATGTGGCCATAATAGAAATAGCAGTGGCAGAAAACACGTGTTGTCAGAAATGACCAGATTTATCAGTTCTTTCTTTGGTGTTTGTTAACAGGACTGTCCATTTGGATGGCCAAAGCCTGTGACCGAGATTCTTTTTTTTTTTTTTTTTTGAGACAGAGTTTCGCTCTTGTCGCCCAGCCTGGAGGTGCAACGGCAAAATCTCGGCTCACCGCAACTTCTGCCTCCCAGGTTCAAGCGATTCTCCTGCCTCAGCCTCCCGAATAGCTGGGATTACAGGCATGTGCCACCACACTTGGCTAATTTTGTATTTTTAGTAGAGATGAGGTTTCTCTATGTTGGTCAGGCTGGTTGCCAACCCCCAACCTCAGGTGATCTGCCTGCCTTGGCCTCCTAAAGTGCTGGGATTACAGGCGTGAGCCACTGTGTCAGGCCACGAGATTCTTGAATAATTTGATACAGACAAAGTTCAGGAAAGAGATAATGGGCCCTGCTAATCTTTTTTTTTTTTTTTTTTTTTTAAGATGGAGTCTCTTTCTGTTGCCCAGGATGGAGTGCAGTGGTGTGATTTCAGCTCACTACAACCTCTGCCTCCCGTGTTCAAGCGATTCTCCTGCCTCAGCCTCCCAAGTAGCTGGGATTACAGGTGTGTGCCACCACGCCTGGCTAATTTTTGTATTTTTAGTAGAGACAGGGTTTCACTATGTTGGCCAGGCTGGTCTCGAATTCCTGACCTCAGGTAATCCACCCGCCTCAGCCTCCCAAAGTGCTGGGATTACAGCGTGAGCCACAGTGACCAACCTGTATCTTTTAATATATTGCACATGTAATATACTGTGACACACACACACACATGAAGCAGCTTGTAATGATTTCTAAGGAAACAACATAACAACAGTCTATCTCTCTGCATAATATAACCATGAGGAGTCACTTTGGCAATTTTATTTGTATCTTATATTTCCCAGCAAAATCTAAGAGTGAATCTTAGTGAATGGTTGGGATTGGCATGCTGATGTAGTTCATGAAAGGCCTCCTCGCTGGACCTGCTAGAGAAGTTGGGAGGCCCAGAATTTAGAAATACAACCAGAAGTGATTACATAACAAGCATGTTGACTACATTAAACAACTGGCTTGTCAGATGATGAATATACACATTTCACTCATTTTAGTTCAGAAAACATGTCAATCTTAAGCAATTCCATGGTTTCTACAATCCACTCATAAAGATTAAATGAAAGAAAATATGATTTTAAAATAAGCTTTTGGCCAGGCATGGTGCCTTCCGCTTATAATCCCACCACTTTGGGAGGCCGAGGCAGGTGGATCGCTTGAGGCCAGGAGTTCCAGACGAGCCTGGCCAACATGGGGAAACCCTGCCTTTACTAAAAATACAAAAATTAGCTAAGTATGGTGGTGCACACCTGTAGTCCAGGTATTTGGGAGGCTGAAGGATGAGAATCACTTGAACCCAGGGAGCAGGGGTTGCAGTGAGCCTAGATTTGTGCCACTGCACTCCAGCCTGGGCAACAGAGCGTGACACCATCTCAAAAAAAAAAAAAAAAAAAAAAAAGAAAAGAAAAGAAAAAGAAAAAGAAAAAGACGTTAAATTTCTTTCCTAATGGCAGGTGGTAGGCTCCTAGTAGAGGGAGGACTATAACCCACTTCTTCTGATTCCCAGGCCAGTGCCTTTTATATTATACCTTGAAGATCCCCTGATCTTTACTTAATACTTAGGGATTATCCTTTTTCAAGATGCTAGGCTAAGCCACAAGGAACAGAACTATGAAATTTTCTCCTTGGACTTAAGCAATGAATAAATGAATGGAATTAATATAAACATATATTTTGGCTTCCCTAATATATAAGTAAATCTTTCTACATGTATTGGTCTAAAGCCAGTGAAAGAGGTTTGTGAGCTTTCCTTTTAAGTGTGAACTGAATGGCTGTGTGAAGTCAACTGTTTGGTTACTAAGGGCAATTTATCCATAGGAGTTTCTCCTTATTTAGACAACATAATGTTCATGGAAGTTGATCATACAAATTGGATCATCCTTGTCATATCCAATTAAGGGTGGAGAAGCAACGAGTGAAAAAGCACTCAGGGTACAAAACATTGCTCCAAGAATGCAATTCTCTGCAAACCTGGCTGCTGTAACTGCCTGTATCTCAAATTGAAGGCCACCCGGTCTGTGTGCTCGAATTGCAATTTTTGCTTCCCAAATAAGACTTTTTAAACGTAGAAATTCATCTCTATATTTTATTTGACTTTGACATGTTCAATCATTCATTGAACACTCAGGCATTTAACAAAGGAGATCAAGAAGTCCTGGCTGGGTGTGGTGGCTTATGCCTGTAGTCCCAGCTCTCTGGGAGGCCGAAGAAGGAGTTCGAGACCAGCCTGACCAACATGGTGAAACCCCATCTCTACTAAAAATACAAAAATTAGCTGGGTGTGGTGGCATGCACCTGTAATCCCAGCTACTTGGGAGGCTGAGGCAGGAGAATTGCTTGAACCCAGGAGGCAGAGGTTGCAGTGAGCCAAGATCGAGCCATTGCATTCCAGCCTGAGTGACAAGAGCGAAAATCTGTCTAAAAACAAAAACAAAAACAAAAAATAGAAGAAGCCCCCAGCATTAGAGCTGTGCATCTCACATAAGAGCTCAGGAATCTCTGCAGTCAGGGCTGGGGGAAGGCATGAGAGTGGAGGACTTTCAGTTTTACTCAGCCAATTTGAGGAGAAACGTAAAGTAATTTAACTGTATAGTTAGGGAAAGTGTCATTGTTATACTGTAACAAACATAGAAGTAACGGAGAAAATGCAAAACTTACATGATTTTAAAAATAAAAGACACAGTTTCATAGAATTTGCAAGATTGTGATAGTTCATGTGTTTCAAAACTGTCCTGTAGCTGGGACAACAGGCATGTGCCACTACTCCTGGCTAATTTTTGTATTTTTGGTAGAAAGACGAGGTTTTGCCACGTTGCCCAGCCTGGTCTCAAACTCCTGGGCTCAAGCAATTGACCTGCTTTTGCCTCCCACAGTGCTGGGATTACAGGTGTGAGCTACTGTGCCTGGCCCAGTATATTTACTTATTTATGTATTTAGCTTTTATTTTTATTTATTTATTTTGGAGACAGGGCCTCACTCTGTCATCCAGGCTGAAGTGCAGTGGTGCAATCTCAGCTCACTGCAACCTTCGCCTCTGGGGCTCAAGTGATTCTCCTGTCTCAGCCTCCCAAGTAGCTTAGACTACAGATGTGTGCCACCACACCTGGCTAATTTTTGTATTTTCAATAGAGATGGGGTTTCACCATGTTGACCAAGCTGGTCTCAAACTCTTGACCTGAAGTGATCTGCCTGCCTCAGCCTCCCAAAGTGTTGGGATTACAGGCGTGAACCACTGCACCTGGCCCAATATATTTATGTATTTATTTATTTTTGTTTTTGAGGCAGAGTCTTAGTTTGTTGCCCAGGCTGTAGTGCAGTGGCACGATCTCAGCTCATTGCAACCTCCGTCTTCTGGGTTCAAGTGATTCTCCCGCCTCAGCCTCCTGAGTAGCTGGGATTACAGGCACATGCCATGATGCCCAGCTATTTTTTGTATTTTTAGTAGATACAGAGTTTCACGATGTTGGCCAGGCTGGTTTCCAACTCCTGACCTCAAGTGGTCCATCCTCCTCTGCCTCCCAAAGTGCTGAGATTCCAGCTGTGAGCCACTGTGTCCGGCCTTATATTTATTTTTAATGGCAAAAATATATTGATACATGCTCGTTATAAAATATTTATAATTCAGACTTATATGGAGTAAAAAATTTAAAGTCTTCCCACGCCACAAGTACTCTCTAGACAAGTGCATCCCTCCTTAGAATAGGGAAGAGAGTTCTGTAACATGTCTTTACGAAAGTTTATGTAGTGAATCACTTATGTTTAAGTTGTTTCCATTCTTCTGCCATCACAAAAAAATGCTGCAGTGAACATGTTTCTACATATGACACTGCATGCTTGTGAAAGTCTGTCTATAAGGTGAATTCCTAGAAATGGAAATGTTAGATAAAAGGCATGAATATGCATTTAAAATTTACATGATTTAGAGGCCGGGTGAGGTGGCTCACACCTGTAATATCAGCACCTTAGGAGGCCGAGGTAGGAGGATTGCTTGAGCCCAGGAGTTCAAGACCAGCCTGGGCAACGCAGGCGAAACCCCATCTTTACCAAAAATGCGAAGATTAGCCGGATGTGGTGGCCTGTGCCTGTTGTCCCAGCTACTCAGGAGGCTGAGGTGGGAGGATCACTTGAGTCCGGGATGGGGAGGTTGTAGTGAGCCGAGATTGTGCCGCTGCACTTCAGCCTGGGGACAGAGGCAGACCCTGTCTTAAAAAAGACCTAGCTGGGCATGGTGGCAGGCACCTGTAATCCCAGCTACTTGGGAGGCTGAGGCAGGAGAATTGCTTGAACCCAGGAGGAGAAGTTTGCAGTGAGCCGAGATTGTGCTGCTGCACTCCAGCCTGGGTGACAGAGCAAAACACTCTCAAAAAAACAAAATAAAAACGAAATTTACATGATTTTCAGTTGGCTTCCTAGTATATCACATTAAAAATGGTCCCCAGTAGGCCATGCGCAGTGGCTCATGCCTGTAATCCCAGCACTCTGGGAGGCCAAGGCGGGTGGATCACCTGAGGTCAGGAGCCTGGCCAACATGGTGAAACTCCGTCTATACTAAAAATGCAAAAATTAGCTGGGCATGGTGGCAGGTGCCTGTAATACCAGCTACTTGGGAGGCTGAGGCAGGAAAATTGCTTGAACCCGGGAGGCGGAGGTTGCATGAGCCAAGATCGCGCTACTGCACTCCAGCCTAGGCAACAGAGCAAGACTCCGTCTCAAAAAAAAAAAAAAAAAAAAAAAAAAAATGGTCCCAAGTAAAATAACTGTTGCAATAGCCTTCAGGGAATCATAACAAGTCAGCAGTTGGACCTGAACTTTAATTTTTTATTATAGACTACAACCCTGTTGAGTATGTGCCATACAAAAATGGACTCTGTTTAAAAAGAAGATGAGAGGAAGTCCTATGATGCTATGCCATCGGGTGGAATTTCCTTGGGCAAATACTTTACTGTCATGATGAACTGTCAGTGATTCATTTAACAAATTTACCACCCGCCTACATCATGCCATTTAGGCCTTATACCAAGTCCATTTCCTCTACTTGGGAACTAGACTCCATCCCTCTGCAAGACTTACACAAGGACATAGCTCAGCAGCTTTCTCTTCTCTCTTCCATATCACTTATTTTCTATTTATTCTGGATAATTTTGATCAACATACAAACATGGTGTTTCTTCACACCCCATTTCTCTATTCACCTTTATAGTAAAATCCCTAAAATCATTTTCAGTGCTCTGTTTTAATTTCTGTCTTTTCATTTGTATTTGAATCTACTCCAGTAAGGTTTAAATGCCCATTTCTCCATTGAAAATGTTCTTATTAAGAACATCACACCCAGGAACTGACTCAGAGCAAGAGGACAGCTTCAACTCCCTATGATTTCATCTCCTACCTAGCCAATCAGCACTCCTGGCCCACTGGCTTCCCGCCACCCAGCAAGTTGTCCTTAAAAACTCTGATCCCCATATGCCTGGGGAGACTGATTTGAGTAATAATAAAACTTCAGTCTCCTGCACAACAAAAACAAACAAACAAACAAAACATCAGAGGCTGCGGGCGGTGGCTCATACCTGTAATCCCAGCACTTTGGGAGGCTGAGGCGGGAAGATCACTTGAAGCCAGGAGTTGGAGACCAGCCCAGGCAACATGGTGAGACCCATCTCTACAAAAAATTTATTTATTTATTTTTTAGAAAGAACATCGGTGACCTCTATATTTCTTTTTTTTCAAATAAATTTTATTGTGTATATTTGAAGTTTACAACATGATGTTATAGGATGCATATAGACAGTGAAATGGTTACTACAGTGAAGCAAATCAACATACCTACCATCTCACAGTTACTTTTTTTATGACAAGAGCAGCTAAAATCTGCTTAGTTAACAAAAGTCCCTAATACAGTACAATTTTACTAACTGCAGTGTTTGTTGTACATTAGATCTCTAGTTCATCCTACATATCTGCTTGTTTGTATCTGTTTTTTTTTTTCTTTTTTTTTTTTGAGTCTCTTTCTCTGTTGCCCAGGTTGGAGTGCAGTGGTGCGATCTCGGCTCACTGCAACCTCCACCTCCTGGGTTCAAGCCATTCTCCTGCCTCAGCCTCCCAAGTAACTGGGACTACAGGCATGTGCCACCATGCCTGGCTAATTTTTTGTATTTTTAGTCAAGATGGGGTTTCACCAGTTGGCCAGGCTGGTCTCGAACTCCTCACTTCAAGTGATCCACCCGCCTCAGCTTCCCAAAGTTCTGGGATTACAGGCATTAGCCATTCCCCCCCGCCGGCCTGCTTGTTTGTATCTTTTGACCTACATCTCCCCATTTCCTCCCCACCCCAATCTCTACATTTCTTGCATCAATTTCTGTATAGCACTTATCACTACTGACATACTACATATTTTACTTGGATTTGTTTATTGAATTTCTCTCTTCACTATAGGTTAAGCTCTATAAAAGGAAGGATTTTATTGGTTTTTTTTGTCACCATTGTATTCCCAGAATCTACAGCATTGCCAATAGTAATAAATTTGTCACTGTTGTTGAGACACGGTTTCGCCCTGTTGCCCAGGCTGAAGCGCAGTTCCATGATCTTGTCTCACTGCAACCTCCACCTTCCTGGCTCAAGTGATTTTCCTGCCTCAGCTTCCCGAGTAGCTGGGACCAGAAGCATGCACCATCATGCTGGGCTAATTTTTGTAGTTTTGGTAGAGACGAGGTTTCATCACCATGTTGCCCAGGCCAGTCTCAAACACCTGGGCTCAAGTGATCTACCCAATGTGGCTTCCCAAAGTGCCTGGGTTACAGGCATGAGCCACCACGCCTGCCTGATAAATGAGTAATAGTTGTCCAATATATAGTTAAATGAATTAATTTATGCTTATATTCTACTTGAGGAAAGACAAACTAAAGAGCTTCTGCACAGCAAAAGAAACTACCATCAGAGTGAACAGGCAACCTACAGAATGGGAGAAAATTTTTGCAATCTACTCATCTGACAAAGGGCTAATATCCAGAATCTACAATGAACTCCAACAAATTTACAAGAAAAAAACAAACAACCTCATCAAAAAATGGGTGAAGGATATGAACAGACACTTCTCAAAAGAAGACATTTATGCAGCCAAAAGACACATGAAAAAATGCTCATCATCACTGGCCATCAGAGAAATGCAAATCAAAACCACAATGAGATACCATCTCACACCAATTAGAATGGCGATCATTAAAAAGTCAGGAAACAACAGGTGTTGGAGAGGATGTGGAGAAATAGGAACACTTTTACACTGTTGGTAGGACTGTAAACTAATTCAACCATTGTGGAAGTCAGTGTGGCAATTCCTCAGGGATCTAGAACTAGAAATACCATTTGACCCAGCAATCCCATTACTGGGTATATACCCAAAGGATTATAAATCATGCTGCTATAAAGACACATGCACACGTATGTTTATTGAGGCACTATTCACAATAGCAAAGACTTGGAACCAACCCAAATGTCCAACAATGATAGACTGGATTAAGAAAATGTGGCACATATACACCATGGAATACTATGCAGCCATAAAAATGATGAGTTCATGTCCTTTGTAGGGACATGGATGAAGCTGGAAACCATCATTCTCAGCAAACTATCGCAAGGACAAAAAACCAAACACTGCATGCTCTCACTCATAGGTGGGAATTGAACAATGAGAACACGTGGACACAGGAAGGGGAACATCACACACCAGGGCCTGTTGTGGGGTGGGGGGAGGGGGCAGGGATAGCAATAGGAGATATGCCTAATGTTAAATGATGGGTTAATGGGTGCAGCACACCAACATGGCACATGTATACATATGTAACAAAGTTGCACATTGTGCATATGTACCCTAAAACTTAAAGTATAATAATAATAAAAAATATATATATATAGAATGTCATAGTAACACATTCTATGGAAAAAGAGCAGTTAGGAGAATGGAGAATATCATGCCATGCTTAGAGATAAAAGGGTTGCTATTTTATAGGGTGATCAGAAAATGCTTCTCTAATAAGGCAACATTTGAACAGAAGCCTGAAGGAAGAAAGGGAGTAAGCCATATAGGAGAGTACACGTCCAGGAAGGGAATACAGTAAGTGCTAATATCCTGAGGTGGAAATTTTCTTGGATGTTTGAGAAATAGAAAGGAGATTAGTATAGCAAAAGCCAAGTAGTTGAGGCAGAGAGTGCCAGGAAATGTGCTAGAAAGGATGTAGGAAGCGTGTTCACATTTGGTTTTGCAAGCGTTTAGCTTTTAAGCCTGGGTAACATGACAAGACCCCATCTCTACAAAAAATTCAAAAATTAGCTGAGTGTGGTGGTGCACATCTGTAGTTCCACCTACTTGGGAGGCTGAGGTGGGAGAACTGCATCAACCCAGGAGCTGGAGGCTGCAGTGAGCTAAGATTGCACCACTTCACTCCAGCCTGGGTGACAGAGGGAAACGCTGTCTCAAAAAATATATATATATATAGAATTTATCTTTTACTCAAGTGTGAAAGAAGCCCCTGGAAGATATGAAAAAGAAGTGTGGCATGATCACAACACTCTAGCCAGTGTGCTGAGACTAGAATGTAAGGAGCTTGGAATAGAGATGCAAACCAGTTAAGAGGTTATGGCAAAAATATAAGTAAGCTGAATGCAGCAACATATAAAAAGGTCATATATCATGACCAATTGGGATTAATCCCAGGAAGGCAAGGTTGGTTTAACATCTGAAAATTAACCAATATAATACATTTTATTAACAGAATAAAGGACAAAACCATATGATCATCTCAATGTAAGCTGAAAATATTGACAAAATTTCATGATAA
The DNA here is from genome assembly GCF_029281585.2 of Gorilla gorilla gorilla. NCBI lineage: Eukaryota > Metazoa > Chordata > Mammalia > Primates > Hominidae > Gorilla > Gorilla gorilla. Next base: position 88,694,378 of record NC_073232.2, read on the forward strand.
AAATTATTAACAAACAGAATGGAAGGAACTTCTTCAACCTGGCAAAGGGCATCTACAGATCATCCCAGCTAACAATATACACAATGGTGAAAGGCTGAATGCTTTTCTTTTAAGGTCAGGTACAATACAAGGAGCTGCATTCCAACCACTTCTGTTCAACATTGTACTAGAGGTGCTAGCCAAGGTAATTAGGCAAGAAAGTGAAACAAAAGCTTCCAGATTAGAAAAGAAAAAATAAAACTATCTTTATTTGTAGATGACATGATCGTTGTATTAGTCCGTTCTCATGCTGCTTATAAAGACATACCCAAGACTGGATAATTTATAAAGGAAAGAGGTTTGACTCACAGTTCCCTATGGCTGGAGAGGCCTCACAATCATGGCGGAAGAGCAAGGAGCATCTCACATGGCAGCAGGCAAGAAAAGAATGAGAGCCACGCCAGAGGGAAACCCCTTATAAAATCATCAGATCTCGAGAGACTTATTCACTATCAGGAGAACAGTATGGAGGAAACGCCCTTCTGATTCAATTATCTCCCACTGTGTTCTTCCCACAACACATGGGAATTATGGGAGCTACAATTCAAGATGAGATTTGGGTGGAGACACAGCCAAACCATATCAATCTTTTTTTTCTTATTCTTTTTTTTTTTTTTTTTTTTTTTTGAGATGGAGTCCCACTCTGTTATCTAGGCTGGAGTGCAGTGGTGTGTGATCTCGGCTCACTGCAACCTCAGCCTCCCGGGTTCAAGCGATTCTCCTGCCTCAGACTCCTGAATAGTTGAAATTACAGGCACCTGCCACTACGCCTGGCAAATATTTTTTGTTTTTGTTTGTTTGTTTGTTTGTTTGTTTTGAGACAGAGTCTCTCTCTGTCGCTCAGGCTGGAGTGCAGTGGTGCGATCTCGGCTCACTGCAAAGTCCGCCTCCCGGGTTCAAGCCATTCTCCTGCCTCAGCCTCCTGAGTAGCTGGGACTACAGGCGCCCATCACCACCACGCCGGGCTAATTTTTTGTATTTTTAGTAGAGACGGTGTTTCATCGTGTTAGCCAGGATGGTCTCAATCTCCTGACCTCGTGATCCGCCCACCTCGGCCTCCCAAAGTGCTGGGATTACAGGCGTGAGCCACTATGCCCAACCGTATCAATCTTGTATATAGAAAAACCTAAGGAATCTACAAAAAAACCCTATTATAACTAATGTAATAATAATCTGCAAAGTTGTAGACTATGAGATCAATATACAAAAATTGACTCAATTTCTTTACATGTACAATGAATAACCCAAAACAAAACTGGGAATATAATTCTATTTTTAATAGTATCACAAAGAATGACAATACTTAGAAACAAATGATGGGCGCTAGCTTGCACTCCCGCCCTGCCTGTGCGCTGCCTGAGTGTGGAGCTGCTATGCTGCGAAGGCTCGAGGACCCGCAGCCGCCAGGGGATCAGCGCGTCCTGCAGAGCTTGCTCCCCTTGGAGTAGCGCTGCGTGCACTGCGCCTCCTACTTCCAGTGCGTGCAAAGGGAGAGCAAGCCGCACATGCGGAAGATGCTGGTTTACTGGATGCTGGAGGTGTGTGAGGAGCAGTGCTGTGAGGAGGAGCAGTGCTGTGAGGAGGAGCAGTGCTGTGAGGAGGAAGTCTTTCCCCTGGCCATGAACCACCTGCATGCTACCTGTCCTGCGTCCCCACCCACCCGAAAGGCACAGTTGCAGCTCTTGGTTGCGGTCTCCATGCAGCTGGCCTCCAAGCTGCGTAAGACTGGGCCCATGACCATTGAGAAAATGTGCATCTACACCGACCACGCTGTCTCTCCCTGCCAGTTGCGGGACTGGGAGGTGATGGTCCTGGGGAAGCTCAAATGGGACCTGGCCGCTGTGATTGCTCATGACTTCTTGGCCCTCATTCTGCACCTACCGACAGGCCTTGGTCAAAAAGCATGCCCAGATCTTTTTGGCTCTCTGTGCTACAGATTACACCTTTGCCATGTACCCACCATCCCGTTGTGAAAACAACCCAAATGCCTGTTAACTGATGAACAGATAACCATATGTGATATATATCAATACAATGGAATATGGCCTGGCATGCTGGCTCACGCCTGTAATCCTGCACTTTGGGAGGCCAAAGTGGGAGGATCACTTGAGCCCAGGAGTTCAAGGCCAGCCTGGGCCACAAAGTGAGACTCCTTCTAAAAAAATAAAATAAAATAAAAAATAAAAACAATGTAATATTACTCAGCCATAGAAAGGAATAAAGTACTAAACACACTATAACATGGATGAACTTTGAAACTATTATGCTAAATGAAAGATGCCAATCATGAAAGACCACATATGGTACGATTTCAATTATATGAGATGTCCAAAATAGGCAATTCCGTAGAGACAGAGAGTAGATAAGCAGTTGCTCAGGGCTGGAGGGAATGGGGTCATTGTGGGTGGGTGGTAACAGCTAAAGGACACAGGGTTTCTTTTGGAGTTGTTGAAAATGTCTTAAAAATGATTGTGGTGGTTTTTGCACAACTCTGAATATACTAAAAACCACTGAATGAGTACACCTGGGGACCCTGGTTCTCTGCCCTTTCTCTGGCCACTCCTTCCCTGTGTGCCATCCCTCCCGCAGTCTGCAGCCTCTGTTGCTCCTTAGTCCGCTGTTCTTGGCCATCTCTTCCACCTGTGACCACTCTCTCCTCATTCCCTCTGGGATGAGCTCACTCCTTCCTTTGGTACCAATTACTATCTATGGCAGTGGGTCTTGACTTTGGACAGACCCTCTAGAGACTCTGAGTGATTGGTCTGGGTGCAGCCTGGCCATAGAGCATTCTGAAAGCTCCTCAGGGCATTCTAATATAGACCACTGGACAGTAAAGCGTTAGTTTTCTCAGCAGCCTTGGGTCACTCCAACCCTGCACATTCCAAAAAAAGGACTGGCCCTTGACCACCTCCGGGGAGATAACTTCTGAGCACTTCGAATCTTCTGCCTTCATTTTTATTTTTTCTGAGGTGGAGTCTTGCTCTATTGCCCAGGCTGGAGTGCAGTGGCATGATCTCAGCTCACTGCAACCTCCGCCTCCCTGGTTCAAGTGACTCTCCTGCCTCAGCCTCCTGAGTAGCTGGGATTACAGGCACCGGCCACCACTCCCAGCTAATTTTTCTCTATTTTCAGTAGAGATGGGCTTTTGCCACGTTGGCCAGGCTAGTCTCAAACTCCTGACCTCAGTTGATCCACCCGCCTCGGCCTCCCAAAGTGCTGGGATTACAGGCATGAGCCTCCGCACCCGGCCGAATATTCTGCCTTGTAAGAATGTTTTTGTATGCCTGAGGCTTTGGGCTTTGCTGTATCAATACGACCTCTGTAGGGACTGAAACCTGAGTAGCTGGGGTCAATCACCCAGGAGCTTCATGCCCCAAGAAAAACCCTGAGCACTAAGGGTTGCTTGGGTGGGCTTCCCTGGTAGACAACCCTTAGCATGTGCTGCCACACATCATTGCTGGGAGAATTAACCACTGCCTGTCCAACTCCAGATTGGAGGCCTTCCTTTAGCATTTCTTGTAGCACACGTCTGGTGTTGATGAAATCCCCGAACTTTTGTTCGTCTAGGAAACTCTTTATTTCTCCTTTAGGTATGAAGTGTATTTTTGCTGGATATATTATTCTAGGGTAAAAGATTTTTTTCTTCAGCACTTAAAATATGTTATGACACTCCTTTCTGGCCTGTAAGGTTTCCACTGAAAGTCTGCTGCAAGACGTATTAGAACTCCATTGTATGTTATTTGTTGCTTTTCTCCTGCTGCTTTAGGATCCTTTTTTTATCCTTGACCTTTGGGAGTTTGAGTATTAAATGCCTTGAGGTAGTTTTCTTTATGTTAAATCTGCTTGGTGTTCTATAACCTTCTTGTACTTGAATATTTATATCTTTCTCTAGGTTTGAAAAGTTCTGTTATTATCCCTTTGAATAAACTTTCTACCTCTATTTCTCTACTTTCGCTTTAAGGCCAATAACTCTTAGCTTTGCCCTTTTGAGGCTATTTTCTAGATCTCATAGGCATGCTTCATTCTTGTTTAATTTTTTTGTCTCCTCTAACTGTGTATTTTCAAATAGCTTGTCTTCAAGCTCACTGATTTTTTCTTCTGTTTGATCAATTTAACTATTAAGAGACTCTGATGCATTCTTTATTATGTCATCTGCATTTTTCAACTACAGAATTTCTGCTTGATTCTAATTATTTCAATTTTGTTGTTAAGTTTGTCTGATAGAATTTTGAATCCTTTCTCTGTGTTATCTTGAATTTCTTTGAGTTTCCTCAAAACCACTATTTCGAATTCTCTGTCTGGAAGGTTACATATCTCTATTTCTCTAGGGTTGGTCCCTGGTGCCTTAGTTTGTTTGATGAGGTCACGTTTTCCTGGATGGGCTTGATGCTTGTGGATGTTCTTTAGTGCCTGGGCATTGAAGAGTTAGGTATTTATTGTAGTCTTCTCAGTCTGGGCTTGTTTGTACTCATCCTTGGAAAGGTTTTCCAGGTATTTGAAAGGATGTGGGTGTTGTGATCTAAACTGTATCTGAGTAGGGGACACTCCAAGCCCAGTGATGCTATGGTGCTTGCAGACTCATAGAAGTACTGCCTTGTCAGTCTTAGATAAGATCTGGAAGAATTCTCTGGACTACCAGGCAGAGACTTTTATTCTTTACCTGTAATTTCTCCCAAACAGTCTCAGTCTCTTTTTTTGTTTCTCTCTCTCTCTGTGCTGAGCCACTTGAAGCTGCAGGTGGGCTGACACAACATCCCTATGGCTACCACCACTTAGACTGCACTGGGTCAAACCTAAAGCCAGCAAAGCACTGGGTCTCACTCAAGGTCCCCTGTAAACACTGCCTGGCTATCACCGATGTTCATTCAAGGCCCTAGGGCTCTGCAGTCAGCAGGTGGCAAAGCCAGCCAGGCTTGTGTCTTTCCCTTCAGGGCAATGAGTTCCTTCAGGCCCTAGCGGGTCCAGAGATGCTGTGTGGGAGCCAGGGACTGGAGTAAAAAACCTTAGAAATTTACCTGATGCTTTATTCTAAGGCGGCTGAGCTGATACTGAAACCATGAGACAAAGTCCTTTCCACTCTGCCTTTGCCTTTTCACAGGCAGAGGAAACTCACCCTGTGGCCACCACCACAGGCCCACAGAGAATACTGCCAGCCTACGGTCGATGTTCACTTAGGGCCCAAGGGCTCTTAAATCACTTGTGGTGAGTGTTTCCAGGCCTGGGACTCACCCTTTAGGGCAGTGGGCTCCCCTTTGGCCCAGGGCACGTGCACGTCCAGAAATGCTATCTAAAAGCCAAGGCCTAGAATCAGTGACCACAAGAGCCCATTTGGTGCTCTGCCTCATGGTGGCCAGGCAGGTACCTAAGCTGCATGACAAAGTCCCTTTTACCTTTCCCTCTGCTTTTCTGAAGCAGCAGAAGTCCCTCACCACAGCCACCACAGCTGGGAATGTGCTGGGTCTCATCTGAAGCCAGCATGTCTCAGTCTCAGAGTCTTACTCCAGGCCCATAACATACTACCTGGGTATCACTGTTGGCTATTCAAGGCCCAAGGACTCCTGAGTCAGCAGGTGATGAATCCTGCCAGGACTGGGTTCTTTTCTTTAAGGCAGCAGATTCCCTTCTGGCCCAGGGTATATCTAGAAATGACATTCAGGAGCTAGATCCTGGAATGGGGGTCTCTTGACTCTGACCAGTGCTCTATCCTGCTGTGGCTGAGCTGGTATCCAAGATGTAAGACAAAGTCCTCTTTACTCTTTCCTCTCCTCTCCTCAAGCAAAAGGAAGAAGCCACTTTTGTTGCCGCATGCTGCACTGCTTGGGTTGGGAGAGGGGTGGTGCAAGCACTCCCTTGGCTGCCCTGCCTGGTGTCTTACCAGGTTGTGTGCCCCCTGAGTCCACTGGCTCTAAGCCTAGTATGGCATTAGGACTTGCCTGGGAATTGAAGTCTTTATGGTCTAGACTGCCTTTCAAGTTTACTTAGAGCCCCAGGTAACGATAGCTTGCCATGGCAAGGCTTATCAAAACTCAAGCCTCAAGCCTTCTAACTGCTAGGATGGGTGAACCCCTCTGGGTAGGGCTGGTTTAAATGCTCCCTCCACGGGCAGGTGTCACCTGAGTTCCCCCTGGTTTTGCTTTCTGCTGTGACAGGGCAACACTGAGTTCAATGCAAAGTCCCACAATTGCTGCACTCTCCCTTCCCCAAGTGCACAGATTCTCTCTCAGCACCACAGTGGCCACTGCTGGGGGATGGGAGAGGAGTGACCTTGGTGTTTCAAGACTGTCTTTCCTACCCTCCTCAGTGCCTCTTTCAGTGTTATGAAGTTAGAGCCAGGTACTGTGAGTACTCACCTGATTTTTGGTTCTTATGAAGATGCCTTTTTGGTGTAGAGAGTTGTTAAATTTGATTTTCCTGCAAGGAGAATCATTGATGGAGGCTGCTATTCAGCCATCTTGCTCTGCCCCTCCTACCTCACTTAATTTTAATTATCTCCTAAGAGCCCTATTTCAAAATGCAATCACATAAGGGATTAGGGCTCCAACATATGAATTTGGGGGAGACACAATTCAGTCTATAGCATTTGGACTTGGGGAGAGGGAGGAACAGAACATTCAGAGGAAGGACTCAGTGCAAGCAACAGTTTGGAGGTGGGAAAGTTCAGCTCATGGATAGAAAAAATTGATCCAGTTTGGCAGGGCCCACGGGAAGATGTGGTGGAGTGGTGAGAGGTGGGCTACATCAGAAAGAACATTGAATGCCAGGCTGAGGTTAGAGACATTTCCTGTTGCGCAGAAGGTGCCGTGAGGTGGTGGGGAGAGGAACATGATGAAAAGGATATTTGGGAGGATGAATCTGGCATCAGTGATAGGTAGGGGTAAGGAGTGAACAAAGCTGGAGGCCAGGAAACTGGACACACAGCCCAGAGTTCAGGTTTAGGCTGTTCAAAGGCAGTTTCCACCCTGAGTTCCAATGTGGATCAAAGCATGCAGGGAGTGGATGACTTGGAAAAGCAAAACCATCTCTCTTCATTACCACACAATTTCCCAGCTGAGATCATCACCAGAGTCCTACTAATCAGACAGTCAGCTTGCTCCAAACTCTGTTCCTAGAAGCTGTGACCCAGAGGGAGCTCTTGTCCAGCTATAGCCCAGGGACACTGCACCCTGGACAGGACTGCCCCTGTTCCCTCCCAGGAGCCTCATCTCTGTCTGGCCTGGCTTTGGCTTCAAATACCCTCAGCTTTGGAGCTTTGGCCTCAAAATCTGTTGGATCAGATTCATGAGAGCTCTGGCCTTCTTTGGTTTAGGAATTTTAAAATAGTTTTTTCAGCAGGCAGTAGATGAACTCGGCTTGCTTACCTCTAAGGACTGGCTAGAACTCACAGAAAGCTGTTATACTCACAGTTATGGTTTGATTATAGGGAAAATATATAGATTAAAATCAGGTAGTGGAAGAAAGGCATAGGGCTGAGTCCAGGAGGTCACCAGACATGGAATGTCCATTATCCCTTCCCCATGCAGTCAGAGTGCATTACCCTCCTGGCTTTGATATGTGCTAATACACATGGAGTATTCCAGCCAGTGAGGCTCCCTCAAGCCTCAGTGTTCAGGGTGTTTACTGGAACTTCATCACAGAGGCATGCTTGATTGTCCATGTGGCTGCTCTCAGTTTCCAGTCTCCAGTCCTTTCAGGGGGGACCTAAAGCCAGGACTCTAAATCACTTAGTCGGTTTTCCTGGCCTGGCTAGTCTCCACCCTAAATCTTATTATTAGATTATCCACCCTGACCCAAGATCCCCAGGCAAAAATATTCCTATCAAGCATTACGTGTTGGAGATAAGGAGTCAAGGACAAAGGCCAGATCTCTTTTTGGTTGTTAATTTTTTTTTTTTTTGACTATACAACATGCCATCATTCTGTTATCCTTCCTTTCTGTTTTATCTTCAAAATAACCCTAATTGGTGGGTAAGGATGTTTATTATTATAAATGAGATCTCAAAAGGAAAGGCACTTGGGCAAAGTTGCACAGTCTATCTTTGACTCGTGGTGCAATACTCTTTCCACTCTCTGAGAATCCTGAGTCCTGAGAAGAAGATAGAAGGAAGGTGTGTATATGTGTGTGTGCATGTGTGTGTGTGTGTAAATGTATATCTAATAAGTATGTGTAGATATGTGTATGTCTCTGTGTGTTTGTGTGTACATGTGGATGTCTGGGTGTCTGTATTCATGTTTGTGTGTGTGTGTACACATGCTCAGGGGGAAGGTTAAAGAGAAAATCAGCAGGGTGCAGTGGTGCACACCTGTAATGCCAGCTACACAGGAGGCAGATGGGGGAGGATCACTTGAGCCTGGGAGTTTGAGAAAGAGAAAATTTCAATAATCTTCCTCTTGCAGTTAGAAGGAAAAACCTGGGGCTGGGCATAAAGAGAAATAAAGCACAGCATAAAGAGGCAGAAAAATGTCTAATGAAAAACGAGTGGCCAAGAATCTATAAAGAAATATAGCACATTAGCAGCAGAATAAAACTGGAAGATAATTTCCTCTAGAACCCTGATAATCTTTGTGAGAAAACTGTTGGTCACATATGTTAACTGCCGAAACTTGAGGGACCCTGTGCAACAGAACTGACAAGTAAAACCACGTTTCTTAAACTCACTATGCTACAACTGTCATTCAACTCTTTCACAACGAAGATTTCACAAACCTATCTCCAGCTTCCAGATGGTGAGGGAAAGTGTGATGAGATTTTGTGATAAATTGTGCCTGCCTCTGAGTCCATCTTCTCCTATTGAAGAGAAGGAAAATGAGGCTAGCGCATTACAGCCCTGCCTGACAAAAGTCACAAGATAAGCAAAGAATTATTATTTAAAACTGGAGTGTCCTATAATGTATTCATGAATGCCACACATTCTATATTAGATCATCCATTTCAATTTACTTATATTCTTTGAAGCAAATTTATAAGATTTGAATTATTCAGAAAATGCTCCCAAGCTAATAGAAGAAAATACTTTAACCACATGAGGTATCATGCTACCCAATGTGGTGTGGTGGTGAAGTGTGCAAGCTCTAAAACAAGAAAACACAGTTTCACGTCCTGGCCCTACCCCCTTGGGAAAGTTACGTGGTCTCTCTCTGCCTTAATTTCCCCATCTGAAGTGTGGGGATGACAATAATACTATCTATTTCACAGAGTTGTTTTGAGGAAAAGAATATATGTAAAGCACTTTGAACAGCAGTTAGTGCTATGTAAGTGTTTGCTATTGTTATTTTAACATTTCAGATTATAAATATCTACCCTGTTATTCAGATGGCAAGCGTCCCTAAGCTGATAACATGATGAAGAGCTTTTGGGTTCCTCGATTTCCCATCAGCTTTGTGAGGAAAAAAATACCACACAAAGAAGAGCAACTGAAGCAGGTGTGAGAAGGAAACTTGGCTTAAGATTGGGGGGCTTGGGTTTATTAGGCTTCTATCTTCTAAAAATTTCCTGAACTCCATTGATAAGAAGATTTTTAATATCAATCTAGCTAAAAAGGACCAATAGACCCCACAAGACACTGAGTTAGACATAAAAATAAAAGGGTAATAAATAGCCGGGTGCAATGGCTCATGCCTGTAATCCCAGCACTTTGAGAGGCCGAGGCGGGTGGATCATGAGGTCAGGAGTTCAGCCAGCATGGTGAAACCCTGTCTCTACTAAAAATACAAAAATTAGCTGGGCATGCTGGCACACACCTGTAATCCCAGCTACTCAGGAGGCTGAGGCAGGAGAATCGCTTGACCCCAGGTGGTGGAGGTTGCAGTGAGCCGAGATCGTGCCACTGCATTCCAGCCTGGGTGACAGAGCGAGACTCTGTCTCAAAAAAAAAAAAAAAAAAAAAAAAAAGAAAGAAGGATAATAAATGAAATATGGAAAACTACACAACCAGAAAAATAAACAACTACCAATACCCAAAACATGGCTAAATCTCATAGGATTATGTTGAATGAAAGAAGTCAGCCACAAACGTGCACATACTGTATGAATCCATTTATATTCATAATTAATCCAGGGTGACAGAGGTCAGGATCGTGGTTAATTTGAGGAGGACAGCAACTGAGAAGGGGCAAGAGGGAGCCCTCTGTGGTGATGGAAGCATTCTGTATCTTGAGCTGAGTGGTGGTCACATGAATGTGCACATATGTAAATAGTATGGAGTTGTAATTTAAGGTATACGCATCTCACTGTATGTAAGATACTGTCTTAGTCCATTCGTGCTGCTATAACAAAATATCTGAGACTGGGTAATGTGTGAAGGACAAAAATTTATTCCTCACAGTTCTGGTGGGTGGGAAGTCCAAGATCAAGGTGCTAGCAAATTTGTAGTCTAGTGAGGGCTGCTCTCTGCTTCCAAGATGGCACTTTAAATGCTGAGTCCTCCAGAGATGAGGAATGCTGTGTCCCAACATGGTGGAAAGGACAGAAAAGCAAAAGAAGGAAACCGAGCTAGGCAGCTCCCTCAAGCCCTTTCATAAGGTGACTATCCCATTCATGAGGGGGCTCTTCCCTCATGACTTAATTATCTCCTAAAGACTCTACCTGGGCCAGGCGCAGTGGCTCATGCCTGTAATCAGCACTTTGGGAGGGCAAGGCGGGCAGATCATGAGGTCAGGAGATTGAGACCATCCTGGCCAACATGGTGAAACCCCGTCTCTACTAAAATACAAAAAATCAGCTGGGCGTGGCACACCTGTAGTCCCAGCTACTCAGGAGGCTGAGGCAGGGGAATCGCTTGAACCCGGGAGGCAGAGGTTGCAGTGAGTCGAAATCATGCCACTGCACTCCAGCAGCCTGGCAACAAAGCAAGACCCTGTCTCAAAAAAAAAAAAAAAAAAAAAGACTCCACTTCTTAATACTATCACACTGGAGTTTGAGTTCCAACATGAATTTTGGAGGACACACAAGCATTCCAACCATAGCAAATTTACTTTATTAAAAAAGAAAAAAAGAGGAAAATCCTCTCTCCAAACATGATATTTTAAGAGTTGATGTATTTACAGCCCAATTTTCCAAGTGCTTACATACATATTTGTGACGATCATTTTTAGCTGAGAAAAGTTTCAGTAAATTAAAAAAAAATCTCATATTATCTATTAATATCTTATTCAGATAAGATCAAATTTCTAACCTAGATTTTAGGTTAAGACATAGTCATTTGTTGTAATGTGAGAATGACGGAGAGAGAGAGAGATATTAACTAGCAGAATCCAACTATAAAAATAAATTTAAGGGCACAATTCTCTACTAATGACTCCCCCAGACAAATCATTACTTGGATAGCAATGAATCAACTAAAAATGGAAGTGAGAACACTTTGAGTCCTTTTTGCAATGGATGGATGTTTAAGAGACTATTAAGTGAAGAGGGTTCAGAAACAAGGGGATAAATGGCACGCTAATTTGGGGTTGAATGGAGTAATGGGATGATCTTGGAAATATAAGAATCTTGCTTAATGGGGCTTGTCTACTTGCAATTCAATAAACTAATATACGTAAATTAAAAGAGATAAAGGACATGAGCACTCAGAACAAAATTACAGGAATAAATTTAGCAAAGGGGCACCAAAGTTGAGAGAAGGGTCACTGTTCCACGTCCGACATCTTTAATTCTTGAGTCCTGGGGATGGTAAGCCAGGGAACAGAGCCTTCTATCTGGAAGCTAAAACCAGCCTTTGGGGTGGCTTCAGAGAGACTGTTCAGACTCAAGATGCAAAAGTAGATGCTGCATGGTCGAAAATATCCCGAAGGTAAAGGCATTTTCTTTTTTCTTTTTTTCTTTTTTTTTTTTTGAGACGGAGTTTTGCTCTGTTGCCCAGGCTGAAGTGCAGTGGCGCGATCTTGGCTCACTGCAACTTTTGCCTCCCGGGTTCAAGCAATTCCCTGCCTCAGCCTCCCGAGTAGCTGGGATTACAGGCGCCCACCACCACGCCCAGCTAATTTTTTGTATTTTTAGTAGAGACGGGGTTTCACCGTCTTGGCCAGGCTGGTCTTGAACTCCTGACCTCGTGATCAACCTGCCTCGGCCTCCCAAAGTGCTGGGATTACAGGCGTGAGCCACCGCGCCCGGCCGGCAAAGGCATTTTCAAAGACAATGGTGCGCCGGGAAAAGAATGCTGTGTGTTTTAAAAGAAAAAAAAATAAAAGAAAGAATGGAAACAAGGAAGAAGAAGTGACCAGAGGGATGTTTGGTTTGCAAAGTACACGTAAGGTTATGTCTGCTGTCCCGTTGCAATTATAACAGTGCCCCTTTCACTCTCCGAATGTCCGGATTTGGATGATAAATTATATGATCACCCTACCAAAGAGAGGAAATTAGCCAGAAGACCCATGTGTCGATTTCAAACGGTGTGGACTGATCCGCAGCCGCGCTCAGGCCGCTGCCCAGCTGAGCTGTGTGTACCACCTCTGCCTCGCCCTACCTCGCCCTGCCTGGGTGAGTCTCCAGGAAGGCTACAGCGGAACCCTCGGCTCCCACGTTGCTCTGGTGCCACCTGCAGGTTATATGGGGGAACTGCTTCTCTCTACCCCACTACCCCCCACCCTGCCTCCCCACCCTGATCCTGGGCAGCCTTGGAGTTGGCCAAAAGACATTCAGAGCACCCGAAGCCCTGGGTGGGGAATGGGCTGGACCCCGCAGTGAAGCCTGCGTTACAGAATCAGACGGGCCCAGCTTAAACCAACAAAGCCAAGCTCTTCCTCTTCCTACCCACTCCTGTCCTGTCTCATTTTGTAGAGAGGAAACTGAAGCCTAATTCAGAATTTTCATTGGTAGGATTGTGAAGCATACAGCTGGAACCTCCCAGGTGCCATTCCCCACATCTCTGTCTTTCCCCTAATACATTAGGATAGTGGGGAAGCAAGAGAACTTAAGTTTACTGAGCTCCTATTGTGTACTGGGCAGAGTAGGCACTTTTATCTCCAGCCTCGCAATTGATGGGAAATAGGTGATTATACAACCGGGATATAGGATCAGAGTGGGCTAGTGATGTGCTCACAGTATCTCAGCTGAAATTGGAACCTAGGGGTCTTTGACTCTAAAGGTAGTGCTCTTTTTGGGTCTCCAGTTTGAGCAATACTTGCAAAATGCAAAGAACACCATGAAAATCTTATATTGATCCATAAAAGACTGTATTGCAAACAAAAACATGGAGTGTCATCGTGGGGGTGACGGTGAGGCAGGGAGATTATCTCAATTCTATGCAACCTGGAAACTCTCTGAGGAAAATGAAAGAAGCCCGACTGAGTGCAATTTGTCTGATAAACAAAATCTGTCAGAATGTGGGGCCTGGTGGGTGCTAAGTGAAGGTAAGAAACCACAGTGCTGGACATTTTCTAAGGTGTTCTTTATGAAATTACTCAGGGCCTCAGTGCCTTCACCTTCTTCATGACCCTAGGCAGTTTCCCCATCTGTCTTCATCCTACTGCCTGACATCCTATCTATCAAACTGCTTTTGGAGTTATGACTCGATGAAATAAAAATCATGGTGGGAGTCATTTACACCCTAGTGAGAGTCATCTAAGATTCCCTTTTCTTCTCAGACCTTTTAGCTGAAGTTGGTTATGAGAGAGGTTGGGGAGGAGGAAAAGGGTCGGGGCGAGCAATCTTGGAGCTTGCACCGTTTCTTGCCGACGACCTGGCACAGTGTGAAAATGTCAATCTAAATGGAGAGCTCTATGCATGTTCCTCTCTATTCCCTTTGTCACCAATACCAATCCCCAAAGCAGAGCCCTGGGAGGGCTGGACTGAAAAACCTGGAGGTAATAGAAAATGCTTGGCTTTGGATTTCAGGTCAAGTTCTGCCGGTGACTTGCTGTGTAACATTAGACAAGTCAGTTCACCTCTTTGCACTTCAGTGACCTCATCTGTAGAAGGCTGGTCTGGACTAGATTAAAGATTTTCTTTAGGTTTTGCAATTTTTTGTTGTTGTTGTTGATGGTTGTGTGTGTGTGTGTGTGTGTGTTTAAACAGAGTCTCACTCCGTTGCCCAGTTGGAGTGCAGTGGCGCGAACTTGGCTTACTGCAAATTCTCCTGCCTCAGCCTCCCGAGTAGCTAGGATTACAGACGTGCGCCACCACACCCAGATAATTTTTGCATTTTTCATAGAGATGGGGTTTCACCATGTTGGCTAGGCTGGTCTTGAACTCCCGACCTCAGGTGATCCGCCCGCCTCGGCCTCCCAAAGTGCTGGGATTACAGGCGTGAGCCACTGCACTCGGCCTGCAATTGTTTTTTGTTTTAATGTTATATTCAATTCTTCCTCCATCTTTATTAAAGTATAATTGATAAAAATTGTGTATATTTACAGTGTTCGATGTGATGTTTTGATATATGCATACATTATGAAATGATTAAATCAAGTTAATTAACATTTTCATCACCTCACATACTTTTATTATTATTATTATTGTGGTAAGAATATTTAAGATCTATTGGCTTAGAGTAGTGTTTACTAGAGGCGAGGAAGGGTAAGGGGGAGGGGGTAGCCAAAGGTTGGCTAACAGGTTAACAGATACATGAGTACATGGCTGAGTTCAGTGGCTCACATCTATAATCCTAGCACTTTAGGGGACTGAGGTGGGAGGATCACTTGAACTCAGGAGTTTGAGACCAGCCTGTGCAACATAGGGAGACCCCATCTCTTTAAAAAAATTTAAAAATTAACCAGGCATGTTGGTGCATGCCTGCGGTCCCAGCTACTCTGGAGGCTGAGGTGGGAGGATCACTTGGGCCTGAGAGGTCAAGGCTGCAGTGAGTTGTGATTGCACCACTGCACTTTAGCCTGGGGTGCAGAGTGAGACCCTGCCTGGAAAAAAAAACAAAACAGCTAAATAGGAGGAGTAGTTCTAGTGTTCTTTAGCATTATAGGGTGATGATAATTTATGACAATTTATTATATATTTTCAAATAGCTAGAAGAGTGCATTTTGAATACTCCCAGAACAAAGAAAAGATAAATGTTTGAGGTGGTGGAGATGCTAATTACCCTGATTGGATCATTACACATTGTATAAAAATATTATACTGTACCCCAAAAATATGTAAAATTCTTGTGTCAATTAAAAATAATAATAAAAGCAAAAAAACTCTCTTAGCAATTTTCAAGTATACATTATTATTAACTGTAGTCATCATTCTGTAGAACAGATTTCCAGAACTTATAACATTATATTTAATTCTGATCAAAGTACTAGATACACAGAGTTAAGAACAAAATGGTATCTGGAGCAAGAAATCCTCAGTAAGACAAAAGAAGAAGAAAAAAAGAACAAAATGGTAATAAAAGGCTTATATCAGAAAGCATTTCCTCTGCCCTTTCCTTTCTTGCCCTTGAGTCCTAATTCCCAGAGGCCATCACTTTAAACTCATTTTGCCACTTCCTCTGGTATAATCATATTTCTAAATAATGCTTATGTTGCTATTTCTTGATTTGTTTTCCTCAGTATCTGTCGACTTCCTGGCATAACAGAGTGTAGGGCTTACCTCCCTTACAAGTAAGGGAGCCTCCATTCTACCAATTTGACTGGATCACAATCTTATGAAATCAAATGCATTTACACTCTTATAGATATCTAAATTTTGTTTCCTAAGCCAAGTCCTGCACTGAAATTGTTTCATTTCTTTCCTTTTTTTCCCCTGGAGTTGATAATTGCTTCAGATTTTTTCCCTTCATTTGCTTATACGTTTTTGTACCTATTAACTACCTTTTTTTTTCCCAGATGCTCCAACTGATCTGTGAAATGCCTAGTAATAATTATCCAAAAACTAAGATACACCAGCTACTCTATCAGCCCTGTTATTTTCCAGGAGGCATCCCCTTCTCCCTTGCCCTCCATCCTTATGCTCCAAACTGGACTCAGCTCTCTCAGCCCATGGCATGGCTGGCATCCTGGCATTTCTCTGAATTTTCTGCTGCCTCTTCTGTGTGCATCTCCCGTTCCCTGGCCCCATATCTTCTTTTTCCTTGGTTTACCCTCTCATTGTGTTGCAATACATCTTCCAGTGGCTTCCTGAGAAAGAGTGAATGGAAGCCAAGCTTGCTGACTCCCACATATTTTAAAATGTCATTGTTCTACCCCAACTCCTTATTAATAGTTTGGCTGGATATAATGCTCTAATTTAAATGTAACTTCTCCTCACATTGGGAAATATTGCTCTATTATTTTCCAGCTCCCGGTGTTGTTGGGAAGAAGGCAGTGTCATGCGGAGTCTTGGCTCTTTATATATGACCTGTCTTTTCTCTCTGGAAGATTTTAGGGTTTTCTCTCTGTCCTTGGTTTTCTGGAATTTCCCAGTGATGTGCCTTGTTGTAGGTCTTTCTTCATTCACTGTGCTTGTCACTTGATAGACTCTTTTGAACTAGAAAGTTATGTCCTTCTATTACGGGAAGCCACCAGCAGGTTTGTGTGAGCTAGGTAATCACATTCTTTTCTTCCAAGGACAGAGGTATCAAGGCCCTGGGAACCTTATAAGTGGATTGGGGGTAAGGGGGCCTGAGGTGAACCCAACAAAGCCACAGCACCCACTGAGCTCGTGTCCCAGAGCTAGGCTCTGCCTGAGGACAATAGACATGGGTGATACCTACTTCCTGCCCAGTCCCATGGTGGGGCTCAGAACACACATGGTCCAGGAGGACCACGTAGTATCTGGCTACATTTACATGCACCTACCTGTGTGTAGCATTCAGTGAGCAACAGGACAACTTAGGGGAAGGGGCAGCTTCAGAGAGCAGGATAGGAGGCAGGTAAATAAACATGGGGTGGGGAGTGGCCTTGTTGGGAAAGGGCAAAGGCAGGGCTGTGTGTGTGTGTGTGTGTGTGTGTTATGTATTGGGGGAAATGGGGAGAGCATCTGTAGTTTCGTCTGCCCCCTTTTCTGGCCACTGCATCCCTTTTTTGGTGAATAGGTTTTCTTCCCATCATGGACTGAATGTCTCTGTCTCCTCCAAATTCATATGTTGAAGCCCTAAACTTAGCTCTGTGTGGCTGTATTTGGAGATGAGGCCTCTCAGGGAGTCATTAAGGTTAAATGAGGTCCTAAGGGTGGGGCCCTGATTCCATAGAATTAGTGTCCTTATAAGAGGAGACACCAGAGAGTGTACTCACTCTCTCTCTGCACAAATACAAAGAAGAGGTCATGTGAGCACACAATATGGCAGCCACCTACAGACCAAGAGAAGAGGCCTCAGAATGAAACCTACCTTGGTGGCACTTTAATCTTGGATTTCCCAGCCTCCAGAACTGTGAGAAATAAATATTTGTGGTTTAAGCCACCCAGTCTGTGGTATTTTGGCATGGCACCCTGAACTGACTAATACATCTCTCCACCTTTCTTCAACCACATGCCGCTAGAGGGCTTGGCAGGTTTAGTGTCCCAGCTACTCAGCCAACCCAGACCAGACCAAGCAGAAGCTCTCTTCTGGAATTTTCTGAATAGGAACTAATGGAGGGGAGCCCCATCCTTTCCTGGGGGCAAAGCCAGGAAGACGGAAGCCTCGTGCTGCCAACAGTCTTCTTTCAACCTTGTGGGGAAAGTTGCTCTGAGAGCACAAAACTGATCTGCAGGCAGAGATGGAGACAGAGACAAGGGAAGGAGCCTGCAAATCCTGACAGTGCTGGTGACTCTGAGTCAAGGTATTCCTGAAGCCCAACTGTTCCCTGCCCTGCCTGTGGCTAACTTAATGACCAATGAACTTCCCTTCTTGCCTAAGCCATCTCGAGTGAATTTTCTTTTACTCACCCTAAAGAGCCCTGACTGCAATGGCAGGGCATGACGGGGCTGGGCTGGCTGGGGCAGAGGACGGTGTGGGTGAAATCAGCTATGACAGGAAGTGCAGTTATCGAGTGGCCTCCATGAGGTCTTCCTCCCGCCCCGACTGTGAGCAAGGCTGGGCTCATATGCTCAGTGGGCCAGAGGGACGGATTTAGTCAGAGGTGCCATGCTCAGGGCCATCTTTCTACGGGCCAGACTCTTCAGCATCAAAGGCTTTGCCATCAGAGACAGTTTTAGTTACATCTTGGATTCATTTGATCAACTGCTCTTCTCCTACTTACAGGATCTTTACACTAGACTGCCCCACACAGGTGTTAGGAAGCCATAGGCATCCTGGCCAGAAGCCCAGACCACAAAAAGGGCTTCTGCCAGCCTGCCCAGGGTTCCAGAGGGTAGGACCGAGGGGCGGTGGGAAGAGCCCAGCCTGGGCAGCCATGGCATGTACACCACTCTTGATCTGTCTCCTGGAACTTTTCACCCCTCAAGTTTGGGCCCCAGTGGGGCACACGTGGGAAAAACAATGAATGCCCATGTCTCTGAATAGTTTCCCCATCAGAAGTGGTCATTGCACCAAGCACCCTCCTCCATTAAAACTGGACAGACCAAGGGCCACTTTCCTAATGGATGGATCTTATTGGTCCATCTCATGTTCCCAACAGAGCTCCCTCCCTGGGATGGGAATGTGCCATTCCAGGAGAGCCCTTTTGACCCTGTCTCCAGCCAAAGCCAGTCCTCCTGCTTTCTCAAAAGCGGGTGAGTGAGACCCTTTCTAAAAAACAAAACAAGAAAAGTGTTGTTACAATGGCACCAACTGCATATGAAGTTCCTGAAATTCTGAGTTCCACTAATATTATTTGTCTGATTTAAAAAAAATACATACTTAACAGCAACACACCAATAGAGGCAAGCAAACCATGTTTTGCACAAAACAACTATCAATGGTGATAGCACGTGATCTCCCCTTTCAGAACCCTGAGATTCTCAGTGCCCTTACTCTAAGGGCTTTCTGCAGACAAGGTAACTATCAGAATCACATGGAGAAGATCAGAGCCTGGAAGGAAACTTGAGATTTTTTGAGACGGAGTCTTGCTCTGTCACCCAGGCTGGAGTGTAGTGGCGTGATCTCTGATCTTGGCTCACTGCAAGCTCCGCCTCTTGGGTTCACGCCATTCTCCTGCCTCAGCCTCCCAAATAGCTGGGACCACAGGTGCCTGCCACCATGCCCGGCTAATTTTTTTGTATTTTTAGTAGAGATGGGGTTTCACCGTGTTAGCCAGGATTGTCTCGATCTCATGACCTCGTGATCCACCCTCCTCGGCCTCCCAAAGTGCTGGGATTACAAGCGTGAGCCACCGCGCCCAGCCCCATTTTTTTGTATTTTTAGTAGAGACAGGATATCACCATATTAGCAAGGATGGTCTTGATCTCGTGACCTTGTGATCTGCCTACCTCAGCCTCCCAAAGTGCTGGGATTACAGGTGTGAGCCACCATGCCCGGCTGAGAATTTTTTATTTCAACCTTCTTCATTTTACACAGAGACAAAACTGAAATTCAGAGACTTCTGGTTTCTCAAGGCACACCACTAGTCAATAAACACACAGAGCCAGAAGCTAGATCTAGCTCAGTGTTCTTTTAAAGCCTTCGAAATTCCTCTCTGCTAGTAAAGCTTACAACCTGACAATAACTTAATATATACATACAAATACAGCTATTTCCAAAATAGATTGGTGGGGGGCACAGATACTGCAGTTTTACAACTTATATTTTTAAGAATTGCAAAATATGTCTCCAGTATTCATAACAGCATGTCATTAACCCATCCCCATAGTGGGTTGGACATCTAGGTTGTTTCCCACTATTTGCTTTTATAATTATCCATTGTAATGGTGACAAATTGGAAACGACCTAAATGTCCAACAATACAGGCACTGATTCTCTATAAAGTGAATATCAAATAGCCATAGAAAATACATTAAAGACCCAAAAGTGTTGCTAATTGAGCAAAAATACGCCATTTCAGGTCAGATGCAGTGCCTCACACCTGTAATCCCAGCACTTTGGGAGGCTGAAGCGGGCAGATCATTTGAGTCCAGGAGTTTGAGACCAGCCTGACCAACATGGCAAAACCACATTATAAGGTACGTGGGTGTGCTTTGGTCAAGGAATAGACCGAGGCGTATATCCAGGCTTGCGTGACTCGCGAGTTTGGCGGGTAAGTGCACACCTCCACTTGTAATATAACCTGTTTGTGTAAGTTCATACTTGGCTTTATGCCACTATTGTCTGTAATAGGTATAAGTGCTCTGTTGATGCTGTGCATAAGATACATGGCTCTTGGGGGCTTGGCTCGGCTCCACTCCACATGGTTTGACATGTGGGTGCACTGGCACCCAGAGAAAGAGAGAGGGAGCCAAAGCTGTCCATCTTGCAGACAAACGGGAGGGACCCAGGACACAGCTGGTCTTGCTCATGCCCAGAGAGAGAAAGAGTTAAGCTGCTGACCCTGAAGGCAGGGGAGAGCCAGCTGCGCAGCTATGTTGTGGGGGCAGCTGGCTCAGGCAGCTGATACACGGTGAACAGTGTAAGAGTAAGCTGCTAATAAGAGAGCTAGTGTAAGAAAGCTGTTAATGAGAGCTGCTGCTGAATAAAGCTATCTTTCATCTGCCTATGGCCCCCCCGGTGTTCTTTCTGATCACCCACCCATTCCCCTCAGACTTCAGCATTGGCTGGACCTGGACCCTGGGACCTGACACACATCTCTACTAAAAATACAAAAATTAGCCGGTGTGGTCGCACATGCCTGTAATTCCAGCTACTAGGGTGACTGAGGCATGATGATCATTTGAAGCCAGGAGGCAGAGGTTGCAGTGAGCCAAAATTGCACCACTGCACTCCAGCCTGTGCAACAGAGCGTGACCCTGTCTCAAAAAAAAAAAAAAAAAATTAAAGACCATTTGTCCAATATAAACTCTTTCAAAATATATATTCAAGCATAGAAAAGTCTAGAAATGTCATCAATGGCAATTTCAGGGAAGAATTCTAAGGTGACTTTTTTTGGTTATCTACATTTTTTTTTCTTTTTCTTTTTTGAGATAGGGTCTTGCTCTGTCACCCAGGCTGGAGTGCAGTGATGCGATCAGGGCTCACTGCAGCCTCAACCTCCCAGGCTTAAGCGATCTTCCCACCTCAGTCTTCTGAGTAGCTGAGACTACAGGCGCACACCACCACACTTGCTTTATTTCTGTATTCTTGTATTTTTTGCAAAGATGGGGTTTTGCCACGTTGCCCAAGCTGGTCTCAAGCGATCTGCCTACCTCGGCCTCCCGGAGTGCTGGGATTACAAGTGTGAGCCACGTGTGCCAGGCCTACATTTTCTTTTCTATAATGACCATGACCATGGATTTCATGTACCAACATTTTTCTAACAATAATACTTACAAAGTATACTATGAAAAATATTCAGAGAAAATGAAGAATACAAAATTGTAAAAATCATATATAACTAGTTTTTTTTTTCTTTTTTTTTAAATGCAAGAAAGAAACAAAGTAGATTGTCCAGGAAGATAGTTTTTCCCCTTTGTATTTCTCTGGTGAACTCATTAGGAACTCTAAAAAGTTCCAGGAGTAGAATCACCGGGTCAAAATACCCTGGCTTTAACTTCAGGTTCAGAGAATCCTAACAACTTACATTGTCAGCAGCAAGGTCTTTGACTACATGAGCAACTCTCACCTTAGAGCAATTCTCATGACATTAGCTGTTCGGCTTTCCACTGATACGCTGACTCCAGGAGGCTCCTTGAGTTCTGTGTGCTCGGCTGGGCTCCGATGGCCCCATTATTATTTTCTGCCAGGTAAAGATCAGTCACCCGCACACGGATCTCATCACTCACGATATGCTGCAGCTGGAATCAAACAAAGGCAAGCTGTTAGTGAACACAGAAAACATTTCTCCATTATACAGTCAATGTTCCTTTGATCTAGTCATTCAACTCAAAAAAGATTTTTTTTTTTTTTTGGCTGGCAATTTTAGAAAATTAATCACACAAACCACTCTATCATTTTCTTGGAGAATAATCAAGCCAAGATTTTCAACAATATCAGTGGTCCATTTTAAAACTTTCATATCTATTTAAAATAAAAACCATAAAGAACTCAGGTTAATGTACTGTTTATTTAAAATTCTAAGGATCTTTAAATAATTTTTCATGGGTCATATTTTTATTGCATTTTAAAATCATTTACAATTTGCTTTCACACATATTCTCTCTCATTTGATCTGCACAACTGCCCTGGGAAGCCGGTTGGAGAGAGAGTTGGGGACTGTTAGGAGACAAATTTACACAATGCATAAGAAAGCTCACAGTGAGCTGGGGTGAGAATAGGAGGCTTGGAGAATCGTGAATGCATGATTGTCTATATTCCCAGCCCAACTACAAAGTCTGAAACTCATTAGGTATTTAAGAAATAGCTGCTGAATTACTGTCTGGGGTGCTCAGCTGAACAAGCCTAGGGTTGGGACCAACAGTCAACAGTCAAGCTTCCTGACTCCTAGCCCAGTACTTTTCCAAACACACCACCTATTTTTCTATATCTGATATAAAGTATATGCATAAGATGTATGTAATGTCAACTCACTTTCAATACAGGCCAGTCATGATTGGCTATCGGTAGCTTTTGTGAAAATCTTAGGAAACTAATGACTAGAAAGTTGAACCTTTCAGAGTTCCCATTCTCATGTCATATGCTATTTCTATTTTGAAATAAAAATCCTTCCAAATGAAACTTTATCCATCAAAATGACAGAGAAATGAAGAATAGATACAAGAAGAAAGCAAAATGTTAATTTCAATACCGATTTATCTATTTTACTTTAAAATTATCTTAACCACCAAGTCATTCTATTTTTAGGAAGATACATTCTTTTTGAAGTGTTAGGAACTATGATAACTGTTTATTCTTAACTTTAACTCCTAAATGACCAGTATGTGTATTAGTAGATAACTGGACACAGAGCAAGGTCAGTCAAGGTGACTGAGTGTGGCAGAAAGGGCAGTATCTCCAGCAACTGCAGATGGATAAATGATAATGAGTCCAGATAATGGATTCTGATACAACCATTAAAATAATGCTTATGAGTACTTAATAACATAGGGAAAAGCTTAAGATACAGTGTTTTAGACAGAAAAAAGGCAAAGTGGAAAAAATATATGGAAAGCATGACTTCAATCACGCATACAGATACTTCCACTTTATACTTTTTTTTTTTTTTTTTTTTTTTTGAGACAGGGTCTCGCTCTGTCATCCAGGCTGGAGTGCAGTGGCATCATGATCTTGGCTCACTGCAGCCTCGACTTCCTGGGCTCAAGCAATCCTCCAACCTCAGCCTCCTAAGTAGCTGGGACTACAGTTATGTGCCACCACGCCTAGCTAATTTTTTGTATTTTTAGTAGAGATGGGGTTTTGCCATGTTGCTCAGTCTGGTCTTGAACTCCTGAGCTCAAGTGATCCACCCGCCTGGGTTTCCTAAAGTGCTGCGATTATAGGCGTTAGCCACCGCCTCTACTTTATACTTTCTTGTTGAAGTAGACTGTATTACTGATTTCCCACCTGCACCCTCTTTTTGGATATCCGGCCCCTCCTCAAGTCTTTGGAAAGGGCAGCACTACAAATCCAGGGACAACCGGGGAACTCCCACCCCCGCTGCTAGACAGATCAGATTCTCTATCCTGCTAATTGGAAATGACACAGAGAGTGTTCGACAGATTTTTTTTGCAGAGGAGCATCTGTAAGGAAAGTTCCAGTAACATTGGGACCAGGGGTACTGCCAGGGCAGGCCAAAGCCTCAGAGACTGGAGAAGCCTGGAGCACGTGCTCAACGTCCATCTGCAGAGCAAAGCACAAGCATGGAGCAGAAATCCAGAGTGAAGGCATGCAGGAGAGAAAAATCACCTCCCAGCCCAGTCCTTCCATGGTGGGGTCACATTTTGAGTTCTGTACTTAGATGTCTGTGAGATCACCTACTGTATTCTTAATACAAATCTCTGGTAAGCCAGCCTAGAACAGGTTAAGATAAATGTAATGACTCGACTTGGCTGGAGCGCAGTGCGGCGATCACTGCTCACTGCAGCCTCAACTTCCTGGGCTCAGGTGATCCTCACACTTCAGCCTCCCAAGCAGCTGGGACTACAGGCATGAGCCACCATGCCCAGCTGATTTTTTTGTATTTTTTATCATAAAAATATTACAATTTTCAAAAGAAATGTTATATATATTACATTGAAAATCACTGATTGCTTTTTCTTCGTCTTTTTTTCTGTGAATGTGTAGGTGTTTGAGTCTCTTGTATTTCTTCTTTTACACAGGATATGGGCTGTTTGAAAACTATTTCATTATCTTCATCATCACCCTTCATTTCAGCCACTTCAGATTTTCATCTCTCCAAAAATGTTGATGTACAAACCGGTGTGGGGCCCTGGCTACCCACAGTCTTTTCAAGAGTGTCAGGAGTGCCTAAAACCTTTTTCTTCTTCTTACGTAAAACCTGGCCTTTTGTAGACATCCGATGATTCGTTTTTGAAATGCTTTCCATTTTCTGTAAAATCAAAGAAGGAAAATCATAGTCAATTCCTTTTTAAGCTAATTTCTTCCGAGAAATCTTTCTTTCTTTCTTTCCATTTTAAATCGCTCCTCCATCCGTAGCTTTTGTGTAAGTGCCGATTCTGATTATACCGTTTCACTGATGGATATGACGGCTGCTTAAATGGAATATTCCAGTCTTTAAAAGAGTTATTTCTGTACTTTTTCAGGTGGCATAAAATGACACTCCAAGAGTCTTTCACCAAATAGGTAGTTGTTCATTGTTTCAGCAACTATCTTGGCAACATCCTCAGACTCAAACTCCACAAATGCATAGCCTTTGCTATTTCCAGTCCTTTTCTTTCTGGACAGTCTGAACCTTGTAACAGTGTCACACTGGGAGAAATAGGAAAGGATCTGGGTTTCCTTAAGTAGATTAGGTAGGTGGCGCACATAGGCTACTCCAGGAGAAAGTCGTTTTTGTTTTTTTTTTTTTTCGCTTGGTTATGCGCTTGTGAACCTGTGCCACTTCCTTCTGCAACTCGGCATCTTCCTGCGGGTTCAGCGACAGGATCGGCCCAGCCGAGCCGGAAAAGGCCGCCAGGCCAAAAGGGGCCCAGCAGCTCCAGGCGGCGCTCCCGGAAACTCCCAATTTTTTGTATTTTTAATACAAAGAGGGTTTCGCCATGTTGCCCAGGCTGGTCTAGGACTCCTGAACTCAAGCGATCTGCCTGCCATGGACTCTCAAAGTGCTGGGATTATAGGCGTGAGCCACTGCACCCAACCTTGACTTTGAAATATATGTTGTACATCCCAGTCAGCAGTGAACTCTGGGGAACACCAAAGATGAGGAGAATGAGAGAAGAGATACCTCCAATTAAAAGAGTTCAGATAAGATGCTTGAACTTATGTTTTAAAAAGTCCTTCCAGGCTGGGCACAGTGGCTCACGCCTGTAGTCACAGCACTTTGGGAGGCTGAAGTGAGCGAACGGCTTGAGCCTAGAAGTCTGAGACCTGCCTGGGCAACATGGCAAAACCCCATCTCCACCAAAAATGCAATAAATTAGCCGGGCGCGGTGGCGCCTGTGGTCCCAGCTACTCAGGAGGCTGAGGTGGGAGGTCAAGGCTGCAGTGAGGTGAGATCTACCACTCCACTCCAGCCTGGGTGACAGAGTGAGACCCCGTCTTACAAAAAAAAAAAAAAAGTCACTGTTTTGGGGTTTTCTGGATGAAAACTTTGTTTCCATAAAAAAAAAGTGTGGAGACAGTATGTATTACTGATTCAAAATTATAACCAGAGGCTTAGAGTAAATAATTGCATCTATTGTTTCAAAAACCAACCTCAGGATTATTAAAAATTAGTTTTATTGGATTTTTTTTTAAGTTGTCCTGATTCACTCAGGTCTGTCACTTCCAAGCCCATGTTTTACTACTTTGTAACCCTATTTGGAAGGAAAATTGCAACTAAGATTATGATCCATCCTGAGATGAAAAGTTTCACACATATACACCACACATACCCCCCACCACAGTATGATGACACAGTGACCCAACCTTAGGCAAAAAGGTACCACTGCCAGCAAATGCATTTTTTAATTTATTTCTTCTAAAAGCAACATATGCATTTAACATTTTATTGAGATTCTCAACAGCTGCCATTTGGTTTGTTTAGCAAATTGTTTACAAAGTAACCTTTTTCCATTTTTGATATTTTAATGAAAATTATGTTCTTCAGTTTTAAAGTCCTGTCCCTCTCCCAAAGAAAGATTAATAACTAACTACCAAGTAATGATTATTTAGGAAAATAACAAAAGCAAAAACAGCTTTTAAACACTTGTGAAACAGGGGTAAGTGTTCGAATCAAGACCTTCTGGGCCCACTGGAGGTGCTAGGCTGCCTCAGGACACCATCAGCACTTCACCATCCACAACATCCTCAACAACTGGGAGCCAAGCGCAGACCCCGGGGGGCTTCCTGTTCCACAAGCTCCACTCTCTTTTTCCTCTCCACCCTTGCTATTGGGCCTCCCCTCCAAATCTGCCTAACAAAGGCAGCAGGATCTTTAATACTGTTCAGCTTTGTAAATGGAGACAGGATACTGTAGAAAGTTAAGAAATTCCCTGGTCCAGTCTGGGGGAGGAAAAAATACGCAATGTATCATGGATGGTTTCACTTTCTTGTCCACTCAGACACATGCTCATACTTGTTAAATGGATGTATCAGATGCTTCAAAAGTCCTGATGTGTAGTAGCACAAAAATTCCCTGTAAAAAAGAAGTCGCAAAATAATAAAAATTTCTGCACCAGTTCAGGGTCCTGATGACAAAGCTGGTTCTGATAAGTAGCTATTTTGACATGCACAGCAGCTTCCCCTACAAGTCCTGTGTTTGGAGGGTTTCATTTAGATCAGAGGAAGTTGGAATCCAAGTTTAAAAGGCTCTCTGCTGACAAAATGTGATATATCCATCAGTGGATTTCTAGTCAGTAATGAAAAGAACAAACTACCAAAACATGTTATATGTCATAGAACAACCTCAAAAACATTAGCTAAGAAAAAGAGCCAGACACGAGACCACATATGGTATAATTCCATTGATTTGAAATGTTCAAAAAAGGCAAATTTATAGAGACAGAAATGGGCTGATTTACCTCAAAAGGCAGGGATTCAAGCTCTCTAGACTACACATGATACATACATGAGAAAAAATAAGGAAAAGAAAAGAAATTTAAATATAAATAAATGAAAATAATACTTCTCCCTGATTATAACGAAAATCGTTTTGTAATTCTTTTTGTAATAATTCTTTTTGTAATAATTTGTAATTATTTTTGTAATAATTTGGAAGACAAAATATAAAGAATTTTTTTTGTAATAATTTGGAAGACAAAATATAAAGAAAAATCTTTAATTTTGCCACTCAAAACATTCTGGTTTGTTGTTTTCTATAGTTTTTTATGCATATAAACATTTTAAAAAGTAGAATCATAATATATGGTCTTTTGTCACTTACTATGTTTTGGGCATATTTCTATGGCAGTCAATCATCCTTGGCATCATCATTTTTAATGGCTGGATGTATCTTAAGTTAATCATTGCCACCCCAGAGGTAAATTTTCTTATGTATACATTTTAATGGACTTGAGCAATCATTTTTGGACTGAATTTATAGAAGTAGAATTTCTGGAGGAAAATAACATAAAACAGTTTTAGGGTTTTTAATAGAAATTTTCAAATTATCCTGCAGGAAAATTGGTACAGTTTATACTCCCACCAATAAGGACAGAGCTCCAGTTTCCCCCTTCCATTTGTCCTCTATGCTGGTCTCTAAGCAGAAAATCTCATTGTTTTCATTACATTTCTTTGGTTTCTAGTGCTTTTGAACGTTTTTTATATGCTTATTTGCCATTTTTATTCTTGTGGGAAGTGTCTTTTTCTCCATTGCCTATTTTCTGGCCAAACTCCAAAGTCACATTTCATTTAATTTTTATCCTGCTGATTGAAAGCATTTTAACTTAGTGATTTTAATGTAAACAGGAGCAGGACAGACTGTAATTATCTAGGTCTCGCTCTGTCACCCAGCCTGGAGTGCAGTGGCACGATCATAGCTACTGTAGCCTTGAACTCCTGAGCTCAAGCAATTTTCCTACTTCAGCCTCCCAAGTAGCTACAACTACAGGTGCGTTTCACCACGCCCAGCTAGTTTTTTAAATTTTTTGTAGAGATGTGAATTCGCTATGCTGCCCAGGCTGGCCTTGAACTCCTGACTTCAGGTAATCCTCCCACCTTGGCTTGGCAAAGTGCTGGGATTACAGGCATGAACTACTGCTCCCAGCTGAGAGCTCACTTCTGTTTGCTAGTGGTGTTCTTGGTATCTTTTCATATTTGAGGCTTTGGTGCTAGTGCTAAAGTATTACACTCACTATCAGAGGTTTACAGGACTTTTGTTTTAATATTGAACAGATGGAACTGTTTAGTTCTGCATCTTTGCAGTCATCCAAAAATGTGCCTACCAGGACTCTGGTTTATATCCATTGAAAGCAAGAAGTAATACAGTAAAACTTTGCCTGGCTAGAGCCTTTGAAAGAATGGAGTATTCTGGTTTAATTCTATTAACTTGGAAGTATGAAGATGAAAATAATTCAAAACTTACATTTCCTGTTGAATGCAACTTGAAAATATAGCCAATGATTCCACTTTTCTTCTCTAGTAAGTTTGGACATTCTGATCTACTTGGTGTTTTATTTTTATTTTATTTTATTTTTTGAGATGGAATTTTGCTCTTGTTGCCCAGGTTGTAGTGCAATTGTGTGATCTCGGCTCACCACAACCTCTGTTTCCCAGGTTCAAGCGATTCTTCTGCCTCAGCCTCCCAAGTAGCTGGGATTACAGGCATGTGCCACCACACCCGGCTAATTTTGTATTTTTAGTGGAGACAGGGTTTCTCCATGTTGGTCAGGCTGGCCTCGAACTCCTGACCTCAGGTGATCCACCTGCCTCGGCCTCCCAAAGTGCTGGGATTACAGGTGTGAGCCACCGTGCCCAGCCTTGGTGTTTTATTATAGAACTCCTAGTGTGCCTGAGACTTACATTGTTAAGACACTTTTTTAAAACTTGAGATGTAAGAGGATGTAAATGGTATTGTGTAAGATCAGGCTGGATGAGAACTGATACTTGTAAATACACTTTTTAGATGAAATCTCTGATTGCCACTTGTTTTCTTATTTAACTCATAAAAATAAAACACATTGGATGGAGGATGGGAGTAGGAAGGAGATTTATGTCTTTTAATTGCATGTCATTGTTTCGCATCAAGACAGAACATATAGTATCCCTGGCTTTGAACCTACAGAAGGAAATACATTTTTCTACCTCCTGTATGCCAGAGGTTCTTGAACACCTGGAGGGATTACTGCAGCACAGATTGCTGAGCCCTACTCCAGAGTTTTTGATCCATCAAAGTCCAGGGTGAGGCCTGAGAATTTGCACTTATAAAAAGTTCTCAGGTGCTGCTGGTGCTGCTCGTCCAGAGACTACATCTTTGAGAACCATTCTTGTCTACTAACTGTAAATTGTAGAACTCTAGAAAAAAGCTTAGTTCGGTCTGGGATAAGAAGCACACGTTATGGAGCAAATCATGAAAGATTCAACCCTTGATCCCAGCCTACTATGGAATTCAGGTAACAAGCAATACACAGTGACATAACACAATTCTTAGTTTTCATGATTCCAAATCATAGCCAAGTATCAAGTGAGAAATTCAGTATCATTTGTAAGGCTTAGAGAGGCCAGGTGATTCTAGAAAAATGGGCCTTGTATTTGTTTTAAACTGGTAAAGAGCTTTGAGTGCTTATTAAATTGAAAGCTTTGTGTTTATATTTATTTTTTATTTTATTTTATTTTTTGAGATGGAGTCTTGCTCTGTCACCCAGGCTAGAGTACAGTGGCGTGATCTTGGCTCACTGCAACCTCCACCTCCCGGGTTCAAGTAATTCTCCTGCCTCAGCCTTGTGAGTGGCTGGGATTACAGGCACCCACTATCATGCCTGGATAGTTTTTGCATATTTAGTAGAGATGGGGTTTCACCATGTTGGCCAGGCTGGTCTTGAAGTCCTGACCTCAGGTGATCCACCCCCTCAGCCTCTCAAAGTGCTGGGATTACAGGGATGAGCCACCACACCAGGCCCAAAAGCTTAGTGTTTTTTAAGATATTAGACATGTTTCTTGTTTAAAAAATATCTTAACGATAATGTAGGAGAATAAGAGAAATATTTTTCTAAAAAAGGGAAATCACTGCGATTATTTTATCTTATTGGAATGTTGAATAATATAGTCTGCTTTATTAATCATCAAGCATGCTATGGATTTTCCATTTTTATAGGATTTGTATCTTAATTGAGGTAATACTGGTAATTCTTGTACTCCATTTGAAGATGAAAAATGTAGGCCAAACTCATAGACCTTGCATAGAAGCTGGATAATGAAGACAGCTCTGGAGGAACATATAGATACACACACACAGACACATATATATATAAAAAGTATATACACTTTTTTTTAAAGTTTCTTTTTTAAAGTTTTAAAGCTTTTAAAGCAAAAGCTGACCCCTCCCCTCTCCCAGAGTGGGCGGGGACAGCGGTTGCATGGACAACTTTCCTTGTGACACAACAGGTCCCTCTGGACATGCTGCTGCCTGGCCACACCTCCTTTCGCATTCATTGTTCTCATCGACCAATGAGCTTGGATCATTAAGGCCACGCCCCTATTCTGAGTTCTAGTGGGACCCTGGTTACACCTCCTCTGGCTCAGTTGCACAGCTGCCTGGCATGTGACTGGAGGTACTTTGCAGTCATTGCTGGGATTTCACTGATGTGACCCCAACGCTGCCTCCCTCTCCACCCCACGATGTCGGAAGAAACTCAACAGAGTAAATTGGCTGTGGCCAAGAAAAAGGTAAAATAAACCAGGACATGGCCCCCCAACCCAGCCACAAATCCCCTCCAATGGCAAGACAGTTACCAGAGTCCATACCACTCCAAAGGCACACCGGGCTGGGGCCCCCAAACCCAGCACCTCTGGGGTCCCTCAACCAAAGTCTTGTCAGTCATCCCTGCCCCTTCAGTAAGCAGCCCAGCCCCTGCCCTTGGCAGTCACCCCTGGGTGATTTTGGGTGGGTGACTCCTGGGGCTCCCTTGTCCATATTCACCCCTCACCTGCTGCTCTTTGAGCCTCTCTTTTCACATCTGTAAAACAGAAGTGGCGTTCCTTGCCTTCCATTTGTGAAGTTTAAATGAGATTTGTAATTGCTGTTGTTTTTATGTTAATCCCTAGTACATGGCCTGCTGTAAACACCCAGGACAGCCAGGAAATGTTTGTTGTTGTTTGATTTTCCTCATCCGCAGTCTCAACGGGAAGCCAGGCCAATGAGAACAGCCACTTGTCATCAGGCTGTCCCTTTAGGAGTCACTGAAAGGGCCCCAGGATGTGGTGAGGAGGGCCCCACGCACTAGAATTAGGAGAAGATCTAACTTGCCACCAGATTGCTCGGTGACCACAGAAAAATCACTTCTTCCCCTGGGCCTCAGTTTTCTCCTCTGTAAGATGATACTGGATAAGATCAGTGTCTTTAAAACTTGTTTTTTAGCTGGAGCCCCCTTTGTTCCAATGAACCCTTACTCAGAAGTCTGTTTTTTTTTAAAATGGAGATGGTGGTCTGGAGCTCTACTAGATTCATCGCCCATGTTCTGGGCCTGAGGAGAGGGGTCCAGTGAGCAGATTAAGAGCTGCATTGGTCAGGGGACTCCACTCTGTGACTGCATTGCTCAGGAGACTCTTCTATCTATTTGTTCCTGCCCCTGGCAAGGCAGCAGGTGGCCATTTGGAAGAATGGCACAGGCCATGGTTTTGATCTCTGCTGTTCCTCAGCGTTTCGTTTCCCTGAATCCACATTTTCCTCCTTCCCTGACTTTCTTGCTTCTCTCTAAGCCACTTCTGTCTTTCTCCCCCTGCCCTTGTTTTTCTCTTTTTGCCTTCCGTAGATTCAGGACATTCTGAAGGTGCTGGTGTCCAACCTTAACCATTCCAATGAAGTAGCACTCTCCCATTGGACAAATGGAAGGTGAAGCAGTGCTGAGACCCCTCTCTGGCTTGCTCTGTCCAGCTGTGCATGCCCCTGAGGCTTCTCTGGTTTGGGGGATACTTTGGCTTATTTTATGTTGCTGCCAGTAACCTTCAGCCTGTTTATGTCTGCTTCTTCACCTGCTTGATTAATTGAGTTTTTTCCTTCCCTGCATCTTTTATCATCTTGGAGAAGGTGAGACATACCTTAAAGTTTAAAAGTAATTTGGGAATAATGTACAGAGCAGGCATGTGGGATCTGGGGCTTTTTGTCACTGTCGTTGTTGAGACGGGGTCTCACTCTGTCACCCAGACTGGAGTGCCGCGGTGTGATCTCCGCTTACTTCAACCTCTGCCTCCTGGATTCAAGTGATTCTCTTGCCTTAGCCTCCTGAGTAGCTGGGATTACAGGCACCTGCCACTACGCCCAACTAATCTTTCTATTTTTAGTAGAGACAGGGTTTCTCCATGTTGGCCAGGCTGGTCTTGAACTCTTGACTTCAAGTGAGCCACCTGCCCCCACCTCCAAAAGTGCTGGGATTACAGGCGTGAGCCATCGTGCCCGGCCTGGGACTTGGGCTTTTGAATGCCCAGTGTGGTACTCTCAGACTAAGAGAGATGAAAAACAAAAACAAAAACAAAAACAAAACCGACCTTTAGGTTTTGTCCTAAAGGCAAAGATCTATAGACCACATAAAAGTTTGTGCTTATTTTGGATTAATTCACTTTGGTTTAAGAGTAGGGAACATAGGGTTAAGATAAAATGAGTTCACATTATAGCTGGAAGGGTTGAAGCTATTTTTTCAGAGGAACTAACTGTAAATGATGTGAGGTTAACCAAACAGATGAGTGACTAAGACCATAACCTCTTGAAAATCAAATGGACACTTAGCATATTTATTGGGCTTTTGACAACAAAGGCACTTTGCTAAATAAACAGTGAAGAGAATAGCTGAACAAGGTAGGGTGCAGACTGAGGGAGGCAGACTCCTCTGAAGGAGGCAAGAAAGAAGTTTGGAACATTCCAAATGCTCAGCTCAGTGGGAGGTTGGTTCTGAATGGACTTGAGGGTGGAGGAAGTGACATTTGAGGTTGGCTGGAAGATTAAAGGTGGGTAACATTCATCCATATGGGGAGTGGGGGAGGCAGGGGGAGCGGTGAGGTCATGGCCATCATTATGAACTCATAGAGCACCTTTCAGGAGCACAAAGAGCCTGCTGGGAGGCAGGGCATAGGGACACATGGGCTTGGAGATGACCTCCTCTGGCTGTGATTTGGCATTTCCTCTGTATCTAACTTGACTGGGGGACTCCTGCCAAGCCAGAGGAGCAGGGCACAAATGGAGGCAGATCCTGCTGGAGATGGGCATGGGGTGGGGGACTGACAGAGCACCCTTGGCTGCTGTTAGAGAGTTGTTCAGTCATCACACCTGTTACCCCCAGTCGGTCAGGTCTGTCCAGGGGCTGTGACTCACCTTCCCGGCTCAGAAGAGACACTGAATGATACGGTGGGGAGCACAGGCCTAGGAGAATCCTGCAGCTGAGTATCTGGCTTTTGCTCTGCCAATGGTCCAGTAGATTAGGGGGTCTGTGGCCTGTTTCCTCATGCTCTGAGATTCTGTGCCCAGCCCAGGTCTCTCTGTTCTGGAAACAAAGGCCCAGATCCCCATATTTCCTTCTTGCTGTTTTGTTTTGGTTTTTGAAGAGTCTCGTTCTCTCTCCTGGAGTGCAGTGGTGTGATTTTGGCTCCCTGCAGCCTCTGCCTTCCAGGTTCAAGTGATGCTCATGCCTCAGCCTCCTCAGTAGCTCAGATTACAGACATGCATCATAATGCCAGGCTAATTTTTTTATATTTTTAGTGGAGACAGGGTTTCGCCATATTGCCCAGGCTGGTCTCAAACTCCTGGCCTCAAGTGATTCACCTGCTTCAGCCTCTTAAAGTGCTGGGATTACATGCACGAGCCACTGTGCCCAGCCTCTTGCTGTTTTTATACTTTCTCCGTAGCCATAACTGTTTTTGATGGAAGTTTTTGTTTTTTTGAATTTCTTATTTTTATTACCCGTGCATCATCTGCTACCCTGAAGGATCTGGAGGTAAGAGGCCCTGGGCCAAAGTGCAGTGACCCTGTAGGCCAGCCCCCCAACCTCCTCCCACAGCAGGGGCTGGGTGCCCCTCTGCCAGCTGAGACAGCCCACACACACCCCAGCCCTAATGATTGTTCTCTCTACCTCTCCCCGCAATCCTCCTCCAATTCCTCCTCTCTGCATGTGCCTCAGAGCCAGTACCAAGAACTAGTAGTAGCCCTGGACTCGAGCTCCACAACAATCAATCAACTCAATGAAAACACCGAGTCATTGCTAAGAGTCCACTGGGGTCCCCTGATTCCATGCTGCCAATCCTGGGCTTCAGTTTCCCTTTGGGGCCCTGAAGAAAGGGTCTGGGGGCCTCTGGTGCCAAGGGTAAATGGGGAGCTGGGGTGCCCAGGCCTCACCCAGGGGGACCCCAGAGCATGGAGCATGCAGCATGGCTCTTCTGTTACTGCCCTCTTTGCTGCAGGGTGGAATATCCTGCCCAGAAGGCAGCATGGCCATTTCTTGCTGCTTTTGTGTGTGGTGGTTAGAGGCAGCCTGGGGCTGAGTCAGCTGCTGTGGGTTAGTTGTGGGGCACTGTGGGGAGCGAGCACTGGATGCAGAGCTTGGAGGCCAAGTGCCCACCCTGCCGTTACCTGGCTGTGGCCTTGACAAAGTCCTAGATGGGGGATTGCATACTTGTACTGTGAAGGTACAGAAGAGTACCTTTAGTATGTTACCATTCGTGTAGAGAGGGGGAACGTGTGTGTGTGTGTGTGTGTGTGTGTGTGTGTGTGTGTACGTACGTACTATGATAATATACATAAAACATGTCTGCAAGGATTTGTAAAAAATTCAGCAGAGAGCAACAGGGTGGCTGAGAGATACTTCCCGTCTGTACCTTCTGAGTTTTGGACTATGTGAATGTATCATCCTTTCAAAAAGTGAATAAAAGATTAATTTCCCCCTTCCTAACTGTGCCCCCACCCCCAGCAAGAAAAATGGGCTTAGAGAATAGGATAGACCTGGGTATTCAAATCCCAGCTCTGTCTAAGTGACCTTAGGCAAGCACTTAACCTCTAATACTAATAATAGAAACTCTAATACTCTAATAGTAACTCTAATACTAATAATAGAGGTAATCATAGTAACTGTCTCATATGGTGGTTATGAGGATTCAATGGGATCATTAGCATGGTAACTGGTGAAGCACTCAATAAAGGTTCAAACAGTGGTAGTAATAACAGTAATAACAACAGCAATATTATCTGATCTCTCTGGGCCTCTGTTAGCCAGCTGTAAATTCGATCTTTTTCCCTGTCCCTTCCAACTTTATTGAGTTCTTTTAAAAACCAGACCACAGGCTTAGAAATGCCTTGACCTTTACTGACCAAGTTGTATATTGAGCCTAACCCTAGCCCTTTTAAGGGGCACTGTGTGGAACGGCCCAGGCTCCCCAGATCGAAACTTCTCACTCTTCACCATCCATTCCTCGAGCCGCTGTGAAGCAGTCCTCAAGCGGCAGTTATGGCAGTCCATAAAGGCTCGGGCACAGCTGGAAGCACACGTGACACAGGTGAAGCTTTGTAGAGGGAGGGATGTGGGGGGAAGATGACGCCAGGTGGCCAGGAGCAGGTGAGGACCAGTGACAGCCCTTCCTAACTTCTATGCCCATTCTTGCAGATGATGGAACAAGTCCAGCTAGAAACAGATGAATATACTCAACATCTAAAAGGAGAGAGGGCCCGGTGGCAGCAGAGGGTATGGAAAATGTCAGAGGAGGTGAGACCTGACCCTTAAGCCCTCCACTTTAGATAGGTCACTGGATCTTTCTGGGCATCTGTAAAATGGGAATAGTACAGCCAGAGGTGGTCATGGGTCTGGGCTTTGTAGAGGTGGAGGCAGAGAGGGAGATGGTAGCCTGTCCAACCACCAGCCCCTCTCTCCAGGGCCCTGTCCCCCATGCTTTGGGCAGGTTTGCACATGGAAGGAGGAGAAGAAGCATGACAGGCATCGCGTACAGGAGCTGGAGAGGAGCTTGGCCGAACTCAAAAACTAGATGGGTAAGATGGGGCTGTCATGGCCTGGGAGCAGGACTGGCATCAGAGGGCTGTGGGGGTGGCTTAGAATGCCCCAGGGAGGTGGGTAGATGGAAGGGCTTTGAGGCAGAGGGAAAGAGGTCTGTGCCAGGAGACGGCAAGTCTTATAATCTCCATGAACCTCAGTGTCCCCATCAACAAAGAGGGAGGAGTGCTCATTGTCAGCCACCCACCGTGCTCTCTATCTGAAAGTGGCTTGGAAGATTGGCTACCATCCGAGAGCGAGGAATCGTTAGCAGTGAGGCCGAGTTTGGGGAGCCTGAGAAGGGCTTTTATTTGTTGTTTTGTTTTGTTTTGTTTTGTTTTGTTAACCCAGAGGCCCTTGTTGTCTGCTTCCTTTCTCAGCTGAACCCCTGCCCCCGGAGCCCCCAGCAGGGCCCTCTGAGGTGGAACAGCAGCTACAAGCTGAGGCCGAGCACCCGAGGAAGGAGCTGGGGAGTCTGGCAGGACAGCTCCAAGCTCAGGTGCAAAACAATCAAGGCTTGAGTCACCTGAACTGGGAGCAGGAGGAGAGGCTGCTGGAACGGGAGACGCTGCGGGAGCAGGAGAGGCTGCAGGAGCTGGAGGAGAAGCTGCAGGAGCAGGAGAGGCTGGGAGAGCG
Source organism: Gorilla gorilla gorilla (assembly GCF_029281585.2). Classification (NCBI taxonomy): domain Eukaryota; kingdom Metazoa; phylum Chordata; class Mammalia; order Primates; family Hominidae; genus Gorilla; species Gorilla gorilla. Next base: position 88,731,188 of record NC_073232.2, read on the forward strand.
GGAGGAGAGTCTGCAGGAGTGGGAAGAGAGTCTGCGGGAGCGGGAGGAGAGTCTGCAGGAGTGGGAGGAGAGTCTGCGGGAGCGGGAGGAGAGGCTACGGGAGTGGGAGGAGAGGCTGCGGAGCAGGAGGACAGGCTGCTGGAGCTGGGGCGGAAAGCCAAGCTCTGGGAGGAGCAGGCAGAGACATGCATGCAGGCCCTGCGGAACCACACCACCATCAACCACGCGCTGTCTCAGAACCATGAGCTCGACTAGCAGCTGGCTGGGCCACCGAGCGGCTTAGAGGAGCTGGTGTGTTGCCCCGCCTGGTGAGCCAGCCCTCCTCCCTTGCCCTCCAGGCCTTTGATTCCCCACTGTAAAATGGGGCAGTGTAGCCCTCACATGAAATGGTACTTCTAAAGGCACCTGTGAGCCAGACCCCTGCTCTGATGGCTGTGGGAGAGAGGGGATAATTTTTCTAACCTGCCTCCACCCTTCCTGGTGCCATAGGAGGCAGACACCAACTTCTGGGGTCTCCAGCTGCAGTAGGTGGCCACTGATTGCTTCTCTCTGTCCAGAACAACGAGAATAAGAGTGCACTACAGTTGGAGCAGCAAGTAAAGGAGCTGCAGGAGAAGCTGGGCAAGCTGAAGGAGACTGTAATCTCTGCCCATCCAAGAAGGGCTGGGAGGTGAGCACCAGCCTCTGGGGAGGGGAGGTGCGAGGCCAAAAGCAGCTCCAGCCCGGGGGCAGGTGAGCCCAGCTCCCTCCAGGGCAGTCCTGTGACTGTTTCTTGCTTCCTGCCCTCTGACTTTTAGAGGTGGGTAGCCCTGGGCTCCTCCCAGGTGTGGACATCATCATCCCAGCTAGAGGCATGGAGCCCCCCAATCACAGGGGAGGAGTCGTGGTAAGAGACTCCTTACGTCAGGCATGGTGGCTCACGCCTATAATCCCAGCACTTTGGGAGGCTGAGGCAGGAGAATCACTTGGGGTCTGGAGTTTGAGACCAGTCTGGATAACATGGCAAAACCTCATCTCTACTAATATCACACACACACACACACACACACACACACACACACACACACACACACACACACTAGCCGGGCATGGTGGCGCATGCCTGTAATCCCAACTACTCAGGAGGTTGAGGCATGAGAATCGCTTGAGCCTGGGAGGTAGAGGTTGCAGTGAGCTGACATTGCACCACTGCACTCTAGTCTGGGCCACAGAGTGACACTCTGTCTCAAAACGAAACAAAACAAAACAAAAACAAAAAAGTCTCCTTAGATTCAAACTAGATTCCAGCCTCAGTTCCACTGGTCGCCATTCAACCACTTTGCATCTCTAAGTCTCTGTTCCTTTAACTTCAAAAGGAAGTTAGCATTTTCCTTGCAGAGGTGCTGAGGATTAAATGAGATAATACATGGAAAGTATTAGTCATATAGCACACTTAGCAGATGGTGGTTGGCTCCCTTTGCTTTTCCACCAGCCTGTGGCCTACAGTTTAAATGGTGGGAAGAAAGGTGTAAGATTTGAGGCTGGGGAAGAAGGCATGGGGTTCTAGGAAAGGGAGGCCGTCACTTAGGCCTGGAGCAAGGGGCCAGGGGCCTGGGCGGGCAACAGAGCCCCACAGTGCCCTCAATACCCTATTAATGGGCCCAGAATCTGGAAGCCAGCCACCACGTGCCCTCATGCCCAGGGTCTTCCTGCAGGTGGAGCTGAAGAGCCAAGAGGCTCACAGTCTGCAGCAGCAGGGACACCAGTCCCTGGGTCACCTGCAGCAGTACATGGCTGCCTATCAGCAACTGACCTCTGAGAAGGAGGCACAGCACAGGCAGTTACTGCTGCAGACCCAGCTCATGGACCAGCTGCAGCAGCAGGAAGCTTGGGGCAAAGCGATGGCCGAGATGGCCCACCAAAAGTTGCAGGAGACCCAGGGGAGGGAATTGCTGAGGACGGGGCCTTGAGGGGGATGACCTGGCAACCTCCGTGCCTTCTCACTCTCTTTCCTGGCCCCTTAGGAGCACCTGGAAGGTACCAGCCAGCAGAACCAGCAGCTACAGGCCCAGTTGAGCCTCATGGCACTCCCTAGGCAAGGTACAGGAGATCTCTCAGAGGAGGAGGAGAGAGCCCCAGAAGGAAAGGGGGAGTGTTAGCAGCATAGGATTGAGGAGTTGGAAGAGACCTTTAGAACAGCTGGTCATTATGCTGACCGGGTGTCTGCACTAAGTTTGGCATCAATATGGTGACCTCCTGGGCTAGGGGGCCAACAGGTTGCCTAAGGATGGGTGAACTGGCCCAGGTCAGAAAGGGAGTAGGTCAGAGCTCCTGCACCGACTGGTAGTGGGACTGTGCCTGCGCAATATAGCAAGATCCTGGTTCTTGAAAGTAAAGATAAAGAACAGCAGCTCATTCCCCTCTGGGGACGGGCTGGCTCAGGGTTACACAGTGAGGATGAAGGCAGAGGTGGGTCTGTAGTACCTCCCTTGTTGGGTTGTCTGAGGACCCCTCTGGCCACCCCCCACAGGAGATGGAGGAGAACATCTGGACAACGTGGAAAAGGAGGTGCCTTGGCCCATGCTGAGCATCCCGGAGGACCTGGAGAGCAGGGAGGTAATGGTGAGCGTGACTCACCCTGCCCCCGCTTTGCCACCTTCCTCTGTGGTCCCTCCCAGACCCCCTTATGCTCTTGGTTTCCCCACCTTCTGATTTCTGTGGACGCTCACTCCTTCCAGGAGCCAGTGGTCAGACATCATTTCACCTGTGCATTTCACCAACAGGTGCACTCTCTGAGGCCCCAAGGGAAGGGGCTGCGCTCTACCTCCCTGCCCCATTTGTTCTGTATATGCCTCCATAAGAATACTCACCTCTTGCCTTCAGGTGGCGTTTTTCAACTCCGCTGGAGCCAGTGCCCAGGAGGAGCAGGTATGGCTATGTGGGCAGCTGAAGGAGCAAAGGGTGTGGTGCCAGCGCCTGACTCACCCGGGTGGCCTTGGCCCAGAAGGAGCCAGAGGTAGTGGAACCATCCCCAGGGACTGGGGATGAGTCTGTGTGTGGGTAGACTCATCAGGCCCTGCAGGGGTCCATGGAGAAGTTGCAGGTGAGTGAGTCCTGGCATGGGCCAAGAAGGTTGGGGGCAGAGCAGGGCAGGGCAGGTTGCTCTCAAGATGTGACCCCATTATTTTGGATCCAGAGCGGCTTTATGGACCTCCTGAAGGAGAAGGTGGACCTGAAGGAGTGGGTGGAGAAACTAGAGCTTCGATCCATCCACCTCTCAGGACAGACAGACACCATCGGTGAGTGAGAGGCCAGGGAAGGCAGGGGGAGCTGCAGGGCCATCGGAGGGGCCCCAGCATCTGAGCCCTGTCCTCCAGCAGGAAAGTAAATCACAACATATGAGGGCCAGAGGGCAGCGCCAAAGACGCGGCACCAGGGGGAGGAGGACATCATCAGTCTGGCCCAGGACAAAGAGGAGATGAAGATGGGGCGTGCAGCACCTCTGTGGGGGTGGGGGTGGGGTGGGCGTGAGCGTGGGCAGGGGCACTGGCACCAGCGTGGCAGCTGAGCACCCCTCCCTTCAGGTGAAACTGCTGGAGCTGCAGGAGCTGGTGTTGCGGCTTGCAGGTGATCACAATGAGGGGCATGGCAAATTCCTGGCCGCTGCCCAGAACCCTGCTGATGATCCTGCTCCAGAGGCCCCAGCCCCTCAGGAGCTTGGGGCTGCTGACAAGCAGGGTGGTGAGTAGAGCCCTCAGGTGGGGTGGCCAGGCAGGAGCAGGGGAGGCTCGCACTGTGCTCAGATCCCCGCCCCCCTCTCTCCAAAGATTTTTGTGAGGTGAGCCGACAGCCTGGAGCCTGCACCAGGAGAGGCCAGGGAGGGTTGTCCCCATGACAACCCCACTGCACAGCAGCTCATGCAGCTGCTTCCTGAGATGCGGGACCCCCAGGAGTACCCAGGCTTGGGCAGCAGCCCCTGCATGCCATTGTTTTACCAGGCTGCCAAGAACAGGGAGCTAAACATCACCATCATCTAAGAGCTGGTCAAGAAATTAAAAAAGAAGAAAAAAAAGTTATGGGGTTAATCTCCTACACAATTCATTTACTTCGTTTGAATGTTAGAGTCACTCATGATTATTTGTGTTTCTAATTTATAGTTTACATTTATTTGTAAAAAGTTAAAGGAGAGTGGGTCTTTCCCTGTTGTTCACTCTGGCATCCCTTAGTATTTTTCTTTTTTAATTCCATAATTGTAGGTCATTAGAATGCATATGGAGTTCGCCCTTACATGGTGGGAATTCAAACACACAGACTCACTATTTGCACAAAACTGTTCTTTCTGGTTTGGAGTAGGCCGCCATGCTTTTTTAATGTTCTTGCAGCATCTATATTCATTACAGAATTCAGATAAAATTTGCTTATGTTCTGCTGTTATGTTTGATCGAATTCGAATCATGGTAAGCTCATTAGCTCAATATGTGGTTTGCCCTCAAGTGCACACTGTTTATTACTTTGTAATATGCCACTATGAGTACTGACATTTAGAGTTGTTTAAAGGCCAAGACTGGAAACAGCCCTACCCTTATTTTCTGTGTATTGGGGATGGGAGTAATAACATTTTGGGGAGCTTTTAAAATCTCACAGAGAGGAAAATGGCCTGCTCTGGCAGGTGTGTGCAGGATAGAGTATGTCTCATGTGTTCCGGTGCCAAGAATGAGCACTGTACTATGGTAGTTCCCTTAGGATTTGTATGTGCTCTGGGCTCATGAAGATATTGCATCATGAGTTGTGGCCGTTGTACCCTTTTTTGATTACCTAAAAAGGGATTATTTCTGAGACATGAAAGGCTCCCATCATTGACTGTGGATGTGGAAAACCTTTCCTAGCTTAGAGCATTTATATCTATAATACATTTTAAAGTCAGAGTTCATGTTACCTGTTTTAATGACATGACTACATGTCCCAGTAGACAAAAGGGCACTGGTGGGCATTCTTCTTAAAGTATTTAGTAAAGATCATAAGAAATCCTTTAAAAGTTTAAATGTCCCAGAAAGTCATACAGGCTCTAGTCAAGAATGAATTAGAGTGAAGGAAAGCTGTGTGACACCTGGCATTCCTCTCTGTTCATGGAGCTTCTTTGAGGCTAGAAGATTGATTTTACCATCTAGACCTCTCTGGCTAATACCTATTCTTCAACCACATTGGTTACTCTGACATAGGAATTTACTTCTTTTCCTTGAATGGAAAACACTTTAAAAAACAATAACAAACATTATTATAAACCAATATTTGTGAGAGTACTTGGTTAAAACAAAAAAGAGTTTTAGTAGACAGTATTATACTATATTTGAAAATCAAGGAGAAGTTTATGCAACTTAAAATGTTTACAAACTGCAGTGCAATCTACTGTTTGTGAATGTCTAAGTATTATCAAGAAAAGCGTCTATATAATCACAGAGTTATATTTCCTCACAAAGTTCTTTACGAAGAGTGAAATATGTTTTTATACCTCTCAGTTTCAGTTAGAGGCATATTTTGTGCAATATTTATGTTAATGTGCCTATACATTATGAATGAATTATTTCAGTCATACATTGTCTAAATGTGTGACTTTATGATGCTTGGGAAAGAATCAACAGTTAAACTTTATGAAGTTCTAATGTCTGTGTTCCAAAATATGTCACATTGTTAGGATGTAGGGAGGTATGTATGTGTGCTCCCTGGGGTGGAGATTTCTAGTTACTCGGCCATCTCCATTTTTAGCATTTGGCATCCTCATCATGATACTTTTATAAATATGACATTAATAGGAGAGCAATAATATGATTTTATAGATGGAATTACAGATTTGCCTGCATTCACTGAAAGAGTGCAAATATTGGGTCCTTTTGATTTCAGCTGACTCTTCCAAACTATATGAATGCATCAATGTATTAGATAAACCCAGTTTCAGACTTATAAAGAAAAAATGTTAGACCAAATAATGTGGCTAATTAACAGTGGTGTGATTACTAGCCCAAGGGTTTAAAATGGATTTAAAGTCCTGTTCTTGCCTTTTATTTTCTGAACTTGCCACTTTTGCATTCTTTGAGTTTAGTTTAAAGACAGTTAATTTAAGTCCATTTTAAACCCTCGGGCTGGAAATTGTACCACTGTTAATTAGCCACATTATTTGGTCTAACATTTTTTCTTTATAATTCTGAAACTGGGTTTATCTAATACATCGATAAATTATTTCAAAGGTGTTTTTATAGTTCAAATCACTTCACTTTTACCCTGATAAATATAAATGACTAGGAATGACCCTCAGATAGCATTTGGCATCTGTAACCAATCTGACAAGAATGTGTTCACCAGGTACCTGTGGATTAAATCACATACTGGCATATTTAAGCTGGATGGCAGTCTGGAAAATGAATTTACTATATTAATGGAAATACCACTCTGTGTATGTATTTTGTGGTATATTTAAGAAAAAGCTAAAGAGAATGAAAATCGTATGACAATAACTTATGCCTTTCTTCAAAGTGCGTGCAGTCTTTTGCAATACCTCATTCAACCAAGTATTCTTTTCCTCATTCAGTATAAGGCAGCTTTCAATTTGCTCAGAAGGCAACATTAGAAAGTTAGAGTTCATCAGAAACATAGAATTTTAAAATGTGAGTTCAACTGAAAAAAATTGAATTTCTGTGGGAAGTAAAGAATCAAAATACCTATTTAAAGACTGCAATATATGATAATCATTTTTAAAGTGTTTGATTAAACCTGATAGGTTTTCCAGAAATGAAAAAATCAGTTCTAAAACAAAAGCTGATTTTTAGAAAATCTGAAAATGTAAATCAGCCCTATCCATAATATAGTTTCTCTAAAACTTTATCTTAAAGTCATTTTAAAATAATATAACTATTAAATAATGTAACTGCTATCTTAATGTTTTGAAATTAGTTAAAACATTTTAAAATATGAATACTGTGGTTTAAAAGAAAGAAACAGGTGGGGGAGGGGGAGTAGAGAAAGAAATGCCAATTCCAGTCCAAAGCTTTATTTGCCAAGTTTTCTTAGAATGACTTTTACCAACTTATGAATTCTTGTAAACAGAATGTATAATGGAAATACTGAAAGACGTTTGCCTTAATTGGTATTATTGGCTGCTGCTGTGATGCTACTGTAATATAATAAATTATTAAATTATTACAAAGTGCTGGTTTTGCCTTAAAATTTTATTTTGTATGTCTTGAAAACTATAGTATTAAAGGAACTGAGACTGCAAATGCTGGGCAGGCTTGGCATGAGATAATCTGTTTTTATTTTTACAAAATTGTAATATAACTCTGCAAGTGTGTTTATTAAAAGAACACAAACTACAAAACAGTTATGGGATTTTAAAAGTTATGGGATGAAAAAGTTATGGGATAAAAAATGTTGTGGAAAAGTTGTGGCAAAAAAAATTGTGGAAAAGAAGTAGAAAAAAGTTTTGCAAAAAGTTATAAAAAAAAAAGTTATGAAAAAGAAGTTAAGGGATTAAAAAGCAAGTCATGGGATAAAAATAAAAACAAATAAAAGCAGGCCCCTGTCAGCAAAGCCTGGAGAAGTGGGGCTGGAGTCTCCACCGCCACCATGTCCCTAACACCCCTTCCCAGTCACCCCTTTACCATTAGGGTAGCAAGACAAGACCCCTGTTTAATGGGGGCAGACAAACAGATCCTTTGCCACCTTGACCAGGGCTGAGTCCTTAAATTTCTGGATGATGATGTTTGTTATTTACAAGCCAGAGGCTGGTGGAGTTGGTTTGTTTGGAGGAGGCCTAATGGCCTTCTTATTCGCACCGAAGCAACTTTTCCCTCTGGGGGCCTCCCATCTTCTTATTCAGAGGCACAGCTGAGGCAGGACAGTGGGGCTAACTGTAGACTAGGTGAGGGCATAGGCTGCTGGGGTGGCCCCCCTTCCCCAGTGTACATATTGTATCTGTGTAACGTTTTGTATATTCTGGGGGGTAGGGCCACCCCCTGTATTGTACCTAGCAGAGGTTGGAGCTGGTATACGGGGAGGAGGTTCTAATAATTATTTGTGGCTGGGAAACTTATTTATTGATAGCATAGGACAGAGGAAGGAGGTGGGGATGGGGTCGTGGCTCCCTGGTGATGTGACTCCTGTTTATTTTGCTTTTTATTTTGGAATAAATGGATTTAGCCATATTGCTTGACCTGGTGTGTTCCTGTTTCCCTCACTGGGTCCTGGAGTTTGTGCCACTGAACGAGGAGCCCCAGAGTGTCTGAGCATGTCCAGCTGGGCTGTTGGGACATTCCAGGCCTGTTACCTGTATGCTGCCTGGTGACACCTGGAGGATTTCACAGGGACTGCCACGACACCTATGGGGTGAGTCCAGCCCTGACAGCCAACAGGCTCAGAAGCCTGATCTAGTGGTGACTGGAAAGGCAGGTACCAGCATCCAAGGGCACTGACTTCCATCCACCCCAGGCATCTTCCGTTCTCCATCCCCTTGCCTCCCTCTCCTGTCTGCACCTGGTGGTCTGTTCTGTCTGTCCCTCCAGAGTGCCAGCTGCCCCACAGGCTCCCTCCAGGCTGAGTTCACGGTCCTGCCCTCTAGTGGCCAGAGCCAGCTTCACAGGGTAAGAGCCAGCTAAGCTCCAGGGGCTTTCCAGGAAAAGTGTCCCTTGCAAAGGGTGTGGCCTTTTCACCACTCCCAATAGCACCCTAGAAATGGCTTGAACTTTCCCCTCCCCAGAGCTCCGCAGAGAACACAGCCAGCAGAGGACACATTCCTTGTCATCCAGAAATGGGTTTGATTCTCAGCTGAGGGACAGCAGAACTGGTAGACTGTCAGGCCACACAGCTGCCTGCACAGCAACCCCATGCTTGGTGGGGGGCAGGAGGGATGGTGGGGGCTGGCTGTCCACAGGCCGGGCATGACAGCAAGGCTCACTGGAGGTGGTGCACTGTGGAGGGGCAATGTCAGGGGACAGCTTTCTCTTGTTGGGCCACAAGACTCCACAAGGACAGCACAGTGACTGATTCCCAGCACTAGAGGTGAGGCAGTTGGCCAGGTATGGGTGTGTGTGTGTGTGTGTGTGTGTGTGTGTGTGAGATCTATAAATATATATATGCATACGAGTATTTATAGATTTTTTCTTTTTTCTTTCTTTTTTTTTTTTTTCTTTGAGCCGGAGTCTCGCTCTGTTGCCCAGGCTGGAGTGCAGTGGCACGATCTTGGCTTAGTGCAACGTCTGCCTCTCGGGTTCAAGCAATTCTCCTGCCTCAGCCTGTGAGTAGCTGGGACTACAAGCACCTGCCACCATGCCCGGCTAATTTTTGTAACTTTAGTAGAGATGAGGTTTCACCATATTGGCCAGGCTCATCTCAAAACTCCTGACCTTGTGATCTGCCTGCCTCGGCCTCCCAAAGTGCTAGGATCACAGGTGTGAGCCACCACGCCCGGCCTATTTATAGATATTTATAGAACAGGGCAGGGGCATACCACAGAGGTGGCACAAGTTTTCAGCAACAGTCACAGCTGGATGTGTCAGCTCTCCACTACAACAGACTAAGTCACAGATGAAGCTTTGGGGCTGGGGGAGCCACTGTCAAGTCACAGAACAGCCGCCCAGGCAGGCTTGGAAAGGGAGGTCTCTGAGAAGAGGAGGGATCTGTTTAGAGGTCGAAGTGGGGCCTGAGGCTCTCAGGATGGGACGGATTTGCCTGACCCGATCGATTGGCTGGCAGTTGGAGAGAAAGCAGAGAGAAAACGGTAGAGAGAAAAGTGGGCAGAGAGCTGGTGAGGCAAGCACAGAGCAGGGGCAAGCCGCAGGAGCTGTGGGAGGGCCGGGGAAGGGAGGGCACAGGTGTGGGTGTGGCAAGGTTCCTGGAAGAGAGGGGCTGGAAGGGAAAGGGGAGGAAGATGGAGGGAGGAGCTGGAGCTTCACAGGTAGGTCCTGGGGGCTGTGGTGGCCCTCCACACCCTACACACACTGGCCTCTCCCACGGCACCCAGGCAGTGTACCCACAGTTCAGACCAATGCTCAGCCCCCTTGGGCTTCCCTCTTCTCTGGTCACCCTGTCTTCCAACCCACTGGCCCAGGGCCGCCCCTCGCCTTGGGGAGCCCCACACAACAGCCGCCAGGCCTGATAGAGAAAGAACACTGCTTGAACCAGGGTGGTGAAGCTAAAAGGGATGGATGGCTGGAGGGTGCACCTGAGGCCCTTCTGGGTGGTCAGAAAGCCCAGGATCCTCTGAAGGGACCCTGGGGGAGGCAGGGAGAGCAGGCAGCTGGATGCCACTGGCCATAGACTTATAAGTCTAAGAGGGGAGCCTCAGCTGGTTGGGGAGCTGCAGGTTGCATAGGTGAGGCTGGGCGCTTCCTGCTGGGAAAAGCAGAAGAGGGAGAGTCCATGGCAGGGAAGGCGGGTGGGCTCACTGGGTGGAGCTCAGCTGGGCCAGCAGGTACTGTGGTCCCCTTGGCTGAACAGCATAAGCAACCCCTAAGAGCAACAGGCCAAGGTGCATGAGGCCGCTGGCTGGTGGTAGTGCTTCAGCGGGGGCCAGGGACCCTGGCTTCAGCCATGTGCTAGCAGCTATGATGGTACCTGGGAGGGAGGGAAGGGGGCTGTGTGTCCCTGCCTGGCCTGTGTGGTGTGTTGTGGGATGACCGTGTGCATGGGACTCTCAAGGTTTTATCCTAGATCACCACTGGATTGCCGACAGATAGAGGAGGTGGGACCCTGACTATCACACCTGCTCTGCACTCCCAGGCTGGGAGCTGGATGCCCTGCCCTGCCAGCATGACTCAGACTGCATGACAGGTGTGCCCAAGATGACATTCATAGGTCTCTGGCCGCCTCAGAGTCCAGCCCCACACACAACCCCTTCCAAGTTCCCAGCCCCTACACCATAAACCACGAGCTCTCTGCCCTCTCTGATAGTTCCAGAAAGCACCCATGCCTGCCAGCTTGGGCATGGAGTCTGTTCCAAGAGCTCCCAGGCTCAGTCATGGAGGTTGGTGGGCTTTGGAGCTGTGGGGGCCAGCCCTGGTACCTGCGTCCAGCTGGGACGCTCTGTACCTGCAGCCAGGAGTCATCCACGGGTCCCCATGGCCATGCTGACGGTGTTTGTGCTGATGTCACTGATGATGCTGAGCGCCTCCTTCAGCACGTGTTGCATGCGCAGCATCTCGTCACACCACCATGCCTGCTCTGCCGACTCATCCATCAGCGTGTTCTGGTCCCCACGCGAGTACAGGTTGTCCAGCAGCTCCGAGAAGATGAACTCCTTGGTCTGAGAGTGGGCAAAAAGGTTGGGACCTGATGCCTGTGCCACTCTGGCCACCCCGTCGGGCCCTGCTGGGACTGTGTGCTGGACTTGGAGCCCCGAGTATGGCTTTTTAGATGCGGCTTCTACACTGCTTAGACTCAAAGATCTGCCTCCTCACCGCCTTTTCTCATTCAGATGGGGACACTGAGGTCCAGAGGAAAAGTCACCTGTCCAACGTCACAGATCTGAGAGGGAACCTAGGACATATCATGCCACCAGGACACCTGTCTACTCAGTTTTTCCTAAATTGTTTTTGGAGATAGGATCTCACTCTGTTGCCAGGCTGGAGTACAGTGGGCGAGATCACCGCTCACTGCAGCCTCAACCTCCTGGGCTCAAAGTGATCCTCCAACGTCAGCCTGTTGAGTAACTAGGACTACAGGCACGTGCCACCACCGAGCCCAGCTATTTTTAAGATTTTTGTGTAGGTACCAGGTCTCACTATGTTGCCTAGGCTGGCCTCAAACTCTTGGCCTCAAGCGATCCTCCCACCTTGGCCTTCCAAAGTGCTGGGATTACAGGCATGGACCACTGTGCCCAGTCCCATGTTATATTTCTATGGGAGCTCTAGTCTGGACGGTGCCTCCCTCCCTGCACCTGGTCCCATAGGGCTGGTCGGCACATCCCCCAGGCCAACCTGCACCCCTAGTGCCACAGGAGTCCCCTGCCCCCATGAGGCGGTGCATGCATGTTGTTGATCATAAGGTGCATGATGGTCTCGGGCAGGAGACCAACCACGAGGTCCAGCAAGGTCTTGTTGACAATGGCCATGTAGGAGTCCACCAGGTTCTGGGTGGTCTCCATTTGCCGCTCCAGCTGTGAGACCATGAAGTGCATGAAGCTGTCGGAGGCATTCTCCTCAGCCTTGCTGGCCTGGCATGGAGAACACAGGGGCATCAGAGTGGCCAGGCCATGCAGCCAGGCTCCAGGAATCCCCAGGATCTCAGCCCCTCCAACGGTACTGGGAACATTGAGGCACAGAGAGAAGCAACTGGCCTGAACACACACCCAGCTCCCCACACACTCTAGAGCCCCAGCCCCACCCTAGAGATTCTGAGCTAATTGGTTGGGGGACAGCCTGGGCACCAAGAGTTTTCAGAGCTCACCTGATGATGGCCACATGTAGCCAAAGTTGAGAAACACTACCCTTTGCTGTCTCCACGTTGTGTCTGCCTTGGTTTCCCCATATTGCCCCAGGCTCCAGGCTCTGGGAGAACTACAAGAATTGAGAATTAGCCCTCCCACCCAGCCACTTTCCTCCACTGCTGGGGAGTCTCTGAGACCTCCTTTTGGCTATAGGCCTCGATGTAAACTCATCAGCCCAGGGATCAGGGGGCAGGAGTGGGGCTTTTGGGAGAGAGGAGAGTGTGAGCTTTACAGTTACACAGACCTGCGTTCATGTCCCAGCTCTGTGATTTTAGGAAAGGATCTGATTTGACTACCCTGCAAAGTGGGAAAAGCTCCCCCCTAGCAGGCGGGATGCTTTTGAGACTGAAATGAGAGAAAGCTGGGCAACAAGTGAGTCCCTTCTGCCCCACCTCTGTGAGCCGGCCCTGTAGCATCTCCTTGGTCCTTTGAGTTCTCAGCTTTAGCTCTCTTGCTCCTGCTTCTTCTCCTCACTCTCTCTCTCTTTTCCATCTTGGCTAAGAGCCCTGCTTCTCCCCACAGTTTAACCACCCTCCCCCGTGCCCAGTGGGTGATGAAAGTCTTCCCTGGCTGTGCCAGCATCTCCCTGATACCTCATTTCTCTCCTGCATTCAACCATGATGAAGCCCAACACAGTCTCCCTCTCTCCTGCCCCATTTCCACCACTAGGTCACTGTCAGCTCTTACAGAGACCTCCCCAGTAGCTTCCACTTTGGCCTCTTCCAACCACCCATTCTGGAATTGCAGCCATATTCATCTTTAAAAGCCCAATATTATTAAGTGACTCTCTTGCTAAATTCTGCAATGGCCTTGACTCACTATTGGCCTGCAGGATCTGGCCCCTGCCTGCCTCTGCAGCTTCCTCTTGCTTTGTTCTTTCTCTCTCACTCTCTCACTCACCTCAGATCCCTGAGGCACCCTTCCTCCTACTTCAGGACCTTTGCACATGCAGTTCTCTCTGCCAGAAGCATTTCTCTTGGACAGTGAATGCCTTCTCAAATAGTCCTCATTTGGGGTGCTGACTACCCACCCCATCAGATTAGGTCCCTCACTATACGCTCTTATATCTCCTTATACTTTTTCAATTAAAAAATTTTTGATCACGTGATTTATGGCCATCTCCCCAACTAGATTGTAAGCCCCATGATGTCAAGGGCCAGGTTGGTTTTTGTTCACCATTGTAACCCCAATGCTTAGCACTGTGCCTGACACAAACTAGGGGCCATTTGGACCAAGTGCATAGGCTGTGTAGGCTTGCAGCCCCTGTGGAAATGTATGGATAAACATGAGAAATAGGGCTGGGTGCGGTGTCTCACGCCTGTAATCCCAGCACTTTGGGAGGCCAAGGCTGGTGTATCACCTAGGGTCAGGAGTTCGAGACCAACCTGGCCAACATGGTGAAACCCCATCTCTACTGAAAATACAAAAAGTTAGCCAGGCATGGTGGTGGGTGCCTGTAATCGCTACTACTTGGGAGGCTGAGGCAGGAGAATTGCTTGAACTCGGAAGGTGGAGGTTTCAGAGAGTCAAGATCGCACCATTGCACTCCAGCCTGGGTGAGAGAGTGAGACTCTGTCTCAAAAACAAACAACCACCACCAACAACAAAAAACCACGAGAAACAGAACGACTGCATCCCCACCATTGCTTGAGTGCCTACTGGGTGTGTCTAGGCAGGTGTCACATGCTGGGTAGCATCAGAGGACAGCCCTGTTTTTCTTTTATGTGAGAGGGAAAGATTAGAGACTATGAACGGTCAGCTGTAGGATCATACAGTGTCTGCCCTGCCCCACTCAGCTCAGGGCCCCTGGGGACCAGGGACATGGGGCAGGGTGCAGGGGGTTGGGGGAGAGGCTTTTGGAGGAACAGCAGTGAGTCAGTTCATTCTTGGCCTGTGATGCTGCCTCTGCAAGCGTGGAAGGTCATATTTCCCACTCTCATGCTCAGCCTGTTGGGTGCCTCTAACTTGAGCCTGTGTCACTTGTGGCATTTGGCATGTAAAAGATGCATTCCTGGTTTTTCAGCTTGGATCTCATGGTAGGTAGAGGTTTGAGGTCTGAGGAGGATGAGTGTTTCAGTGGAGATGTCTGGATAACTTTTAGGATAAGTATATCCCAAATATTACATAGCACATACTCATACAAAAAACTATTTGTGGTTTATCTGATATTGTAGGTTAACTGCCTATTTTATTTGCTCAATCTGGCAACCGTAATCCTGGGGCTTCCTCATTTCCCCATGTGCTGTTTTGCCCTCCCTTCATTACACCACACTCGGCTCTCAGGGTACAAAGAGGAGTGAGACCTCCCTTCCCTCAGGGAACTCACGGTCACAGGGAGAGTTCCCATTCCTCAGGGAACTCACAGTCTAACATAAGAGATAAGAATATGAACACAGATGACCAAAGCAATGCAAACTCCATTTCTGAGAATTTGGGAGCCCTTGTTGGAATAGGGACAGCTTTAGAATTTAGAAAAGATCACAGATCATGGAACAGAATAGGAAGTCCAGAAACAAATCTGAATTTTTATAAGAACATACTTTTTAGCATGTGATAAAGGTGGAGTTAAGACCCTGTGAGCAAAGAAGAATTATTCAATAAGTTTTGTTAGGGCAATTAATTAACTTCCTGGGAAAAAATCAAGCTAAAATTATTACTGCTTTAAACTTCATGCCAGAAACTAATTCCAGTTGTTGTAAAGGTGTTAACATATAAAACTATAAACATACTAACAAACTAAGAGATAACAAAAAATGAACATTTACATGATCTTGAGGATTATGAAGGACTTTCTAAGTGTGATGCTCAGTACTGTACAGAAGGTATAAAGAAAAATTGTTCTATTCATTGTAAATTTGTTTTTCTCAATAATTTCTTCTGTCTTTTCATTTGTTTTTCTGGTGTTTTGTAACATACAGAAGTTTCAATTTTTATATAATGAAGTATATCAGTGTGGGTATTCCCACTATATGAAAGTACTCATCAACAAACGGGAAAAAGACAAACACAGTAATAGAAAAAAATGAGTCAAGGAAATACACCGGCAATTCAGAAAAGAAGAAATACAAATGGGCAATGAATACATAAAATAATATTCATCTAGTAATAATAAAAAAGAAAAAGCAAACTCAGAGTTACTGAGTGTTAGTGAGTGCTATAACGAAATATCTGAGACTGGGGAATTTCTAAAGAAAAGAAGTTTAACTGGCTCACAGTTCCACAGCTGTACAGGAACCATGATGCTGGCATCTGCTCAGCTTCTGGGAAGGCCTCAGGAAACTTACAGTCACGGTGGAAGGCGAAGGGGGAGCGAGACATCTCACAAGGTGGGAGCAGGAGTCAGAGAGAGTGAGGGGGCAGGTGCCACACTTTTAAATGACTAGATCTCAAGAGAACTCATTCACAATCGTGTGGACAGTGCCAAGGGGATGGTGCTAAACCATTGATGGGAAATCTGCCCCTGCGATCCAATTACTTCCCGGCCCCATCTCCAACATTAGGGATTAGAATTCAACATGAGATTTAGTGGGGACACAGGAGATTTGGAAACCATGAAAATAGTTTCCAAACCATGAGGGTTTGGAAAAATGAGCCTTTCATAACTGCTGTCTGAAGGTAAAATGGAACAGTTTTTCTAGAGAGCAATTTGTATTGAACATCTTAAATCTGACCAGTAACTTCTAGTATTTTATTATAAGGAAATAAAGTTGTATATCAGCTATGACTTAACTGGGGATATTGGCTACAATGTAGCTGATCATATTTTAAAAGCTGAAAATGATACAGATGTCTACAAATAAGGTATTAGTTGAATGCATCAAGCACCGTTCCCATTGTGAAACCCCATATGCAGGAGAGCCCAGGCTTGAAGCCATAGAGTATTCCTCCCCTTGCTGGGCTTACAGTATCCCCCAGTTTCTGATATCCCTCAAATTTGTAATAAGGCATAAACAATATACCTTAGCTTGAAAACAAAACAAAACAGTACACCTTTGCATTAGGCCCTTCCTGCATCGCTATAAAAAAATACCTGAGGCTGGGTAATTTACAAAGAAAAGAGGTTTAATTGGCTCATGGTTCTGCAGGCTGTACAGGAAACATGGCACTGGCATCTGCTTCTGAGGAAGCCTCAGGGAGCTTACAATCATGGCAGAAGGCAAAGGGGGAGCAGGCAAGTCACATGGAGTGAGCGGGAGCAAAATTGAGGGGAGGTGCCACAAACTATTAAACAACCAGGTTTCCGAGAACACATCCAATTATCACCAAGGGGATGGCGCTAAGCCACTGATGAGGGATCCACCCCCATGATCCAAACACCTTCCACCAGGCCGCACGGCCAGCACTGGGGATTATATCTCAACATGGATTTGGTGGGGACACAGATGCAGACCATATCAACCTTATAAAAATAAGCATTTATTTCATTTTAAACATTAAATGCAAAGTTTTCTTTTCTGGAAGATGCAGGCCAGTGAGCTAGAAGTAATACCTTACAACAGAATAGTTCTATAAAAATAGCTACTTTCGACTGGGTGCAGTGGCTCACATCTGTAATCCCAACATTTTGGGAGGCCGAGGTGGGTGGATCACCTGAGTTCAGGAGGTCAAGACCAGCCTGGGCAACATGGTGAAAACCTGTCTCTACAAAAATACAAAAATTAGCCGGGCATAATGGCAGGTGCCTGTAATCTCAACTACTTGGGAGGCTGAGGCAGGAGAATTGCTTGAATCCAGGAGGAGGAGGATGCAGTGAGCTGAGATTGCACTAACGCATTCTAGCCTGAGCGACAGAGCAAGACTCTGTCTCAAAAAAAAAAAAAAAAAAAAGTAGCTACTGCCAAGTGGCTGGAGAACATTTTATTCTGCTAAAGGGATTAAATATCCCCCACAAAAATTAAAAAGTCCTCACATCCATCCCCAAACTCATTGCTTATGCAGGACTTTCCTTGGAAGTATCAAAATCAAATATACTTCTATCTAACTTTGAGATTCTTCAACATCCATGTGGGAGTGGCAGGACTCTGTGTGGCCTGAGGTTGGCCTTGAGTGTGTGTCCGAGTGGAAGGCCCAGGATCTGGGGACTGGCCTGGGGTCAAATGGCACAGCCAACTTTTTTTTTGAGACAGAGTCTTGCTCTGTCGCCAGGCTGGAGTGCAGTGGCACAGTCTTGGCTCACTGAAACCTCTGCCTCCTGGGTTCAAGTGATTCTCCTGCCTCAGCCTCCCAAGTAGCTGGGATTACAGGTGCCCACCACCACACCTGGCTAATGTTTGTATTTGTAGTAGAGACAGGGTTTCACTATGTTGGCCAGGCTGGTCTGGAATTCCTGACCTCAGGTGATCCTCCCGCCTTGGTCTCCCAAAGTTCTGGGATTACAGGCGTGAGCCACCACACCCAGCCAGCACAGCCAACTTCTAATGAGGCCACCTTAGACAAGTTACTTACTGTCTCTAAGCCTCCGAGTTCTCATCCATGAAATGGGTTTAATCACTCAGATTTATTGAGATGATTAAAAAGGAAAATACCTGCAAGGCAATAGCACCATGCTAACACAGAGCTGGCTAGTCAGTTCCAGTGCTGGTTTGTCCTCTCTCACGCTCCGATTGCGAGGCCCCTTGCTTTCCTTTCGCCTCCAGCAGCAGTGTATTCCCCCGGGGAGGCTGCCTTCAGTTGCAGGCTTCTTTGCACTGTTTCGTATGTCCTTTTCCCAGGCACCCGAGCAAGGGCCACTGGTTATGACACAGGCCCTGAGGAGGAGCCTTGAATCAAGGGCAGAGCTCTGACTTTAAACTTTGACTCCCCAGGTGTGACCTATAGCCAGTCCTTGTCTGATCTGTGCCCCACTTTCTCATGTCCAAAATGAGAAGACTGAACCAGTCCTCTCCAATGCCTTTCGTATGGCTTTAAGATGAGGTATGTACTTCTCACTTGGAGGAGGGGCTGGCAAAACCACTTGAATTTTAATTTGAATTGAGGCATATTGGCAGAGGTTGTAAAATGTCCTCACATGGTTCAAGGAAGAAGATGATGCCCTGCCTGCTCCTGGTGCCCCTTTCAGAGAGGTTAAAAGCCTTTCCATTATTTTAACTTTTTTTTTTTTTTTTTTGAGACAGGATCACGCTCTGTTGCACAGGCTTAAGTGCAGTGGCGCGATCTCTTAAGTGCAGTGGCGCGATCTCGGCTCACTGCAACCTTCGCCTCCCGGGTTCAGGTGATTCTCGTGCCTCAGCCTCCCAAGTAGCTGGGATTACAGGCATGTAATCACGCCCAGCTAATTTTTTTGTATTTTTTAGTAGAGACAAGGTTTCGCCATGTTAGCCAGGCTGGTCTCGAACCCATAACGTCAGGAGATTCACCTGCCTCAGCCTCTCAAAGTGCTGGGATTACAGGCATGAGCCACCGCGCCTGGGCTCTGGTTCTATTTTCATGATGCTATTTACAAGAGTAGGTGGAGCGCTCCTTCTATGGAACTTTTCATTTGGTAAACTGTGTGACTGTGGAAGTAAACCATGTCTGAAAGCTTAGGTATCATCTTTCCGGCCTCAATTTCCTTCCTTCCTCTAAAAGCGAACTTCTTTCGCCTAGTTTGACCCTCGAGGCTTCCCGTTTCTTTTGCCTCCTCCCCACCCCCCCCCCGACGCATGCGCGAAAACGCGCTGACCTTTCAGGTTTGCGCTAGTGCTGTTTTTTTTTTTTTTTTTTTTAGCAATGGCGGTTCCCGGCGTGGGGCTCTTGACCCGTTTGAACCTGTGTGCCCAGAGAAGAACTCGAGTCCAGCGGCCTATCGTCAGGCTTTTGAGTTGCCCAGGAACTGTGGCCAAAGACCTTAGGAGAGACGAGCAGCCTTCAGGGAGCGTGGAGACAGGTGATGGCGCCGGTTTGCCCTGTAGTTCCGTCCCACAGCGGGCGAGGAGTCTGGGATCACGGGGAAACACGTGGCCTGTGGAAACGGCTGTGGACTCTTTGGCAAGAGGGTGGGGCTGTGTCCTGTCCTCCTCTTCTCTGATCTCTGTAGGGGAACCCAGGGTCGCCGCCGTTGCTGAGGCAGAAGTGAGATGTGTGATGTTTGTTTGGGGCGACTCCTGTGTACAGTAATGGAATTGTTTAGACTTCCATGAAATTCAGGTCAGGAACCCAGTTTGCTAGCACTTTACAGTTTGACGAAATAGTGTTCCCAGTGATAGTAATGCTACACACCTGAGCCAGTCGCTGCATCGTGTACATATATTTCTGATTTTGATGCATTAAGTTGTTGCTGGAGGCCGAGTTATATTGTAGCCTGATGAATCAAGAGGATTCTTGGTTCCTAGACATAGGGTTCTGTCTATGAAATGTACTGCCGTTTACTTTATTCTTTTTGGCCATTTTGAACCAAATCAGTCTGGTAACAGATTTGAATTCACTGCAACAGGCTGTTGTCCCGCGTTCGTTCTACATTTATATGCTTCTTTGTGTATTGAGAAGCCAGTGTTATTGAACCTCCCTTGTGACTCAAGAGCTTGTGTATTCTATTTACAGTTCTTAAAACGATCTTGCAAGAAATGTATCACTGTGTCCATTTTACAGATGTAGAAAATGGCTCAAAGAGGTAAATAACTTAGGCAAGGTCACTAGCTCAGTTAATTTAGACTTCTAGTCAAATTATTAAACAAAATGTATTGATTTCTACGATTCCTTGGAGCTATTTTTTCCCTAAAATAAGCTGGTGTCTTTATCAGACTGTATAAAAGACTTACATTGGCAGGCGGTGAGAAATCTTTATGTATTTCATTCAAATATTGATTGGATTGTATTTAGTGGAAGATACTTCTGTTGAAAATTTCTAAGTAACGCTGAAAATTTGAGTAAGGATTCTGCCAAAAAAGCTATTGTAATTTAACATTTGTATGGGTGTTTAAATTTGAGAGTATGTTCATATGCTCTTTGATATATGAAACAACCCTGTAGCGTAGGTGTGGAAGGAAATACTGTTACTCCATTTTATAGATGAGGGAACAGGGTAGTCCAAGGGTAGCTTGAGTAGTTCAAGCTAAACTCAGCTATTCGGTGGCAAAAATAAAAAAACCCACTGTTTTTTTTTTTTTCTTTTCCGGGACGAAGTCTTGCTCTGTCACCCAGGCTGGAGTGCAATGGCACGATCTTGGCTCACGGCAACCTTGGCCTCCCGGGTTTCAGTGATTCTCCTGCCTCAGCCTCCCGAGTAGCTGGGATTACAGGCACGTGGCACCACGCCTGGCTAATTTTTGTGTTATTAGTAGAGATGGGGTTTCACCATGTTGGCCAGGCTTATCTTGAACTCCAGACTCAGGCGATCTGCCTGCCTTGGCCTCCCAAAGTGCTGGGATTACAGGCGTGAGCCACCGCGCTCAGCCAGTAAAACCCACTTCTAATTCCAAGACTATACTCTTCATTTACTGTAGCTTTGCTGTTTTTCTTTTTTAAGGAAATGTTTCATTTTGTGTCATTAGAATAATACGACTAAATATTCAGGGATTCTTGTAGGAAATAACAAAATCCTCATTTGGATGTCTTTACCATTTTAAAAAAGGACAGGTAAGTACACCTTATACTCACCTAGAAGCACCTGTCCACCTTATACTCACCTAGAAGCATGTGATTTTATAATTGGAAGGAACTTGAGAAATATCCAATTCAGTTTTTCATTCAGTGTGAGGATTCATTACCAGTTTATAGCAATAAGGAACAATGTTGCATAAATCAGTCAATTCCATTTTTGGTCAGCCTCTAATGGTTGAAAAATATTTATAGTGAGCTAAAATCTGTTAATTTCCCATTTCCAGGTTGGTCTTAGTTTTGACATAGGTTTCATGTCAGTAGTGGAAAGAGCTGTAGTAGAAAGACAATAAGAGTACGTGGTGTATTATTCGGGATTCTTTCTGATACAGGTAACAGAAACTAACTCAAAATAGCTTAAGTAGAAAAGGGAGACTATACCAATCTGTGTAACCTAACTCCAGAAAGAGACATATATCATACTTTAAGGTCAATTGGATTGACGTGGTCAGTGTGAGATATTTTCATTTTCCTTAGCTATTTTTTGGTGGCCTTATAATCTTGGGCTCTTCTACATGGGATGTTGATGGTGGGGGTGATGGTCACCAGCAGCTCCACGTTCACATGCTTGCGGCTTCTGATTGATCACATGCCCACCCTTTGGATGAAGAGGAGGTGTCCAAAATAGTCTGATAATCCCTATCTCATGGGGTGGGGGATAAGTGTGACAGTTCCACCACAACCACATAGAGTGGTTTTTTACTAGCAGGGGTGTGCTGTTACCAGAACTGTTACCTGAACAGGTTTAGCTGTTGTTTGGATGCCAGCAGCCAAACCAACAACAGCTAAACTGCAGGAGGCTACCCAGCTTATTAGGTATTTGACTTTGGGCAGTTTTTTTCACCTGCAGTGATACCTACCCTGTCTATCTTAAAAGGTTATTGTGAGTTTCAGAAGAGTGTGTATGTGACAGTGCTTGGAAAACTATTAAGAGAAGGTGCTATATTATGTGTAAAGCCAGTGCTCAGCTCTCAGATTCTTACGGTTTTTTTTTTCCAGGCTGTAAATCCTCTCTTTATCTGTAGTAATTGTATATTAGAATTTCTAGACTTTTTGTTATTCCTCTCTGGATGCTCTCTGGCTTATCTATTATGTCCAGAGCAGAACATATACTCCATATGTGGCCTGATTAGTAAGTAGCAAAGAAGTGTTATTACCCCTTAAATTTGGATTTTTAAAAACGTTTGTCTCAGTAAGGCCTGAAGTTCTATATATGAATTCATTCTCTTCCTATCCTCAATCCAGAAGTTAAGACATTCCTATGATGCATCAGACTTTCAGGCCTCTTTTATAAAACTGCGCTAGGTTAATTTTTCCCCCATTATGTGCATGCATCTTTATTTTGTTTTTAATTCTAAATACAGGATAGTATTCTGTCTTTTTTTTTTTTTTTTCTTTTGAGAAGGAGTCTCTCAGTCGCCCAGGCTGGAGTGCAGTGGCGCTCTCGGCTCAGTGCAACCTCCCCCTTCAAGCGATTCTCCCGCCTCAGCCTCCTGAGTACCTGGGATTACAGGCACGCGTTACCACACTTGGTTAATTTTTTGTATTTTTAGTAGAGATGGGATTTCACTGTGTTGGCCAGGCTGGTTTCGAACTTCTGACCTCAAGTGATCCACCCTCCCTGGCCTCCCAAAGTGCTGGGATTACAGGCATAAGCCACTGCACCTGGCCTATTCAGTCATTTCTTAATGTTAGTTTGTGCTTACCATATTGTATTATCAAGACCATTGCACATTTCAATCTGTCATAAAATATTAGCACTTATTAGTTCTTCCTTTTAATTTGTTATAGATTTGATAAACCTTTGGTGAGGCAATAAATTACCTCAACTTTCTGTTCCCGCCTTCACAACTTTGTCATCGTGTCTACATCATTCTTAACCTACTGTTGTTTACGGCTTTAGATTCTACCTTTTTCATCTTCTCAAGCACATTGCTCCATTTTTTTTAATCAAACTTTTCTATCTCATTCTCAAATGTAATCCCTGCTCTTTGCCAGCAGTCCAGCTGCAGGGATATATTTGCATAAATGTGCAAAGACATTGCATACAGATGACATTGCAGCATTGTTTGTAATAGTGAAAAAATGGTAAACCACCTAAATATTTATCAATAGAGATTTGGCTAAACTATGATAAATACATATTTAAGAGTATATACTTTTTAAAAGAAATAAAGTAAATGTGTATCTTCTGATACGGGAAAATGTCCCCAATATATTAAATATCTTACAGCATGTTACAGAATATATAGTAAGATTTCAGTACATTTCAGTTGTGTAAAAGATGTGTATCTATGGATACAGGTGTATATGTTTACATATACCTTGAAAATGTCTGAAAAGGTAAGTACCACAACTTAATGGTTGGCTGTTAGGGTAAGAGGAGTGGGAGAGGACTTATGCTTCTACCTGAGAAAATTCTACACTGTTTGGGCCGGGCGCCATGGCTCACGCTTGTAATCCCGGCACTTTGGGAGGCCGAGGCAGGAGGATCACCTGAGGTCAGGAGTTCAAGACCAGCCGGGCCAACATGGTGAAACCCCTTCTCTACTAAAAATATAAAAATTAGCCTGGCGCAGTGGCAGGTCCTGTAATCCCAGCCACTCGGGAGGCTGAGGCAGGAGAATTGCTTGAACCCCGGAGGCGGAGATTGCGCTGAGCCGAGATCACACCACTGCACTCCAGCCTGGGCAACAGAGTGAGACTGTGTCTGAAAAATAAAAAAGAAAATTCTATGCTGTTTGACTTTACTTTTACAATACGCAGTTGGACATCAGTTTAGACTCAGTAAAAATGAGAGACGAGTGTGTAGGTGGCATTCACAACTGAAAAGGTGGTAAGGTGGTCTAGGCAGAGCCTGTAGCATAAGAGAAGGAAATAAGGACCACTTGGAGGAAGGACAGTTGGTAGACTGAGATCTAATTGAAAAGAATAGCCTCTGCCCTCAATATGGAAGAAAGTATTCTTCCATATTGTTAAATAAATATAACACTATGAATTACATTCCTTCATAGTTGTTAAAGTAAGGTAATACAGAGGTGGAAGAGATTCTGCCATGGAGAGTCACAAGTCTTCACAGACCCGAGCAAGATTTGGAGGGTGAATGGGAGTTTGCCAGACAGAAAATGAGAAGGTAGACATTCCACCCAGAAGGAAGAAGACATAGATAGTTCATAGCATGTGATAGTATTGTGTGTGTAGAGTACCATATATGAAAAGTACAACAGAAAGAAATGGTATAAGTGACATGAAAGAGGGGAGATGGGACATGGTGCAAACACTTTATACCCATGCTTTGGAGTTGAGATGTGATCTTAAAGGCAGTGGGGAAACCATTAAAGGATTTAAGCAGGTAAGCCAAAGAATAAGACTTTAAAAAAAAAGACCACTTTGTAAAGAACACTTTGGCAGTTATGTGGAGGATAGCTTGAGAAAAACAAAACTAGGGTGAATGAGACTAGTTTAGGAGTCAGATTATTGTGATACAGGCCTGAAATAAGAGATTGATGTTAAAGAATTGTCATTGGGAATGGAGGCAAAGGCACATAGTTAAAAGCTGTATTTTCAGGCTTGGCGTGGTGGCGTCATGCCTGTAATTTCAGCACTTTGGGAGTCCAAGGAGGGAGGATTGCTTGAGGTCAGGAGTTCAAGACCAGCCTGACCAACATAGTGAAACCCCATCTCTACTAAACATACAAAAATTAGCTGGGCATGGTGGCGCACGCCTGTAATACCGGCTACTGGGGAGGTTGAGGCATGAGAATCGCTTGAACCTGGGAGGCAGAGATTGCAGTGAGCCGGGGTTGTGCCACTGCACTCCAGCCTGGGTGACAGAGGGAGACCTTGTCTCTTTTAAAAAAAAAAAAGAAAAAAGATAGTAAGATAGTGGGTTTGGAGTATTTCCTTGATCCATCAGTTTCATAGCCTTTTGGAAGAAAATGAGGCTAAAAGTTCTGCTGATTTCTATACATCATTTACATTTTCTGTTCTATTTAATTTCTTTGGAATTTTAAGATTTTTTTTTTTTTTTTTTTTTTTTTTTTTGAGACAGTCTCCCTCTGTCACTCAGGCTGGAGTGCAATGGTGCAATCTCGGATCACTGCAACCTCCTGGGTTGAAGTGATTCTCCTGCCTCAGCCTCCCAAGTAACTGGGACTGCAGACACACGACACCATGCCTGGCTAATTTGGCCAGGCTGGTCTCAAACTCCTGGCCTCAGGTGATCCGCCCACCTCCGTCTCCCGAAGTGCTGGGATTACAGGTGTGAGCCACCGCGTCTGGCCTTGTTAAGGGTATTGATATCAGACTTGGTGGTTTATGATCTCTAGGGTCTACCATTCCAGACTTTTTAAAGAAACACCTTAAACTACTTAACTGGAAGTTAAAATCTTGGGGGGAAAAAATTAGTTGTTAACATTCAGGTTTGTGCTTTAATACTCTCTTAGAACTTGAATAATTTTTTTCTCTCTATACTTAGTTCATTTGTTGACCTTCCCATTGTGGCTAGTGGGTTATTAATATTTAATTCTTGACTGTCACAATTCTTGTCTTGATTCCCTGTGATTGTAAAACTCCTAGCCTCTTTCTTTCCTTAGTAAAATTATCAATGAGCTCTTCATGGGCAGCAAAGAGGTTTTAAATTCTTTGATTTCCCTGATATAGAGCACATGATAGTTGGTAACTCATTGTTAATTGTTTGAGCCAGATCAAGACCCTTGAGAAAGAAAAATGCCTTAATAGCTTACGTCAAAACACCGAATTTCCAAACTCATTGTCTCATTACACTCAGGCTTGTAATAATTTCTTTTAGGTTTTGGAATGTTACAATTTGCACAATTTTGTGTGTGCATATTTGTGCAAGTATTAAATAAGTGATTTTACCTTCCTGTTTTTTTTTTTTTTTTTTTTTGTGGAACTCCGTTTTCAGCACTTTGCATCAAGCATAGTAAATCAAAACAGAGAAAGTGGGCAGTTTTAATAGTAGTCATGGGAGAGTAGTCAAACGAACACTGAAAGTGCAGTAATTCCACCTCATCCATGTTTTCACTGTCCACAGTTTCGGTTCCTCACAGTCAACTGTGGTCCACAAATAGGTGAGCACAGTACAATATGATATTTTGAGAGAGAGAGAGACCACATTCATATAACTTTTATTACAGTATATTAGAATTGTTCTATTTCATTATTAGTTGTTGTTAATCTCTCTCTCTTTTTTTTGAGACAGAGTCTCGCTCTGTTGCCCAGGATGGAGTGCAGTGGTGCAATCTCAGCTCACTGCAACGTCTGCCACCTGGTTTCAAGTGATTCTCCTGTTTCAGCCTCCCAAGTAGCTGGGACTACAGGCGCGCGCCACCATGCCTGGCTAATTTTTGTATTTTTAGTACAGATGAGGTTTCACCATGGTCAGGCTGATCTCGAACTCCTGGCCTCAGGTGATCCACCCACCTCAGCCTCCCAAAGTTCTGGTATTACAGGCATGAGCCACCAAGCCCGGCCCATTGTTATTAATCTCTTACTGTGCCTATTTATAAATTAAGCCTTATCCTAGCAATGTATGTGTAGGATAAAACATTGTATATATAGTGCTTGGTAATAGCTGAGGTTTTAGGCATTTACAGGCATCTTGGATCATAACCCCTGTGGGTAAAGGGGAGACTACTGTAGTATAGTTTAGCCCTTATAAAGGAAGAGAAAAAATAGATTAGGTGAAGTTGGTTTTAGTCATATATAAAGTCTTTAAACACCTTATCAAAATATTTTTAAAATTTTGTGTGTGTGCGTGTGGTGGAAATGTTTTTGTCTTGTTCATAGGCTTTGAAGACAAGATTCCCAAAAGGAGATTCTCTGAGATGCAAAATGAAAGACGAGAACAGGCACAGCGGACTGTTTTAATACATTGCCCAGAGAAAATCAGTGAAAACAAGTTTCTTAAATATTTATCCCAATTTGGACCTATTAATAATCATTTCTTCTATGAAAGCTTTGTAAGTATTTGAAAAACAATCTAACTTAACGTTTATGCTTTTCAAGGGTGGAGGTCTCCATTAGTTGTTTTTTGCTGTTGCTTTTTGCAATATGGTAGGTAGGTTCTCTTTGATATACTGCATCTTCTTTATCTAGATTTCTTTAATGAGTTTTGTTTTTGATATGGGACCAGAAATTCTTATAGCGGTATTTTAGGATTATAAGTCATTTATGACTGATTTCTTTATTTGAATGCTTAATTTTATTTTTGAAGGGACGGGGTCCAACTATGTTGCCTATGCTGGAGTGCAGTGGCTGTTGGCAGGTACGATCATATTGCACTACAGCCTCGACTCCTAGGCTCGGGTGATCCTTCTGCCTCTGGAGTAGCTGGGACTACAGCCCTGCACCACCACACCCAGCTTGAATACTTTAGATAGTCCCTTTAACTTGCGGATGAAGGCCAGTGGGAGGGGATCTTTGTTTTGCCTTTGGATTTTTCTGCTTCATCATTCTTTTCAGTCTTTTCAGCTTCTCTTAACTAACATTGTTTTAAGGTTCCATTTCTTTTTTTTTTTTTGACGTGGAGTCTCACTCTGTTGCCCAGGCTGGAGTGCAGTGGCATGATCTTGGGTCATTGCAACCTCCGTCTCCTGGGTTCAAGCGATTCTCCTGCCTCAGCCTCCCAAGTAGCTGGACTTACAGACACCTGCCACCACGCCTGGCTAATTTTTGTATTTTTAGTAGAGGCGAGGTTTCACCATGTTGGCCAGGCTGGTCTTGAACTCTTGACTTCAGGTGATCTGCCCACCTCCACGTCCCAAAGTGCTGGGATTACAAGCGTGAGCCACTGCGCCCGGCCCAGTGTTCCTTTTCTTAATCTACTTAAATTGAATAAAATTAATGCTATGTTAGAATCATATCATTTGTAAATTTTAAAAACTCGATATTTTGTAGCCTTATGATAATTGTTTTAATATATGAGCTAAAATAGTATGTTAGATATATTGTGAAATGTGTTCTGTTTTTTCTTATGTTTTTGGTATAGGGTCTCTATGCTGTCGTAGAATTTTGCCAAAAGGAAAGCATAGGTTCACTGCAGAATGGGACTCATACTCCAAGCACGGCCATGGAGACTGCAATTCCATTCAGATCACGTTTCTTCAATCTGAGGTTGAAAAACCAGACTTCTGAACGGTCATGCATACGGTCAAGTAATCAGTTGCCACGTTCAAACAAGCAGCTTTTTGAATTACTTTGTTATGCAGAAAGTGTAAGTTTTTAGGTGTACTTCAACTTTTAGAACTATGTATTTTTTTATGAACAATAAAGATTCCTATAAAATATTCAAGCTACATTATTGTTTAATGGGTATAGATCTTCAGTTTTACAAGGTGAAAAGAGTTACAGAGATGAATCGTGGTGGTGGATGCATAATGAGATGAAGGAAAGTTTTTTTCTATTTCTAGCTTTCTAAGAATGTCGTCATGCTCAACACATTGAGTAGATGTTGAGTTTTGACATTTGAGATTGTATTGATGACTGGCATATGATCTTGAGATTGTATATGGTTTTTCTCCTAATGTCTTTTTCTTTCCCCTCCTAATGTCTTAACGTAGTGAATTGTAGATTCACTGTAGATTTCCTCTTGTCAAGTCATTCTTGCATTCACAGAATAAACCCTACTTAGTCAAGGTGTATTTACAAAAATGCATTATTACATTTGTCGTGCTAATATTTTTATTACAATTTTAATATCTCTATAAATAATTGGGATTGCTTTTAAAAAATTCAAACTACAGGATATGTTGAATGAAAAGTGATAGTAATCCTTGTCTGCTCCTTCCCCGCCATGCCGCATTTGTACTTACAGGTAACCACATTCTTCTGAAGTTTTTGGCCTTTTGAACAGTTTAGGTTTTCTTTCTCTTTCCAGCATAATGACATAAAACTGTACATGGTTTTCTGTCAATTTTAAAATGTCTTCTTTCTGATTCTATCTCTCTCTTTTTTTTTGAGATGGAGTCTCGCTCTTGCCCAGGCTGGAGTGCAGTGGCATGATCTTGGCTTACTGCAACTGCTCCCCGATTCAAGCAATTCTCATGCCTCAGCTGCCCAAGTAGCTGGGACTATAGGTGTGCACCACCACACTCAGCTAACTTTTGTATTTTTAGTAGTGACAGAGTTTCGCCGCTTTGGCCAGGCTGGTCTTGAACTCCTGACCTCAGGTGATGTGCCCACTTCGGCCTCCCAAAGTGCTGGGATTATAGGTGTGAGCCACCACGCCCAGCCCAAGATTCTGTCTCTTCTGTGTTCAAATATTGTTTGTATTTGTCTTGGTGTTTTTTTGTTTGTTTGTTTTTGTTTTTGTTTTGAGACGGACTCTTGCTCTGTCGCCCAGGCTGGAATGCAGTGGCGTGATCTCAGCTCACTTCAAGCTCCACCTCCCGGGTTCACTCCATTCTCTTGCCTCAGCCTCCCAAGCAGCTGGGACTACAGGCACCCACCACCATGCCTGGCTAATTTTTTGTATTTTTATTAGAGACGGGGTTTCACTGAGTTAGCCAGGATGGTCTCGATCTCCTGACCTTGTGATCCGCCCGCCTCGGCCTCCCAAAGTGCTGGGATTATAGGCGTGAGCCACCGCACCTGGCCTGTCTTGGTGTTTCTTACTCAGACTTGCCAGACCTTGCTAGTCTTTCCAAAGAATCAACTCATGGCTTTATTTATCAAAATACTATTTTCAAGGTTTAATTTTCTAATAAGAAAATTTTTGCTTCTAATCTATTTCCTTTACTTTTATTGTTATTATTATTATTTTGAGACAGAGTTTCGCTCTTGTTGCCCAGGCTGGAGTGCAATGGCCTGATCGTGGCTCACTGCAACCTCCGCCTCCCAGGTTCAAGCGATTCTCCTGCCTCAGCCTCCCAAGTAGCAGGGATTACAGGCACGCGCCATCACACTTGGCTAATTTTTTGTATTTTTAGTAGATTCGGGGTTTCACCACGTTGGCCAGGCTGGTCTGTAACTCCTGATCTCATGTAATCTGCCTGCCTTGGCCTCCCAAAGTGCTGGGATTACAGGCATGAGCCACCGAGCCCGGCCTCTTTTATTATTTTTGAGTTGAATGCTTAGTTCAGTTCAGTTCAGTTCAGTTCAGTTATGTTATGTTAATGTTATGTTGTTATGTTATGTTATGTTATGTTATGTTATGTTATGTTATGTTATGTTATGTTACTTTTTGAGGTGGAGTCTTGCTCTGTTGCCCAGGCTGGAGTGCAGTGGTGCAATCTCAGCTCACTGTAGCTGCATACTCCTGGACTCAAGTGACCCACCTCAGCCTCCTGAGTAGCTGGGACTACAGATGCATTCCACCATGCCCAGCTAGTTTTTGTATTTTTTTTTTGGTAGAGTCAGGGTTTCATCACGTTGCCCAGGCTGGTCTCCCTCCTGAGCTCAAGCGATCCTCCCGCCTTGGCCTCCCAATAGTTTACAGGTGTGAGCCACTGTGCCCAGCCAGTTGATATTTTCAATGTTGGTTTCAAATAAAAGCATTTGAAGTTATGATTTTTTTTCACTTCAGATACTCCAGTACACGATTTCAGTATGTGATCATTTTAATGCCAATCTTCTAGTGGATAGACAGGATTGTTATTCTGAGAAACTGAGAGGTCTTGGGCCTTCATTACTTGAGTATTTCTAGTTTTTCTTGCCCTTTAACATTGGTCTTTCATCCCTTTGAGTTTAAAATGTCTAATGTGGTTGTTTTAACCTCTTCTGGAGTACTTTACTACTTTCATTTTCTTAAAACAATACTTTATACTCATCGCTTACAAAGTTTTAATTCTAGCCAACTTTCATTTTGCTAGTGGCATTCCTCAGAGCTTTTTAAAAATTTTAAAATATTATATAATTTATTTCTTTAGTGAAATAGAGACGAGGTCCTGCTGTGTTGCTTAGGCTGATCTCAAACTCCTGGCCTCATGTGATCCGCCTTGGCCTTCCAAAGTATTGAGATTACAGGCATGAGCCACCGCACCTGGCCTCCTCAGTGGTTTTTAAAGAGTATTTTTTTTTGAGATGGAGTCTTGTTCTTGTTGCCCAGGCTGGAGTGCAATGGTGCGATCTTGGCTCACCACAACCTCTGCCTCCTGGGTTCAAGCGATTCTCCTGCCTCAGCCTCCTGAGTAGCTGGGATTACAGGTATGCGCCACCACGCCCGGCTTATTTTGTATTTTTAGTAGAGATTGGGTTTCTCCATGTTGGTCAGGCTGGTCGCGAAATTCCGGCCTCAGGTGATCCACCTGCCTTGGCGTCCCAAAATGTTGGGATTACAGGCGTAAGCCACTGCGCCAGGCTTTGCATATTTCTAAGGTAGGTCTTCAAAGCCACCAAATCTTTGAAAGTAAAATGGTAACTTTTTATGCGACCTGTACTTTTTCTCTATTTTGTTGGTTTTGTTTCGGCTAGCTAGATAGACGATCAGCTGAACACTCTCTTGAAGGAGTTCCAGCTAACAGAGGAGAACACTAAGCTCCGATATCTCACCTGTTCTCTTATTGAAGACATAGCCGCCGCATATTTTCCGGACTGCATAGTCAGACCCTTTGGCTCCTCAGTCAACACTTTTGGGAAGTTAGGATGTGATTTGGACATGTTTTTGGATCTAGATGAAACCAGAAACCTCAGTGCTCACAAGGTAAGTCTATTTCTTTTGACCACTATAATCATTTAAAGTTAAGAAAGTATAAAAAGAAAAATCTTTGAACTTAATAAAATAAAACTGTTGATTTCTAAACTTATTAAACATTGTGGTTAAAGAATAAGGTGTATTTGTTATTGATTCTTTGGTGAAGTCTTTCTTTGTGTTGTTCTACTATGTGATCATTTTTGTGAATATTCTGTAGATATGCAATCAAATAGTTAATTGTTTTCAAGCGTTCAGAAATTTTTCAGTTAAGTCAAAGTTACCTATTGTGTTATTCAAATTATGTATCTTAACTAATTTTTTCTTTTTAACCTTGTGATCTAGTTACTGAGATGTTTTTACATCTCATGATTCTTGGTTTTGTTAATTTCTCTTTAAAATTCTTTTGATTTTTGTTTTATCCAAAGGCTATATTAGCTACATATAGGTATGCGATCATTGTATTTCCTTATTAGATTGTTTCATTATTATATCCCTCATACATGCTTTATTCATCTCTATAAATACTTTTTTCTTAAGTTCTATTTTATTTGTTAATATGGCCGCTTGATAATTGTCTCACATGTCTTCTGTTTCTTTATTGTCAGCCTTTATATATGTTATTTTAGTTTGGGTGTATCTCTTATAAATAGCAGTATGCTTTTACTCCAGTCTATCAGTCTTTGAGTTCAATATGTTTATTGTTACTGCTGATAATTCTTGGACTAATTTCTCCTGTTTTATTTTTTATTTCCTATTTTCTGTGCTTTTGCTTTTCACTTTCTTTTTTTTTTTTTTTGAGGCTGAGTCTCACTCTGTCGCCCAGCCTGGAGTGCAATGGTGCAATCTCGGCTCACTGCAACCTCCACCTCCCGGGTTCAAGTGATTTCTCCTGCCTCAGCCTCCTGAGTAGCTGGGATTACAGGCGCCTGCTCCCATGCCCAGCTGATTTTTGTATTTTAGTAGAGACGGGGTTTTACCTCCTTGGTCAGGCTGGTTTTGAACTCCTGACCTCAGGTGATCCACACCCCTCGGCCTCCTAAAGTGCTGGGATTACAGGCATGGGCCACTTCCCAGCAGCTTTTCACTTTCTTTCTTCCTTTTATTGGATTACTCCTGCTTTATTCCTGCACTTCCTCCTTACCCTTTTTTTCTCTTTCAAGTTTGGATATTATTTCTTCCATTTATGTTCTCTTTAACACGATGTCTAATGGTAAAATTAACCAGTGTCTCTTCCATCCTCCCAAACAATATAAATGATGTCTTAATTTAATTACAGTGTTGAAAAGGCTATTTATTTTTATTTTTATTTTTTTGTTGGAGATAGAGTCTCTTGCTCTGTTGCCCAGGCTGAAGTACGGTGATGTGATCTAGGCTCACAGCAACTTCCGCCTTCCAAGTTCAAACAATTCTCCTGTCTCAGCCTCCCAAGTAGCTGGGACTGCAGGCAGGGGCCACCATGCCCGGCTAATTTTTTTGTTTTAGTAGAGACAGGGTTTCATGTATTGGTCAGGCTGGTCTTGAACTCCTGACCTCAGGTGATCCACCCACCTCAGCCTCCCAAAAGTGCTGGGATTACAGGCGTGAGTCACCACACCCGGCCAAGGCTATGTGTTTTTATAAAATGTTTAGTTTCTATGGCTGTATCTTTCCTTACGTCTTTCAAACTAGTAGTGAACATCAGTCTTTATGTGGATGTCCAGTTGATACTTCAAACGATATTTTGAGACAACTTATATTCATCTTCCCACAAATGTTCTTTCTAAGTTCTTACAAAAGTTCTATGTTTCACATGTTAATTAGTGGCATTTTAGCTTTGCTAACCATTCTTTTAATTCTGCTTCTAAGTTGTTATCTTTTGTATTCATAGTTTCACAGTCCCTTATAAACTCTCACTTAGATTATTGTAACTACATTCTGTTTCCACTTCTTATTCCTTGTGTCATGCCTTGGTATTTTAACCTTCAGTCTTTGTTGGAGTTACCTTCACTCACAGTTTGAATTTTCCCACAAACTTAGAATGCTTCTTTTCTTTAGCATAGTATTGAAATCCTCTGTCTCTTAATTAATTTTAGTCATCATTTCCCATTATATATTGTTACATACCCAATTTTCCAACTACATTGTTTTTATTTTTCTTTTTTTAAGACGGAGCCTCGCTCTGTCACCCAGGCTGGAGTGCAGTGGCATGATCTTGGCCCGCTGCAGCCTCTGCCTCCTGGGTTCAAGTGATTCTCCTGCCTCAGCCTCCTGTGTAGCTGGGACTTCAGGCACGCCCCACCACACCCGGCTAATTTTTGTGTTTTTAATAGAGATGGGATTTCGCCATTTTGGCCAGGCTGGTCTGGAACTCCTGACCTCAGGTGATCCACACACCTTGGCCTCCCAAAGTGCTGGGATTACAGGCTTGAGCCACCATGCCCGGCCCCAACCACATTGTTTAATTACCATTTCCAGTAATAGAAGGCACTTGTAAATATCATAATGATCAAACAGTTGTTCTGTGCCTTCACTCAGGAGTGCACTTTCCCTCCATTCCTCGACTCATTCCTAATGCAGCTTTCAAGGTCTAGTTCTAATTCTACCTTCTTGAAACTGCTCTTGATTTTTTTCTCCACTCTAGCCAAAATTAATCACTCCTTTTTTGTAGTATCTTGCAGGTATTTCTATCTGTCTCCAAATTTCTTCTGTCATGTTTAGTGAGTAGCTGATGTATGTATCTCCCACTATATAATAAACTTGGGCAGATAGGAATCATGTCTGTTCATATACTTATTCCACAGTACTGTGTACTTAATTTGCTCACCATATGCTTATTGAATTGAAGCTAGCCAGGCATAGGAAACAGGTAAAAATTAAATGGGTCAATTTTATTATAATAATAATTATTATTACTACTATTTTGAGATGAGGTCTCACTCTTTTGCCCAGACTAGAGTGCAGTGGTATGATCTCAGCTCCCTGTAACCTCTGCCTCCTGGGCTCAAGCAATTCTCCTGCCTCACCCGTGTGATTGAGACTTCAGGCTTACATCGCTGCTTCTGGCTAATTATTTTAGAGATAGTGTTTCATCATGTTGCCCAGGGTGGTCTCGAACTCCTGAGTTCAGGTGATCCACCCACCTCGGCCTCCCCAAGTGCTACGATTATAGGGATTACAAGCGTAAGCCACCGCATCTGGCCTGGATCAGTTTTATTAAGACTAACATGTACTTGAAAATGTATTAAGTTCCTGGCAGTGGCACTTAAATTACATTAGGCTGTCTTAAATAAAGGATTGTAACTGAATAATCAAGGAGCATAACTGTGTGTTGTAATGGTTTAAAAAGCCTGGGCTCTGGCACCAAGCTGCAGTATTTTAATTCTACTTACTAGTAATGTGATCCCAGGTAAGTTATTTACCTTCTCTCTGCCTCAATTGTCCTAACTATAAAATTGGAATGGTGTTATAGCACATATCTCATACAATGTTTGAGAGGATTTATTGAGTTAATATGTGTGAAACATTTAGAACAGTGCTTATGGCACATAGTAAGTGTTGAAATGTTGACCACCATCAACAGCAATATAATTTTACTGTTATGTAAGTGGGAGGCAAAATTTTTTCTTTGGTGGAAACAGGGAGGAGTTAGAAACTTTCTTCTTCTTTTTTTTAAATTTATTTTTAATTAATTATTTTTTTTTTGAGACAGAGTCTTGCTCTGTCTCCCAGGCTGGAGTGCAGCAGTGCCATCTCGGCTCACTGCAAGCTCCGCCTCCCGGGTTCACACTATTCTCCTGCCTCAGCCTCCCAAGTAGCTGGGACTACAGGCGCCCGCCACCACACCCAGCTAATTTTTTGTATTTTTAGTAGAGATGGAATGTCACCGTGTTAGCCAGGACGGTCTCGATCTCCTGACCTCGTGATCTGCCTGCCTCTGCCTCCCAGAGTGCTGGGATTACAGGCGTGAGCCACTGCGCCCGGCCATTTTTAATTTTTGTTTTTTTATTGACATGTTGTTTCACCACGGTACCCAGGATAGTCTCGAACACCTGGGCTAACGATCCTCCTGCCTCAGCCTCCCAAAGTGCTGAGATTATAGGTGTGAGCCACTGCACCTGGCCTAGAAACTTTTAGTTAAGTCTTACTCTTAGATTTCTGAGGTATAGAGGTATTTAGAAAAAGATGTTTTAAAGACAGTGCTCCAGTCTTACTAAACAATTTGGCATTTTGGGCCGGGCACAGTGGCTCAAGCCTGTAATCCTACCACTTTGGGAGGCCAAGGCGGGTGGATCACTTGAGGTCAGGAGTTCGAGACCAGCCTGGCCAATGTGATGAAACCCCGTCTCTACTAAAAATACAAAAATTAGCTGGGCATGGTGGTGGGAGCCTGTAATCCCAGCTACTCAGAAGGCTGAGGCAGGAGAATTGCTTGAACCCGGTGAGGCAGAGGTTGCAGTGAGCCGAGATCACACCACCTCACTCCAGCCTGGGTGAAATAGCAAGACTCTGTCATACATACACAGAAATAACCAGAACTTGGCATTTTGTATGTCAGTTTAAATTAGGAGAGTGTTGTTATAAACATACATGTGCTTATTTAAGGATTTTTTGGAAATATGTTTTTGTTCAAGATTATAATAGCTTTGCTAGTAAAAATATTAAAAATAAAATACAATAAAAAATATAAGTACTCTTACATTCATCAGATTCATAAAACCTTCTTTGACTACTTTCTGCATTCATGAGCTCTTCTCTTACCTTTTGTTTCTTTGATATCTTTTCGCACTACACCTTGCTTAATAATTCTTTGTGTGTGTATTTTATTTCTCAACTCAATCTGAGAGGAGTTAGGAAGAGTGTGTTAGACTTTTTTGCATGTCTTATGGCACTATGTATGATATCCTATGCACGATAGGGACTAAAATTATTTGCTAATGAATAAATAAAAGTTAACTTACGGCTAGGCGTGGTGGCTCACGCCTGTAATCCCAGCATTTTGGGAGGCCAAGGTGGGCGGATCACCTGAGGTCAGGAGTTCAAGGCCAGCCTGGCCAATGTGGTGAAATCCCATCTCTACAAAGATAACAAAAATTAGCCGGGCATGATGGCGGGTGCCTGTAATCCCAGCTCTTCGGGAGGCTGAGGCAGGAGAATCACTTGAACCCAGGAGGTGGAGGTTGTAGTGAGCTGAGATCGCGCCACTACACTCCAGCCTGGGCGACAGAGCAAGACTAAAAAAGAAGGAAAGTTATTTACTAACTGAAATAGTAGATTTTAATGTTCATAAATTTTTTAGTGTGTGTAAAAGTTGGTTACATGTGAAATATGTCACCTGACTTATCACAAAGATCATGTTAGCACAAAATCCTAAACTAAAATCTGCCTTTGGTCTTTCCTTCAGCTTTGCTTTTTCTTACAGGGTTCTGTATCTTAGAGGACTTAGGTAATAAAAGTAAGAATTAGTGGCTAAGTCTTGAGTACTGCTTTCTGTTATCTGAATGATTGCTGTGGACAGTGTGCTTAACTTCTGTTTTTTCTTTATTAGATGATTTGCTAATATATAGTGCTATAGGAATAGCACACATTAATAGGAAGTATTTATGGATCTAACTTTCTGTGAAGAGTTTTTCTAGTTTTTATTTATTTAATAGAGGACAGTCATTTTTGAGAATATCTTTCCTTTGCTCATAATAAGTATAATTTTCATCTAAATTTTCCCTAAAAGCAGTGTTTTATTTCTGTACTGAGTCCATTGTGATTCTTCGTGGCTTGCATTTTTGGTCAGTCAGGTTAGGCTAGTTGATGCTTTGGTAACAAATACCTCCCATATCTCAAAGATCTCAGTGACTTAACACATCACCTGTTTATCTGTTGCTGAGGTTATATGTCACAGCAGGTCAGCAGGGGCACTCTAGACATTGTAGTAGCTCGAGCACCCAGGCTGACCAGTGTTTCATCTCCACCTGCGCTACCATCACTGAATAGTGGAAAGGCAAAGTGAAGAACTGAGCATCGGCTCTTGAAGTTTCTGCCTGGAAGTGACACTTAAAACCTCTGCTCACATTTCACTGGCCAAAGCAAATCTCATGAATTTGCTTAACCTTAGAGGGGCAAGAACATGAGATCTTCCAAATGCCAGAAAGGTGATACAGAACATTTGGTGAGCAGCTTCAATAACTACCACACTCCTGCTCATGGTTCACAGTTCACCACTTTCCTGCACCCAGTTCTGTTAATCAGAGCTATTTTTTCCCGTCATTTTCACTTCTGTTACCTCAAGGATTTTATTCTCTCATTTATAGTACTTAATTTAAAAAATCTCTGTCACCTTTCTTCTGAGTGATTCTAATCCTTCTGTTGCTTCTGAGATTGAGTCCACCATGACTCCTCCCTGATGTACTCTAATACTGCTTTCTCACTTGACCTCTTTTTGCCATCCTGAGATAGACCCCCAATCTGTCTTTGCTTTTGTTTGGATTCCTATTCCTAACATAAATTGTGTGTGTTTGTATTTTAAAAGAGAATGCACAGGGAAATAGGTTATGAAGGTAAATTATAACAAAATGGCTAAGGAAGAATCTTGAAATTTTAATTTTTTAAAGGAAATTTATTTTTAGTCCTTTTAATATAAAGATATCTAAATGACAGATCAGTAGAGAAAATGCCACATGTTTATTTGTAGGGATTGTATACAGTGATTTATTTAATCTATTTTTTTCTGATTATAAAATGATAGACATAGAAATACATAACTTAAGTATCTCTGTTGGTCACACTGCCTCCAGAGATAACCCCGTGAATAATTTAATATGTTCTGGATTTTTTTTCCTGTGCGTATAGAAAACTTTTTTTTTTTTTAAAGAAAAAACCCAGAACATAATCTTTACGGATAATAACTTTAACTTCATTTTTTTTCCCCATTAGTAGTGTCTTGGCAGTTCAATCTACTGTATCGCCCTCAGTGGCTGCAAGATACTCCATTGAATGGATGTACCATGATTTATTTAACCAATCCTCTTTTTGTTGGATAATGAGGGTGGTATCTTTTTTTTTTTTCCTCTTTCAGTGAAAGTGCCCAATCCTAGGCACTGGACCACTAGGTAACTTTCCCCTCTTTATTGCCAACTATATATTAGTTAATATTCTTTGATTATACATTAGAGAAAAAACACGAGTTAGCTTAAACAATTAAAGAAGTAGAGGAGGCATCATAGAACCCAGGGCCAGGAATATGGATGAGTCTTAGGAAAGGACTAGAAGTAAGAAGTGTAAACCATTAAGAACCCAGGAAGTGGCCGGGCCCAGTGCTTCATGCCTGTAATGACAGCACTTTGGGAGGCTGCAGCGGGAGGATCACTTGAGCTCAGGAGTTCAAGACCAGCCTGGGCAACATAGGCTGGGGGAGACCGCATCTCTGCTAAAAATAAAAAAATGAGCGAGGTGTGGTGGTGTGTACCTGTAGTTCCAGCTACCCTGAAGGTTGAGGCTGGAGGATTGCTTGAGTCTAGGAGGTTGAGGCTGCAGTGAGCTTGGTTGCACCACTGCACTTCAGCCCGGGTGGCAGAGTGATACCCTTTTTTTTTTGGATTCTCACTCTGTCACCCAGGCTGGAGTGCAGGGGCACAATCTCGGCTCACTGCAACCTTGGCCTCCCGGGTTCAAGCTATTCTCCTGCTTCAGCCTCCTGAGTAGCTGGGATTACAGGCTTGCACCACCATACCTGGCTGATTTTTTTTGTATTTTTAGTAGAGATGGGGTTTCACCATGTTGGCCAGGCTGGTCTCAAACTCCTGACCTCAAGTGATCCGCCTGCCTCGGCCTCCCAAAGTGTTGGGATTACAGCCACCACAGGCAGCCTGTGATACCCTGTTTCAAAAACAACAGCAAAACAACCTAGGATGTGTTCTGTTTCTGTCTACATGTTTTTCCTTCATTTATTGCCCTCTGTCTCTGTCCTTAACTCCTTCCTCCCTACCCCCACTGATTTTCTTTCCTTTTTCATGCTTGTATAAATATGGCTGCCCCAAAGCTTCTGAGTTAGATATTTTAGCCACATGGTTGCCTCTGAACCTTACTTAGTTCCTGTTCCCAGTAACCAGTTCCCAGTAGAGATCTCCAAATGAATGTGGGGTACACTCCTACAGTGCTTAGATCAGCTGTCTTTGCCCAGTCCATTCAGCTGAAAGGAAGGGGGTAGATGTCCATGATAAACATTGTTGGAGCCTTCATCCTTTTAGGAGGAATGAATTCTAGAAGAGGGAATAGTTGTTGATAGGGAACCTTATTAAACTAGATACAGCTCCCAAAAGGTGTATACCACATGGATAGTACTGCAGTGAGTGAACATCTTTGTAAATTGTCTCATTTATGCAAATATTCCTTTGACGTAATTTCTAACCATTTTAATAGCCAACGTATACAAGTTTCAGTAGATATGGACAAGTTCTACAAGAAGTATGTCCCTTGTTTACACTCCCGTCAACAGTGTATACATGTTTTCTCATACCCGTTAGTTCTGGTCACTAACTTGTTTGTCTTTACCAGGCTGAAAAATAAAAAATCTCATTGCTGTTTTAATTTCTGTTTAGTTTCTAGAAAACATGCACAACTTTTACCATGGTTTTTAGCCATTTTTATTTTTTCTGTGAATTTTTTTGTCTTTTTTGCCCATTTTTAGAATTTGATGGGTTTCTCCCTTTCATTTGCCTAAAACTGTATGACGTGTGTTATTTGCTTTGTTCTTTAGTAGTGAATGGATGCTTTGCCTTAAGGTGGTTTTAATTTTTTGTGCAATCATATTCTTTTGTGTCTTCTCTAATTTTATGTCATGCTTACAGAATCCTTCACTATTCTAAGATCGTAAAAGCATTCACTCATTGTCTTCTGGTACTTTACTGATGCACCTTTTACATTTTAGTCTTTGATCCATGTTGAATTTACTTCAGTTTTTTTTTTTTGAGATGGAGTCTTGCTTTGTCGCCCAGGCTGGAGTGCAGTGGTGTGATCTCGACTCACTGCAACCTCCACCTTCCGGGTTCAAGTGATTCTCTTGCCTCAGCCTCCCAAGTAGCTTGGTTTACAGGTGCATGCCACCATGCCTGGCTAATTTTTGTATTTTTAATAGAGACGGGGTTTCACCATGTTGGCCAGACTGGTCTAGAACTCCTGACCTCAAGTTATCTGCCTGTTTCTGCCTCCCAAAGTGCTGGGATTGGAGGCATGAGCCACCATGCTCAGGGAATTTACTTGAGTTTTAGTAATTTATTTATTTATTTATTTTGAAATGGAGTCTCGCTCAGTTGCCCAGGCTGGAGTGCAGTAGTGTGATCTTGGCTCACTGCAACCTCCACCTCCTGGGTTCAAGTAATTCTCCTGCCTCAGCCTCCCGGGTAGCTGGGATTATAGGCATCCGCCACCACACTTGGCTAATTTTTTTTTTTTGTATTTTTAATAGAGATGGGGTTTCACCATGTTGGCCAGGCTGGTTTTGAACTCCTGACCTCAAGTGATCCACCCGCCTTGGCCTCCCAAAGTGCTAGGATTACAGGCGTGAGCCACTGCACCCGGCGAGTTTTAGTATTAAACAAAGGATCTGGTTTATTTTTTTTGATGGCCACTTAACTCATTTGTTGAATAGGAATTTTCCCCTAGTAATTTGTGGCCTTAAATATTAAATTCCTATGTACAAGCCTGTTTACACCATCTGGTCTTCTTTCTTCTACTCATAAGCTCTTGTGCCTGTACTTCCATACTACTGTGGGTTTATAGCATAGATTAAAATATAATGGTCAACTGGGAAGGGGCAAGTATATGTTCACTGAATTTATAGGGTGAATGGTTCTATGCATAGTATTTATGATTCATTTTATACTGTAGTTCATAAGTTAATTACAAAAACCAGTGATCGTTCAAGTTAGTGCTTTGTATTTCTCTATATTCTGGAGAAACAAAAGGCAACTGGGGATCTTTTAAGTTTGCTTTTGGCTGTGATTTCTTGAAGAGTTTTTATTTTGTGGGTTGTTTTTTTCTTATTTTGTTTTGCTTTGCCAGCAGTGATTTAGAGCATCCTTTTACAAAAACTTATTAAAAAATTGTTTTTTTACCAAAAGCTCCTATTTAGAAATGTGTTTATTTTTCAGACCTCAGGAAATTTTCTGATGGAATTTCAAGTGAAAAATGTTCCTTCAGAAAGAATTGCAACTCAGAAGATCCTGTCTGTGTTAGGAGAGTGCCTTGACCACTTTGGCCCTGGTTGTGTGGGTGTGCAAAAAATATTAAATGCCCGGTGTCCGCTCGTGAGGTTCTCACACCAGGCCTCTGGATTTCAGTGTGATTTGACTACGAACAATAGGTATGATCTCTTACATTTATTATTTTAAATATGAGTATTCTGATATATTAGCTTAGTTTTTCTCACACAGAAACAGTGGCTTTGTAATCTTAAACATGCTTGAATAATAATTTTTTAAAAATTTATCACTTGGATTGAAAAGTAAGTAATCTTTTCTCTTACATTATACCTGTTGATAATTTAGTGTTCCTAAACAGTGTTAGGATATTGTGTTAAAATGTTCACGTATCTAACCTCTGAGAAGAAATGTAGTTCATTATTCTTACTTGTGCAGCCTGGTAGTGTGTAGTGTGAGAGATGCCTATTTTTTAGGAGAAATTTCTGATGGCAAAAAAAGAAAAAAGTAAAATAAGAAAAGATGCCTATTTATAGTACAAGTCTTCTAAGAATACTTAGAAAATAAAATACCAACTTGAAGTTGACCTTTGAATTGCCTCCAGGTATATAGTCAACTTTGTGTACTAGACAAATGTCCTCTTTACTTAGGTCCAAAAGTGGTTGGAAGAGCTTAAGACCGGATGGCTTTTGTTCAGCCTATGTGCATTGTATTGTCCTAGTGATTTGTTTGCTTAAAAAAGTGGGGTGGGAAAAGTTCTTTTGTACTGATGACTTTTCCTGGTTTCACAACAGGGAAAATTTCTTTATTTCATTTTTTTATTATTATTACTTTTGAGACGGAGTCTTGCTCTGTTGCCTAGGCTGGAGTGCAGCACACTGCACGATCTCGGCTCACTGCAACCTCCACCTCCTAGGTTCAAGCGATTCTTGTGCCTCAGCCTCCCAAGTAGCTGGGATTGTAGATGCATGCCATCACACTGGCTAATTTTTGTTTTTTTAGTGGAGACGGGGTTTCACCCTGTTGGCCAGGCTGGTCTCGAACTCCTGACCTGAAGTGATCTGCCTGCTTTGGCCTCCTAGAGTGCTGGGATTACAGGCGTGAGCCACTGACCCTGGCCCACAG
The DNA here is from genome assembly GCF_029281585.2 of Gorilla gorilla gorilla. NCBI lineage: Eukaryota > Metazoa > Chordata > Mammalia > Primates > Hominidae > Gorilla > Gorilla gorilla. The sequence continues at coordinate 88,774,158 of NC_073232.2, forward strand.
TAGGGAAAATTTCTTAATTGAGAAGTTTATTTCTTAACTTCTCATTGCATGAGTTCGTTTCACTATGTTATTTGTTAGCTAAATAATCATTACTGAAAATAGATTCAGAAAATCAAGGCTAGAGCAGTTTTGATTAAACTCGAATCTTCACCCACAAGCCAATCATAAGTACTTGCGACTTTCTCTCAAGTAAAACTCATGGAGTAAAGTCTGTGATTTCTTTCCAAATTTTAATATAAAAATGTAATACTGTACTTTCTATCATTATTATATTTTCTTTGTAGTATGTAAAATAGGACAAAATTACATTTATCTTTGTAATTATGTTTTTTTCTTTATATCAAGATACCTTATACTTTTTGATATTTATTTTTAGCTTAATTTAGCTTCATTTTCATACATAAAACACTTAATCACCATGAATTTCTAAGTTGCTGTTTCTTCTTTTTCTTTTTCTTTTTTTTTTTTTGAGACGTAGTCTTGCTCTGTCGCGTAGGCTAGAGTGCAGTGCCGCAATCTTGGCTCACTGCAATGCAACCTCCGCCTCCTGGCTTCAATCAGTTCTCCTGCCTCAGCCTTCCGAGCTGGGACAGGCACATGTGATCATGCTGGCTAATTTTTGTAGAGACAGGGTTTCATCATGTTGGCCAGGCTGGTCTTGAACTCCGGACCTCAGGTGATCTGCCCACCTCGGCCTCCCAAGTGCTGGATTACAGGTGTGAGCCGCCACGCCTGGCCTTGTTTCTTCTATTCTTTTTAAAGACAGTTTTAGAGACAGTTTTAACTTGATGCTGTTAAGTTTTTTTTTTATGCCATCTGTTGGTTCTTGGAGAAATTACAAGACACGTTTTGATCAGTCGGAACTTAATATTTTTAATTTAATTTAATTCTATTTTTACTTTTTTAGAGACAGTGTCTCTCTCTGTTGCCCAGGCTGAAGTGCAGTAGTGTGATCATAGCTCACTGTAGCCTCGAACTCTTGGGCCCAAACAATCCTCCTTTCTCAACCTCCTAAGTAGCTAGGATTACAGGTGCATGCCACCACGCCTGACTATTTTTTTAGTTAAATTTTTAAAATTTTGTTTTTCTTTTATATATACATTTTTTATTTTTATAAAGACAGGGTCTTACTATGTTACCTAGGGTGGTCTCAAACTCCTGGGCTCAAGTCATCCTCCTGCTTTGAAATGCTGGGACTACAGGCGTGAGCCACAGTGCCCAGCCAATAAATGCCTTTTTGTCTTTATCGATTTTATATATATATATGTGCGTGTGTTTGAGATGATGTCTTACTCTGTCGCCTTACTCTGTCGCCGAGACTGAAGCCTAGTGGCTTAATTTTGGCACACTGCAGCCTCGACCTCCCTGGGCTCAGGTGATCCTCCCACATCAGCCTCCCAAGTAGCTGGGCCTACAGGTGTGCGACACCACACCCAGCTAACTTTTGTATTTTTTGTAGAGACAGGGTCTTGTCATGTTTCCCAGGCTGGTCTTGAACTCCTCAGCTCAAGCTATCTGCCCACCTCAGCTTCCCAAAGTTCTGAGATCACAGGTGTGAGCTACTGTACCCAGCCATTTATTAATAATTATAAAGAGCCTTTGTGTGTTTTACATATTATTTAAATCATGTTTAGAAACTTTGATTTAAAAATTCTAAGTTCTAGGCTGGGCGCAGTGGCTCACGCCTGTAATCCCAGCATTTTGGGAGGCCGAGGCGAGTGGATCACGAGGTCAGGAGATTGAGACCATCCTGGCTAACACGGTGCAACCCCATTTCTACTAAAAATACAAAAAAATTAGCTGGGCGTGGTGGTGGGCGCCTGTAGTCCCAGCTACTTGGGAGGCTGAGGCAGGAGAATGGCGTGAACCCAGGAGTCGGAGCTTGCAGTGAGCCAAGATCGCGCCATTGCGCTCTAGCCTGGGCGACAGAGCGAGACTCCGTCTCAAGTAAATAAATAAATACATACATACATACATATTCTGAGTTCTAGATCTACATTTTCTTTCTTCTTTCTTTTTTTTTTTTTTTGAGGCAGGGTCTTGCTCTGTCACCCAGGCTGGAGTGCAATAACGCTTTCTCGGCTGACTGCAGCCTCCGCCTCCCGGGTTCAAGTGACTCTCCTGCCTCAGCCCCCCAAGTAGCTAGAATTACAGGCATGCGCCACCACGCCCAGCTAATTTTTGTATTTTTGTTTAAGACAGGGTTTCACCATGTTGGCCAGGCTGGTCTCAAATCCTGACCTCAGGTGATCCGCCCGCCTCGGCCTTCCAAAGGGCTGGGATTACAGGCATGAGCCACTACGCCTGGCCCTAGATCTACATTTTCTTTCTTTCTTTTTTTTTTTTTGAAACGGAGTCTTGCTTTGTCTCCCAGACTGGAGTACAGTGGTGTGATCTCAGCTCACTGCAACCTCTGCCTCCTGGGTTCAAGCAATTCTCATGCCTCAGCCTCCTGAGTAGCTGGGATTACGGGGGCACGCCACCACGCCCAGCTGAATTATTGTATTTTTAGTAGAGAAGGGGTTTCACCTCATTGTCCTTGAACTGCTGGCCTCAAGTGATCCGCCCACCTCGGCCTCCCAGAGTGCTAGGATTACAGGCATGAGCCACCGAGCCCGGCTTACATTTTAATTATCAATTTTAAGAGGATGTTTTAATGGGGATGAATGTATTTGATATTCAGCCATTCATATTAAATTTTATATTACAAATTCATAATGCTTTTGATTACCTAATGATGTTCTGAATACATTCAGATATAGTAGGATATTTAGATGTGTTTCTTGGTATAAGTTTAATTTTGCCCTTGGTTTATAATTTGGGGATTTGAAATTTTTCTTATTTTTATTTTTTGAAGGATTGCCTTGACAAGTTCCGAACTCCTTTATATATATGGTGCCCTAGACTCAAGAGTGAGAGCCTTAGTGTTCAGTATACGGTGCTGGGCTCGAGCACATTCACTAACAAGTAGTATTCCTGGTGCATGGATTACAAATTTCTCCCTTACAATGATGGTCATCTTTTTTCTCCAGAGAAGATCACCCCCTATTCTTCCAACACTAGATTCCTTAAAAACCCTAGCAGGTAAGACTAGAAAGAAACTTCTCCATTTTCTTTTTCCAATGTTATGAGTAAATATAATTACCATGTGTTACCAAAGTCCCGTCTATTTGTTTATTAGTCATAAAATTTGTCTTGACTTTTTTTTAAAGTCTACCGGAGTCACGAGAGCAGATGATTTGGGAAGCTAGGGCCTTTAGCATTTTTTGAGAGTTCTGTTTTCTTTGTATCAGTTGGCAAGGTTGTGAGATAGCTGGAGCTTCTCCCCTAGTTGACCAAGTCTAGAATGACCTTTTTCAGATACAACTTGTTCAGATACAACTTTTGATTGGATCACAGTCTCAGAGATGACTTTCAAATCTGAACTTATGTTTAGACTTGTATTAGAGATACTAAAACTGCTTCGTGATGTTTCAAAGATTCTAAATGTGTTTTTAATGAAAAGCATATAAGCAGTCTTAGGTGCATTATTTTAAATTTGACATACTATATTGTTTGTATTATAAATGATTTTATAAATGCCTCCCAGGTTCAAGTGATTCTTGTGCCTCAGCCTTGCTGAGGCCTGCTGGAGAAGTTATGTTATAAAATCTTGAAATTGTAAATGCTAAAGGGAAGATAATTAAGGGGTACATACACACAAATGCGTACTGTCTTCTACCCATCTTACATAATTGCTGCCTGATAATTCAATTAAGTGCTTTCTTGAATCTTCCTGTTTAAAATGACCTTAAAAGGCAAACTATTTACGTAGCTTGGTGTTTAAAATCTTTAGCTCTCTAAACACGGCCCAGTTTTCCATGCTCTTCCCTACTCCTCTTTATGTGTCCCACATTCCAGCCAGTGCTGTGATTACCCTTGGAACATTTCATCTTAGCTCTTTGTTCACACTGTTTTTCTGCCTGGAATCTGCTTTCTCTTCTCCCAGTCTAAATTATTTCTTCCATGCTACCTTCCTTTATCCATATTAGAAGTGATCTCTTCCTGTTAACACTGTAAGTGTTGATATTGTTTGAAATTGACCTTAAAAAAAGCTTGATTTGTGTTTACAACTAATTGATCACAACCAGTTACAAATTTCTGTGTTCCTTCTCCACTCTCACTGCTTCACTTGACTAGCCTAAAGAAATAAAGTAAAATGAAATAAAATAAAATAAAGCTAGATTTGATAGGTTAAGGGAAAATGGGAAGTTTTCAGTGGGGTAGAGTGGTGGTCACTTATCTCACTTTTGAGATTAAAATAAAGGGCAGCATCAATATCTGTGCTCATTTCATCCCTTAGTGTCATTCATTCAGTATTTACTGATTACTTCCTATGCGTCAGGTGTTATTGGAGTAATGGGGTTATGAACAGTGTTCCCAGATAACTCACAATCTAATGGAGAGGTAAGCCATACATAAGATATGGGCAGATCTTTACCACTAAACTACCTGTAAGTAGCACTTCCTTTTCCACTCCTGCTGTGTGCAGTGATGCTTAATGCTACTCTCATAGAAACCATCGTGGGGAAAAATCACGGAACTTTGGGAGTTCAGAAACTAAGAAACAGTAGAAGCTGTAAAAGGAGGAGCAGAAGAAAGTTGAACTTGGGGTAGACTACTCCTAAGCATCTTGATTGCTCCCTTCAGTCTTACAAGTACTGGTACCCCTGCCCATGTTAAGGCCCTGTTGTCCTCTGCCTGGGAAGGCTTATGTTGTCTTTCCTCCTTATCTCAAGTTTGGTTCCCACCAATCTATTCTTAGTTAAGAGAGTGATTTTCACAAATACATATGATAGTATTACCCTCTTTTGCAGTCCTTCAGTAACTTTCTATTATCTTTTTTAAAAATGGCCACTATTTTTTTTAAAATTTTATTTATTATTTATTTATTTATTTTAAGAAAGGGTCTTTCTCTGTTGCCCAGTCTGGATTACAGTGGCACAATCTCGGCTCACTATAGCCTCGACCTCCCGGGCTCACGTAATCTCACTTCAGCCTCCTGAATAGCTGGGACTATAGGCATGCACCACCATACCTGGCTAATTTTTTAATTTTTTGTTGAAATGGGGTCTTGCCATGTTTCCCAGACTGGACTTGAACTGGGCTCAGGGGATCCTCCCACCTTGGTCTCCCAAAGTGTTGGGATTACAGGCGTGAGCCACTGTGCTCTACCTTGTAGGCAGGCTGGAGTGCAGTGGTGCAATCTTGGCTCACTGCAACCTCTGCCTCCCAGGCTTAAGTGATCCTCCCACCTCAGCCTCCTCAATAGCTGGGATATACAGGCTCGTGCCACCACTCACTCAGCTAATTTTTTTAAAAACTTTTTATAGACATGGTGTCTTACTGTATTGCCCAGGCTGGTCTCAAACTCCTAGGCTCAAGCGATCCTTCTCAGCCTCCCAAAGTGCTGGGATTTTAAATGACCTGTTGAGTTTTTAATTCCAAATCTACATTAAAATACATTTAAATATGTTCACATCGTATAGCATCAAAACAGGCAAAACTAGCTTGGAATTCTTTAATATTTCACCTGAAACATCAAATTTGATTGTTTTTAAATTTTTGCAGTAGTTTTTAAATACAGTAAGAGAATTTTTCAGGCTAGTTTTTGCAATTGCTTCTCGGCATATAGCACATTGTAGGTGCGAATTGCCAATAAATGCCAAGCAAAATTTGATACACTTTTTGCCTTCCATCACCTATGGTTTTTGAAGTTGCTGTAAAAGAACTTGTCTTAGATTAATGTATATTAAGAATTTGGTGAAGATCATTTTGAGGAGAATTTATCAATATTTTCCTTTTCCTTTTTTTTCCCCCCAAAATCCATGGTTTTTATACTTTCTAATTTTGACCAGTAGTTCACCTTTGGTGGACATTAAACCTAAGGAAGAAAACAATTTTAAACTGTGAAACAATCAAAACCATATTGAGTACTTGGTGTTTAATCGTCTAAGTGACCTGAATCTTGTGTACAATCATTTCATTTCTTCTGAGCTGCACCTCTCATTTGATATACAAATAATCAATTTGTTCTTTTTTAAAAGAAAAAATATTTTATTTGCTTCCTTGCTTGTTTATTAATAGAAGGCAACATGAATTCCTAGAATACCTTCCAGAACTTCCAGGATTTTGTAAACTACTATTTAGAACCTAAGCTAAGCTAAAGACCAAACTTTTTCGCATTGTATGCAGGGCCCTTTATCACCTTCCTTTTTATCCTCTTCTTTTACGTTGATTCCTGTATACCAGTCGGGAGCTTTAGCCACTCTTGAACTCCTTGATGATCCCTGATGTTTTGTGCTTTTTTTCATTGCTCCATGCTTTTGCCTGAAATGGCCTTCTCCCAGCCTCCCCCTCCCCCCCACCCTGCTTTTTTTTTATGGAGAATCTCAAGATTAAGCCGGAGAAGACAGACAAACCTAGTACAGGATCTCATTTGTTAGGTCTTTTCTTGCTGTCCTCTCTGCCTCCCAGTGGGTAGTGCTTTGTTGGTTTCCAAGCTCTTGGTACACACCTGTATTGTAACAACTGTTAGATTGTTGTAGTTCTTTTATGTGCTTGCCTCAGCATTGTCAAGCTTTTCTAGGGCTGGCTGTCTGCTTCATCTCTGCGTCTTCTGTTCCTGGAATAGTATTGGGTTCATAGTAGGAGTTCACTATGTAGATTTCAAAATGATTGGATAACATTTTAAAGTTGAGGGCTGTTTGTACTGGGCAAGATGGACCATGATATTAACTTTCATATTTGGTTCCTCTTGAATTGCCCTGTTTCTTTGTGTTTTCTTATAATCTCCACTGTGTTCTCTCATATGTCTCATTTTCTTGTGTTTTCCATGCTTTCTGGCTTTGCTACTTTTGTTACATTTACCTCTGTGCTTAGTGCTTTAATTGAAGATTCATTCCTGAAAAAAGACACAGCAGCTTAAAGAGCATCAATACTTGTGACTGACACTGCGTCATGAAAAAACATAAACTGTTAATTACTTGAAATAGTAAAACATGTGCCCAGGTTCCTTAAAAATAGATCTAAGTAGAAATATATATACATACATACATTTTATATAGCTCCTTCAACATATTATAAATTGTATAGTAGAGCACGTAAAATGTGCTATTAAAATGTTAAAACCTAGAATAATTTTTGAGAAATTATGCAGGTAACCAGGTCTTGACAAAAAAATGACAAAAAACACAAAAAATGGGAGATAAATTTATAGGAGGCTTATTTATCTCTCTGGTGATTATAGGCATTTAAAGTCAAATATCAGGGCCGGGCACGGTGGCTCACGCCTGTAATCCTAGCATTTTGGGAGGCCGAGGCGAGTGGATCACTTAAGGTCAGGAGTTTGAGACCAGCCTGGCCAACATAGTGAAACCCTGTCTCTAACTAAAAATATAAAAATTAGCCGGGTGTGGTGGTGTTCGCCTGTAGTCCGGCTACTCAGGAGGCTGGGGCAGGAGAATCACTTGAAGCCGGGACGCGGAAGTTGCAGTGAGCCAAGGTCACGCCACTGCACTTCAGCCTGGGTGACAGAGCCAGATTCCATCTCAAAAAAAAAAAATTAAAATATCAGCAATCATCCAGATTATTGATTATATACCTGCTATATGCTAGATGCTCATTGGGGGCAGGTCGGTGGTGGGGAGTTGGGCAATAATGAATAGGATAGTGGCCTTTGTAATTCCTGACTGGGGCAGAGGAGTGGACAGCATACAAACAGTCACAATGCAGTCAGATAAGTCAAATGGTGAATGGAACAAAAAGGATGGAAAACCAGTTTGGAATTATGAAATGCTTTCAGATAGGAAGTAGCCATTGATGAGATTTCTGAAGAGTGGGAATTTGCTCTTGAAAACAGCATGGTATCTGTTGCAGATAGTGTGGGCCAGGGATTTCATGGTGGTTGTATATTTATGAAAATGATTACCTCTTAAGATATAAATACTAGTAGAAAAGGTGAGTATCTGAGTCTAACGTGCTGTTATTGAGTTTGTTTTGCTGAATTACTGAATTCCAGTTAGTCTAGAGTGCTACATTTTAGAAATTACCTGAAGCTTTTTTAGTTAGCATTCAGTTTGTGTCATGTATGAAGATGATAAGAATGGAATTGGAGATGTAAATTAAGTATTGACTAGAGGTAGTGCTGAAATTTGGTTTGGTGAAAGATGGGGGAACTCCCTACATTTCCATCTACTGTTAGAAAACTGATTACCTCAAAAATTGATTAGGAATCATTGGGTTGTTGAAAGACAATAATTCTCGTATGCTAAATTAAATGTAATGTTAATTTCACTGTGGCATAACTAGTCTCAAATCTATTTTTAAAATTTAACTCCATTAGAAGAAGATAAAAAGATTTGAGATTAGTTATGCCATAGTGAAATTAACATCATTAAATCATAGACAAGAAATTATAGATTAAATCGTTATTTAATCATTCAGTCATAATTATTCAATCATTTATAAAATCTATGATTTAAATAAAGAATAGAGTAGAAATTTACTTAAATTTATTTGTTCTGTTTTGTTTTGTTTTGTTTTTTGAGATGGAGTCTTGCTCTGTTGCCCAGGCTGGAGTGCAGTGATGTGATCTCAGCTCATTGCAACCCCCGCCTACTGGGTTCAAGCGATTTTCGTGCCTCAGCCTCTTCAGTAGCTAGGATTACAGGAGCAAGCCACCATGCCTGGCTAATTTTTGTATTTTTAGTAGAGATGGGGTTTCACCATGTTGCCCAGGCTGGTCTCGAACTCCTGACCTCAGGTGATCTGCCCGCCTCAGCCTTCCAAAGTGCTGGGATTACAGGTGTGAGCCACCGCGCCTGGCCTTAAATTTATTTAAATCATAGATTTGTATTCTGAGGTAGGGAATATCTTTGAAATATGTGAAATAGGCTGGGTGTGGTGGCTCACTCCTGTAATCCCCGCACTTTGGGAGGATGAGGTGGGAGGATCACCTGAGGTCAGGAGTTCGAGACCAGCCTGGCCAACATGGTAAAACCCTATCCCTATTAAAAATACAAAAATGAGCTGAGCGTGGGGGCATGTGCCTATAATCCCAGCTACCCGGGAGGCTGAGGCAGGAGAATTGCTGGTACCTGGGAGGTGGAGGCTGCATTGAGCTGAGATCATGCCGCAACACTCCAGCCTGGATGACAGAGTGAGATTCCGTCTCAGGCAAAAAAAAAAAAAAAAAAATTGTGAAATGTTTTTTGTTTGTGTTTAAGATGCAGAAGATAAATGTGTAATAGAAGGCAACAACTGCACATTTGTTCGTGACTTGAGTAGAATTAAACCTTCACAGAACACAGAAACATTAGGTAAGTGTCTTTCTGTTTACTTGATCCTTTCTGGATTGAAACAGGCTTTCCTCTGATTGTCCTTGTTTTATTTTCTTACAGAATTACTACTGAAGGAATTTTTTGAGTATTTCGGCAATTTTGCTTTTGATAAAAATTCCATAAATATTCGACAGGTAAATAATGTTTTACTATTTAGTTATTAGTATCTGGTCTTCCACTGTACTAATATTTAATTAACTGTCTTCAAAACACTCTAATAAATGTTATTTATTTCTTTTGTGTAGTAATTTGTAGTAACAAGGAGGTTGATGTCCAGAGAAGTTACATGACTTGACTAAGATCAGTCATCCCTTTACGCCAAATAGCAAAAGCCAGCTCTTTAGCATCTGCCTTGTTATTATGCCATGGGACTTCTGTCCTCACTTAGTGTAATACTGTATCCCTCATGATGTGGAATACATTCCAGAAAGTTTCCTGAAAAATATTATTTACATACAGCTGTTTTTAAACTGGATTTGTGTCTATGGAATAAACTTAAGTCCCAAAGATAGATTTCAGTGATTCCCTCAATTTGAGCCCTTAGGATTTAGGTGTTTTTTTTTTTTTTTTTTTTGAGCAAATGAACTTATTATTTGGATTCCTCTGAGCAGCTGGGATGAAAGACATTTTTTCTTTTCAAAAAGAAACTCAGGCAGAAGTCTAGACAAAATTTGTTTGCAAGTGGGAGATAACTTGGGATAGCCCTCTGTTTGGGTTTATTCTGTTTAGCATTTGGCTACTTGATTACAAACCTTACAAGATTGGCTTCATAAAACACAAACCCAGATATACTTTCTCCTTATTTCTTCACCTCTCCGTTTTTCATCCTTCCCTCTTACCTGCTCATGGACTCTTTGTTAAAATAAAAGATTGGGGAGAGGAGAGAGAAAGGATTCATTCAGAAAGCTTTGCAAATGCTATCTAGAAGGAAAAAGTCATAAGCATACAAAGTTCGTCACCTTTTTTGTACTCCAAAGCTCAGAGATGCCAAGCATGAAATAAGTTAGGGAATATAACAGCTGCTGCTCACATCAGGGAATTTTAACCATTGGCTTTGTAATAGTTAATTAAGTAAATTTATGGTATCATTTGAAAGAGGAAAAGATATATAGACTAATGGCTTATGTTAGTCATATGATTCATAGCTTTAGCTTTTCTTTTTTTCTTTTCTTTTCTTTTCTTTTTTTTTTTGTTTTTTTTGTTTTTTTTGTGAGACAGTGTCTCACTGTATTGCCCAGGCTGGAGTGCAGTGGCATGATCTTTGCTCACTGCAGCCTCCGCCTCCTGGGTTCAAGTGATTCTCCTGCCTCAGCCTCCTAAGTAGCTGGGATTACAGGCATGTGCCACCACACCTGGCTAGTTTTGTATTTTTAGTAGAGATGGGATTTCACCATGTTGGTCAGGCCTGTCTTGAACTCCTGACCTCAGGTGTTCCACCTGCCTTGGCCTCCCAAAATGCTTGGATTACAGGTATCTTTTTTACTTCTGTGAGATACTGTCTTATGTGGCAGAGCCCTTTTGTTGGATCTATAGGAAGATAATGGAAACTTTAGTGTTTTAAATAAATAATGAATAATCCTTTGTTCCTCCTCTTTTTTCCTCATCTCATACTTGGGAAACATTAATTAATATATTTAATTTAAGGGTTCTAATTTTGTGTATTCCTGTTTCTACCATAATAGGTATGCTTTTAGCAAGTCTCAGAAATAAACGTATCTTCATCTTACTTTCTGATTTTTTAATCATTTTTTTCCCTTTCATGCTCTACCTTGTTAGGTAAAAGTTATATTATTTTAAAAATACTTTTGTCGGTTGACTTAGTCCAGATACCTCTTCTCTGAGCAATGGCATCATCATCCATAGATGATAAGCCCTAAGTTATTTCTCCAAAGAACACTCATAAAACTTACAACAGGGAAAAAAAAAACAAAAAATGAGAAGTACACACACCCACCATGCATACATACTCAATCCCCTGAGAAAGAAATTCTTTGCTATGTAAAGTTAATGCTGGTGTTTTATGTGTTTTGACATTTTATTGAGTTAACTGTTTTTATATTTAAGCCCTTCATGTACTTACTCATTTTTTCTTCTGTGTAATAATCTATAGGGAAGGGAGCAAAACAAACCTGATTCTTCTCCTCTGTACATTCAGAATCCGTTTGAAACTTCTCTCAACATAAGCAAAAATGTAAGTCAAAGCCAGCTCCAAAAATTTGTAGATTTGGCCCGAGAAAGTGCCTGGATTTTACAACAGGAAGATATAGATCGACCTTCCATATCAAGTAATCGACCCTGGGGGCTGGTATCCCTATTGCTACCATCTGCTCCAAACAGAAAGTCCTTTACCAAGAAGAAAAGCAATAAGTTTGCAATTGAAACAGTCAAAAACTTGTTAGAATCTTTAAAAGGTAACAGAACAGAAAATTTCACAAAAACCAGTGGGAAGAGAACAATTAGTACTCAGACATGATGGCTGCTACATTGTGTAGAGAACTGGGCTTACCCTATCAAATGGTCTGTGGACTTACTTGGAAAAACTGATTTGAAACTTTCACAGATCTCAGCTTTCATCTGATGTCACTTTTCATGATCTTCTCATTGGCCCCCTTAACCTGGTCTGAAGTTCTGGGATGTTTTCAGTCTGATCAGTCTGATACTCAGTGGCACTTTATTAAAACATCAGCTGTGGAGTGTGGCGGTGCACACCTGTAGTCCCAACTGCTCAGGAGGCTGAGGCAGGAGGATCTCTTGAGCCCAGGATTTTGAATCCATCGTGGACAACATAGCAAGATTCCATCTCTAAAAAAAATGAAAATAAACATAAGCCACAAGGAATGGGTGAAAGATTATTGTAATGTGCTTTAACTAAATAGGTAAATATACTAAACAAATGCTAAAACTCAGTTTTAGGATGAAACCATTGTTGATATCCACATCAGTCCCTGTTTAGAAAACATTTAAAATGACTTTTAGTTATGTACAGTACGTTGGCAATGAATACATTAAGCTTCAAAATTTGGTAGTGCTCTCGAATATGTATATTTGTATTTTTCAAGCGAAGTTCTCTTATTCACATATAAATTAAAGTGGGTTGGTACTGATATCAAAAAATGTTTATGTTTTTAGAACAGACATTTCAGTCACTGCATTCTTAGGTATTCCAAACCAAATATGATGACATCAATAGATTGCATTTTAAAAATATTGTTTGATTTTTCTATTTTCAAAAATAAAATTCTGTTTCTAACTAAAATGTGACATTCCCAGTATTCCTTCACATCTCTTTTGAGAACTCTCCTCTTCCTGCAGGAAAGAGACATATTTGTCTCTCAGTATATGCAGAAAATTGGTTCCAGGACCATCCACGTACACCCAAATCTGCACACACTGAACTCCTTCAGTCCTGTGGAGCCCGTGCATGGGAGAATTCCACCTTGCACATAAGCAGATTTTGCATCCTGTGAAAATACTGTATTTTCTTTTTCTCTTTCTTTTTTTTTTTTTTTTGAGACAGAGTCTCGCTCTGTCGCCCAGGCTGGAGTGCAGTGGCGCGATCTCGGCTCACTGCAAGCTCTGCCTCCCAGGTTCACACCATTCTCCTGCCTCAGCCTCTCTGAGTAGCTGGGACTATAGGCACCCGCCACCATGCCCAGACAATTTTTTTGTATTTTTAGTAGAGACAGGGTTTCACCATGGTCTGGATCTCCCGACCTCGTGATCAGCCCGCCTCAACCTCCCAAAGTGCTGGGATTACAAGCGTGAGCCACCATGCCTGGCTGAGAATACTGTATTTTCAATCCAAGTTTGGTTGGAAAAAATCTGTGTGTAAATGGACTTCGCAGTTGAAACCCATGTTGTTCAATGGGCAACTGTATATTGAAATTTAATTTCCATTACATTCTCTGTGGAGCAACATTTTTGCTTTGTTTCGTTTTGTTTCTGAGACGGAGTTTTGCTCTTGTTGCCCAGTCTGGGGTGCAATGGCACAATCTCAGCTCACTGCAACCTCTGCCTCCCAGATTCAAGCGATTCTCCTGCCTCAGCTGGGATTACAGGCGCCCACCACCATGCCCAGCTAATTTTTGTAGTTTTAGTAGAGACAGGGTTTCACCATGTTGGCCAGGCTGGTCTCGAACTCCTGACCTCAGGTGATCGCCCACCTTGGCCTTCCAAAGTGTTGGAATTACAGGCGTGAGCCACTGCACCTGGCTTCTGTGGAGTAACTTTCTATTTAAGAAGCAAGTAAGGCCTGGGCATAGCAGCACATGCCTGTAGTCCCAGCTACTTGGGAGGCCGAGGCACAAGGACTGCTTGAACCTGGGAGGCAGAGGCTGCAGTGAGCTGAGATCACAGCACTGTACTCCATCCTGGGCAACAGTGAGAGTCTCTCAAAAAAAAGGAAAAGAAGCAAGTAGTATAGTGTTTAAAAACAGACTTGAGCGAGACTGGCTCGACGACAAGGTACTCAGTCTCTTGGGGCCCCTGTTTGATCTGTAAAATGGGGATCATGATCAGATCAACTTGAGGATTAAGCGAGGGATGTAGGAAAATGCTAGGTCAGTGCATTTTCCTGGCGCGAAGTAAATGTTACTTCTCTTTAACTGTTGCCTTTCGGTGTTGGTGGTATGTAATTACCTTTTTTGCTACTCAAAATTCAGAGAGTTTGTAGTACTTTAAAAATTTTTCCCATTTAAATTTTATGTCAGAAATTATAATGGGTTCTGCATGGGATATTTTAAGAAACAGCATTGTTATGAAGCAAATGAATTCTGTGTCCTTGTGTCTATGCTATTGGATTGCACATTTGACACCAACAAATATCAGTGTTCTGTACAGGCAATGTCTTTAAAAGCCATTTTTCATTCTTTGTTTTGTTGGGCTAGAAATCCATATTGATTTAAAAAGCTTAAAAAGCATAAACCACTTAAGGGTTTCTAAATGAAATTTTTTTTTCTGTTCACAGATATTTAGTCAGATATTTTCTTTTTTAGGTTGGTGCTAGGTGTAATATGGTTATTTAAGCACATAAAGTGTGTGTATGGGTTAGCATTTTCTTTTTGGTAATTTGTAGGACAGCCTTGACACTAGGCTGTTTTACTTTTCAGAATCAGATTTAATTATGTGATTAATTTTAAATCTACAAAGACTTGTTTTTTGTTTTTTTTTTTTGAGAGCAAATCTTGCTCTGTCACCCAGGCTAGAGTGCAGTGGTGCGATCTTGGCTCACTGCAACCTCTGCCTCCTGGGTTCAAGCAATACTCCTGCCCCAGCCTCCCAAGTAACTGGGATTACAGGCGCCTGCCACCATGCCTAGCTAATTTTTGTATGTTAGTAGAGACGGGGTTTCACCATGTTGGCCAGGCTGGTCTTGAATTCCTGACCTCAAGTGATCTACCCGTCTCAGCCTCTCAAAGTGCTGGGATTACAGGTTACAGGTGTGAGCCACCGCACCTGGCCTACAAATACCCTTTTTTTTTTTTTTTTTTTTTTGAGATGGGTCTCACTCTGTCACCCAGGCTGGAGAGTGCAGTGGAGTGATCTTGGCTCACTGAAACCTCCACTTCCCGGGTTCAGGTGATTCTTCTGCCTCAGCCTCCTGAGTAGCTGGGATTACAGGTGCATGCCACCACACCTGGCTAAATTTTCTATTTTTAGTAGAGATGGGGTTTTACTCTGTTGGCCAGGCTGGTCTCGAACTCCTGACCTCAGGTGACCTGCCCACCTCGCCCTCCCAAAATGCTGGGATTACAGGCATGAGCCACCACGCCTGGCTGCAAAGACCTTTTAATACACAGTTTTAAAGTCTGTTCAACTGAATATAGACTACAGACAAATATATTTTCTCATAACTTTAGTGTATCACACCCCAGATTTTTAAAATATTTTTATTACGTGATAGTGATAACTAGCAATTATTTGTCATTGCTGTTTCTTAATTAAAAATAATTGCAATGATAAGTAAAACTTTTTTCAAGTTTTTTTCTTCTATAACTATTACTAGGCTTTCATTCAGTAGCTTTCACCTGTAATGAGTTTTACTAAGTATGTGAAAGTAATTTTGATAGGAGACTACTCAGATCAAAACGATTTCAGCTATAGCCCACTAGTATAATTCCTGGAGCTATTATCCATCTTTAGAAAATTTGAGAATTAGCCAGAGACTTTCTAGGAAATAACGATTAGCCTGAAACATTATAGGAAAACTGTGTGTAATTATCTCATTCACCTTCAGTTACCATAAAGCCTTCAGTTACCATAAAGGAGAAGGGAAAATAAAGTTGAGTTGAAATAAGACTTTTTTCTGCTGTCATTTCCTATTGGTGTCTTTCTTTTGCTGTAGTCAGGTGTAGAGCTCTAGTCAGGTGGCTTACGCTGTAGTCAGGTGAGAGCAGAATTAGATTGTTCCACCTCATTCCATGCTCCTGGGATTTCCTTGGCCTTCCAAGTACAGCCATATTCAGCCCTTTAGAGCCTCCTGGTGCCATGGTAGGGAAATGCTACATTTGCCTGTGTAAATAAGCAAACACTGAATATCTGCAGCAAAGCCAGAAGGAGCATCCAAGCAGATGCATCTTGTTGAAGTAGCAACTCCACTTTGCAGAGTATGACATTCAGTTGGTGAGTAGCTGTCATATGTTTGGAGAACTAGGGGTCCAGATTGGCTAGGATGTAGTTTTTAATGTGATACTCAGAAGTTAAGGTTGAGCAAGATGGGGAAGAACTGCCAATTTCAAGTTAAGGAGGTTGAGTATATCTTCACTGGTAAATCATTGATGATTTGTTGTTGTTGTTTTTGAGGCAGAGTCTAGCTCTGTTGCCCAGGCTGGAGTGCAGTGGTGCGATCTCAGCTCACTGCAACCTCTACCTCCTGGGTTCAAGCAATTCTCAGGCCTCAGCCTCCTGAATAGCTGGGATTACAGGCACACACCACCTCACCCAGCTAATTTTTGTATTTTTAGTGGAGATGGGGTTTTGCCATGCAGGCCAGGCTGGTCTCAAACTCCTGACCTAAGGTGATCTGCCTGCCTCAGCCCCTCAAAATGCTGGGATTACAGGCGTGAGCCACCACGCCCGGCCCATTGATGGTTTTCATGCAAAGGGATAATAAAAAAGCAGTGCTTTTAGATGATTAATCTGTTGATACCTAGTAGTTTTAGATCATGGCTTTGTTGTTGTTGTTGTTGAGACACGGTCTCAGTTTGTTGCCCAGGCTGCGCTGGACTGCAGTGGCACAATCTCAGCCTCACTGCAACCTCCACCTCCCAGGCTCAAGCGATCCTCCCACCTCAGCCTCCTGGGTAGCTGGGACTACAAGTGTGCCCCATTACTCTCAGCTAATTTTTGTATTTTGTTGTAGAGATAGGGACAGGGTTTCACCATGTTGCTCAGGCTGGTCTTGAACTCCTGGACTCAAGTAATCTGCCCACCTCAGCTTCCCAAAGTGCTGGGATTACAGGTGTGAGCCACCATGCCCGGCCATGATTCCTTTCTTTTAAAAATAACAAATTTGGCCGGGCACGGTGGCTTGTGCCTGTAATCCCAGCACTTTGGGAGGCCGAGGCGGGCAGATCATGAGGTCAGGAGTTCAAGACCAGCCGGGTCAACATGGTGAAACCCTGTCTCTACTAAAAATAAAAAAATTAGCCAGGCATGGTGGCGAGTGCCTGTAGTCCCAGCTACTCAGGAGGCTGAGGCAGGAGAATTGCTTGAACCCGGGAGATGGAGGTTGCAGTGAGCTGAGATCGCGCCACTGTACTCCAGCCTGGGCAACAGAGCAAGACTCCATCTCAGCCAAAAATAATAATAATCACAAATTTGAGTACTTGAGTGTAGGTTTTATCATTAAGTTAGATAAAATTTGGCTGTTAAATTTTCCACAAAAGGCTGGAAGGTGACTGTCTCTCATATGCCTCAGAAGAGTCTTTCTCCTTAGTGTTTAATAAGAAAGTAAAGCTTAAGTAGTTTAAAGCTATCAGCAGGAAGTAACAGCTCATGGCTTACATATGATTGTATGTAAAGCCTTATTAATGAAAAATTCTTTACATATATACTTGGAAAGGAATGAAAACATGACCAGAAGTCACTTTTCATCTTGGCAAATTTATTTTAAATACTTGAAAGACTTATTTGGGTTTCCACAATGAATTCAATTACTTGGGGATACGGATTCCAAAGAATATAAACATTACAGTGTTCCTCTGGAATTCCCATGTAGCAACTCTCAGAAAGTACTGTAGATAGAATCTTTAATCTATAGTATCTGTGATACAGGATATATCAAATCACCACAAATTATTAAAAAATGTACTTTATCTTTTAAATGTGATTGCTCATGTTTTATGTTATCTGTGTGTGTATCCACCCCCTTTCAGTACTCAGTGGAGTCAAAGCTAGATTAAAAGCATTATTCATGTTTCTAAGATGAATATGTTGCAAAAATTTTCCCCCATAGCAGAGTTTCTAAGCTTCTAGAATGTGGTGCTAAGGCATGTTTTAAAGAGAGTATTAAAAAGGTCTAACTTGGCCGGGCGCGGTGGCTCACGCCTGTCATCCTAGCACTTTGGGAGGCCGAAGCGGGTGGATCAGTTGAGGTCAGGAGTTCGAGACAAGCCTGGTCAACATGGCAAAACCCCGTTTCTACAAATACAAAAATTAGCTGGGCATGGTGGCAGGCACCTGTAATCCCAGCTACTCGGGAGGCTGAGGCAGGAGAATCGCTTGAACCTGGGAGGCGGAGGTTGCAGTGAGCTGAGATTGTGCCACCGCACTCCAGCCTGGGTGACATCAAGACTCTACCTCAAAAAAAAAAAAAAAAAAAAAAAAAATCAAGAAAAGAAAAAAGAAAAAATCTAACTTGAAACTCTAGATACTATACTATGATGAATACATGGTATGGGGAAAATACCTAATTTGGAACAGGCCAAGTCTAAATTAATGAAAAGTAGGCCAGGCCCAGTGGCTCACTCCTGTAATCCCAGTACTTTGGGAGGCCAAGGCAGGCGGATCACTTGAGGTCAGGAGTTCAAGACCAGCCTGGCCAACATGGTGAAACTCTGTCTCTTCTAAAAATACAAAAATTAGCTGGGCGTGGTGGCACGTGCCCAATCCCAGCTACTCGAGAGGCTGAGGCAGGAGAATCATTTGAACCTGAGGGTTGGAGGTTGCAGTAAGATGAGATCACTCCACTGCACTCCAGCTTGGGTGACAGAGTGAGACTCTGTCTCAAAAATTAATTATTAGTGAAAAATAAAATTATAGGTTGTTACTTTTGCCTGGGTTTATTTTGAAGTGTGGCACATTGAAAAGTTACTGTAATGGATGCTGTCAAATAAAATGGAGCAAACTAATGAAAAGATTCCACATTAAGCCTGCATCATGCTCCATGTCACTAAAATTCTTTAACATGTTAAACTTGTTAGGTACAGTGGAAGTCTTACATTTCTGAAGCTTTTCCTCTTATAAAATTAAAGCATATTGACATTTCTCTCTAGTTCTACCCTGTCTTGAAAACTGGAGTAAAAAGGGTGGGTTATGAAACTGGCTGATTAGCAAGGAAAGCAAGCTCACTAATAATTGTATGAAACTTTACTATGGAGAATTTTGAACACAGGCAAAAGTAAATTGAAAAGAGTAATGAACTTGGCACATATCCGTCACCTCTTTCAACAAGTAATTCATGGCAAATTGCTTTTAATTTATAACCCCATTAACTTACCACTTCTGTATTATTTTAAGCAAATTCCATTCTGCCATTTCATCTGTAAGTATGTAATATTTCTAAAAGATAACTTTTGTTCTAATATATAATCACAAAATCATTGTCAGACCAAAATGGAACAAACAAAAACAGTAATTCTCTAATAATATCATCGTATTTGATTACTGTTCAAGCTCCCCATTGTCTTGTGGATATCATGATGGCTTTTTCCTAGTGCAATTGTTTGAATCAGTATCCAATTAGAGTCCACATATTGTGATTGGATGGTCTGTTTCTTAACTCTCTTAGATTCCAGGTTTATACTTCATCTCTTTTTTCGCTTGCAATTTATTGAAGATAGGGGATTGTCTTAGGGAGTTCCTACAACATAGATTATGCTGATGATGTCAGCACATATGATTGTTCAACATTGTTCACATGAGCTGTTCAACATTACTTAATGACTTGAAAATATTTTTTATTAGTTGTAGAAAACTCAACAATTTTCAAATACTGCTTTGGCTACATTCACCTTCATTCCTCTGGGATTCCACTTAACATTTATTAGGTCTTTTTGCTTAATTCCCTATGTCTCTTCTATACTTTCCTGTATTTTCTACTCTTGTGTCTCCCTTCACTCCAAGAATTTACTTCTTTTTTGTTTGTTTGTTTGTTTGTTTTTGAGACAGGGTCTCGCTCTGTCGCCCAGGCTGGAGTGCAGTGGCATGATCTTAGCTCACTGCAACCTCCGCCTCCGGGGTTCAAGCAATTCTCCTGCCTCAGCCTCCTGAGTAGCTGGGATTACAGGCACCCACCACCACACCCAGCTAATTTTTGTATTTTTAGTGGAGATGGGGTTTCACCATGTTGGTCAGGCTGGTCTTGAACTCTTGACCTCAGGTGATCCATCTGCCTCGGCCTCCCTAAGTGCTGGGATTACAGGCATGAGCCACTGTGGCCAGAATTCTGACCTATATAACAGTTTATCAACTTTTTTCATCTGTGTCTAATTTTAAAAATCCATTTATTGAATTCTCAATTTCAGTATATTTTTTTCAGGTTGACACAGTTATTTTAAAGCCTGTGTCTGATAAGTTGATCATGTGGTTCCCCTGTGGGTCTGTTTCTGTTTTTCATGATGTTGACTTCTCTCCTGGTATACCTGGTGATGGCAGTGGTGGCTTTGTGTGTTGATACTGGATGGGAGAAATAGTAGGAAGTACTTCGAGGGAGGATGATGTTTTCTCTTCCTTCAGAAAGGATTTACTTTTGTTTCTGGGGGATGGGTAGGGGTATTTATGATCCTGGATCACTTTAATCCAGAAAGGGTTTGAGATTTTGAAGTTGGATTCAATTCCAGATTCTAGTTCATCATTAACTTGCACTGTGGTGGGGAAGATCTCAGTCCAAAACCTGGAGTGCTGACCAGGGTCCCTTTTCCTTGGTGGGCCCTGAAGTCCTTTTTGTCTCCTATCCCTGCAAGTTTTTTGAAACCTCTGCTCCCCTCTGATCTACTTCATCAGCAGATGTCCCTAGGGGGTAGCAACCCCAAATGCTAGGCTCACTTGTTTAAGTCTACTTCTTCACAATTTTGTAATTTTTCACTCCTTTGTTAGCAGTCTGATGCTTTCAAGCAGCTGTTTTTGTTTTTCCAAGCTTCTTTCTCTCTCTCTTTCCTTCCTTCCTTCCTCCTTTCTTTCCTTTTCCTTTCCTTTTCCCCACCCCCGTCTCTCTCTCTCTCCCTCCAAGCAGCTGTTTTTGTTTTTCCAAGCTTCTTTCTCTCTCTCTTTCTCTTTCTTTATTTCTCTGTCTCCCTCCTTCTTGTCTTTTCCTTTTCTTTTCTGTTGAGATGGAGACTCACTCTGTCGGCACATACCACCACACCCAGCTAATTTTTTATAGTTTTAGTGGAGACAGGGTTTCGCCGTGTTGGCCGGGTTAGTCACGAACTCCTGACCTTAGGTGATCCACCCACCTCGGCCTCCCAAAGTGCTGGGATTATAGGCATGAGCCACTGCGCCCAGCCTGTTTTGCCAAGCTTTTCTGGTTGTTTTCCTTCAGTGAGAGAGTTGATGGATATTACCTAGTCTGCCATTACTGGACATCATTCTTTTTTACTCCAGCTTCTGATCCTTATATATATTTTATCTTATAGGAATGTGTACTATTTAGTTTGCTTCCTTGTAAGAAGCTTTCAAATGTCTCATTTGCTGGTGCCTGTTCAATTACACTTTGGATAACAGTACAAAATTTGGCCAACATGAATGCCTAGTTCACCGCTAATGAAAGCTGGGCACTGCAAATGTTCTGCTATGCTCCAGAAATCAGAAGTTGCCAGCTTTTATATCTAGACTGTGATTTCCTCATAGAGGATTTTGTACATGCCAATTCAAAGTTTAAAATTGTGCCATGTGTGAATAAGTGCACAAAATGCTCAAATAAGAATGAGAAAAATATCTCCTTTTCCCATCTACATTGAGATACCTGAAACAACTATGAAATACAGTTTTTCTTCCAGTTTTCCAAAATACTTACCTGGGTTGAGACCAAGAATGGAGCATTTTAGGCCAAAATGCTTTTTTAAAATTTTATGATTTATGAGTTTAGAAAAAATCTCTTTTGGACTTTAAGCATATGTTATTTTTAGGATATCTTATTCATGAATAAAACAAATTTTTTACATAGGTGAAATAATTTAGGTGTTTGTATATTATGAGTCAGTTATTTCTATAATATATGACTAGTTTATATTTGTAGTTTTTCAGTTACATTCAGTAGCCCACATTTGTTTAGTAACAGAATTAACAAAAATTGCTGTCATTATTTTGAGTTAATTTTCAACTCGTATTTTTAATTTGCTAAATACATTCTAGCACTATTATATTGTCAGAGACCTTAATTCAAGTCTTTAAATATTTAATACAATTATGTGAAAAATTGAAATTATTTGATGTTTTAATTTTGATTGCTCTGGACAAAGACAGTACTTCCATCTTGATGCTTCAGGATAAAAATTGCATTAAATAATACTTGAATTTAAATGTGGTTTAAAATATTTCTTAATTCTAAAGCTCTCTGTAGTTCCTATTTTCTAAGCAATATTAGCTATATTGGATCTTCTAGATGAAGAAAGATTTGACTATGATTAAATATGTGCAGTGCCATCCTGGAATAGATTTTATTCATAGATTAATAAAATATGTGCAGCATGATTTAGGAGAAAATATTTTAGGACATTAAATTTAGTTACATAAGCTACAGTCTGTTTTAAATTCTGTGCAACCAAAATCTGTTTTGCTTTAAAAAGAAAAAATGTTCATATTTCACTGGGAAATGTAGAGTATTTGTTTTCCAAGACCATCAAAATCATACCCAATCATACTTTTAGGAAATTTTCAAAATACTAGATTTAGCCTTTCAACTTAATGACGATTGTTATTGTCTAATTTTCTTACCTGCACTTACCAGTATTAAGAACGCTCTGATTTGGTTACATGTTTCTTATAGTACCTCCTTGGTTCAAATGTAATTCTTTTCTGATATTGAATAAACTGTAATGTCAAGGACCTAGCACAATGCCTGGTATATATTTGGTAATCAATACACATTACTTTCTTTCCCTTATTATGTTCTTAGCTACTGATTTCTAAAGGTATTGAGAAATGGTAGCAAGAAAAATTTAGGAGCTCAACTTCCATTCTAAATCTTTAAACTTCTTTTTCTAAAAGAAAGATTTGAACTAATGCATGATGTTTTAGGCATAATTCTGTACTGACCTCCGAGACTTCTGTCCTCTGGATCACACACCCTGGAAAATCTCCTCCCCATGAATGTGATTGCAATCTGAATTTGATGGAATAGTCATTGCCTTGATTGGGTTGCATTAGATTGCAAAGGTGATGGTATAATTACTCCTGTGATTATGTTATATAATATGACTCCTTCTTAGTAGGCTGGAGAGAGAAATTCCTGCTGGCTTTGAAGAAGTAAACTGCCATGTTTAAGAGGGCCATATGGCTAGGACCTGAGGGTGGCTTCTAAAAGTTGAGAGCAATTTCTGCTGACAGCCAACAAGAAGTCAAGGGTATCAGTCCCAGCCAAAAGGAGACTGTGAGAGCTTTATTCATAACAAGTTTGCCACCAAAATATATGTATTGTGAAAACCACCACTAAACCCATTTATGCCTAATGTTCCATTATTGGAACGCTAAGCTTGTGGGAGTTATTTATATCCTGCTCAAGGTCATTGCCAAGGTCTGATTCCACCCCCCCACCACCCAAAATTTGCAACCTTTGGCATAAATGGGTTAAGGCCAAAATGGGAAAAACAAAGAATCATATCAACATTGCCGTCATTGGACATGTAGATTCAGGCAAGCCCACCATCTGATTGACAAAAGAACCATCAAAAAATTTGAGGGGGAGGCTGCCAAGATGGAAAAGGCCTCCTTCAAGTATGTCTGAGTCTTGTAAAAACTGAAAGCTGAATGTAAGCATGGTTTCACCATTGCTAACTCCTGTGGAAACTGGAGACCAGCAAGTATTATGTAACCATCACCGATGCTCCAAAACAGACTTTTTAAAAAGCATGATTATGAGCACATCAGAGAAACATTCTCTAGAGCTTCCATAGGAATACAGTTCTTCCAACACCCTGATTTTAGGATTTCCGGCCTCCAGAACTGTAAGATAATGAATTTGTGGTATTTTAAGCCACCAAGTCTGAGAATTTGTGCAGCAGTAGAGAAATTATGCACTCAATATCAGAAGAGCCTCTTAACATGGAAGAAACCAAAACAAAGTAACTCGAAGGACAGAAACTCTACAGGAACAAGAGCCTCTCGAAGATAAAAACTTTTCCTGTACTTGGAGAGAGAATATACTTGGAGAAACAAGTGAATGTATGCATTCATTAAAGAACAGAATCATACATATACATAGTAAACACTCAGAACAAAACATTCTTGAAAAATGAAATATAATAATGGAATTTTAAAACACAATATAAAGGCTGATGGATAGAGTTAAGGAAATTTCCCCCCAAAAAAGATTAAAGAAAGATAATAGGAGAGAGAAAACAAGAAGAAAAAGTAAGCAAATTAAAGGAGCAAAGCAGTAGGTCCAAAATCTGAATAGAGGAAATCATCAACAAAAAAATTTGCCAGAATTGAAAGATACGCACTGTCAAGTTGACAGCATTCACTGAGTAACCAGCACAATGTGTAAAAATAAACTCACACTAAAGCACATTACCATGAACTTTGATGGGTGCAATTAGAAGATTCTATAGGTCTCCAGGGAGATGGGGGATGGGGAGAGAAGGAAAGATTATGTACAAAGGAACCAAAGGGTGTATGAAAAGGAATATATCAGGAATCAAAATAGGTTTGATCTTTTTAACATCATCATGGAGTAGCAAGATAATGGTCAATGCCTTCAAAGTTCTGGTGGAGAAAGAATTCTAACCTGGAATTCTATACCTAGCCAAACTGTCATAAATTGATGCTGGAAAAAATATTTTTACAGAAGTACCCTTATTATTTCACTGAGGGGTGTCTTCCATCAAAATGAAAGAGCAAATCAAGAAAGAGGAAGATGGAATTCAGAAAAAAAAAGGAGGAAATTGAAGATAATATCATATGATAGGAGATCTCTGAAATGCCCAAGGAACAGTCCTTGAAGCTCTTTTCTTTTTTTTTTCTTATTGATTTATTTTTACAATCCCCGTGGATACCATGGATGAAGCTCTTTTCTATCAACAACAACTCGCCATGAAATTATTGCCTTTTTTCAAATTGAGTATAATTGGCATATCAGAAACTGTGCATATCTAAAATGTATAATTGTATAAGTTCTGACATGTACACCAATCACCAAAATCAAGATACTAAATATGTTTGTCACCTCCAAAGTTTTCGTGATGCATCTTTGTATCCCTCCCTCTTCTTCCTTTCTGCCTCTGCTCCATTCCCAACCCAGGCCCTAGGCAAGCACTTAGCTGCTTTCTATAACCATAGATATTTGTATATTCTAAAAAATATTATAAGGGGAAGATACAGTATGTATTCTATCTGACTTCTTTTAATCTGCTTGAGCTTCATCCATGTTTTTGCATATATTGATTGTTCAATTTTTTTTTTTGAGACAGGGTCTCTCTCTGTTGCTTAGGCTGGAGTGCAGTGGCACAATAATGGCATAGTTCAATCTTTTATTGCCAAATAGTGTTCCATTTTATTAATCATTTGGGTTGTTTCCAGTTTAGGGGCTGTTATAAGTAAAGCTGCTGTGACCGATCATATACAAGTCTTTATATGAACATATGCTTCCTTTTTCTTGGGCAAATGCCTAGGAGTGGAAGTAATGCATCACATAGTATATATATATTTGGCTTTTCAAAAAGTTGTCAAATTGTTCTCCAAAGTGGGTTTAAATTTCACTTTCTCATGATATATATATTAATAGTTCTACTTCCTCCTCACCTTCACCAACATTTAATATCATCAGGCTTTTAAATTTTAGCCATTTAATGATGTTATAGTCACTCTTTATAAGAAGGATGGACCTTCACCCAGAATTTGGTTCAGATTCCCAATATTGATAATGCCACGCACACACACATACACACCCCAAAAGATGTGAAAGGACTTGTTACGTAATGAGTCTCTGAGAAGATCAGGGAAGGCTTCCCAGCTGGTTTGAAAATGGTTTGAGTGCTCGCTTCAGCAGCACATGTACTAAAATTGGAGTGATAGAGAGAAGATTAGTATAGACCTGCACAAGATGACAGGCAAATTCGTGAAGCATTCCATATTTTAAAAGAAAAAAAATGTCTTGAGAGGCCGGGTGCAATGGCTCAGGCCTGTAATCCAAGCACTTTGGGAGGCCAAGGCAAGCAGATTACTTGGGCCCAGGAGTTCAAGACCACCTTCGGCAACAGAGTGAGACCCTGTCTCCACAAAAAATAATTTATTTATTTATTTTTTTGAGACAGGGTCTTGCTCTGTCGCCCAGGCTGGAGTGCAGTGGCATGATCAGGGCTTTCTGCAGCCTCGAATTCCTTGGCTCAAGCAATCCTTCTGCCTCAGCCCCCCAAGTACCCCTACAGGCACACACCACCATGCCTGGCTAATTTTTCTGAATTTTAATAGAGATGGGGTTTTGCTCTATTGCCCAGGCTGGTTTTAAACTCCTGAGCTGAAATGATCCTCCTGCCTCAGCCTCCCAAAGTGTTGGGATTACAGGCGTGAGCCTCTGCACCTGGCCTACAAATAATAATTTTAAAAAATTAGCCAGGCATGGTGGCATGTGCCTGTGGTCCCAGCTACTCAAGAGGCTGAGGCAGGAGGATCACTTGAGCCAGGGAGGTCGAGACTGCAGTGAGCTGCTGTTGTGCCACTGGACTCCAGCTTGGGTGACAGAGTGAGACCCCATCTCAAAAACAACAACAACAAAGAAAATGGCTTGAGAGAGCAAGGGAAGGAGACTGGCTTGGGGATTCAATGGTGATTAAGAGGCGGGTGAAGAAGTGAAGATTCTTAAACATAGGTCAGGGTTGTGTGGTTTAAACTTCCCACTGGCATTAAAGAAGGGAACACCAGTTTTCTTATCAGCTTTCCCAGTTGTCTGGCAGGAGAAGGAGAGGTGAGCGTCAAAGCTATTAGCTACCAAAATCAAAATCGGAGTCAGATACTTTATTACAAATGAGCATGTAATGGGGTCTGATTTTGGTGTTAATCTGCATTTCCCTGGTAGCTAATGATGTTTACCATCTTTTCACGTGCTTACTAGCCATATTTACATCTTTTTTATTGAGGTGTTTGGTCAAATCTTTTGCATTAAAAAATGAGTTCTCAAAGTAATAAAAGCCATATATGAAAAACCCACAGCCAACATCATACGAAATGGGGAAAAGTTGAAAGCATTCCCTCTGAGAACTGGAAAAAGACAAGGATACCCATTTTCACCACTTCTATGCTGTTCTATTCAACATAGTACCGGAAGTCCTAGCCAGAGCAATCAGACAAGAGAAAGAAATAAAAGCCATCGAAATTAGAAAACAGGAAATCAAACTGTCACTGTTTGCTGATGATATGATTGCATACCTAGAAAACCCTAAAGACTCATCCAAAGCTCCTAGATCTGATAAATGAATTCGGTCTCAGGATTCAAAATTAGTAGGATTGCTTTACACCACCAGTCAAGTTGAGGATCAAATCAAGAATTCAATCTCCTTTACAGCAGCTGAAAAAATATAAAAAAATAAAATAAAATACTTAGGAATACACTTAACCAAGGAGGTGAAAGATCTCTACAAGGAAAACTGCAAAACACTGCTAAAAGAAATCATAGATTTCACAAACGGAAACACATTCCATGCTCATGGATGGGAAGAATCAATATTGTGAAAATGACCATGCTGCCCAAAGCAATCTACAGATTCAATGCAATTCCCATCAAAATATCATCATCATTCTTCACAAAACTAGAAAAAAAAACCGCTGAAATTCATATGGAAGCAAAAAAGAGCCTACATAGCCAAAGCAATGCTAAGCAAAAAACATATCTGGAGGCATCACATTACCTGACTTCAAATTATATTACAAGGCTATATTTACCAAAATGGCATGGTACTACTGGTATAAAAATAGCCACATAGACCAAAGGAACAGAATAGAGAACTCAGAAATAAACCCAAATGCATACAGCAAACTGATCTTCAACAAAGCATACAAAAACCTAGGGGACCCTATTTAATAAATGGTGCTGGGAAAACAGGTGAGCCACATGTAGGAGAATGAAACTGGATCTCCATCTCTCACCTTATACAAAAACCAACTCAAGATAGATCAAAGACTTAAATCTAAGACCTGAAACCATAAACATTCTAGAAGATAACATTGGAAAAACTTTTCTGGACATCGGCTTATGCAAAAAACTCATGACTAAAACCCCAAAAGCAAATGCAACAAAAATAAAAATAAATAAATGGGACTTAATTAAATTAAAAATCTTCTGCACAGCAAAAGAAATGATCAGCAGACAACCCACAGAGTGGGAGAAAATATTCACAAACTATTCACCCAACAAAAGACTAGTATCCAGAATCTACAAGGAGCTAAAACAAATCAGCAAGGAAAAACAAATAATCCTATCAAAAAGAGGCAAGAGGACATGAATAGAAAATTCTCAAAAGAAGGTGTACAAATGGCCAACAAGCATATGAAAAAACACCCAACATCACTAATTATTAGGGAAATGCAAGTGAAAACCATGCTGAGATACCACCTTACTCTTGCAGGAATGGCCATAATTAAAAAGTCAAAAAACAGTTGATGTTGGTATGGATGTGGTGAAAAGGGAACACTTTTACACTGCTGGTGGGAATGTAAATTAGTACAACCGCTATGGAAAACAGTATGGAGGTTCCTTAAAGAACTAAAAGTGGAACCGCCATTTGATCCAGCAATCCCACTACTGGGTGTCTACCCAATGAAAAGAAGTCATTGTATGAAAAAGACACATACACATGCATGTTTACAGCAGCACAACTCGCAATTGCAAAGATACGGAACCAATCTAAGTGCCCATCAACAAATAAATGGATAAAGAACATGTGGTATATATATATATACCACGGAATACTACTCAGCCGTAAAAGTAATGAAATAATGTCTTTTGCAGCAACTTGAATGGACCTGGAGGCCATTAGTCTAAGTGAAGTAACTCAGGAATGGAAAACCAAATATCATATGTTCTCACTTATAAGTGGGAGCTATGCTATGAGAACACAAAGCCATAGAATGATACACTGGACTTTGGGGACTTGGTAGGGAGAAGGTTGGGGGGGAGGAAAGAGAAAAGACTACATATTGGTACTGCTCAGGTGACAGGTGTGCTAAAATCTCAGTAGTCACCACTGAAGAACTTATCCATGTAACCAAAACCCACCTGTACCCCCAAAACTATTGAAATAAAAAAGTGAGTTCTTATTGAGTTTTGAGTATTATTCATATGTTCTGAATACAAGTCCTATATCAGATAGATAATTTGCAGGTATTTTCTCCCAGTTTGTAGCTTATCTTTGAAGTCTGTTATCAGTGTTTTTTGAAGAGCAGAAGTTATTAATTGCGATGAAGTCCAGTTTATAATCTTTTTCTTTTCTAAGTCATGATTTTGGGATCTTTGCTTAACTCAAGGCAGCAGATTTTCTCATTTATTTTCTTCTAGATGTTGTATGGTTTTACATTTTACATTTAGGTCTATAGTTCATCTGAAGTTGATTTTTATATTTGATAAGGAGTATGGAATGAAGTTCTTATGGGATACAGCAAAAGCAGTTCTAAGAGGAAAGTCCATAGCTATAAATGCCTACATTAAGAAAAAAGAGGCTGGGTGCAGTGACGCACTCCTGTAATCCCAGCACTTTGGGAGGCCGAGGCAGGCGGATCACTTAGGTCAGGAGTTAGAGACCAGCCTGGAATACAAAAATTAGCTGAGCGTGGTGGTGCGCGCCTGTAGTCCCAGCTACTCAGGAGGCTGAGGCAGGAGAATCACTTGAGCCCAGGAGGCTGAGGTTGCAGTGAGTAGAAATTGCACCACTGCACTCCAGCTTGGACGACAGAGAGAGACTCCATCTCCAAAAAAAAGAAAAAAAAAAGGGGGCTCTCACAAAGCAGCCTAACTTTACACCTAAGAGAAAAGGAACAAACTAAGCCCAAAGTCAACAGAAGCAAGGAAACAACAATCCGAGCAGAAATCAAAGAAACCGAGATGAGGAAAACAATTGGAAAGATCAGTGAAACTAAGAGTTGTCTTTTGAAAATAGAAATAAGGTTGGCAAACTTTTAGTTAGACTAAGAAAAAGAGAGGACTTTGCAGGACAGTGGCCTCTTCGGAGTGGTCTTGGACCACCTAGTTTTTTCCCTGTCTCACTTGCAGTTCTCAAGAATAACTATAGAATGTGGTACGAATGCATTACCCTGAGGCAGGAAGAAATTGCCTGAAACAATCTGCACCGTAGTCCTGTCCTTCCTAGGGAATGTAACATTGTAAGTTAGGGAGAAAGTACCTGAGACAGCCTGGACTTTTTTCCTCCCTCCCCTGGAATCAGAATGTCCTTCAAAGCTTTGCCCAGGATGTCATGTGGTCCTTGAGATATATAACCTGAGGTGGGCCTTTCAGGGTCCCTCAGCTGTGGTGCAAATGAGGACCATGCAGTCCAGCTATTATCCATCCCATCCTATGCAGCTTTCATGAATGTTGGGGGACTGGCTCACAAGGGATTCTAGGCCTTTTTGATTGGTCCCTTGCTGTCTATCTGGAAGCAATCCATCTGCTTCATATAACATGTGTTTGTTCTGTCTTACCAGACTCAGGGAAATGGTAATTATAGACTCAAACAAATAAAATTAGCAGTGAAAGAGGAGAGCTTACAACAGATGTCACAGAAAATACAAAGGATAATAGACTAGTATAAATAATTATATGCCAACAAATTGGATAACCTAGAAGAAATGAACAAATTCCTAGAAACATACGTACAAACTAGTAAGACTAAATTATGAAGAAATAGAAAATCTTAACAGACCAATAACAAATAAGGAGATTAAATCAGTAATCAAAAACCTCCCAACAAAGAAACGCCCAGGACCAGATGACCTCATTAGTGAATTGCATCACTCTTTTAAAGAAGAATTAATGCCAATCCTTCTTAAACACTAACAAAAAATTGAAGAGCAGAGAATGCTTCCCAACTAATTTTATGAGGCCAGCATTCCCCTGATACCAAAGCCAGACAAAGACATTACAAAAAAAGAAAATCAAAGGCCAATATCTCTAATGAATACAGATGCAAAAATTCCCATTGAAATACTAGCAGACCAAATTCAACAGCACATTTAAAGGGTCATCCACCATGATCCAGTGGGATTTATCCCTGGGATACAAGGATGCTTCAAATAAACAAATTAGTAAATGTGATGCACCACATTAACAGACTGAAGGGTAAAATTATATGATCATCTTGTTAAAGGAAAAACTTCAGCTGAATTACATTTAAAGGAGTTTAATTGAGCAATGAATGATTCGCGAATTGGGCAGCCCCCAGAATCACAGCAGATTCAGAGAGACTCCAGGGGTGCCTTGCAGTCGGAACAAATTTATAGACAAAAACGTAAACTGACGTACAAAAATTGGAAGCAAGGTACAGTAACAGCTGGATTGCTTACAGGTTGGCGTTTGCCTTATTTGAACACAGTTTGAACACTTGGCAGTGTATGAGTGTTGAAGTACAATGCCAATACTTAGCTATTGTTACAGGTGCATACTCCTAATTTACGTTTTCAATGTTGTCTACCTATTAAATTAGGTTACAGTTCATCTACAAGGACTCAAATATAGAAGTACGCAGTCTTTCTCAGGCCATATTTAGTTGGCCTTAATAATCTCAATAGATGCAGAAAAAGCATTTGACAAAATTTAACTTCCTTTCAGGATAAAAACTCTCACCTGACCAGGCGCTGTGGCTCATGCCTGTAATCCCAGAACTTTGGGAGGCCGAGGCGGTGGATCACTTGAGGTCAGGAGTTTAAGACCAGCCTGGCCAACATGATGAAACCCTGTCTCTACTAAAAAAGCCAAAAATTAGCTGGGCATGGCGGCGCCCACCTCTAATCCCAGCTATTCGGGAGGCTGAGGCAGGAGAATTGCTTGAACCCGGGAAGCTGAAGTTGCAGTGAGCTGAGATTACACCACTGCACTCCAGCCTGGAGGACAGAGTGAGACTCCTGCTAAAAAGAAAAAATAAAATAAAATAAAAAAACTTCTCACCAAATTGGATATAGAAGGAATGCACCCCAGCATAATAAAGGCCATATGACAAGCCCACAGCTAAAATCATTCACAAAGGTGAAAAGGTGGAAGTTTTTCTACTAATATTATGAACAAGACAAAGGTACCCACTCTCATGCTTTCTACTCAACATAGTACTTGAAATCTTAGCCAGAATAATTAAGCAACAGGGAAAAATAAAAGACACCCAAATTGGAAAGAAAGAAATTAAATTATTTCTGTTTGCAGATGAAATGCCATGATCTGAAATATATAAAACCCAGCACACACCACCAAAAAACCTGTTAGAACGCTCAACTTCAGTAAAGTTGCAGGATGCAAAATCAATATACAAAAATCAGTTGTGTTTTTCTTTTATATTTATTTATTTATTTATTTACTTTTTTGAGACGGAGTCTCACTGTCGCCCAGGCTGGAGTGCAGTGGTGTGATCTTGGCTCACTGCAACCTCCGCCTCCCAGGTTCAAGTGATTCTCCTGCCTCAGCCTCCCAAGTAGCTGGGATTACTGGCTTGTGCCACCATGCCGGGCTAATTTTTGTATTTTTAGTAGAGACGGGGTTTCACCATGTTGGTCAGGCAGGTCTTGAACTCCTGACTTCAGGTGATCCATCCACCTGGGTCTCCCAAAGTGCTGGGATTATAGGCGTGAGCCACCTCCCCCTGTCCAGTTGTGTTTTTATACACTAACAATGAACTATCCAAAAAAGAAACTAAGAAAACAATCCCATTTACAACAGCATCAAAAACAATAAAATAGGAATACATCTGATTAAGGAGGTGAAATATCTGTACACTACAAACTATAAGACACTGATTAAAGAAATTTAAAGTACAAATAAATGAAAAGATATCCTGTGTTCATGGATTAAAATAATGATCATTGTTAAGATGTCCATATTACTCAAAATGATTTAGAGATTCAATGCAATGTCTATCAAAATTTCAATAATCTTTTTCACAGAACTATAAACAAATTCTAAAATTTTTATGCAAACACAAAAGAATCTGAATAGCCAAAGCAAAACATCCCACTATCTGATTTCAAAATCTACTACAAAGCTATAGTAATCAAAGTAGCATGGTATTGCAGTAAAAGCAGACACACAGACCAAGGAAATAATAGAATTTCTTTAAATACAGTCTCTTCTTTGGGACCTTTTATATTGCTGCTCTTTTTTCTTTCTTCCTTTTTAGTTATCATATGCAAGCCTGGTTGGAACGTTCCTGTAGATGTTTCCTGATGCACATATGAAAGACGTTTTCCTAGAGCATGTACCTAGGAGTGTAGTTGCTGGTTCAACTTGATGAGATATTTCCAGATTGCTTTCCAAGGAGGTTTACCAATTTGCTCTCCTATCAGCAGGATATGATTCTGCATCCTTCATAACATTTGCTTTGGTCCTGTCAGGCTTCTTTCTTTTATTAAAAAAAAAAAAGTTTTTTTTTTGACTGGGTAAAACTTTCAAGTGCTGCAAAATTCAAAACTATAAAAAAATGGAATGTAGGCCAGGCGCGGTGGCTCACGCCTGTAATCCCAGCACTTTGGGAGGCTGAGGTGGGTGGATCACGTGAGGTTAAGAGTTCAAGACCAGCCTGGCCAACATCATGAAACCCCCTCACTACTAAAAATACAAAAATCAGCTGGGCATGGTGGTGCACACCTGTAATCCCAGCTACTCGGGAGGTTGAGGCAGGAGAATCGCTTAAAAAGCTGGGAGGCAGAGGTTGCAGTGAGCTGAGACTGCACCACTGCACTCCAGCCTGAGTGACAGAGCAAGATTCCATCTCAAAAAAAAAAAAAAAAAAAAAAAAAAAAAATAGAACGTGAGCATTCTATGACCCTGATCTCCAGGCAGCCCATTTACAGTTTAGAGTAGAAGTTCCTAAAGGAATCTTACATGGGCATTTTTATGTGGACACCAGCAAGTGTGTGTGTGTACATGCACATGCATGTGTGTGTGTGTGCTTTTTTGTTTTTTGACTTCTCAATCATTGTCTCATCGACATCCCTTTTGTCTCATCTGAAAAAATATCTTGGAGATCATTCCACATCAGTACACAGAGCTTCCTCAGTCTTTGTTTTTTTAAAACACTAACTGCTACTTGATTCTTTTTTATTTTTTAAAATTTATTTATTTATTTTGAGACGGAGTTTTGCTCTTGTTGTCCGGACTGGAGTGCAATGGTGTGATCTAGAGTCACTGCAACCTCTGCCTTCTGGGTTTAAGCAATTCTCCTGCCTCAGCCTAAGCTGGGCTTACAGGCGTCTGCCACCATGCCTGGCTAATTTTGTATTTTTAGTAGAGACTGGGTTTCATCATGTTGGTCAGGCTTGTCTTGAACTCCTGACCTCAAGTGATCCACCTGCCTCGGCCTCCCAAAATCTTGGGATTACAGCGTGAGCCACCGTGCCTGGCCGTGACTGTTTTTTAAATTAAAAGAATAATTTTTTTTGTGAAATGTATCATGCATAATAGGATAGAAAATGTTTATGTAAGAGCAGAAGAAGGATAAAATTAATTCCCGCATACACTTATCTCAGGCTCAGAAGAATCATGTCAGTAGCTTAGAAGCGCCCTTTGATTGTCTTCTCTATGACAGCCCCGAGCCTCCACCCCAAGGAAATTCCTCTCCAAACCTTTGTGTTAGTAATTCCTTTGCCTTTCTTTATAGATTTCCAACTTGTTTGTATCCTCAAAGGATACATTGCTCAGTTTTGACTGAATAGCAAATACAAACTTAACTGCAATAAAATGAGTTAATTTCCAGTAGGTTCTTGGGATAAGTTCAACTGAATCTCTGGGTTTAGATTCCCTGGATGTGTAAGAGCATCCCTTCTGAAAAGGTCAGGGGCAAGGCCGTTGTTGAAACCTGGAAACATGGGAGCACATCACTGAGGCATCCATTTGTGGAGCAGGGTCTGGATTCAGCAGTGATGTGGTCAGGCAAGTAGGCTACCCAGATCTTCCTGGGTCCAAACTTACCATAATCTGCCTCCAGCTCCCAAGAGTAGGTCAAAGAAGAACATTTCTCTGGGGGTGAAATGAGGATTCTCAGCTGATCCAAGTAGTAGGTCATAGAGGAGAAAAAAGAAATCTTCTCAGTACATAGACAAGATAGTCAATGAGCTCCATTGGACATGTGACCTTTGGTTTTAAAAAATGGCAGTGTGAATCTTGCTCATGACCTCCCAGGACATCCGTGGATGACGGTGCTTCTGTCTGGACTATGTTCCCTCAGTCTGGTCATTTTGAGACCTCCCTTTGTCATCCCAGGGATGCTCTTTGTCTCTCTGTTTGTGGGATTTCCCATGTTCCCATGCCTCTTCTTTCTTGGTTTACTCTTATTTTTGTGGAGTGCTTCCTCTAGTAGCTTTCTGAGAAAGGATATTTGGGAGATACATGTTTTGAGGGCTTGCATATGTTAAAATGTGTTTATTTTACCCTCATATTTAATTAATAGTTTTGCTGCATATAGAATAATAGGTCAGACATAATTTTCCTTTAAGATATATTCTTGCTCTGGTGTCTCAAGAAGTCTAAATCCATGAATATTAATTCTATGCATGCCCTGTGTTTTACTCTCCGGAAACTTGTAGGATCATCTCATGCCTCTCAGGACTTGAAATTTCACATGATGGGCTTTGGTGTGATTCTCTGTGGGCTCTCTCAATCTGGCTACTCAGGTCCTTCAGTCCTGAGAATTTTCTTGACTCATTTCATTGATGATTTTCTTGCCTCATTTTTTTCTAATATATTTCTGGAACTCCTATTAAATATCAGCATTGGACCACCTGGACTGGTCCTCAAATTTTGTTATCTTTGCTATTCTATTTTTCATCTTTTTGTGGTTTTGACTACTCTCTGGGAGATTTCCTCAAATTTAACTTTTTTTTTTTTTTTTAAGACAGAGTTTTGCTTGTCACCCAGACTGGAGTACAATGGTGCGATCTCAGCCCACTGCAACCTCCGCCTCCTGTGTTCAAGTGATTCTCCAGCCTCAGCCTCCCAAGTAACTGAGATTACAAGCACCCCATCATGTCTGGCTAATTTTTTATATTTTGGTAGAGACGGGGTTTCACCATGTTGGCCAGGCTGGTCTTGAACTCCTGACCTCAGATGATCCTCCCGCCTCAGTATCCCAAAGTTCTGGGATTATACGCGTGAGCCATCACACCCGGCCCAAATTTTACTTTTATTTGTTCTATTGAGTTTGTCATTGTTGTGTTTCTGCAATCATATTTTAGATTTCCAAAAGCTCTTTTTCTATTTCTGAATGTCTGATTGATCCTTTTTTAAATGACTCTGTTCCTGTGTCATGGATGCAAAGATTCCTCTTATGTCACTGAGAATATTAATTATATATGTAATTATATGTAAGCTGAGTGTCCATTGGCTTCTGTTCTTAGGTTCTCATGAGATCCCTGTTTCTTTTTTAACTCACGTACATCTTTACAAGGGACCCCTGCTACTTGAAGAAACTTGAAAGAGAGTATGTTCTAGCAAGCAGAAAAATCGAACACACCTCTTGTCTCTAAATAGTCCATATTTGAACACAAGGCAGGTGCTGGATCCTTCATGTTCTCTAGCTACTAGGTAGGCATAATTAATTTGGTTTACAGTTTTAGGAACAATAATTAGCTCATGATTCACACTGAAGAAAACATTCCTATCTCTTAGGCTCCTTAAGGGTTTAAGTTTCCTGATTGTTTATGTTGAGAGTTCCAAGATTCATTAGCTAAATGAAATGCACAACAAATCCACTGTCTAAACAAACAGCACCTTTCACTGGGTCTGTCGGATACAGACTATTTATTTTTGTGTAAAAGTGACCAACATCAAGTTACACATTTGTTCCAGATGTTGCATGCAAAAAAGCTAAACTAGCCAGCGCATAACAGTGTCACCTCGGCTCCGGAAGTGAGAAAGCTGAAGCCTCCACATGCTTGGAGAGCAATGATGGTTAGGCCAAGGGCTGGGACATTGAAGGCTGTTGTGTTTTGTGGTTAAGTGTGGCCACTGTGAACATCTGGCCCATCCAGATACTCAAACTGGTCACACACTCAGCTAGTAGTGATCTGCTGGTATGTGGGTCTGTATTGCATTACTTTGTGTGTGAATGTTAGGGAAAGTCATAGAATTGGATTTAATAGAAAAACAGTTCTTCACTTGGACTCAAGCAAGGGAGGAGGAGCTTGTGGCCACCATTAAGGGGCTTCACGCACATTCCCTTTCTCCAGGGCATTCCTGGAATGGCACTGCCCTCTTGCCTGGAGTGCAGGTCAGGAATA
Organism: Gorilla gorilla gorilla; assembly: GCF_029281585.2. Lineage (NCBI taxonomy): Eukaryota > Metazoa > Chordata > Mammalia > Primates > Hominidae > Gorilla > Gorilla gorilla. Next base: position 88,811,378 of record NC_073232.2, read on the forward strand.
TGACTTGCTTTGGCCAATGAAATGTGAGTGACAGCCTCAAGTGCCAGTGTGCCCTTATTGGCAGTCACTGCTCATCAGTACATTAGACCCACCCAAAGTGCTTAAAATTCAGATTCCCAAGCTAAACTCCAGACCAATTGGAATAGAACTCTCCAAGTAGAACCAAGGCAACAATATGTTTTAAAGCTCTTGGGTGTTTACAGCGTTGGGCCCAGGTTGAGTCCCACTGCTTGAGCTCCTGGTTCTATTTCATGTCTCTTCATAGCACTTATTAAAATAGTGCTAATATTATTAATGGGCACTAATAGTGCCAATTACTATTGGCATGGTGTTATATATTTATTTGTTTTCTAGAATTTGCTTTTGTGCTTTGAGCTGAGCCATATGCTGGGAGCATGATTGGCCTCCTTCCAACACCCCCACAACACCTACCGAGGCCCTGGGCTTCCCTATCAGGTGCACGAAGGGTCCCTGGACTCTATGCCCAAGTGCTACTATATTTTTGCTTGGCATGTATGCTTCTCATTGTGTAAAACTGCTATTCTTTTGATAATTCAAGTAACTGTTTCATTTACTATAGCTTTGAAAACAAAAAATTGTGAGAAAAAACATCCAATGATTGTGCTGTGGTTGGAGGCTTCATTACCAAAGTGTTTATGTCTTCCTTTTACCTCTCATTTTAAGGAGCTATCTTGATAGAGGCAAGAGGCAGAGAAATTCTATGCAGACAGGGGTGGATCTGTGGCAAAACCCCACCTTCTGGAAATCCTGAAACCTGCGACCCAAAGTGAGAACTTCTATCCCTGTGTGCCCACTGTCTCCTGATTGGTTCTTTCTGAATAACGTCTTTTTGCCAATCAAATGTTGCCTTTTCCAAAGCAACCTATGGCCTGCCCTACCCCCCATCCTGTGCCTACAAAGACCCCAGGCTCAGCCTGTAGAGAGGAGAAGCAGCTGGACACTGGGAAGAGGCAACTTGACTTCAGAGACAGCAGCTGGATGTCAAACAGAGGCTTTCAAGGGAGAGCAACCTGCCCTTCCCATCTCCTTTCCAGCTCCCCTTTCGGCTGAGATCTGCTTTCATTGATCAATAAAATTATCCTCATCCACCAACCTTCAATTCGTTCATGTGACCTCATTCTTCTTGGGCACCAAACAAGGATTCAGTAGGCACGAAGGGCTGATACCCAAAAAGGCTGTCAACACTGGTCCCTTTCCCTCACTGGCAGAGGGCAGCTGCCCCTACGATGAGGCAAAGGGCCCACTGAGCTGATAACACACTGCTGTCTGTGGACAGTGGAGCTAAGAGAGCATTGTAACATGCCCTCTGGGGCTTTGGGGTCACAGGCACCCCCACCTAGACACTGCTGCGGGGCCTGCCTGGAGTTTGCTCCTGCTGGCACCAAAGCAGCCAGCTGGTTCCTGCACTCACTTGCCTACATGCTCCCTCCTGTGAGGGGTGGAGCATGGCAGACCTGAAGGAACGGAGTTTGCTCCTGCTGGAGCTAAAGCAGCCAGCCGGTTCCTCCATTCATTTGCTTGTGTGCTCCCTCCTACAAGGGGTTAAGCGAGGTGGGCTGAGTAAACAGGGCACCCCTGTCACGAGTCCCACGAAACAGTCAAGAAAATAATCCTGCATCAATTTGACTCCTCGTCCTCCTCCCCTAATGGTTTGCAGTCTTTCCTATGTCATAATAAAGCTACATTTTATTCTGGAAAAAAATTTGCTCTACAAGTTTAGAGACTTGCTGTGTTTTGTTTGCTGCCAACTCCTTAGGACTTAGAACAGTTTCTTGCAAATTATAGGGGCTCTTATTTAATTTCATAAAAGGAAGGACATTCCTCCCTGCAAAAGATAAAGAAGATGATTTCAGAAAAATATAACAGATCTTTTCTAAGAAAACTTGACAGCTTTATACTGATTTTTTTTAAAAACTGTGATTACTAGAAAAGATATTGCACACTATTACATTATGGGTTGTGTTAAGATGAGATTTTTCCCTTGACTTTGACCCCCTTCGTGGAACTGGAGTGACTCATTTCACTCAGCCTGCAGCGTGCAGTCTGTGGATGGCTAAGTGTTAACAGCTCAGTAAAAGGTTAGGGTGACAGCCTTCTGCACCTGCCCTTTTTGACACCCGAGTTGTTGTTCAATATTCTGGGAGAATCAGGTCACATGAACTGTTTGAAAGATGATTGGTGCAGAAGACTATCGAGCAGTGCAAGTGGCTCTCGGTGGAAGGGGAGCTGGAAAGGGGATCGAGTGGGAAGAAGGTGATCTTTCCCTGAAGCCCAGCCTGTCTCCAGCCAGGCTCCCCTCTGAAGCCGCACCGTCTGAAGTTAGCTGCGTTTATCCATATTCTACAGTACGCAGTTGCTGCTTCTCTGCTCACCACTCAGCTGCTTGTATCCCCGACGGTCAGCAGCTTTTGTATGTGTGTGTGTTTTTTTTTCCCTCTACCAGCTGAAGTCTGGTTTTTTATGGGCACAGGATAGGGGGCGGGGTGGGCCGAAAAGGAAATCATTTGGGTGGAAAAATGGGGTTGGCTGTTTTCACTTAGGGCCAAGGTTCCAGGCTTCAGGATAGAGTTTAGCCAGGAGCCCAGCGCTTCTTGGATCAGTGCAATTATTTGTCCTTTAGATACATGTCTTTAAATTAGGAGTCTGTATTCAACATTACAAGAGAAGTGAAACTCAAATGTCCAGCTTGTACAAGTACTTCATTTTCAGTGGTGTGCCGAAAATGGAAGCAACACTCACTGCTCTTTTACTCAATTTGAGATAGTCCCCCAAGATACCTAGCAGAGCCCAGGAAAACCAGCCCTAACCACCCCTCCAGAGCTGAGGGCTGGGAGCTGCCCTCATGCATGAGTGATGGCTAAGTGTGGGAGGGCCCTGCCATCCCTTTCCAGCCTTCAGTGGCCAAACCCTGGGACTGTTCTTTCTCTCATTCCTTTGCAGGGAAGACAAGGGAAAATGCATATAATCCTTCTGAGACATGAAGATCCCAGGATGGTACGTCTTTCCCCATCTCAACAGGGAAACAGTGGTTTCCTTAATCTTTGAACAAAGAAGAAACTTCCTATTTCATCTCTAAGAGCAGAAAGTGGAACAGATGATAAACTCTTTGTGAAGAGTTCCATCCTCTGAAGGGTGTGAATATCTTCATGTCAACAGGAAACCCAGGGCCCCTGTGTAACTCTGAAAAGAAGAAAGGTGCCTTCTACTCCTGATTAAGTCAGGTTCATCCTAAATAGAGGAGCTGGGCATTTCTTGGTGGCTGGATAATCTTCTTTTCCTCTAGGTGCCGTCCTGGGGAAATGGATTATTAAATAATCTATCTCTTCTCGAAACCTAGGAAACTTAAAGAAGAGTTAAGTCAATTTACCTCACAAAAGGGAAAATCAGGCCAGAGAGTTATTTTCACCATATTTATATGAGTTTCTGAAAATAGCAATACAAAGACTACAACCTCACTTAAAATTTCAAACAACGTAGGATTAAAATGTAGACAGCTCCCAATTTTACATTATCCATTTCACTACTGAAGGGCAAATGCTATATGTAGTTTGGGATGGGACCTTCGAGACATTTGCTATGTATACACCACACACACACACACACATACACACACACACACACACACACACAATGATTTCCTCCATTCTATGACGCCATCAAATGTAAAGCCCAGGAGTGAACTGGTGCCACTTCTCCAGGCTACTGTCCCCTCCTGCCACTTCTCCAGGCTACTGTCCCCTCCTGTTGTGTCCTCTCCCGTTGTGCCCCAAGTGTAGGCACAGCCCAATCCCTTTCTCCACAGCAAGACTAATCAAGTAAATGATGGTTTGCATAGCGATACTGACATTTTTGAGGGACAGCTGGCAGGAATTCCATCACATAACAAGCCAGAAAATCTAACTAGATTATTGCTCTGGAATTGGACAGCCTGGGTTCGTATCCCAGTTTTTCTACTCACTAATGACCTGACTTTGAGAAAATTACCGAGGTGTCTTAACTTTCTTATTTGTGAAATGAAGATAATAATAGTACCTGCCTTATAGGGTTGTTCACAAAATTATATTAAATATATGAGAAGAGTCTATAGCCATGCTGGGTAAGAAGGAGTGCTCAGCAAATGTTAAATTTGTTTTACTCTTCCAAAAATCCATGTGTCATACTACAAGGCAGGGGTCAGCAAACTTTTTCAGTAAAGGGTCACATAGTAAATATTTTAGGCTTTGGTACCCATATGATCTCTGTAAAACTACTCAACTTTACATGGGGGAAAGAAGCCCTAGACAATATGTAAGTGCATGCGTCTGGCATGTTCCAATAAAGCTTTATTTATGACATGTGAATTTTATATAATATTCACAAGCCATGAAATATTCTTTTAAAAAATTTATTTCTCAATCATTTTAATGTAAAACAAACAAACAAACAAAAAAACAAACAAACCATTCTTCACTCCTGGGCCATGCAAAATCAGGTGGTGGGCTGGATTTGGCCTACGGGCTGTAGTTCACCAACGAATCCCACCACCAGCATCACAGGTGTACCCACCTGGCCATTTCTGTGCCCTCACTTTTCCAGGTCTCCATTTCCCTGTTTTTGCTCATGTTTCATCTATAGGAGAAACCAAAACTCGGTAATCACCTTTCTACTCAAGAAGAGCCCTTTCCCATTAGGACACAGGGAGCATGGTCCCTCTGTCTCAGGCTGTACACTACAGGTTGAGCTCTGCCCTCACCTTTGCAAACTAGAGGGCCCGGGGAAAATGGTCACATGTGTTATACGTGGAAGCCTGCCTTCTGTTGGGGACATATATTTTAATGGCTGCATAGGAGTCAACTGCTTGAGCCCACAAACTTCTTTTTTTTTTTTTTTTTTTTTTTGAGACGGAGTCTCGCTCTGTCGCCCAGGCTGGAGTGCAGTGGTGTGATCTTGGCTCACTGCCAGCTCCGCCTCCCGGGTTCACGCCATTCTCCTGCCTCAGCCTCCCGAGTAGCTGGGACTACAGGCGCCCGCCAACACGCCCGGCTAATTTTCTGTATTTTTAGTAGAGATGGGGTTTCACCCTGTTAACCAGGATGGTCTCGAGGTCCTGACCTCGTGATCCGCCCGCCTCAGCCTCCCAAAGTGCTGGGATTACAGGCGTGAGCCAATGCGCCCGGCCGAGGAGAGACCCTTTATAAAACCATCAGATCTTGTCGGACTTAGTCCGACAAAGAACAGTATGGGGGGAGCCACTCCCATGATTCAATTATCTTTCACCAGGCCCCTCCCTCAACACGTGGGAATTATGGAAGCTACAATTCAAGTTGAGACTTGGGTGGGGCACAGCCAAACCATATCAGCAATTGCAATAGAGAAAGAGTAATCCATGCAGTGCCGGCTGTGCGGCAGACCAAAGTTTTAGTATTACACAAATCAGTCTCTCCAAGCATTTGAGGATCAGAGTTCTTAAGGATAATTTGGTGGATGGGGGAAGGCCAGTGAGTCCAAGAGTGCTGATTGGTTGGGTTGGAGATGAAATCATCGGGAATTGAAGCTGTCCTCTTGCACTGAATCAGTTCCTGTGTGGGGGCCACAAGATCAGATGAGCCAGTTTATCGCTCTGGATGATGCCAGCTGCTCCATCAAGTGCAGGGTCTGCAAAAATATCGCAAGCATTGATCTAAGGAACAGTTTAGGGATGATCAGAATCTTGTAGCCTCCAGCTGCATGACTCCTAAACCATAATTTCCAATCTTGTGGGTAATTTGTTATTACTATGAAGGCAGTCTAGTCCTCAGGCAAGAAGGGGGTTTGTTTTGGGAAAGGGCTGTTATCATATTTGTTGTATTTATTTATGTATTATTATTTTTTAAATTTTACTTTAAGTTCTGGGATACATGTGCTGAATGTGCAAGTTTGTTATATACTTAGGATTGTCTTGGCTATATGGGCTGTTGTTTGTTCCATATGAAATTTAAATGTAAACATGTGCCATGGTGGTTTGCTGCACCTATCAATCTGTCATCTAGGTTTTAAGCCCCATATGCATTAGGTATTTGTCCTAATGCTGTCCCTCCCCTTTCTGCCTACCCACCGACAGTCCCCAGTGTGTGATGTTCCCCTCTCTGTGTCCATATGTTCTCATTGTTCAACTCCTGCTTATGAGTGGGAACGTATGGTGTTTGGTTTTCTGTTCCTGTGTTAGTTTGCTGAGGATGATGGTTTCGAGCTTCATCCATGCCATGCAAAGGAAATGAACTCATTCTTTATTATGGCTGCATAGTATTCCATGTTGTATATGTGCCACATTTTATTTATCCAGTCTATCATTGATGGGCATTTGGGTTGGTTCCAAGTCTTTGCTATTGTAAATAGTGCTGCAATAAACATACACGTGCATGTGTCTTTATAGTAGAATTATTTATAATCCTTTAGGTATATACCCAGTAACAGGATTGCTGGGTCAAATGGTATTTCTGGTTCTAGATCCTTGAGGAATTTCCACACTGTCTTTCACAATGGTTGAACTAATTTACACTCCCACCAGAAGTGAAATCCTTCTTATTTCTTCACATCCTTGCCAGCATCTGTTGTTTCCAGACTTTTTAATGATCAGCATTCTAATTGGCATGAGATGGTATCTCATTATGGTTTTGATTTGCATTTCTCTAATGACCAGTGATGGTGAGCTTTTTATCATGTTGGTTGGCAGCATAGACGTCTTCTTTTGAGAGGTATCTGTTCATATCCTTCACCTACTTTTTGATGGGGTTGTTTGATTTTTTCTTGCCAATTTGCTTAAGTTCCTTGTAGATTCTGGATATTATCCCTTTGTCAGATGGATAGATTGCAAAAATTTTCTCCCATTCTGTAGGTTGCCTTTTCACTCTGATGATAGTTTCTTTTGCTGAACAGAAGCTCTTTAGTTTAATTAGATCCCATTTGTCAATTTTGGCTTTTGTCGCAATTGTTTTTGGTGTTTAAGTCACAAAGTCTTTGCCCATGCCTATGTCCTGAATGGTATTCCCTAGGTATTCTTCTAAGGTTTTTGTGGTTTTAGGTTTTACGTTTAAGTCTTTAATCCATCTTGAGTTAATTTTTGTATGAGATGTAAGCAAGGGGTCCAGTTTCTGTTTTCTGCATATGGCTAGCCAGTTTTCCCAGCACCATTTATTAAATAGGGAATCCTTTCCCCATTGCTTGTTTTTGTCAGATTTGTCAAAGATCAGACGGTTGTAGATGTGTAGTGTTATTTCTGAGGCCTCTGCTCTGTTCCATTGGTCTATATATCTGTTTTGGTACATGCTGTTTTGGTTACTGTAGCCTTGCAGTATAGTTTGAAGTCAGGTAGCATGATGCCTCCAGCTTTTTTCCTTTTACTTAGTATTGTCTTGGCTATATGGGCTCTTGTGTGGTTCCATATGAAATTTAAAGTAGTTTTTTTTCCAATTCTGTGAAGAAAGTCAATGGTAGCTTGGAATAGCATTGAATCTATAAATTACATTGGGCGGTATGGCCATTTTCACGATATTGATTCTTCCTATCCATGAGCATGGATTTTTTTTTCCGTTTTTTCCTCTCATTTCCATGAGCAGTGGTTTGTAGTTCTCCTTGAAGAGGTCCTTCACGTCCCTTGTAAGTTGTATTCCTAGGTATTTTATTTTCTTTGTAACAATTGTGAATGGGAGTTCACTCATGATTTGACTCTCTGCTTGTCTATTATTGGTGTATAGAAATGATTGTGATTTTTGCACATTGATTTTGTAACCTGAGACTTTGCTGAAGTTGTTTATCAGCTTGAGGAGCTTTTGGGCTGAGATGATGGGGTTTTCTAAATGCAGAATCATGTCATCTGCAAACAGAGACAATTTGACTTCCTCTCTTCCTATTTGAATACCCTTTATTTCTTTCTCTTGCCTGATTCCTCTCGCCAGAACTTCCAATACTAATTAAATAGGAGTGGTGAGAGAGGATACCCTCATCTTGTGCCAGTTTTCAAAGGGAATGCTTCCAGCTTTTGCCCATTCAGTATGATATTGGCTACGGCTTTGTCATAAATAGCTCTTATTATTTTGAGATATGTTCCATCAATATCTAGTTTATTGAAAGTTTTTAGCATGAAGCAGTGTTGAATTTTATTGAAGGCCTTTTCTGCATCTATTGAGATGATTATGTGGTTTTTGTCATTGGTTCTTTTTATGTGATGAATTATGTTTATTGATTTGTGTATGTTGAACCAGCCTTGTATCCCAGGGATGAAGCCAACTTGATCGTGGTGGATAAGCTTTTTGTTGTGCTGCTGGATTTGGTTTGCCAGTATTTTATTGAGGATTTTCACATCGATGTTTATCAGAGATATTGGCCTGAAATTTTCTTTTTTTGTTGTGTCTCTGACAGGCTTTGGTATCAGGATGATGCTGGCCGCATAAATTGAGTTAGGGAGAAGTCCCTCTTTTTCTATTGTTTGGAATAGTTTCAGAAGAAATGGTATCAGCTCCTTTTTGTACCTCTGGTAGAATTCGGCTATGAATCTGTCTGGTCCTGGGCTCTTTTTGGTTGGTAGGCTATTAATTACTGCCTCAATTTCAGAACTTGTTATTGGTCTATTCATATATTTAACTTCTTCCTGGTTTAGTCTTGGGAGGGTGTATGTGTCCAGGAATTTTCCATTTCTTCTAGATTTTCTAGTTTATTTGCATAGAGGTGTTTATAGTATTCTCTGATGGTAGTTTGTATTTCTGTAGGATCAGTGGTGATATGCCTTTTATCATTTTTTATTGTATCTGTTTGATTCTTCTCTCTTTTCTTGTTTGTTAGTCTGGCTAGTGATCTATCTATTTTGTTAATCTTTTCAAAAAAGCAGTTCCTGGATTCATTGATTTTTTGAAGGGTTTTTCGTCTCTCTGTCTCCTTGAGTTCTGGTCTGATCTTAGTTATTTCTTGTCTTCTGCTAGCTTTTGAATTTGTTTTCTCTTGCTTCTTTAGTTCTTTTAATTGTGATGTTAGAATGTTGATTTTCATCTTTCTTGCTTTCTGATGTGGGCATTTAGTGCTACAAACTTCCCTCTAAACACTGCTTTAGCTGTGCCCCAGAGATTCTGGTACGTTGTGTCTTTGTTCTCATTGGTTTCAAATAACTTCATTATTTCTGCCTTAATTTTATTATTTACCCAGTCATCATTCAGGAGCAGGTTGTTCAGTTTCAATGTAGCTGTGCAGCTTTGAATGAGTTTCTTAATCCTGAGTTCTAATTTGATTGCACTGTGGCCTGAGAGGCTGTTTGTTATGATTTCTGTTCTTTTGCATTTGCTGAGGAGTGTTTTACATCCAATTATCGGTTGATTTTAGAGCAAATGCTATGTGGTGCTGAGAAGAATGTGTATTCTGTGGATTTGGAGTGGAGTTATGTAGTTATCTATTAGGTCTGCTTGGTCCAGAGCTGAGTTCAAGTCGTGAATATGCTTGTTAATTTTGTCTCGTTGATCTGTCTAATATTGTCTGTGGGCTGTTAAAGTCTCCCACTATTATTGTGTGGGAGTCTAAGTCTCTTTGTAGGTCTCTAAGGACTTGCTTTATGAATCTGGGTGCTCTTGTATTGGGTGCATATATATTTAAGATAGTTAGCTCTTCTTGTTGCATTGATCCCTTACCATTATGTAGTGCCCTTCTTTGTCTTTTTTGATCTCTGTTGGTTTAAAGATCAGAGTTGTCTGTTTTATCAGAGACTAGGACTGCAACCCCTGATTTTTTTTTTTTTTTTTTGCTTTCCATTTGCTTGGTAAATACTCCTCCATCCCTTTATTTTGAGCCTATGTGTGTATTTGCACATGAGATGGTTCTCCTGAATACAGCACACCAATGGGTCTTGACTCTTTATCCAATTTGCCAGACTGTGTCTTTTAATTGGGGCATTTAGCCTATTTACATTTAAGGTTAATATTGTTATATGTGAATTTGATCCTGTCATCATGATGCTAGCTGGTTATTTTGCACATTAGTTGATGCAGTTTCTTCATAGTGTTGTTGGTCTTTATATTTTGGTGTGTCTTTGCAGTGGCTGGTACTGGTTTTTCCTTTCTATATTTAGTGCTTCCTTCAGGAGCTCTTGTAAGGCAGGCCTGGCAGTGACAAAATCTCTCAACATTTGTTTGTCTGTAAAGGATTTTATTTCTCCTTCACTTTGAAACTTAGTTTGGCTGGATATAAAATTCTAGGCTGAACATTCTTTTCTTTAAGAATGTTGAATATTGGCCCCCACTCTCTTCTGGCTTGTAGGGCTTCTGCAGTGAGATCTGCTGTTAGTCTGATGGGCTTCCCTTTGTATGTAACCTGACTTTTCTCTCTGGCTGCCCTTAACATTTTTTTCTTCGTTTCAACTTTGGAGAATCTGACGATTGTGTGTCTTGGGGTTGCTCTTCTCAAGGAATATCTTAGTGGTGTTCTCTGTATTTTCTGAATTTGAATGTTGGCCTGTCTTGCTAGATTGGGGAAGTTTTCATGGATACTATCCTGAAGTGTGTTTTCCAACTTGGTTCCATTCTCCTTGTCACTTTCAGGGACTCCAATCAATCATAGGTTTGGTCTTCTCACATAGCCCCATATTTCTTGGAGACTTTGTTCATTCCTTTTCATTCTTTTTTCTCTAATCTTGTCTTCACACCTTATTTCAGTAAGTTGATCTTCAATCTCTGATATCCTTTCTTTTCCTTGATTGATTCAGCTATTGATATTTGTGTATGCTTCATGAAGTTCTTCTGCTGTGTTTTCCAGCTCCATCAGGTCATTTATGCTCTTCTCTAAACTGTTTATTCTAGTTAACAGTTCCTGTAACCTTTTGTCAAGGTTCTTAGCTTCCTTGCATTGGGCTAGAACATGCCCCTTTAGCTCAGAGGAGTTTGTTATTATCTACCTTCTGAAGCCTGCTCTGTCAATTCATCAAACTCATTCTCTGCCCTTGCTGGAGAGGAGTTGTGATCATTTGGAGGAGAAGAGGCATTCTGGTTTTCAGAATTTTCAGCATTTTTGCACTGGTTTCTCCTCATCTTCATGGATTTATCTACTTTTGATCTTTGAGGCTAATGAGCTTTGGATGGGATTTCTGTGTGGGGTTTTTTTTTTTTGCTTGTTATTGTTGATGTTGATGTTACTGCTTTCTGTTTGTTAGTTTTTCTTCTGACAGTCCGGCCTCTCTTCTGCAGGTCTGCTGCAGTTTGCTGGAGGTCCACTCCAGACCCTATTTGCCTGAGTATCACCAGCAGAGGCTGCAGAACAGCAAAAATTGCTGGCTGCTCCTTCCTCTGGAAGCTTCATCCCAGGGGGCACTGGCCTGATGTCAGCCAGAGCTCTCCTGTATGAGGTGTCTGTCAACCCCAGTTGGGAGGTCTCTCCCAGTCAGGAGGCATGGGGGTCAGGGACCCACTTGAGGAGGCAGAGCTGGAGCACTCGTGCTGGTAGAACCCTCATTTTCCGGATCCACTGCTCTCTTCAGAGTGGGCAGGCAGGAATGTTTAAGTTTGCTGAAGCTACGCCTACAGCCTCCCCTTCCCCCAGGTGCTCTGTCCCAGGGAGATGGGTGTTTTATCTATAAGCCCCTGACTGAGGCTGCTGCCTTTCTTTCAGAGATGCCCTGTCCAGAGAGGAGGAATCTAGAGAGGCAGTCTGGCTTTGCCGCACTGTGTTGAGTTCTGCCCACTCTGAACTTCCTGGCCTCCTTAGCACTGTGAGGGGGAAACTGCCTACTCAAGCCTTATTAATGGTGGACGCCCCTCCCTGCACCAAGCTCGATCGTCCTAGGTTGACTTCAGACTGCTGTGCTGGCAGCAAGAATTTCAAGTCAGTGGTTCTTAGCTTGCTGGGCTCCGTGGGAGTGCGACCCACTGAGCAAGACCACTTGGCTCCCTGGCTTCAGCACCCTTTCCAGGGGAGTGAATGGTTCTTTCTTGGTGGCAGTTCCAGGCGCCACTGGGGTGGGCTGGTGGGGGGAGGGAAACAACCTCCTGCAGCTAGCTTGGTGTCTGCCCAGATGGCTGCCCAGTTTTGTGTTTGAAATCCAGGGCCCTGGTGGTGTAGGCATGCGAGGGGATCTCCTGGTCTGTGGGCTGCAAAAGCTGTGGGAAACACTTAGTATCTGGGCTGGTCCTTCACGGCTTCTCTTGGCTGGAAAAGGGAGGCCCCCGGCTCCTTGCACTTCTAGGGTGAGGCGAAGCCCCACCCTGCTTCGGCTCACCCTCCGTGGGCTGCACCCATTACCTAATCAGTCCCAATGAGATAAAGAGGGTATGTCAGTTGGAAATGCAGGAATCACCCACCTTCTGCGTTGGTCTCACTGGGAACTGCAGACGGGAGCTGTTCCTTTTCGACCATCTTGCCGGATCTCCTGGACTCTTTTAAACGTGCTTGAATAATAATTTTTTAAAAATTTGAACACTTGGATAGAAAAGTAGGAAATCCTTTCTCTTACATTATACCTATTGATAATTTGGTGTTCTTACACAAAGGGTTAGGGCATTGTGTTATGAAAACTGTAATTAAAAACCACAATCACTTTTGCACCAACCTAATAAAATGTTAACACATCTAATCTCCTCTGAGAAGAAATGTATTTCATTGTTTTTACTGATGTAGCCTGATAGTGTGAAAGATGCCGATTTATAGAATAAGTCATCTAAGTATACTTAGAAAATAAAATAACAACTTGAACTGACCTCTGGATTGCCTCCAGAAAGAGTCAACTTTGTGTACTAAACAAATGTCATCTTAAGTCAGAAAGTGGTCTGAACGAGGCTTTTGTTTAGCCTATGTGCATTGTAATATTCTAGTGATTTGTTTGCTTTAAAAAGTGGGGTGGGAATAAGTTCTTTTGTGCTGATTATTTTTCCTGGGTTCACAATAGGGAAAATCTCTTTCCTTTTTTTTTTTTGGATGGATTATCGCTCTGTCACCCAGGCTAGAGCGCAGTGGTGCGATCTCGGCTCACTGCAACATCCACCTACCAGGGTCAAATGATTCTCCTATCTCAGCCCCCTGAATAGCTGAGATTACAGGAGCATGCCACCATGCCCAGCTAATTTTTCTATTTGTAGTAGAGACCATGCTGGTGAGGCTGGTCTCGAACTCCTCACCTCGTGATCTGCCCACCTTGGCCTCCCAAGGAACATTTCTTAATTTAGGAGTTTCTTTCTTAACTTCTCATCGCATGAGTTTGATTTCAGTATGTTATCTGTTAGATAAATAATCATTACTGTAAATGGATTCAGAAAATCAAAGGTAGAGCAGTTTGAATTAAACTCGAGTGTTCACCAACAAGCCAATCCTAAGTACTTGTGGATTTCACTCAAGTAACCCATAGAGTAAAGTTTTTGTGATTTCTTGCCAAATTCTAATATGAAAATAAAGATATGTACTGTACTTTCTATCACTATTATATTTTCTTTATAGTATATAAAATAGGACAAAGTGTCATTTATCTTTGTTATGTTGTTTTCTTTGTCTTGTTAGGACAGGTTTTTAATAATTTGTTTTAACATGCTCTCTTCAGATTGTTATACTCTTGGAGTGTTTCTTTATATCAGATGCCTTGTGCCTTTTGATATTTATTTTTAACTTAATTTAGCTTCATTTTAATATATAAAACACTTAATCACCATGACTTCCTAAGTTGCCATTTCTTCTATTCTGTTTAAACTCAGGATATACATTCCGTTTTAGAGACAGTTTTAAGTTGATACTGTTAAATGATTTTATGCCCTCTGTTGGTTCTTTGATAAATTACAAGATATATTTTGATCAGTAGGCATGTAATATTTTTAATTTCATTTCATTTAATTCTATTTTTCGTTTTTTAGACACAGTGTCTCACTCTGTTGCCCAGGCTGAAGTGCTGTGGTGTGATCATAGCTCACTGCAGCCTTGAACTCTTGGGCTCAAACAATCCTCCTTCTGCAGCCTCCCGAGTAGCTAGGATTACAGGCACATGCCACCATGTCCAACTAATTTTTTAAATTGAATTTAAAAAATTTTTTTCTCTTTTATATGTATATTTTTTATTTTTATAGAGACAGGGTTTCACTATGTTACCCAGGGTGGTCTCGAACTCCTGAGTTCAAGCAATCCTCCTGCCTCAACCTTCCAAAGTGTTGGGATCACAGGCGGGAGCCACCGCACCCAGCCAACAAATGCTTCTCTGTCTTTATGGATTATATGTATATATTCTACTTCTATTTACAGCTTTTTTGACCCTAGGCAAGTTAATCTTTGCATGCCTCAATTTCCTCACCCGTAGAATAATGGATGATAATAGCTTATTTTATCAATTCTAAGACTAACTTTTTTCCCTACATTTTAATATACCTGACATCAGAGCATGCCTCACTGTCAGCATTAAAAAGTACCATTGTGACTTAGATTACTTGGCAGCATTTTTCTATGATGGATAAAATAATGATGATGTCTTCCACTAGATAGAATATCACATTAATACCTGTATCCTAGGGTTTTGTGGGGGTTAACTGAGTCAAGATACATGAAATGCTTAGAACTGTGAATGGCTGTTAATCACTTAATAAATGTAATACACTAGCTGGGTATGGTGGTGTGCACCTGCAGTCCCAGCTACTAGGGAGGCTAAGGCAGGAGGATCACTTGAGCCCAGGAGTTCAAGGCTGCAGTGACTATGAGGATGCCCATAAATAGCCACTGCACTCCAGTGCTGCGCTGCACAGTAGGCCCTTTCTCTAAAATATACACATATGTAATTTATATAAATATAGATCTCTATTCATATAATATGTATATGTGTTATATATAACATATATGTTTATATATGTTACATCTAATGTTTTATGTTGTTCATACATGTTTACATATGTTACATATAATATATGTAGATATAATATGTATATACTATATATGATATAATATATAATATGTAACATATAGAGATCAATATATATAACATACATTACATATAAGTGGAATACATATGTAATATAATATCATAATACATATAATATAATACATATAATATAAATTATATGTAACATATATAAATAAGAGTTTTATATTTATAATCTATTAGTATTCTAATCTGTGGATGGATTACAAATTAACTAGTCCCCTCCTCACATTGAAACTATAGATTGCTTCTAATTCTTCTATATATACAGCATTGAATATTCTTCTATGTAAACCTTCATGTGCATCCCTAATTAGGATAGATTTCTAGTAATGGAATTACTAGATCAAAAAGCATGAACAAATTTAAGGGATGGATCATAGTGATTAGAAAGTCAGTCAAACCTGTGTGAGAATCACCACTTGAGTTGTTTAGGATTCCCATATATATGTAAAAACACATGGTATTTGTCTTTCTGTGCTTGACTTATTTCACTTAGCATAATCTCCAATTCATCCATGTTGTCACACATGACAAAATTTCCTTCTTTTTTTCTCCTTTGTTTTGGAATTACTATAGCTTTGTAGTATAGTTTTAAATAAGGTAGTATGATTCTTCCAGCGTTGTTCTTTTTGTTCATGGTTTCCCTAGGTATTTGGAATTTTTGTGTGTATGTGTGTGTGGTTCCATATGAATTTTAGGATTTTTTTTTCTATTTCTATGAAAAATGATGTTGGAATATTGATGGAAATTGCATTGAACCTGTAGATAATTGTGGGTAGTAAGGACATTTTAATAATGTTAGTGTTTTCAATATATGAACATGAGATATCTTTTCATTTATTTGTGTTTTTTTCAGTTTATTTCATCAGGTCTTATATATTTCAGCATATAGATCTTTCACCTCCTTGGTTAAATTTATTCCTAAGTATATATTTTTTTGGTAGCTGTTGTAAATGGGATTGCTCTCTTCTTTTTTTGGATAGTCTCTTCCTAGTGTATAGAAATGCTATTGATTATTATGTGTTGATTTTGTATTCTACAAATGTACTGTATTCATTTATTAGTTCTAACAATTTTGCTGGAATCTGCAGGAAATTCTATAGAATAAGATTATGTCATCACCAAACAGTGACAATTTCACTTCTTCCTGTACTATTTGGATGCCTTTTAATTCATTCTCTTGCCTAATTGCTCTGGCAATGACTTCCAATACTATTTTGAATAGAAGTGACAAGAGTGGGCATCCTGGTCTTGTTCCAGATCTTAGGGGAAAGGCATTCGATTTTGAGTATAATGTTAGCGATAGGCTTCTCATATATGGCACTTATTGTGTTGAGGTACATTCTTTCTATACCTAATTTGGTGAGAGTTTTTATCATGAAAGGAAGTTAAATTTTGTCAATGGTTTTCCTGCATCTAATGAGATAATTATTTGGTTTTTGTGCTTCATTATGTTAATGCAATGTATTTATTGATTTGCATGTGTTAAGGCATCCTTGCATTCAAGGATAAATCCTATAGGTGGTGAATGATAGTTTTAATTTGTTGTTGAATTCAGTGCGCTAGTATTTTGTTGAGGATTTTTGCATCTAAGTTCACTAAGCATATTGGTCTGTAATTTTCTTTTCTTTTAATTTTCTTGTCTAGTTTTGGTATCACGGTAATGCTGGCCTTGTAAAAAGAGCTTGGATGTATTCCCTCCTCTTCATTTTTTTTTTTTTTGGAAGAGTTTGAGAAGCACTGGTATTAGTTCTTCTTTATATGTTTGGTAGAATTCAGCCATGATGCCATCCGGTCCTGAGCTTTTCTTTGATTGGAAGTTTTTTTATGACTAATCCAATTTCCTTACTCATAATTGGTCTGTTCAGACTTCCTATTTCTCCCTGATTCAGCTTTAAAAGGTTGCGTGTGTCTAGCAATGTATTCATTTCTTCTAGGTGATCCAATTTTTTGGCATATACTAGTTCACAATAGTCTCTTATGATCCTTTGAAATCTGGTGTCAGTTGTAATGTCATAATGTCTCCTCTTTTATTTCTGATTTTACTTATCTGAGTCTGCCCTTTTTTTCTTAAAGAGTCTAGCTAAAGATTTGTTGTTTTTATTTATTCTTTCTAAAAACAAAAACTCTTAGTTTTGTTAGTCTTTTGTATTGCTTTTCTCATGTCTATTTCATTTTTTTCTGCTCTAATCTTTAATAATTTTTCTTCTGCTAACTTTGAGTCTAGTGTGTTGTTCTTTTTCTATTTTCTTGAGGCATAACGTTAAGTTCTTTATTTGAGAGCTTCCTTTTTGATATAGGCATTTATTATTAGAACCTTTTCTCTAAGAACTGCTTTTGCTACATCCCGTAAGTTTTGGTTTGTGATGTTTCCAGTTTTATTTGTCTTGAGACTTATTTTTTTTTTTTTTCCGACGGAATCTCGCTCTGTCGCCGAGGCTGGAGTGCAGTGGCACCATCTCGGCTCACTGCAACCTCCGCCTGCTGGGTTCAAACTATTCTGCTGCCTCAGCCTCCCGAGTAGCTGGGGTTACGGGGCACCCGCCACCACGCCCGGCTAATTTTTTGTATTTTTAGTAGAGGCAGGGTTTCACCGTGTTAACCAGGATGGTCTCCATCTCCTGACCTCATGATCCGGTCCGGCTTCCAAAGTGCTGGGATTACAGGCACTGCGCCCAGCCATATTTTTTTAATTTTTAATTTTTGTGGTTACATTGTAGGTGTATATATTTATGGACTATATGGGATATTTTAGTACAGGCATATAATGCGTAATAATCACACCAGGGTAAATGAGGTATCCATGACTTCAAGCATTTATCCTTTGTGTTATAAACAATCCAGTTATACTCTTTTAGTTATTTTAAAATGTACAATTAAATTATTATTGACTATAGTCACCCTATTGTGCTATCAAATACTAGATCTTATTCATTCTTTCTTATATAACAATTTTTTGTACCCATTAACCGTTCCCACTTTGCCACCCCCCATAACTCACTACCCTTCTCAGCCTCTGGTAACCATCATCCTACTCTCTAATTCCATGAGTTCAATTGTTTTAATTTTTGGCTCCCACAAATAACTGAGAACATGCAAAGTTTGTCTTTCTGTGCCTGGCTTATTTCACTTAACATAATTACCTCCAGTTGTCTCCATGTTATTGCAAATGACAGAATGTCATTCTTTTTTATGGCTGAATAGTACTCCACTGTGTATATGTATTTTCTTTGTCTATTTATGTGCTGATGGACACTTGGATTG
Organism: Gorilla gorilla gorilla; assembly: GCF_029281585.2. Lineage (NCBI taxonomy): Eukaryota > Metazoa > Chordata > Mammalia > Primates > Hominidae > Gorilla > Gorilla gorilla. Next base: position 88,829,538 of record NC_073232.2, read on the forward strand.
CTTCCAAACCTTCACTGTTGTGAATAATGCTGCAGTAAACATGGCAGTGGAGATAACTCCTCAATACAGTACCTTCCTTTCCTTTGGGTGTATACCTAGTGTTGGGATTGCTGGATCATATAGTAACTTTGTTTTTAGTTTTTTTGAGGAACCTCAAAATTATTCTCCATAGTGATTGCACTAATTTACATCCAGTTTATGAGGGTCCCCTTTTTTCCATATCCTCACCAGCATTTGTTATTTCCTGTTTTTCGGATAAAAGCCATTTTAATTGGGGTGAAATAATATCTCACTGTAGTTTTGCATTTCCTGATGACCGTGATGTTGAGCATCTTTTCATATACCTGTTTGCCATTTGTATGTATTCTTTTGAAAAAACGTCTATTCAGATACTTTGCCCATTTTTAATTGGATTATTAGTTTTTTTCTATAAAGTTGTTTGAGCTCCTTATATATTTTGGTTATTAATCCCTTGTCAGCTGGATAGTTTGCAAATATTTTCTCCCATTCTGTGGGTTGTCTCTTCACTTTGTTGATTGTTTTCTTTGCTGTGCAGAAAGTTTTTGACTTGATGTGATCCCATTTGTCCATTTTTGCTTTGGCTGTCTGTGGTTGTGGAGTATTACTCAAGATCTTTGCCCAAAGTTTTCTTTTAGTAGTTTCATAGCTTGAGGTCTTAGATTTAAACCTTTAATCCATTTTGATTTGATTTTTGTATATGGTGAGAGATAGGGGTATAGTTTCATTATTTTGCATATGGATATCCAGTTTTTCCAGCACCATTTATTGAAGAGACTGTCCTTTCCCCAGTTATGTTCTTGGCTCCTTTGTCAAAAATGAGTTTACTGTAGATACATGGGTTTGTTTCTCAGTTCTCAGTGGATTTGTTTCATTGGTCTATGTGCTTGTTTTAATGCTAGTACCATGCTGTTTTGGTTATTATAGCTCTGTAGTATAATTTGAAGTCAGGTAATGTGACTTATCCAGTTTTGTTCTTTTTGCTCAGGATAGCTTGAGCAAAAAGCTATCCTTGAGCTTGGCTATTCTGGGTCTTTTGTGGTTTCATATAAATTTTAGGATTGTTTTTTCTATTTCTGTGAAGCACATCCTTGGTATTTTGACAGACATTGCATTGAATCTGCCGATTATTTTGGGTAGGATGAATATTTTAACAGTAGTGATTCTTCCAACCCATGAACATGAAATATCCTTCCATTTTTGTGTGTCCTCTTCAATTTCATTCGCCAATATTTCATAGTTTTTATTGTAGAGATCTTTCATTTCTTTCGTTAATTAATATGTATTTATTTTATTTGTATCTAATATAAATGGGATTAATTTTGATTTCTTTTTCAGATTATTTGCTATTAGAATATGGAAATGCTACTGATTTTTGTTCATTAATTTTGTATTCTGTAACTTTGCTGAATTTTTTTATCAGTTCTAATAGTTTTTTGGTGGCATCATTAGGTTTTTCCAAATATAAGGTCATGTTATCTGCAAACAAAGAAAATTTGACTTCTTCCTTTCCCATTTGGATGTCCTTCATTACTTTCTCTTGTCTGATTGCTTTAACTAGGATTTCCAGTACTATGTTGAATAACAGTGATGATAGTGGGCATCCTTGTCATGTTGCAGATTTTAGAGGAAAGGCTTTCAGTTATTCCACAGTCAGTATGATGCTAGCTGTGGATCTGTAGTATATGGCTTTTATTATGTTTATGTATGTTCCTTCTATAGCCAGCTTTTTGAGGGTTTTTATTATGAAGGGATGTTAAATTTTATCAAATGCTTTTTCAACATCAATTAAAATGATCATGTGGCTTATGTCCTTCTTTCTTTTGATATGATGTATCACATTGATTGATTTGCATATGTTGAACAATTCTTACACCCCTGGGATAAATCCCACTTGGTCATGATAAATGGTCTTAATGAGTTGTTGAATTCAGTTTGTTAGTATTTTCTTGAAGACTTTCACATGTTCACCAGGGATTTTGACCTTTATCCTTCCTTTATTGATGCATCTTCATCTGGTTTTGGTATCAGGGTAATACTGGCCTCATAGAATGAGTTTGGAAGTGTTCCTTCCTCCTCTATTTTTTGGAATAGTTTGAGTAGAATTGGTATTAGTTCATCTTTAAATGTTTGGTAAAATTCAGCAGTGAAGGCAGAGTCCCAAGTTTTTCTTTGCTGGAAGACTTTTTATTACAGCTTTTGTCTTGTTACTTGTTATTGGTCTGTTCAGGTTTTGGATTTCTTCATGGTTCAATCTTGATAGGTTGTCTGTGTCTAGGAATTTGTCCATTTCTTCTAGGTTTTCTTATTTATTGGCCTATAGTTACTCATAGTAGCTGCTAGTGATCCTTTGAATTTCTGCACTGTTGATTGTAATTCTTTTTCATTTCTGATTTTATTTATTTGAGTCTTCTCTCTTTTTTGCTTAGTCTGGCTAAAGGTTTGCCAATTTTGCTTATCTTTTCAAAAAGCCAATTGTTTGTTTTATTTATCTTTTATATTTTTTCTTTGTTTCAATTTCATTTATCTCTGCTCTGATCTTTATTATTTCTTTCCTTCTACTAACTTTGAATTTGATTTGCTCTTGCTTTTCTAGTTCTTTAAGATGCATTATTAGGTTGTTTACTTGAAGTTTTTCCTTTTATTGATGTAAGTTCATTTCTATGCTGCTGATAAAGACATACCCGAGACTGGGAAATTTACAAAAGAAAGAGGTTTAATGAACTCACGGTTCCATGTGGCTGGGGTGGCCTCACAATCATGGAGAAGGTGAAAGGCACATCTCACATGGCAGCAGACAAGAGAAGAGTGAGAGCCAAGTGAAAGAGGTTTCCCCTTATAAAACCATCAGATCTCATGAGATTTATTCACTACCACAAGAACAGTATGGGGGAAACTGCCCCCACAATTCAATTATCTCCCACTATCTCCCATAATACAAGGGAATTATGGGAGCTACAATTTCAGATGAGATTTGGGTGGGGACACAGCCAAACCATATCATTCCACCCCGGCCACTCCCAAATCATGTCCTCATGTATCAAAACCAATCATGCCTTCCCAACAGTCCCCCAAAGTCTTAACTTATTTCAGTATTAACTTGAAAAACCACAGTCCAAAGTCTCATCTCAGACAAGGGAAGTCCCTTCCACCTATGAGCGTGTAAAACCAAAAGCAAGTTAGTTACTTCCTAGATACAATGGAGGTACAGGGATTGGGTAAATACAGCCATTCCAAATGGGAGAAATTGGCCAGAATGAAGGGGCTAAAGGCCCCATGCAAGTCTGAAATTATTTTCTCATAATTCTAGAGGCTAGAAGTCCAAGATCAAGCAATGTTCCATCAGGGTTGGTTTCCTGTGAGATCTCTCTTCTTGGCTTAGAGATGGCCACCTTCTCACTCTGAGGTCTCTTGGCCTCTCCTCTATGCTGGCACAGAGACAGAAAGACACACACACACAAACACACACACAAACACACACACACACACACACAGAGACAGAAAGAGAGAGAGATCTAAATCTAGTGTCTCTTCCTCTTGTCATAAGGATACCAGTCTGCTATGGTTTGAATTTGCCCCCCGAAGTCCATGTGTTGGAAACTTAATCCCCAATGCATCAGTGTTGAGAGTGTGGGAACTTTAAACGGTGAGTCATGAAGGCTTCACCTTCATGAATGGATTAATGCTGTTATTGGCAGGAGTGGGTTAGTTTTTGCCATTACCCCACCCCCACCCCCAGTTTGCATTCTCTAGCCCTTCCAATAATTGTGGAAGCACATAATTTCTTATCTTAAATCCTATTTCTGATTGAAATATCAAGAGGATATTCTGTCCCCTGTAACCTCCTTATACCCTAAAAATTTGTGTGAAGGTGAAATAATATAGTCCTTAGAAGTCTGATAGAACTCAACGGAGCCTGATGGTTTCTTTGTGGGAAGATTTTAAATTATTGATTTCATTTTAAAAATGATGATCAGACTATCTATATTTTATTTCTTCTTGAGTCAGTGTTTCTGTTTGTTTGTTTGTTTAAACAGAGACAAAGCTTCACTATGTTGCCCAGACTAGTCTAGAACTCTTGGTCTCAAGCAATCTGCCCACCTCAGCCTCCGAAGTGCTGGGCTTACAGGTGTGAGCCACCTTGCCCAACTGAGTCAGTTTTAATAAGCCATATTTTTCTATTTCATCTACAGTTTCAAATGTATTGACATAAAAATATTCACAATATTTTTATGATCTTTATCATTTGTACTATATCTGGATTATTAATACCCTTTGTTATTTCTAATATTAATAATTTGTGTCGTCTCTCTTTTAATCAATCTTGCCAGACATGGGTCTAGTTTTTTTTTCTTGTTTCCAAAGACAAACTTTTGGCTTTGTTTTCCATTTCATTAGTTTTTGTTCTTTAGAATAGCCATCTTTCTACTTTATTTGGACTGTGATTTGTTTCAATTTCTCAAGCTTCATTCGTAGCTCATTAATTTTCACCCTTTGCTCTTTTCTAAAAAGCATTTAGAATTTTCTTGTATATGCTACTTTCAATGTATTCTACAAGTTTGATAATTTTATTATTTTCACTTCATTATTTTAATGCATTTTAATTATTGTTATTTTGAAACTTTGCATTTCGTTGCTTTTTTGATCTCTGAGTTATTTAGAAATGTTTGTTTCTCTAATTTCCAAAAGTAGGGGACATTTTGTTTATTCTTATATTATTGATTTTAATTTCCTTGTGGTAAAGAGCATGGCGTTACCAAGTTGCCCATGGAGTTGAGATTTTCAGAGCATGGAGTTACCAAGTTGAGCAAGGAGTTGAGACTTCCTTTACGCTTAACACTTGATTGGTTTTTTTGTAAATGTTCTATGTATGCTTGAGAAAAATGCATTCTCAGAGTTCTACATTTGTTCAATAAGTTATAGTAGCTAATTTTTGTGCCAATCAAAATATTGTTTCCTTATTATTATTAATATTATTATTATTATTATTATTTTTGGAGATGGAGTCTCACTCTGCAGCCCAGGCTGGAGTGCAGCAGTACAGCCTTGGCTCACTGCAACATCCACCTCCCGGGTTCAAGCGATTTTCCTGCCTCAGTCTCCCGAGTAGCTGCGACTACAGTGCTCACAACCATGTTTGGTTAATTTTTGTATTTTTAGTAGAGTCAGGGTTTCACCATGTGGGCCAGGCTGGTCTCAAACTCCTGGCGTCCAGTGATCTGCCTGCCTTGTCTTCCCAAAATGCTGGGGTTACAGACATGAGCCACTGTGCCTGGCCCCTAATTATTTTTTATCTCCTTAACTTTTCACTGAAAGAGGTGTGTTGAATCTCTCACAGTGATGATAGATTTGTTAGTATCTTCTGAGAGTTTAGCAATTTTTGTGTAATTTTGATGCTATTTTTAAGATTCCTTAAACTTTAGAATAATTATATACAAAATTTATCTTTATGTAGCACTCTCTATCATCTCTAATAATGCTTTCCATTCTAGCGTATTTTGTCGGCTGTTTTTATATCAAATTTAGGTTTCCTTTGAGTGGTTTTACTGGTATATCATTCTCCATTCTTTCATTTTCGATACTCTGTGTCCCTGTGTTTTAAGTATGTCACCTGCAGACAGCGTATTGCTGTATTTTTCACAATCTTATCTCTGTTCGTTAACCAATGAGTTTGGTTCATAGACATTTCTTGTGATTATTGATATGTTTAAACTTGTTTCTATCATTTTGTTTTTGCGTTTGTTCTGCTCTTTCTATATTTTCCTTTTTAAATTGAGTATTTGTTGTTTATTTTTAATTCAATTATTAAAGTTTATACTGGCATTTCTACACTATTTCTGTTCTTTCAGTGGTTATCCTTGCAATTTTAACACACATATTTAATTTAACAAAGTCTAAACTCTCCTGAATCACACAAAACATTTGAACTTTGTTTACTGTTCTTCAACTTATGAATTCTTGTTATCCACTATTTTAGTTCTGTTCATTGCTTAATTCTACAAATGGAATCTTAGTTATCACAGATAGTATTCATATTTACAAACATGTTTACTATTTTACTTGGTCTACATTGCTGCGTGCATTTCAGAAATGTTACGTGCTGGGCATGATGGCTCACGCCTGTAATCCCAGCTCTTTGGGAGGCCGAGGCAGACAGATAACCTGAGTTTAAGAGCTCAAGACCAGCCTGGCCAACATGGCAAAAGCCCATCTCTACTAAAAATACAAAAATTAGCCGGGCGTGATGGCGTATGCCTATAATCCCACCTATGCAGGAGGCTGAGGCAGGAGAATCTCTTGAACCTGGGAGATGGAGGTTGCAGTGAGCTGAGATCATGCCACTGCACTCCAGCCTGGGTGACAGAGCAAGATCCTTTCTCAAAAAAAAAATATATATATATATACGTATATATATACATATATACGTATATACATACATATATACGTATATACGTATATATACACATATATGTATAAAAGTTATATATGTACGTATATATATGTATATACGTATATATATGTACGTATATATGTATATATATGTACGTATATATATGTATATACATATACGTATATATATATATATAACTTTTCATCTTTCATAATGCAGGTCCCCTGGCAGGATTCTGCCTGGTTTTGGCCATCTGAAAGTATCTCTATTTAACCTTAGTTCTGAAAATATCATATTGCTTGATTCTGGAAGGTTATGGTTATATTCTCTTAACATTTTGAGGTTATCTCATGGTAGTCTAATGTCTGGCGTTGCAATTGAAAAGATCGTGGTTAGTTATATTGCCAGTTCTTTCCAAGAGCTCTGCTTCTCCTCTAGCTCCCCACTCTTTCTGTTTGTCTTAGAAGTTCTGGAGTTTCATTATCACAGATTTATGCATGCCTTTTTTTTTTTTTTTTTTTTGAGATGGAGTCTCACTCTGTCACCCAGGCTAGAATGCAGTGGAGCAATCTTAGCTCACTGCAACCTCTGCCTCCTGGGTTTAAGCGATTCTCCTGCTTCAGACTCCTGAGTAGCTGGGAATACAGGCAGACGCCACTATGCCCGGCTAATTTTTGTATTTTTAGTAGAGACAGGGTTTCATCATGTTGGCCAGGCTGATCTCGAACTCCTGACCTGAGGTTATCTGCTGCCTCAGCCTCCCAAGTGCTGGGATTACAGGCGTGAGCCGCTGCGCCCAGCCTATGCATTCCTTTTTTGTTTGTTTGTTTTAATTATTCTCTTTAGAATATATTGTGCTTCTTGAATCTGTGGATTCTTTTTATCAATTCTGGAAAATTATCAACTATTACTAGCCAAATACTGCTGTCTTGATATCCTTGGTTTTTTATTTCCTTTCATAAGACTGATTACATATACAGTGAAACTTTTCATTTCTGTGCTCCATATTTTTAATTTCTTTGGCAGAAATAACTATTTGTTTACATTTCCCAGCCTCTGCTGAAGCTAATTCTGAATTCTGGTAAACATAATGTAAGCCACCCGTGTGCATACAAATTTCCCATATAAAAGCCTAAACAAATACTGGCTAATGAAATTCAGTAAAAATTAAAAGGATAATCCATCAGGGCTAAGTGATTTTTATATTAGAAACATAAGGTCAGTTTTACACTTTAAAATCAAAGTCAAGGAGAAAAAAATGAATGATCATCTCAGTTGCTACTGAAAAATGAGATGAAATAACCCAACCACCTATTCATTATGGAACCTCTCAACAAACTCTGAATAGAAGGAGAATTTCATAATCTGAAAAATGCTATACATAATAAACTTTCTATAACTAACATCATACTAAATGGAGAAATATTGAATGTTTTCCCCTGAAAGAAGAAAGTATTTCAGTATGAAATAAGACAAAGTCTGAAATAAGACAAAGATGTATTATATTAACACTTCCAGAAAACATTACCCAGAGATCCTATCCAGTGTAATTAGGCAAGAACAAAAAAGCTTGGAAAACCTGGGGAGAAACTAATTTTAGAAAGTAGAATCTTAATGAGCTGCCCAAATTTGAGAATTTTACTCAAGAATGCCCTGACTTGGCTAGGCGTACAGCTCCAGCAGTGAAGGCACACAGAAGTAAGGACATTACAGTTGGAAGTCACAATCATCCGTTGCATTTCTATATGCTTAATAATTTTATTGTTAAGAAATTGACATAGGAATTCTGAAAATCACAACCTAACAATTCTGAAAAAGAAGTTAAGAAAATATGTTCATTTACAATTTTATCAAAAAGAATAAAACACTTAGGATAAACCTAGTCGAAGTGGTTAAAGACTTGTATACTGAAAACTACAAATCATTGCGGAAAGAAATGAAAGACAAAAAAATAGTGGAAAAATCCTGTGTTCATAGATTGAAAGACTTAATTTATTATGCTGTCAATACTACCCAATGCAATCTTCAGAGTCAATGCAATTCATATCAAAATCCAAAATGACATTCTTTTGTGGAAATAGACAAATTCATTCTAAAATTTATATGGAATCTCAAAGGACCCTGAAGAGTGAACACAACTTTGAAAAAGAAAAACAAATGGAAGGACTCACACTTCCTGATTTTAAAACTCACTACAAACCTATAATAGTCAGTGTTGTACTGGCATAATGATAAACATGATAGACCAATGTAATAGAATAGAGGTATATTCTACAAAGATATATGTGGGGTCTTTATGGTACAAACTACAAGACACTGATAAAGAAGCCAAGGAAAAAATATAAATAAATCGAAAGACATACCTGATTTATGGATTGGAAGTCTCAATATTGTTAAAATGTCAGTTCTCCCCAAGTTAATCCATTAAAACTCCAGTTAAAATCCCTACAGAGCATTTAGGTTTTTGTAGATATTGAGATTTTGTAAATATTCAGGTGTTTGCAGATATTGACAAGCTAATACTTAATTGTATGGAAAGGTAAAGGAAGTGGAATAGTCAAACTTTTTGAATTAGGAGGTAGAGGACTCACACTATTTGATTTCAATACTTAAGCTATGATTAAGACAGTGTTATACCTGTGAGAGGATAGCCAAAGAAATCAATGAAATGGAATAGAAAGCTCAGAAGTAACTCTACCTCTGAAGCAGATGTAGACAATTAAAGACAAAAAGCATAGTCTTTTCAACAAATAATGCTTGAAAAATTGGATGTTCATATCCAAAAAAAGAGTCTCAACCCATAATTCACACCTTATAAAAAATTAGAATGGATCATCAACCTAAATGTAAGACATAAAAGTAGAAAACTTCTCAAAAAAATATATAAGAAAATCTGACCTTAAGTTAGGCACAGAATTCCTAGATACAATACCAAAAACATGATTCATAAAAGAAAAAATAAATCAGATTTTATCAAAATAGAAAACATTTGACCTGCAAAAGACACTGTTAAAAGGATTAAGGATGAAAAGACAAGCCATAGACTGGGAGAAAATGTTTGCAAATCATATAACTCATAGAGGTGCCTTATTTATAATCACCAAAACTCAGAAACTACCCAATTGTCCCTCAGCTGATAAAGAGATAAACAAAACTGTGGTGTATTCATCCCATGGGAAACTATTCCACAATAAAAAGGAATGAATTATTGATACATGTAACAATGTGTATGATCTCAAATACATGTTGCTCAGTGAAAGAAATCAGACCCAAAAGATTATGTATTCCATTATTATTCCATTTGTATGATATTTTGGAAAAGGCAGAGCTACAGCAATGAGAGAACTGATCAGTTCTCCACCAAGTTGCCAAGATTTGGTGGTGAAGAAAGTTTCAGGCTGGGCACAGTGGCCCTCGCCTATAATCTCAGCACTTTAGGAGGCTGAGGCAGGAGGATTGCTTGAGCCCAGGAGTTCGAGACCAGCCTGGGCAACATGGTAAAACTTGTTTCTATAAAAAAAATATGAAAATTTGCAGACCATGTCAGTGTGTTCCTGTAGCCCAGCTACTTGGGAGGCTGAAGTGGGAAGATCACTTTAATCTGGCAGGTTGAGGCTGCAGTGAGCCATAATCGTGCTACTATATTCCATCCTGGGCAACAGAGTGAAACCATGTCTTAAAAAAAAAAAAAAAAGAATTTTACTACAAATGGGTAACACATTTTGGGGGATGATAAACTTTGGTATCATGACTGTAATAGTGGATAAATGGCATTATGTGTGTTAACAAATAGAACTTTATTTCACAAAAGTGAATTTTATTGTATTTAAATGTATCAAAATTTTAAAAAACTATTTATTTTTAAAATCTGCCCTTAAGGTTGGATCCTACAGGTAATGTGAATTTGGACTGCAAACCCATATAAGCAGTGACTTAAGATTATGAATTTTCAGGTTATTCCCCCACCGCCCACACCACCCCCTACCATCTAGTGTTAAAGTTGAGTTACATTTTCTTCTTATTTGCTTTCATGTGGCAGGTTTACTTCTCGTTCATCCATATGTTGAGTGTATACCTTCTGGGATCTCAGATTTATATAATGGGTTTCCTACTAGATGCCTCATTTAGGCTTTACCTCCTATATTAGTCAGGGTTCTCCAGAGAAATAGAATCAATGGAGAGAGAGACAGAGAGAGAGAGAGAGAGAGACAGAGAGAGAGTGTCTCTTTCTCTCTCTCTGTCTCTCTCTCTCTCTCTCTCTGTGTATGTAAAGGAATTTATTTAAGAAATTGGCTCACGCAATTGCAGAGGCTTGGTGATTCCAAAATCTGATGAGTGAGACTGGCAAACTGGAGACCCAGGAAAGGGTTGCAGTTCAAGTCCAAAGACAAAGCGCTGGTGAACCAGAAAAGCCAGTGTTATCAAAGAAGTCCGAAGGCAGTCTGGCAGAACTCTGTCTTGCTCAGAGGAGGTCATCCTTTTGTCTAATCAGGCCGTCCACTGATTGGATGAGGCCCACCCACATCATGGAGGGTCATCTGCTTTTCTCAAAGTATACTGATTTAAATATAAATATCATCCAAAGACACTCCCACAGAAACATCCAGAATAATGTTTGGCCAACTATCTGGGCAACGTGGCTCATCCAAGTCAACACATAAAAGCAACCGTCACGCAGTGGCTCATGCCTGTAATCCCAGCACGATGGGAGGCTGAGGTGGGCGGATCACTTGAGGCCGGGAGTTTGAGACCAGCTGGGCCAAAATCATGAAACCCCGTCGCTACTAAAAATACAAAAATTAGCCAGGTGTGGTGGCATGCTTCTGTAATCCCAGCTTCTCGGGAGGCTGAGGCGGGAGAATCAATTGAACCCGGGAGGCAGAGGTTGTAGTGGACCAAGATCACGCCAATGCACTCCAGCCTGGGCAACAAATTGAGATCTCAAAAAAAAAAAAAAAAAAAAGCAACTGTCACACCTCCTGTCCCCAAGCCCATGTGGTCCTTGAAGCAGAAGTTAAGGTCTCTAAGGCTCAGCAGAAACCTTTAGGATAAAAAAGCCTGTTTCATTCTAGTTTCAACTTCTGATGAGTATTTTCACTCACGCCAGTCAGCAATTCATTTAAAAGAATTCTTAATATATTTTACCAAGATTTTTGTTGTTTCAGTTGGGAGGGGCTTTCAAGCTTTCTAAGTCTACCATTTTGCTAGTACTTGAAGAAACTTGCACTAACTGTTCCCTCTGCCTAATATATTTATCTCCATTTTTGTTGACCTACCTCCTATTGTCACTTTTCAGTTTAAATATTACCTCCTTAGGCCCTTCCTGACTTGAATTTCAGGTAGTCAGTGTTTTCCTTGTATCACCATCATCTTCTTTTCTTTTCCTTCCTTCCTTCCTTCCTCCCTCCCCCCTCCCTCCTTTCTTTCCCTTCCTTCCTTCCTTCCTTCCTTCTTTCCTTCCTTCCTTCTTCCCTTCCCTTCCCTTCTCTTCTTCTTCTTCTTCTTCTTCCTCTCTCTCTCTCTCTCTCTCTCTCGTCTCGCCAGGTTGCCCAGGCTCATCTCAAACTCCTGAACTCAAGAGATCCTCCTGCCTCAGCCTCCCAAAGTGTTGGGATTACAGCGTGAGACATCACGCCCATCTCCATCTTATTTTCATTCTCTGTCCTTTACTTCGTAATTTCTTTTTTAATCATTATTTGTTTGATTTTCCATCTCCCCACCCTCCTATGGGATGTGTGTGACTTAGATGCTGGGACTTTTCCTGATTTATTTACCACTCATTTTCCGGTGGCTTTTTCCAATGGCTATGATAATACTCTAGATATTTGTTCAGTAATAAAAAATGTTACGCTACCTGTTTGTATTAGTCCATTCTCAACAATGCTGTAAAGACATACCTGAGACTGGGTAATTAATTAAAAAAAGAGGTTTAGTCGGCTCACAGTTCTGCAGGCTGTACAGGCTTCTGCCTCTGGGGGAGCCTCAGGCAACTTGCAATCATGGTGGAAGGTGAAGGGGAAGCAAGGGCGGCTTACCATGGCCAGCAAGAAGGAGAAAGTGAAAGAGGAAGTGCAACACACTTTCAAACAACCAGATCTAGTGAGAACTCTTATCACGAGAACAGCAAGGGGGAAGTCCGCACCCATGATTCAATCACCTCCCACCAGGCCCCTCCTCCAACACTGAAGATTAAAATTCCACATGAGATTTGGGTGGGGACACAGAGCCAAACTATATCACTATTAAATAATGCCATCAGCTGGCAGATATTCAAATCCCTCTCTCTTACCTAGAAATTGAAATTAACATTCAACTCTCAGGTCTCCAAGTCCAAAGTAAAGAGGAGCAAGGAGCTCTTTGGCTGGATATCGAAAGCTAGGATTACTTCCTCATCTATGTACTCAACAACATCTATTGAGTGCGTATGATAAGGCTAAGCTGAGCACATATGTACAATGCTGAGTGTTGGGGATATAGGGACACTGAATATACCCCCACAGAGCTTACTTTCTGATATAATAGATAGTACATACTATGCACACACACACATACCACACACACATATAAATGAAGTTTTGTACCAGGTACTATAGGAGCACAGTTGAAGGAGGAGGGGAAGTTGGGAGTTCCTTCATGGTTCATCAAAGACTTTACTGAAGAGGTGATGTTTGAACTGCATAGGTAGTGGTGAGATTGGGCACTAGAAAACTGCTTCAAAGGTAGGAAGAGAAAAATCTAGAGCGACTCTTGGCACTATCCAATAGAAATATGATGTGGGCCACAAATACAGGTCACATGTGCTATTTGAATTTTTTAGTACCCACATTAAAAAGTAAAAAGAAATGTATGAAATTAATTTTTAAATTAATTTTTATGGCAGGAAAATACACATAACATAAAATGTACCATCTTAACCATTTTGAAATGTTCAGCTCAGTGGTATTAAATGTATTCATAATGGTGGCCAACCATCACCACCATCCATCTCCAGAGCTCCTTTCATCTTGTGACACTGAAGGTTCATCATATATTTTATTTAACCCAATATGTCCAACATATTATCATTTCAACATATAATCATTATACAAGTTTGAGATATTAGACATTTTTTTCACGAAGTCTTTGAAATCTGGTGCATATTTTGCCTTATATCACATACCAATTTAGACAAGCCACATTTCAACTGTTAATAGCCATATGTGGTTACTGGCTACCACATGGAACACCGCAGATCTAGTGGAACTTCACATTCTGCATAGATGAAAATATGGTTTAGAGCAGTGCATCTCAAACTATCTCTAGTGAAGAATTAGTGTTTCTGTTGCTTTTTAAAGGAAACTTCAAGTTTGTTTTGGACTGATACTTTTGTAAAGTGGAAATAAAAAAGAATTACTGGAAAAAATAAAATCAAGGGCCAGGCATGGTGGCTCACACCTGTAATCCCAGCACTTTGGGAGGCCAAGGTGGGCGGATCACTTGAGCTCAGGAGTTTGAGACGAGCCTGGCCAACATGATGAAACCCCATCTTTACTAAAAATACAAAAAGTTGGCCGAGCGTGGTGGTGGACACCTGTAATCCCAGCTACTAGGGAGGCTGAGGCAAGAGAACCACTTGAACCTGGGAGGTGGAGGTTGCAGTGAGCCAAGATTGCACCACGACACTCCAGCCCGGGTGACAGAGCTAGACTCCATCTCAAAATAAATAAATAAATAAATAAAAAGGAAATGTAAAATGCAAGCTTGATTTTTAAATGTCAGATTCAATAGACATTATATCCTATACTCTTACTTTGAATTTCTGCATTTATCTTGTCACAGGCCAATAATACAGACTTCACAGACCCAAGCCAGTCTGCAGGGATCCTAGTCTAGAATGTGGTGGGGCTCACTTGTCCTCTAATCAATCTAGTTAATTCCTGCCTCACTTATAGTTGACTAAAAAGATGGCATGCCTCCTCTGGTGATTTGATGCGCAGAGGCCCCAGCTAGGGAAACAGTGCTGCCCTCATTTGTCCAGTAAACAAGTCTATGCACACGCAGCACGAATTCTGTTTGCACTTTCTCCAGTCTCTCAGAGTCTGGGTTAATCTATTTTTGTTTGTTTGTTTTTGTTTTCCAGGCCTTACAGAAAGTCTCTCAAAGGCAACTTCCCTCTTCAGTCTTTTTAGCACAAACTTCATGAGAGTTTCAGTTTTCCATCTCTTTTCTTTAGAGACAGGATCTTGCTCTGTCCCCCAGACTGAGTGCAGTGGTGCTTTGGCCCAATTACGGCTCACTGCAGCCTTGATGTCCCGGGCCCAAGTGACCCCCGACCTCAGCCTCCTAAGTATCTGGGACCACAGGCTCTTGCCACCACGCCTGGCTGATTTTTTAAGTTTTTTTAGAGTTGAGGTCTCCCTATGTTGCCCAGGCTGGCCTTGAACTCCTGAACTCAAGTGACCCTACTCCCTTGGCCTCCCAAAGTGCTGGGATTATAGGAATGAGCCACCGAGCCTCACCAATTTTCCATCTTTTTAATACAATTATAACAGGGAGTTAGATTTGAGCCTAAAATGAGTTTCATATAGGATTCAAACAGATCAAAAGAATGAAAAAGCCAGCCAGTGGCCTCACTGAGTGCCTGAGGGGTCTCTTCCTGGGAGAGAATGGACCAGGAGCATTGACACTGCTGCTGCGACAAGAGACAGAGCCCTCGCTCCACAGGGCGATGCTTACTCATGGCTTAATAACCATTTGTCCAGCACCTCCATAGACCATGTACTTTATATAGATTATGACCTTTAGCACTTCCCCTGAAATCAGGGAGCAGGGCTAAATATAATTTAATTCTTTATTTGTATTTATTTACTCATTTATTTTGATATAGAGTCTTGCTCTGTTACCCAGGCTGGAATGAAATGGCATCATCTTGGCTTACTGCAACCTCCATCTCCCGGATTTAAGCAATTCTCTTGCCTCAACCTCCTGAGTAACTGGGATTACAGGTGTGAGCCACGGTGCCCAGCCTATAATTTTATTCTTTGGAGGTAAAACTTTCACTTAGTTCAAAATTCAAAATTTACTAAAGGATATACAGTGAAAACACAGCAAAAAGTCTTTCTCTCATCCTGTCTCATGCCACCCAGGTGTTCTTGACACTGGCACCCATTTTTATAAGCTTCTTGTGTATCTTCCTAGACATCTTTCATGCTTCTGCAAAGACACATTTTTTCCCCATTGTTTTGTCTCTCTCCTCCATTTGTCATTGTATCATGGTAATTATTCTAGATCAGATATTAAGTGCTTCCTCATCCATTTTTAGAGCTGCAAACATTTCCTTTGAATGGATAAATTATCATTTATATAACCAGCCTCCTACTGTCAGAAATTTGTTTCTAATGTTTTTTTTTGCAATTGTAAACAATGCTGCAAATAATATATTGCATCATTGTTACTTGTTTTATGTATTAATGTATTATGTATTAATGTATGTGTGGGATAAATTCCTAGAAATAGACTTCCTGGGCCCAAGGGTTTGTGCATTTGTAATTTTGAGAGTACTTCCAATCTGCCTTCTCAGCAATGTGTGAGAGTGCCTATTACTTTATTTTTAATTTTAATTTTATTTTATTATTTTTTTGAGACTGAGTCACTCTGTCACCCAAGCCAGAATGCAGTGGCAAAATTTTGGCTCACTGCAACCTCCGCCTCCCAGGTTCAAGTGATTCTCCCCCCTCAGCTTCCCAGGTAGCTGGGATTACAGGCGTGCGTCACTACACACTGGCTATTTTTTAAATTATTATTATTTTTAGTAGAGACGGGGTTTCACTATGTTGGCCAGGCTGGTCTCGAACTCCTGACCTCAAGTGATCCTCCTGCCTCGGCCTCCCAAAATGCTGAGATTGCAGGCATGAGCCACTGTGCCTGGCCGAGGGTGCCTATTACTTTAAACCCTCACCAAGAGAGTAGCATCAATTTTTTTTCTAATATAAGTAAAAACTGGTGTCATTGTTTTACTTTGCATTTGTTTTCTCATAAGTTAGGCTGAGTATCTTTTAGAGTTTTAGGCTCATTTGAATTTTCTATTCTGTTAACTATAGCTTTTATAAAACTTTTAATTATCTTTTCTATTGTTTTATGATAATTATTTCTATATTAGGGAGATTAGTTCCTTGACTACAATGTGCCCCCTCATTTGCCGTTTGTCCTTTGACTTTGGTATTGTAGCTTTTGCTATGTAAATATTTTTAATTTTTATATGATAAAATACATTAATTTTTTTTTTTTTTTTTGCTTAGAGCTAAGAAAGGCTTCCCCATTTCAGGATTATTTTAAAATTATCTCATTGTTTCTTCTAATTCTTTGTGATTTTATTGCTTGCATTTAAGACTTTACAGTATCCAGAATTTGGGCCAGGCACTGGTGGGTCACACCCATAATCCCAGCACTTTGAGAGGCCGGGGCAGGCACATCACTTGAGGCCAGGAGTTCAAGAGCAGCCTGGCCAACATGATGAAAACCTGTCCCTACTAAAAATACAAAAATTAGCTGGGCGTGGTATTGCGCACCTGTAATCCCAGCTACTCAGGAAGCTGAGGCAGGAGAATTACTTGAACCCAGGAGGCGGAGGTTGCAGTAAGCCAAGATGGCTTCCAGCCTGGGTGAGAGAGGAAGACTCTGTCTCCAAAACCAAACTAGCAAAAATGTATCTGGAATTTATCCTAGTATAATATATGAATAGTATCTAATTTATTTTTTTCTAGGTGGCTACTCATTTTTCCCACCACCATTTATTAAATAATCCATCTTTTTCTCAGGAATTTAAATCCTACCTTTAATATATAGTAAATGTCAATTTGTATTGGGGTCTGTTTTTTTGTATTGATTTGTCTATTCATGTGCCAATATATCATACTGTTTTAACTTTACAGCTTTATGTTTTAATATCTGAAATGGCTTATCACTCTTATTTTCAGAAACTCCCTTGCTTTTTTTTGTTGTTGTTTGTTTTTTGTTGTTGTTGTTTTTTTGAAATGGAGTTTTTGCTCTGTCACCCAGGCTGGAGTGCGGTGGCTCACTGCAACCTTTGCTTTATGGACTCAAGCAATTCTCCTGCCTCAGCCTCCTGAGTAGCTGGGACTACAGGTGCACGCCACCATGCCTGGCTAATTTTTAAGTTTTTAGTAGAGACGGAGTTTCACCATGTTGGCCAGGCTGGTTGCTGTTTACTTTTTAATATGAACTTTAGAATCTGTTTGCCAAGTTCCAACAAAACCTGGTTGGTATTTTTATTGGGATTGTATTAAATTAATAGATGAATTTAGAAAGAATTAACATCTACGTGATGTTTTGTCTTCCTGCAAACGTGATGTACCCTCCCATTTGTTTACATTTTTTTGTTTCTCTCAGTAGTGTGTTTAAAGTTTTCTTCATATAAATCATGCTCATTTCCTGTTAGGTTTGTTCTTAGATTGTTTATCTTTTTTTATTGCTACTATAAAGATAGAGTTTTTTTTTCCATTATGTTTACTCATCTACTTTTTTTTTTTTTTAAGAGATGGGGGTCTTACTATGTTGCCCAGGCTGAGCTCATCCTCCCACCTGGGCTTCCCAAAATGCTGAGTGACTGTTTTCAGTATTCTTTTTCTTTTTCAGACAGGTTCTTGCTCTGTCACCCAGGCTGGAGTGTAGTGGCGCGGTCTTGGCTCACTGCAACCTCCACCTCCCGGATTCAAGGGATCCTCCTGCCTCAGCCTCTTGAGTAGCTGGGACGACAGGCACCTGCCATCATGTCTGGCTAATTTTTGTATTTTGGTAGAGACGGGGTTTCACCGTGTTGGCCAGGCAGGTCTCGAGCTCCTGACCTCAGGTGATCCGCCTACCTTGGCCTCCCAAAGTGCTGAGATTACAGGCATGAGCCACGGTGCCTGGCCCCAGTGTTCTTATTTTTACAGATGAGTAGACTGACACTGAGAGAGGTGACTCACTCAAAATCTCACCATGAGTTATGGCAGAGATGGAACTTCAGCCTAGGTCTTCTGATTATACCCTCTACACCAACTTGGAGATAGAAACCATCCTCTCTTTAACATACACTTTGGTGACAAATACCTATGATGGCTCTCACATGTTTGTTCCTTCTTAGAGCTTAAAGGAACCTCAAAATATGATCTAGCCCATTCTCGTTTTAGTCATGAGGAGAATGGCGCAGTATTATCAAAGAGCAGACTGAAATTCACAGGTGCAAGGGGGAAAAATAGATTTCTATGTGCTCCTGTCATTTTTGACCAATTCCTTTTTCATGAGAGCAGCTTCAAAATGTGAGGGAGGCTTCTCTCCATTGGAGCTGGAAATCATAACTTGCAGCCTGGATTTATACTTTAATTGGTAATGCTATTTTATTCACGCTGCTGAATTTTTTCATGAAACTGAAATTACCAGGACGGTTTCTATTTTACATACTTGTTTAAAATACTGCATTTTGCTCTGCTACTATAAAATGCACAACACAAAGTTGTTGGTTTTTTTCTTCTTTTTTGGTTTCAGCACATTTCATTTTATTTTAAAGTAATTGTAGTTTCTGCTGACTACCGTCTTCTATTTTTTCAAGGAACCCAAGAATGGAAAGGTGGCCAGTTATTACTCTCAGGGACCTGCAGAGGGAGCTCAGTGGTTTGTTTGTTTATTTTTTTCTCCAATGCCTGTGGGTCCATTGGTTAATGTGGGAGAGCTTAGAACTATGTCATCATCAGCTTGCTGCTTATCAACTATGTATTTTTGAGGAGTCAAGGTAATTGTTCCTTTCCCTACAGCTTCACTATATAATGGATTACCACTCTGGGACCGGGATCAGTGCATAGGTAGTTTTAGTCAAATGTACTCTGCAGTGCTTCTGAAAACCTCTGGAAAATCTCCCTTCTAGGGATGGACCACAATACATCTTCTGGCTTGGGTGCTGGGGAAATGTGGTATTAGACCAGGAAGCCCCAGAAACAAAGAAGCTTCCTACTGGGCCTGGGGATGATCATCTTTTCCTTCTTTCTTTCTCTCTTTCTTTCTTTCTTTCTTTCTTTCTCTCTTTCTTTCTTTCTTTCTTTCTTTCTTTCTTTCTTTCTTCTTTCTTTCTTTCCCTTCCTTTCTTTCTTTCTTTCTTTCTTTCCTTCTTTCTTTCTTTCTTTCCCTTCCTTTCTTTCTTTCTTTCTTTCTTTCTTTCTTTCTTTCTTTCGTTCTTTTCCTTCCTTCCTTTCTTCCTTTCCTTCCTTTCTTTCTTTCTTTTTTTCTTTCTTTCTTCCTTTCCTCCTCCTCCTCCTTCTTCTTCTCCTCCTCCTTCTTCCTTCTTTCTTCTTTTCTTTTTTTTTTTTTTTTTTTGAGATGGAATCTTGCTCTGTTACCCAGGCTGGAGTGCAGTGGCATGATCTTGATTCACTGCAACCTCTGCCTCCCAGATTCAAGTGATTCTCCTATCTCAGCCTCCCAAGTAGCTGGGACTACAGGTGCCCACCACCACACTGGGTTAATTTCTGTACTTTTAGTAGAGATGAGGTTTCACCATGTTAGACAGGCTGGTCCCGAACTCCTGACCTCAGGCAATCCACCTGCCTTGGCTTCCCAAAGTGCTGGGATTATAGGTGTGAAACACCATGCCCAGTCTTCTTCTTTTTTAAAAAAATAATAAATTAGGCTGAGGGTGATGGCTCACATCTGTAATCTCAGCACTTTGGGAGGCTGAGGTGGGAGGATCGCTTGAGCCCAGGAGGCAGAGGTTGCAGTGAGCTGAGATCGTGCCACTGTATTCCACCCTGGGTGACAGAACAAGGCCCTGTCTCGAAAACAAATAAATAATTTCATCTGCATTTCCTTAGACTGATTCTTTTCTTGGTAAAATGTTTTCCCGCTGAGCGAGGTCCCCTTAGCATCTCAACAATGAAAAGTAACAGAAGTCGTAACAGATAAAAAGCTAACATCAATTTAAAGAGCAGCATTTTGTTTTTTACTGTTTAGAGACGGGGTCTCACTGTGCTGCCCAGGCTGAGCTCCAACTTCTGGCCTCAAGCGATCCTCCACACTCAGCCTCCTGAGTTACAGGTGTGAGCCACTGCGCCTGGCCCAAGAGCAGCATTTTAAATCAAGGGGCACTACAATTGCAAAGCGTTCTGATCTGTTGATCTACATAGTGCTTTTGTAAGAGGTGCTGAGAAGCCAAGGTTCTACAAAAGTGAGGAAGATATTTTTTAAAACAGTGATCTCGCTGAAAAAAATCCCCCAGGTTTCCCTCCCAAAAAGCTGAAGGTATTTCCTGAGGGTGAAGTCAAACCTAAAAGGGCTATCATCCTAGTCAGACTGTGGTTCAGACTTAGGCAAAGTGAGATGAAAAATGTTCTTTCAGCAGGAATCATTTTCTGAATCTGTTATGCAGGATGATTTCATTCAAATGGGACTACCAATTTTCCAATTAAAATGTGAGACTAGAAAAGTAATATTATAGGTGCACATTTCCTATGTGGCACAGACTTTATTTTATTTCGGTAATGGGTAGGGATGCGGCACAGCCTTGATTAAACACTGAGGAACTCAATGAAGGATCTGAATTAGTTGCAGTAGAATAATTCCTGGGGCCTTTGTTAGCACGCATGAACTTATTTATGAACCAGGGAAGCCTTATTCTCGGAGGTAGAATTTTTGTAATCTTGCCAGAGGAGGCGTTTATGGTTTATATCTATGTCAAAGGCAACGTTATTGTTGTGATCTTTGTTTAACAACCTCCACCACAACAAAAAGCACCAGAACAGTATGGTGGAAGAGGCTGATTAAATTTTTAAGTTAATGTCCTTGAATTCAAGGTTGCATGACCTAAAAGCATGGCATTTGTCACATGTCTAGGTGCTCAGTAAACATATGTTGAATGAATTAAATGAATTACTTTTGTCTCCCACTATGAACTGTACACCTGGGCCCATTTCCTGAGATGACATGGAGGAAACACCTATGCGTCTCTACAGGTTATTGAGTGTCTTCTTGGGCTGGACTCAGAAAACAAAGGGTAAGCAGCTCACCCAGGGCGGCTCGGATAGCTGCCAAGAGACACAGCTGGAGACGTGGGGCTTGTGGGAAAAAACCTGGCTGGCTTGGGTGCTGGGGAAATGTGGCGTTAGACTGGGAAGCCTCAGAAACAGAGAAGCTTCCTGCCGGGCCAGGGGACAATCATCTTCTTTCTTCTTCTTTTTTAAAAAATAATAAATTAATTAGGCCAGGTGCGGTGGCTCACGTCTGTAATCCTGGCACTTTGGGAGGCTGAGGTGGGAGGATCGCTTGAGCCCAGGAGTTTGAGACCAGCCTGGGCAACATGGAGAAACCCCATTTCTACTTACTAAAAATACATAAAATTAGCCAGGCACAGTGACCTACACCTATAGTCCCAGCTACTCAGGAGGCCAAGGGAAGAGGACCACCTGAGCTACAGAAGTGGAGGCTGCAGTGAGCCATGATTGTGCCACTGCACTCCATCCTGGGTGATGGGAGTGAGACACTGTCTCAAAAATAAATAAATAAATAAAGTTAATTAATTAATTCTCCCAGCTTTATTAAGGTATAACTGACAAATAAAAATTGTATATGTTACAGTACATAATATGATGTTTTGAACTACACATACATTGTAAAATGACTAAATTCAGCTAATGTACATATCCATTCCCTAACATATTTATCATTTTAAAAAATAATTTATTTTTTATTTTTACTTTTGAGGCATGGTCTCCCTCTGTCACTCAGGCTGGAGTGCAGTGGCACGGTCATGGCTCACTGCAGCCTTGACCTTCTGGGCTCAAGTGATCTTCCCACCTCAGCCTCCAGAGCAGCAGGGACCACAGGTATGCACCAGCATGCGAGGCTAATTTTTTTACTTTTTGAAGAGATGGTGTTTCACTATGTTGCCCAGGCTGGTCTTGAACTCCTGGGCTCAAATGATCCTCCCTGCTTGGCCTCCCAAAGTGCTGGGATTATAGGCATGAGCCACCACACATGGCCTTTATAAGGCACTTTTTTTTGTGAGGAGAACATTAAAGATCTACTCTCAGTAATTTTCAAGTATAGGCTACATTAGCTACATTATTATTAACTGTAGTCTTCATGCTGTACAGTAGATCTCCAGAACTCTTTCATTCAGTCTAACTGAAATTTTGTACCCTTTGACTAACCTCTCCCCATTCCCAGCCAAGACCATCTCCTTCCTTCTGACCCTGACTTCCACCCCCACCCACCCCCATCCAGCTACGTCGATTTCTTTACTTTTGAAATTGTGTGTTATTTGTTTCGAATCTCAGGAGTAATGTGTGTTCCTTGTGAAAATAAAAACCAAAGCACAAAGGAGAAAGTTACCCATAATCCTGGTACCCAGGGCAGAGATCATGCATATTTTAGTGTATGACGCTTTCGTGCTTGTGCCTAAATATGCCTGTGTATAAATATGACTTTTATATGAGCATACCTGTGTGTTTTTACAATATTAGGATTTATGATACGTATTGTTTCACATGGTTAGTGTTATTAAAACACAGTGTTTCTTAGAACATGTGTTTTATGCCTCCATAACCTAACCAATGCATGTGACATGTGGTTCTGGAGACTAACTCCCTCAGATCAAATGGTGGCTCTTGGCTCTTCTATTTGATCGTTAGGTGACTTCAGGCAAATTACTAATTTCCGTGTACTTTTAGTTTTCTTTTCTTTCTCTTTTTTAATTTAAAAATGTTAATCCCATTATTTACTTAATGAGTTTCCTTATCTCTAAAATGAGAAAGATAATATCTATCTCACATTGTTGTAATGGAGATTAAAATATGTTAATCAGTAAAGTGTTTAGAACATCACCTGGCATGTAGTGAACTCTTAATAAATATTATTATTTACCACTAATATTAGTAATATGAGCAATAGCATGAGGAGTAATTTAACAACTCTCTTAATTGTGGGATATTCAGGTGTCAGGTTTTTGATACTATAAATAATTCATTAGAACATCCTTGTAGACAAATTTCTGCACACATATCTGAGTATTTCCTCCAAGTATAATTGCTGGGTGTGCATATTTAAAAGTTTTGGTCCATTTTGCAAACTGTGCTCTGGAAAATTTGCACCATTTCACTTTACAGTCAACATTGAAAAGATGCCAATGTACTTCCTTCAGCACTAAAGATTGTTATTTAAAAATCTGTATGTGAATTCATTTTTTCTTTAATTAGAAGAGAATTATTTTCATATGTCTATAATCAGTTGTATTAAATCTTTTGTGGGTTGCCTCCTTTTCCATGAACTGAATTAAATTGAACACATAAGTTTAATCTTTTTATGTTTTATATATTGTTATAATTCAGTGTATATTTTTTATAACCCACATTTATTGTAATTTAAACACTTTATTTCTACCATATTATTTTGTGTTTTCTGTTTACTATATATATACATTTTCTTTTTTTCTTATTTTGTTCTTTTCTGCTTTCTACTGGAATGATTATGTTTTCTTCTTCCTTTTCTTACTTACTTGACTGCTTCTTGGCAAGGTATATATTCTATTATTCTATTTCTATTCTTCTGTGGCTACTTTTCAATTTTTAACTTTGTTCCTGAATTAACAAATTCTTTACTTGTTCTTTTTTTTTTTTTTTTTTTTTTTTGAGACAGAGTCTCACTCTGTTGCCCAGGCTGGAGTGCAGTGGCACAATCTCAGCTCACTGCAACCTCCACCTCCCGGGGGTGAAGCGATTCCCATGCCTCAGCCTCTTGAGTAATGGAGATTACAGGTGTGTACCATGACACCTGGCTAATTTTTGTATTTTTAGTAGAGATGGGGTTTCACCATGTTGGTTAGGCTGGTCTCGAACTCCTGACCTCAGGTGATCCACCACCTCAGCCTCCCAAAGTGCTGGGATTACAGTTGTGAGCCACCGACTTTACTCAGTTGTTCTTTCTGCCTTCCTCTTGCACAATAAACAGTTCTTGGAATGTTTAACTCCCTATCCCTCCAACTCTCCTCGATCAAACATGTCATTGTTATCTAGTATTTTATTTCACTTTTGTACCTCATTCCGAAACACTGTTATCATTCTTGTATAGCTGTTCCTTATTTAGATTTTTCTGAATGCTTACCAGTTTCATTGCTTACAATTGCTTTTACATCTTGTTTCTTTCTTCTGGGTTTGTTTCTTCCGACATTTAAAGAAATCAAAAGAATTTAAAGAAATCCTTTAAGTGCTCATTCAGTGAGAGTTAATGGGCTAAATACTCTCAGTCTTGATTTGTCTTAAAATATATATATTTTTTCTTTTTATTTTTGAGACAGAATTTTGCTCTGTCACCCAGGCTGGAGTGCAGTGGTATGATCTCAGCTCACTGCAACCTCTGTCTCCCGGGTTCAAGTGATTCTTCTGCCTCAGCCTCCCAAGTAGCTGGGATTACAGGTGTGTGCCACCACACCTGGCTACTTTTTGTATTTTTAGTAGAGATGGGGTTTCACCATGTTGGCCAGGCTGATCTTGAACTCCTGACCTCAGGAGATCTGCCACCTTGGCCTCCCAGAGTGCTGGGATTACAGGCATGAGCCACCATGCCCAGCCTGAAAATATTTTTAAGTTTCCCTCACACTTGAACAATGATGGTAGAAATCTAGATTAAGAGCTGTATTCTTTCAGCACTCCAAAAATATTATCCCATTGCATTTTGGTTTTTATTGCTGCTATTAGAATATATTTACTATTAGCTTAAAGAATGCCCTCTCTGGTGGCTTTTAAGATCTTCTCTTTGTCTTGTGTTTTGCATTTTTATCTTGATATATTCAGATGCGAACTTGTTTATTTTTCTTACAAGGTGTTGTACTTCCTGAATCCAAGATTCATGTCTTTGATAAATTCCAGAAAAGTTATCTCTCTATAAATACTGGCTGTCTTTATTCACTTAATTCTCTTTCTGCAACTTCTATTACATGTATTTGGATATTTTCATTTTATCTGAATATTTCTTTCTTAAAAATATATTTTTATTGATGTAAAAATTCACATAAAATTAACCATTTAAAAGTGAAATTCAGTGAAATTTAGTACAGTCACAGTGTTATGTAACCACCACCTCTATCTAGTAATAACTATTTTCATCATTCTGAAAGAAAGCCTTATACACATTAAGCAATTGGTCTCCATTCTCTCATCCCCCTAGACCCTGACAACGAGCAATTTGCTTTATGTCTCTATGGATTTACATATTCTGAGTGTTTTTGCATTTTTTTATCTGTGTACTGCATGTTGTATGACTTCTTCAAATTTACTTTCCAGTTCACTGATTCTCTAATCAGCTGTGTCTAAATCAGGTGATACCTAGCTGCTGAGTTTTTCATTTCAATTACTAAATTTGTTTTTGTTTTGTTTTGTTTTAGAGATAGAGTCTTACTTTGTCACCATGGCTGGAGTGCAGTGACACAATCATAGCTCACTGCAGTCTTTCATTTTTCTTTTTTTTCTTTTTTCTTGCTTTTACTATTATTATTATCATTTTTTGATACAAGGTCTGGCTCTAGTGTCCAGGCGGGAGTACAGCGGTGCTATCTTGGCTCACTGCAACCTCCACCTCCTGGGCTCAAGCCAACCTCCCACCTCAGCCTCCTAAGTAGCTGGGACTACAGGCGTGCATCACCATGCCTGGCTATTTTTTTGTATTTTTAGTAGAGATGGGGTTTTACCACATTGCCCAGGCTGGTCTCAAACTTGTGAGCTCAAGTGATCCACCTGTCTTGGCCTCCCGAAGTGTTGGGATTACAGGCATGAGCCATTGCACCCAGCCACTCACTGCAGTCTTGAATTCCTGAGCTTAAGCAGTCCTTCTCCCTCAGATCCCCAAGTAACTGTGACTACAGATGCATGCTACTATGCTAGCTAATTTAAAAAAATATTTTAGAGATGGAGACTTGCTATGTTGCTTAGGCTGGTCTTGAACTCCTGGCCTCAAGCAATTCTCCCACCTTGACTTCCTAAAGTTCTGGGATTGCAGGCGTGAACTGCCCTGCCTGGCTGGATTTTTATTTTTATGTTTTAAATTTTTGTTTATTTCTTATTTTTACCTGATTTCATTTTTGATAATGTTATATTATTTTCTTATGCTTTGATTTCCTTTCTTTCTGACATTAGTCATGTCAAATACTCTTAGTTTATAATTTATAAGATTATCCAATTTTCTGAAGTCCTTGGGTTCTAATACTATTGTTTATTATGTCTGCTGGTTCTTAATCATGGTGGATTATTTCCTCAGGCATTTTAGAGGTTTTGATTGTGAGCTCATCCTCTGTGAAAATCTCGTGCAGCCTGAGTTCAGTGCCCTGGAGGTTTTTATTGGCTGGAACCATTTTCATATTATTTTCTTGGCTTTTTGTGAACCATGCTGATAGTGTGAATTTGAACCCAAATTTGAATGAAGTGCAGTTGTCAATTTCCAGGAAGGACTTTTTTTTCTGACTCCCAGTGCAGTAAGTAACACAAAAGCTCTCTTATAATGCCACTGTGATATTACATGGATATTTATCTAGTCTAATCTTTTATTGAGACTGTTGTTCTTTAAGTGTTCCTACTTGCTGTGGGAGTCTTCTTTACTTGCATGAGATGAAAACTCTGCCTTCTATCTTAGCAGGAATACTAAAACCCAAGCCCCAAGGTTACTGAGGCTGATGATTTCTGGGCAGTCACAGTATCAGCTCACTCGCTCACTGCTCTGGTATTCAGCTCACTCTTTAAGCTGCATTTAAAATAATGTTTATCCTACATTATTCCATATTGCCAGATGTTTGTAATGGTTTGGTTTTCAAACCATCTCATTAAAAATGGAAGTTCCCCCCTTTTGGTTCCATTGCAGCTGACATAATGTTTCCTGTAGGATGGAACTGGAGCTTCAAGAACCACCTATGCCTTCTCCCCAAAGACTTGAAAGCCCAAATTTAGATGTGGTCTTCCTGGATTCTTATAATGAATGGAGGGTCTTCATGTAGCACAGAGAGCACAGCTCTTGCTGGAGCTGTGCAATGTGGTAGCCTTGGGTAAAGGTTCAAAGGCACAGCTCAGGACATACTGTACAGAGACTCGATGTGGTGCCACCAAGTTGCTAAGAGGCAAGATAAAGCAATGGCAGACAGACCTGTCTGAGCCCCAGGGCTTTGAAATGAGCCCCAACCTTCTGGAAGTAGAAGGCCTGGTGGAAATGGTACAGATTCAAGGTGGCTCTTGGCCTTGGAAAGGTGAGTTTTTATTAAATAGTTTATATAGTCTGCCTTGTGTTGGATACTGGCTGAGAGATGCAGCCAGGGTGTTACCAGACTAACACAGGGGACTGTGTTCCTGTTTTCCTTTGTTATAAAGGAACACCAGAGTCTGAGTAATTTATACAGAAAAGCTGTTTATTTGGCTCATGGTTCTGCAGGCTATATAAGCATGGCACCAGCATGTGAATTAACAGAGTGAGAACTCACTCATTACCATGAGGAGGACACTAAGCCATTCATGAGGGATCCTTCCTCATGATGCAAACACTCCCCACTAAGCCCCACCACCAACATTGGAGGTCACATTTCAACGTGACATTTGGAGGGGACAAACATCAACACTATATCTGGAATGTTCACCTTCTAGTCAAAAGCAGCCAGAAAAACAGTCGTTCTGAATTTGAGTATAAAATGTCTCAATTAGGAGGAATATCTGTCATAGATGTTATACTGGTTTTGTATATTGGAAATAATGACCATTAGAGCTTGCAAAACAACAAACCCCATTTGTCCTAGATCAACCAATGAAGTTAGCAGGGCAAACTTACTATGAAAAAGGTCATATGCCAGCCGGGCGTGATGGCTCATGCCTGTAATCCCAACACTTTGGGAGACCAAGGCAAGTGGATCACTTGAGGTCAGGGGTTCCAGACCAGCCTGGCCAACATGGTGAAATCCCATCTCTACTAAAAATACAAAACTTATCTGGGCTTGGTGGCACACGCCGGTAGTCCCAGATTCTCAGGAGGCTGAGGCAGGAGATTCGCTTGAACCCAGGAGGCAGAGGCTGCAGTGAGCCAAGATTGCACTACTGCACTCCAGCCCGGGCGACACAGCAAGATTCTATTTTGAATTAGTGCCATGGAAACTTCTTGAACTGTAGAGAAATGCTTATTAAGCAGTTTAAAGGTTGAAATGGAAGACAGTTTTAAGAATAAAGAGATAGTTTAAGCAAAAAAAATAGGTCTCCAGACCTCTTAGTCAATGTACCTAGTCAGTTCCTTAGAGTGACAAGTATTTTTATTAATTTCATTACAGAGAGCCTGGAATTAACTGAATCAGATCAAGCTTTGGGAATAACTGATGCCCAGAAATAAATAACTGATGCAGTACATTTTTCAATAGCTCATTGATTGGGGGCAGAGGCTCTTTTATATAATTAAAGTATGTAGGTGAGCCTAGGATTACCCAGACATGTACTGGTGACAAGTGTGGCAGCTATCTCATTATTTAATCTACCCGAGATGAATGTGTACAACTGCATGTCATTTCCTGGCCTCAGGTGTTGTGAAAAAAAAGTGCCACTCTTTAAGATCTAGGTTTCCCTTCCTGAATAAACAGCTAGACCTCCTTTCCCAGACTTCCTTGTGTAACTGAAATTCAGGTTCAGTCACTTGCTGCTTGCAGAGTCCAATGAACGGGGGTGAGGTCTGGTGTAAAGAAAGTGACGTTATTCTAAGGCTTAGCTTAGGGGAAGATGTACTGGCTCCTGCCTTTAAGGGTACTGCTTCCCTTTGTGGGCATAAAGCAGGACTTTTAAACAGGAACCTGGCATGAGCAGCACACAGGGGAGGGAGCGATCAGATGCAAGGTCTACATGACTCACTGTGTCGCCTTATCTACTGAGTGGTCCAGCTGGTGCCATCCTGGGCAGAGCTAGGTTGTAAGGTGGCCATTGTCTGGAGATACTCTCCAGGTGGGAGCGAGTTCCACCGTGGACATGCTTTAGGTTGCAGATTGAGTGTTGTCTCTTGAGGTGATCTCCTGGTGAGAGAGAGTCATGGCTCTGGAGCTTCTAAATAAGCAGGCAGTTAGATCTTCTGGGAGTATCATGTAGGAAGCATCTGGTGAAGGGAAGCTGAGGGTTTTCATTGCATTTCTAAAGAACTAAGTGAGAAGTGGGGAACAAGGAACAAGGAGGAAAGAGAAAAGAAGAAAAAAGTAATTAACAAAATAACTTGTTCTCTTTGTCTTGAAGAAATAGGGGTATGCGTTTATACCTGGAGTTCAGTATGATCATATGACTGAGTGCTTATGAATGGACTATGAGCAGCCGTGTGTGTCTGTCATTTCCAGGTCTGGCCTATAAAAACTTTGCAGGCCAGGCGCGGTGGCTCATGCCTGTAATCCCAGCGCTTTGGGAGGCCAAGGCAGGTGGATCACGAGCTCAAGAGCTCTAGACCATCCTGGCCAACATGGTGAAGCCCCGTCTCTACTAAAAATACAAAAATTAGCTTGGCATAATGGCGGGTGCCTGTAGTCCCAGCTACTGGGGAGGCTGAGGCAGGAGAATTGCTTGAACCCAGAAGGTGGAGGTTGCGGTGAGCCGAGATCGCGCCACTGCACTCCAGCCTGGTGAAAGAGCGAGACTCCATCTCAAAAAAAAAAAAAAAAAAAAAAAGCAGCAAAAAAAAAAAAAACCAAAAACTTTGCAGGCATGCTCAGACATGCTCGTTTCCTCTTCTGGATGATTGAGGTGGCAACCCTCAGGAAAGCTACATGTTAAAGAGGACTACCATCAGCCGCAATCTTGGTTCTCGTATGACTACATGGGGTAGAGTTGCCCACCCAACCCTCTGTGAGCTGTTATATTTCTATGGTGTTGAGCTACTGCACATTTGGGCCTATTTTGTTATCTCAGCCTAACCTCCCTGAACTAATGCATAGTATAACCAGGATGCCAAGGATATTAGAGGTCCTGTGAGCCCGTGTGTGTGACTCCCAGTAGAATTATTTTTCCTCGTTCTTTGATGAAAGATGCTGTAGCGCATCCCTGGCCATCACCCAGAGCCTGGCACCTGTGCTCCCTGTCCTTGCCGTCTACCGCAGCCCAGCTGCCAACCAGCCTTTGTCTAAATGTGACTGGCGATTTTGGACACCTGATGATTCAAATCCCTGGGCATCTGAAACTGGCCCATGTGTTCCCCTGCCACACCCTCCTAGAGTGCTGGGTTTGACTGAGTGATTTTTAGAGGAGAAAAAACATGATTTTCATATTAAAATAAACATTCATGGGTAGAAGGCAAAACTGGATGAATTTCAAAGACCAAGCATAAGACTTCAAAGAGATTTCAAGCTTGCATTTGCAGTTCTGGATCGAGCCCTCGGACCTCCCCTGGGGCACTCATTCACTGTGTTTTGGGTTGTCAGAACTGCACTTTATTTATTGTTATTCTAAGTGTTTTTAGGTTTTAATCCAATAGCCAAATATTTTCTTTCAATACAGTGCAGACACCGAATTCAAGGGTTGTTAAATATTATTAGAACATCAGATCATTTGTTATTGGTTTCTTTTTTCTTCCCGTATCACCACGCCCCCCAAAAAAAGAAGGGAAGAAAGAAATTTACTACCCTAGAATATAAACTATGAAGTAGATTTTAGATGTGAGTCTCCCAGCCCACATGGGGAAGAACCAGGCTCCCTTTTAGTCTGTGGCTTCAGAAGCCCCCTCCCCTCCCCACAATGCACTCCCAGCTCCCCAAGCCCCCACTTTTCAGGAAGATGGGAGTAATCCTTCAGGCCCACAGGCCACTGGATTTCTTCACCCTCAACCTAGACAAGTCTTGAGTCTGTGTTGGAATCATGAGCAACCTGGTCGTCTTGGACAGAATGGCCAACTTCTGCTCTGGGCAGTCTTGTGTTTAATGCCTGTACTGGGCATGATTTTTTTCTCCAAAAGTTCATATCTTCTCCTGGTAGTCAGTGTATCTTCAGCTAACATCTACTCAGGGAGAAAATAATCTCCTCAGGAGCTGCCAGCTGATTTGCAAAGAACTTCTCATTTCCTGAGAGTCAACCTTCCATTAGCAGCTCATTTCAGATTCACAGTCCACACTCCCCTCGCTGCACTCAGTCCTGCTTTGTGGCGTCCTCTGGGATTACTGGGCATGTGCTTACTCAACTTGGGGCCACAGTCTTCTGAGTGAGGAAAATACACCCAGGGTCAGATTTGCTTCTGGAGAGGTCTAAGGCAAAGCTGGTGGAGATGGGCCAGCACCAACAAGAGGTCCCGGAGGCAACGCCTTGGCTTGCACTCCCTGAGGACTGGGAGTTGCTGCCAATATCAGAGGAGCTGGGGCGGAGTCTCTGTGCCTGATCCCAGGGGTGAGTGCTCCACCTAGAAGGCAGGGGAGGGGGCGGTCAGGACCATGTGCAGAAATGGAGGGCAAATGGGAGAGGCTGAAAAGACAAGGACTGGAGACAAATGGAGATGCTGGGATCTTGCCCAGGGTAGGTCAGCCTGTCTATAGCCTGGAGCTCAGAGCAAAGCAGCAATATTTGCAATGAGAATCTCCTGATTTTTTTAAAAAAATACTTATTTTGACTAGGTAGTATATCCAGAGGGAAAACAGTGCTTGGCACTGTGGCACATGCCTGTAGTCCCAGCACTTTGGGAGGCTGAGGTGGGAGGGTCACTTGAGCCCAGGAATTCAAGACCAACCTCGGGAACATAGTGAGACCCCCATCTCTACAAAAATTAAAACAAATCAGCAAGGCATGGTGGCGCACCTGTAGTCGCAGCTACTTGGGAGGCTGAGGTAGGAGGATCATTTAAGCCCAGGAGTTAGAGGCTGCAGTGAGCCATGATCACGCTACTATACTCCAGCCTGGGAAACACAAGACCCTATCTCAAAAAAAAAAAATTATCCAAAGTGGACAAAAGGGCCTACTTTCACCTTATCCCCATGACACTCAGTTTTCTTCCCACAAAGCCACACTTCTTCTAGCTTCTCATTTATTGTTCTATAGTTTATGCATGTATAAGCATATGTGTTTGCATTATTTATTGGTTTATCTGTTTATATTTCAAAAATGGCACATTCTGTACAACTTTTCATTATTATGCTTTTGGCTGCAAGAAACTGAAAATCCCTATTAAAATAACTTAGCCTTTATTGATGTAACAATAAGTTGAGAGGTGGGTGGTTCCAGGGTTGGGTTGAAACACACCTTGCATCTTAGAATCCTCTTACAGGGGTGGATTTCCGTCCCTTGGCTCTAGGCCACAGCCTTCTGGGAGTGCAAAATCCTCCCTGCATCATTTCACTTCCTGAGAGGTTGAGAGCAAGGCTGGGGCAGGGCCTCTTCTCGGGCCACCAGAGGACCGTGTGGCCAAAACAGTGAGTCACAGCCAATATCAGAGGAGCTGGGGCTGGATTTTCCAGCGTCAAATTGCCGAGTAGGTTCTTTCTCGGTTATTTCTCATCTTCGGATGAGGAGAGGTCTTCCTGAGCCAGCTATTAATACTTCCAGGAGGACTTGAGTTATGTTCCAGGCTAGCAGGAATCCTTTCACCAGGGCCTATGAACTCCTGTAAACTTTTCCCCACCATGTCCTGGAATCAGGCTTTGTCCATACCTTTCCCTGTCCTGTGCTGCCTTTTTTGGGTCTCAAGATTTCAGCGAAGGGCCCAGACCTGGCCCAACACCTGTTGGCGTTGTCTCAGACGTGGGATGGATGTGTGTGCTCCTCGGGGAGGGAGCCTCCCAGCCTGAAGGACTCAGCTGTGCCCTCAAGGCCGGCCCCTTGGACCTTCTCATCTCTCTTTAGGCAGCCCTTCCTTCCTCACCACCATGCTTCAAGGGATAGCTGACTCCCAGTCGTGTTTCTATTTCTTGTTCTGCTTGTTGTTTTCGAGCAATTCCCCAGTGGAGAAGGCAGAATATCCCATTCGCTGCTGCTCCGGGAGACTGGCGGAAGCTCTTCTCTCTTCAGGTCACACCAGTGCCATTTTCCCCATGATTAATGTTTTTTTTTTTTTTTTTTTTTTTTTTTTGAGATGGAGTCTCGCTCTGTCACCCAGGCTGGAGTGCAGTGGCACAATCTCAGCTCACTGCAACCTCTGCCTCCAGAGATCAAGTGATTCTCCTGCCTCAGCCTCCTGAGTAGCTGGGATTACAGGTTCCTGCCGCCATGCCCAGCTAATTTTTGTATTTTAGTAGAGATGGGGTTTCACTATGTAGGTCAAGCTGGTCTCACACTCCTAACCTCAAATGATCTTCCTGCCTCGGCCTCCCAAAGTGCTGGGATTACAGGTGTAAGTCACCATGCCCTGCCCATAATGAAAGTCTTTCCTGCCAACCCACCCTGAGGATGACAGGCACCTGGAGATGGTATTTCAGTCCACTGTTGTTTGTCAGATTACATTAAATTTCATGTATTATTTATTTATTTTATTTATTTATTGTTTATTTGAGACAGAGTCTTACTCTATTGCCCAGGCTGCAGTGCAGTGGTGCAATCATAACTCACTGCAGCCTCAAACTCCTGGGCTGAAGCAATCTTCCCATCTCAGCCTTCCGAGTAGCTGGGACTACAGGTGTGAACCACTACACCCAGCTAATTTGTAAACATTTTTTTGTAGAGACAGGGTCTTGCTATGCTGCCAGGGTTGGTCTCAAATTCCCGGCCACAAGCCATCCTCCCGCCTCAGCCTCCCAAAATGCTGAGATTACAGGTATGAGCACTACACCCATCCCAACGTTTATTCATTTAAATAAGAGAAAGCATGGGATGGCTTCAGGGTTAGCCCCGGAGAGCCTCTCCCTGTGCCAAGCCCACAGTCAAGGGGCGAATGTGCTGCAGCACCTGCAGTATCTCCCAGGAGGGAAAAATGCCCTTCCCCACAGTGAAAGCCACTGACATTACAGCCAAGGGGGATATCCACACTTGGGTTGTCTGAACTTGGCTTCAATTCTGGCCCATGTCTTGTCAATCTAAAACATTACTAAATCTGGCTGGGCACGTTGGCTCATGCCTGTAATTGCAGCACTTTGCAAGGCTGAGGCAGGTGGATCACTTGAGGTCAGGAGTTCGAGACCAGCCTGGCCAACATGGTGAAACCCTGTCTCTACTAAAAATACAAAAAATTAGCCAGGAGTGGTGGCACACACCTGTAATCCCAGCTACTGAGGAGGCTGAGGCAGGATAATTGCTTGAACCTAGGAGGCAGAGGTTGCAGTGAGCCAAGATCGTGCCACTGCACTCCAGCCAAGGCGGCAGAGTGAAACTCCATCTCAAAATAATAATAATAATAATTAATAAATTACTAACCTAGTAGCAGTCAACGTGTGGTCTGAGGGCCACTTGGGGCCTGGGAAGCTGCCCTTCGGATGAACTGGGTTATATTTCTGTATTCAAACTATGTTTCCACTTTGGGGAAGAAATTGATCATTTCCATATGCTTCGACAAAAGCAACTTCAACCAAACCATTCGTTCTTGTCAGTTTTGGTTCTGATGAAAATGCGGACATTTAAAATGACATGTATTTTGCCCAGTGATGAAATGCACAGAGTGAAAATCTAGAAAGTCTCTGGTTTACCATGCTCCTGTCATGTGAGTGCGTGAGTAGGACTAGGGTGGAATTAGACTGTGGGCTGGTTACCAATGGTAACATGAACTTGGAAGGACGCATCAGGAGATGTCCAGTGACCACAGGTGAGTGTAGCTCACTGTGGAGACCAAGACTGTGGAAGCAGACAGCCCAGGCTCAGGGGGGCCTCCATTTCACTAGCCACAGGACCTTAGTTTTCTTAGGTGTAAATTTGGGATCATAAGACCTTCTCTGAATTTTAAATAAGAGATCTTAGGTAAAGTGGCTAGATGAATGTCAGTTTTTTAAATGAAAAATTATAGGGAGATGGGACTTGATACCAATTCCAAAGCAAAAATATTCTAGGAAGAATAAAAGATTTGAAAAAGGCAAGGCTTCTATAAGAAACACACACTTTAAAGGGTTATAAAAATAATATATGTGAAAGCACCTTTTTTTTTTTGAGATGGAGTTTGGCTCTTGTTGCCCAGGCTGGAGTGCAATGGCACAATCTTGGCTCACTGCAACCTCCACCTCCCGGGTTCAAGCGAGTCTCCTGCCTCAGCCGCCCAAGTAGCTGGGATTACAGGAGTGCACCACCATGCCTGGCTAATTTTTTGTATTTAGTAGAGATGGGGTTTCACCATGTTGGTCAGGCTGGTCTTGAACTCCTGGCCTCAGGTGATCCACTGGCCCCGGCCTCCCAAAGTGCTGGGAGAAGGCACTTTTTAAACTGTGAAGAACTGCATAAATCTGTGGACATTTTATGATTACCATTGTGACAGCGTCAGTCCGAGTTAGATCTTCATTCTTTAAGAGGATCACTCACTCACCCATCAGACATTGATGGAGCATCTGCTCTGTGCCAGGCACTGTTGAGATATGGAGCAGCAGCCCGCACAGGTGGGGCTCCTGCCCTCAGAGGGCCAGGAGTTCAGCGGGACAGACAGGCAATCAATAACAGTGACAGGGCGATGAAAGTTAAAGACCCCTAGGGTGTAACAGGACTTCAGAGCAGTGGCCTAACTGCCTGGAGCAGTCAAAAGGCCTGCTCAGAGGAGATAACTTAACTAACCTAGAAGAGCTCCCGGGAGGTCAGAGCCAGGGAGGGGACCTGAGGCAGGTGTGTTTGTCTGTTTTTTGTTGCTATAAAGGAATACCTGAGGCTGGGTAATTTACAAAGAAAAGAGGTTCATTTGGCTCATGGTTCTGCAGGCTGTACAGGAAGCATGGCACCAGCATCTGTTTCTGATGAGGTCCTCAGGAAGCTTCCACTCAAGATGGAAGGTGAAAGGGGAGCAGTCATGTCACATAGTGAGAGAGGAAGCAAGAGAGAGGGGGAGGTGCCACGCTCTTTTTAACAACCAGATCTCATGTGAACTCATGACCATGGGGACCGCAGGGAGGGCACCAAGACATTCATGAGGGATCCGCCCCCATGACCCGAACACCTCCCACTAGGCCCCACCTCCAACACTGGAGATCATATTTCTTTTCTTTTCTTTTTATCTTTTTTTTTTTTAGATGGAGTCTCGCTGTGTTGCCCAGGCTGGAGTCCAATGGCATGATCTCGGCTCACTGCAACCTCCACCTCCCAGGTTCAAGCAATTCTCCTGCCTCAGCTTCCCGAGTAGCTGGGACCACAGGCATGTGCCACCACACCCGGCTAATTTTTGTACTTTTAGTAGAGATGGGGTTTCACCACATTGGCCAGGCTGGTCTTCGAACTCCTGACCTCAGGTGGTCTGCCCACCTCAGCCTCCCAAAGTGCTGGGATTACAGGCGTGAGCCACTGCGCCCAGCCTGGAGGTCACATTTCAACATGAGATTTGGAGGGGACAAACATCCACATTATTTGACAGGCACGTGTTCCGGTGTCCCAGCCAGAGGGAACAGCCCACGCAAAGGCTTGGTGGTGGGAGACAGCATGGCACAGATGAGGAACTTAGACCAGTGCTAGTTATATCAGCATGGAAGCGGGAGGAGCCACAAGAAGGGGAAAAGGATTGGAGATGTACTGGAAAAAGAGGAGCACAAAAATTATTTTTGGAGGGGAAGATAGATATTTTAGGACATGCCATCTGAGATGGCTCTGAGGGATGTAAGATGTGACAGGCACCAGCTCTGAAGCAGGTTCACCGAGGGGTTTGCAGGGGAGCTCAGAGTGTTGTATCCGCTGGTCAGTGCAGTTCCCAAAGTGTCAGCAACCCCGGCTGGGAACAGCAGCTGCCCAGGTAGGAGGGAGGCAGAAGGTGAGGGTCCTCAGGGGTCCCTTATGGGGGGGCTGAACAGTGTGGGGCACCAGCATTAGCAGTGTGGCCACCGCAGTGGCCAGCCGCAGGTTAGCACTTACATATTGGGGTTACAAAAGTCTTACACAGGTGGAGGAATTTCTCTAGGAGTTTCCATGAATTTTTTGTGACATCCATGGGTGCCAGAGGGCAAGATCTGTTCTTTGACATTTGCTTTCCAATTCTCACAGGGACCCAAAGTCCAACTGGGCAGCTATCCCATGGTTCCGCAGCCTCATTCCATATGGCTTTACGTTTTTAAAGTTCGCTTACTCCAAATAATTAAAATGCTTTATAGACTTCATGTAGCAGCTTCGTCAGGAGGAGGCTGTTTCAAAGGAGAAGTGACATTCATGCCTTGACTTGGAGGAAACAGACAAGGATAGGTATTGAACGGAACCTTAGGACTTTGAAATCAGATGCACCATGTCTTTTATTGCTGCTGTTTTTGTTTGTTTGCTTGTTTTTGAGACAGAGTTTTGTTCTTGTTGCCCAGTCAGCTCACCACAACTTCCGCCTCCCAGGTTCAGGCGATTCTCCTGCCTCAGCCTCCCGAGTAGCTGGGATTATAGGCATGTGCCACCACACCCGGCTAATTTTGTATTTTTAGTAGAGATGGGGTTTCTCCATGTTGGTCAGGCTGGTCTTGAACTCCCAACCTCAGGTGATCCACCCGTCTCGGCCTCCCAAAGTGCTGGGATTACAGGCGTGAGCCACCCTGCCCATCCTATTGCAGCTGTTTTGTTTTATGTTGTTGTTTTTAAAGATAGGGTCTCACTCTGTCACTCAGGCTGGAGTGCAGTGGTGTGATCATAGCTCACTGCAGCCTCAAATTCCTGGGCTTAAGAGATCCTCCTGCACCAGCCTCCTGAGTAGTGAGCCTCAGGGAGTACAGACGCATGCCACCACACCCAGCTTTTTTAAAAAATTATTTATTTATTTATTTATTTTTTGTAGGGGTGGGATCTTGCTATGTTGCCCAGGCTGGTCTCAAACTCCTAGCCTTCCACCTCAGCCTCCAAAGTGCTGGCATTACAGGCATGAGCTACTATGCCTGGCCTACACCTTGATTTTAACTATTGCTTTGCCATTTTCTTGCAGTTACTTGACCTTGGACAATTTATTTCCTGTGAACCTCAGGTTCTTTGTGTGTGAAATGGAATAAGATTGTTCTATTACAGATTTGTCACATGGAGATTACAGAGTAAATGTCTATCAAGTGTCTAGCTCGGTTCCTGTTTCTCTCAGGTGTCTCCAGGTGCAGCCTGTGAATCATGGAAATATCTGTAGGTCTGACACCTTTGGCAGGGAATGTCCTGTGGCCCCAGCTCGTTCCTTGATGTAGTCTGTGCATCATAAAATGCCACAATGGCAGCTTTGTTTATTGGCTTTCCCCAACAGCACTGGGGAAAATTGCTGCCGAGTATTTTTCCATTTATGGAGAGCTGCTCTCCATATATGTGCTGCTCTTATATAGGATTTGGGCTCAGGCTTGCTGGTTTG
Source organism: Gorilla gorilla gorilla (assembly GCF_029281585.2). Taxonomy (NCBI): domain Eukaryota; kingdom Metazoa; phylum Chordata; class Mammalia; order Primates; family Hominidae; genus Gorilla; species Gorilla gorilla. Next base: position 88,868,326 of record NC_073232.2, read on the forward strand.
CTGGTGTGCATCCTACTGTCCCTAAATAGGGCAAAGAGCACCCCATGGTGCCCCGATGAATATGCAAACTGAGGGCAACTGGAGCCTGAGCAACCTCTCCTGTTTTATGCTCAACCAGTGTTTTTCCCATCCCTTATACACCTCCTCATTCAAAGAAGGATTCCAAGCAACTTACAGAGCTAGAACCAATGGAAGAAGCAATCACGAGTAGCTGAGGCAGGAGAACCGCTCGAACCCGGGAGGCAGAGGTTGCAGTGAGCCGAGACCGTGCCACTGCACTCCAGCCTGGCAACAGACCGAGATGCCGTCTAAAACAAACAAACAAACAAAAAGAAGAAATCACGAGGATGCAAAAATAAGAATAGTAACCCAAATGTAGGTCATAAGGCTTTGACTGCATTGGTAGTGGCTTTCAAATTTGGCTCTGAACATCTTAGCAGCCAGGGTGGAAAGGAAAGCAGATGTAGCCAGCTTGCGATACCATCCGGCAAAACCATGTTCCCAGTACAAAAAGGAGCGTAAATCGTTTTAGCTGGTATTAAGTCTACATATATTTAGTACTCATGGGGCACACGGACCTTTTATGGAGACAGGGACTTGTTGGATTAACAAAAGCAGCAATCTTATCCCTGAACTCAATAACATTTATAATCTGATTTTTCAAGGCAATTAGTTTGTGGAAAGCCACAAGCAATATTTTGAACAGATTTCATGGAAGCAGTGGAGCCGCGGGGCGTTCTGTGAGAAGCTCTGCGTCTGGTCTGTTCTCTCTGATGAACTGCTCAGGTGGCATCGGCTCGTCTCAGTCTACCCCTCATGGCACATAGGAATACAAATAGACTCCTACCCAAAAAATGAATGCCGCCCTATGTGTGTATTTTGACCACAGCCTTTAAACATTGACGAGGTTTTTGCTTGTAGTAAATTAAAAATAGTCAATCCAACAGGGAACTTGAAAAATATATGATTCTCGTTCACACAGTGAAACCATAATTATTTGTGCCCAGTTGGGAATCTCTAGGTTTCCACGTGGTTCTTTCAAAACCCCTGTAACAGAGGAGGCTCTTCAGGGAAGGCGGGGCCTGAAAGCCCTGAACGGCATTGGGGAAAATAGCTGCACAGTTTTTCTTTTAGTGTCGTGGAGGAGGGAGAGGGAGCAGAGGTCTTGGAAATCATTGAGTACAATGATTTGGGGGGCAGAGAGGGTAGAGACAGGTGAAAGAACTGAAACACACTGAGAGGTCACAGAAAGTCCTCTGTTAACAGCAATAGCCAAAATATCTCCCGGAAATTGGGAAACATTGCTGTTATGTATAAAATTATACTAAGCTTCCAGCTCTGAGCCCACGTTTCTTCCTTCAGCCGCACATTCCTTTCCGCCACTAACTCTGCTGCCTTCTCGTCCTGTTTGTGCAACTGACATGTGATCTCTCAAAACCAAGCCTGGACTTGACTTCACTCACCGACCTTTGTTCCAAAAAGAGACCCTCTCACGCTGCAAGCTTTGGCTCCCTGGAACATGGGGCTGCCCGGGAAGAGCGCCCATTGTTTTTGTAGCAATGGCCTGGGGCACGTGGATTAGGTTTGCTGTTTTGCATTAATGCTGCACTCAGCCTCACAGGGTGATCCTTGACTGACAGCTGTGCTCCTCCCCAGCTGTGGGGGAAGTCACTATTCTTATCAAACAGCACGGGTCCATCATTATGTTTCCTGCAGCAACCTCACTTGATTTTCACCAAGTATTATCATCAGTACCTTCTTCCCAATTTCTCATTTTGAAAATATTCAAATGTGCAGAAAAATGGAAAAAATCATAAAGTGAAATTTTTACACTTTTGGACCAGAGTCACCAATTTTGCCCCATTTGCTTGTTCTCTCTCCAGTGCACGCTTGGGTGCACCTCTCTCTCTCTCTCTCTCTCTGTCTCTCTCTCTCTCTCTTCCTCTTCCCTGGCCACTCCCTCCCTCTTTGTTCTATGTTATTTATATACATATATCCACTTCTTTTTGCTTAACTATTTGAAAATAAATTGTAGTCATCACAATAGTTCATCTCTAAATACTTCAGCATGAATCTCCTTAGAATTAGAATGGTTTCCTACCTAATTGTAGTATCATTGTCATACTTAATAAAATGAACAGTTTCAGCCAGGTGCGATGGCTCATGCCCGTAATCCCAGCACTTTGGGAGGCCAAGGCGGGTGGATCACTTGAGGTAAAGAGTTTGAGACCAGCCTGGCCAACATGGTGAAACCCCATCTCTATTAAAAATACAATAAATTAGCCAGGTGTGGTGGCACGTGCCTTTAGTCCCAGCTACCGAGGAGGCTGAGGCAGGAGAATTGCTTGAACCCAAGAGGCGGAGGTTGCAGTGAGCCAAGATTGCACCACTGCACTCCAGCCTGGGCAACATGGCGAGACTCTGTCTCAAAACTAAATAAATAAATAAAATGAACAATTTCATTATATCTTCTCATGCAGTATATATTCCTTTGTCCAATTCAGGATCCTATTAAGGTTCAAGCATTGCATGTGACTGTTACTGCTCTTTAATTTCTTTATTATAGAACAGTCCACATGCTTTTCTATCTTTTGTGATGCGTTTTTTTGAAGAGTTCAGACCAATGGTCTTGTGCCATATTCTGCCTTCCAGATTGATCTGGTCGTCTCTTCATGGTGGTGTTTACTGTGTTCCTGGTAGCTCCTATTTTTTCCCTGTAACTCAGAGTACCTTAAGTCTAAGTGTGTGATTAGATTCAGCTTAAACAACATTGGTAAGAACATTACAGAAGTGGCCTTGAAAACTTGTGCTTTCATCACATCAAGAGGAACATGCTATTAGGTTGCCCTAATATTTGTGATGCAAGTTTGATATTTTGGCTAAGACTGTGACCACCAGATCTCTCCATTGTATAGATGCAGTTTGCTGTTGTTTTCAACTGTCAAGTTATCTGTAGGGGGGATACTTTGAGATTGTTTGAATACCTTGTCACTAACAATATTGTGTCCAGCTGTTAAAGAATCCATGACGATCCCTGCCTCAATCAGTTATTACATTGAGAGCTGCAAAATTATTTTTTAAATTTGAGAATCTTTTCTACATTTATTAACTGGACTTCTGTAAAAGAAGTGTTTCCTTTCTTCTTCCACTTTTATTTCTCTCTCTCTCTCTCTCTCTCTCTGTCTCTCCCCTTCACTCCCTTTCTCTCTCTTTGTGGCACAAGTCATCTCAGGCTCATCTTATGCTTTCTCTGCCCCTGATCTAAAGTCAGCCATTTCTCAAGGGATCCCTGGTTCCTTTTAGTGGGAATGACACTTAGAAGCCAAAATCTGGGCACTGGTTGTGCTCAGGCCATTTCAGCAAGCAAAGCTGGGAGATGCGTTGTCAACATAATCATGAGTTCTTTTTTTTTTTTTTTTTTTTTGAGACGGAGTCTAGCTCTGTCACCCAGGCTGAAGTGCAGTGGCATGATCTCGGCTCACTGCAACCTCTGCCCCCTGGGTTCAAGCAATTCTCCTGCCTCAGCCTCTAGTGTAGCTGGGATTACAGCTGCCTGCCACCACACCCAGCTAATTTTTGTATTTTTAGTAGAGACGGGGTTTCACCATCTTGGCCAGGCTGGTCTCGAACACCTGACCTCGTGATCCACCCGCCTAGGCCTCCCAAAGGGCTGGAATTATAGGCGTGAGCCACTGCACCCAGCCAGTCATGAGTTCTTAATGACATTTCCTGCACAAATGTCATAGTATAGGACTTCTCTTATCTTCCTTTATTTTGTATTTTCATCTCTTTTGTATTTCATCTCTTTTCTCTTACAGAGAGAATCTTGTTTCCTAAGTAGATGATTTGCTTTATCCAAAATAAAAATAGAACTGTTTTAGAGTTACATTGTGTTAGGGTTCTCCACAGAAACAGAACCAAAAGGACTTGTGTGTATGTGTGTGTGTTTTTATATGTGTATCTATAAACATATATATATATATATATATATGCCTGTAACCCCAGCACTATGAGAGGCTGAGGCAGGTGGATCACTTAGGCCCAGTAGTTTGAGACCAGCCTGGCCAACATGGTGAAACTTCATCTCTACTAAAAATACAAAACTTAGCCGGGCGTGGTGGCACATGACTGCAATCCCAGCTACACAGGAGACTGAGGCACAAGAATGACTTGAACCCGGGAGGTGGAGGCTGCAGTGAGCTGAGATCTCACCACTGCACTGCAACCTAGGTGACACAGTGAGACTCTGTCTCAAAACAAACAAACATATATAATGTTTATATGTATATATATAAAAAACATATAAACATATATAAATAAACATATATTATATATAAATATATGCAATAAACATATATAATATAAATATATACAATAAACATAGATTTACTCTAAGGAATTGACTCATGCAATTACAGAGGCTGACAAATCCCAAGATCTGCATCCAGCAAGACCCAGGAGAGCCAGGCCAAAGGCCAGCAGGCTTGAGACCTTGATAGAACCAATGTTTCAGTTTAAGTCTGAAGGTAGGAAAAGAAATGATGTCCCAACCTGAAGGCAGGCAGGAGGAGGAGTTCTCTTTTACTCATGGGAGAGTCAGGCTTTTTGTTCTGCTTAGGCCTTCAGCTGATTGGATGAGCCCCACCCACAGTAGGAAGGGCAGTCTGCTTGTATTCATTCTACCAACTCACATGTCACTGTCACCTAGAAACACCCCCACAGACACACCGAAAGTGTTTGACTAAATGTCTGGGTACCGCATGGCCTGGTAAAGTTGATCTGTAAAATGAACTAACATTACTGCTGTCAACAAAACTATTAAGTCAAGTTTCACATTTATTTACCGTTCTTTTTGGTCTTAGCCTGTATCCCATTACAGATGGCAGTCAGAAATAAGAGTAAGTTGAGGGCTGAGCACAGAGGCTTGTGCCCATAATCCCAGCACTTTGGGAGACCAAAATGGGAGGACCACTTGAGGCCAGGAGCTCAAGACCAGCCTGGGCAACATAGCAAGATCTCACCTCTGCAAAAAAAAAAAAAAGAAAAAAAAAGGAAGAAGAAAGAAAAGTAACTTGAATTAGCCAGCATGAAAAGATTTTTAAAATTAAAAGTTACTTGAAATACTTTTTTTCTCTCTGTGGTTATTTTTTAATTTGATATCTATATTTATGCTTACTTCTGTTTGCATTCAATTTTAGCATTTGAAAAATCCTTTTGGATTTAATTTTGTTTTTTGAATATGTAAAACATTTATATGTTTCAAAAATCAAAATGATATAAAAAGTTGTACTCTGAGAAGGCTCATTTCCATCCCCCCTCCCATCCTACTCCTTCCCACTCATCTGTTTCAAGCTTATCATTTTTGCATTTCTTTTAGCAAAAATAAGAAAATACTCTCTGTACTATTTACTGAAGGCTTTTCTAATTGATTCCTCTCCATTTTCCATCACCAAAGTATTACACATTCACTGTAGACATTTCACAAAATGCAGAAAAGTGCCTAAACACCACAAAAATATTTTGGACACCTATTGTTTGATAAATCATGTTAATTAACTGAGCTAAGTCAGATATTCATATGATTGGATTTAGATTTGGTTCAGTGGGATTTTCTTTAGTTTCTTTAAAAACCTCATGCATCTTGTTCTTTTGAGTTACATGATTTAATTATTATTTCTATTTTCACAAACACATTTCCTCTCTAAAGTCAGTATTTCCTTACAAGGATGACACCCCGGAGAATAGGATGCAGGAAGTCATGAGGCCCTTTCTTTGTCTACTTAACAGAAAAGAGGCTTCAGTTAGAGCCTTCAGTAACACCAGGAAGGACCTCAACCCTGGCTCCACCCAATTCCCGGGAGGAAGTGCTCATCTCCACAAGCCAGGATGTCCTCTGACAACCGACTCCCTAGAGGAGGGAAAAATGCTTTGAAAACACACTGCATTTCAGTAGCAACCCAGTGCCGCTTTTAGCCTTGCCAGGTGGTGTACAGTTTCAATCGGTCGTATTTCTCAGGCTAAACACAACACGGCACAATTGGGATTGTACGAAGGATGGGTGTATTTGGAGGAAAAGAACAGAAAATGGCAATGGGGCCAAGACTGGCTTTTAAAAACAATACATTTCATGTGTGTGCAGCGCTTCACTTGCTAGAAGTGGCTTTACATGTATTATTTCCACTGGTGTAACTCTGAAAAGTAGGGTAGAAATGATCATACCTTTTTTAAAGATGGGGAATCTGAAGGTGGTTAACCCAGAGATGCTCTGTCAATCAGTGGCGGAGCTGGGAGGCTCAGAGGGATTTCCTGGGTCAGAGTCACTGATTTTTCCTCCAGGTATGAACAAAGGTTTCAAAGAATGCAAACGCTCTTGAAGCCAGAGTCTTACATAAAGCCAAATACCTTGTATTACAAATACTCAGTGTATTAGCTATCCATTGCTGTGTAACAACCCTCATAACATAGTGGATTAAAGCAGCAGACATGCATTTCAAGACTCTGTCTCTCAGGAATCAGGATGCAGTTGCAGTTAGTCTGGGTGCCTGAGACTCTTCATAAGCCTAAAGAAAACCCAGGATCTCTCACAAGAGAGACAGAAATCAAGGTGTTGGCCAGGTCTGCAGTCCTCTCGAGGCTTCACAGAGGACACTGCTTCCAAGATCACTCACGTGGCTGCTGGCGGGCCTCAGAGCCAAACTCGCTATTGGCCAGAGACCCCATTTCTTTGTGGGTGTTTCCACAGGGTTATTCACAGCATGGCAGCTTGCTTCACCCAGAGTAAGGAGGGAGGAGGGAGAGAGACGAGGGGCAGCAGGTAGGGCAGGGGGGAGAGAGAGAGAGAGAGAGACAGAGAGACCAGATAATAAGAAAAAAAAAATCAAAGAGAGACCAGATAACAGGAGAAAAATCAGAATCTTTTTGTAACCTAATCTAAAAAATGACAGTCCATCGATTTCACCATATTCTTTTCTTCACTAGGTAGGTCACTAGGTAGCAAGTCACTAGGTAGGTCCAGCTCACACTTGAGGGGAGGGGATTACACAGGGGCATGCGTGCTGAAAGGTGGGGCTTACCAGGAGCCATTGTAGAGGCTGCCCACCATATTCAGCAATTTAGTTAAAGATTTGTGTGTGTGTGTGTGTGTGTGTGTGTGTGAGACAGAGTCTTGCTCTGTTGCCCAGGCTGGTGTGCAATGGCACCATCTCAGCTCACTGCAACCTCCACCTCCCGAGTTCAAGTGATTCTCCTGCCTTAGCCTCCTGAGTAGCTGGGATTACAGGTGCCCATCACCACGCCTGGTTAATCTTGTATTTTAGTAGAGATGAGGTTTCACTGTATTGGCCAGGCTGGACTCAAACTCCTGACCTCAGATGATCTGCCTGCCTCGGCTTCCCACAGTGCTGGGATTATAGGCATGAGCCAGTGAGCCCTACCTTAAAGATTTTATTTTATATTAGCCCTATGGTGATGTTTTTTAGAATTTCAACAATTCAGTGAGATCTTTTTCAAAGAGAATCTAAAATATTATTGTCCTTAGAAGATATAGATTACTTTCCTCTATCCAAAAGACAATAGAGATTTATAATAGGGTATCTAATGTGATTGAAATTAATTTTGCTCCCCCACCCCCCAAAAAAAACCAAAAACCAGAAAACACCCAATGGGTACTTAATGGCTGCTGTGTGACCCAAAGGTAATATCCATTAGGAATTCACAAGTCTTCAGAGAAAGATGATGGTAGATCTCAATGCTTCTTCCTGCAGAATAAGTGCTATTAAAAGTTGGGATGGCCCTGACAAAGACTCAGTGACAGATATGGGCAACTGAGGCTCTCTGGATAAAATTGCCCCAAGGGCAGAAACCAATGTGATAGTGGTCAGGCCCCTTGACTAAGTCCAGTGATAAAAGGAGAACCACGGTTCCAGCAGCAGATGCTGGAGCCTCTCCTTCTCAGTCATCCTGGGCAAGGCTTTTTGCCCAATGGGAAAGGATTTAGAAGTGAACCTAAAGAGCTCTAACACTGGGATCCCAGGGCAATGTTGATAGTGGGGGTCTCAAAAGTGGGAAGCTCAGCACCATCCATATTTCTTTGGACCCAACAGTGACAACTTATTCCAGTGCCAGCAGCTGCAATGGCAATGTGAGTATGATCTGGGATTTGTTATGTCCAAGCAACCAGGGCTGGCCCTTGGATGTGAGTTAGGGAGCTCCCTGTGAGAGCCTTGGGTTTATAGGAAATAAGGTGTTCTGAGGGTGGGAAATAGATTCCCTACTAATCTGAGGATCTGTTTATCCCACTGTTGTATTTTAGAGGCTATTGCAAGAGGTTGGGAAATTTACATATACCTACATCCAAACTCTATAGCAGAACGCCCCAGTTATATTAGATGCCTTAGATACTCAATGCAAATGTTTAAATAAACATTTGCATTGAGTATCTAAGGCATCTAATATAACTGGCATCAAATCAAAATTGCCACAGGCTTGTAGCTGGCTGAGATGGTTTGGATCTTTGTCCCCATGGAATCCTATATTGAATTGTAATCCTCAATGCTGAAGATAGGGGCTGGTGGGAGGTGACTGGATCATGAGGGCAGATTTCCCATGACTGGCTTAGCATCATCCCCTTGGTACTGTCCTTGCCATTGTGAGTGAATTCTCATGAGATCTGATTGTTGAAGAGTGTGTAGCACCTTCTCCTTCTCTCTCTCTCTCTTGCTGTTCCAGCCACGTGACTTGTGTGCTTCCCCTTGGTCTTCTACCCTGATTGTAAGTTTCCTCAGGCCTCCCCAGAAGCTAAGCAGATATAGGCATCATATTTCCTGTACAATCTGCAGAGCCATGAGCCAATTAAACCTCTTTTCTTTAGAAATTACCCAGTCTCAGGTATTTCTTTATATCAATGCAAGAATGGACGAATACACTGATAAACCTTGCTTCCAGTCCCGGTGCTGTTAACAATTGAGTAAGAGACTTCTCTGAATTTCAGTATTCTCACTGATAGAACAAGGTTCAACTTTTGAGGCATAAGTTCCTTTGAGATCTGCTAAAATGGAATCTTTTAGAACATGCACTGCATCTTACTCATCTTTCCATCTCCAGTCACCAGCCCAGTGCCTAGCACAAGCTGGCACCAAATTTAATATATATTAAATAGCTTTTGAGTACTTTTATTTTATTATTTTTGTGTTTTGAGACTGAGTCTCACTCTGTTGCCCAGCCTGGAGTGCAGTGGCATAATCTCAGCTCACTGTAACCTCCGCCTCCTGGGTTCAAGCGATTCCCATGCCTCAGCCTCCGTAGTAGCTGGGACTACAGGCACCTGACAGCACGCTCGAGTAATTTTTGTATTTTTAGTAGAGACGGGGTTTCACCATGTTGGCCAGGCTGGTCTCGAACTCCTGACCTCAAGTGATCCACTTGCCTCGGCCTCCTAAAGTGTTGGGATTACAGGCGTGAGCCACCGTGCCCTGCCAACTTTTGAGTACTTTAAAAAGAAATGAACCAAAATGTTGCCCTCTGTTGGGATGACTAAACGCTAACTCCATGATAAGCACAGCTATTTCAAAGCTACATACAGGAGCAACACCCTTGCACAGTTTTTATATCGAGATGTTTTCAGTTGCAAGTAGAAAAAAATCCAGCTCAAAATGGCTTATGACTAAAAAAGGATCTTCTGGCTCAGTAATAACTAAAAGGTTCACAGGTAGTAGGCTTCAAGTGCAGTTTGATCTGGCTCTATTTCTGTGGCTGTCTTACCTCTACCCACCTCTGTGACTGGCTTCACGCTCAAGTTGGTTTCCTTCAGGGTCCCAAGAAGGCTGCTGGCAGATCCTGCTACCTCCCATAACCATGGAACAGGAGTTCTAAACTATGTTCTAATTGGTCCATCCCTGAACCAATCACTGTTGTCAGATTATTTTAGACCAATCGTGATCTATCCCAGTAGCTGGGGATGGGATTAATCCAGCTAAAACCTCTTGGCTTCAACTCAGTGAAAGAGGGAAAGAGTGGATGTTGAGAGTGGATGCTGGGAATATTGTTAATCAATATCCACACCTTCAAAATGCTCATACTTAGCTGAGAGGCACAAACTTCAGCCAGCTGCAACTCCAGCCTCTGCAGCTAATAATGCCAGGCCAGGATATAGCTCCTCATTATTGAGTAAATTAGGATTAAACGATAAATTACTGACTCCAACGTTATTGCTCAGGATTCTCAATTACAAAGAATGGAATCTACTGGACTATATTAAACAAAAAATGAATTTAGTAAATGACATCAGATAGCAAACAGCATCTCAAAGGGGACCAAAGAGCCACATTCTAAAGCTACAGATTAGGAACAATGCCCAATCATGCCGCAGGTACAGGTCCAGCAAAAATACTCCCGTCACTGCCACCAGACTTCTACAGCACTTAAGGGCTGGGTGCCAGAAGCACTACCACTATTGCCCAGATAGAACTGAAACCGCCTTTGCAAAAATTATAACTGAGAAAATTATGACGGTGAAAGAGATCTGACCTAACTGGCTCCATCTTGCTTCTATTCCCCAAGCCGTCCTTGGTTCATTCCTGGGTGTAGGCCAAACTAACTTTGGGAGGAACTTTGTTTATGGTTTAACTTTGAAACAAAGGCGATAATAGCCCTTTTGCAAAACAAACTCCCTTCTTTCTTGGGGACTAGTCTGCCTTTGTACGACTAACCAATTAGCTGCAAGATTAGAAATTGTGGTTTAGGAGTCGTGGGGATGGAGGCTGTAAGATTCTGAACCTCCCCAAGTTGCTCCTGGGAGCATCACTATTGTAAAACCTAAGATCAGCACTTGAGATGTTTTGCAGATGCTGCATTTTGATGCACCAGCGGATGCCTCCCATACTAAGTAGTTTGGCTCAACCAGTTCTGTGATCCTACTTAGGATGAGAAGACAAGGAAAATCCACTTCGACTCCCTATTATCTCATCTGACCAATCAACACTCCCCACTTCCCGACCCCCTACCCACCAAATAATCCTTAAAAACCCCCAATCCCCAAATTTTTGAGGGGACTGACTTGAGTAATAATAAAATTCCGGTCTTCTGTCCAGCCAGCTTTGTGTAAATTAAACTCTTTCTCTATTGCAATTCCACTATCTAGATAAATCGGCTCTGTCTAGGCATCAGGCAAGGAGAACCCGTTGGGCGGTTATAGAACCAAACACTGCCTCCACAGTTGCTGAAAGATTCATCTCAATTCTTCATTGCTGCTCTTTTCTGTTTTCACATTTCCCGTGGGTGTATCTGATAGGTGGAAGTTAAGCTATGTGTCTGCCCTGTAGAGGCAAGGGATTCTGGGGATGTGAATTTCCTGGATTCTACCTTGGGAATGTAGAACTCATAATGTGAGAAGTTATCCAAGATGTAGGATGAATGTTGAAAATATATCAGTCGCAAATGATAAATATATCCTATATTAACCTATAAACATGGGAAAAGAAGAGGACACATACATTAAATCCTTCCATTTGGGAAAGAAGATCATGGTAAACAAGGTATGTCATATCCTCACAGATGGGAATTCTGTTTCTTGGTCTGAAAGTGGAGTTAGTTTTTTGGCCAACCAATTTGGTATCCCTAAATTCTGTGTTCTGGGGGGACTCTCCCTGGCACCTGGTTTTGCCCTTTGGGGAATGAGAAAAAGGTTCTGTCTTGTACTTTTTTTTTTTCTTTTTCTTTTTCTTTTTGAGACAGAGTCTCACTCTGTCGTTCAGGCTGGAGTGCAATGGCACGATCTCAGCTCACTGCAACTTCCGCCTCCCAGATTCAAGTGATTCGCCCTGCCTCAGACTCTCGAGTAGCTGGGACTACAGGCGCCACCACCATGCCCGGCTAATTTTTGTATTTTTAGTAGAGGTGGGGTTTCGCTATGTTGGCCAGGCTGGTCTCAAACTCCCAACCTCAGGCGATCTGCCCGCTTTGGCCTCCCAAACTACTGGGATCACAGGTGTGAGCCATCGCCCCCGGCCTCTTGTACATTATTTTTCATAAGAGAGACATTGGGAAGGAGGCTTTTTCTGGGCCTGCACAGCTTTAGCTTGTCTCATCTGTTGGTGGTAGTTCTGAAACTATATGGCTATAACCCTGGAGGTTAATCAGTCATAAGTTTTGTTGGCCAGGTTTAAATAACTTTTGTATCACACCTTCCTAAAAACTTTAGTTTTAGGCTTTTGACCTGTTTGCTTCCAGTCAATTCCATGGGCTTCCTACCAGGGCCATAGACCTTGTTTAGGTCTAGTCTTCAAATCTGGGAATTCCTATTTCTAACAACAAGCCTCTGTACTCTGGACATCCTCCCAAATCATGGTTTTCAACCATGCATATTAGAGTAACTTGGGAAGATTCTGGAAACATGGAGGCATCATTTTTCAGTCTCTTCAAATCCCTGTATTAAAACAGAGAACACAGGTAGTAAAGCCAAAATCCCATTCACAACATTTACAACCAAACTAGGTGACGAGATGTCTTCAAGAACCCACAAATACACCAGGTAGAGGCCTACCAGCAGCTACAAGATGTTCAGGTAGTAGCATTTCTGCAGCAGAAAGCAAAGAAAATCAACAGAGGAAGCATGGAGGGGCCGGAGAGACAACAGAACTCCAAAATAATGAACAGAGCTTTGAGCTGACTTGAGAATAGTTGCTGAACCTGGGAAGGCTCTTGCTCTTTCCAATAGCAATTGCATGCAAGAGGCTTGTGGTAAGCAAGTCTGAAGGGGCTGGAGCAATGCAGCCCCTGTGAACTCTCAAAACCAACCCATTAGCACTCCTTTCTAAGGGAAGTGTCCAACACTGAGAATAATCTGCTGAGAGAAGAAAAATTGAGGAGCCAGATTTACACACACACACACACACACGGAGAGAGAGATTGAGAGAGAGATTTACACACACACACACACACACACACGGAGAGAGAGATTGAGAGAGAGAGAGATTTACACACACACACACAGAGATTGAAAGAGAGAGAGAGATTTACCCACACACACACACACGGAGAGAGAGATTGAGAGAGATTTACACACACACACACGGAGAGAGAGATTGAGAGAGAGAGACTTACACACACACAGAGATAGAGAGAGATGTACACACACACAGAGATAGAGAGAGATTTACACACACACACAGAGAGAGAGAGATTGAGAGAGAGAGATTTACACACACACACACGCGCAGACAGAGAGATTGAGAGAGAGAGATTTACACACACACACACAGAGATTGAGAGAGAGAGAGATTTACACACACACACACACGGAGAGAGAGATTGAGAGAGAGAGAGATTTACACACACACACACGGAGAGAGAGATTGAGAGAGAGATTTACACACACACACACGGAGAGAGAGATTGAGAGAGAGAGAGATTTACACACACACACAGAGATTGAGAGAGAGATTTACACACACACACGGAGAGATTGAGAGAGAGATTTACACACACACACGGAGAGAGAGATTGAGAGAGATTTACACACACACACACACACACACACACGCGGAGAGAGAGATTGAGAGAGAGCGAGAGATTCAAGTACCTGTATCTAGGGCCCACCTCAGATTAATTAATTAAATCAGATTATTTGGGGTCATGTGGGCATCAGTAGGTTTCCAAAGCTTTTCAAATGATTTTCATATGGATCCAGATCCAGAGTTAAGAACTACTGTCCTAGCCTTTGGTTTACCTTTTTTGTGATAGCTTCTCTGAGGAAATTCAGTAGGAAACTCAATTGCCTAGATTGTCCAGGCAACTTGCCCAGGATGTATCCTAGATGCATCTTCATAAAAGATGAAAACAAGCAGACGATATTTCATAAATACTTTAAAATATGTGGCCGGGTTCTCCAAGCCAGAGTTCCCTTACTTGTAAATGAGGAGAAAGGTAGTTCTTTCCAAGTATTATCTCATTTAATCCTAACAAGAATCTCCACAGGATAATAATAAATGAGATAATATGTATAAAGTGATTGGAACAGTACCTGGTACATAGTAAGCCCTTGTTTTTATTGACATGCAGGGTAATTGCTAAGTGCAGTTCCTAACAAATGGAAAGATTGTTGGCAGCTTTTATACACTTGGAAAAGCTTGGCTATAGCTAAAAAAACTATGAATATAACCAAGTTCAAAGTTTAGTCCTACTTTTTAGGCAAATCCAAACCCCTTATCTTATTGTCCATCTGGTCCCTTTCCCTGTACTCCTTGGAGCTACTGTGGTTCGTTTTCAAGGGAAAATATCAAGGTCAGATGCAAGGAACTGAAGAGAGTTCAAGTATTTTTGTTGGAACTGTTAGCATTCTTTTCCCCTGGTGTGAGTGCCCGGGGGTTAAGTGACTATTGCGGTTTTGCAGAGCAACGTGGGGCTATCTAGGGGGCAACAGGAAACACTGGCCCCTTTCCTAACTTTGATTTTGGCATCCAAATCAGAGCTCCCATTTCTGGCCCTCACAACAATACCTGTCCCACGTTCTGCTGAAAGACAGTGTAAGAATGAATGGAATGTCTGCAAAGTGGGAATGGCACTGTCACTGTCATCGAGGGCTTTTACTAAGAGCCTCCCTCCTTTGTTCCAGCCCCAAGGCTATATATATGATAGCCACAGAAGCTGGGTAATTAAGAAAGATCGACTCTGCTCTTGAAGCTATGCTTTGAAGCATGGTCAAGAAACATCAGTGCTGATAAACCACAGCTGTTTGCAGCTCCCTTTCTAAGGCTGTTAAGGTTGCACCGGGCTCTCATTTCCATTCGTTTTTGACTTCTTGACATTTATGCCCAGTCAGGTATCTCCTCTCCCTCTTGTGTCTTAGCATAGTCCATCTCTCTCCAATGGCTTCACTGCCTTCTACAAATGTGCTCAGGTCTCCCCTACCCTAAACAAAACCTCTCCGAGCTGGGCTGTCACCCTCAACACCTGGTCCATCCTGCCCTTCGTTCGCTGCCACCATCCTCACGTGCTGCCGTAGCGTTTTCCTCACACGTGCTTTGCGCTGCTCTTCTCCATGTTTCTTACCTGCGCCTTGAATTAATACTCGTTTAAGGGCGACCTCCAATTACCACACCCACTGGCTGTTTTTTCACCCGGTCCCCTCAAGTGGGATTTTGACACCCTTCCTCCCCTGGCTTCTGCGCCTGTGTGCCCTGCCCTGTTTTCCTTTGCTTGGCACCAACTATTCTCCTCTTGTTAGGACTATGTGTATGTAAACGACATTTTTCAAGATTCTCTTTTTGATATTTCACACTCTCTTGCTATGCTCATTCACCCCTTGGTGGTGTCATCCTCTTTCATGACTTGAGAACTGGGCCAAATCAGTTAATTTTTTATTTTTATCTATCTATCTATCTATCTATCTATCTATCTATCTATCTATCTATCCATTTATTTCATCAGTTGCTATTGCTTCAGGATTGGCCAAATCAGTTAACAGTGATCTCTAATTCCCAAATCTACTTAGAACTCATCTCCTGAGGTGTAGGCCCCTGTTTTCAACTGTGCACTCAGATATGGCATTTGGGGTGTCAAAATTAATATTTCCCAAAGCCGCCTGTCCCTTGGAGATCAGTTCTGCTGCTGGCTCCAGGCTAAACCTGGGATCCCATTCTCTTTCACCTTCTACTTTTAATTCGTTGCCAGGAACAATGGAGAATTTCATTATGATTTCTCCTCCCCTTTCTATTAGCACTACCTTTGTCAGTGCCACCTCACACCTGGCTTGGACAATTCCAATAGTGGGTTTTTAATGGGTTTTGTCGCCTTCAGTATCCCTGTCCACCTGTCCTGCACACCATCTCTTGATTGATCTTAAAGTCTTACATGGGTCTTGTTACATAAGTCTCATTACCAACTAAGTCAAGTTTAGTCACCTTAGTGGGATATTCAAGGCCTTTACGATCTGTCCCTATCCTATCTCAGGTTAGCTTTTCAGACTAGTCAAACCATTCCCTTCTTATTCAACAACTCATTCCCTCACAGTACTTCATTCATTGGACAATGAATTAGGGAATACCTCTTAAGGACCAAGCACTGTTTTTATTTTATTTTATTTCTTTTATTTTTTAATTTTAGTTTCAGGAGTACATTGCAGGTTTGTTACATGGATATATTTCAAGATGCTGGAGTTTGGGCTTCTATCGAACCCATCACCTGAATAGTGAACATGGTACCCCACAGGTCGTATTTCAACCTTTCCTCTCCTCTCTCCTTTCTCTCTTTTGGAGGCCCCAGTGTCTATTGTTTTCACCTTTATGTCCATGTGTCTCCATTGTTTTGCTCCCACTTATAAGTGAGAACCCACAGTATTTGATTTTTCTGTTTCTGCATTAATTGACTTAGGAGGATGGCTTCCAGCTCCAGTTGCTACAGAAAACACGATTCCATTCTTACTTATGGCTGCATAGTACTCCATGGTGTATATGTACCACCTTTTATTTATCCAATCCACTGTTGATGAGCACCTAGGTTGATCCCATAATTTTGCTATTGTGTAGTGCTGCAATACACATATGACAGCAGGTAACTTTTTGGTAGAGCAATTTATTTTCCTTTGGGTACTTACCTATAAATGGGATCACTAGGTTGAATGGTAATTCTATTTTTCTTCTGAGAAGCCAAGCACTGTTTTAGATGCCGATGATGTGCAATGATAAACAAGACCCACAAAATCTCTGTAGTCATGGATTTTACATCCCAGTGGGCTTCAGGAGTGGACTTTGTGTTTGGTAACATCAGTAACCTAAAGAGAATTGCATGAATTTTACTTCTTACTACCGTTCCCATTTTCAAATTCCACTGCATTCATCAACTTTTGCTGCAATCGCAAACAGGCCTAAAATCTCAGTGTTCTAAAGCAGCACGTATTTCTTTCTCACTCACCGGACTCGCGGATATGTAGGTAGGCTGGGGCTGATATGCTTCAGTCTGAGAATTAATCAACATTCACACATTATTCTCATAGCGAAGGGTAGAAACTCCCAGGGACATGAATGGAAGCATACAATGTGTCTTCAGGTTTAGGCTCAGAACTAGCTCTTCTGCTCTGATTCCTCTGATCAAAGAAAGTCTCATGGTCCAGGCCAACATTACTGGGTGGGACAACATCCACCCCTATGGCGGGGGAAGGAGAAATATAGTCTGCCACACCTACAACCTTCAAGGACAAGCTCAAATCCTTTCTTTCTAATGTATTTTTTTTAGAAGTTATAGGGATTGCGGTCTATATTCTTCACATATTGTGGTTTATTTATAGTTAATATGTATCTGATGATATAAAATGTAAGAATCTTGCAACTGCATAGTGTATTTTCCAGCCCTATGTGTTATGCTGCAGTTATTATATGTAATACATTATGTATATTATTCACTCCAAAATATATTTTAATTTTTGCTTTTTAAAATTATTTATTTATTTATTTTTAAAAGAGATGGGGTCTCCCTGTGTTGCCCAGGCTGGTCTCAAACTCCTGGACTCAAGGGATCCTCCTGCCTCAGCCTCCTAAAGTGCTGAGATTACTAGTGTAAACTGCCACGCCTGGCCAGAATAACATTTTTTTTTCTTTTTAAGACAGGGTTTTGCTCTGTCACCCAGGCTGAAGTGCAGTGGCATGATCATAGCTCACTGCACTCTCAGCCTCCTGGGCTCAAGCCATTCTTCTACCTTGGCCTCCCAGGTAGCTAGGAACACAGGTATATGCCACCATGCCCAGCTAGGTTTTTAAAATTTTTTTTAGATATTTATTTATTTATTTTTGAGACAGATTCTCACTCTGTCACCCAGGCTGGAGTGCAGTGGTGCAATCAGGGCTCACTGCAACCTCCACCTCCCAGGTTCAAATGACTCTTCTGCCTCAGCATCCTGAGTAGCTGGTATTACAGCTGTGTGCCGCTGTGCCCAGCTAATTTTTTTGTACTTTTACTAGAGATGGAGTTTTACCATGTTGGCCAGGCTGGTCTCAAACTTCTGGCCTCAAGTGATCTGCCTGCCTCGGCCTCCCAAAGTACCAGGAATATAGCCATGAGCCACCGCACCTTGCCGGTTTTTTAATTTTAATTTTTTATTTTGTAGAGACTGGGTCTCCCTATGTGGCCCAGGCTGATCTTAAACTCCTGGGCTCATGCAATCCTGCTGGCTTGGCCTCCCAAAATGTTGTGATTACAGGCGCAAGCCACTGCCTAATTTTTGCTTTGAATAATCATATGCATTTTATAAAATTAAGAGGAGAAAATAATCTTATGTGTATACGCCATATTTACCATTTCCTGTGCTCTTGTTTTCTGAAGATCCAGATTTCCGTCTGTTATAATTTGCCTTTATCCTGAAGAACTTTCTCTATTTAGCATTTATTGTAGTCTAGGTCTGCTGAAAACAAATCTTCTTTCTCTTTTTTTTGTCTGAAAGTGTCCTTATTTTGCTTTCATTCTTGAAGGATAGTTGAGCTAGATATAGAAATTGATGGTGATAGTTTTTTTTTCTTTTTCAGTCTTTAAAGATGTTGTTTCAGCCATCCTGGAATCCTTTTTTTCTGCCTATTCTCTACTTTCCTTCACTCTGTAACCAATTGCCTATGCTGGGAATCTCCTTCCTTGAAGCCTCTTCTTTTCAGCCCTCTGCCTACTTTGTTTAGAGACTCGTTCTCTGGTTTTATCCAGGAGAAATTGTAATATAGGAATATACTGAAAGGGGAAGGGGCACAGCTGACCCTGTGGTTCTGTAGGCAGAAGAGACAACAATGTCTTCATTTCAGATGATATGCCTGTATATCCAGACCATCAAAGTAAGCCTACTATTAGAATTAAATAAGAAAATTTTATTAAATAGGCAGATAAAAGTGAATTTACAAAATTAATATCTTTGAGCTAGTAGTAAAAAGTTGGAAACTAAAGTTTTATATTTCATTCATACATTGAAAATTATAACATATTGGCTGGGCGCGGTGGCTCATGCCTGTAATCCCAGCACTTTGGGAGGCCGAGGCGGGCAGATCATGAGGTCAGGAGATCGAGACCATCCTGGCTAACATGGTGAAACCTCGTCTCTATGAAAAATGCAGAAAATTAGCCAGGTGTGGTGGCGGGTGCCTGTAGTCCAAGCTACTCGGGAGGCTGAGGCAGGAGAATGGCGTGAACCCAGCAGGCGGAGCTTGCAGTGAGCGGAGATCATGCCATTGAACTTCAGCTTGGGCGACAGAGTGAGACTCTGTCTCAAAAAAACAAAAAACATTATAACGTATTTAGAAATAAATATGTTATTTAGCTTGTCTTTTGTTTATATATTTTTCTATAACTGTCAATTATTATTAACATAAAGCATGAATAAATGGAGAGATAGCTCATGTTCTTATATGGGAAGATTTAATTTTAAAAAATTGTCATTCCCAGTTATTTTAATTTGATTCCAGTAGATTCCCCATTTTTCAGAACTACATATAATCATTACATAGTTCATGTGAAAGAATAAATGTTGAAAAATCAGTGGATGAGAACAGAATTTGAAATTGAATTAATGAAAATATGGGAATTTAATATAAACAAAGGTGGCATTTCAAGCCAGGCCAGAAAGGATGACTTATTTAATAAACAATGCTAACTAAGGACTATCCATTTAGAAAGAAACAAATGTAGAATTTAATTTGTATTATATGAAAAACAAAATGCCAAATAGGTTAAGGTGCAAGGTACAACATTAAATAATAAAAATACTAGAAGAAAATTCAAGATAGTATTTGCATTATTTGGGGGGTAACTTCTTAGTAAGATAGAAAAAACAGGAGCAATAAATGAAGGAATATGATAGAAAAAATATATAATATGACTTTATATATGTGTATGTGTGCATATATATGTGTGTGTGTATATATATTCGTATTTGACTGCATACAATTTAAAAATAATTGTATAGCAAAAGACACACGAAATAGAATCCTACTTTGGAATCTTCACAGAGAAAAATAAATAAATATATATATAAGCAACATACACACTAAATAGAATTCAAAGACAAATAATATACCAGGAAAGATATTTATAGCACATATAGTGGGTACATATGGTAAACCATTCTATTATACAAATCTTATTAACAATTTTTCTAAAAAAGACAGCCCAATGGAAAAATGGACAAAAGGATAAGTGGCCAAGATGGCCATATATTCTCATGCCATTTCTGAAAAGCATCTGTCCAACTAGGAGCCAGATTTCTGAGCCCCTGCCCTCCCTATCTAATGATGTCATGTGACTAGTTCTTGCCAAGGTAAGTGATTGTGTCATTGCTGGGGTCAATGAGGTTAAGGAAAGGGTGTTGCTTTTCTATCCCCTTTTCCCAAAGCTCCAGGGAATGGTGAAACCACAGGATGAAAGGAGCCCACACCCCTGAATCATCTCCTGGAAACCTGCGCACAAAACACCCTCATTGGACTGTTACATGAATAAGAAATAAAAAGTTTGAATTTTCTTTACTTTTGAATTACATTACTCTAGCAAGTATAGTATGTGAACACAAAATTCATAGAAGTGAATTACCCAGTAGTCAAGGAACATATGATTAGGGATTTAACCTCCATAGCGGTCAAGAAAATGCAAATGAACAGAGACATATCATTTTGAAGAATCCATCAAATTTGCAAAAATTAAAATGCCAGTAATATCTAGGACAGTTAAGATGCAGAGAAATGGACATTGCTGGTGGAAATGCACAATGCTATTACGCAATCTTTGGGGGAAGTAATCTGACAATGTTTATTACAATTGAAAATACGTATTTATTATACAACATCTCATGTCATGTATATTTATTTTTGTGTTCCTTGCCAGAAATGTGTAACTTTAATCTAATCAAGCCCCTAGACCTAACTTTCAGTTTCAGAAATAGCAGAAGTAAAGAGAAAAGTTAAATGATTTAATGGAAAGAAATGATCAGAGCAATCCAGAATGTGGGACATTCTACAAAATAACTTGGCTGGTCACCTTAAATGCCAATGTCTTAAGAAAAAAAATGAGAGGACTCTTCTTCACTAAAAGAGACCAAGGGGTGTAAAACTCAAATGTAATAACATTAACCTAGATTGAAACCTGGTTAGCAAAAAGAGAAAACTGTAAAGGAGATTCTTAGGACAATTGGAGAAAATTTGAATATGAACTGAATTATTAGATGATATTATGAAATGATTTTACATTATCTTAGATATGGCAGTGGTTTTATAGCTGTGTAGAAGATAATCTCTATTCCTAGAGAGGCATGCTGAAATATTTAGAAGTGAATTGTCATAATATTCAGGTGTGAATTATCAAGTAGTATACCAAACATATGAATTATGCATACTTATAGAGATAAATCACACACATATATTTGATCTAGCAGTCCCATCTTTGTGAGCCTCTTCTACAAAGTAACTGTGCTAATACGTAAGAATGAATGTGTAGGAGTGCCTGTTGCCTAATTGTTTACTACGACAAGAAGTTAAAAACAACTGGAGTGCCCATCAATAGCAGAAGGTGAAGAAATTAGGACACATTCATGCCATGGAATATTATACAGCAATTAAAAAAGAATGAGTATGACTTGTCTGCACTGACGTGAAGAGATATGCATGATCTATTAAGTCACAAAAATGTTATAAAATAATAGTGTATTATAAATCCATTTTATACAAGGTGATATTTATATAAAAACAAACCATACCCTCCCAAACTATCTACCTATAGATTGATCAATCGTCTATCTATAGATTGATCAGTCATCTATCTACCTATCATCTGTGTGTGAAATATAAATATCAGGTGTGAACACTGGTGGCCTTAAAGAAGTAGGGGGAGATTTTTTTTTTAATCTGTATTATTTTACTCACTACAATTAGTGTGAGTGACAATTTAATTTCTTAAACACCTTAGGAGATAAATTTTGATCTGCCTATGACACCTTTTCCTGCTTTCCATCACTGTTATGGATTTATTCTTCGAAAATGTCATTTCTTATCATTGCAATGGGATTTGGGGAGAGAGGGCAAGTTAATGCATCCTCAGTTCATCATCTCAAACCTGGGTCCCTCCCACTGCTCTCTCGAGCTTCTCTGTAGTCATGTAGTTTCTTCTTCCTGAGGCACTCTTACCTGCACATAGAGTTTCTAGCTAGAAATAGTGGATCTGGGAACTCCTTCATGGAACTGTTCAAAGTTTAAGCATTGAGGCATCATATGAACTTCTGGACTTGGTTTGTTTGGGGAAGGAAGAGGAATGAACTGTGACCAGTCCCTATCTTCAAAATTCCTCCATTCTCTTAAAAGAGATGCATTTGGTGGAACAACATTTCCAGCTGGTCTGATAATATACAGGCTCTCTGTTGGAGATCCACAAGAGATCTTTGCTCTTTCTGTTAGCAGCACTGACCAGAAGCCTTCTGAAGCCATTAACCTACTTTCTAATTGGCACCTGCTGCCTTGGTGTAAGTTATAGGGACGTATTTATAGCAAGCAGTGGGGTGAAAGAGGATAAGCCAACTTAAATCACCAATCATAGAATTGGCACAACACAGGTGGCCGGCATGCCTGGGTTAGGTTAAGTAGGTCAACTGTTTCGTTTAGGTGCATACAGGTAGTTCGTTGAGGGCGAATTTTGAAAGAACACAATCCCTAGGTTTGGTAATGTGTGTGTCAGAGGAGAAAAAGGAAATGTCTCAGAGCATAGCTGGGGGCGGAGATTTCTCCTATGGAAACGACAGAGAGTGTATTGTTCCCAATGCCGGATCAGGAAGGAGCCTCTGGGAATCATTGTGTGCAGCGCTCTATCTGGACACAGACAGAGGTGAGGAGCTTCCTTTTTCAATAACTGAAGGACAGAGATGCCACTCCTTCTACAGAAGTGGTTTATGTCATAAAAAGTACGTTTTCTCTTCATAAATGATCAAAAATGCACATTCGGTAAAAGGGACTTGGAAAGACTACAATTCTGGTCCCTTTTTTATTTTTTTAATGTTCTTACTCTGTCGCCCAGGCTGGAGGGCAGTGGCATGATCATGGTTCCCTCGAACTCCTGGGCTCAAGCAATCCTCCCATCTCAGTCTCCCAAGGAGCTGGGACTACAGGTGTGTGTGTGACATCATGATTGGCTTAATGTTTACATTTTTTTGTAGAGACGGGATATCACAATGTTGCCCAAGCTGGTCTTGAACTCCTGGCCTTCAGGAATTCTCCTACTTTGGGCTCCCAAAGTGTTTGGATCACAGGTGTGAGCCACTGCGCCCAGCCTTGGTCCATTTTGTCATCAAGACACTCATCCTGGCTGCTTGTCCTCAGTGTGTCCCCAGAAGAAACAAAGTGAAGGATAACAGTAAAAGCACCAAAGAAACCCACCTAGGGCAGCCCCAAGAGCAAAGGTGGAGAGCACCAGTGAGAAGGCATGACTGTTCCCTCTTCCAGGCTGTTCCAGCAATGCTTAGCCCTGCCTGACTCCGCAAATTACCTGCCCCCAGAAGCCAAGAAACTGCCCTCTGCTTGAACAGCACGTTCCCGAGCCCCGACTCTGCATGACCATGCCCCCCTTGAATCTTGGATTCCCTATTATCCTTCCCACTTGTTACCAGAACAAATTTGGACCAGGGACATCTAACTCAAAGCTCTCATTCACTCTTTCTCCTGCACCTGGAGTCTGGGTCAGGTTTAGAGATTTGATGCTGTATTTTGTTCTTCTGGTTTCACATGTTGGTATGATGCTTGCCTACTGTTTGCACATCCTTGGACTTATCTTTCACTCACATAATTTTCCCTGTGAATGTGTACCCTAGGGCATATAAACTTCCCTTACGCAGCTTTTCAGCAACACAGATCAGCCGTCACCATGTCTTGCATTGAAATGGCTCTTAGAGTTTATAAAGCACTTATACATATATGGGCTTGATTTATCTTCCTAGCTGACTTCTAAGGTCAGTGATAGTACTCAGCTTTTTAAAATAAGGAAATTGAGGCACAAGAAGGTTAGGCAATGTCTTAAGTCTACTCACCCAGTCAGTGCTGGGTTGGGGCCAGGATCCAGGTTTTCTGGCTCTTCATCTTCTGCCCTCTGGTCTCTCAGCTCCATTTGGAGCTGAAGATCTCCAAACTCCACTTCTTAGTCCCCACACCAACTGACTTCCTTTTAGGTTCTGTCAATAGGAAGCATTCAGGGGAGATTGGCTAGGTAGGAAGTGAACAAAAAAGGCTTTTTTCTCCCCCCAGTGTCCAGTTCCAATCAGTATTGCTCTCATAGCAGCAGGGAGAAGGTTCTAGCTGCCCACTGTGTGACTGCTCCCAGCACCTGCCATGCTGTGCCTGTTCAGTGATGTCCACAGCAGCTGGACCATGTCCCCTTTGCAGTTGTACAGCCAGGCAGGCTATGCTTTTTTTCTCACCCGGAGCCAGTTCTTCTGGACCATTCGAGCATCTGTGGGGCACACTCCCTGCCCCATGAGTGACTGGAATATCCACTGGGTTGTGCTGCCAGCTCAGACATCCAGGGTATGGCCAGACTTCCTTTTTAGAGGTACAGGTACCAGCTAGACTGAAGACCCTCCTTTAAATATGAGGGTCCACCACTATCAACACCCTACGTAGAGTCTAGGCACTAGCAGTACAAAATGTCCCCCTGAAGGTCTGATCTCCAGAACATGGCACCCTATTCTCAGAGGCTGCAGTACTAGCTGTGTAGAGATTTCCCTCAGAGGTTTAAGTGGAACCCCTACAACACCAAGGTCCTGATAGCAATATTCCTTCCCTTTTGTTCTCTCAGCCTGGGATGGTAGTTTCTTCCTGGTGTGAATAATTTCAGGGTTATCTTAGCATCTGCTTTTTGTTCTTTCAGTCTTCCAGTGCCTGTGATGAATCCGTAGTTACCTGTGGTTGCTTGCAGCAGAGTGGCCCGGAAGGCAAAGCCTTAAGAATGCAGCT
Organism: Gorilla gorilla gorilla; assembly: GCF_029281585.2. Classification (NCBI taxonomy): domain Eukaryota; kingdom Metazoa; phylum Chordata; class Mammalia; order Primates; family Hominidae; genus Gorilla; species Gorilla gorilla. The sequence goes on from NC_073232.2 coordinate 88,893,267, forward strand.
GGCTGCTTCTGGTGGCTCTGGAGAATTTACAGAGGTGGGAAAGTGACAAACTCAGGTCTTTAAGCCCTCAGCTCTGTTTCCTGGGAGAATAGCCCACAATCTCCAGAATTTATATTATAAACCTACTTATGATTACTTAAATAACCCAACAATTCCATCTTGAGATATATACCAAAGAAACATGGAAAAATATCGCCCTACAAAAACTTGTACAGGCATACTTTGGAGATATTGCAGGTTCCAGACCACCGCAATAAAGTGACTATCACAATAAAGCGAGTCAATACAATTTTTTTCCTTTCCTGTGCATATGAAAGTTTTAAGTTTCTTAAAGATTCTGGATATTAGACCTTTGTCGGATGCATAGTTTGCAAATATTTTCTTCCATTCTGTAGGTTGTCTGTTTACTCTGTTGATAGTTTCTTTTGCCGTGCAGAAGCTCTTTACTTTAATTAGGTCCCATTTGTCAATTTTTGGTTTTGTTGCAATTGCTTTTGGCATCTTCATCATGGATTCTTTGCCAGGAACTTAAACAAATTAACAGACAGAAAACAAACAACCCCATTAAAAAGCTGACAAAAGACATGAACAGACATTTTTCAACAGAAGACATACATTTGGCCAGCGAACACATGAAAAAATGCACAACGTCATTAATCATTAGAGAAATGCAAATCAAAACCCACATGAGATACAATCTCACACCAGTCAGAATGGTTAGTATTAAAAAGTCAAAAAATAACAGATGCTGGTGAGGTTGCAGAGAAAAGGGAACACTTATAAACTGCTGGCAGGAATATAAATTAGTTCAGCCATTGTGGAAGGCAGTGTGGCAATTTCTCAAAGAACTTAGAACGGAATTACCATTTGACCAAGCAATTCCATTATTGGGTATACATCCAAAGGAATAGAAATCATTTTACCATAAAGACATATGCACTGATAAGTTCACCGCAGCACCACTCATAATAGCAAAGACATGGAATCAACCTAAATGCCTATCAATGGTAGACTGGATTTTTAAAAAGTGGTACGTGTACACATGGAATACGACACAGTTATAAAAGGGAATGAGATAATGTCCTTTGCAGCAACATGGATACAGCTGGAGGCCATTATCCTAAGGGAACTAATGCAGAAACAGAAAACCAGATACTGCGTGTTCTCATTTATAAGTGGGATCTAAACATTGAAAATACATGAACACAAAGAAGGGAACAGACACCAGAGCCTACTTGAGGGTGAAGGCTGGGAGGAGGGAGAGGATCAAAAACTACCTGTTGAGTACTATACTTATTACCTGGATGATGAAATAATCTGAACACCAAACCCCGTGACATGCAATTTACCTGCACAACAAACCCACACATGTACCCCCAAACCTAAAACAAAAGTTAAAAGAAAAAAAGGTGTTGGGTAGATGTTTCTTCCAAGAACATCTACAAATGGCCAATGAACACATGAAAAGATACTCAACATCATGAGTCATTAGAAAACTGCAAGTCAAATCTATGAATAAGATAATACATAATGCTCATTAGGACAGATATTACAAAAATAATAGCAATAAAATAAAAGTTATGTTTCTACTTATACTGTGGTCTGTTAAGTGTGCAATAGCATTATGTCTAACAAAACAAGCTTAATTAAAAAATACTTTTTTGGTGGGAGCGAAGCTATGAGGATGTAAAGGCATAAGAATGACACAATGGACTTTGGGGACTCAGGGGGAAAGGGTGGGAAGGGAGTGAGGGATAAAAGACTACAAATTGTGTTCAGTGTATACTGCTCAAGAGATGGGTGCACCAAAATCTCACAAATCACCAGTAAAGAACTAACTTATGTAACCAAATACCACTTGTTCCCCAAAAACCTATGGAAATAAAAAAATTAAATACTTTATTGGGCTGGGGACAGTGGCTCACGCCTGTAATCCCAGCACTTTAGGGGGCTGAGGCAGACAGATCACCTGAGGTCAGAAATTAAAGACCAGCCTGGCCAACATGGTGAAATACCGTCTCTATGAAATAGAAAACTTACCTGGAGTGGTGGCACACACCTGTAATCCCAGCTACTCAGGAGGCTGAGGCACGAGACCCGCTTGAACCCGGGAGGCGGAGGTTGCAGTGAGCTGAGATCACACCACTGCACTCCAGCCTGGGCAAGAGAACAAGCCTCTGTCTCAAAAAAAGAAAATACTTCATTGCTAAAAAACACTAACAATCATCCAAGACTTCAGTGAGTTCTAATCTCTTTCCTGGTAAAGGGTCTTGCCTTGATGTTGATGGCTGCTGACTGATCAGGATGGTGGTTGCTGAAGGTTAGGGTGGCTGTGGCAATTTCTTAAGACAACAGTGAAGTTTGCTGTGCCAGTTGACTCTTCCTTTCATGAAAGATTTCTCTGTAGCATGCAGTGTTGTCTGATGGTGTTTTACCCATACATTCCGAACTCCATTCAGAATTGGAGTCAGTCCTCCGAAACCCTGCCACTGCTTTATCAACTGAGTCTGTGTCATGAGATCCTTTGCTGTCATTTCCACAATGTTCACAGCACCTTCACCAGGAGGAGAAAATGCTCCTCAAGGGCTTTCTTTGCTCATCCATAAGAAGGAACCCCTTATTCATTCCAGTTTGATCATGAGATTGCAGAAATTCAGTCACATCTTCAGGTTCCACTTCTAATTCTAGTTATCTTCCTCTTTCTATCACTTCTGCAGTGATTTCCTCATTGAAGTCTTGAACCCCTCAAAGTCATCCATGAAGGGTGGAGTCAACTTCTTCCAAATTCTTGTTAATAAAGATATGTTGACCTCCTTGCATGAATAATGAGTGTTCTTAATGGCATCTAGAAAGGCAAATTCTTTCCAGAAAGTTTTCAGTTTACTTTGGCCAGATCCATCAGAGGAATCATCATTTATGGCAGTTAAAGCCTTGTAAAATGTATTTCTTAAATAATAGGACTTGAAAGTCTAAATTACTCCTTGATCCATGGGCTGCAGAATGGATGTCACGTTAACAGGCATGAAGACAACGTTAATTTCCTTGTACATCTCCACCAGAGCTCTTGGGTGACTAGGTACATTATCAATGAGCAGCAATATTTTGAAAGGAATCTCTTTTTCTGAGCAGTAGGTCTCAACAGTGGACTTAAACTACTCAGTAAACCATGCTGTAAATAGATGTGCCACCCACCAGGCTTTGTTGTCCAATTTCTAGAGCACAGACAGAGTAGATTTAGCATAATTCTTAAGGGCCCTAGAATTTTCAGAATGGCCAAGGAGCATTGGCTCCAACTTAAAGTCATCACCTGCATTAGCCCCTAACAAGAGAGACAGCCTGTCCTTTGAAGCTTTGAAGCCAGGCATTGACTTCTCTCTAGCTATGAAAGTCCTAGATGACATCTTCTTCTAATAAAAGGCTGTTTTGTCTACATTGAAAATCTGTAGTTTAGTGTAGTGATCTTTAACAATGATTTTAGCTAGATCTGGGTAACTTGCTACAGCTTCTACGTCAGCACTTGCTGCTTCGCCTTGCACTTTTATGTTACGGAGACAACTACTTTTTTTAAACTTCATGGAGCAACCTCTTCTAGCTTTGAACTTTTCTTTTGCAGCTTCCTGACTTCTCTTAGCCTTCACAAAATTGGAGAGAGTTTGGGCCTTGCTCTGGATGAAGCTTTGGTTTAAGGAAATGTTGTGGCTGGTTTGATCTTCTAATCCATTCACACTTTCTTCACATCAGCAATAAGCCTGGTTTACTTTCTTATTATTTGTTTGTTCACTAAAGTAACACTCTTAATTTTGTTCAAGAACATTTCCTTTGCATTCACAGCTTGGATGACTGCTTGGCGCAGAGGCTTTCAGCCTGATTTGCCTTTCTCACTAAACTGAATCATTTCTAGCTTTTGATTTCAAGTGAGAGACATGTGACTCTTCCCTTCACTTGAACATTTAGAGGCCATCGTAGGGTTATTAATTGACCTAATTTCAATATTGTTGTGTCTCAGTGAATACAAGGCCAAGGAGCGGGAGACAGACAAGGGTACAGCCAGTGACACACAATCAGAACACACACAACATTTATCCATTCAGTTCATCATCTTGTCTTATGTGGGTGAGATTTGTGTAGCCCTGAAACAATTAACAATAGTAACACCAAAGATTGCTGATCACAGATCAACATAAAAGATATAACAATCATGAAAAGTTTGAAATATTGCAAGAATTACCAAAATATGACAGAGACAGGAAGTGAGCCCCTGTTGTGAAAATGGCACTGACAGACTTGCTTGTTGCAGGGTTGCCACAAATCTTCAATGTGTGAAACACACAATCTCTGCAAAGTACAAGAAAGCAAAGTGCAATAAAATGAGACACACCTGTACACAAATGTTCATAGCAGTATTATTCATGAAACTCAAAAGGTGGAAACAACCCAAATGTCAATCAACAAACGAAAGAATAAGCCAAATGTGGTATACACATACAAGGGAGTATCATTCAGCTATAAAAAGAAACAGGACAGGAGCAGTGGCTCACGCTTGTCATCTCAGAATTTTGGGAGGCCGAGGCAGGTGTATCACTTGAGGTCAGGAGTTTGAGAACAGCCTGGCTAACATGGTGAAACCCATCTCTACTAAAAATACAAAAATTGGCTGAGTGTGATGGCACACGCCTGTAATCCCAGTTACTCGGGAGGCTGAGGCAGGAGAATTGCTTGAATCTGGGAAGCGGAGGTTGCAGTGAGCTGAGATCATGCCACTGCTCCAGCCTGAGTGACAGAGCAAGACACCGTTTCAAAAAAATAAAATAAAATAAGATATCCACAATAGGCAATTTCACAGAGACAGAATTAGTGGTTTTTAGGGCTGGTGTAAAGGGGAGGATGGGGGGTGGCATAGCTTTGGAGGTGATGGGCATGCTTTCTAAATGATTTGTGGTAATGGTTGCACAACCCTGTGAATATACTAAAAAGCCCCGGGTGGTGCACTTTAAATGAGTGAATTATATAGTATCTGAATTATATTTTAATAAAGCCGCTACTCTCCCCCCCCCAAAAAAAACCTGAATAATAAGAGAATTTATTTCTTTTTCTTTTATAACAGGAAGTCCAGAATGAGGTCAATTTTACAGTTGATTCATTCAGTGGATTAACTGAATGTTAAGTAAAGACTTCAATTTCTCCATCATTTCACTCTTCATCTTCGATTAGCTGCCCTCATGGTTTTAAGACAACTGAAGTAGCTTCAAACATCCTGGAGACAGAAAAACAAGAGAGTTCTTTCCTAATTCCCTTTATTTGGGGAGGAAAAGTCTTCTCCTGTCAGTAGTCCACAAGCTAATCATCCATCCTATCTCATTGATTAGAAATGGTCTCCAGCTGGGCAATGTGGCTCACGCCTGTAATCCCAGCACTTTGGGAGGCCGAGGCTGCCAGATCACCTGAGGTCAGGAGTTTGAGACCAGCCAGACCAACATGGTGAAACCCCATCTCTACTAAAAATACAAAAAATTAGCCAGGCAGATGCCTGTAATCCCAACTACTTGTGAGGCTGAGGCAGGAGAATTGCTTGAACCCGGGAAGCGGAGCCTGCAGTGAGCCGAGATTGTACTGTTGTACTCCAGCCTGGGCAACAGAGTGAGACTCCATCTCAAAAAAAAGAAAGAAAGAAATGATCTCCTATCAAATACTGAACCAGTCCCAGGTAAGGGTACTGGGGTCACCAGGACTGACTTAGAACAAACAGATTTAACTCTGAGTCCTCAGGAAGAGAGATGGAACTGAACTGAATCAGGACTCTGTCACCACAGAAGAAGGGGACAATGGCTGCCAGGTAGGCAACCCCAGTGCCTGCAGAAAATGATAGAAAATTTTCTTGCAGGAAGAATAAAATCAGAGAGTTGACAGAGAATTTACATCTATCTATCTATCTATCTATCTATCTATCTATCTATCTATCTATCATCTATGTATACATCTATCTGTTAAAGCAAACTAAATATGGCCTGAGAAGTGTAGGGTCCAGCCCTACAGGGCCTGTGGGTTTTCTGTTTGTGTGCGGAGACGAGAGATCTTAGAAAAATAGACACAAGACAAAGAGATAGAAGAAAAGACAGCTGGGCCCAGAGGAGAACTACCACCAATGTGCGGAGCCTGGTAGTGGCCCCGAATGCCTGGACGCGCTGCTATTTATTGTATACAAGGCAAGGGGGCAGGGTAAGGAGTGTGAGTCATCTCAAATGATTGATAAGGTCAAGCAAGTCACATGTCCACGTGACAGGGGGCCTTTCCCTTTGTGGTAGCGGAAGCAGAGAGGGAGGACAGCATACGTCAGCATTTCTTCTATGCACTTATCAGAGAGATAAAAGACTTTAATACTTTCACTAATTCTGTTACTGCTATCTTTTAAGAACTTAAAAGGAGGAGCCAGGTGTACAGGCGGGACATGAAAGTGGACAAGGAGCGTGACCACTGAAGCACAGCATCACAGGGAGACGTTCAAGCCTCTGGGTGACTGTGGGCAGGCCTGGCTAATGTCAGGCCTCCCACAAGAGCTGGTGGAGCAGAGTGTTCTCTGACTCCCCCCAGGGAAAGGGAGACTCCTTTTCCCAGTCTGCTAAATAATGGGTGCCTTCCCAGGCACTGGCACTACCGCTAGACCAAGGAGCCCTCAAGAGGCCCTTATCCGGGCATACAGAAGGCTCACACTCTTGTCTTCGGGTCACTTCTCACAATGTCCCTTCAGTTCCTAACTCTGTATGGCCTGATTTTTCTTTGGTAATAATAATAATACAAAGATTAATACTAAAAACTAATGATTTATAATATCCATATATAATCATCTCTATATTCTATTACTCATATAACTTTCTCTTATCCTAACTATTTTCTTTATTATATTGGAACAGCCTGTGCCTTCAGTCTCTTGCTTCGGCACCTGAGTGGCTTTCCGCCCACAGAGAAGGACTCCATACTTCTATATTTGAGTCCTTGTGGATGAACTGCAACCTAGCTTAATAGGCAGACAAGACTGAAAACCTAACTTAGTAGTATGCACCTGTAACAGTAGCTGAGTCTTGGCCCATCCGTGGCCACACTTCAACCACTCATAGACTGCTAAGTGTTCAAACTGTGTTCAAATAAGGCAAATGCCAACCTGTAACCAATCCAGCTCTTTCTTTACCTCACTGCTGATTTCGGTATATCATTTCCCTCTTTTATTTGTCTATAAATGTGTTCTGGCCACGAGACATCCCTGGAGTCTCTGTGACTCTGCTGTGACTCTAGGGGCTGCCTGAATTCACAAATCATTCATTGCTCAATTAAACTCCTTTATATTTTACATCCATCCATCTACTATCTACTTACCTACTATTTATCATCTACTATTATCTACTGTCATTTACCTATCATCTATCTATTATTTATCACCTATCAATTTAGCTGTCGTCTATCTATTACCTATCATCTATCTGTCTGTCTGTCCATCTATCTATTCATCTCTATCATTCATCTGCATGCTTACCTATATACTTCTATGCACGGGTGCACAAGCACATAGATTTTAAATGCCTATACTTTTGACTTCTTGTAACTAAGGAGTATGAATTTTACTTTTTAAAAAAAATCTGCAAAGACATGCATTTTCTTCCAAGTGTCTCAAGTCTGGGAAGATTAGAAAGAGCCAATTCGGCTGGCATACTCCTCACCTCCGGGAGACTGTGGGCCTGTGCCGTGTTGCCCACCTCTCCATCCTGGTAAAAGTTCTGGCTACCCGGAAGCAGGCCAGGAGGAGGAAGCCTTTGGCTGAGGTCTTCTCGGAGTCGGGGGCACACCCTTGATCTTGGCATCGCTTGCCTCTCTAAAGTTTCTGATCCCTGTCTTGCCTTTGCAGACATTGGCAAACGGGCCACAAGAGCTGCCTCAGTCACATGTGGTTGTGTTTAACTCTATAGAACTTTGAACCAACCTCAAGCTGTGCCAGTGGGGAGATCAAAGTCAATAAAGTGTATGTATTTTATAAACGGTGAACTTTAGTGAAGAAACAAAACTCATTTAAGCCAAAGCCAAAGGGAGTGTTATGTTTTGACTGATGCATAAAACACAGAAAGAAGATTTCTTTCCCCGTGTGTTATTTGGTTTTTTTTTTTAAGACTGTTTATTAAAGTCCATACTTTAAAATAAACATAGAGAACTCTCGTGTTCTCTTTGTAAACATGTTGAGTCCTTTGAAGCCAAGGATAATGAGTATGATAACAGATACTGTTTATCCTCTCCTGGGCTCCATGTTTAGTTAGCTGGGTCTTGAAGACTCTTTCCTCCAGAGAGAGCTTTTCAGAATTGACTCTGTTAGAAAAGAGGGAGAAAGAGAAGACTTGGAGAGTTAGCATCTCTATTCAAACTTCTCTGCCAACAAAGTCCTTCCCCTGGAGGACACAGCCTGGGCCAAAGGCTCGTCTTCCGGGCATCCACAGTCAAGCCAAAACCCACCAGGAGTGAAGTCCTGCCACCTGCCGGGATGTGCTGGGTCCCTTACTGGTCTCTCTGCCCAGCGACGTGCTGGTAAACGTGGAACTGTCGGTCCTGTGGTGGTGGGGAGAGGAGCCCTCCTGTGTGACACTTGCCCATTTCTGCAGTGCGGCTCGTCTCATCGTGGCCTATGTCAAGCTACCCACAATCTGTCACGTAACCCAGAGCTGAGGATCAGATTGATGGGCACGGTGGCTGGCTCCCCGGCAGGGGAGAGCCGGCCTCCAGCACCCAGACCTCTACCTCTGCCCTGGAATATTTCCTTCCTGGGCTTGGAAGTGAATACACAACTTTGTCTCAGTAAATATTTATAAATGGCAGCTTCCTCTGCTGTGGGGAAACTGTCTTTTCTTTTTTTAAATGTCCCATCTCCTTGTGCTGGACAGACCCCGGCTTTCATTTTCTTGACTCTCCCAGCATGCAGGGATGTGCTGGGCTATTTTGGTCCCTTCCCTTGGACATTTCCTTGAATTGTTTGGATGGCATTGTGTGATTCACAGAGCCCAGCTTCCTTTCCCCTCTTAGCAGCTGGGAAAATCAGGCCCCTTCATGTGTTTCTTTGTTAAGCAGTGGATCCTGAAGTCATTCATTCTTCACTGGGCAGGGGCGGGTGAGCAAGGGGCTCCGGTGCCCAGGTCTCCCAGGTATCAGAGATGTCCCTTGATGGGACAGAAGGGGGTCCCAGGAGGAGGCTGGGCTGCTGGGGGTGAGGACGTGCTCTGCTCCACAGGGGTCTCAAGGGTTTCGAGGTCATGGTGAGTGAGCAGAGAGCCCATGTCTCATCATACAGCTGGAGGCACCTATCCAAAGTGATGAGAGTTGTGTCCAAACACAGAAACACAGATATTGTGTTTCTATTGTTTGAAAGTTGGAAGAATAAGGAGTACCTCGCAAAGAGGCTGGAGCTCAGCAGGTGATGCCTATAGCTAACGGGGCATTTGTGGGGCCAGGGAGTGTACTTAGACCCAGGTGAGGCTAGGAAGGGCCAGGAACGGACTCTGAGCTGACAGTCCTGACCTCGTGGAGCTTGACTCTCCTTCCACCCCGTTGGCTTCCCAGGATTGACTCAAAGGGGCCCACGGGACTCTTCTGAGAAAATGGCCTTAGAAATCAGAGGCAGCTTAGCTTTATTACGGCTATTTGGATCAAGGGACCCACAGCAGCTCTTCTGGCTGAGGCAAGAACTGAGGTGAGAGTTGGTTGTGGGAGAAGACCTAGGGCTTCCTCCTGAGCCGCCACCCTGCTGTCCCTTAAGCACCTGGCATTTGCTTGGGATTCTGGGGGAGGGGAGATCCTTTGGAAGGGCTCATATCCAAGTAGTTAGAAGTAGAGGAAGAAAAGAGAGCCCCGCAAACAATTAGAAGGATGATTTAGCTCAGTCCTGCCCTCTCCTTACCACCTTCCAGCCAATAACGTTTGTTATTCCTGACACTGATAACAGCAAATAGAGGTATCATTGCTTGCAGATTTAGTGCGAGTCAACCCTTGTGCAAACTATCCTGCATCTCTTATGGCATTTAACTACTACATTAACTTGGTGAGTTACATGTTTTATTAATATTCCCATTTTATAACTGGGAAGACTGAGGCTTAGAGGGAGGTTATAGATTTGCCCAAGGTCACATAGCTAAGAGTTAACGGAGGCTAAAGTCTGAGCCCAGGTTTATCTGCTTCAAAAGGCCATCCGTTTACCCACTATCCAATCTGCTTCTCTGAACCCAGGTGGGGATGCGGTGAGCTGGGATTCCTGTGTCCTGGTCATGTCCTAACAGAATATATTAGTAACTAGACCATATCCCAACTTCAGGACCAGGCTCTGCCAAGCCAGGAATATGAGAGGAGGAACAGCACCTCCCTCACCACGCCCCAGAGACTCCCCAGGCCTGAAGGTTTCCCGTGAGAAGTAGTGCGGCATGCTCAGAGGGCATCTGTCCCCACCTCTTCCTAGCTGCGCCTGCATGCTGGGTTCGTTTTTCCACCCTGCTAACTCACACCTGCATTGCTCTGCCTCCTCTAATCCTCTTGGGCAGATGACCCAGCCAGAGAGTCGGCCTGGCTTTCTGTTTCACTTTAGCCTTTGGACTCTGAGCTCGGTTAACATGGTACAGTCCACAATTAAGCCCTGCGGTGCCCAAGCCCAGCTCATTGTCCCTGGTCACTGCTGGGAGACTGGACAGAGCCCCCCTCCCACTCTGAATTTCCTGTTTGGTACTTGAGTGGAGACACAGACCTCAGCTTCACACTCACCTTGCCTTTCCTGGTTCCTGAGTTCTCATCAGTCTGGCTGGTCTATGATTCTTCCTCCTCATGGTGGCAGCACAAATTCGGCCATGGCTAATCAACTCCATTAATTGCCCAGAGTTCATTAAAAATCGTGGTTAGCCTTTGCCAATGTGCAAGGCAAGACAGGGAGTGAGTCTTGGGTCTATATAAGGTCCAGCTAACCCTGTGTGACCTTGGAGAAATTGCTTACCTCTCTCTAAGTTTCCTTATCTGCACAATGGGGATAACGATAAAACTCACCTCAGCCGGTTGTTTTTAGGATTAAATGAGTTAATATATGCAAAGTGCTTAGCATGATGCCTGGCTCAGAAGAACCTCTGTCTAGGTGTTAGCTGTTCTATGATTATACATAAATTACTTCACTTCTTCTGTGGGTCATAATTTGTGGTCACTAAGCAATGGATGGCGAGATCACTGAGCCAAAATAAACTAACTCTTTCCTATTAGTTCCAAGTACATTAGTCACCAACCAGATTCATAGTATGGTACTTGGCTCAATTAGTCCCAGAGCACTCTCAAGTCCTGTTGAACCAGAATTGCCAAACAGTGTCTGAACTAGTTAAGTGAACCCCAAAAGGTGAAAAGAAACTTTTAGCAAAGATGTAGTCTGGTTTTAAATTCCTGAAATCAGCCAGGCGTAATGGTGCACACCTGTAATCCCAGCTACTTGGGAGGCAGAGGTAGGAGGATTGCTTGAGCCCGGGAGTTGGAGGTTGCAGTGAGCTGTAATTGTACCACTGCACTCCAGCCTGTGGGACAGAGCGAGACCTTGTCTCTACAAAAAAAAATTAATAAATAAAAAGAGGTCTCTAAAATTCCAGTGTAGCCAGGACAAATCACACCATCCTCCCACCCACCCAAAATTATCATATCCAGACGGTCTGATGAGTGTCCAACATTTTCAGTGAACTATATGGGAATGTATATTAAAAATTAGAAAGAATAGGCCCCACTTGGAACAATCTAGTATGAGACAAAAAATAACAGTAAATTCCAAAGCAAGCACTCAGGAATAGACTGAAGAATGAGCAGTGATTGATGAGCAAGCGCCTAAGTTGGTGTAACAAAGCAAGGGGAGCTTTGATGGCTGCTTGGTGACTTGGGTTTCTTTGTTTGTCTGTTTTGGGGGTTTTTCTGTTTGTTGGGTTTTGGGGCTTTTGTTTGTTTTGGGGGTTTTGTTGTTGTTGTCATTGTTTTTGAGGCAGGGTCTAACTCGGAGTGCAGTGGCGTTATCTCGGCTCACTGCAACCTCCGCCTCCTGGGTTTAAGCAATTCTCCTGCCTCAGCCTCCCGAGTAGCTGGGACTACAGGCACACCCCACCAAGCCCGGCTAATTTTTGTATTGTTAGCAGAGACGCAGTTTCACCGTGTTGGCCCAGCTAGTCTTGAACTCCTGGGCTCAAGTGATCTATCTGCCCACCTCAGCCTATCAACGTGCTGGGATGACGGGTGTGAGCCACCTCACCTGGCCATGGTGACTTGTTTGAGCTCACCATTTGGTTTGCAATGTTTCCTGTCTTTGCTGAATTGGCTCCGGGCCTGTATGTGACAAGGGGAGTTGTTGGAACCATGACTCTCTGGCCGTGGAATTTGTGATTTGCAAGGTGGCTCCAAACTCAGGAGAGACCTGAGTGGGACAGGAGGCTCACTTCCCACCTTCCCAGCACGTGCCACCCCCATGCTCTGGTTTATTTAAGCCTACCACTCTGAGGCTATCCAGAGAGCTGAGTAAATAAATAGCCCGCCCACCAAGAAGACAAGCAGTCCCTATCCTCTTCAATGCCAGGGAAGAAGGGCAGACCTTCCCAGCCATCTGCACCTTCCCTCAGCCTGGGAAGAATTAAGGAGTTCTTTACTGTAGCACTGTAATTACTGAACTAATGTGTGTGCCTGCATCAGGACAGAGTTCAATAGCTGGCCTTGAAGTTTCTGAGGGCCCTCTGTTTTGTAAGCAACGTTGTGCCAGAGATAATAGTTACTGTTGCTACAGTGTTGCATCTGGAAGACTCATTCCCAGGAAGATGAATGGCTCCTTCCTGCACTCTGGGTTCTGATGCAGTGAGGTGCCTGCAGGTGTGTGCAGCATGGTGCTTAGGGAACTGAGGGAAGGAGTTTCCTCATCCTTTCCCCCTCAGACTCTTTCTTGCTGGCTTTGTCCTTCCTTTTTTCCTCCTGCCTTCCCTGCTTCCTTCCTTTCTCTCTCTTTCATTTTTGAGATGGGGGAATCTTGCTATGTTGCCCAGGCTAGTCTTGAACTCCTGGCCTCAAGCAATACTCCCACCTCAGCCTCCCAAGTAGTTGGGATGACAGGCTTGAGCCACCATGCCTGGCTTCACTCGCTGTCTTTTCCCAACAGGTAAAAATGACCATGTGTTCACGTTGTTGTGAGGATCCATGAGAGAAGTTATGTATTATGTTGGTGCAATTACTTTTGCACCATTTTAACAGAAGCAGGTTGAGAATAGTTAAGCCCTAGACACATGGAGATGCCAGCTGATGGAAAGTGCAGGATTTGGAAATGAGGGGGTCCCAAGCCAGACCCATCTATGAGGAATCCAGATTTGGAAACCAGCTACCTATCAACAGACGCTGTTCCCTGAAAAGCATTGACTTGAAATTGGTGGTCTCTGGGAGGAGGGAGGACACATTCTTCCCTGCTCATCCGCTCTCCCTCACCGCACAGAGGCTGGGACTCAGGTGTGGATCCCTGAGCACAGCTGGGAAGCCCAGCACATCTCTCTCTCCTGCATGGTCCCATACCAGTACTCGGCATTCTCATTTTCAGCCCTTTTTGCTCACATGAAGAGGAGAGTCTGATGAATGAATTTCCCCAATGATGCCAATTACTGATAAAGCATAAAGTATTATTCTCTTTGAGATGATGGTGTCTGAAGAGGGAAGAAGAGAATGGCCTTTACGTGTAGAATTTCAGGCATGGGCGACTGGAGGGAAAGTGGGCTTGTGATACACACACACACACACACGCACACACACACACATGCACCATGCCCCAGTCCTGCAATCACAGATAGGATGCATGCATATACCACTCTCTAGAACGGGCAGCGCTGGCTGGCTCTTCTCTCAGGAGGGGAAAATACCAAGGGCATTGTGGAAACTCCTCTTTCTCCCCATCCTCACTAAGTGGCTAGCACATTGAATGCTGCCTTTGATGCTTCCTTTTCTTGCTCGCTAAACTGCAGACTTGTTGAGGCTCCTGTCTTCACACTGCAACTCCTCAGCACATGGGGTACACAGGGCGAGGGAGAGTGAAGGATGGCAAATTCCTCCAGGAAGGCTGGTGTGAGTCTGGCTCTGAGGCCTAGCCCTCCCTGGCACCGGCAGACCCGGGCTGGCCAGGTCCTGCTAGTGCAGATGGCATTCCCAGCCTTTGTGCTTGTATCTCCTCTGTCAGGGGCTGGGTGTTCCTCGGGTGATGGAGCCCACCTCCCCAGCACCATAGCCCTGAAAGCCACATTCTGAGTCAGAGAGAAACCAGGCTGGCAGCAGATTCCACAGCCATGGCTGCAGGACTGTTCTGTTTGCTCTATTAAGGGACTCTCCTCTTAACTGCCGGGTGAGTCAGAACATTCCATTTCTTCTTCCCTCTCCTGTCTGTCCAGCCCAGCCAGAATTCCTGTCTGAATTCTTCTTCATTAATAGTGATGTGCTCTCCACCCGGAAGTTTCTAAGAGCTCATTTCAGTGGATAATGATTGTTTTTGCAGGAGGGACCCCAATGGTTTTTCCATTTCTGTTTCCATAATATGTACCGAAACCCACACTTCATTGAAAGCAGATGGTGAAAGCGGCCCTCGACATGCGAGAGGAGACGCCAGGCTACGACGCCTCTGATTTGTCTGCCTTCTGGGCAGCCCTGGCACCGATGGGGGCCAGGGCACTGGAGCCCTGGGACTCTGGACATGAGAGCAGGAAGCTGGATAATGGAAAACAAACGGCGGGCCTGGGGCGGGAAGATCAAAAGAGAAGGGAAGAAAGAAGCCAATGGAAGAGATGACATCGGGACTCTCCAAGCCTCTCATTCCCGTGTCCTGAGTCTTACAGTGTCAAATTCTTGGGAAAGTAGTGTGCATCAGGCAGCCGCCCCTCCAGAGGAAATTGGTACTAAAGCCTCAGCTCCAGAGACCTGGGCCTGACCCTCAGCTTTGTCTGCCTCTGTGTAATGTAATGAAAAGCATATTCTCCAACACATCTTTCCCAAGCACATAAGCCCGATTGCTCTGTCTCCAAAAAAGGCAAAGAGGAGGCTTGCTGATTTCCCAACAAAAAACCGTCACCACCGAAGCCTGCTGTGGGAAGCAGGCTTTCCACAATTCTGCATTGTATAGAGGTCCCAGGCACTGGCCCTATTAAGTCCCTTAACCCTAAGCTTCCAGAATGCAGACCTGGACTCTACTCGCTCAGCATATTCCTCGGTGACTGTTGGTCATCAGAAGCCACTGTCCCTGTAGCTCTGCTGGGCGTGCTGGATGGAGGGGGCAGACACCCAGCTCTCCTGGGCAGTGGAGAAAACTGCACAGCCTCAATCCTGATCCCAAACTTCAGCACAGCTGTCTACTGGTGCCAGAACCTTCTGCACCTTGACCCCAAGCCCATTACTCTACATGCACCTGGACTGGTGTCTCATCTTGGGGCCGAGTGGAGGGGTGGAGGTTTAGCCCTTACCTGGGGTGGGGAGGCCTGATAAGGCAGGTCTTCCTGGAAACTTTTTTTTTTTTTTTTTTTTTTTTTTAGTGAATATTGGAAGCATCTCTTGGGAGAAAACTTATCCCAAGAAACAAGGGTGTCTGGCATGATAACTTTTTTTTTCTTTAAGAGATGGTGTCTCACTCTCACCCAGGCTGGAGTGCGATGGCCTGATCATAGCTCTCTACAGCCTCCAACTCTTGAGCTCAAGAGATCCTCATCCCTCAGCCTCATAAGTAGCTGGACTATAGGTGCATGTCACCACACCAGCTAATTTTTTTTTTTTTTTTTTTTTGAGACGAAGTCTTGCTCTGTCACCCAGGCTGGAGTGCAGTGGCGCAATCTCGGCTTACTGCAAGCTCTGCCTCCCAGGTTCACGCCATTTTCCTGCCTCAGCCCCCTGAGTAGCTGGGACTACAGGCGTCCGTCACGGCGTCTGCCACCGTGCCGGCCACCACACCCGGCTAATTTTTTGTATTTTTAGTAGAGACGGGGTTTCACCGTGTTAGCCAGGATGGTCTTGATCTCCTGACCTCGTGATCTGCCCACCTCAGCCTCCCAAAGTGCTGGGGTTACAGGCGTGAGCCACCGCCCCTGGCCAATTTTTTATTTTTGTAGAGACAGGGTCTTGCTCTGTTGCCCAGGCTGGTTTCAAACTCCTGTCCTCAAGGGATCCTCCCACCTTGGCCTCCCAAACTGCTGGGCTTATAAGTGTGAGCCAGATACCCAGTGGCCCTGGTATGACAACTTTAACTCAGTGACAAAGGTGAGGGGAGAACTGTGGTGATGTGAACAGTGAGGGTGTGAGTTCAGCTGGCTGTTTGCCTCTGAACTCTGCTCCCCATTGACTCATGGCACAGTCCTCCTGGGAGCAGGGCCTGTGAATACGTGGACCACGCTGATTCAGGGAAGCTGTGCTCGGGCCCCTGCTGGCCGAAGCTGACAGAGGAGGAGAAGTGTTTTCCTCACCAAGCCAGCAGAACAGTGAAGATTTGACAACTCGGGAAATCCAATGCCTGGTCAGTGCCTGATAGGCAGGAAACCCAGGTAGGAAGTGCAGCTTGCCAGTGGGAAGTTGGGGAAGAGGAGGAAGGGCTGGAAGCAGGAAAGGAGGAGCCATCGGCAACTCAGCAAAAGTCGGTGACTCTGTGGATGAAGGGAGCACCAATGCTCTTGTGCGGCTCCTAGGCAGACAGGTGGGCAGCCAGTGGGGAGCTTGTGAAAAATAGGAGATTTGCAAGATTGCTAAAAAATACTAGAATGCAAGGCTAAATGAGCCTAGATCCCCATGGTAAGAAGTGTTTCCTTCTGAGAAAGTGAGCATGCACACAGCTGCAGTAGGGGCAGATTTGCACACACACGCCATTCCTCGCAGTCAGGCCCTAATGTTTTCACTTTGCAGACAATCTTGGGTAGTATATTCTCACATAAGAAAACACCCTGTCCTGTTAGGATCAAGTTACTAATCAAGTTTAATCTCCCCCAATTCAGGAAGTCCAATCTGAGAGCAGAAATGTTCTGCTTTAGGGGAAACTTGGAATGACTGAAAATCCAGACACCCGAGTGGCTGGGCACGATGACTCAAGCCTGTAATCTCAGCACTTTGGGAGGTGGAGGTGGGATGATCTCCTGAGGTCAGGAGTTCGAGACCAGCCTGACCAACATGGAGAAACCCCGTCTCTACTAAAAATATAAAATTAGCAGGGCCTGGTGGTGCATGCCTGTAATCCCAGCTACTCAGGAGGCTGAGGCAGGAGAATTGCTTGAACCCGGGAGGTGGAGGTTGTGGTGAGCCAAGGTTGCACCATTGCACTCCAGCCAGGCAAAACTCCATCTCAAAAAAAAAAAAAAAAAAAAAAAAAAAAAGAACACTGAGCTTCAGCGAGAACTTGAAGTGAAGTTGCTCAGGGATTCTGAGGGGAAAGTGTTATTTTGTAGACAGTCAGGGAAGAGGGAAATGGAGGCCTGGATGGGATGGTGGCTGAAGGACTCAAAACCCATCCATCCTCTCAAGGGCACAAAGACTGGAAGATCTCTTATTTACCCTGGGGTTTTGATGATACTTTTTTCCAAAGTCCTCCTTGACTTTTTGCCTGTCTTTCTGATTTTATTTTATTTTAGTCTGCGTCTTGCTGTGCCACCCAGGCTGGAGGGCGGTGGTGATCATAGCTCACTGCAGCCTCAAACTCTTGGACTCAAGCAATCTTCCTGTCTCAGCCTCTCATGTAGCTGGGACTACGGGAGCATGAATCTGAGCCCAGGTAATTTTATTTTTTCTTGGTAGAGACAGGGTCTTGTTCTGCTGCCCAGGCTGGTCTTGAACTTCTGGCCTCCAGCAATCCTCCTGCTTTGGTCTCCCAAAGTGCTGGAATTACAGGCATGAGCCACTGCACTCATCCTATTTAGCGAGAGTAACATAATGAGATTCATGTGCTCATCACCCAGCTTCAGAAATAAAGCATGACACGTACAACTGAAGCCTCTATATACCTTGCCCATGGTTTATGTCCCACTCTCTTCCCAAAGGCAGCCACTATCCTGAATTTCATCTTCGTCATTCTCAGCCACATCAGACTTTCCTGTATGTATGTGTTTATATAGAACTAGACCTATACAATTTGTGCATGTGTTTGAACATTGCATACATTGTATGTATAGTGCATATCCTTTGCTCTTTACCTCGTTCCTCATTTTGTTTGCAATTTTTACCCATTCATTCATTTCCACTGCTGTATGATAGTCTATGGTGTGACTCAACCAGAATTTCTTTAAATACATTCTCTTCTTTGGGAACTTTTAGGTTGCTGCCCTTTTTTCTTTCTTCCTTCCTTCTTTTTTTAGCTATCATATACAAGCCTGGTTGGAACATTCCTGTCGATGTTTCTTGATGTACATAAGAAAGAAGTTTTTTGTTATTGTTGTTGGTTTGTTTTTTGCGGGGGGTGGTTTGAGACAGGGTCTCACTCTGTCACCCAGGCTGGAGTGCAGTGGCACAATCTCGGCTCCCTGCAACCTCCGCTTCCCGGGTTCAAGTGATTCTCATGCCTCAGCCTCCCAAGGAACTGAGATTACAGGTGCATGCCACCACACCTGGCTAATTTTTGTATTTTTAGTAGCGACGGGCTTTCGCCATGTTGGCCAGGCTGGTCTTAAACTCCTGGCCTCACGTGATCCGCCCGCCTCAGCCTCCCAAAGTGCTGGGATTACAGGCGTGAGCCACTGTGCCCGGCCGAAAGAAGTTTTTCTAGAGCATATACCTAGGAGTGTAGTTGCTGGCTCAACTTGGTGAAATATTTCCAAATTGCTTTCCAATGAGGTTTACCAATTTGCTCTCCTATCAGCAAGATATGATTCTGCATCCTCCATAACATTTTCTTTGGTTTTATCAGGCTTCTTTCTTTTTATTAAAAAAGAAGGGGTTTTTTTTTTTTCTAAGCAAAACTTTCAAGTGTGGCAAAATTCAAAACTATAAAAGGACAGAATGTGAGAGCTCTATAACGCTGGTCTCCAGGTGGCCCATTTGCAGTTTGGAGTACCATTTTCTAATGGATCCTTCCATGGGCATTTTATATGGACACAGGCAAATGTGTGTGTGTGTGTGTGTGTGTGTGTGTGTGTGAGTGCATGTTTGTGTGGATGTGTGCATATGTATGTACCCTTTTTTGTTTGTTTTTTGAACACAGAGCTTCCTCAGTCTTTTGATTTGGTTTGTTTTCTTAAATCATTCACTGTTATTTGACTCTTTTTTAAATCAGAATAATAAATTTTTTGTGAAATGTATCATGCATAATAGAATAGAAAACATGTATGTACCAACAGGAGAAGAATAAAATTAATCCCTGCATACTCTTCTCTCAGGCTCAGAAGGAGGATCATGTCCGTAGCTTAGAAGCACCCTTTGATACTCTTCTCTAAGACAGCCCCTAGCCTCCACCTTCAGGAAATCCCTCTCCAGACTTCTGCGTTAGTGATTCCTTTGCTTTTCTTTATAGATTTCCAACTCATGTTTGTATCCTCAAAAAATGCATCGCTCCGTTTTGACTGAGTAGCAAACAAGTACATTGCTGCTAGGTTCCTGGGAGAAGAAATTCAACTGAATCTCTGGGTTTAGATTCCCCGGATGTGTAAGAGCATCCCTTCTGGAAAGGTCAGGGACAAGGCCATTGTTGAAACCTGGAAACGTGGGAGCACATCACTGAGGCATCCATTTGTGGAGCAGGATCTGGGTTCAGCAGTGACTGGTCAGGCAAGTAGGCTACCCAGAACTTCCTGGGTCTAAACTTAACATAATCTACCTTCAGCTCCGAAGAGTAAGTCAAAGAACATTTCTGTGAGGGTGAAATGAGGATTCTCAGCTGATCCAAGTGGTAGGTCATGGAGGAGAAAGAAGAAACCTCAGTACCGGGACAAGATAAGATAACATAAATATATATGTTATACATATTAAAGTTTTAAATTATATGTAAAACTTTATTTAAAAATTTTAATGTACGTTTTATATATATTTAAAGTTTTTAATTATATATAAAAGTGTTTTTCTTCCTGAATGGTCTCTATTTTCTCCAGGTTGATTCTTTTCTGTTTGTTTCAGTCTTCTCAGCTGTGTGCTAATCCTCAGCCTGCACAGTTTAAGAGCTGAGAAGGCCGGACGCAGTAGCTCACTCCTGTAATCCCAGAACTCTGGGAGGCCGAGGTGGGCGGATCACCTGAGGTCAGGAGTTTGAGACCAGCCTGACCAACATGGTGAAACCCCATCTCTACTAAAAATACAAAAAAAATTAGCCGGGCGTGGTGGTGTGCACCTGTAGTCACAGCTACCCTACTCAGGAGGCTGAGGCAGGAGAATTGCTTGCACCCGGGAGGCGGAGGTTGCAGTGAGCTGAGATTGGGCCACTGCACTCCAGCTTGTGAACAGCATGACACTCTGCCTCACAAAAAAAAAAAAAAAAAAGCTGAGGAATACAAAACTGATTGGAAGTTCTGAGTTCATGATTGGGACTTGGTGACTTTCACACTAGAGTGTGAGGTGTGCAGACATTTGTTGGGGGACCCCTTAATGTCAGTGTCTTCAGATATTGGTAAGATTCTCCCGAGGCTGTTATAATCTCCTGGCTGAAGAGGACGGGTCTGACCTCCAGCATGCTGGCACTTGAGTGGCAGAAAAGAGCTGGATGTCTGCATTAAGCATTGAGTACGCGTACCGTACCTGTGCCCTCCACTGTGACTGGCAACCCCCGGTCCCCTGACCTTCTGTCTTAGCCACTCCAGAGAGGCAAGGAAGAAGTAGAACATACCAAGGGTGTAGAACCAATGTGAAGATTTTGAGAAGAATTGCTTCTCTAACAGCTTTTACCCTGTTCTCCCTACTTTGTCATCTTCTTTACTCCAAATTCTAACTTTGTAATATCTGGACCTCCCATATTTTATTTCAATTCTACTTTTAGGCTGGAAATAGTTTTTGGTATTTATGTATTTCTTGTAGTCCCGTGTCAGATGCAAGCAATAGAAGCAAACTCATGCTACCAATGTTTTGTTTTCCTGCTTCTTAACAAAAGTCACAAGTTCATTCGGTCCATTTTTCTTGTTGCAGGCAAAGCGTTGTTGCAGGAAACGTGCTATGTATTTCGGGACTTTTAATAGATCAGCATCACGTTTCTGGTCCTAATAGCCACATCCATCAGCTTAAGCTAGATTATGTTGCAATAATACATGTCCTCCAAAATCGTAGTGCCTTACAACATCAAATATTTATTTCTTGCTCATATATGTATTGGCAGTGGGTCAGATTTCACTCTGCATTTTTTTTGTTGTTGTTCTGCAATACGGGCTGAAGGTACAGCCTCTATCTTAGTCTTGTGGAACAAAGCAATGGCAGAACCATTCAACTCTCAGAACACTGATGGGTCTTAACACATCTGTTCAGGCATTGTATAAATTCCATGGGACAAAGAAAGCCACGCAGCAAACCCTGCCCCCAGTGGGCAAGATGTGTACTCCTCCCACCAGGTGGGGTGCCAGGGAGGGGCCCCCTTGGGGTTAGCCTAGTAGACAGGAGGAAGAAATATTTGGAATAAATAATGCAATCCACCAGTTATTATTGTTGTTTGTTTGTTTGTTTTTCTACCATGACTCAAATACAAGCTTTTAAAATTTTAATAGTTAAACTGACTAATCCCAAACTGGGATTTATCTTTGTTTTTTGTGAGATGGAGTCTCGATTTGTCACCCAGGCTGGAGTGCAGTGGCACGATCTCCGCTCACTGCAACCTCTGCCTCCCAGGTTCTAGCGATTCTCCTGCCTCAGCCTCCTGAGTAGCTGGGATTACAGGCACGCACCAACATGCTCGGCGAATTTTTGTATTTTTAGTACAGACAGAGTTTCACCATGTTGGCCAGGGTGATCTTGAACTCCTGACCTCAGGTGATCTGCCTGCCTTGGCCTCCCAAAGTGCTGAGATTACAGGCATGAGCCAGCACACCCGGCCCGGATTTATCTTTTTCATGCTATAATTTTCCAAGGTAAGAAGTTATTATCTAATATCTCTGTCCTCACTGTCTCTGTCTCTGTAGTGAGCACGTGGCCTGGATCCTCAAAAGACAACTGACACTTGTGTTGGCTCCTTAACCATTGCGTTTCGTGACCTGTCAGCTTTCCATCCCAGGACATAATGGAGGTTCCCACTGCTGCTCGTCCCTCCAAGGCACCCGTGTCACTCAAAAGCCCACTCTTCCCCTGGGGTTCTCCTAAATAGAGCCCCACTGCTACTGCTGAATGAGCTCCTAGAAATGCTTTGTATTTGTTTTTTATTTAGGTATTTATTTATTATTTTGTAGAGACAAGGTCTCACTATGTTGCCGAGGCTGGTGTCAAACTCCTGAACTTAAGCTATCCACCCGCCTCGGCCTCTCCAAGTGCTGGGATTACAGGCTTGGGCCACCATTCTGGGCCTTGCTTTGGATACAGTCTCATTTCCACCAAAGTCCTGGTATCCACTGGCTTCCGTCCTTAGGGTCCTATGAGATCCCTGCTTCTCATTTTACTCATGTATATATCCTCACGAGAGAACCCTGCTGCTTGAAGAAACTTGAGAGAATGTGTTCTAGCAAGCAGAAAAATCAAACACACCTCTTGTCTCTAAATAGTCTATATTTGAACACAAGGCAGGTGCTGGATCCTTCATGTTCTCTAGCTGCTGAGTAGGCATAATTAATTTGCTTTACAGTTTTAGGTACAATAATTAGCTCACGATTCACGCTGAAGAAAACATTCCTATCTCTTAGGCTTTATAAGGGTTTATTTCAACTTTCCTTATTGTTTATGTTGAGAGTTCCAAGATCCATTGGCTTCGTGAATTCTGCAAAAAATCCGCTGTATAAACAAACAGCACCTTTCACTGGGTCTGTCGGATACAGACTATTTATTTTTGTGTAAAAGTGACCAATATCAAGTTACACATTTGCTGCAGATGTTACACCCAAAAAAGCTAAACTAGCCAGTGTGTAACAGTGTCAACTCAGCTCCCGAAGTGAGAAAGCTGAAGCCTCCACATGCTTGGAGAACAATGATGCTTAGGCCAAGGGCTGGGACATTGAAGGCTGTTGTGTTTTGTGGTTAAGTGTGGCCATTGTGAACATTTGGCCCATCCAGATACTCAAATTGGTCACACACTCAGCTAGTAGCGATCTGCCAGTATGTGGGTCTGTATTGCATTACTTTGCATGTGGATGTGTCAGGGAAAGTCATAGAATTGGGGTTGCTAGAAAAACAGTTCTTCACCTGGATTCGAGCAAGGGAGGAGGAGCCTGTGGCCATCATTAAGGGGCCTCACGCACATTCCCTTTCTCTGGGGGCACACCTAGAATGGCACTGCCCTCTCACCTGGAGCTCAGGTAGGGAATAGGACTTGCTTTGGCCAATGAAATGTGAGTGAAAGCCTCAAGTGCTGGTGTGCCCTTTGCCACTACGCCTTCTCCTGGCACAGTGATGATAGACATACAGGTCAAGGCGGCCCCTGAAGCTCGGATCTCAAGAGTGAAAGCAGGCACTGACGGTCTGTACTGGACGTGCGGTGTGATCAAGAAATTAGCTTCGTTATGTTAAACCAGTGAGAGTCTGTGGTTATTTATTACTGTGGGTTAACTCAGACAATCTTGGCCAGTGAAATAACCGGGTGACTAACAATCCAAGCTTTTTCTAACTCTGATGCAAAACTCAGAAGCCATGAGAGAGAAGATCGTAAATTTGACTACATTTTTTTTTTTTTTTGAGATAGAGTCCTGCTCTGTTGCCCAGGCTAGAGTGCAGTGATGTGATCTCGGCTCACTGCAACCTCTGCCTCCCAGGTTAAAGTGATTCTCCTGCCTCACCCTCCTGAGTAGCTGGGATTATAAGCATCTGCCATCATGCCTGGCTAATTTTTGTATTTTTTAGTAGAGACAGGGTTTCACCATTTTGATATGTTGGTCAGGCTGGTCTCGAACTCCTGACCTCAGGTAATCCATCAGCCTTGGCCTCCCAAAGTGCTGGGATTACAGGTGTGAGCCACCACACCCAGCCTAAATTTGACTACATTTTTTAAAAATCAGATTTTTTTCCAAATGGTAAGAATCTCCACAGTCAAAGCAAAGGGGAAATAATAAACAGGAAAAAATATTTGCAACTCAGAGCAAAGAAAGGGCTTATTCCTCTAGGGTACATAGAGCACCTACAAACTGAGAAGACCAAAGGCTCACAGAAAAACAGGAAAATGATGAATGGACAGAAAAGAAAATCAAAGTGTCTCTTAAACACGTGAAAATGAAGCCTAATGTTACTTCTAAGATAAATGAAAATAGGCCAGTTGTGGTGGCTCATGCCTGTAATCCCAATACTTTGGGAGGACGAGATGGGAGGATTGCTTGAACTCAGGAGTTCAAGACCAGACTGCATATCATAGTGAGACCCCGTCTCTAAAAATAGTAATAATAAAATAGAAAATAAAAAACCAAAACTATGCTGATGACAGTTTTTCAACTAAGAAATGGGAAAAGATTAAAAAAAAAACAAAACACCTTAATACTACTCAGGTGAGGGTGTGGGGGAGTAGCCTCTCTCCCATGTTGCTGGTGGGAGTGGAAATGGGTAAAATTTAATTGAAGAAAAATGTTGCATATCTATAAAAATTTTAAGTGCATTACCCTCTGAGTTGTCAATTTGCTCCTAAGAATTTACCTTATGGATTGCACTCTTCTATGCAAAATGCTGTATTGTTTATAATGCCAAAGCTTGGAAACAACCACTAAAATGTACATTCCATGAAGGTGGGGATTATTTCTTTGTGTGCTTGTTTTGTTTGCTATTATGTCCCAATGTGTAGAACCGTATTAGCAGAGGCTGGGAAGGGAAGGAGGAAGAGGGTATGAAGGGAAGTTGGTTAAGGGGTACAAAAGTAGTTATAATGGTTAGGTGCCAAGGCTCACGCCTGTGATCCTGGAACTTTGGGAAGCCAAGGCAGGAAGATTACTTGAGGTCAGGAGTTCAAGACCAACTTGGGCAACACAGTGAGATACCATCTCTACAAAAATTCTTTTTTTAATTAGTTAGGCATGGTGATAATGTGTCTATAGTCCTAGCTATGAGGGAGGCTGAGGCTGGAGGATCACTTGAGCCCAGGAGTTTGAGACTGCAGTGAGCTATGATGACACTACTACACTCCAACCTGGGCAACAAAGTGAGACCTTATCTCTAAAATAAAAATAAATTTAAAAATACTTAGTTAGAAGGATTAAGTCCTAGTATTCAATAGTACAGTAGGGAAATTACAGTTAACAATAATTTATTGTATACTTGAATATAGCTAGAAGAGAAGAATTGTAAGGTTCCCAACACAAACAAAAGGCAAACATGTGAGATGATGCATATCCCAATTACCCTGAGTTGATCATTACACCTTGTATATATGTACAAAATATTACATGTACCCCCAAAAGATGTACAACTATGATATATCAATAAATTAAAAATACCGTATATTCACTAATTACTTCAAAAATGAAAAAGAATAATGTTAGGCCATCATTAAATGTCTGTTGAATGGATTAATGATTTTTGTTACGTGAAAAAAGCAAAATGCAAAACAGTATGAATTTTATGCTACTGTTTGTATTCAAACTGTTAGAAATTCTACAGGACAAATTGGTTTCTTCAACAAATAAATTGCAAGGAATTAAAAAAAAAGAAAAGTAGAGAAAGAATCTACAGATTAAAAGAGACTTAAAAGACCTATCAACAATTGCATTCTGTGGACCTTACCTGAGTCCTGATTCAAATAAACAAACTGTAAAAAAAAAAAAAATTACATGTATGAGGCAATTGGAAATTTGTATACTGACTAGATATTTGATGATCGTAAGGAATTATTGTAAATTTTCAGGGGTCATTATTGTATTTAGGTTCTGTTTTAAAAGTCTCCATCTTTTCACTATATACACAAATATTGATTGATAGATGAAATGCTATGATATCTGGGAGGGGACTATGGACTGCGGATAAAACAAGATCATTCTGGATTTTATACTTGTAGCAGGTGATGGGAACATGAAGTTCCCATTGTAGGATCCTGTTTATTTATTTATTTATTTTTGAGAAGGGATCTCACTATGTTGCCAGGCTGGAGTGCAGTGGCATGATCTTGGGTCACTGCAACCTCTGTCTCCCGGGCTCAAGAGATCCTCCTGCCTTGGCCTCCTGAGTATCTGGGACCACATAGGCATGCACCACCATACGCAGCTAATTTTTCATAATTTTTGTAGAGATGGGGTCTCGCCATGGTGCTTAGCCTGATCTCAAACTCCTGGGCTCAAGCGATCTGCCTGCCTTGGCCTCCCAGGGTGCTGGGATTACAGGCATGCACCACCACACGGACTGATTCTGTTCACTTTTCTATATGTTTAACATTTTCCACAGCAAAAAGTTGACAAAAGGATACACACAGACATGCACACACACACACACACACACACACACACACACACACTCCTCCACTGACTTGTCTATGTACACAGTATCTCTAGAAAAATCCCTAAGCAGCTCATTATGTTGGTTGCCTTTGGGGACAGAAACTGTGTGGTTCTGTGTAGGTGGGAGCTTTTATAGTAAACCTATATATACTTTTTGAATTTTGAACACTGTGAATGTATAATCTATTTTAAAAATTAAGTTAAAGTACAATATTTTAATCCAGGTCTTGGCGTCAGACAACCTGAGATGGTGCCCAAACTCCACTATTATTAGCTCTGTGACCTCAGGCCAATATCTCAAGTCTCTCGGCCTAAATTCCCCTTCTATAAGATGAGGATAATAGATGGGGAATGTCAGACACTTAGCATAATGCCCAAGACATGGTAAACTCCTAATAAATTCAGGTCTTTTCATTTGTATCACCTTGAGTCAGGGACAGCGGGAAGCAAGGAGAGGAAATGAGAGTGAGAAGCTCCTTGGCTTGGGCTGAAAGCTTAAAGAGAGAGAACTGCTTGTTTGTTTTTGGGTGTTCGGATAGTCTCGCCTTGATTAATATCAGCTGCGTGAGAGGAGACAGACTTATTTATCTTAGAGAAGATGACTTTGGTGGGTACCCTGTTTGATTTTCATATGCCTTTATTTTCAAATTGTGGTTTGAGGCCTGCTTCAGGAATTGGAAACAGCTGGGGCCCCGTGAACCTCTGCGTGGTTCTGCCTTGGGCAATTCTTACCTCTCTGTGCCACTAGATCATCTTCATCTGCAAAACGTGTGAGTGGGTCAGATGACAGTCCAGGACCCTCCAGCTCTAACACACAGTGATCCAGTTAACATCTCCTAGTTACTTCCAAGAAATATTCCCATATCTGGTTCCAGGGTTCTCTGGAGGGCACTTGGAGTTCATTCATTCATTCAGTCAGTCATTCAACAAACACATGTCAGCACCGTTCTAGATGCTGAAAATTCAACAGCGAATAAAACCTATATGTTGTCTGCTCTCATGGAGCTTACATTCTAGTAGTGGAAGATAAATAACAAACAAGTGAACCCACCAGCAATCAACAAGTGTTGAACTGCTTCAGATGATCACATGTACTATTAGGAAAATGAAATAGGACAGTGGCATAGAGAACTATAGGGTGGTCAGCAAAGTTTTCATCCTAGGGGAAAATATTAAGCTAAGACCTCAAAGATAAGGCATGAGTCACGCAAAAATCTGGAAGAAGTCGTTTAGAAAAATGCAACCCAAATGCAAAATAAATGCCTTCTGCTATACCTCCCGCAGTGTCTACTTTTTTAGGAAACCCACTTTTCACGTTCCAATCCACTCCCCCAGCCTACAGAAGGGCTACATTCTAGAAGATGTTTGTTACTCTAAAAAATAATTCATCCTGAGGTTCCTTTGTGAACTTCTGTGGTGATTTGATTTTCAGAAATGCAAATGCTATATTCAGATGATAGATCGATTGGTAATAAATGCCTTATTTTATTCTGCAGACTATCATAACAAATACTAAAAATTGTGAAAGACCCTAAGAATAGTATTTAATTTACAAGAAGAAGAGTCTTTGGAATTTGCTTTTTCTTTTATCTTATCTTGTATTATCTGTTACTTTTCTTCAAGTGCCCATGCCCTCAGAATCTTCACAGAGGAGAGAATGACAAGTCTCTGTTCCTTGATACCTTATCAGCTCCAGGTCACTTTGCTATTCTCCAGGCAGTTGTTTCATGGGACAGAAACATGCACAGGATGGAGCGAGGCTGCAGTAACCACGTGCAAAACTCTTTCTAAGTAAACTCATTCCCTCTTCATTCACCCAAGTACTTGCTTTCATAGAACTTTTTAATTAAAATGTGCACATAGGCTGGGTATGGTGGTTCACGCCTGTAATTCCAGCACTTTGGGAGACCGACATGGGAAAATTGCCTGAGCCCAGGAGTTCAAGACCAGCTTGGGCAACACAGCGAGACCCCATCTCTATTTTTTTTAATTAAAAAAAATGTGTATATATGTTCCGCTGACATTTGAGAAAAGACCTAGTGAATGAAGATCAGTTGAATTCAACCACTGGTGCTTAGCACTATAAAAGTGACTCCCCCGGTCACACACAGCATTGATCCTCCACTCCAGGCATCAGGACTCAGTCACCACTTGGTGACACATGCAAGCTACACTCACTTATCAATTGATAAAGAGTATTGTCAGAGCCAATGGCTCATTAGGCACGGTGGAGACAGAGTCTAGGGCTCACAATACTTTCAGACACCCACAAAATGTTTTACTTTCTTTTAAAGTCAGAGAAGAAAATGTTCTAATATATACTGTTGATATATTTATCTTTATACAAACATAACCTTAAAATATAATTTTAATTTTTTTTAATGGAGGAAAGGCCTCTGAAGACAAAAGAGCCCAGGGCCCTGACATTATCCAGGGTTCATCACTAATAATGCAAGAATAAGGTTACACCACATTTATTATCTATGATCAGGAGCGGGTGTGTTAGAGGCAGAAAATTTTAAACAGGTTAAGTGAAAAAAAAATCACATTGGGAGAAACAATTTGCCGTGTGATGAAAGTCTTTCTTCTGACTTGCTTTTTTTTTTTTTTTTTTGAGATGGAGCTTGCTCTTGTTGTCCAGGCTGGAGTGCAATGGCGCGATCTCGGCTCACTGCAACCTCTGGCTCCTGGCAGGTTCAAGTGATTCTCCTGTCTCAGCCTCCCAAGTAGCTGGGATTATAGGCGCATGCCACCACGCCAGGCTAATTTTTGTATTTTTAGTAGAGACAGGGTTTCATCATATTGATCAGGCTTGTCTGGAACTCCTGACCTCAGGTGATCCACCCACCTTAGCCTCCCAAAGTGCTGGGATTACAAGCGTGAGCCACCGTGGCCCTTACTTGGTTTTTTGACCCACTCCATCATTGTCTCCCCTCCCTTGTTTGACATCACTGGTGTCACTTCGGTCATCCTCTTTGTCACACAGCCATAAGGAGGCATGGATAGTTCAGTGGTAGAATTCTCACCTGATGTGTAGCCATTGGGAATAAGTGAGAACATGGAGGTCAAATAAGTAGCCTATGACCTGAAACACAGCAAGTGCTTAGGAAATCATCTTCCTCTCTCCTGGCCCCTCATTCTTCCTCACTCCATTTCCATCCTCCTTTCCTTTCACTTTCTGCCTCATTCTCTCCCCTTTTTCCTACCCACTTTCTCCTTCCCTCCCTCCGAGTTTCCTGCCTTCCCTTGTCTCTGGTATCATGCCTTTTCTTGCACCATGCCAAGGATGGAGCCAGAAATAACACCAAAAGCAGAAACTCAAGACTTGGAATTACAAGGTACATGCAAAGGAATTTTTTGTGATACGCCTGCCTTTCCCAAAGGACTCATCTGGTTTTTTTTTTTTCTTTTTTCTTTTTTCTTTTTTATTTTTAAACAGAGTCTTGCTCTTTCGCCCAGGCTGGAGTGCAGTGGCGTGATCTCAGTTCACTGCAACCTCCGCCTCCCAGGTTCAAGCGATTCTCCTGCTTCAGCATCCCGAGTGGCTGGGATTACAGGTACGGCCCACCACGCCCAGCTAATTTTTGTATTTTTAGTAGAGACAGGGTTTCACCATGTTAGCCAGGCTGGTCTCGAACTCCTGACCTCAGGTGATCCACCCACCTCGGCCTCCCAAAGTGCTGGGATTGCAGGCGTGAGCCAGCGCACCCAGCCTGTCGTCTTACATGCAAGGCAGTGTGTGTGTGTGTGTGTGTGTGCGCAAGCGCGCGCACGTGTGTGTGTGAAGCCACCTGCTTTAGTTTCTCAAGAAATCTTGCCACAAATTTTGTCTAAGTCTCCACACTGCTTCCCTTAGAAATATCCTAAAAATATATTTCTGTGGCTTGACAGCAAGTTGAGAAACATGACAGCCAAGGACACTGAATTAATATGTCATAAAAGTTTAACCGCCATGAGATTCGCTCTCGAGACCATAAAACTGTAGTCAATGAAAAATAGCAATTGACTACAAGCATGGGGGTAAATCAATTATTTTTTGCATTTTGCTCCAATCTTGGGTGCAGAGTGGCATCATGTTACCTTTGTTGCAAAACTTTGAGTTTGCAAATAAACATGATTTAGACTTTAAAAGAAAATGGAGTGGGGCAAAAGTTGGCTGCATGCAAAAGAAGGTCCTTGCTAAGATTTTCAGCCGCTAGATTTATGACCGTTCTGAAAGGCTGGAAAGTTGAACCATATTTAAACACTGACTCTGCCACTTGCCACAGGGGCCAGGCCCTGACCTCATCTAGAATAGTGATATTTCTGTAATTTTAGTTATCTCTACTCCAAAAGAGCACAATGTCTCAATAATGAAGATTTAGCCTGTCCATTATTATACCTAACATGGGATATACGGTGTGTAAGGTACAAAATAAACACAGTTTATAATATTATTATTTTGAAAAACATTTTATTTATTATAAATATATTGTATAAAGCAATTAAGGATTACACTGGGTTCTAATTACCAATGTATCATTATTTGTGTAAAATATCTGCTTACTTGAAAATGGAAAAACACAAAAATACTAGGAGAGGTTAAACTAGGTGAAGCATAAGGAATTTTTTAGGATGGTGAAACTATCCTATAATGTTGGGTCTATTACATGATGCATTTGTCAAAACCCATAGAACATTACCACAGAAAGAGTTAACCTTAATCTATGCAAATTAAAAAATTATTTAGGAAGCTAGAGGATCTCAGGATGGAATGAAGACTAGGACAAAAGACGGACTGCATTACAAACATAGGATACACCCTCACTAGAGGAGGTGGGGAGAGAAGGTGCTGATTAGGTGAAGTCACTTGGGGAACGAATGCCGACTCTAGGACCAGTGGGAAAATGCACTGAGTGCCCATCAGCATTGTACTTTTTTTTTTTTTTTTTTTTTTTGAGACAGAGTCTCGCTCTGTCACCCAGGCTGGAGTGCAGTGGCACAATCTCGGCTCACTGCAAGCTCCACCTCCCGGGTTCATGCCATTCTCCTGCCTCAGCCTCCCGAGTAGCTGGGACTACAGGTGCCCACCACTGCGCCTGGCTAATTTTTTGTATTTTTAGTAGAGACGGGGTTTCACCATGGTCTCCATCTCCTGACCTTGTGATCCACCCGCTTTGGCCTCCCATAGTGTTGGGATTACAGGCGTGAGCCACTGTGCCCGGCCAGCATTATACTTTGGCTGGTAAGATTGTTGCCATGGGGTTATGGTTTCACAATTTCAAATCCGCTAGTCTAGTTACTAAGTCAAGTCTACTGGACTTGAACAATGAGGTAATGTATGGCAGGTTGCAGGAGTCAGGTGTCTTACTGTTGGATTGCAGGGTTACAGACAAGCAAGAAGAGCAAGCTGGAGGGCCAGGTGCAGTGGCTCACATATGTAATTACAGCACGCTGGGAGACTGAGGCAGGTAGACTGCTTGAGCCCAGGAGTTCAAGACCAGCCTAGGCAACATAGCAAGATCCCATCTCTATTAAAGAAAAAAGAGAGAGACAGAGAGAGAAGGCTGGAATAATCCATGCAGTGCCAAGTTAGAGTTGGAACCATCAATGTGAACTCATGTTTAGCTTAATTTAGATACAGATGGCTACCTACGTGGGTTAGTATACACACATATTTCTTTGCCGCCTGCTGAGCGAGCCTAGAAGGAATGACTACCCAGTAACAACACACACACCCAGCACCTAGATTGTGGTTTCTAACACCATTCTCTGATAGAAGGGACCAAGGTGTCTTGAAGAAATGGCTGTTTCTAGAGAATATACAAGAAGAGCCAACATCTTATAGTGCCAGAAAGTAAGAATGGGCTCAAAACCAAAACAAAAGCAATAAACACGCCCCACCCCTGCAACAAACAAACAAACACATGAACAAAACACGTGCATGCAGTGAAGACACTGGAGCCAACTGAAGGAGCTCGCAAGCGCCAAAGCTGATGTACTTTAAGCAACAAAATAATTAACATACTGATATTTATAAATATTTATACAAAGCATAACATATATGTCCACAAGCCCATGCTGATATACATTCATGATCAAATTTAAAAAAAAAAAGGGAGGCTGGGTGTGGTGGCTCAAGCCTGTAATCCCAGCACTTTGGGAGGTCGAGGCGGGCAGATCGCGAGGTCAGGAGTTCGAGACCAGCCTGGCCAATATGGTGAAACCCCGTCTCTACTAAAAATATGAAAATCAGCCTGGCGTGGTGGCGTGTGCCTGTAACCCCAGCTACTCAGGAGGCTGAGGCAGGAGAATTTCTTGAACCCGGGAGGCAGAGGTTGTAGTGAGCTGAGATTATGCCACTGCACTCCACCCTGGACAACAGAGCAAGACTCTGTATTGAAAATAAATAAATAAATAAAAAAAAGAAATGGGAGAGTATAAACATATCTCCCATGCAGAAAAGTTTCAAATAAGTAGATAGACTCTTCTAAAGGGGGAAGAGCCTAACTTTCCATGCCTTAAGTGTGAGTCATGCAGGGGGACTTCCAGAGTATAGGAGGAAAAGGAGGTAGGGGAGAGTAACTTCACAGATGGGAAACTGATGAGCTCTACCTTACCCAGGTGATCAAGGTCAACAGCCACATAAATGGAGTTGATGGCACGTGTCCTTGAAATGATGTGATGAGAACAGCACTTTACCTCTTTCGTCTTCCTCCTCCAAACCCATAACCTCTGTCCACAAGAAAAATGTCAAACTAAGCCAAATTGAAGAGCATTCCTTAAAATACTTGACCTGTACTCCTCAAAGCTGTCAAAGTCATTGAAAATGAGGAAAATCTAAATAACCATCACAGTCAAGAAGAGCCTAAGGAGACATGATGACTAAATGCTATGCAGTCTCCTGGGTGAGATCCAGGAGCAGAAAGAGGACATAGGGCCGGGCACGGTGGCTCATGCCTGTAATCTCAGCACTTTGGGAGGCTGAGGTGGGCAGATAGCTGTTTGAAACCAGCCTGGACAACATTGAAAAACCCTGTCTCTACCAAAAATACCGAAAAAAATTAGCTGAGCATGGTGGTGCATGCCTGTAGTCCCGGCTACTCAGGTGACTGAGGTAGGAGGATCACTTGAGCCTGGGGAGTAGGGTGAGGCTGCAGTGAGCCAAAACTGCACCACTGAGCTCCAGCCTAGGCAACAGAGCGAGACATTGTCTCAAAAAAAAAAAAAGCACCTAGGCCTGTAATCTTCACTCTTCGGGAGGCTGAAGCAGGAAGATCACTCAAACCCAGGAGTTCAAGGCCATCCTGGGCAACATAGCAACATGCCATCTCTACAAAAAATGAAATACAAAAATTAGCTGAGCATAGTGGTGTGCACTCATAGTCCCAACTACTTGCTGGGCTGAGGTTGGAGGATCTCTTGAACCAAAGAGTTTGAGACTGCAGTGAGCTGTGATTGTGCCACTGCACTCCAACCTGGGTGACAGAGTTAGACCCTATCTCTGAAAATAAAAAATAACTAAATAAATAAATGTTCGTGTCAAAAACAAAAACAAAAAAGCAAGGATACAGTTTATCAGTTCTCTCTCCAAAAAAAAAAACAACGGAAATTCACCTGCCTGCTCCCTTCTTTTAATGCCTTACGTGGGTCCCTCCGTGCTGAGGGCACTGGTGGTTCTCACCATCTCACCATGCCTTTCTTTCTGAGATGTCTCCTCCAGCCCATGGATCTACAGTAACTCCTATTCAATTATAAATGACCTTTGTTCCATGAATTTCTGAGATTTGCACAGCACAAAGTATCCTCTGACTGAGTTATTTGTGATGCATCCATGGGTGCCCCCTGCCCCCACGCCATCCCTATCTCATGGTCAAAGCCACCATGACCTCACTGGCCAGCAGCAGAGTGCACCACTGCCACGCACCACACACCATCGCGGATTGTTCCTCGCTGAGTACAATGGCCCGATTTCTTGAATGGATAATCATACAGATGTCCTGTTAGTGCGGTTTGATGTTTGGACGCTTCTAGTGTTTGAACCTTGCAGTGGCTACAAATGACTTCCTCTCACATCTAAGGGGAAGGGTTGATGACGCCTAGCTTGCCAGGTTGTTGGGAGCTTATAGCTATACGTGGTAATGCCTGCAAAAGGCATGGCATAGCTCTTGCACATACAGACACGCAGTGACTATTATCGTCACCATTTTCCCACTGTCCTGAGGACAGAAGAGGTGTATGGCCCAGTGCAATGCTTTCCAAATTGTGTCCTTGGTATCACTAGCAACGGGCGTGCTCTATCATGTATGTTTTGGAAGTTCTGTGCACCACACCTTCTCTCAGAGCTGTAAAATATAAATTAGTCCGTTATGGGGTTGGACAAGCCCTGCGGTAAAGCAAGGCTTAGGCCGGGTACGGTGGCTCATGCCTGTAATCCCAGCACTCTGGGAGGCTGAGGCGGGCAGATAACGAGGTCAGGTGTTTGAGATCAGCCTGGCCAACATGGTGAAACCCCGTATCTACTAAAAATACAAAAATTAGTTGGGTGTGGTGATGGGCGCCTGTAATCCCAGCTACTGGGGAGGCTGAGGCAGGAGAATAGCTTGAACCCTGGAGGCAGAGGTTGCAGTGAGCCAAGATCATGCCATTGCACTCCATCTTGGGCAACAAGAGCAAAAGTCCGTCTCAAAAATAAATAAATAAATAGGCTTAATTTTGCTCACTAAAACTCCCCCCACCCACTGGACTCATTGTGTGTGAGACATCAACCAGCGAACCAGTTAGGGACCCAAGGGACCTAGTCTCGGGGCAGAAGGTAGGAGATGGAAGTTTGAAAAGTAAACATCTAAAATGCCGATGAGGCCAGGAGTGGTGGCTCATGCCTGTAATCCCAGGCCTAGGCAGGAGAATTTCTTGAGGCCAGGAGTTTAAGACCAGCCTCGGCAACACAGTGAGATCCCATCTCTAGATAAAAATTTAAAAACTATTGGGTGTGGTGGCGTGTGCCTGTGGTCCCAGCTACTTGAGAGGGTGAGGAGGGTGAATCACTGAGCCCGGGAGTTGGAGGCTGCATGAGCTGGGTTTTGAGCCTGGGCAAGAGTAAGACCCTGTCTCTAAAAACTAAATAAAAACAAAATTAAAAAGCAGATGAAAATGTGGGCTGCCAGCTTCTCATAGGGCATTTGGAAGACTGGCATGAAACAGAGACCTTCGCGTGGCTCCCTGCAGGATTCGAGGCTCTTCTCCCCTGCAAGCATGAAAGGTTACCAAGATAGTATTTGTAAAATCAGAAATGGGACTGTATTAATTTTATAAGACTCAGAAGCTACTGTTTTAATCATTCTTAACATTTATAAAAACCAAAACTAATATTTATTAAAAATGTAATAACAGTCAAGGTTTTCCTTCTGGTTTCACTAATTGCTTTTTTTTTTTTCCTGGCTATAATCTGTAAGGCACAATCCCAGTGAATGATTTATTTTGTGCCCGGAATTGGTGGGTTCTTGGTCTCACTAACTTCAAGAATGAAGCCGCGGACCCTCGCGGTCAGTGTTACAGTTCTTAAAGGCGGCCTGTCCGGAGTTTGTTCCTTCTGATGTTCGGATGTGTTGGGAGTTTCTTCCTTCTGGTGGGTTCGTGGTCTTGCTGGCTCAGGAGTGAAGCTGCAGACCTTCGCGGTGAGTGTTACAGCTCTTAAGGCGGCGCGTCTGGAGTTGTTCGTTCCTCCTGGTGGGTTCGTGGTCTCGCTGGCTTCGTGGTCTCGCTGGCTTCAGGAGTGAAGCTGCAGACCTTCACGGTGAGTGTTACAGCTCATAAAGGCAGTGTGGACCCAAAGAGTGAGCAGCAGCAAGATTTATTGCAAAGAGAGAAAGAACAAAGCTTCCACAGTGTGAAAGGGGACCCGAGCGGGTTGCCGCTGCTGGCTCCTGCAGCATGTTTTTATTCTCTTATCTGGCCCCACCCACATCCTGCTGATTGGTAAAGCAGAGTGGTCTGTTTTGACAGGGCATTGATTGGTGCGTTTACAATCCCTGAGCTAGACACAAAGGTTCTCCACGTCCCCACTAGATTAGCTAGATACAGAGTGTGGACACAAAGGTTCTCCAAGTCCCCACCAGAGTAGCTAGATACAGAGTGTCGATTGGTGCATTCACAAACCCTGAGCTAGACACAGGGTGCTGATTGGTGTGTTTACAAACCTTGAGCTAGATACAGAGTGCCGATTGGTGTATTTACAATCCCTTAGCTAGACATAAAGGTTCTCCAGGACCCCACCAGACTCAGGAGCCCAGCTGGCTTCACCCAGTGGATCCCGCACAGGGGCTGCAGGTGGAGCTGCCTGCCAGTCCCGTGCCATGCACCTGCACTCCTCAGCCCTTGGGTGGTTGATGGGACTGGGCACCGTGGAGCAGGAGGTGGCGCTCGTCAGGGAGGCTCCTGCCGCACAGGAGCCCATGGAGGGGAGGGGAGGCTCAGGCATGGCGGGCTGCAGGTCCGGAGCCCTGCCCCACGGGAAGGCAGCTAAGGCCCGGCGAGAAATTGAGCACAGCAGCTGCTGGCCCAGGTGCTAAGCCCCTCACTGCCCAGGGTCAGTGGGGTCGGCCAGCCGCTCCGAGTGCGGGGTCCACAGAGCCCACACCCACCCAGAACTCGCACTGGCCGGCAAGCACCTCACGCAGCCCCAGTTCCCGCCGGCGCCTCTCCCTCCACACCTTCTCGCAAGCTGAGGGAGCCGGCTCCAGCCTTGGCCAGCCCAGAAAGGGGCTCCCACAGTGCAGTGGCGGGCTGAAGGGCTCCTCAAGTGCCGCCAAAGTGGGAGCCCAGGCAGAGGAGGCGCCGAGAGCGAGCGAGGGCTGTGAGGACTGCCAGCATGCTGTCACCTCTCAATTTCATTTGAGGGAAGTTTTTTTTTTTTAATTTTAGAAACCCTTAAATATCAGTTTAATGATACAAAGTAAACCTAACACTAATCTTTAAATGTCATGAGACAAATGAAAAGAATGCTAATTCTAAGGGGAAGGGGATCAAACCCATGTATGTTTGAACTCTTGTTTTCCTTATCTGAACAAAACAAGACACAAAACACAAACATAAATCTAGTTATCTCATAAAAATATTCTATAGGCTGGGCGTGGTGGCTCATGCCTGTAATCCCAGCACTTTGGGAGGCCGAGATGGGTGGATCACCTGAGGTCATGAGTTCGAGACCAGCCCGTCCAACATGGCAAAACCTTGTCTCTACTAAAAATACAAAAATTAGCCAGTTGTGATGGCGCACGCCTGTAATCCCAGTTACTCGGGAGGCTGAGGCAGGAGAATCTCTTGAACCCAGAGGCAGAGGTTGCAGTGAGCCGAGATCACGCCATTGCACTCCAGCCTGGGCAACAGAGCCAGACTCCATCTCTCTCTCTCTCTCTCTCTCTCTCTCTCTCTCTCTCTCTATATATATATATATATATATATATATATTCTATAAAAGTGGGGTAACAGTAGTTCTATAAAGGTAATCTTTAAGCTAAGTAAAGTCTTTCTCTGAAAAGTAATTTTTAATTTTTACAGCATTCAGAAGCTGTCAGCTCCTATTTAGGCTACTAGTTCAGCATTTTTTAAGGTGATCATATGTATGAGACTACTTATACCTTTCTCTGAAGTTCTGCCAGGTTATAAGGTAAGGCCCCCTCAGCCAATGGGGCTATTCTGTCAATATCTGCCAAAGTCAAGTGCCTTCAGGAAAAATATAGGAAAGAATTGTTAGATACTGACAAACTCCTCATGCCAAAATCATCTTTTCTCAAAAAAAAAAAAAAACAAAAAACCCGGAACTATAGTTTGAAATCATTACTTCCCTATTTACACAGATCATTTTAGTGACAAAAAACCTTTTAACTCTGTTTTCATCAACAAAAACCAAAAGACTCCAGAGAAATAATGTAGAGTGCATGAATTTAGTAAGACTCCAGTGATAGATATTAAAATCAAATAATTATTGCCAGAAGCAAAAGTAGAGAGGTTGACTGTCCCTACCCACTAAATGTGTCCCCTAAGGATACCTATTTAAAGCACAGGTGCAAAGTATCTGGGAAGGATACATAGAAATCTGATACTGGTTGCCTCCAAGGAAAGGAACAAGGGTAGGAGGGAGACTTTTTTTTTTTTCAACGATATGTTCTTTCCAACCTTTTGAGTTTTGACCCATTTTTAGGCAGGAGAGTAGGGTCTGGAGACAGGGAGCCTTCACTTCAGCCTCTGATTGGTCATGGGCCAAGTCTTCTTTTGCGTAGGATGCAACTTCAGCCTCTGATTGGTTGCAGGCTGAGCCTTCACTTCAGCCTCCGACTGGTTGTGGGCCAAGTCTTCATTTATATAGGGTGTAACCAATAGGAAACCTCTAACGAGTACTTAAACCTCAGAAGATTTGCAGCTACGGCTCTCGAGCTGCTTGCTCAAGCCTGCTCCTGATCTGTGGAGTATACTTTGCTTCAATAAATCTATGCTTTTGTCTTCTGGGAAAAAAAAACAAAACAAAACAAGAAAGGTGGGGGCTGCACTGGAGCCGAGGCAACCAGGGACTCCTGTTTTCCAGTTATGTGCGGTGAAAGATGCTTTCGCCCGTGCCCACTCTTCTGCTTCAGGAAAAAGTGGAACTGGCTTCTAAAGGGCCTTTCCTGGTGAAGGCCCCTGTATGCACAATGGTTTGGGGTGACCTGAAACTTCTCCAGGAGGCTCCAGCCTAGAATGGCTTCCTTTGCTCCCTGGAGACTTTCCAACTCTTCTGGGAGGTGAGTGGCTGTCCTTCTAAGATCACGGTGCTTACCGAGATAAGATAATCCCTGGTTTATATGCTTAAGAGGAGATAACTTCAGGGTGTGCGTCTGCCCAGATCCCAAAAGCCTCCGAGAGGAAAAGCAGGCCCTTTCAAAGCAGTCACAGGGAGACTGAAGTGCAAATGTGGCCCAGCACTTGGCTGGAGGAAGGTGGAGCCCCGCGGTGTTTTATTGGCAGAGTCACAAAGAGTCCTAAGTCCTCTCTTTGGTCGATTTAAAAACCTCAGGAACAGACGAAACTCAGAGTGAAACACAGAACTGTATGTTCAAACATGTCTAAGGAAATTTTTCTCACGGGAGACAATTCATCTCATCAGCCCAGTCTTCTAGAGCTCAGATTCTTCTTTTGTATAAATATGAATGTAAAAAACCTAGAGACAGTGCATTTTAGTTATTCCCATAGTCTAGTCCATATCCACAATAATAGAGCTTTTCAGAACCTGCTTCTAGTCCAGTTGCTCCACTGAATGACTCTATGCGACAAAGATGCTCTCTGGTCTTTCTTCTTGTGATAGTGATTTGTTGTTACCAAAAAGTATCTTATTGTGAACATTTAGTTGTGTAGGCAGAAAACAGGGAGTGGTTCTTGAAGCTGTGTGACCCTTTTCTTTTTCTCTTTTTTCTTTTGAAAACTTTTACTTTAGGTTCAGAGATACACATGCAGGTTTGTTACATAGGTAAACTCATGTCATAGTAGTCTGTTTTAGAGATTATTTAATTGCCCAGGTAATAAGCCTAATATGCAGTAGTTATTTTTCCTGATCCTCTACCTCCTCCTACTCTTCACTCACAGGTAAGCAGGCTCCAGTGTCTGTCATTGCCCTCTATGTGCCCATATGTTCTCATCATTGAGCTCCCACTTATAAGTAAGAACATGTGGTATTTGGTTTTCTGTTCCTGCATTAGTTTGCTAAGGATAATGACCTCCAGCTCCATCCATGTCCCTGCAAAGGACATGATCTCATTCTTTTTTATGGCTGCATAGTATTCCATGGTGCATATGTACCACATTTTCTTTATCCAGTCTGCCATTGATGGGCATTTAGGTTGATCCCTGTCTTTGCTATTGTGAATAGTGCTGCAGTCAACATATGCATGCTTGTGTCTTTATGACAGAATGATTTATATTCCTCTGGGTATATACCCAGTATTGCTGGGTCAAAAGGTAGTTCTGTTTTCAGCTCTTTGAGAAATCACCTATGTGCCCTTTTTTAAACCTGAGTTTCTCATCTGTAAGCTACTTGGTTTTGAATTTCTGGCCTCTAGAACTGTGAGGGAATAGACTTCTGTTGTTTTAAGCCACCAAGTTTGTGGTAATTAGTAACAGCAGCCCTAGGGAACTAATACAGCCCTGAAGTGGTGAAGAACTGGGTTTGTTCAGAGATTTGAAGGAGACAGGAGAGCAAGGTGGTGGGTGACCCCACATGGGGGTGGAGCATCAGAGTCTGGGTCACACCAGGTCTTAGAGCCCCCAGGAAGAAGTCTGGATTGTTCTAAGGACAACAGGAAGTCACTGAGAAGCTTAAAGCGACCCACTTTTTGAAAGGAGACCAGGGCTGTGTGGAGAGTGAATGGAAGCAGGGAGGCCATGCAGAGGAGTGAGTGAGAGACAACAGCAGCCTGGACGAGGAGGGGAAGTGGACGCAGAGGGCAGCAGAGCCAATCAGGGAATATTTGGTAGATAAGGTTGACAGGACTGATGACAAATTGGATATGGGGGAAAAAAACAAGAAGAAAAGAAAAAGAAACACCCGAGGATGATGTGTACGTGTATGGTCTAGGCCACAGGAGTGACAAAGAGAGAGAACAGGTTTGGAATACAGTCTGAGAATCCAGGCTTCCTTCTTGAACATGTTCAGTTGTTCAGTTGAGATGGCTGTAGATTATCCAAAGAGAAATGTTAGGTGAGTATCAGAATGTACAAAACTGTAACTTGGGAAAGACATCTAGGCTAGAGATGTAATGAAGACATCATTATAGAGATTATGTAAGGCTTGAATTCCCCAAGGGAGAGACAGAGAAGATAGCTCAGAACCAAACCTTGAGAAATACCCACACTTAGAGATTAGAAAGAGGAAGATGACTCAATAAAGATAATAAAAGGGACCAAGGTGGCCAGCGAGATGAAGGGAAAGTGAATTAGTCTGTTTTCACAATGCTACAAAGACATATCTGAGACCGGGTAATTTTTAAAGAAAAGAGGTTAAATTGACTCACAATTCCTCATTGCTGGGGAGGCCTCAGGAAACTTACAATTGTGGTGGAAGGGGAAGAGGCACGTCTTACATGGCAGGAGGCAAAAGAGAGCGAGTGAAGGAAGCAAAGGGGAGGAGCCCCTTATAAAACCATCAGATCTGGAGAGAACTCCCTCACTATCACGGGAACAGCAAGGGGGAATCCACCCCCATGACCCAATCACCTTCCACCATGTCCCTCCCTCAATACCTGGGGATTACAATTCAAGATGAGAGTTGGGTGGGCGCACAAAGACAAACCATATCAGAAAGCTAGAACAATATGCTGTCCCAGGGGCCAAGAAAGGGTTTTAAAAAACAAATGATGTGCTCATTGCTGACAAATGCTATTGAGAAATTAAAAAAAAAAATAGCATGAGGCTGCAGAACGTTTTTTTAAAAAATATTTTTGGAGAGAGAGTCTCACTGTATTGTGTAGGCTGGTCTTGAACTCCTGGACTTAAGTGACCCTCCTGCCTCACCTGCCTCAGCTTCCCAAGTATTGGCATTACAGGTGTGAGCCACTGCACCTGGCCTTAAAAGTGTCTTTTTGATTCAGCAATGTAGAAATCACTGGGACCTTGCCCAGCACAATATCAGGAGCGATGATAAGGTTGGACTTCAGCTTGGGGTAAGTAGAAGAGTGGATGACTCTAAATCAACTCCATATGGAATGAAAGTGAAGACATTAGAACAAATCTATTAAAATATTGTAAGAAAATACAGAATAATATTTTTTACAATCTTGGGGTAGGAAGGACTAGCAAAATAAAATAAAGCACCAAATCAAAACACATAAACATTAATAAATGTGACTACATATAAACAATTAAAAGCTGTATGTCAGAAAAATCATAAACAAGTTTTAGAAAAAGTATGAGTTACAGATTTCGAATATGACATATTTGCAATCTATACAATAGGAAAAGGATTACTATTCAGGATTTACAAAATGATGTCTATGAATCAACTTAAAAAAGGATAAATAACTCTATAGAAAAATGGGCAAAAGATATAAAAAGGCATTTCACAGAAGAGGAAAACCAAATGGCCAAGAAATATAAGAAAGACGCTCAACTTCATTAGTAATTAGAGATATGTTCATATCAAGCGCTGGTAAGAGGTGGAGGACTGGACATTCCCAAACATGGTTGGTCATGCTTGGTCATGGTACACTCCTGTACCAGTAGTGTAAATTGGTACAGCCATGAAGGGCAACTGGCAATGTTCATTAACAATATCCACTGTGTATACTCTGCCCTTGAGGAATCCATGCATGTAGGCTGGATGTGGTGGCTCATGCCTGTAATCCCAGCAATTTGGGTGGTGAAGGGAGAGGATAGCTTGAGGCCAGGAGTTTGAGACCAGCCTGGGTGACATAGCAAGCTCTCACTCCTACAAAAAATTTAAAAATTAGCCAGGCATGGTGACATGGGCCTGTGGTTCCAGTTACATAGGAGGCTGAGAAGGTAAGATCACTACAGCCCAGGAGATTGAGACTGTAGTGAGCTATGATCACACCACTGTACTCCAGCCTAGGAGAGACAGCAAGACCCTATCTCTAAAAAAAAAAAAAAAAAAAAAAAAAAAAAAAAAGAAATGCATGCATGTATCAGGTGGTTCATTGCTGCATTGGTAGCAGAGAAATATTGCAATCAAGGGATCAGTGGCCTTACATTCCTTTCTGGAGCTCCGGGTCCTCTTCCAAGCTCACATAACATTGAGGGTTTTTTTGGTTTTGATTTTTTTTTTTTTGGAGATGGAGTCTCACTCTGTCACCAAGGTTGGAGTGCAATGGCATAATTCTGGTTCACTGCAACATCTGCCTCCCGGGTTCAAGCTATTCTCCTGCATCAGCTTCCCAAGTAGCTGGGATTATAGATGCCTGCCACCACGCCCAGCTAATTTTTGTATTTTTAGTAGAGACGAGGTTTCACCATATTGGCCAGGCTGGTCTTGAACTTCTGACCTCAGGTGATCTGCCCACTTCGGCCTCCCAAAGTGCTGGGATTACAGGCGTGAGCCACAATGCCTGGCCTCAATTCTTTGAGATTGTAGGACTGAGGTCTCCATTTTCTCACTGGCTGTCAGCTGGGGGCCACTCTGAGCTTCCAGAAGCCATTCATAGATCCCTGCCACATGGTCCCCTCCCCACACAACAGTTCCCTCCTTCAAGCCTAGCAGGATAATCCCTCACTGCAGTCTGCTAAGATGGTCTGTGTCATATAGTACATTCAAAGAAGTTACCATCCCATCAGCAAGAGGGAATAATATCTGGGAAATCATTAATAAAGTCATGGAAGTTATTCTGGCCTGGTGTGAAGTAGATAAGCCTTTGATAATTTCTGCCCATAAATTTAGTTTATTTTATTGGAAATTAGAAACTACTTATGTGGCCTCATTATACTGTGTGTTCTTTGACTTCTAAAAAAAAATTGACTTACCAATCAAAAACTTTACTTTTTGACCAGCCCAAAAAGGTAACCAAAATGAACTCAACTAAGTAATAAAAATAAAAACAATTCCTTCAATGCCAAGCTTCCCACAGCTCTCTGCCCTGCTGCTACTTGTACTAAACATTTCCATAGCTTCCTCTTTCCTGGAGAACGCTGGGATGTGCTGTCAAAAGCAAGTTGTGTGCAGGGGTTTGTAACCTGGGTTTTGTTTTTCTTCTTTGTCGTTGTGGATAAGCTCATTGATGATGTGGTCCTTGATTAGGACTGAATAGGACCAGCGGTGGGGATATATATAGGTATATAGGACCCAGGATTTCCTGCAGAGCTTGTCATCTTTGGAGCATTCACTGTGGAAAATAAAAGAATTCCTCGCCCAGTAGTTCCCTGTGGCTACAGTACCACAAAGCTGTGTTCTTTGGACAGGTTTGGCTGCCCCAGCAGTCCATAAGAGATTTCCTCTTTGTCACTGAGCCACCATCATGAACAAATTGTTTTGTCAGTTGGCCCAGACCTCCAAAGACTCAAGGGTCACGTTAGCAGGAAACTCCAGCTGTGAGTGTGGCTGTGAGGTGGCCATGCCTTAAAGAAACTTTCATTTTTGTTTTGAGTTGTCATCATCTTTTCTTGGGTTCAACAA
Source organism: Gorilla gorilla gorilla (assembly GCF_029281585.2). Taxonomy (NCBI): domain Eukaryota; kingdom Metazoa; phylum Chordata; class Mammalia; order Primates; family Hominidae; genus Gorilla; species Gorilla gorilla. The sequence continues at coordinate 88,937,913 of NC_073232.2, forward strand.
CTTTGGATAAAACTGCATCTATTGTTGTTTCTACACCTGAAATTAAGCTGTCCCGCTGAGGATAGTCATGGCAACTCCAGGGAAAGACCATGGAAAATAATCAGAAAATCCTTCCGAGAGCCAGAGAAAGAACTCTGCTTTGCACGAAGATGCTCAAAGTGTATTGGAGCCTGTGTCAGCCTTGCATGTGTACCAGGAATAATCAGACTCCACCATGGGCCCAGTTCTCTTCACCCCTTTCAGCTATAGTTCATCTACTATTCATTTCTTTAGACTTGGGCCAGCCCATCCCCTATCCGGTACCTGCCCTGGGAGGAAGTATGTAGAAGGTCTTCAACCCACATGTGCTGATCATTGTACTCAGATAATTAGTGTTGCCTGGGACTTGATTTGAATTCCCCACGTGTTCTTGGCTAATGCTAACTGATTTAATTTGGATTTGTGTCCCCACCCAAATCCCATGTCACATTGTAATCCCCAATGTTGGAGGTGGGGCCTGGTGGGAGGTGACTGTATCATGGGAGAGTGGAACCTTCATGAGTAGTTTAGCACCATCTCATTGGTGCTGTTCTTATGATAGAGTTCTCATGAGATCTGGTCATTTTAAAGTGTGTGGCACCTCCCCACTCCCTCTCTTCCTCCTGCTCCAGTCATGTAAGATGTGCCTGCTTCCCCTTTGTCTTCTGCCATGACTGAAAGTTTCCTGAGGACTTCCCAGAAGTTGAGCAGATGCCAGCACCATGCTTCCTCTACAGCCTGTGGACCTGTGGGCCAATTAAATCTCTCTCTCTCCTTTTTTTAAAATAAATTACCCAGCCACAGGTATTTGTTTATAGCAGTGTGAGAAGACACTAATACAGTTTAGTCCTTGATCTTGGTTCAGCCACCAATGGTCTGTCTTGTCAATCATGGTTGTCATACTCTTTCTAACCCTAAATGTAAATGTTCCCTTTTAGAGTCCAGACAGTGGCCCTCCCCCAATCCCAGTCCCACTGATACCCAAAGCCCACCTGCCCACGGACGGCAGCTTTTTAAATCAAGGCACCCTGACCCTGTCTGGGCTTCACTCCACCTTCCCTCAGGATAAGACTCAAGCTCGAGGAGAGTGTGGGGCAATGGACAAGGTCAGGCTCCAGAGCAAGATAAGCGATGGGATGGGGGTGGAGATGATGACGGTGTCTGTTGCTTTCATTTCCTGGTAGCATACAAATCACTCCAACATTTAATGCTGTGATTAAAGCTATGAAAAATTGTGTGGAGGTCAAAATGAACTCATCAAAATGACTGGGTCAAAATGGCACAGATATAGGGGTTAAAAAGAAATCACTTAGGCAGATAGGGTATGGGAGTCCTCAGTAAGGCTTTTCTTTTTAATGAAAAGCAGCCCCAAATCATTTTCTAACGAAGAGCAGCCCGTAAAGTTGAGCTGCAGATACAGACAAGCAAGCTGGGAGCTTGCATGGGGGAATGCTGGCAGGAACTAGGGACCGGACATGTTCAAGATGGCGGCTCCATCTTCCCTTTTCAGCCAGCCACGTGTACAGTAAGGAGCAGACAAGAGGGCGCTAACCAAGGGAAGAGTTCACTTGCATAGTAAGATTAGGGTGGGATGACCAGCCTTCCCGCCCCCGCCCCCGCTATGTAAATGTCAAACCTGATCCAACCGATCTGTGAGCCCTGTGCAAATCAGACACTGCCTCCTCAAGCCAGACTGTAAAATTGGGTTCATCCGCTACCAGATGATCTTTTCCGTTCGGAAGACCCCTCTCTCTATAGAGAGAGCTCTTCTTCTTTCTCTTTTCTTCTGTCCGTTAAACCTCCACTCCTGAACTCCTTGTGTGTCCCTGTCCTAAATTTTCCTGGCATGAGAGGATGAATCCAGGGTATATACCCCAGATAACATAGCCACTTCAGCACGATATACATACACACGCCAACTGCTCAGTCCTGGGTGACAATAGCTGTTACAAGGCCACGTTAGTAACTCCTCATTTAGCAGTGTTTCTAAGTTTAAAGAGCACCTTCATATCTCATTCTTAAATTAATTCTAAAATTATATATTTTTAAATGTTTCAGTGCTTCTGAAATTTATAGATGTCTTACATTCAGTGTTTTATAGTCACTGTTGGCTAGACATCAGCAATTATGTAGCTGCCATTGCCTAAGCTTAAAAAAAAAAAAAACCATCATCAAAGTCTGAAGGGCAAGTGGCAGTCACCTGGAAAGGTCATGGAACAATCAGGGAGCACTCTTATCATCCGTAGGGACTGTTATTTGGTGAGGGAGAAAAGAAGCAAAAAGTGAATCAGATGAGTATAGCAACTCCTAAAGTAGAAGTCAAAGAAGTCAAACTCTTCAATAATTACAGGGCCATCTTAAGAACTTAGCACCATTGGCTTTAGCTCTTTCATGGGTTCTTTCAAGAAATGCTGTATCGGCCTGGCACGGTCACGCCTGTAATCCCAGCACTTTGGGAGGCAGAGGCAGGCGGATCATGAGGTCAGGAGATGGAGACCATCCTGGCTAACGCGGTGAAACCCCAGCTCTACTAAAAATACAAAAAATTAGCCTGGTGCGATGGCAGGCACCTGTAGTCCCAGCTACTCGGGAGGCTGAGGCGGGAGAATGGCGTGAACCCAGGAGGCAGTTTGCAGTGAGCCGAGATCACGCCACTGCACTACAGCCTGAGCGACAGAGCAAGACTCCGTCTCAAAAACAAAAAAAGAAAGAAAGAAATGCTGTATCATTAAAACTCTTCATGGCACAGAGGACAGCTTATGTAGAAAAACACAGCTATTGGCGACTCTGTATCAAAAAAGCGATTCAGATTAAGATGGCAGATAGGAGGCAGGACTAGCTTGCAGCTCCCGCTCGGATGGACAGAGCAGCATGTGGAGACTCACATCGTGAACTTTTGCTCCAAGAACTACCACTGGAACATACCAGGAAAGCCAAGAGAATCCAAAGACCATTTCAAGGAACTGGATCACCACTGAAGTCTCCCTGAGAGGCCAAAAAACTGTGAGTCTGCTTGCTTTCTCAATGGGGAGGCTCATGGTCTGGGGAAAGTTCTCAGCCCTGGTCTCTGGCTGCCTGGAAATAGACGCGGTGCTGTTGCCGGGCGGGGCACAGTAGAAGTGAGACTGACTTTTAGGACTGCTGGCTGTATGGGAGCAGGGTGAGGCCTGTGACTGCTGGCTTTCCCCCACTTAGCTGGCCACTTGTATGACTCAGCAGAGGCCGCTGTTATCCCCCTGGCAACATAACTCCATTAGACTGGGAACCACACTCCTATCGCCCACAACAGCCACAGCAAGCCACGCTCAAGGAGAGACTGAGCTCAGACCTGCCTATCCCTGCCACCACCTGGTGGCCTTTCTCTACCCACCCTGGTAGCCAAAGACAAAGATCATAATCTCTCGGGAGCTCTGTGGTCCTGCCCACCTCCTGAGAAACCTGAATACTTAGCAAGGTGTCCTTAGGGCAAGTTTGCATTCCCCCCATAGGACTGCAGCTGATGTGCTTTTGAAAGCAACACCTCCTGGCTAGAGGGAAACCAACACAAAACCAGCACACTAAACAAAAACATAACAAAGGACCCTCAGAGAGTCTACTTCATTCCCCTGCTACCTCTACTGGAGCAGGTGCTGGGATCCACAGCTGCAAGACCTGAAGACAGGACTTTTTGCAGACACTCCCCAGTACAAGCCCAGAGCCCTGTAGCTCCACTGGGTGGCTAGACCTAGAAGGGCAAAATCAATCACTAGGGTTCAGCTCTCAGGAAACCCCATTCCTACGGGAAGGGGGAGAAAACCACATCAAGGGAGCACCTCATGGGACAAAAGAATCTGAACGGCAACCTTTGAATCCCGGATCTTCCCTCTGGCTTAGTCTACCCAAATGAGAAGAAACCAGAAAAACAATTCTGGTAAAATGATTAAAAAAAAAAGGTTCTTTAACGCCCCCAAAAGATCATACCAGCTCACCAGCAATGGATCCAAACCAAGACAAAAATCTCTGAATTGCCAGAAAAGAATTCAGAAGGTCAGTGATTAAGCTAATCAAGGAGGCATCAGAGAATGGTGAAGTCCAACTTAAATCAAAAACATGATACAAGATATGAAAGGAAAATTCTTCAGTGAAATAAATAGCATAAACAAAAAACAATCACAACTTCTTGAAATCAAGGATGCACTTAGAGAAATGAAAAAAGCATTGGAAATTCTCAGCAATAGAACTGAATAAGAAAGATTCTTGAAATTCTTTCCTTCTTCTTGAGTTTGGATAATCTGATGACTACGTGCAACTCTGAAGAAAGAACTTAAGAGCTCAAAGACAAGGCTTTTGAATTAACCCAATCCATAACAGACAAAGAAAAAATAATTTAAAAATGAACTAAAGCCTCCAAGAAGTTTGGGACTATGTCAAATGTCCAAACCTAAAATTAATTGGTGTTCCAAGGAAGAAGAGGAATCTAAAAGTGTGGAAAACATATTTGAGGGAATAATGGAGGAAAATTTCCTCAGCCTTGCTAGAGATCTAGACATCTAAATATAAGAAGATTAAAGAACACCTGGGGAATTCATTGCAAAAAGATCATTGCCTAGGCACATAGCCATCGTGTTATCTAAAGTCAAAATGAAGGAAATAATCTTAAGAGCTGTAAGGCAAAAACATCAAGTAGCCTATAAAGGAAAACCTGTCAAATTAACAGGAGATTTCTCAGAAGAAACCATACAGACTAGAACAGATTGGGGTCCTATTTTTAGCCTCCTTAAACAAAACAATTATCAGCCAAGAAGTTTGTATCCAGCTAAACTAAGCTTCATAAATGAAGGAAAAATACAATCTTTTCCAGACAGACAATTGCTGAGAAATTTGCCACCATCAAGCCAGCACTACAAGAACTGCTAAAAGGAGCTCTAAATCTTGAAACAAATCCTCAAAATACACCAAAATAGAACCTCTTTAAAGCATTAATCTCACATGATTTATATAACAATAACAAAATTTAAAAAATAAGGTATTAAGGCAACAAATAACCCAATGAATATAATAGTACCTCATATCTCAATACTAACATTAAATGTAAATGGCCTAAATGCCCCACTTAAAAGATACCAAATGACAGAATGGATAAGAATTCAGCAACTAAGTTTTTCCTGTCTTCAGGAGACTCACCTAACACACAAGTACTCACATAAACTTAAGGTAGGGGAGTGGAAAAAGATATTCCATGCAAATGGACACTGAAAGTGAGCAGGAGTAGTTATTCTCATATGAGACAAAACAAACTTTAAAGCAACAGCAGTTAAAAAAGACGAAGAGACATTACATAATGATAAAAGGATGAGTCCAACAGGAAAATGTCACAATTCTAAATATATATGCATTTAACACTGGAGCTCCCAAATCTGTTAAACAGTAACTACTAAACCTAAGAAATGAGATAGATGGCAACACAATAATAGTGGGGGACTTTAATACTCCACTGATAGCACTAGACAGGTCATCAAGACAGAAAGTCAACAAAGAAACAATGAACTTAAACTATTCCCTACAAGAAATGGACTTAACAGATATTTATAGAACATCCTACCCAATAACTGCAGAATATACCTTCTATTCATCAGCACATGGAACATTCTCCAAGGTAGACCATATGACAGGCCACAAAACAAGTCTCAGTCAATTTAAGAAAATCTAAATTATGTCGAGTACTCTCGCAGACCATAGTGGAAAAAAGTTGGAAATCAACTCCAAAAGGAACCCTAAAATCTTGCAAATACATGAAAATTAAATAACCTTCTCCTGAATGATATTGGATCAACAATGAAATCAAGATGGAAATTTGAAAATTATTTGAACTGAACAATAATAGGAACACAATCTATCAAAACCTCTGTGATACAGCAAAAGCGATGCTAAGAGGAAAGTTCATAGCATTAAATGCCTACATCAAAAAGTCTGAAAGACCACAAATAGACAATCTAAGGTCACATGCCACAGAACTTGGGAAAGAAGAACAATCCAAAATCAAACCCAGCAGAAGAAAAGAAATAACAAAGATCAGAGCACAACTAAATGAAACTGAAACAAACAAACAAACAAACAAATACAAAAGATAAGTGGAATAAAAAGCTAGTTTATAAAACAAAATTGATAGACCATTAGCAAGATTAACCAAGAAAAGAAGAGAAAATATTCAAACAAGCTCAATTAGAAGAAAAATAGGAGATATTGCAACTCATACTACAGAAATACAAAAGATTTTTCAAGGCCACTATGAGCACCTTTATGTGCATGAACTAGAAAACCTAGAGGAGATGTATAAATTCTTGGAAATATACAATCCTCCTAGATTAAACCAGGAAGATATAAAATCTCTGAACATACCAGTAACAAGCAGCGAGACTGAAATGGTAATTAAAAAATTGCCAACAAAAAAAGTTCAGGACCAGACAGATTCACAGCTGAATTTTATTAGACATTCAAAGAAGCATTGGTACCAATCCTATTCACACTATTCCACAAGATAAAAAGGGAATCCTCCCTAAATCGTTATATGAAGCCACTATCACCCTAATACCCAAACCAGCAAAGGACATAACAAAGAAAACCACAGACCAATATCCCTGATGAACATAGATACAAAAATCCTCAACAAAATACTAGCAAACTGAATCCAACAGCATATCAAAAAGATAATCTACCATGATCAAATGGGTTTCACGCCAGGGATGCAGGTATGACCTACATACGTAGGTCAATAAATGTGATATACCACGTAAATGGAATTAAAAACAAAAATCACATGATCATCTCAATAGACACAGAAAAAGCATTTGACAAAATTCAGCATCCCTTTGATTAAAACCCTCAGCAAAATCAGCATACCAGGGACATACCTTAAGGTAATAAAAGCCGTCTACAACAAACCCACAGCCAACATTATACTGAATGGGAAAAAGGTGAAAGCATTCTCGCTGAGAACTGGAACAAGACAAGGATGCCCACTTTCACCACCTCTATTCAACATAGTATTGGAAGTCCTAGACAGAGCAATCAGACAAGAGAAAGAAATCAAGGGCATCCAAATCAGTAAAGAGGAAGTCAAACTGTCACTCTTTGTTGATGATATGATTGTATACCTAGAAAACCCTAAAGACTCATCCAAAAAGATCCTATAACTGGTAAATGAATTCAGCAAAGTTTCAGGATACAAAATTAATGTACACAAATCAGTAGCTCTGCTATAGACCAACAGCAACTAAGCTGAGAATCAAATTAAGAATTCAACCCTTTTCCCAATAGCTGAAAAAAAAAAAAAAAAAAACTTAGAAATATACCTAACCCCAAGGACCTGAAAGACCTCTACAAGGAAAACTACAAAATAATGCTGAAAGAAATCATAGATGGTACAAACAAATGGAAACATATCCCATGCTCATGGATGGGTAGAATCAATATTGTGAAAATGACCATACTGCCAAAAGCAATCTACAAATTCGATGCAATTCCCATCAAAATACCATCAGCATTCTTCACAGAACTAGAAGAAACAACCCTAAAATTCACATAGAACCAAAAAAAAAAAAAAAAGAGCCTGCATAGCCAAAGCAAGACTAAGCAAAAAGAACAAATCTGGAAGCATCTCATTACCTGACTTCAAAGTATACTATAAGGCCATAGTCACCAAAACAGCATGGTACTGGTTTAAAAATAGGCACATAGACTGCTGGAACAGAATAGAGAACCCAGAAATAAAGCCAAATATTTATAGCCAACTGGTCATCAACAAAACAAACAAAAACATAAAGTAAAGAAAGGACATCCTATTCAACAAATGGTGCTGGGATAATTGGTAAGCCACATGTAGAAGAATGAAACTGGATCCTCACCTGTTATACAAAAATCAACTCAAGAGGGATCAAAGACTTAAATCTAAGACATGAAACCATAAAGATTCTAGAAGATAACATCAGAAAAACCCTTCTAAACATTGGCTTAGGCAAGACTTTATGACCAAGAACCCAAAAGCAAATGCAACAAAAACAAAGATAAATAGATGGGACTTAATTAAACTACAAACTTCTGCACAGCAAAGAAATAATCAGCAGAGCAAATAGATAACCCACAGAGTGGGAGAAAATCTTTTCAATCTATACATCTGACAAAGGACTAATATCCAGAATCTACAACAAACTCAAACAAATTAGCAAGAAAAAAAAGACAATCCCATCAAAAAGTGGGCTAAGGACATGAATTGACAATTCTCAAAAAAAAAAGATGTACAAATGGCCAACGAGCATATGGAAATATGCTCAACATCACTAATTATCAGAGAAATGCAAATCAAAACCACAATGCGATACCACCTCACTCCAGCAAGAACAGCCCTAATCAAAAAATCAAAAAGAAAGTAAATGTTGGCGTGAATGCCGTGAAAAGGGAACACTTTTACACTGTTATTGGGAATGTAAGCTAGTACAACCACTATGGAAAGCAGCGTGGAGATTCCTTAAAGAACTAAAAGTAGATCTACCATTTGATCCAGTAATCCCACTATTAGTTATCTACCAACAGGAAAAGAAGTTATTATATGAAAAAGATACTTGCACACGCATGTTTACAGCAGCAAAATTTGCAACTGCAAAAATATGGAACCAGCCCAAATGCCCATCAATCAGAGTGAATAAAGAAACTGTTCTATATATCTACCATGGAATACTACTCAGCCATAGAAAGGAGTGAAATAATGGGATTCACAGCAACCTGGATGGAATTGGAGGCTATCCTAAGTGAAGTAACTCAGGAATGGAAAACCAAACATCATATGCTCTCATTCATATGTGGCAGCTAAGTTATGAGGACGCAAAGGCATAAGAATGATACATTGGACTTTGGGGACTTAGGGGAAAGGGTGGGAGGGGTTGAGGAATAAAAGACTACACATTGGGTACAGTGTACACTGCTTGGGGGATGGGTGCTCCAAAATCTCAGAAATCACCACTAAAGAACTTATTCAAATAACCAACCACCACCTGTTCCCCAAAAACCTATTGAAATTAAAAAAAAAAATTGTTTTAAGTGATTCAGCAGAGTCACGGTGTGAATCCAAAGTTGTCTGCAATTTTTCTTATGTTTCCCTTTTACTATGTGCGTAAAAGCAATCTATTATAAAACCTATGTCGAAATAAGACCAAAACATCTTTTTCAATATGCATAAGAGAAAATTCCTGCATAATACAAAAATATTGTCTCATAGCTTGGCAGTGTTTTTTCTTTCTTACTAATGGTGCATCTCATAGACATTGGCTCTCAGATTGTGTGTCCTTTGGTCGTTGAGAAGTGGAAGACACTTTGCCCTCTAGTGTGGCTCACTGGTTCTCCTTTTGATGTGACATGGATTCTACTTGGAACAGATGGATCCATTTTTTTCTGTTCTGATAGATTTATCTGTGACGGCAGAACATCCCTTACTTCTCTGGGACATTCACAGTGGCCACCGACATTAAGATCTAGGTTAATAAATGCTTGTAAAATCATCGTGACTTGTAAGAAGCCAAGCTTGAAGATGGGATAGAAAGACAACTGCCAAAGTACAACACAACTGCCAATGCTGCCAGTTGAATGGCAAACAGGAGGGATGCCAAGCAATTCACTGCTCGGCCAGCAGCCTTGAGTAGGAAAAGTGTGGACAAGGAAAAGTTGCAATCAAAGCTCATGGAAATCAAGCTTAGTGGGACCACAATTACCCTTCATGGGTTGTATATGGGTGCTCGCAAAAGTTCTTATGCCACATTGCACATGCCAGGATTTGATTGCAACTACATATTCAATGACTACCTTCCTTTTGGGGAAAGACACGTATGTTATTGCTATGGGTGACAGTATATCCATTTTCCTTCCCAATAGCTACCTAATTTCCTTACTGGGAATTACATTTCTGTTGAGCATTGTCTTGGCCCAAAGGCATCCTGGTTCCTGCCTCCCACTGCCTCTTCCCTCTCCATCTGCCTCAAGCTCTGGTCAGGTTGAGTGGCTCAGTGACCCAAGCTTGGCCACTCAGTTTCTCGCTCTTGGGAACTTTGGATTTGGTGCATGTGAAACAGGGAAGGAGAGGAATTTCAGAGGTTAGAGTCCTCACAGTAGTGCCAGGAATCGTCACAATGCTTATTGCAAAGCTGTTGCTCTGTTTCACTTAGCATGACCCTCCTCTGCAGGTCTCCCATGGTTTTTGCTGTGCCAAACCTGTTCTTTCAGCTTCCCAGCAATTCTGAGAGCCCCAAATTATGTCCCCTTAAATCTCTTATTGCTTCAAGTCAGAGCCAGTTTTTGTTACTTGCTACCAAGAACCCTGGTTGATTCAATTGCATTTCATATGGAATTGGTTTTCTTAGTCTGCTAGGGCTAAAATCCCATAGACTGCATAGCTTAAACAACAGAAATATATTTTCTCACAATTCTGGAGACTGGGAAGTCCAAGATCAGGCTCCAGCAGCGTTTCGTTTCTGGTGAAGGCTGTTTCTGACTGGCAGACAGCAGCCATCTCACTGTGTGCTCACAGGGCCTCTTCGTGCATGTACAGAGGGAGTGTGTGTGTGTGTGTGTGTGTGTGAGAGAGAGAGAGAGAGAGAGAGAGACAGAGCACCCTGGTGTCTCTTCTAAAAAGGACACTAATGTTGTTGGATTAAGGCCCCACCCTTATGACTACATTTAACCTTAATTACTTCTTCATAGGCTGCATACCCAAATACAGTCACACTGAGGATCAAGGCTTCGGTGTATGAATTTTGGGGAGACACAGTCAGTGTGTTAATAACAGTGGTACCACAAAGGAAAATAGAGGCTGCAGAATTTTCCCCAGAGTGTCCTCTTTTGTGCCATTAGAGAGAAGAGATGAAGGAATGAAATCTTTCTCTGGAGATCTCTAAGAACACAATGATGTTACTTTTGACATAGGGTGGTCCTGACAAAAGGCAGAGTGGCATAATAGATGTGACTGTTGCAAACTTCTCCTCCTCAGGACTTGGTGAACTGTTTGCTGCAAAAGTTCAATAGGATAATATAGGCTAAGAACACAGAACTCCCCTCCAACCGTCCTCCTTCCTACTCTGTCTCTTTGAGCCACCAAAGGGGAGACATCCAGATTACTTTCATATCTTATTCATTTGTTTGTTTGTTTACTTTAGAGACAGGGTCTCACTATATGGCCTAGGCTGGCCTGGAACTCCTGGGCTCAAGTGATCCTCTCATCGTGGCCTCCTGAGTAGCTAGAGCTACTCATGTGCGCCACAGAATCTGGCTTTAATATTTTAAAGTTAAATTTTCTTTCATGGTTCCATACTTATTTTAGGCTTGTCAAATCAATATCCCCCCAACCAACCCTGTTAATACTTATCAGTATTTTTATCTTGGAAACAATTTTGCTAACAGGCAGACATGCCACCTGGAAGAAGGTGATGAGGTATGTATGTGCATTTATTTGACATTCAAAATGAGTGCTTCCATTGATAAAATTATCTCAGACATTTCTTTACATATTTATTTATTTAGAGACAGGGTCTTGCTCTGTTGCCTAGGCTGGAGTGCAGTGGTGCAATCATGGCTCACTGCAGCCTTGAACTCCTAGTCTCAAGTGATCTCCCACCTCAGCCTCTTGAGTAGTTGGGATCACAGGTGTACACCACTGTGCCTGTCTAATTTTTAAATTTTTTTTAATAGAGACAAGGTCTCACTATGTTGCCCAGGCTGGTCATGAACTCCTGAGCTCAAGTAATCCTCCTGTCTCAGCCTCTCAAAGTGCTGGGATTACAAGCATAAGCCACTGAGTCTGGCTCATTACACAATTAATAGAAACAGACAAAATTGAAGTGGCAACCAATGACACATTTTAGGAGAAATATATGCTAGTCTCTGAAGGTGTGTCTTTCTTGGTGCTCTTGGTTGCCTCTACTAATAACATTCACCAATGCAGGAAGACTCAGAATTGCCCATATGTGCAGGTGGTTTTGGAGGCTTTCCATGGTACTGCCCTGGCTATTCTCTGTGGTGCAGTGGGGTAGGGATGGGGTACATTTGCTCTGGTTTTCTGAGCCCTGATTCACTGTATTCTCTAAGTAGGCACTATGCTTCCTGTGAGAATTAGACTTCTGAGTCCTCAGTGGAAGAACCAATAATATGAATTACACTGCAAGTAGAGGTAATAAATTTAACTGTCTGAATATATTTTTCATGCAGCTGGCTAGGCTTAGCAGTTCTAGTTAGGATGCTGAATTAGCCCTCGAAGCACTCAGCAGGTGTTCATGTGGTGTCAGCAGTGGGAGTCCAACATACCAGTCTTTAAGTTCCTCCTACTTTTCCTGGGTGTTATAAGAAATGGCTGTGGGGGGATCTGTCTAGTAAATCTTGGTCTAAAATTCGGCAGGAAAAAGGAAGGCAAAGGGGCAGTGCTCACATACCCAGTCGTGAAAGTTTCTATCAGCTTTGCACAAGCTAAAGTGAGATTAAATGTAAATACTTTCAAAAAGAGATGAAACTATAAAAGAAATGAACTTAATGGTAAGCATCATGGGTTAAGAGAAAAGCTAAGGTATTCAGTCTCTGGGCAGCACCTCTGAGTTCCACACTTAAGGATTTCTTCTGAAATAAAACTTGATACCCGAAGCCTTATTTGCTCACATTTCATTTGGGAAAGGGTTGGCAGCAAGATATAAAAATGAGGTCCTGTCTCCTGTGAAGTAGGAGAGATGGCTGGGAGCTGAAGAACCCATTGGGAAACGAAGAAGATACCTTGCAATAGTACATGGGAAGGTGACAGACAAAACCTCTTGCCCCTTTTCATCTAGAGTAGTGGTTCTCTAACTTGAGTCGGCATCAGAGTTAACTGGGGCCTTGTTAAAACAATCTGGCCAGGCGTGGTGGCTCACGCCTGTAATCCCAACACTTTGGGAGGCTGAGGTGGGCAGATCACTTGAGATCAGGAATTCAAGACCAACCTGGCCAACATGGTGAAACCCTGTCTCTACTAAAAATACAAAAAAAGTAGCCAGGTGTGGTGGCAGGCAGCTGTAATCCCAGCTACTCGGGAGGCTGAGGCAAGAGAATCTCTTGAACCTCGGAGGCAGAGGTTGCAGTGAGCTGAGATCGCACCACTACACTCCAGCCTAGGCAACAGAGTGAGACTCTGTCTCAAAAAAAAAAAAAAAACAAAACCCACAATCTGCTGTCCCCCGACTATGAGTTTCTGATCCAGTAGGTCTAGGGTGGAGCGATAGCATTTGCATTTCTAGCAAGTTCCCAGGTAAGGCTGAGGCTGCTGGTTTAATAAACACACTTTGAGAACTGTCAATCCAGAATACTCTATTGGTAAATGCAGTGTGTCAGGTAGAATTCAGAGCCTCATGCCACCTCCCAGGTGCTAACACCGCTGGCTCTCTTAGTGCCTGATTTGCAAACCTATTTAGCTCGTTGCTTGGGTCCAACTTTTATAGACTCTGTTTAAAATATCTGCAGGTAAATCTTGAAAGAAAGGAAGTCAAGTATCTATCTTGACTCTCTAGAATTTATTCCCTGCTTCCATCAGACAATATTTCTGCATATAGGAGATATTAGTGGAAGCTTTCTCTTGGAGTCTAAAGAATAAACACATCAGGAGAAAGTCCAGGCATGGATGTCCTTGGCATTAAACATAAAAATTAGGAAATGTGGCTCCAAGAACAGATAGTACAGAACAGCTCCTGTAATTCAGAGCAGTCTTGATAGTGTCAAGGTCCCAGCAGTGTTCATGATTTGAGCCTCAAATCTCTTTTCTTTGGCAGGCTCCTCCAGGCTGCCCCAGCAAGCTGCTAGTGCCATTGTGGCGATGTGGACCTCACTCTGGTTCTCACTGGTCTAGATAAATTCTTTTTGTTACAAACAGTTCAAGGACTTCTGCTCCTCAGTGAGTCAGGCAAGGTTTTGGGGCTAGTAAGTCAGCAAGTTTTCAACTATTCTGTTCTGAGAACTCCTTTACACTCTTAAACATCATTAGGGACCCTAAAGGGCTTTGTTTATGTGAATTATACCTATCAACATTTACCATATAAGAAATGACAAGTGAGAAATTTATAAAATATGTATTAATTCATTTAAAAGTAACTACAAAACAATACGTTACCTTTCAAACATTTTAACATATTTTATAATTTAAAAAACCCGTATTTTTCAAAACAAAGAAAATTAGAAGGGTAGTCTTGTTTTATGTGTTTGCAAACCTCTTTAATGTCTAGCATAATAAAAGACTACTGGATTCTCATATCTGCTAAAGTCACTGGAAAAGGGAGGAACATTTTATTAGTCTTTTCAGATCATTATGGATATTTTTGCTGGTTATTACATCAAAACTCAACAAGTGGTAGTTTCTTGGCTGGCACGGTGGCTAACACCTGTAATCCCAGCACTTTTGAAGGAAGAGACGGGTGGTTCACTTGAGGTCAGGAGTTCAAGACCAGCCTGGCCAACATGGCCAAACCCCCATCTCTACAAAAAAAAAAAAAAAAGTAAATGCAAAAATTAGCCAGACATGGTGGCACATGCCTGTAATCCCAGCTACTCGGGATTACTCGGGATTACAGTAGATGGGTAGGAGAATCTTTTGAACGTGGGAGGTGGAGGTTGCAGTGAGCTGAGACCACGCCACTGCACTCCAGCCTGGGTGACAGAGCAAGACTCCATCTCAAAAACAAACAAACAAACAAACAAACAAACAAACAAAAACAAGAGGTAGTTTCTTTAAGGTTTGTTGCAATGTGGAATCCAAGACCATATCAAGGAACTATTCATACTTTTGTTTCATGAAGTCCATGGGTCTTTCTTGCACCTTGAATGAATCTTTTCCCATACTCAATGTTTAAGATGTAATAAAATTTATAATACTTACTGCTCATCTAAGGTGTCCTTTTTTTTTTTTTTTTTTTTTTCTCTTTAGAGACAGGGTTTCACTCTGTTGCCCAGGCTGGAGTGCAGTGGCACAATCATAGCTCACTGCAGCCTCGAATTCCTGCCTCAAACGATCCTCCCATGTCAGCCTCCCATATGTTGGGATTACAGGTGTGAGTCACCACACTCAACCCTAGGGCGTCCTTAAGTGAGACGTTTTCCCCCTCTGAATGTGTGGTGGCAAAAAACATAGTGACTACTAGCAAAGTTTGGTGCCACTGCCTTGGTTTATGCTAAGATGCCAGCAGTTTTACCCATAGTTTCTGTGTGAATGTCAACACAGTGGAAAGGTAAATAATATTTACTATCATTGAAAATAGTTTTCGTGCCATGGAATCCCTGGAAAGGTCTCAGCAACTCTCAAAGTGTCATGGACCACAACCTGAAAACAACTATGTTAGGAGAATGAGGGAAGAATTGCATCCTATGGTTTTTTGTTTTGTTTTTTTCTGAGACAGGGTGTCACTTTGTCACCCAGGCTGGAGTGCACTGGCATAATCTCGGCTGACTACAACATTTGCCCCCTGGGTTCAAATGATCTTCCCACCTCATCCCCCTAATAGCTGGGACTACAAGTGAGTGCCACCACACCTGGCTAATTTTTGTATCTTTAGTAGAGACAGGGTTCCACCGTGTTGGCCAGGCTGATCTTGAACTCCTGACCTCAGGTGATCCACCTGCCTTGGCCTCCCAAAGTGCTGGGATTACAGGTGTGAGCCACTATGCCCAGCCCCATCCTGCATTTTTATCTTGCTGCCTTTTTTATCCTTTTATCTTTCAGTGGGATTGCTAAAGACAATCCCAAGATCACTTTACGACTGTTCTAGGTCTGGCAAGGTGGCTAAGACCTGTAATCCCAACATTCTGGGAGGCTGAGGCAGGAGGATTGCTTGAGGCCAGGAGTTTGACACCAGCCTGGGCAATATAGCAAGACCCCATCTCTAAAAAAAACAAAAACAAAAAAACCCCCACTCTTTTGTTTTATTCACAGCATCTAATTACAAGGCAAAACAAATCACTTAAAGAAAAAGAAAATTGCAAAGTCTTTTAAATATAATAAAAATAGTAATGAGCAACCCAATGAGGAGTTGCTCTCCTGGCAGTCAGAACATGAAAGACAGTGCACTTTAGAATACACAGAACAATTTAGGCTTTACTTGCTGTAAATGTATAGAAACTTTTATGAGAAACTTAAAGAAAGAGAATGCAATGATGTCCATCAATTGATGTCCATCCTCCAGAAACAACAGCTGCAGTTGTTTCTATTTGGTGGAAGCAGTGGGTAGAGCTGGGAATTCTGGGAACCTTGTGGTGCTGAGGAGCTGAGGTGCAGGGAATGAGCACAGAACTGGGACTTAGGGGAGCATCCTAGAGCAGTGGCGGGTGCCAGGGAAGCTCAGATGGAAGGAGCCCCGGTCGCTTTCCCTCCTGCTTAGCCAACCCCTGTGCCGTCTGTCCCTCCCCAGCCACATGACACACCAACTGAACTGGGTCAGTCACTGAAAAATCTGAGAGCCCCAGAGCCTTGCTCCCTGGCCTCAGACTTGAATTGAGACCCAGCACTTCCTCGAAATTGGCTTTTTTGACCAGGTTTCCTGGACCGTGTGATATTTTGCTGTGGATATTCCATCAACTTCGTAGGGTAGAGTATGTCCAGCAACCAATTCCCGGGGCCAGAGGGATTCCTATGGAGACTTAAGATCCCCAGAGAACATGTTTGTGGTACAGGCATGGCCTGGATGCCTTATTCATTGCAGTCAGGGATCCCAAAACATGCTTTATTAAAAAGTCTCTGCTCAGACAGCGTATTGGCACCATCGGTGCTTTCGATGCTTAGAACTGAGGAAACTTGGCTGGGTGTGATGGCTCACACCTGTAATCCCAGCACTTTGGGAGACCCAGGCAGGAGGATCCCCTGAGGTCAGGAGTTCAAGACCAGCCTGGCCAACATGGTGAAGCCCCACCTCTACTAAAAATACAAAAATTAGCCAGGCATGGTGGTGCCCACCTGTTATCCCAGCTACTTGGGGGGCTGAGGCATGAGAATTGCTTGAACCTGGGAGGCAGAGATTGCAGTGAGCCGAGATCGCACTGCTGCACTCCAGCCTGGGTGACAGAGCGAGACTTTGTCTCAAAAAAATATATAAATAAATAAAGAACTAAGGAAACTCAGGCCGTCCAGTGCAGCTGCCTATCATCCCCATCCCAGTAAAAATGGAAGCAGCCATTGGAGTCTTTTCTTAGGGTTAAACACTGTGTTTGACACTTGGGGCAGAGACCAAAGCGAGTGGAAGAGAAACTTTTGTAAAAACATCAGAATCAGTTATGATAGAAGCAAGACTCTCTGGTGACTTGTGAAGGAACCCCAGAGACCACCAAACAAAGCTACTTCCTATGCAGCGGGAGGCAGAGATGTTGTTCCATCCCTTCATCTTCAGCCCCCATCCAAGTATCCAGCACATAGTAAGTACTCAATAAATATCAGGTGAGTAAAGGAATGGATTGCTGGGCCATCGGAAGCAGAGCAAGGGGATCTTGGCTGTGAGGGAGAGGGCACACTCCTCTCTGCATCTCCTGTCCCTGAGTTTGGAGTCTGAGGTGTCTAGACCTGACTGATGATGTTTCCAGGCATTGCCAGACATTGCCAGGCATTGCAGATGGACTTGGCCCCTTCCAGGCAGGGAGCAGGATAAAGAATCAGGCATCCCAGAAAGGAGAGGATGGCATTTTGATGCCAGACTATCTGATGGCATGTTGAGTTTCTTTGTTTCTTTCTCTTTCATGATTCATAAACATTTAGTTTAATGTTCCAGTGCTATCAGAATTGTCTTGTGGAAAATAAACAGGAGTTTATCTCCACACTGGGGCCAGAGCTTTAAAGAAGAGTAGATCCTTAGAGGCTGGCCTGAAAAAGCCCTAAAAGGAAGATTTTTCAGGAAGCCAGGTGTCAGGATTACAAGGGCCCAGTTGTCCCTCTTCAGAGGTTATTACTTATTTGATTCACCTTTTTTTTTTTTTTAAGAAGAAAGTCAAAATTTTGTCTGAGTGCAGTGGCTCATGCCTGTAGTCCCAGTGCTTTAGGATATGGGAGGATCACTTGAGCCCAGGAGTTAGAGACCAGCCTGGGCAACATAGCAAGACCTCCATCTCTACAAAATAAAAATTAAAAAATTAGCCTGGTGTGGTGGTCTGTGCCTATAGTCCCAGCTATTTGGGAGGCTGAGGCAGGAGGATTGCTTGAGCCCACTAGTTCAAGGCTTCAGTGAGCTATGATTGTACCACTGTACTCCAGTACTCCAGCCTGGGTGACAGAGCAAGACCCTGTTTCTTAAAAAAAAAAAAAAAAAAAATAGCCAAGTGCAGTGGCTCATGCCTGTAATGCCAGCAATTTGGGAGGCCGAGGTGGGTGGATCATTTGAGGTCAGGAGTTCAAGACCAGCCTGACCAACATGGTGCAACCCCGTCTCATCTCTACTAAAAATACAAAAAATTAGCCAGGCATGGTGGCAGGTGCCTGTAATCCCAGCTACTAGGGAGGCTGAGACAGGAGAATCACTTGAACCTAGGAGGCAGAGCTTGCAGTGAGCCAAGATCACGCCACTGCACTCCAGCCTGGGCGACAGAGCGAGACTCAGTCTCAAAAAAAAAAAGAAAAAATAAAAAGTCAAAGTTTTGCCTTGCCATGTTCTCCTTGACCAACTTGATCGTTACTTCCTGTAGCTTAGCATGAACTGAAGTCCTGCAGGAAGCAGCATCTGTCAAACATGCATTTAACATTGACCCAAGCCTCTACCTGTAACATCTGATTGCAGCACATCAGAGCATTGTCCCTACTGGGTCATCAGCCTCAAGACAGACTGGAGGAGATGGAGCCACCCATGTGGCAGGAGCCGATGGTCTAGCTGCTTTGAGAACATGTCACATAAGTGTGTGCTGCTGACGTCAATATCACACTAATAACACAGGGTATCAGTTAAGTGCAAAATATTTTCACAGGCAGCTTTCTGAGGGCCACTAGTTTTTATTTATTTATTTGTTTGAGACAGGGTCTCGCTCTGTCACCCAGGCTGGAGTGCAGTGGCGCAATCTTGGCTCACTGCAGCTTCAGTCTCCTGGGCCCAAACGCTCCTCCCATTTCAGCTTCCCAGGTAGCTGAGACCACAGGTGCACACCACCATGACCAGGTATTTATTTTTATTTTTTGTAGAGATGTGGTCTCACTATGTTGCCCAGGCTGGTCTCACACTCCTGGGCTCAAGTGGTCCTCCTGCCTCAGTCTCCCAAAGTGCTGGGATTACAGGCATGTGCCACCACGCCCTAACTACCCACTGGTTTTAAGTCAACTTAAAAACCCTTCAGTTGATCCTCCTGTCAACAGATATTTTTCAGTAAGGGGCCTCCACAAGAAGAGAGTAGGTGAGCTCTCCTGGTTACTGACTGCAGCAGCCACGGGGAGTTCCAGGGCTAATTCAGTTCCGTAGCTGGGTTTCTACATTTAGATATCTACAAAGGCAGTCTGTATTTTTATAATTCTCTGATTAATTGGTGGTTGTGGCTGGCATTTGGATTTTTTGGGGGGGTTTGCAACTCTGTATATAATAATGTTTTAAAAGTTTGTGTCAGATTTAATTAGAAACAAATTTCACAGCACATTCATCTGCTTGGTCTCACTCCCCTGGACTCCCACTAGTAATTTTGTCATAGATCCTTTTCTCAATGGCAGCCAAAATCTCCCAACACAATAGAAGTATAGTTTCCAGGCAGAGAACTTGGGCTCTGGAGTTCGATGGACCCACTCAAGCCCTGTTTGAACTCTGTAGCCACGCCTTTGGCTGGCTACTTAATTATGCCGGCCCTCATTTTCTGATCTATAAAATGGGCATGGTACTACCATAGCTCTAAGAGCAGCTGTGAGGACTATTGGGTGGTCATCTATGCAGGGCATCTAGCAAAGTGCCCAGCCCAAAGTAGGGGCTCAACAAATAATAAAAACTACTTTTAAAAATAATTTTAACCGCCGGGCACGGTGGCTCACGCCTGTAATCCCAGCACTTTGGGAGGCCGAGGCTGGTGATCACCTGAGGTCAGGAGTTCGAGACCAACCTGGCCAACATGGTGAAACCCCGCCTCTACTAAAAATACAAAAATTAGCTGGGCGTGGTGGCACCTGCCTGTAATACCAGCTACTTGGGAGGCTGAGGAAGGAGAATTGCTTGAACCCAGGAAGCGGAGGTTGCAGTGAGCAGAGATTGTGCCACTGTACTCCAGCCTGGGTGACACAGTAAGACTCCGTGTCAAAAAAAAAACATAATAATAATATTAACTACTTTATTTAATGGTATATGTGTGTCTGAGGTATGGGATGTATATGTGTCAGTGGTGTGTGCATCTGATATGTGTGTGTGTTCGTGGGAAAAGAAAAAATGATGTGTGTGTGTGTGCATGCATGTGTGTGTGTGTGTGTGCACACATGCATGTGTGAAGTTCTTGGCTTTGTAAAGAAGGGGTCTTTCCTGACTTTCTCACCGTGGGCCTGCATACAGCCGTCTGTCCAACCCAGGTTGGCGTCCAGCTAGCCTCATTTAAGTACTTCAGCCCCTCATACCTGTGCTTCCTGGACCTTAGATCCACATCTCGGGGAGAAGGAAGATCTTGCCCTGGGATGAGAAGAGACCAGCTGCATTCCTTGCTTCAAAGCAAACCAGCACTTCCTGAGCTCTACAATGACAGGCCCACCCTTTTCCTGGCCCGAGTGTTTATTACTCCTTTTTCTGGTGTCCAGGGACTTCGATTGAGCTCTCCCCACCTAACTCTCTTCAGCAGCAGCCGGGGTGGCACCATTATCCCCTGTCCTCACTGCACCCAGGGACCAGTGGGCCCTGCCATTCTTGCCTGCTACCTTGCAGTCTCTAGAGTAAACCTCCCTGGGTCTGTGTGGGATCAACTGAGCCTTTTGTGAATAGCTCATTTACAATATCATTTGCAGTGTGCAGGGCCTTACAGAGCACCTGCTAGAATATTCAGCGTCAAATATTCTCTAGTTGGGTGCTCAGCGTGACAATGCTGCATTGGCAAATGAACTGTCAACACTGGGACAGACGTCTGTAATTAGACAAACTCAGCAGGGAGCTGCCTTTCGTCTCCTGCCGTTGGTGGGTTTGGATCCATGCCTTTTAAATCTCATGTAGCAGATTTAGAATGAGGACTCCAGAACGAAATGCATGTGTCCCATGAATTATAGCCTTACCGCCCCACTAATTCCAAGCCATACATTTTATAATTTTATACTTCTACCTAAGTGTGGCCAGCATGTGTATATGCCACCAGCTGGAGACACTGTCTGAAGCAAGTTTGGCACCGAAAGGAGTTTGGCCTCATCCCATCCAGATGACAACAGAGAGTAATGATTTGATCACTATCAGATACATTAATTTGGCTCCAGGCTGAAATTCTTTTATAGGTACTTATAGTTTGAGGATAGCACTGCTGAGTCTGGAACTAGAAAACCACAGGCACAAAATCGTAAGAACCCCTAAACCTAGTGAAAGAACATTCTAGACCAAGACTGTGAGGTAGGAGGAGTGCCTTTCCTCTGTCTCTCTCCTCACCTCTCAGGTCTCAATACCTCGGCCTGTGACTGTCTTAGAAACAAAGAGAGCATGGGAGACATGCAGCCTGTGTTGATAGTACTATCAAGGACATATTTTAAAATGGAATATGTTGGGTTGTGCCTATGGAAAAGGCCGTAACAGCATGAACTACAGTTTCCTTGGTTCCTGAGGTTTTGTGACAATCCCTTTGGAGCCGTGGCAGTGTGGGATTCAGGGCACCCTCAGGGGGATGCAGTCACCAAAATGCTGCAAAGAATCTCATTACAGCACATTTTTTCCTTTTAATTTGCTCTCCTGGCAGATTGCAAACTGGAACTGCAATGCTGGTTCTTAGGTGTTTCTACCACGTCAGTGTAAGTTACTTTGACATGTAACTAAATTTTTTGTTGCTTTGATCTTTCTTTCTCTTTCTTTCCTTCCTTTCCTTCCTTCCCTTCCCTTTCCTTCCTTCCTTCCTTCCTTCCTTCCTTCCTTTCTTTCTTTTCTTCTTTTTTTTCCTTCCTTCCCTCCTTCTTTCCTTCTTTCTTTCTTTCTACAGGGTCTTGCTCTTTGCCCAAGCTGGAGTGCCAGCCATGGCATGATCACAACTCACTGAAACTTCTGCTTCCCAGACTCAAGTGATTCTCCTGCCTCAGCCTCCTGAGTAGCTGGAATTACAGGTGCCCACCACCATGCCTGGCCAACTTTTGTATTTTTAGTAGAGATGGGGTTTCGCCATGTTGGACAGGGTAGTCTCGAACTCCTGACCTCAAGTGATCTGCCCACCTCAGCGTCCCAAAGTGCTGGGATTACAGGCATGAGCCACTGCACCTGGTGCTCTCATTGTTCAGTTTTGTAAAATTGCCCCAGAATTTGAGGTTTCCCTACACATTCCGTCTCATCAGAGGGTGGTTGCTTGTGGCTCACAAAAGCACCCACTCTTGTCATGCACAGAGGCTATGATTGACAAGGAAACCTCTCCTGAGAGTGAGATGACAGGGTTCCTGTCATCTTTGGGGTCTACCAATGACAGTGTCTCTCAATCTCAAGCCCTGACCATTGAACATCACTGTGTGGAAGGCGCGACTTATGCCTGGATCTGGAGCAGACAGGGCTGGCCCCAGCCCTCTGTCTACCTCCACTGGGATGACATGTCTGACCATATCGGGCAGCGATTATTTGCTGGTGCTTTTGCCACATCCACAGCCAGGCTTCAGGTTGCCAGCAAAACCCCCCTGTGACTGTGTACAAGATGTTGTGGGTGTGTGTTGTGAGGTTTTTTCACGATGTGATCATGTCATTCGGGCATTCTTAAATGGTTAAAAACGATGTTTGTTTATTTATTTTAATAGAGACAGGGTCTTGCTCTGTTGCCCAGGCTGATTTCAGACTCCTAGACTCAAGCTCCTAGACTCAAGCTATCCACCTACCTCAGCCTCCTGAGTAACTGGGACTACAGGTGAGCACCAGCACACCCAGCTAATTAAAAAAAAAAAATTGGAGAAACAGGATCTCCTTATGTTACCCATGCTGGTCTCAAACTCCTGGGATAAAGCGACCCTCCCTCCTCAACCTCTCAAAGTGCTGGAATTACAGGCGTGAGCCACCACACCCAGATGATAATATTAAGAACTTCTGACATTGTGACTTTAGGTTGTGTCCATTTACATCCCTGCCCTTCTTCTAGATTTTCTCTGGATGTCACTTCCCCCATCAATTCTGTCCACTCATTTTGTTAAATTCTTAGGACCCCGATCCTAGGCCTATTGGGTGGTCACATGAGGTGAATAGACCTCTGAGGCATCCACCCATGACTCTCCCAGGGCAGGTGTGTCTGGCGGCCGCGTTCCTTATGACATGTGCGGAAGTTCAGGGGGTGCTGGACCATCCCTGAGTGGAGAGTGGAGACACTGGGCTCTCTCTGAGCCTGAAGAGGTTCCTTGCAGTTCATTAAGAGATGGTTGACAGTAGGTCATGAGGATCCGGTTTTACCAGTGGGCTCATGCGTCAGCTAAGTCAGGGGTCCCAGCTGCTCTCTGCTGGTCTCTCACTGGTAGCTTCATTTTCAGTCACGGTGTGTGTGCGGGTCGGGGGGTGGGGGGCGGGGTTTGCCCACCCTTCAGGCAGAGCCTTGGAGTTCAGAGGCCTTCCAACAACAGGGCTAGCATTGCCCTGTTCAGCAGACAAAGTGGAAGAGGGCAGGAGTGAGACTGGGCCTTGGTTTTTCTAACCCATTTTCCTGAAATGAGAGCCAAAAGAGGCCGGGCGCGGTGGCTCACGCCTGTAATCCCAGCACCTTGGAAGGCCGAGCTGGGCAGATCACGAGGTCAAGAGATTGAGACCATCCTGGCCAACGTGTTGAAAGCCTGTTTCTACTAAAAATGCAAAAATTAGCTGGGCGTGGTGGCGCACGCCTATAGTCCCAACTATTCATTCGGGAGGCTGAGGCAAGAGAATCTCTTGAACCTGGGAGACAGAGGTTGCAGTGAGCCAAGATCGTGCCACTGCACTCCAGCCAGGCAACAGAGCGAGACTCTGTCTCAAAAAAAAAAAAAAAAAAAAAAGAAGAGCCAAAAGTTGAATTCTCACGTGGAGCTAACCTAAGCAGCAACACTTCAGGCAGACAAAGGGGTGCAGAGATGAAAACCCCCAACACCCAAATTTCCCAAGTTGTAAATAGTTTTCTTCTGAATACACTTTATGTCAGAAATAAAATCCTCTGGATTGTAGACAGTCACAAGCACCCTGGAACCAAGTTATTGTGGTCCAACTTAAGAGGAGCCTAGACTAAAACCTGGACATTCACTTCCCAAGATCTCTTTTCCAGAACTGTCCAGAAAGCTATGAAACCTACCATCAATTTTTCCATCAATCTTTGGTTGAGGAAAACTGGCCTAGTAAGTTAAGGAGAAAGTTCTTTTTTCTTTTTTATTTACTTATTTATTTTTGAGATGGAGTCTCGCTCTGCCGCCCAGGCTGGAGTGCAGTGGCATGATCTCGGCTCACTGCAACCTCCGCCTCCCGGGTTCAAGCGATTCTCCTGCCTCAGCCTCCAGAGTAGCTGGGACTACAGGCATGCGCCACCACGCCGGGCTAATTTTTGTGTTTTTAGTAGAGACGGGGTTTCACCGTGTTGGGCAGGCTGGTCTTGAACTCCTGACCTCATGATCCACCCGCCTCAGCCTCCCAAAGTGGTGGGATTACAGGCGTGAGCCACCGCACCTGGCTTGGACTCATTCTTAAATCTGAAGGGCAAGACGGTAAGTTTCTTGAGGCAGAACATTTTATTATTTATCTCATACTCCTCATGGTGCCTGGCTCAGAGAAGAGCCTGTGAATACACCGTTAGAGACATTTTCTAAGTCACCTCTGACAATTTTCAGTGTTAGGGATTATTAAGACTAGACCAGAGTAGGCCCCATAGTAAGAGTCTTTGGTAGGCTTCCCCTCTGCCATCTCTCCAAATGGACATGGCTGTGGAGTGTGTCTGAATGGGAACTCAGGTGGTGCGTGCCCACAGGGAAACATGGTGCTTAGATTTTCAGCCCAAGTATTATTTTATCTTAGAGTTGGAAATTCTCAAGAAGCCTTTGCAAAGCCCCACAAAGGGAAAACTTGATGTGTTCAGGACTCAGATGCCATTCTGATGAGCTCTTTGGAGAGATATGGAGGGGGAAAGTGGAACGTTGTGAAATCAAACCAACAATTACAATGTCTCGGAACATCAACGTGGTTGGAAATTATTGATTCAAGTCACGCTCTCCACCAGGCCACTGTCTGTGAGCAGTGTTCTTTAAAAAGAATTATACAGCCACTTGCTAAGTATCTATAAGTCAGATTTATTTCCAGCTACTCCCATATGTGTCCTCTCCGCCCCAAATGGCTGGCCGTCCTCCCTGCTCTCGGCTTAGCCTCATTTCTGTGGCTTTGCTGAAGCTGTTTTCTTGCCAAGTAGGCCGTGCCTGTTCTCCAGTCTAGGGACATCCGATGCAGCATTCAAATCCTTCCTGAGTCCTCCTTTCTCACGTCTTGGTCTCTCTTTGTTCAGAGGTGCAAGTTTGGTCTTCCCAATTACATATCACTGAAGGTGAACCACAGTCTCCCCTTTTCTTCCATCCCTTAATTCCCAGCAAAGTTTAACAAAGAAGAAAGAGCTTCAGATCAGTGTAGTCAAAACCCCACCAGTTTCCAGAATCACCCAATGACATTTTTAAAAAGATCTACTGAGGCCAGACACAGCAGCTCACACCTAGAATCCCAGTGCTTTGGAAAGCCAAGACAGGACGATTGCTTGTGCCCACAGGTTAAAGACCAGCCTGGGTAATATAGCGAGACCCTGCCTCTACAATAAAAAATATGTTTTAAAAAAACTAGCCAGGTGTGGTGGTGCATTCCTATAGTCCCAGATTCTCAGGAGTCAGAGGTTGGGGGATCACTTGAGCCCAAGAGTTGAAGGCTGGAATGAGCTATGATTGCACCCCTGCATTCTAGCCTGGACAACAGAGCAAGACCATGCTTCTTTTTCTTTTCTTTTCTTTTCTTTTCTTTTTTTTTTTGCGGGGGGGGGGTGTGGTGGGGGGAACTGAGTTTCACTCTTGTTGCCCAGGCTGGAGTGCAGTGGTGCCATCTCAGTTCACTGCAACCTCCACCTCCCAGGTTCAAGCGATTCTCCTGCCTCAGCCTCCCAAGTGCTGCGATTACAGGTGCCCACCACCATGCCTGGCTAATTTTTGTATTTTTAGTAGAGATGGGATTTCACCATGTTGGCCAGGCTGGTCTCAAACTCCTGACCTCAGGTGATCCACCTGCCTCAGCCTCCCAAAGTGCTGGGATTACAGATGTGAGCCACCTTGCCCAGCCAAGACCATGTTTCTAAAAAAATTAAAAAATTAAAAAAAGATCTACTGAATCAAAATTTCTAGAGATGAAACCCAGGAATCTGCTTTTTACAAAAGCTTTTCAGGGGTAAGTCTGAGAATAAGTCAAGTTTCAAGAACTACCAACAAGATCTGAGAGGAGTTTGTGTCAAGTCAAAATCTTGGTACCTAGATGGTGGAGCCCAAGGACCCTGGGTGTGGTCCCATGAATCCCAAAAGGCTTTCTTCCCAAGAAGCACTCTGCAAGGTCAAACCATTGGAGCCGTGGGCACATTTTGCTGCTATGATGCTGTATACACTGAAATAGTGGCTTTTTGCTCCCTGGAGATATTTACATTTTTATTTTTATAGCTACTGATTTTTATATCCTGCATCACATCTACTTCCAAACTAAATGCCACTGCTCTTCGAAGAGCACTTACCACTGGTCACCAGTTTTGTATTGAGAAAAGCAGGCTTGGCTTGGCAACTCTCATTCTTTATCCCTCCTACTCTGAAAGATGGTGCTTCCTTGGCCAACGCAGGGGACAGATTCTATTCTGCTTAGTGCTTAGCCGTGGTTTTGTTCATGACAAGCTCATTAGTTCTCAGAAAGCACAACCCCCGACAACTGTCATTACCACATGCATCCTTCTTTCCCAGGCAGGGTCTATTCAAGGGTGGTGTTGGGCTGGGTGTCCATGCATTTATTCAGCCATTGTCTAGGCTATGGGCTCCAGGCTTTAGATTTGCTGTGATGCTTGTCTGCAGCCTTCCTAATCTGTGGCTTGAACTGCCCCATCAGCCACTAATCATGGGTCTTGGATATGCTTTAATATGTCCACATGACCATTTTTGTTGTTGTTGTTTGAAGGCACCAAATTTTACTTCCCATGTAATATCTTCTTGTTTTATTTCAAACTACTGGGATGATGTGATATCAATATCAATAAAACAGTTTATTGATAACCTAATATGTCTATGGCAATGTACTGGGGCACTGGGCCTTCAAAGATGAACAAGATAAGGATTTTGCTCTAGAGGGGGCCATATTCTGATGAAAGAGACAGAAAATCATTCAGAAAAAAAGCAATTTACAAGGCCAAACAGCAGATAGCAAGTACAAAAATGAATGGCCCACCACTAGCCCCTGTTTGACTTTGGAGGAAGGCTTGACCATGGAGTACTTGAAAATGTCATGGGGAATCCACATAGCTCAGGGCCTGCTATACAGCAGAGGCAAAATAAGTACCTACCAAGTGAATACACAAATGACTAGATGATGCTAAGTTGTGTGAACCCCGAAAATTTGAGACAGGTCTCAGTTAATTTAGAAAGTTTATTTTGCCAAGGTTGAGAATGCGCACCCGTGGCACATCCTCAGGAAACCCTGATGACGCGTGCCCAAGGTGGTCAGGGAACAGCTTAGTTTTATACATTTTAGGGAGACATGAGACATCAGTCAATATATGTAAGAAGTACATTGCTTCAGTCTGGAAAGGCGGGACAAACTTGAAGCAAAGGCAGGAAGACTCAAAGTGGAGAGACACCTTCCAGGTCACAGATAGGTGACAGACAAACGGTTGCATTATTTTGAGTTTCTGATTAGTCTTTCCAAAGGAGGCCATCAGATATGCATCCATCTCAGTGAGCAGAGGGATGACTTTTAATAGAATGGGAGGCAGGTTGGCCCTAAATAAACAGTTCCCAGCTTGACTTTTCCCTTTAGCTTACTGATTTGGGGGCCCCCAGATTTATTTACCTTTCACAGTTTTAAACTGTGCCCTGAAATATAGTAATGTACACTCAGAAAAGAAACAAACCACATACCACACACAACACACACACAGACACACATATTCTTCACCAAGGAAGCCTGAGTCTATTTTCCCAGAGAATAACATAAGTGAGAAATTTAGAAAAGCACACCCTCTTGTGAAAGTTAATCTTTATGGTATTGGCGGGAGTCATTTATTGAACAGTAACTAAGTTAATAGGACCTACCAGATATTGTTTATACTCAGTATATGGATTAAACACTCGTGGTGTAAATTTATTGATTCACAATATAACAAGGAGACAAGGGAGATGACCCTTCTGTCAGCTGAGCTATGCACAGAAACTACCTGATTTATTTCATAATCAACTAACTTATATCCCACCTCCTCCCAAAACAGATTTAATGTCAGACTATTTACAACATCCAAGGTAGGAGGCAAGTTATTAAAAAGGTGAGAAATGGGACATCAAAAAAATGACAAGGCTGGGTGCAGTGGCTCATGCCTGTAATCCCAGCACTTTGGGAGGCCAAGGTGGGTGGATCACCCTGCAGTCAGGAGTTCGAGATCAGCCTGGCCAACATGGTGAAACCCCATCTTTACTAAAAATACTACAAATTACTAAAAATTAGCCAGGTGTGGTGGGATGTGCCTGTAATCCCAGCTACTTGGGAGGCTGAGGCAGGAGAATCGCTAGAACCCAGGAGGCAGAGGTTACAATGAGCCAAGATCACACCACTGTACTCCAGCCTGGGCGACAGAGTGAGAGTCCATCTCAAAAAGAAAAAAAAAAATGACAAGAAGCTGAATTAATTGAGTCTCCTTGCAACTTTGGCTAAAAAGAAGTCACATGGGGCCGGGCGTGGTGGCTGATGCCTGTAATCCCAGCACTTTGGGAGGCAGAAGTGGGCGGATCACAAGGTCAGGAGATTGAGACCATCCTGGCCAATATGGTGAAACCCCGTCTCTACTAAAAATACAAAAGATTAGCCGGGCATGGTGGCGGGCGCCTGTAGTCCCAGCTACTCCAGAGGCTGAGGCGGGAGAATGGCGTGAACCCGGGAGGCGGAGCTTGCAGTGAGCCCAGATCGCGCCGTTGTACTCCAGCCTGGGCAACAGAGCAAGACTCCATCTCCAAAAAAAAAAAAAAAAAAAAAAAAAAAAGTCACACGGGTTAGTTAGAATGTAAGTTTTGGAAAGAGAAAAGAAGAAAACTTTCTCCTAGTCCTAATTTCAGAAGGAAATTATGTCATGGGGCTATTTCTGTAACCCTAGCCCCTTAATGACTTGCTGCTATCCCTATTTTTGTGACTAGTGGGACTCTTACTACCAGCTAGGTAGCTAACTTTCTATGTGGTAGGCGTTGCATGAATTCCTATACACATACTTCAAAAACATTTAATCCTACACCTGTCCTGTGAGGGGTCCTATCATCTCCTATTATCTTGCAGGCAGGCTTTTTTTTTTTTTTTTTTTTGAGATGGAGTCTCGCTCTGTCGCCCAGGCGGGAGTGCAGTGGCGCGATCTCGGCTCACTACAAGCTCCGCCTCCCGGGTTCACGCCATTCTCCTGCGTCAGCCTCCCGAGTAGCTGGGAAACTACAGGCATCTGCCACCACGCCCGGCTAATTTTTTGTATTCTTAGTACAGACGGGGTTTCGCCATGTTGGCCAGGATGGTCTCGATCTCCTGAACTCGTGATCCGCCCGCCTCGGCCTCCCAAAGTGCAGGCAGCCCTTTTTACCTGTAGCCTTCCTAAAGCAGCTGATGTTCTCCATGAGCAGGTTTTCTGCAGCCTGGGAATTAACATGTGGAGAGAGAGCTACTGCAAACAACCGGAAGCCTCCCCAGCAGCACATAAGAAAATCCTGCTCCAGAGACAACTTTTATCTAGAGAGAGAGGCAGGAACACACTGCTGTGTTCTGCCAAAGCAACTCAAGGACACTTAGAAGGATGTCTCAAGACTGATCAAGGGGCAGTGCCACTTCTGACCATTGGGGACATTGATTTTGATCAACCACTACCTCAGTTGCTTAGAAGCAAACATGGCGTGGAAGCCAATACGTTAGACTTGAAACTCAAGAAGTTGTTTCCAGGCCTAGCTCTGCCATTGCTAGTGGTATAAATTTGAGCAAGTCACTTAACTTCTCTTAGCATCAGTTTTTTCACCTGGTCATTGTGGCAAGAAACAGCTTCACCATCTGCTATGCTGATAACATGGAAACTGTAAAGTATTGAAAATGAAAGCTACAATATGTTATTGACATGGTTTGGATTTGTGTCCCCACCCAAATCTCATGTTGAACTGTAATCCCTAATGTTGGAGGAGGAGCCTGGTGGGAGGTGATTGGATCATAGGGGCGGACTTGACCCCTGCTGTTCTCTTGATAGTGAGTGAGTTCTCACAAGATCTGGTTGTTTAAAAGTGTGTAGCACCTCCCCCATTGCTCTCTTTTCTTCCTGCTCTGCACATGTAAGAAGCGTATCCTTCCCTTTCACCTTCCACCATGATTGTAAATTTCCTGAGGCTTCCCCAGCCATGCTTCCTGTACTGTCTGGGGAACTGTGAACAAATGAAACCTCTTTTCTTTTCTTTTCTTCTTCTTTTTTTTTTAATAAATCACCCAGTCTCTGGTATTTCTTTATAGCAATGCAAGAACGAACTAATAGAGTTATTTAGCCCAAATTTTAAAATCCTACATGTTCTTCTTCCTACATAGGCCCTAAGAATCACTAAAATTTCATATTATCTAGTTTCTGCTATTTTAATTTTCTTCTTCTTAATACTCTTTGCTGCCTCCATGCCCTCTTCCCTGTGCCCTAAATCCTAGCGATTGGCTGCCTCTCAGCCCCGACTCTTTCCTTCTTGTTATCACTTAGTATTACAAGACCCTAGATAAGAAAGGAAAAGGATGGGAAGGCATATTAGTCTGCTTTCATGCTGCTGATAAAGATATGCCCAAGACTGAGTCATTTATAAAGAAAGAAAGATTTAATGGACTCACATTTCCACGTGGCTGGGGATGCCTCACAATCATGGAGGAAGTCAAAAGGCACATCTGACATGGTGGCAGGCAAGAGAGAGTGAGAGCCAACCGAAAGGGGAAACCCCTTATAAAACCATCAGATCTTGTAAGACTTATTCACTACCATGAGAACAGTATGGGGGAAACTGCCCTCATGATTCAATTATCTCCCACCGGCTCCCTCCCACAACACGTAGGAATTACGGGAGCTACAATTCAAGATGAGATTTGGGAGAGGACACAACCAAATCATATCAGAAGGGAATGGAAGAGTACTTATTGTTGTACAAACATCGTATACAAAAATTAGCCAGGCATGGCAGCACGCGCCTCTAGTCCCAGCTACTGGGGAGGCTGAGGCTGGAGAATCACTTGAACCCGGGAGACGGAGGTTGCAATGAGCCGAGATCATGCCATTGCACTCCAGGCTGGCTGACAGAGAGATTCCAGCTAAAAAAAAAAAAAAACTTTACAAAAACAAAGACACTTTCATAAAAACCAATACACCTACCATCACATCACCTTCGCATATCAACTCATCCTTCTCCTACCCCATTTCCAGTTTGTCCATAGACATTTATGCTTCTAAATGGCTGTGATCACAGAGCCGATACGTTGTCTGGTTCTGCTAGTTTTATTTATTTAACATTGCTGTAACTATTTCCTCAGTTGCTACATCCCTTCATAATTAACTCTGCTATTGGTTGTAAACTATTCCACGGGGTAAAATGTATTATGATGAAAATCATAATTTTCTTAGTGTTGGACATCAAGGTTTAATTTAATAAATAATGCCACAACAAATACTTTGCATACTTAGTCTTTTTCCCCCTCTCATGAATTAGATAGAAAAGTGCTTATAATTTTTTTTCTAAAAGCTGATGAAATTTTCTAAATTCCCTGCAGGCTGAATATTTATCACCCCTTTTTGGTCCCTCTTTTCTTTACCTTGCTTTATTCCTTGTGGGATCTTCTGGTCCTTGAGGCAAGGATTCAGCTAGCTGCTGTTTCTTTTTTTTGAGACGGAGTCTCACTCTGTCACCCAGGCTGGAGTGCAATGGCTCGATCTCAGCTCACTGCAAACTCCGCCTCCTGGGTTCAAGCAACTCTCCTGCCTTAGCCTCCTGAGTACCTGGGATTACAGGTGCCCACCACTACACCCAGATAATTTTGGTATTTATAGTAGAGGTGGGATTTTGCCATGTTGGCCAGGCTGGTCTCAAATTCCTGACCTCAGGTGATCCACCTGCCTTGTCCTCCTAAAGTGTTGGGATTACAGGCTTGAGCCACCACACCTGGCCTTTTTTTTTTGATCAGCTGCTGTTTCTAATCATGACTTTTTCCATCAGCAAATCTCTCTGAAAGCTGTTTCTTGTTCTCCAAAAAGGCCAGAAGAGTTACATAGATGGCTTGCTAACACTTGCCTCATTGTAGTCAACTCTGTAGAAGTGATCTTGTCCAAAGCAAGAAGGGGAATTCTATCAAATAGCAAAAAGCTCTGCCCAGACAGTCTCGTCTCCAGCCGACAGGTGTATGCTGGTTCTTTAACCTGGACCGGAGTGGTATAGAGAACTGTACCAATCAGGGTCCAACCAGGAAAATGGGATCTGCTCTAAACATTAAAATAGAGGAAATTTGGCTGGGTTTGGTGGCTCACACCTGTAATCCCAGCACTTTAGGAGGCTGAGGAGGGCGGATCACCTGAGGTCAGGAGTTTGAGACCAGCCTGGCCAACATGGTGAAACCCCATCTCTATTAAAAATACAAAACATAGCCGCACTTGGTGGCAGGTGCCTGTAACCCCAGCTACTCGGGAGCCTGAGGCAGGAGAATTGCTAGAACCCAAGAGGCAGAGGTTACAGTGAGCTGAGATTGTGCCACTGCACTCCAGCCTGGGCTACAGAGTGAGACTTCATCTCAAAAATAAGTAAATAAATAAATAAATAAAATAGAGGAAATTTGGTAAGTGAATTGGTTACACAGATGAAGGAAAAGCAGAGAGATGCACTGGGGATAGTGAGGCAATGCAGAGATCAGACATAGCAGGAAGCCACTACCTCACCTCCCTTCGAGGCTGAAGGACAGAGCCAGAAACACTTGTCAGAAGCTGAGCCCAGGGGAGCTGTCCCAGCAGAGCTCAAGTCCCAAAGGAGAGGACGTAGCCCTGCTGGAGACACTAACTGAGGTTGGGTGGGGGAGAATACCCTGGCTTCTCCCTCCCTCCTGCCTTTTCCCCTGCCACCATGTCTCCCATTGGTGGGACTCAAGTGGAAACCACAACACAGTCTACAATACCCAAGGAGCAGGGCCAGCCCACTGCCGGTCCCCAGTGCCATGACACAAGACAAAGAGGAAGAGAGTGAAGAATAAGCCCAAAGGCAAAGGAGCCAGGCATTAGTACAAAATCACATTGACAAATATTCATTCAAAACTGCATCAAGGCCAGAAAGACAAATCCTGAGAGTTGGTCAAGAAAGCAAAAAGAAACTATACAGTTTTGTTTTCAGTACCTGTATCAACCATACACATTTACGTTCTTAGTTGCAAATGATACCACTAGCTTGTTGGAGAAAAAAACACGTTCATCAAAGGGTATCACTAGGTCACAGAAATTCTGGGAGACCAGAGGCAGGCATGGGAACTGCACAACCAGGAGCACTAAACAAGTGACACACTGAGTCCCCTGTAGCCACAGAGGTGGGGCCAGGCAGACACCAAACAGGACACCAGACTGGCCCTTTCTGAGACCAGCCAGAGAGTTGTGTCCCCCTGCCAGATGGCACTGGCCTCCCATAGCATAGATTCGCTCCCTTTTCTGCCTCCTCCTGGTTCTTACTAGTTGAGTCTCTTGCAGTGCCCCTGCTGTGCGGCCTGTAGCACCTGCCTGCACCCCAGCTGCAAATGAAGCTGGAAAAGAGAGTCCTGGCTTCTACTGTGGGGAAGGGGAACGCAATGGCGGAAGTCCAAGTTTACCAAAGGGAAATCGTTCACCAGATGTGAGGTGGCCATACGTGTGATAACTGTGCAATTTTTGTTCACTACAGAATGTTCCCAAGTTTGCCACAAGGTGACCATGAAAATGGATATGAATAAGGGGGGTAATGTCACCCACGAAATAATGGCACAATGCTAATGACAACACCACTTGCCATGCCCGGGCTGGGTCCTTTCATGCCCTGGGCCTGATGGGGACAAATCTGCATCCCGTGGCCATGTGATCGCTTTGTCTTCTGAGGGTGTCACATCAGAGAACCCAGGCTACTACCAAGCCTTAGAGTTCGTTATTATAGAAGGGAACTCAGGGGACACCCAGCCTCCTTCCCACCAAACACGACCCTCTTCAGAGTCTCCTGACAACTCTAGCTGTTAGAAAGATCCTTTTCCTAACTGCAGTTGATGTGTATTTCTGCAATGAGGCTCTTCTTTCCGAAATTCAAAATTCAATGAGCGACTGCCAAAAGAATGCATAAAAGTCAGCTCCACCCAGGGGCAAGAGTTAGAAGGATAAGTCCAGGTTCATCCCTGAGGAAGACCGTTTTAGGAACCTCATCTTCAGAGACCATCAGGCAACCCTTTTATTCACCACCCTTGAGATTACATTCTGGTGGAGTAAGACTGATTGAGTTATTTTTGTCATAACTGTTAATAGAGTATCCCCTCTATGTCTTTGACTGTTTTAGATTCTAGGGATAAAAAGATGAATAAGATGTGGTGTTTGCTCTCAGCAAACCCACAGTGTAGTAAGAAAGGCAAAGACAAAAATAGATAATGGGGGTGTAACTAAGGTAAGAACTACAAAAAGAGAATTAGCAAAATATGATAAGAGAGGCTGAAGGAAGAAGCTGAGAAGATCCATAGAGAGTTTGAAAGACAAGGTACCCTTGGGAATGATAAGGAGGAGGCCCTGACGGGGCTCCAAGTCTTCTATATGAGAGACCAGTTGAGAGACAGCCATGTTGAGTTCTTAGAGATGAGGTCAGGTACACTGTGTCTATCCATCAGTGTGGCTAGGCAGGAATGGGAGTATCTGTGTAAAAGACTTTCTCTGATGAGTGAATAAAAAAATTGGAGACTTAAGGCCTGAATATGGGTTGGCGGTGTAAGTAGATGCTCTCTCCATAGTATGATCTTTAGGAATTATTGAAAAAAAAAACCTGCTTATTCCTTTCTTCCACCCATTTAAAAATAAAAATGATGCAAAACAAAACAAAAAACCCTCTGTAGCAGAAATTTTTCTATGAAGAACCAGTTAACAAATAGTTCGGGCCTTGCTGGGCCTCACAGTCTCTGCCGCATCTATTCCACGCTGCCGCTGTCATGCAGAAGCAGCCAGATACAGTGTGTAAATGAGTGTGTGGTTGTAGACCAATAAAACTTTATTGACAAAAATAGTCATTGGGCTGCCTTTGGCCCAAGAGCCATGGTTGGCTAACTCTTTTTTTTTTTTTGAGACAGAGTTTCACTTTTGTCACCCAGGCTGGAGTGCAAAGTTGTGATCTTGGCTCACGGCAACCTCTGCCCTCCAGGTTCAAGCGATTCTCCTGCCTCAGCCTCAAAAGTAGCTGGGATTACAGGCACCCGCCACCATGCCCAGCTACTTTATTTGTATTTTTAGTAGAGACGAGGTTTCACCATGTTGGTCAGGCTGGTCTCAGACTCCTGACCTCAGGTGATCCCCCCTCCTCAGCCTCCTAAAGTGCTGGGATTACAGGCATGAGCCACCACAACTGGCTGGCCAACTCTTGATCTACAGAATCAAATTTGCAAACCATTGCTTACCACTTTGTTTGCCAGCTCTTTTCTGAGTGCACATTTTGAATTTGTGTGTGTAGGTAGGATGGAAAGAGTCCTCTGTGGGAGGGCATAGGGCAACTCTGGAAGAGAAGTGATGGGCAGAATGAAGAGGTCCCATTGAGCTGTGTGAAGAAAAGGATCTGCTACCAGAGAGAAGGACAGGCCCACTCATTCCTCCTTGAGGAGTGCCTCCTGACCGCGTGTCCTGCTGTCTAACTGTGGCTCCAAACTGACTGGTTGCATCTTGGCCAACTGCTCCTAGGCAGGGCTGCATTTCGTCCCCGAGGTGACAGTGCACATGATAATTTATATTTTGGTGCAAAAGCACCTCAAGCTCCTTTGAGATAAAAGACTCTATATAAAACTGAGTTATGACCTTGCTTAATAGGAGCACTGTTGCCTTTTTCCAAAAGTGGAGTTAAACCCCTCTGGCATCTGCAAAGGGCTGGCTGTAAAGGATCGTTGGCCCTTTCAGCCGCCCTCATTTTTGCTGTTGATTCTGTGTGCCATAAATCATTCTCTTCCAAGTCCAAAGGCGGCATTTGTATTTGCCAAAATACTAAGGAGGAGGATCTCCAACTGGTTGAAGCTGAGGTTGGATCTTTGCTTTTTAAAGTTGTGTGGGAGGTGGGGAGCACGCGTGCGTGCTCACACACACACACACACACACACATTAATCCTCCCTTAATAACATTCCAGAATAGCTATTCCCTTACCCTACAACTTCCTATGGATTCTCATGACACTGGTTTTGTTTTTGCACAAAAGATTTGACTTGGTCAGTCACACTCCTTTGTTATTTTGTACTTTTAACCCCCTTTCTCTGTGGAGAAAGGCTACCACGAGAAAGGTAACTTTCTCTTGTCCAAAGCCCAGGACCACATAGGCTCGGTATCAAGCTTCTTTTGGGACAGTATTTGACAGGGCATACCAACACGTCTTTTTTTAGAAAAGACCATAAGTGTCTTATCTTACTCCTTTGGAATTTTCCGCAGTTATTTAATCTCTAGTTTAGGAAAAGTTGGTTTCAGGGTTCTTCAAATCTCCTCGAACCTCTTACATCAGATCTGTGAGCTTGATTCACTTGAGGTGGATGGGGGCTGTGTTTGCCAGCATACCTCATTTCCATCTCTCCTCCCTGCTGACTAGAAACCTTGTCGTTAAAATAACACACAGCCTCTATTCAGAGCTCAAACTTAGAGCTGCTCTCGGAGGAGGATTTTAGATGTAGGAAATTCTCAGCAGAGCATCCGAGGGGCTTTTGAAAAATTCAATTCTTTAGACGCTCATGAAGAAATCAGGGATTTCCTCAGGTAAATATTTTCTTCCCTTTTCCATTGTTTTGTTGAAAGGATGATTAAGAAAATAGGGCCGGTAATCACTGAAAAACGGCAGCTGCTTTCTAGCTTTTTGCTGGTGAACAGGGCTTGTGACAGTTTCTCTGAAAGGGGAATAAAGTGATCAAACAAGGATCTCCTGGAGAGAGAGCTGCAGAATCAATTCTCTGTTTGTGGAGAAAGGGCTGGGTGTTTGAGAAAGAGAGATGCTTCGTTGGAGTCGCCGCATCGCATTTGGTTGTATATAGGTTACAAAGGTAGAAAACAGTCGGTTGGTCTTATTCACTGTCTGGGGCAGTGGCTCTGAGGTTGGTCACGTGACCAGCTCATACAGAAGCGGTTCTCAGCACTATCTTAGTATCATATGTTCTTATTGAATAAAACTAAACTGGTTCTCCTTCCTTGTGGCTGCTCTTCAAGTAATTAGGTGCCACTGTTTTTATCTGTTTATATTTCTATCTATCTATCATCTATTATGTATCTATCATCTATCTATCTATCTA
Source organism: Gorilla gorilla gorilla (assembly GCF_029281585.2). Lineage (NCBI taxonomy): Eukaryota > Metazoa > Chordata > Mammalia > Primates > Hominidae > Gorilla > Gorilla gorilla. Next base: position 88,975,779 of record NC_073232.2, read on the forward strand.
TCTATCTATCTATCTATCTATCTATCTATCTATTCGGCTTTAAAATTTTTGTGAAATACAGTTCTATTATCTCATATTTTCGTATTTTTTAAACTCATGACTTTCTAAGTGATACATCATTAGAGACTTGTCTTAAATCTAGCGCAAAATGTGTTAACATTTTCTTCAAATACCAGTAACTATGGTCTCCTGAACTAAAAGAACAGTTCATTTGCAGAATGAGTCATTTTTCTGAAAAACCTGCCACCACACCTCCTGGTTTTGTTTTTTTTTTTTTTAATTTTGCTGTTTTGTGTTTTTTGGTAAACATCTGTGCCTATGAAAGCTTTCAATCTATCTCATTGTGGCTGGACCAGGTATTTTCTAGTTTGCCAATACATAACTCTCCTGAGACATTATTATTTGTCTTTTGCAGTTGCATTTGAAGAAAATTTCCTACCTACTTGATGATAAAGCCAAATCAATCAATCAGTTGTCAGTCAAACATTTATTCATGTGCATCCTATATGCTCTGCATCAAATAGTTACCACGGTTGGGGGAAGACAGTTTCAAAGAAGATAAATATCACCCTTGGTGTTTATCCTGTATCTCCCACCCACATTTATCAAATAATCACAAAACATTATCAATAGCACAAAATGAAGTGCTAAATTTCAAGCTTCAGATTACAGGTGAGGTTGAAGTGGCCATAGAGCTACCATTCAGGAGAGCCCACTGTGCACGGGGAACTAAGTCAACCACTTTGCGATCATCTTATTTTATTCTCTCAATAGCCCTTATTTTACATATGAAGAAAGAGAAACTTACAGAGGGGGCTAAGTGCCTAGTGTCATAATGCTGACGAGTCTTAGACACAATGCTCAAATCTTTAATGCACCCAACCTTTACGAGGCTGAGGCTGGAGAATCATTTGAGGATAGGAGTTCAAGACCATCCTGGGCAATATAGCAAGATCCCATCTATTAAAAAAATTATTTTTAAAGGAAAATGCACCTAAGAAGAAGTGGTCTCTGGGCAGGGTGCCAAAGGGTGTTCAAGTATTCAAATGGCCAGGAGGAGCAGTGTACAGGTGAGGAACAGGTTGGAAGGGTCCAGGGTGTCTGGGGGACAGTGCAACAGTGCATGCCCTGATGAGAGGTAAAAAGGGAAGTGCTAGGTGAAGAGAGGGGGAGGGGGGTGGGCCCAGAAGTCGCCCTATGAGGAGGGTGGAGCCAGGTTCTGATGAATGCTGCTCTGAGCCATCTGTCTGTTTTGTGCTTCCTTCCTCTCTGCTGGGAGGCTTTTTTTTTTTTTTTTTTTTGAGAGTGTCTTGCTCTGTCGCCCAGGCTGGAGTGCAGTGGCACGATCTTGGCTCATTGCAACCTCCACCTACTGGGTTCAAGCGATTCTCCTCCCTCAGCCTCCCAAGTAGCTGGGATTACAGATGCCTGCCACCACGCCCGGTTGATTTTTGTATTTTCAGTAGAGACAGGGTTTCACCATGTTGGCCAGGCTGGTCTTGAACTCCTGACCTCAGGTGATCCACTGGCTTTGGCCTCCCAGAGTGCTGGGATTACAGGCATGAGCCACTGCACCTGGCTCTGGGAGGCTTTGCCTACCTCACTGAGGTTTCATATCCTCCCGCCTCAGGTCTTTGCCCAAATCTCCACTCATTTGTGAGGCTTTCTTTGACCCTCCTATTCAAAGAGAACCCCATGACCACCTTCATTGACTCTCCTTAAAAATTGTGACAAAATACACATAATATATAATTTACCATTTTAACCATTTGTAAAGTGTACAGTGCAGTGATATTTCATACTGTACATTCACGATGTCATGCAACCATTGCCACTGTCTAGATCTAGAGCATTTCATCGCCCAGAAAGGAAACCCTCTGCCCATTAAGCAGTCACGCCCCATTATCCTCTTTCCCAAGCTCCAGGGAACCCCTGAGCTGCATTTCATCTCTATGGATTTTTTTTTTTTTTTTTTTTTGAGATGGAGTCTTGCTCTTTTGCCCAGGCTGGAGTTCAGTGGTACAATCTTGGCTCACTGCAACCTCTGCCTCCCGGGTTCAAGCGATTCTCCTGTCTCAGCTTCCTGAGTAGCTGGGATTACAGGCATGTGCCACCACGCCTGGCTAATTTTTTAATTTTTAATAGAGACGGGGTTTCATCATGTTGGCCAGGCTGGTCTCGATCTCCTGACTTCAGGTGATCCACCCATGTCGGCTTCCCAAAGTGCTAGGATTACAGGCATGAGCCACCGTGCCCAGTCTGGATATTTCATATAAATGAAATCATACATTATGTGACTTTTTGTGTCTGGCTTATTTCACTTAGCATAGTAATTTTTTTCATTTGTTTAAATTTAATTTTTCTAAAGAGACAGGGTCTCACTGTGTTGCTGAAGCTGGAGTGCAGTGGCACAATCATAGCTCCCTGCAGGCAGCTTTGAACTCCTAGGCTCAATCGATCTTCTTGTCTCAGTCTCCTGAGTAGCTTGGATGACAGGTGCACGCTGTTGTGCCCAGCTAATTTTTTTTTTAAATTTTTTGTAGAGACAGGGTCTCATTTTGTTGCCCAGGCTGGTCTTGAACTCCTGGCTTCAAGTGATCCTCCTATGTCAGCCTCCCAAAGTGCTGGGATTATAGGTGTGAGCCACTGCTCCCAGCCCAGCATCATATTCTTAATGTTTGTCCATGAGGTAGCCTGCATCGGTCCTCCATTCTGTTCTACGGCTGAATGATAGTCCATTGTGTGTATATATCACATTTTGTTTATGCTTTATCAGTTCATGGTGATTTGAGTTGTTTCCACCTTTCAGTCATTGTGAATAGTGCTGCCATGAGCATGGGTGGACAAGTTTTCACTTAAACCCATATTTTCAGCTCTTTGGGGGCATCTACCTGGGAGTGGAATTGCTGGATCATATGGTGAGTCTATGTTTAACTTTTTGAGGAACTGCCAAAATATTTTCCACAGCAGCTGCACTATTTCACATTCCCACCAGCACTGTAGGAAGGTTCCAATTTCTCCACATTCTTGCCAAAAGTTATTTTCCGGTTATTTTTATGATCGCCATCCTACTGGGTGTGAAGTGTGAGCTCACTGTGGATTTGAATCACATTTCCCTCATGACTAATGACACGGAGCCTCTTTTCATTTGTTCGTTGGCCATTTGTCCAGTCATTCACTTTGTATTTCCTTTATCTGGCTTTATTTTTCTTTATACATAGCTTTATGATTTTTCATGTCATGTCACATCACATTTTTACTTATTTAAATGAATAAATAAAATGTAACGTATCTCCTCCTAGAACTATGAAAGCCTCATGAAGACAGAGATTCTGTCTACTATTGCATCTCAGTACTTAGGACTGTGTTCATCACTGTGGGAACTCAATATGTATTTGCAGAATAATTGAAGAGCAAATTATGGTTATTCCCCAGCCCTGGGCCTAAGGTCTCTCCAATCTTCAAATGGGTCAATGGTGGGACAGGATTGCTTGAGGCCAGGAGTTAGAGACCAGTCTGGGCAACATAGCAAGACCCCATCTCTACAAAAAAATTCTTTTGAAGAAAATGCACCCAAGAAGAAGTAACCCCTGGGCTGGGTCCCGAAGGGCTGTCAGGCACTCAAATGGCCAGGAGGAACAGTGTACAGGTGCGGAACAGGGTGGAAGGTCCAGAGTGAGTGGAGAGCCACAGCTGATCCAAACATCAGCAGGCCCATACATCAGGGGGTCCATACATCAACCAGTCCATATATCAGATCGGGGGGTAGAGGCATACATCAGGATGTTCACCCATTAGCTGGTCTATACATCAGGGGTCTATACATCAGCTGCCCCATACATCAGTTAGTCCATACCTAAGTGGGTGCATACATTAGCTGGTCCATACATCAGGGGGTCCATACATCAACCAGTCCATATATCAGGTTGGGAGAGAGGCATACATCAGGATGTTCACACATCAGCTGGTCTATACATTGGGGTCTATACATCAGCTGGCCCATATATCAGTTAGTGCATACCTGAGCGGGTGCATACATCAGCTGGTCCATACATCAGTGGGTCCATACATCAACTGGTCCATATATTGGTGGGTCACTCATCAGGAGGTTCACACATCAGTGGTCTATATACCAGGGGTCCATACATCAGCTGCTCCATACATCAGGGGTCCATACATCACCTGGCCCATACATCAGCTGGTTCCTATATCAGAGGAGGCATACATCAGGAGGTTCACACATCAGCTGCTCCATACATCAGGGGTCCATACATCACCTGGCCCATACATCAGCTGGTTCCTATATCAGAGGAGGCATACATCAGGAGGTTCACACATCAGCTGGTCCATACATCAGGGGTCCATACACCAACAGGTCCATACATTAGCCGGTCCATACACCAGCTGGTCCACACATCAGCTGGTCTATACATCAGCTGGCTCATATATCAGGGAGTCCATACATCATCTGGTCCATGCATCAGTGAGCCAATACATCAATGAGTCCATACATCAGCTGGTCTATACATCAGCTGGCCCATACCTCAGGGGTCCATACATCAGGAGGTTCACACATCAGCTGGACCATACATCAATGGTCCATACATCAGCAGGTCCATACATCAGCGGGTCCATACATCAGCTGCTCCACACATCAGCTGGTCTATACATCAGCGGGGAGTCTATACATCATCTGGTCGACACATAAGTGAGTCCATACATCCATGGGTTTATACATCAATTGGTCCATATATTGGGGGGTCATATATCAGGAGCTTCACACATCAGTGGTCCATACATATATCAGGGGTCCATACATCAGCTGGCCCATATATCAGGGGGTCCATACATCAGCTGGTCCATACATAGGGGGGTCTACATATCAGCTGGTCCATGTATCAACTGGTCCATACATCCACTGGTCTCTAGATCAGCTAGTTCATACACCAGGGGGTCCACACATCAGCTGGTCCATACATCAGGTGGTTCATACATCAGCAGGTCCATACATCAAGGGGCCCATATATCAAGAAGTCCATATATCAGGGAGTCCATACATCGGGGGCCTATACCATATTATTTATCCTCCCCACATCCCGCCAATGCTGCCATGGCAAATCATAGTATCCTTCCACCATCCACCCAACCCTTGGATTGTGGGGATGGAGGCTGGAGCAGCAAAACAATTATTTGGATAATCAAGGTTTGAGATAGTGAGAGCCAGAATTCAGGAAGCCACAAGGAGAGCAGAGTGACAGGGACAGACAGGAGAGAGACACTGAAGGAAAAAAAAGCAACAAGATTAGGTGACTGGCTGGTTGAAACAACAGGGGCTTGAGCTGAAGACAGGGCCACAGGCATCCATCAAAGATAACTTCAAGTTTTGAACTTGGAAGTCTGGGGAAGTGGTGGCACCATTAATTACATAGGGACATTAGGAGTAGGAAAAAGGGAAGGCTTGCTTTCTATTTGAGAAGAAAACAAGAGAGTGAAAGGTCCTTAATGAACCAAGCCTAGACATGCATTTCAGAGAGTCTGTGATGATGCCCCTGGTACAGGCAGCCTCAAGAATCTACTGTGGCTTCTTTGTCCCATCAAGGCCAATTCCGCTCCGCCAATCGTAGTCTCCCTGCTTGGTTGAGAAGTGGACAGAATGGCCTCAATGCACACAGACAGATTATCAAGATAACCAAGCATGGGGGCTGGGGAGGGGCAGCCTGAGGACGAGGGAAGATGCTGGGTGCCAGGGCGTGCAGCGGAGAGCAGCTCTGTGGCCCTCTGTCTCCATCTCAAGCTCCCGTTGTTTCAACCAGCAAGTTGGGCCAAGGACTCCAAGCTCCACCTCCTCAAGATTCAGGACAGAGAAAAGTCTACTCTTTAAATGTTCACTGTGCAACATACTTACAAAAACTTGCCAAAAGCATGTGAGAGCTACTTTTTCCTTTTTTTTTTTTTTTTAATCTTGAGCACGTAGAAGGGGCCTTTATATTTCACAGGGATTTTCTCTTCCATGGGTGTGTAGGCTGAAATGTAAGTTTACGAAGAAGGCATTTGTTACCTAGGCTGGAGAATTCTGACTTAAAGAAGAAGCATGTAGTGGCTGAAATCTCCTCCCACGGACTTAGTGAAAACTCTAGTGAGGGGATGATCACTGCCATCATTTCTTTCTGGCTTTGGATACTGCCAGGCTGCTCATGTGTGACAACTAAATGTTGGGATATCTTCAATGAATGAACAATGAACAATGAACGATGGGATATCTTCTCCTTATAAGCCCCTCACTCTGAGTGTGTACTGTGGTTCTGTTCCTGCAATCTTTCTGATAAAATTCTCGTCGCCCCATTGCAAAGCAGTGTTCCCAAACTCAAGGCTATGTGGATGCCTATCCCTCTGCAATTCTGAGCTTGAATAAAGAGAAAGCCTTGGAGAGCCAAGTTCACTTTCCTGACACCATGACAACCACCCCTGATAACGCCGTCACTCTTTTTTTTTTTTTTAATATGGAGTTTCGCTCTTGTCACCCAGGTTGGAGCGTAATGGCATGATCTCAGCTCACTGCAACCTCCACCTCCCAGGTTCAAGTGATTCTCCTGCCTCAGCCTCCCAAGTAGCTGGGATTACAGGTGTGCACCACCACGCCCGGCTAATTTTGTATTTTTAGTAGAGACGGGGTTTCACCATGTTGGCCAGGCTGGTCTCAAACTCATGACCTCAAGTGATCCACCTGCCTGGGCCCCCCAAAGTGCCGGGATTACAGGAGTGAGCCACCACACCCGGCCACCATCATTCTTAAGATAGGGCTCCTGACATATTTCTGGAACATAACCTACTGACTAAGGTATCCTAGACAGAAAAGGGGCATTCCAGGATAGGGGTGCATATTTTATTAGACACTATGGCCAATTTTTTTTAAGTTTTAAGGTAGCTGTTCTTTAGGCAATTGAAAAGGAAGTAAGTTTCATCTTAATTCTGAAATGATGGGGCTTCAGGATTGACTTCCTTGGATAATGTGTTTTCCGATTTCATTCAATCTTGCATTAATTTAGATACCTCATCATGTTACTTGAAAGGGGTCCCAATCCAGACCCCAAGAGAGGGTTCTTGGACCTCATGCAAGGAAGACTTCAGGGCGAGTCCATAAAGTGAAAGCAAGTTTATTAAAGAAGTAAAGAAACAAAAGAATGGCTACTTCATAGGCAGAGCAGTGGCGATGGCTGCTCAACTGATTGTACTTATCGTTACCTCTTGATTATTTGCTAAACAAAGGGTGGATTATTCATGAGTTTTCCAGGAAAGGGGTGGGCAATTTCCAGAACTGAAGTGTCCTCCCCTTTTTAGATCATATAGGGTAACTTCTGGACATTGCCATTGCATCTGAAAACTGTCATGGCACTGGTGGGAGTGTCTTCTAGCATGCCAATGCAGTATAATTAGCATATAATGAGCAGCAAGGATGACGAGAGATCCCTTTCATCGCCCTCTTGGTTTTGGTGGGTTCTGGCTAGCTTCTTTACCTCATGCTGTTTTCTCAGCAAGGTCTTTGTGACCTGTATCATGTGACCTCCTATCTCATCCTGTGACTTAGAGTGCCTAACCTACTGGAAATGCAGCCAAGTAGGTCCCAGCCTTATTTTACCTAGCCCCTATTCAAGATGGAGTCGCTCTGGTTTAAACACCTCTGACAATCAAATGAGTATTTGTGTAAGCCCACTGAAAACTCATCAACAGTCCCATGGGGAGGGATGTGCAAGGCTCTGTCCCAATTCTCCAGTGTTAATAAAGAATCAGGACTGCCATGGGACAGTAAGTGACAACAGAAGAGAAATGCACAGAAAGCAGTGCTGTGAGGACAGGCATGCAGGGCTGCCTGCACCCAGCCGTGGTCTCCCTACATTTGAGCTGGCAGCCTTCTTCTTGGCATGCCCAGCCAGGAGGATAATAATTGAGAAATCAAATGGGGAAATGGGCACTTTGCAAGGCATTTAAGCTCAAAGAACTACAACGGGCCAGGCATGGTGGCTCACTCCTGTAATCCCAGCACTTTAGGAGGCTGAGGTGGGCAGATCACCTGAGGTCAGGAGTTCAAGACCAGCCTGGCCAACACGGTGAAACTCTGTCTCTACTAAAAATACAAAAATTAGCTGGGCACAGTAGCATGCACCTGTAACCCCAGCTACTCAGGAGGCTGAGGCAGCAGAATCGCTTGAACCCAGGAGGCAGAGGTTGCGGTAAGCCAAGATAGTGCCACTGCACTCCAGCCTGGGTGACAAAGCACTACAACGTTCATCCAAACTAATCTTCTGTGCTACTCTAGGCTTCACAGTGACAAAGTTCTACAGGGACACATCTGCCTTTTTGCTTTGTACTTTTTTTTTTTTTAAGAGACAAGGTATTGCTCTGTTGCCCAGTGCAGTGGTGCCATCATAACTCACTGCAGTCTCCAACTCCTGGGCTCAAGCAATCCTCCTGTCTTAGCCTCCCAAGTAGCAGGGACTACAGGCACACACCATCATGCCCAGCTAATTTTTTATATTTTTTATTTTTTGTAGAGATGGGGTCTTGCTGTGTTGCCCAGACTGATCTTGAACTCCCAGCATCAAGTGATCCTCCCATCTCAGCATCCCAAAGTGCTGGGATTACAGGTGTGAGCCAATGCCCCCAGCCTGCATCTCTTTAAAATAATAAATGATGTCTAAAGCATAATCTATAATCGTGGTTCTATGGCTCTGGAATTGTGAAGGAACAAAAATATTGGTTGGGGTCTTAGTACTTGAAGATATTTTATCCTGAAGGGAGTGCTGTGTTCCTTCCTAGACGTGATCACTAGGAAATAAATGCTTGGAAGAGTTAGCAGAGTTACATTAATGCTGGGTCTTAACCAATTCAGAATATAGGATGCAAAATCACCATTTTAGATCTTTACACATAAATTGTAAAATCAGCTTTTGATGTTTTACACTTATCAAAAGCAGTCGTGTCAATTAATGTCAATGCTAATTTATCATAGCAGATGATAAAAAATAACACATTGGCATTAGGCTTTGACCAGCATTATGTGAATTATTTTACAATAGCCTTATTTTTCTGATTCTTAATTTTCTGAAACTAATATGAAAATTATGTTGCATTATTTCAGTACATGCAAACAAAAACTGAGGATTTGGACTAGAAAATAGGCAGAAAGGGTTGGGTTTGTGGTTCACACCTGTAATTCCAGCACTTTGGGAGGCCGAGGCAGATGAATCGTCTGGGGTCAGGAGTTCGAGAGCAGGCTGGCCAACATGGTGAAACCGTGTCTTTACTAAAAATACAAAAATTAGCTGGGAGTGGTGGCACGTGTCTGTAATCCCAGCTACTCGGGAGGCTGAGGCAGGAGGATCACTTGAACCCAGGAAGCAGAGGTTGCAGTGAGCAAAACAGCAATACTCCATCTCAAAAAAAAAAAAAAGAAAGAAAAGAAAACAGACAGAGAGAAAGGAGCCCCTTAGGGATTGAATGTCACAGTTGCAGGGCTGGTGACAGCACAGTCAATCTCTGCCTTTGTCTTCTTTTCATCTTTTTAGATATCTGCCATTATAGGGATGTTGAAAAATTATTTTCACCTCTCTCATGCATACCTGTCTCAAAGAAATCATTGCCAACTGGATTTAGTAATACAGGGCAGGACAGCAGCTCAGTGAAGAGGGTGCATTTAGGAATAAAAGTGACCTAGATGTTCCTACAACCTGCCTCTTTCTAGCAAGTAACTCAAGCTTTCAAACTCATTTCCTGATCTGTAAAGTAAAAATAATAAAAGCTCCTAGCCTGCAGGAATGTTGTGACAATTAAGTGAGCTAATGTATGCAAAGCTCTTAGCACATTCAATCAATGCTAACTATTATTATCACAGGTAACATGCGAATAACAGAATTGAGCTACCATTTTTCAGCCAACCCCCAACCCTCCGCTCTTCTCTCTTCTCTAAGTTTAATTGTAAGACACAGTTCATTTAAAAAACAAACAAACAAAAAAAATTTGACAAGCATATGTTTTTAATTTTCAAATAATTTCAACTTTTTTTATTTTAGATTCAGGGGCTACATGCACGGGTTTGTTACATGGGTATATTGTGGGATGCTGAGGTTTGGGGTGTGGATGGTCCCATCACCCAAGTAGTGAGCATAGTACCCAACAGGTAGCTGTTCAACCCTTGCCCTCCTCCCTGGACGCTCTAGTGGTCCCCAGTGTGTCTATTGTTCCTACGTTTATGTCCACGAGCACTCAATGTTTAGCTCCCACTTATAAGTGAAAACATATGGTATTTGGTTTTCTGTTCTTGCATTAGTTTGTTTAGGACAATGACCTTCCGCTGCATCCATGTGGTTGCAAAGGATGTGATTTCATTCTTTCTTATGGCTGCATACTATTCCATGGTATATATGTACCACATTTTCTTTATCAATCCACTGTTGATGGGCACCTAGGTTGATTCCATGTATAAACCACAGCTCTAATAAAGTTACTCTTCTGCTCAAAAACCTGCTACTGAATCAAATCCAAACTCCCTTAACACAGCATGTAAAGCCCCTTGTGAAATTGCTTCACTCTCCCTCCCACCTGCAACCCTCTCAGGACTTACGCTCCACGACCTCTGAAATCATTTCCTTTTCCTGAATGAGCCACATGCCCCCAGGCCTCTGTAAGTTAACTTCTCAGTTTCCTCTTTCTAGGAACTTTTTCCTCCCTCTCTGCCTTCAGGCTAGTTCCAACCAGAACTATTCAAACTAGAGTTCAATTCTTTTGGTGTATCCCCATGATACTTTCTTTGTGCCTTTGCCATAGCACTTACCACTCTTCCATTGAACTGCATTTCCTGTGTTATATGGCAAAATTAAAATAATACAAAAAATTAGCCAAGTGTGATGGTGCATGCCTGTAATCCCAGCTACTCGGGAGGCTGAGGCAGGAGAATTGCTTGAACCCAGGAGGCGGAGGTTGCAGTGAGCCAAGATTGCGTCATTGCACTCCAGCTTGGGCAACAATGCAAAACTCTGTCCAAAAAAAAAAAAAAAGAAAAAGAAAAATTGACTCACTAACTGTTTATTATCAGTAGGTTATTATAGTAGCAATAGAGAAAGGGCTTATTTGGGATCAGAAGAACTGGCTGTGAGTGTGTGTGGGTGTGTGTGTGTGTATTTATACATAAATATACAGGCATTTCCTCATTTACTTTAACATTTGAACAGGTATTTTCTTATCTATTTTAACATCAATTTTAACATTTAACATTTATTTTAACATTTGACATATAACGTTTGAAGTTCCTTCCAACTCTAAGTGTATGAATCTGAATTATTTGCCTTTATCTCCTTACGTACATCTTTAAATATTATGGCAAAAGAACAACCAGGATTGCAGGGTCATATGATAATTCTACTTTTAATTTTTGAGGAACAACCATACTGCTTTTTGGTAGTCCTATTTTTGGGTATATATCTCTAAGAATTGAAGTCAAGATCTTGAAGTGATAGCTTTACTCCCATGTTCACTGAAGCACTATTCACAATAGCTAAGATACAGAAACAACCTAAATGTCCCTCAGGAGATGAATGGGCAAGGAAAATGTGGTCTGTGCACACAGTGGAATATTACCCAGCATTAAAAAAGGAGAAAATCTTGCCACATGCAGCAATATGAACTGGGAGGATGTTATGCTAAGAGAAATAAGTCCTATGGTTTGGCTGTGTCGCCACCCAAACCTCATCTTCAACTGTAGGTCCCATAGTTCCCATGTGTCATGGGAGGGACCTGGTAAGAGGTAATTGAATCATGGGGGTGGGTCTTTTCCATGCTGCTGTCAAGATAGTGAATAAGTCTCCTGAGGTCTGATGGTTTCATAAAGGGGAGTTCCCCTGCACATGCCCTCTTGCCTGCTGCCATGTAAGACGTGACTTTGCTCTTCATTTGCCTACTGCCATGATTATGAGGCCTCCCCAGCCATGTGGAACTGTGAGTCCATTAAATCTCTTTCCTTTATAAATTATCCAGTCTTGGGTATGTGTTTATTAGCAGTGTGAGAACAAACTAATACAATAAGCCAGGCACCGAACGGCAAATACTGTATGATTCTGCTTATATAAGGAATCTAAAATAGTCAAACTCATAGAAGCAGAGAGTAGCATGGTGGTTGCCAGGGTTTGGGGTAGAAAGCGGAAGATGTTGTTTAACAGGTATAAATGTTCAGTTTTGCAAGATGAGTAAGTTCTAGAGATCTGCTGTGCAACATTATGCCTATAAGTTAATATTGTAATGTGCACTTAAAAATATAAGAGGGTAGACTGGGTGCAGTGGCTCATGCCTGTAATCACAGCACTTTGGGAGGCTGAGGCAGATGAATCATCTGAGGTCAGGAGTTCGAGACCAGGCCGGCCAACATGGTGAACCCTCTCTCTACTAAAAATACAAAAATTAGCCGGACATGGTGGTAAGCACCGACTGTGATCCCAGCTAATTGGGAGGCTGAGGCAGGAGAATTGCTTGAACCCAGGAGGTGGAGGTTGCAGTAAGCCAAGATCATACCACTGCACTCCAGCCTGGGCGACAGAGCAAGAGTTTGTCTCAAAAAAAGAAAAAAAAAATTAAGAAGGTATGTTAAGATCTTACATAAAGTGTTCTTACCACAATAAAATAATAATAAAAATCATAACCAGGATTCTGTCGTCTAGAGCCACAGAAAATTGACTAGGTGGGAGATGAGTTGTGGAGTGGTCTGAAGGGTAGAGTACCAGCTTACCCTCTGGCCCTCACTGGCCTTTCCCAGGCAAAGGCCACACTGGCATCTGCTCATTACTTCAGTCCCACCCCTGAAGTCAGAAGGTTGAAGCTTTCCTGTTCTTTATTGCAACACTGTACATGTATGTTACAACCTTGCCCACAGTAGACACCATGCAAATGTCTCTCAAGTGAATGAGTGGATAATCTCCCCTTTCACTGAAACACAGTAAAGTGAAGATAAGATTTCTTAAGATGTTTATGACAGGATTTTATGCTTAAAAGACTATGAACCAAAAATAAAATTCCAAGCCCCCCAGCCACCTGAATGGACCCCTCCTCTCAGCCACAGGCATTCTAAAGTTAGCCTGAGCTGGGCATGGTGGCTCGGGCCTGTAATCCCAGCACTTTGGGAGGCCAAGGCAGGTGGATCACTTGAGGTCATGAGTTTAAGACCAGCCTGGCCAACATAGTGAGACCCTGTCTCTAAAAAAAATTAATAATAATAAAATAAATAAATAAGTTAGCCTGAAAAACTAGTTTCATGCCATGATAGGAAAGGAGGGTCGGACATACCTCATGACACCCTCCTCCCTTTTGGAATTACTAATAAAACAGACTCTTTTTTTGAGACTGAGTCTCGCTCTGTCACCCAGGCTGGAGTGCAGTGGTGTGATCCCGGCTCACTGCAACCTCCACCTCCCAGTTTCAAGAAATTCTCCTGCTTCAGCCTCCCGAGTAGCTGGGATTACAGGAATGGGCCACCATGCCCAGCTATATTTTTTGTATTTTTAGTAGAGACAGGGTTTCACCATATTGGCCAGGCTGGTCTCAAACTCCTGACCTTGTGATCCACCTGCCTTGGCCTCCCAAAGTGCTGGATTACAGTCATGAGCCATCGCACCCAACCAGAACAGACTCTTTAAGTCTGATAAGAAACATTTATAATCTATTCTCTCTGAAGCTTGCTACCTGAAGGCTTCCTCTGCATGATAAAACCTTGGTCTCCATAACTCGTTATCTTAACCCAGACATTCCTTTTTATTGATGATAACTCTTTCAACCAATTGCCAGTTAGAAAATCTTTGAATCTGCCTGACTTGGAAGTCCCACTTCCAGTTATCCCACTTTTCTGGCTGAACCAATGTACATCTTACAAGTATTGACTGATGCCTCATGTCTCCCTAATATGTATAAAACCAAGCTGCACCCTGACTACCTTGGGCACATGTTCTCAGGATCTCCTGAGGGCTGTGTCAGGGGCCATTGGTCACTCATATTAGTCCTAATTACCCTTTCTAAATCCAATCAAGTTATTATGCCTCAGGCTTTGTTTAAGAATAAAGTAGAATAGGCCAGGGTGGGGTGGCTCACAACTGTAATCCCAGCACTTTGGGAGGCCGAGGTGGGCAGATCACCTGAGGTTAGGAGTTCGAGACCAGCGTGGCCAACTTGGTGAAACCCCATCGCTACTACAAATACCAAAAAATTAGCTGGGTATGGTGGTGGGTGCCTGTAATACCAGCTACTTGGGAGGCTGAGGCAGGAGAATTGCTTGAACCCAGGAGGCGGAGGTTGCAGTGAACCGAGATTGTGTCACTGCACTCCAGCCTGGGTGAGAGAGTGAGATCTGTCTCAAACAACAACAACTACAACAAAAACCCTCAAACAAAACAAGAACAACAAAAAGAATAATTCAGAATAAATAAATCTCTTCAAATATTTTAGAGTTTGACTCTTTGTTAACAAAACAAAGTCATAATTTCCACCAAGAATATCAACCCTTCTCTATGTTATAAATAAAGTTTCAGTGCCGTAAAAGAAATAGCACTTAATATAAAATTTTATTTTTAATTCTCAGCAAGGCAAGCTACTTCTATAGAAGGGTGCGCCTTTACAGATGGAGCAATGGTGAGCAGCACACTTGGACAAGGGAGGGGAAGGGGTTCTTATCCTTGACACACATGGCCCCTGCTGCTGTGTCCTTCCCCTGTTGGCTAGGGTTAGACCGCACAGGCTAAACTAATTCCAATTGGCTAATTTAAAGAGAGTGACTGGGTGAGTGGTTTGGTGGGAAAAATAGTTATGCAGGATGGAGAATGAGTCAGGGCAGAGCAGGTAGCAGGTAATCGGAATGAGTTAGGGTGGAGCCGGTAATCGCAATGAGTCAGGGTGGAGCAAGTGATTGAAATGAGTCAGGGTGGAGGAGGTAATTGAAAAAGGTTACTTTACGAGGAAGTTAAGTTTAAAAGTAGAAGACAAAGAATTGAACATATACTGACATATTGATTGTTTGAAAAGAAATTTAGAACTCATATCTAACATCTATTTTAGTATAAATTCAGATTTTTTCATTGTATATGGCATTTGGCATAAAGATTATTTGTAGATCCTATCATTATTTAAAATTATATTATATATATTCATATGTTTATTATACCCCTTCCTGTTAAATATAATCTCCATGAGGACAGGGATTTTTTTTTCATCTTATTATGCATGCTGTTTCCCTGGCACAGTGCCTGGAACATACTAAGTGCTTCATAAACACTTACTAAAGAGGAGAGTTATTTATATCAAGAAGTTGGTACTAAATAAAGTCTATTAGAAAGAGAAAATTATTTAACTAGATAAGAAACTCATTCTAAAGAAAACAAAGCCTGAGGCATAATGACTTGATTGGATTTAGGGAGGGTAATTAGGACTAATGAGAGTTTTACCCCTGATTCTTTAGGAATGAGACAGAAAATGAGAAGTTAGGAATAAATCCCCTGAAGGCTTTGGAAATAATTAACTGAGATCTTTCTTTTGCAATGATGTTTTACGTTTCAAAGATGAGGTGTAAGATGAGTTGGGATTATGTTTACGTTTCATTTTCCCCACTTTTAAATAATTTTCTTTAAAAGAGAATAAGAAATAGATTCACAGTTTAGAGAAAGTCTATGGAAAAAATAATAGAAAAATCCCGGGTGAAGGATAAACTACGAATCTCAAAAGATAATGCAGCTATCTAAGTAATAGATACCTAAGTAATTGGTAGCAAATAAATAAGGAGCTCAGAGGCTATCAGATAAACCAAGTGAAGGAAACTGAAAAAACCAAGGCGAGTACATTGCTAAGAAAAGAACCACAGATGTGATTCAGCTTGCAACATGAGCTCCAAAGGTTTAAAAAAAATCAGGAAGTTTTTGGGGGACGATGTAGTAAGTGGAGCAAACAAAGGAGAAGTGGGTGGAATTTTAAGGTTGAAGATTTCATGATAATAAGTTATTGGACAGTAAGAACTTTGGAATGGCACTCAAAGAGAATATGAGTCATCCTAAAGCTTAAAGAGATTTTTTAGGAAGATGTGAAAGTGTTAGGGATTGGAGGACACTTGTCATGTCGAAAATCTTAGAAATAAACTGGAGTTCATTCATTCTTTCATTTTGCATTTATTGAGCACAATCCAGGAACTGAGGACACAAAAGCAAATGAATCAGGCCAAACACAATCCCAGCTTTCTTGGAGTTTACAGATGAATAAATCAGTTCATCTCACTGATGCACGAGTATATTCAAGTAGGTATTTGCTGGGAAGAAATGCAGGGCGAAGAGTGACTAACAAAGAAACCAGGTCTAGATGTGGTGGGGATGGGTTGGGGATTCGGGGGGCCTTCCAAGGAACACACTTGAGCTGAGATCTGAGGGTGCCTAGGAGCCAGCTGGGGGAGAAACAGGGGTAGCATGGAAGAAACCTTCTAGATAGAAGTCCTGTGGAGGAAGGACCACGGCACCTTCAGGAAGCAGAAGGAAGATCAGCCTAGCTAGAGAACAAAGAGTCAGGAGAAGTCATATAAACTGAGGCAGGAGCTGTGGGCAAAGCTACTTTAGGCAGACCCGAGGGTCGCAGGAGTTATTTCTCCCAAGAACAAAAGGACATCACAAGGTGCTATTAGGGAGGGACTGAGACGTGACCAGCAGCTGGACTCTCCAGATAACCAAAACTCACCCATTTGTGCAGCAATACCATCCATATTTTACCACCTTTGATGGCCAGAAGTCTGGATTAGGGTTGCTCATTTTCCCTCTATCCCTTCCTGGAGCATCTGTGGTTGAACTCTTGACGTTTCCTTGATGACTTTGAGATATAAAGGCTGCTTATCCTTGGGCTCAGGAATCCCAGGCTGTTTTTCTCCTTTGAGTCTTGTTTCCTTTTCAAACTTTTTCATTTCCGGGGGTTGCTGCCATTGTACCCGTGTCTCTTTTCTTTCCTTTATTTATTTATTTATTTTTTGAGACGGAGTTTCCATCTGTCGCCCAGGCTGGAGTGCAGTGGGGCAATCTCGGCTCACTGCAAACCTGCGACTTCCGCCTCCTGGGTTCAAGCAATTCTCCTGTCTTAGTCTCTCGAGTAGCTGGGACTACAGGCCCACTACAGTGCACCACTACGCCTGGCTAATTTTGTATTTTTAGTAGATGCAGGGTTTCACCATGTTGGTCAGGCTAGTCTTGAACTCCTGACTCAGGTATCTGCCTACCTCAACCTCTCAAAGTGCTGGGATTATAGGCATGAGCCACTGCACCAGGCCCTGTGTCTCTTTTCTAATTGGATGCATCTGATATGCTGTAGGATGAAAAATAGAAAACTCAATGAATTGGCTTCCTTTGAGCTTTAGGGTGTGGGCTTTATGGTGCCTTGGGGGCCTTTGACATTTCCTCCTTTGTCCCACTAATACCCCATGCTGCAGGGGGCTTAGAGTAAGCACCAGCTGGTATCTGTGCTGCTCAATACGGTGGCCACTAGCCACATGTGGCTATTTAATTTTAATTATTTAAAATTAAATAAAGTTAAAATTCAGCCCTTAGTTATGCTAGCTGCACGTGGCCAGTGCCCACCATATTAGACAGTGCAGATTTGGTTTGAGCATTTCTATTGCTGTAGGAAGTGCCATGGGCAGTACAGTCTTAGAGTACTGTAGATAGGATGGTCTACATTATTGTCATTGATGCTGTTGAGCATCATTTGACAGCAACTCCAGGCATGCTCCAAATACAGAACTGGATGTGGCCTTTCTTATTCTGCTAAGCTTACAAAAATACATCCTGTAACTTATTCCTTTCAGAATTGTTATAATTACTGTAATGCTATTGAAGAAATGCTCAGAGATCTATTTCCAGCCGAGAAATGGACTTGAAGCTAATTAAAATTCTACATTTGCTCACTGGAAAATTTGAGCTCTTGCTGGATTCACCTTCCCACACTGTCTCCAAATAGAATACAAGTCACACACATGTCGTGCAGCCTTAATCTATTTGAGACATTCCATGACACCACCTGAGCCTTCTTCAATTTATACTTCAACCTCAGGAGAAGAGGTACATTCAGGGACCTGAGATGTTGGCACAAACAGATGCTCATTAAAAAAAAAAAAAAATCCCAGCTCATTGAACTGATGAGCTAGTTATCCTATGTTCTGAACTCAGAATAGCAAATAAGAAGATACAGATCGAAGATATTTCAGCTGAATGTTATATAAAAGTCATGTCAAGGTGTGATGAATAATGCATTAGTGATTCCTTGATTTTCATTATGTGCCAGCTTGAGAATGTGATTCCTGCCTAGAGATTTCCATAATAATAACAATAGTAATAGCATTTTTGCATTACCACTGATCCCTGTAGCAACTCTGCAAGGTAGGTAGCATTTTCCACATCTTACAGACGAGGAAACTGAGGCTCAGGGCAGTGGGGTTGGTGGTGCAGCAGGAGTTGAGCTCCAGGCTGATTTGGTGGGGCTGCCCATCATCAGTGTTGGTCTGCAATACACATGCCTCTGTCCCCAGCCCCTGGGGCGGTGGGGCAGGTGAGTCAGGAAGACACAGAGAGGCAGGGTTACAGAGAAGACCTCAATGGCCCAGGCTGATGGCATCTTTCCTGGCAGCTTCTCCACACACTGGCCCCTCTGATGGCTGTGTGGATCCTGTGGACTGAACCTTGACTTTTACTGACAATAAAACAAAAAAAGCAAAATACTGCATTTTTTCCCTAGCTTGTGGTCAGTGGACTTAACATGCCACAAGCTTCAAAGAGAAGTTCCACCTTACTGAAAAACAAATGAGCAAATAGAAACACAGAAAGAACCCCTGCAAAAAGTCTCTGGGATGAATAGGAACAGCCTGTCACTTACTAATGTGGTCATTTTTTTATATTACCACTGCTCCAGGAGTGAAGTACTGTCTATGGCAAGGCTGGGCTTATAGAAGGCTCTAAGGCTTCTCCTCTGGGGAACTCAGCTGCTAACCTCATCAATATCTCCTGAGCATCTCTCATGAGCCAGGCACTCATGATTCTAAGATGAGCGAGACACAGCCCTTGACCATGAGGAGCTTGTGATCAGGACTGGGAGATCCACAGGTGAGCAAATAATTAAAACATAGCAGGATAAATGCTCCAATACTCAGATACATGAAGTGCAAATGAGAAAAGAACAAAATGCACAATTCCAGCCCCAAATTCAAAGTCAGAGCAGGTCGAATGGGGAGGCAAGCTCAGCAATGGGATGAGATGAAAAGTGGGCTATAGGTTGTTGGGTGGAGCTGAGAAAATACCTCCAAGGCACCTGGGACACTGGTGCCCATTGTTGAGGCCACAGGGCCATTGCAAGGCTGGCCCAGGAATTAATTTAGAACAATAGGTTAAAAAGCCATGACTCATTCCCCCAGGGGTAGAATCAATTTTAAAGATCAGTAAATATCTATCAACAAAACTGAAAGAGAAGTGAAGAAATGGGTCAGGGATCAGAAAATAACCTTAAGAGACGAGAGCCATGAACTTGTCCATCATGGGCAAAATTGGGAATTGCAAGTTCTATGCAGGAAAGAAAAATAGAGGCATGAACCAGGGAAGGACCCAGAGTTCTAGGGCACAGAGAATAAACATAAAGTTCGTCCAAGGGCCAGAGGGATGCTAAGGAAAAGGATGAGGTGACCAAAGGGACCCAGAACTACACCCTAGCTGGAGGTGCACTGGCCAAGATCCACCCTGGGCTGAAATCTGAATCACTGGGTCCAACAACCTACTCAGACAATTAATAAAACTAATTTCTGGTGAGAACTAGATGTCCTCCTTTGCACTCCCAAATGGGGGACTTGGTGTGCTTGTTTCAGAGAGAGTGTAGGAGGAGGAAAAGAAGGGAAACGACTGCACATCTCAGCGAGATCAGGGAGACAGATATTCGGGAGGAGGTGGGAGAATGAAAATGACGGGGAACAGGTGGGCTAAATCGGTGAGGTGTGTGGGGAAGAAGCTAAGTTAGGAGTGGGCGGCTGGTTTTTCCAAAGGCAAAGATGGTGTCTTAGTTGGGAGCAGGAAGAGAAATGATTTCTTTCCATAAGGCTGCCATGCAGTCTCCTCCAGACTGCATAAGGGAAAATGCAGGTAGAAGTAGCACTCGTCTGCTTTCAACAAAAGATGAATATTGCATGCACTGTGGCAGCAGCCCCACGGCACCTGGGAGGCTTTGTTCCTTTGTATCTCCCATATTTCATCACAGCCCTCTGTAAGCAGTTTTTTGTTGTTTTGTCTTTGTTGTGGTTTTTGTTTTTGTTTTGAGATGGAGTCTGTCTCTGTCACCCAGACTGGAGTGCAATGGCATGATCTTGGCTCACCACAACCTCCGCCTCCCGGGATCATGGGATTTTCCTGCCTCAGCCTCCGAGTAGCTGGAACTACAGGCAGCCACCACTATGCCTGGCTAATTTTTGTATTTTTTTTTTTTTTTTTTTTTTTAGTAGAGACATGGTTTTACCATTTTGGCCAACTCCTGACCTCAAGTGATCTGCCTGTCTTGGCCTCCTAAAGTGCTGGAATTATAGGCATGAACCATTGTGCCCAGTCTGCTGTTGATGAACTTTCATCTTGACTTAACAAAGCAATGACAATGCAGGGAGGCAAGTTCCTAATGATTTTCCTTTATCAACCCCCAAAGAGAATCACACTCTTTTCCTTCCTGCGGCATCAACCATCTCATAGTTAAGTCCTCATGAGCTGAGCAAAGTGTTATGTAACAAAGACAGAATCCCATGAAGGCCCCAACCTCTTTAGAACAAGATATGCAAGCTTTCAGGAGAGGACCCAATTAGTGTGGGCAATAGTCAGTCATCCAATATTCTATACAAGCAAGACGTTTGGCGTTTAATTTGGAGACTCTTGCAAAAGGACTTGGATCTGCAAATACTTACTGAATCTCTGAGCTAGACTCTATCCCCGGGATTCCCGTGGCTCTCTTGCAAAAGGACTTGGATCTGCAAATACTTGCTGAATCTCTGAGCTAGACGATCTATCCCCGGGATTCCCGTGGCTTTAGTGGTGCCAACCAGAGTTAAGTCCTGAGGATCAGAGTGCGGCTCTGATAATAAAAAAGAGCCACATGCGGGGGGCTAGAGCTCAGGACATATTTGGCAGGATCTCAGGAACAGAAGGCACCAAGCAATCCGATAAGAGACTCATCATTAATGCAGCGAGCCAGCAAGCCTCTTACTCAGTTTGTTCTGCAGTCCTGCAGGGGGCCAGCTGTGAGTCTTATGTCTGTCTCGTACCTCTCTACAGGCAGCTTATGTGCACTGAAATGCCAATTTCAAATTATCCAAACTGATGTGGGTGCCCAGATGTGAACACTATCTTGTAAGCGACACGAATATGTGGACACCAAAAGTTATCATAGAATGAGTATGCCATTGGGATCTCCATGGAAAAACTAGGAGATTGCGGGTTTTATCAACATTTAAACCACACCCAGTGTGAATCAATTCCCTTGCTTATGGCTAAAGGTAGATTCCTTCCCTGGCATGGTCTCAGTATCTACCTCAAGAACACAGCTCTTTCCCATCTCAAAGTTAGAAAACACATTGGTAGACTCAATATCTAGAACCTTAGTGTATCTGCAAATTTTGAATTCCTTCCATAGTCTATTCTATTCTTTTTTTCCAATTGTTTATTGTAGTAAATCCATTATTTTAAAATTTATCCCAAAGCTCTATTTTCTGGCTAAAACCCATGGCCTACTTAGAGCATTCTGCTGTCTTTTCACTTTCAGAATAAGCATAATTTATTTAGGGATCTTTTACTGCCACAGAATATTCTACTTTTCCATAACACCCCTCCAGAGGTACCAAGCAGAAAAACAGTGAATCCTGAGTTGGAGATGCTAAGCAGTAAGCGAGGTTCCTTCACTAGCTAAATGATTCACTCTCACCCTCAAACATTGCTCTTATACCATTCTAGTCCATGCTCCAGTGGAAGTACAAATTATTACATGTCACAGGTTTGGGGGGTTGTTCAAAGATAGTCAAAGCTGGGAACGTTAAAGCTCCCAATGCCAGAAGCATCCAACGTGCTGGCTGGGTGCTGTTATTCATCCTGCCCACAGGAAGGAGAAAGCTTCTTTGTGGAAGACTCTAAGCCACTCATCGTGTGGGCTGCCTGACATAAAACGCTGGGCTTGTGCTCCGTGGTGAGATTCTGTCTTGCCCGCTGTTTCCCAGGGTTGGTAAACTAAAAACAACGCATTGGCCTGCTAGCTTCTGTTCGGAGGGCTTGGGAACTAGATGGGAGAGTGGGAGTGGTTGTGATGGTTTTGACAACTATAGAATTTCCCAGCTACTTTGCTTTGTCTACCAGCATAAGCCAGGAGGAGCTGGAGTTACACACCAACATGAGAATATTTGTCCTCAGTCCTTCCTGCCACTTATCACCTTCCTTGGGTCCCCGTGCACAGCGACTCACCGGACAAACTCCTCCCCTTCCTCTGCTTTCTCGGCCATTCTCCTTTCTCCTTCCAGAGGATCCCTAGTGTCGTAGAAAATCTACTCTTTGTTTTTAGACCTAAAGTAGATAAACTTTAAAGAACTTCTTGCAAAGAGTTAAAAAGTTATATATATATATATATATATATATATATATATTTAAAGTAACTTTATATATTTATATATATATATATATATATATATTTTTTTTTTTTTTTGCGGTGGGGGATGGAGTCTTGCTCTGTTGCCCAGGCTGGAATGCAATGGCATGATCTTGGCACACTGCAACCTCTGCCTCCTGAATTTAAGAGATTCTCCTGCCTCAGCCTCCCAAGTAGCTGGGATTACAGGCGCGTGCCACCAGGCCCGGCTAATTTTTGTATTTTTATTTAGTAGAGACAGGGTTTTGCCATTTTGGCCAGGCTGCTCTTGAACTCCTGACATCAGGTGATCCACCCGCCTTGGCCTCCCAAAGTGCTAGGATTACAGGAGTGAGCCACCGCACCTGGCCTAAAAAAAAAAAAAAAAAACTTTAAAAACTTAGTCCAAAGTAGAAAAAAATTATAAACCATGTAAATGAAGAATTTCAACTGTTTTTAGTATTTTGCCTGTCTTATTTAAAACAATTCTCTAGCATCAAATTATTATGTCCATAGATAATTACATATGTATCCCTAAATAGCCAAGGACTTAAATAATCATAAAATTATTTAAAATATAGTTATTGAGGTTAAGGTGGGAGGATTGCTTAAGCCCAGGAGTTCAAGACCAGTCTGGCCAACATAGTAAGACTTTGTTAAAAACTAAAAATAAAAAACAAAGAATAGTTATTGCTATTATGAGGAAATTCAAGTCGTTGATAAAGTTATGTTTTCACATCTTCCCACCTTCCTACCTCCTACGCCCCTCCAAGAAAAATCTGACGCCAGTTTGCATGTGTTGTTATAACCTATCTTTATCCTCTCAGCCTTGTTTTTGACAAGAGCTTCCTTTAAAGACAAATTTAGGAAGAGATTCCATTATGTTATTAGAATCTCGTCCAGAATCACATCTATTTTCGAAAAATTTTTTCTTAGCTCTGTTTAGTGATCTCTTAATGATGCCAAACAACTGTCAGAAATCATATTGCAAAGCCTCTCATAAACGTACCAGTCGGTTGTCTTTAAGTTACCATGTTGTTACTCCTCCAGAGTTTTGATGATTTTATTTGGCCATGAAGATGACGACCAGCGTGTGCACCTGTGGTCTGAGTAAGTCAGTGGGCCTGGAAGATTAATGAGCTTGGCCCAGGCTGGCTATGGGAGGCCCAGCCATGAACCCTGTTGTTTTCCAAGGCTTTGCCTGCATCCGGCTGGCATTTCTAATCCTGCCGTGGGGTTTGGCTCCGGTTCCCTCCCTTGCCCCCCATCTTATTTATCAATAGCATGTGAATTAGAGCAGAAGCTAACGGACAGACAATGAGCTGGGAGCGACCAATCCTTCCACCTTGGGAGGACAGCTGTGTCCCAGAGGCCTGGAGGCACCACGTTCCCTACAATGACTTGGTTTTCAGTTTTTAGGGTCCTGCGCGTCATGGTCTGATAGGACTTTTGACTGAATATGGAAAGGGATTTAGGAGTAGACAAGAATAAGAAGTAGAATGTTCACATTTTTCCCTTTCCCCTCCCCTCCCCTCTCCTCTCCTTTCCTTTCCTTTCCTGAGACAGAGTCTCACTCTGTCACTAAGGCTGGAGTGCAGTGGCAAAATCTCGGCTCATTGCAACCTCTGGCTCTGGGTTGAAGTGATTCTCCTGCCTCAGCCTTCCAAGTAGCTGGGATCACAGGCACCCGCCACCACGCCTGGCTAATTTTTGCATTTTTAGTAGAGACAGGGTTTCACCATGTTGGTCAGGCTGGTCTCAAACTCCTGACCTCAAGTGATCCACCCGCCTCAGCCTCCCAAAGTGTTGGGATTACAGGCGTGAGCCTCCGCAACTGGCCTGTGCAAATATTTTCTTCTCAAAAATTCTGGAAGCAATCTGCAAGTAACCAAATAGTGCTCATGATGGTTTGGGAGCTTGATGTCCTCTTAGGGTATTTTTTGTGTCATTAGCTTCAGAAACACAGGAATATAAAGAACACCATTTATCATATTGCTGAGCCCAGCAGCTGTTTGGGTAATAACCTATAAACTAAAGATGATGGCACTTGGCTAAATAAGCACCCATCAGGTTGAGAAGGAAAATGACCACATATTCTCCAGCTGTTGGTGAAGTTAACCAGGGAATGTATGGACACACACATTCTTTTTGACCACTTTCACCAACGTAATTGGGAACAAAACAAATCATTTTGAATTTATTTTGAAACAATCATGATTTCATGTATTGTGAATCACTTTTATACAGCAGAGCTGATATGTATGTGTGTGTGTGTGTACTTTAAAAACCTTAAAATACAGAAAAGCCTTGCTGTTCATTAGACATCTGGCATCTGCTGCTCTATTCCAAGTGATTAACTCATCTGCAATGACTTCTTACCCCTTTGAATAAATCAGACAGTGTCACTGGCTACAAGAATGGTGGTGGTAACCCTGTATTCTATGAAGCAATTATCTAATGAACTCTAGATATTTTTATGTATTTCAGAAGGGACTTTTGAAAAGGTCTTCCAACATTTCCATCCCTGACAGCCATCAGTAGCAAACACACACACACACGGAAGAAGCATCCACATTTCACACTCTCTATCCCTGATGTTCTGCTGGGATTTGACAGATGGAAACACAGCAGTAGTTTGCAAGTGACTGCCAAATGGGGCAGCCAGACTGAGCAGGGCGAGAAGAGGTGTTATTCAATTGCTGGAAGACAGATGCTCTTCTCCGAGCCTCTGCCTTCTCTCCAGTAGCCATTCGCTGACACCACTGTGGTGCAGTTGCACTCGCCAGGTAGAAGGAACTGGAGCCAGAAGCCCACCCTCACCACCTAGGGAAGAAAGCTCTCAGCTTCTTCATTTTGCAGAGGACGAAATCTTGATGCATAGTGGGAAATTGACTTTACCAAGGACATGGCACAGCCTCCACCCCCAGCACAGTGCTCAATCCATCATACTTCCAATGATTCATTGCCACCATAGAACCTAAGAGGGATTTAGGATCTGTAAGCCCTTCTGTCATCAATGGTTTCTAAAATTTGCACTAAAGAGGGAAAATAAAGCTCCATTTTGGTTAATGAGCATTATTTATTTATTTTTCAAGATGGCATCTCGCTCTGTCACCCAGGCTGGACTGCAGTGCTGCTATCTTGGCTCACTGCAACCTCCACCTCCTGGGTTCAAGAGATTCTCCTGCCTCAGCCTCCCAAGTAGCTGGGATTATAGACATGCGCCACCACCACCCCTGGCTAATTTTTGTATTTTTTTAGTAGAGATGGGGTTTCACAATGTTGGCCAGGCTGGTCTTGAACTCCTGACCTCAGGTGATCCACCCCCTTCAGTCACCCAAAGTGCTGGAATTACAGGTGTGAGCCACCGCACCCAGCCAATGAGCATTATTTTTGGACTTTGCCTCTCTCCTTGGGATAGAGATAAATTATCTGTCCATTGTTTTCTTTTCCTCCCATGGACTTTATCCAGTTCCTGCCTTTGGGTTATTGTATTTCGGAATCTTATTATTTTAAAAGAGAAAGAAACTGAAATTGAATCAGGGCCTTTATCTTGCTATCTCCCAAACTACTTGATTTAAAACCTGAACACTAAGCTGACCGATCTCTCTGCTTGCTCTAAGTAAACAAAAGAATCAGGAGGCCTGCAGTGAGAACTCCTACAGCTTTGGCTGAGACCATCAGGCTCTGGGAACAGGGGTGTGTTCTGGAACTCCTAGGGTGACCGTTTTAGCTCCAACTTCCCATGGGGAAAATGATTGCCCTGTTTTCCATTCTAATGCTAATGACCTATCTTTGGGAGTTCGAAGCTGGATCAACAGTCAGACTGACTTCCTATTTCTAATTTTCACACTCAGCTTTGCTTTTTCACCAGACCCACTCTCCACCTTCACTAATTTTAGGTAAAAATTTACAGAAGTCGACTGGGCATGGTGGCTCACGCCTGTAATCCCAGCACTTTGGGAGGCCCAGGCGGTGGATCACGAGGTCAAGAGATCAAGACCATTCCAGCCAACACGGTGAAACCCTGTCTCTACTAAAAATACAAAGATTAGCTGGGTGTGGTGGTGCATGCCTGTAGTCCCAGCTACTCTGGAGGCTGAGGCAGGAGAATGGCTTCAACCCGGGAGGCAGAGGTTACAGTGAGCTGAGATCATGCCACTGCACGCCAGCCTGGCGACAGAGTGAGACTCTGGCAAACAAACAAACAAACAAACAAACAAACAAAAATTACGGAAGTCCAATAAGGTTTCAGATACTATGCTAGACCTTTTCCAATAGGAATGAAAAAGTAATACCCACTTCCCCGCCCTGCTTTTTCTCTTCCCACATTCAAAATCAGTTGAGTTGGGCAATTGTATTACCGAAAAAATGGAGAATTTTTTCTGGAGAATGATGCTTCAGTCTATTGGCCAAGTGGGCTTGTTAATACCATGTCCCTAAATGAGATATACTTTCCCTGCCATGGACAGTGTTACTGCTAAACAACTACAGGCCACCCTCCTTGAGAATTGGCCAAGAGTGTGCACTAACTGGTACATTCTAAGAGATGGAGGAGTAAAGTGCTAGACTGTGTTCAGCTCCTTCTCCCAGACTTTTTTATTTTTTATTTTTACTTTTATTTTTATTTTTGAGACGGAGTCTCTCTCTGTCACCCAGGCTGGAGTGCAATGGCATGATCTCGGCTCACTGTAACCTCCACCTCCCAGGTTCAAGCGATTTTCCCTCCTCAGCCTCCTGAGTAGGTGGGATTACAGGCACCCACCACCATGCCCAGCTAATTTTTGTATTTTTGTAGAGACAGAGTTTCACCATGTTGGCCAGGCTAGTCTTGAGCTGACCTTAGGTGATCTGCCCGCCTCGGCCTCCCAAAGTCCTGGGATTACAGGTGTGACCTACCGTGCCTGGCCTCCTCCCAGACTTGACAATCGAATGGCACTTAGCCTCTTTGCCTGGGGTAGAGTTTATAAAAAAGTGGAGAGGAGTCTGGAGCAAGACTCTATCTCACTAGCAGGAATAAGGGTTCCCCTACCACACTATGTGCTTAATTGGGAAGGGCCAAGACTCCCCTCACCCCAAGTCTCTGGACCCTGAGTCTAGGGTTTGGTTTACTATATTTATCCCACTGTAACAGGTGACAGCAGGAGCTCTTTAGCAATAAATAAAAATCTACCAACACTAAGAAATCTCTTCACTTTTAAAAAAGAGACAAATAACTGTAACCCTTTTAGAAAACTATCTCTGACTTCTCAGTCTGATCTAACTTCTTTATTTATAAAAGGTATAGGAGCATTTTCAAATCACATGCATCAGATTGGAAAGAGTTTGAATCTACAGTTTGAAAAGGCTTGGTGGACAGCCCCACCATTGCTTCATCCAGCATATGTGCTCTGGGAAGTATTGCAGTTAAAAAAGCAAGGATGACTTTTGTTTGTTGGAACAAAGCATTGAACAACTTTTTTCATTAGTAGGATTGGATTTCCACCCAGGGTGGGTGGTAATTAATGATCAGGATTTATGACATGGCTTTCAGCCTGCTGAATTCACTGCTGAAGATCCATAGCTGAAGAAACTGATGCATTCAAACACAGAACTTTCCACCTTCTGTCAACTGACATCATCCTGTAGGCAGCTGCAAACCAAAAGAAGTAAGCTCTCAACTGGATTGTCTACTGCAGCTCATTTAAAACTCAGTAGTAGCTTCTATCTTCTGCCCTGTCAGTGAATGCTCCCTTTGGGATAATGCCCTACATCGCTGACATGCTGGTTACACAAATTTGTCCACTAAGGGTGTGGAGGGGAAAAGTTCAATGCACAAAAGAGGCAGACAATAAGTAGACTTTGCTTCTAGATTTTTTTTTAAGATAGTTAATCAATAGTGTACTTTGTACATGTTCCTTTTTTTAGGAGAATCCTGTCTTTAAAAAAATAATTTTTTAATGTAATTGTTTTAAATTTAATTTTAAAAATTAAAATTAATTTTAATTTTTGGTGATAGTTTAATGCTGACAAAAGTCTAAATTTCCCATTTTCCAATGAGTTAACAGACATATACAGAGTTTTATATATTTTGCCTGCAACTCACCCAATTTGTCACGTAATTTTGAATTTTAACATTTCAAAAGAGTTCATTAAACAAATAGACTTTCTAGGGGAAGGACTGGATTGGTGTTTGAAATTGGCTAAACAAATGCTCGGGGATGTCATACATTCCTGCTATGCAGATGTGTAGGACATCATGTAGTTCATGGATTGGACATTACCTTAAACCCATGGGCACTATTAAATAGAATAGGTAACTGAGTCATGATGGATGCTAGAAATCAGGACTCTGCTCAGTTGCAAAGTGGCTGGAGGGCCACTTTTTTAGGCTCAACCTATCGCTCCCCATCTCCACTGCCCACCCCTACACATGATTCCCAACATATGTCGTTGGTCTTGAAACCAATTCTCGCTTTTTTGGCTCTTAACTCACATTGCCCCTCTCTGGGAAGCTCTTCCTTCATCCCATCATGTAAGGGCATCTCATCCTTGTCAAGGAGCTTTTCATGATCACACTGCTTCCTTAATCTCTGTCTTCTCAAAGCCACTGCAAAACCTTTGCCTGTATTACAATCCAGCATATCTTCTCTCTAGCTCAATGACAAATTTATTGGAAGCAGAAACCATGTCTTTTATTTATTACAGAATTTTTGAGCTAGAAGGAATCTTATGGTAAGAACGAACTTACCATAAGATGAATAAAAGATAAA
Source organism: Gorilla gorilla gorilla (assembly GCF_029281585.2). Lineage (NCBI taxonomy): Eukaryota > Metazoa > Chordata > Mammalia > Primates > Hominidae > Gorilla > Gorilla gorilla. Next base: position 89,005,205 of record NC_073232.2, read on the forward strand.
TGTAGAAATACTAGATAAATGTAAAGACCAATTCAAGGTCACAAAATCATTTTACGTAAGCCTGCTTTTCCCCTGATGTCCCAATTTGAAGCTTGCTGATACCAGTTGTATAAATCACACCAAAAGACAATCAGGTTACTCCTTTGAAATAGGGAAAAATATAACACCAAACCTGAGTTCATAAAGAAACCAAAAGATTAAAACAAGAAAGGTTATATAACTGGAAGAAAAGAAACTGATGAATATCAGGATACCTACTGCTCTCATATCAGGATTGTTTCTTTATTTTATTAAAGTGATGGCAAATCAGTTTGAAAACTGTGACTATATAAACAAGATGAACTTAGATCGAGTGACTACGATTATTTTGAGTGCAAATAATTGCTATCTGTATTCATCAGTGTGTTACAGAGAAGCAGAACCAACAGGATGTGTGTGGGTAGATGGATAGATGGATGGATGGATGGATAGATAGATAGATAGATAGATAGATAGATAGATAGATAGATGGATACAGATTTGATTTATTATAAGAAATTGGCTCATGCCATTATGGAAGCTGACAAGTTGCAAGATCTTCAGCGTGAGTTGAGAATCCTAAGACCCAGGAGAGCTGATGGTACACATTCCAATCTGATGGCCAGCAGGGTTGAGACCTGGAAGAGCCAGTGTTTCACTTGGAGTCTGAAGGTGGAAAAAAGCCAACTTCCCAGTTCAAAGGCAGTCAGACAGGAGGAATTCTCCCTTACTTAGGACAAGGTCAGTCTTTTTGTTCTATTGAGTCCTTCAACTGATTGACTGAGGCCCCTACCCACTTTAGGGAGGGTGATTTGCTGTACTCAAGTCTATCAGTTTAAATGTTCAGCTCATTCAAAAAACAGCCTCACAGAAACACACAGAAGAATGTTTGACCAAATACCTGGGCCACCCCTTGATTTAGTAAGCTGACACATAAAATTAATCATCACACTATATTTTATATCAAGTCAAATTTATATTTCTCACTTCTTGAATAATAGTGAAGTTTTCAGATTCTATAAAATTGCTTTGCCTATTTGCATATTTTCCTTTCTTCCTTCCTTCCCTTTCTTTCTTTCCTTCTCTCCCTCCCTCCCTCTTCCTTCCTCCCTCCCCCTTCCTTCCTTTTCTTTTCTTTTTTCTTTTCTTTTCCTTTTTCTTTCTCTTTCTTTCTTTTTCTTTCTATTTCTCCCTTTCTTTCTCTCTCTCTTTCTTTCTTTTTTTCATTCACTCTGTCACCCAGGCTGGAGTGCAGCACCAAGATCATACTTCACTGCAGCTTCGAATTCCTGGGCTCAAGCTATCCTCCCACCTCAACCTCCTCAGCTGGGACTACAGGTGTGTACCACTATGCCCAGCTCTTTGTATGTTTTTGCAAAGATGGCGTCTCACTATGTTGCCCAGGCTGATCTGCAACTCATGGGCTCAAGTGATCTTTTTGCCTTGGCCTCTCAAACTTTTGGGATTACAAGCATGAGTATCATGCCCAGCCACCTTTTCTTTCTTATGGCTTAAACACCTATGTTTCTGACTCATGCCTGACTTATGCTAGTGCTGATGGACAGAAGTTTCATTTCATTTCCATGTAAAACTATGAATTGTGTTATTTAAACACAGATTTGCTTATAGGCATTTTAGCTTAACTTTAGCGGTCTCTAGACCCTGTATTCTGTGGTATACAAAGAACTCTTTTGTCTCTATTAAGTAGAACAGAACATCTGCAAATATATTTGTTTGCCCTGAGAACTGTTTGTGGCCATGCAATATGTTGTTTAAAGATCTTTTATCAAAACATTTTACTTAGTAGATCCACATGAACATACACATACAGAAAATCTGACATGAGTGACTATTTATAGAACCATTCCTTTAGAAAAGGACTGCTGAGCATTTGATGGAGGTGGTAGAAAGGATAAAGGAGAGGAGACTTGACTCCAGCTTCTGCTCTGGCTCTAAATAGTTGTCTGACCTTGGACAAATCATTGCGTCATCTCTAGTGATTTCTCTGGTCCTAGAAATCTCTACTTCTATAAAATTAGAGATTATTTTTTCCTTCTTCTCACGGTTAAAAAAAATAAGAGATTACACAAATGGGGATAGGAAAGCTATGTGTATTTGGAAAACTCTGGAAATTTGCACCATTTAATTCCAAATCAATTGTATCATCTTTTTTTGTTTCTGTTTTTCTGTTTGTTTGCTTTTTGAGATGGAATCTTGCTCTGTTGCCAGGCTGGAGTGCAGTGGTGCAATCTTGGCTCACTGCAACCTCTGCCTCCTGGGTTCAAGTGATTCTCCTGCCTCAGCCTCCCAAGTAGCTGGGACTACAGGTGCGTGCCACCACGCCCAGCTATTTTTTTTTTTTTTTTTTTTTTGAGACAGAGTTTCGCTCTTGTTGCCCAGGCTAAAGTATAATGGTGTGATCTTGGCTCACCACAACCTCCACATCCCAGGTTCAAGCAATTCTCCTGCCTCAGCTTCCCAAGTAGCTGGGATTACAGGCACGCACCACCATACCCGGCCAATTTTGTGTTTTTAGTAGATACGGGGTTTCTCCTTGTTGGTCAGGCTGGTCTCAAACTTCTGACCTCAGGTGATCCACCTGCCTCAGCCTCCCAAAGTGCTGGGATTACAGGCATGAGCTACCACACCTAGCCTAATTTTTTTATGTTTAGTAGAGATGGGGTTTCACCATGTTGGCCAGGATGGTCTTGATCTCTTGACCTAGTGATCCACCCACCTCAGCCTCTCAAAGTGCTGGTATTATAGGTGTGAGCAACTGTGCCCGGCCCATATCATCTTTTAAAATATACTTTCAATTAGGTTTTGTGTTGTTTGCTTAGAGAATAATATGAGTTTTTATTTTATTTTTTGCAGTTTGTGAGTTGTCATAGTTTTCCCATGTCAAATTTTTTACGAAATAATCCATAACCTAAGGTATTAGATTAAGTGAGAGCTTTTCTTAGTACTACCTGAGAACAAACTCTATTTTTCATCCTACGGGAAGCTGGATTTGACAGCTAATGGATCTGTTTTGTTCTAAAACTACCATCTGTTCCAAGGCACTTTTTAAGGTTTTAATCATCACCATTATGTGTGAGATATAAATATATATTCATAATAATTCATTTCAAAGAAAAAGGTAAAAGCACAATTACACTTAGACGTAAAAGATATATTTAAACAAGTGTAGCTCAGTTTAAATATCAGCAAATGAGGAAATTTAATGTACCCACTGACCCTGTAGCTATAAACACATTTGATATCTCTAAACACTAAAAGAGGTTCTTAGTGCAACAGAATTATAGGCCATACTGGAGGTTATAATACTACACACAGCTTCCAAACAAGCGTCTACTAATTTCAGGAGCTACTATGCAGCAGACATGAGTGATCCCTTTAGGGGCAGTTCTCAGGGACACAGTTTTCTTTTCTAGGCAGCGGCATGTCGGTACTGCTGCTGGTACCTGCTGGCATTCAAATCTTGGGCTCAGGAGGCCAGATGCGGTGGCTCAAACCTGTAATCCCAGCACTTTGGGAAGCTGAGGTGAGTGGATCACTTAAGGCCAAGAGTTCAAGACCAGCCTGGCGAACATGGCGAAACCCTGTCTCTACTAAAAATACAAAAATTAGCCAGGCATGGTGGCGTGTGCCTGTAGACCCAGCTACTCAGGAGGCTGAGGTATGAGACTTGCTTGAACCAGGGAGGCAGAGATTGCAGTGAGCACAGATCATGCCACTGCACTCCAGCCTGGGTGACAGAGCAAGACTATCTAAAAAATAAAATAAAAAATAAACATTGGGCTCAGATTCAGCTCTATGCCTTCACTTACCCAACTTGTTTGTTCAACCCTTCCTCCAATTCTGTCATTCAATTAAGTCTTCCAAGATAAATTGACCAAGATAGTTCAAACTGGGTTTCTGCCCTTTGTAACCAAAGAAATTCCTGACTGATATGTAACATATCAAAATATAGCTTTGTTCTACTCCTTTACCTTTCATGCTCCAGCCAATCTGTTAAACTAATCCATGGTACAAATTCACTAGGTGTCAATAATGTCTTATCCCTTCCAGGTAACACAGATGCCTTTTAAGCTTAACCTCAGGAAGCATTTGCCTTCATCTGGGAAACCCCAGGTGGTCGGTAGTAAGGAGATTTGGGGCAGAGAAAAGATATGTTCCATTGTTCTTTAGTGATTTTGGTATAAGTACACCTGGTGCGAGTCTAAAACAGAGTTGCTTTGGTGAGAAGAGAGAATCTGTTTTCCTCTATCCCTAAACTGAGAACAAGTCATGGAAGAGGCTTCGGGGGCCATCTGGGTAGCAGACATCATGGACAGGAAGATGCTGTTTGACCATAAGAGGGCAGTTCTTGGAAAGCATGCAGGATGTGCAGGCCCGTGGTTTAATGCTGGGGGATAGCTCCTGGACTTGAGTTGAACAGGGGCACAGGACTGGGTAATAAGGGGATCATTCCAGAGGGGGAAATGGCCAGTAGAAAGGCTGATGGGGCAGGGGGCCTGACTCAGTGGCCTGCAGAGTGGTGAGAATGGGGGCTGTCCTAATGACTGGGGGTGAGTTAATGAATCATGAGATTGGGAACTTAAACGTAGGAAGCATGTGATACAGGCATTTGAATTTGACAGTGGCTTGAACATAGGTTTGTCAATGGAGAAATGTCATGATCGAAATGGGATTTATGTCAGATTGCTCTCTAGGCTGTGTAGGAAATCTAAGTCTGTAGAGTAAGGCCAACGGAAGAGCCCCAGACATAAGACTATTGCCAAAATTGCAGGAATATATTGGAAAGGATGGGTCAAGAGGATACAAATACAGGACTCAGCAATGACTCACTATTGGGGAAAGAGAGAGAAGGGTGGGATAGAAGTTGACTCAAAGTCATGAGCCTCAGGAACTGAGAGGAGAGTTCTCTGTGTTGCTGTTTGAAGATGGGAAGGAGGGAACAGGGAGTAAGAGAACCCAACACTAAATATTTAAGAAAAAAGATTCAAGTGGTGCTTTGAAACTTGGTAGTTCTTCTAAGATAAGAATTCTAAAAGGGAAAAGGAACTTTTAATTTTTTTTTTCCTCACTCACTGACTATTCAACAAAACCACTGGACAGGAAGAGAATTGAGTCTCCCTGGCCTTCTTCTAGGAAATATCTAAACTACTCAACTCAGGTAGCTCAGTAAGGAAATTATCTTATAGGAGATTTTTTTTCTGCCAAGAGACTTATATAGATATTCTTTATCATTCTTGCTCTTTCTGTGGGAAGAGGGGTTGTTTGAAAAATTAAGTAAATGATGAATAATGATGATTAGGAACAATTGTAAAAGCAAGTGAGGACTGACCTAAATTATTTTTATAACATATTCTCATGATCTGCAGAAACCATTCAAAGTTTTAGGCAAGGGAGAAAAATGTGAAGTCCAACTGTCTGGTTTTTGTAAGTGCAGAGTTGGGTATGAATGTATCAGACCCATCAATTATAGTTGTGATACACAGTCTCTGACCCCAAGAAATTCTCTTTCCCACTGCCCTCTAGTCTTTCAGTAGGAGTGGCCATGTTGTGTGTCATGTGAGCAAGCCCCCTCAGCTGATTGGAGCCTGGTGAATCAGCTGACCCAAGGGCAGCCAATCCATGACCAGGAACCAGGAAGAGGTTTACAAAGATTCTCTGCCTAGACAGGGGCAATGGTGATTGAGTAGACCAATCTCAATCCGAAAGATTATTTCTTTCGGAAGTTTTTCTCCTTAAAACTCAAAAGAGTCCATCTGAAAAATAACATCTGCATCACTTCAAGGTTCACTTCTACCTTTTTGCTCTCTGTTGCCAGTTCACCAGAAGCCCCTGTGATGATTACTATTCTTTTTTTTTTTTTTTTTTTTTGAGATGGAGTCTTGCTCTATCGCCCAGGCTGGAGTGCAGTGGCACATTCTGGGCTCACTGCAAGCTCCGCTTCCCGGATTCACGCCATTCTCTTGCCTCAGCCTCCCGAGTAGCTGGGACTACCAGGCGCCGGCCACCATGCCCGGCTAATTTTTGTATTTTTAGTAGGGACGGGGTTTCACCGTGGTCTCTCATCTCCTGACCTCGTGATCTGCCCGCCTCGGCCTCCCAAGATGATTACTATTCTTGACTTACTAACAAGTTCAGCCAGATTTCTAGGCTGGCATTACCAGCAGAGGTGGGTTTCCCTGCTGTTGACTGGAATAGTCTCACTAAAGTCTGAGCACTCGAGCCTAGAGCCAGATTTGTGGGACACTTACCTACCTACCTTCACTACTGTTATTCCCTCCATGCCCACAAATGAAGCTCCCAGCTTCAAGGGCACACAAAGAAGACCAGTGTGGCACATGACCTTCTTTTACTGGTGTGTACTTGAGAACGCCAGCCACAACATTTCTCTCCTGAATGTTGCCAGCATCAGTCCCAGAACCAGGGTCACCATCCTCGTAACTGTCATCAGAGAGATGCCTGCTGCAGCTCAGATACATCTACTTCTAAAAAGAACATACGATTGTCCTGTGACTTTTTGTGCAGTAGTGTAAAGGGGACCTGTTGCCATTAGCTGATCATTAGAGGAGCGACTCGTTCAAGACGCAGCTCTTTCTGTCACAGGTATAATTTCATGGTCTTGCTATCAGATCAGAGCAATCATCGTTGTCCTCAAAAGCAGTGAGCCCCACAACGGCCGCTTTTGTCCAGCCATTCAGCCATTAGAGCAGCTACTTCAACTACCTTCACAGGCTTGATGGGTGAATTGCCTGCTTTGCACTAAATGGCAGTTCTCTGATGCTGTTGTATTAAAAAAAAGAAAGGAAGAAAGAAAAAGAAAGAAACCCTTCATCCTGCCCCAGAGAGAGTGCAAAGTGCCTTTCTTGATTCAGCTGTTTGCCTTCCTTCAGTTCCAATCAGTCTGTGCTGTGTGGTATGACAGTGACAAGGTGAAATCCCTGCTGAGCAACTCTGAAATCTGTGAAGAAATAGGCTTCATATACACATTGTTTGGTTGAACAAGAGAAACTACTGGAATTTCAGAGGAAAAGCCATACCTATCTTTAGTGACTAAATTAGAAAAAGTATGGAACGCAAATAAAAACTACAATGAGATACCACTTCATACCCATTAGGATGGCTGTGTAAAAAACAAAACAACCACAAATATTGGCAGGGATATGGAGAAATTGGAACCCTCCCTTCATTGCTGGTGGGAATGTGAAATGGTACAGTCCTTATGGAAAACAGTTTGCCAGTTCCTCAAAAAGTTAAACGTAGAATTGGCATATGATCCAGCCATTCTACTTCTAGGTATATAGCCCAAAGAACTGAAAATAGTGACTCAAACAGATATTTGTGCACCAGTGTTCATAGCAGCATTATTCACAACGGCCAAAGGTGGAGAAAACTCTTGTCCATCAATAGATAAATGGATAAATGTCATATATGTACCATTGAAGATTATTCAGCCTTACGAAGGAGTGAAATTCTGTGTGTTGCAACATGAATGAACCTTGAAAATATGCTAGGTGAAATAAGCCAGACATAAAATGAGAAATATTATATGATACCACTTGTCTGAGGTATCCAGAAGAGGTATATTTGTAAATGGAAGATAGAGTAGAGGTTATCAGGGGCTGAAGGGAATGGGGAGTTATTGCTTAATGAATACAGTTTCTGTTTGGGATGATACAAAGTTTCTGGAAATGAATAGTCATGATGGTTGTAAAACACCATCAATGTACTTAATGCCACTGAAATGTATACTTTAAATGGTTAAACAAAAGTACAGAAAGGTCAGGCATGGTGGTATGTGTTTGTAGTCCCAGCTACTTGGGAGGCTGAGGCAGGAGAATCACTTGAACCCAGGAGGCAGAGGCTGCAGTGAGCTGAGATTGCACCACTGCACTCCAGCTTGGGCAACAGCACGAGACTCCATCTCAAAAAACAAACAACAAAAAAGGATAGAAAGGCCAATTCTATTTGATTCTATTTGCTCAATTCCTTGCCAAGAGCTTAGGCATCTCTGTTCCCAATACCATCTTCTGGCCGGGGATTTGTAAATATATTACCTTGCGCCCAAGAAGACTAGACACTCAGACTCTGTGAAGCTGGTTTCACTGATGCTGTGACTGTAGGAGGCAGGTTTCAGTGGCCCGCCCAGGCTGCCTTGCAGAGGCATTAATATGCTCTGCAATTCCGAATGTCTTCATACGTTTTTCCAAGTTCAATCAAATATGTGTCCATTTTTCTGCCTTCCCTTCTGGGCAGGTCAGTTCTGCTGGGGAATGTGCCTTCTCCACTCCCCGAGAATCCTTTTAAAATGAGCAAAACGTGGGCCTGAGCGATTCGGCCCTCCTAGCTGGTTCGCACCAGCTTAGAGTATGTCTTTTGTTTCTTTCTACCCTTGACAAGCATGATGGCTTTGCTTTCATGCTGACTTTCATTCCTGTGAAGTTGAAGGTAACAGGCTGTCTGCTGGTCCCATCACAGCCGAGTTTTATTTTAAACTCTAATGGATAGCAATGCTATATACCCACATGTGTCCTTATATATTGTTCTAGCTGCACATAGATAATCCTTCCTAATTTCACTCACAAGTATAAAAGGGGTAGCCAAACAGCCCTGGGACACCGCCCCTTTCTGAAAAGGGAAGGCTTGTTTCTATATCTAGCTGAGTGTGACCCACAGTCTTGGGGAATTAAGATACTGAAAATCTTGAGGGATAATCCTAGTTCAAAGAAACATAAAATAAGAGAAAAAAAGACAACGAAAATCAGTTTCACCTGTGGTTTCTACACTCAGCAAACACCTGGACATTGTAACTATTTTGATCAGATAAAAACTTTGATGTTCTGAAATAACTGTCAGATTTCTGTATAGGTACTAAATGCTCAAAAAGTCCCTGTTGGCTGGGCACGGTGGCTCACACCTGTAATCCCAGCACTTTGGGAGGCCGAGGCAGGTGGATCACCTGAGGTCAGGAGTTTGAGACCAGCCTGGCCAACATGATGAAACCATGCCTCTACTAAAAATACAAAAAAATTTAGCCAGGTGTGGTAGCAGGCACCTGTAATCCCAGCTACTCGGGAGGCTGAGGCAGGAGAATAGCTTGAACCCAGGAGGTGGAGGTTGCAGTGAGCCCAGATCATGCCATTGCACTCCAGCCGGGGTGACAGAATGAGACTCTGTCTTAAAAAAATAAAAAAATAAAAAAAATAAAAGTCCCTGTTTGAACCATATTTACAAGTTGGAAGTAAAACCACATATGCCTCAGGAAGCATCAGGCTAACACCATTTGTCATTTTGGTGTAGATGATTCAGAACAAATGACAATGCTTGGAAATAGTGCTATAATACAGTGAGGATACAGCCATGTCAAGCAAATGGAGTAGACCCAAATGCATGGGAGCTCCTTTGCTTTTTGCCCTAATTCTTCCAAGGGGCTTCTTCCTCCCTTTCATGGATATTAGGAAAACAAGAGCAACCCGCCCTCATTTCAAATGCATTTTTCCCCTTCCTGCTCACATCACATTTTTCTAGTGTGCTGCTCCAGAATCTGCCAGCATGGATTCTGACAGGTTGGCATCTGCTGGTGTTTGATGTTTGGCATTTCTGATGTGACACTGGCTTCATTGTATGCAAGAATTTGTATTCAGCGTAGCTTCCCAGGGTGGGTTAAGAAAGGGTAGGGCTTTGGATTGAAATCTAACAGTGGGAGGAAACTTTGGGTACACTAGCTTTTTAGCTGACTGTTAGTCCATTTATTAAATAGCAGTTATCCTGTATCATTGGTACCAATGTGAACATTAAATCAATTGGGCCATTCCACAGAGTTGGACTAAAGCTACATGAAATGTCACCAGACCTACGGGTTTAATGAGAAGAGCATGTTGTTCCTAAAAAACCCAACTAAATGCATGTTGGAAGCAATATGTAAGCTTATATGGGATGAGCTTCCTCATAATATCAGAGGGGAACTAGGATTGTATTGGATCCTCCATTCCTAAAGCTCATTTATTCCCTTCAGAGAGTAGGACAACTCCAACCTGTTTCATTCAGATTCCAAGGTCTTTTTCTTCATAGAAGAATAAGACATTTCCTAGAATTCTGTGTATATTTCTAGATTGTGCAATCAGAATTTAAACAAAATAATTAAACCCTTCAAAAACAAGTCTGGCCTGGTATGGTGGCTCATGCCTGTAATCCCAACACTTTGGGAGGCTGAGACAGGGGATCACTTGAGACCAGGGTTGAAGATCAGCCTGGGCAACATAGTGAGACCCTGCCTATACAAAAATTAAAAAATTAGCCACACATGGCAGCATGTGCCCATAGTCCTAGCAACTCTGGAGGCTGAGGCAAGAGGATTGCTTGAGCCCAGGAGGTTGAGGCTGCAGTGAGCTAAGATGGTGCCATGGCAGTCCAGCCTGGGTGAGAGAGGGAGATCTTGTCTCTTATTAAAAAAAAAACAAAACAGTAGTATAATATGGGGGATGGAAAGGAGGTATTCCTTCCTATATCAGAAAGCAGTCGCGTATGGCATGGTTGCCATGCCACAGGAAACACAGGCCTCATGGTCTCCTTTACCACTACCCACCTCTGAGGAGTGTAACCACGTCTTCCAGACCCTTTTTGAATTCTCCTTTCATCTGTAGCCCTACGACACTGAAAGCACTCAATCTCTGAATTCTCCTCCCATGAGGGGATCGCTGGCAGCTGGAGGTGGGCACAGGTGCAGGTCCTGTTGTCTCTGCCTGGAAGTCGTCATTGCGTGTTTAGGTGGGTGCAGGGTACATCAGCACCAACCCTCATGACCCCCGATCTGTGAGGGGGATATTATCAGCTTGGGAACATATGGAAGCCAGGCCCAGATAGCCAGGTTGGCTGAGGATTTGGCTCAAGGTACACAGAGAGTACTTGAAATCACTGAACCTTTCAGTGAGTTTATAATATGGTCCCATTCCTCTCTGCTTGGCCAGTTGCCTGCTTGGCATCCTCCAATTAAACTTGGAAGAAGTGGTGAAAGGAAGTGAAGTAATGTCTTAGCCACAGCTACAATGTGTGTCAATATCCAATGGAGGAGATGTAAATGTATCCTGTATGCCTCAAAGAATACTCCGAATTTACTATCAGAGGGATATTTTGTCCATAGCATTTTTGCCAAGATTTCCAACACCAAGGCTACTCTTCTACACTGTAAAAGCCAGCTTTTACTGCCCTCTTCACACACAGGTGTCACACACACATGTACATATGCACGCACGCACACTCACAGCCATATGCTGAGATTAAGCTCACATTTCCCATTACATAAGAATCTTCTCATTAAAGTGTTACCTCGCAGTCTTGTGCTATCTGGGTTCCCTGGCAGAATGGAAGTAGCTCGAAATATCCTGCCTTTTAGGAAATCTTGACTAAACACTTTGTGTGTTTCAATAGTTTTAAGAAGTCTAAATGCTTTGTTTCAACCTGAAAAGGCACATACTATTTGCAGTACTATTCAGGAAGGAAGGGAGGGAGAGAGGGAGGGAGGGAGGGAAGGAAGGAAGGAAGGAAGGAAGGAAGGAAGGAAGGAAGGAAGGAAGGAAAGAAGGAAGGAAGGAAGGAAGGAAGGAAGGAAGGAAGGAAGGAAGGAAGGAAGGAAGGGACAATCTTGCTATCCTGTCCATTGTAAATGCTAAATGGAATGGTCTTTCTAAAATTTCTTAATCACCTTCCATCTCTGTAACATTTTTCCCACAAAAAGTAAATGAATATAGAAATAGTATCCTTCTATGTTCTCAGCAAATGAGTTCATTAGTTGTATTTAGTCCCCAGAAATGGAAGCCACCTCCCGTTTGTAGAATGCCATGATGTTCGAGGTGCTTTGCATTTCTCTCATTCATTCTCACACAAACTTCATGGAGTATGCAGTGTAAGAACAGCTAATGCTCATAGAATGTTGGCTCTGTACTAAATGGTTTCACCAAATATCTAATTCTCATAACCAGACTGTGGATCATTATCATATGAAATTTTAGAAGGAACTGAGGCTCAGAGACATGAGGTCATTTGCCTGAAGACACACAATGAATGGCAGCATTGAGATCCAACCCAAATCTTTCTGACCCCAAAGCCTACGTACTTCTTCCTCTTCTGGGTTATATTACCTCCTGATAAACAGGGAAATTGGGAAGCACTTTACTGTGAATACCTTCAGCTCCCCAAATGGGGCCATCAATCACTTCGTAGTTCATGAGATCTACAGGGCAAGTGACCAGGTGTTCCTAAGAGAGCCTGTCCCTGTAAAGTGAATGTTAGGACTGGTCATGCCCCATGGCTCTCAAACTTTGGTGCACATTAGAATCAAAGAAATTGTGGCTGGGTGCGGTGGTTTACACCTGTAATCCCAGCACTTCAGGAGACCGAGGTGGCACAGGAGTTTGAAATCAGCCTGGCCAACATAGTGAAACCTTGTCTCTACTAAAAATACAAAAACTAGCTAGGCGTGGTGGCAGGCACCTGTAATCACATCTACTCGGAGGCTGAGGCAGGAGAATCTCTTGAACCCAGGAGGCAAAGGTTGCAGTGAGCTTAGATTGCACCACTGCACTCCAGCCTGGTCGGCAGAGTGAGACTCTGTCTCAAAAAGAAAAGAAATTGTTTAAGATTTCTGGGCCCTACCTCTAGCTTCCTAACCAATAATAGCCAACCACTACTTCTTTTTCTTTTCAAATGATCCATAAATTTACTGATTTATAATTTCATAGATTCAGACTATGACATTTCCAGTCTTAATAGTTTATTTTGTGAGTAACCGTTGTCATCAGATGTCTTGCTATTAAGAACTTGCAATCTGGTGTGATGAATGAGATCTTTATGGATATACAAATGCTGCAGGAAGGCATAGACTTATATTCAGATAGAGTAGATATAGTGCCTAATATAGCATAGAACATAAGATAAATCATGTAATCTGGAAAATGGGGATGTTACATAAATACACATTACTGAGGAGCAGAGAGAGTTAATTATGAACTAAAGGAGTTTCATGGCCTCTAATTTTTTTCTTTCATTTCTTAGCTTCAGATGGCTTCTAATTTACATGCCTCTAATTTACATCCCTCTCCCCTCCCTCTCTCCTTCCCTCCCTCCTCCCTTCTTCCCTTCCCTTCCCTGCCCTGCCCTGCCCTTCCTTCTTTCCTTCCTTCCAGAATAGTATTGCAAATAGCATGTGCCTTTTCAGGTTTTTTAAAAAAGCATTTAGACTTAAAACTATTGAAATACCATAAAGTGTTCCATCAAGATTTCCTGAGGTTAATATTATAATCTCAGGTGAACAGAGTATCGAGTGAGTGGAGCTTATAATATTAACCTCTGTTCACTTGCCTTTATGAGGAAGAGGAGCATATTTTGTTCTCCCAAAGCAATAATGTATTAGTGTCAGAATTCCTTTTTATTTTGTTCATATAAATGTAGTTAGTGTTTCAAATCTACATGTAAAAACTTGTCTTTTAACTTTTATTTATTTAGTTTTGAGACAGAGCCTCACTCTCTCCCAGGCTGGAGTTCAGTGGTGCGATCTTGGCTCCTTGCAACCTCCGCCCCCCAGGTTCAAGCAATTCTCCTACCTCAGCCTCCAGAGTAGCTGGGCTAATTTTTGTATTTTTAGTAGAGACAGGATTTCACCATGTTGTCCAGGCTGGTCGTGAACTCCTGACCTTAGCTTATCTGCCTGCCTCGGCCTCCCAAAGTGCTGGGATTACAGCCGTAAGCCACTGCACCCGGCCTTAACTTTTAAATATATTTTCTTAAACATAGTTATTAAGCCCTTAAAATTGTACATCACGTGGCTTGAAATCAGATTTACCATCCTGCAATGGCTTCAACATTAGAAGATTTTTGTCCTCACAGTCCTCAGTCTGTCACCATTTCCAGAGGTTTCCCACATGCTAGTGCCTCTTCGATACTACACTTCACTGGGAAGGAGAGCTAGGAAAAGTAAAAACAACAATAATGATGATATTAGGACAATTTGTCAAGTGAGGTCACAGCGAAGAATTAGAAGAACTAGGAAATGTTTTTCTACATTTTTATTAATACTTTAGGCTGGGGCGTGGTGGCTTATGCCTGTAATCCCAGCACTTTGGGAGGCCAAGGCAGATGGATCACTTGAGGCCAGGAGTTCAAGACTAGCCTGGCCAATATGGTGAAACCCCATCTCTACTAAAAACACAAAAATTAGCCAGACATGGTGGCGCATGTCTGTAATCCCAGCTACTTGGGAGGCTGAGCAGGATAATTGCTTGAACTCGGGAGGGGGAGGTTGCAGTGATCCGAGATCACACCACTGCACTTCAACCTGAGCGATAAAGCGAGACTCCGTCTCAAAACAAACAAACAAACAAACAAACAACAACAACAACAACAAAAAAACACTATATTAATACTTTAACATATAAAATCCACCATAACTCCATATTTAGATGTGCCTACTGATAAACAGGCCCCTGGAAAATAAATAGGTAGCCCCTGACCCCAAATAAGGTAGTACTGCTTTTAAAAAGGTATTGGTTTTGTTTCTGAATAGCGTTTGTTCCAAGATGTATAAAACTGTGGCTCCGGCATATGCTGTAGCTGGAGGGAAAAAAGTTGGGGTGGATTTAATGCTACATCTGTGACCAGTTAGTTATAGTAACCTCCAGGTATTTGGTGGTTTCAACAAAAGTTCTAATACACATTCCAGGCATCCAGAACTATATGGAAGACTGTAAAAAGATGCGGACAAATAATTCATACATCCACTAATTTGCGAAAACTAAAAAGTGCACGTAGTTCCCTGCTGACTTGAAAATAGTGCTCAGTTCATTCTTTTACAAGGAAGTTGCCGTGGGTACCCACGCAAGGATAGAGCCTCGAGGGATGGTATGTGCAGATGACACAGGACATCCTGCTGGATCTTATCAGCGCTGACTGGGAAAAATGCACTAAATTATCAGTTCAGGGAGGGAGGGGGTCAGAGAAAGGAAACATTGCAACAGTTACCAGGGACTCAGAGACACTGACCAATTGTTCCAGCTAGATAAGACACTGGCTTTGGATTTTCACAGTTATTTTTCAACTGTGGCTGATAAGCTGACTTTCATTTGATTTATTTTCTTTTCTCAGACTTATATTTCATGTTTATGGGTGGCCTTCCTCCAAACCACTAATTATCCTCTGTAGTCGCTCTTATTTGCACGATTTGATTGATTTGCTTTAGAAGTTTTGATTTTTGTGGGATTAAACAAAACACACAAATAGCATGCCATCTGCTTGATATACATGTCATTCAGGTCCATAAGAGGCTAACCAATGAGTTCTGGGGTAGTTAGCTGGGTTTAAGTTAGAACACAGAAAAAGCAAAAATAAAACTCCCGACAGATTTAAAACAAATTGACAAAGAATTCAAGAAAGCCTAGATATTTTCTAACATTTTCTGGCCATTTTGTTTTTCTTCAGACAGGGTATCCCTCTGTTGCCCAGGCTGGAGTGCATTGGTGCAATCACAGTTCACTGCAACCTTGACTTCCTGGGCTCAAGCGATCCTCCTGCCTTGGCCTCTTGAGGAGCTGGGACTACAGGTGCGTGCCACCACGCTTGCAGGCACATCTAAATATGGGGTTGTGGTGGATTTTATATATTAAAGAATTAATACAGTGTTTTTTTTTGGGGGGGGGGTTGTTGTTGTTTATTTGAGACGGAGTCTCGCTCTGTCGCCCAGGCTGGAGTGCAGTGGTGTGATCTCAGCTCATTGCAACCTCTGCCTCCCAGGTCGAAGCCATTCTCCCGCTTCAAAATTAGCAGTGGCTAATTTTTTTTTTTTTTTTTTGTAAATTTTCTGTAGAGATGGGGGTCTTGCTATGTTGCCCAGACTGGTCTTGAACTCCTGGGCTCAAACAATCCTCCTGTCTTATCCTCCCAAAATGTTGGGATTACAGGTATGAGCCACTGTGCCTGGCCATTCTGGTCATTTTGCCTCACTCCTTTGGTCAGCCCCAGTCCTCAGCTAATGCTTTGGCCCCCACTCCTATGGCGAAGATTCCCCACTCTGGATTTCCACAATGTGAGCCGAAGCGACCATTTCCACTTCAGAGGTATTCAAAAATTCTATTCAACAGACATGTTTCATCTACCTGTCCAAAGGTATGGTGCTAGGCTGTGGTCAACGGAAAAACTGATTTGTGCCTGGGTCATAATTTATAAAGGTGACTAAGTGACATCTGAGAGGCCAATGCTATTGAAAGCAAAGATTAAAGTTACTCACAGTTACCCTATAAACAAGAGGCACCTCAGGCCATGCAAAGCCTGGGGTAAGCACCAGTGCTGATCAGGAGGCAGAAAGGAGTGAGAAGGCCTTGGCCACAGCCATTACTGGGATTTTCACAGGAAAGGCAAGGAGAGACAAGGGAAAGAGCCTAGGATTGGCCAGTTGGAATAATTCCAGTGGCTTTGGGACACAGTTATCCCTAGTTGTCTGGGACCTAGCCCTGGGTTGATTCAGGGCTGGGAAAATATTGGCTTGCTGTGAAAGAGTCAGATAAGGAGGTGGTTGAGAGAGCAGGCTCTGGATCACAGGGGAGGTGTGAGTAACCTTGGCTGTTAGTTTGGCCCTGTGATTAATGAAGGCCAAATAAACAAACTAAGTCCAAACTAAGAAAACACAGTTAGGGCAGGGATGAACAGTGTCTTCTACCAGGTATTCGGAATCCAGTAGCTGAACCAAGTATCATGTAAGCAAATCCAAGATATGCCCTGATAAATGCAGTACTGCACCAGCAGCTTCCATGTGTGATGGGAGTTTGAGGGAGGCAGGTGACTAATGAAATGGAAAGTTTTCTTTCACAGGAGATTTACATCCTCTTTTTTTTTTTTTTTTTTTTTTGAGACAGAGTTTTGCTCTTTCACCCAGGCTGGAGTGAAGTGGCACAATCTTGGCTCACTGCAACCTCCACTTCCTGGGTTCAAGAGATTCTCCTGCCTCAGCCTCCCAAGTAGCTGGGATTATAGGTACCTGCCACCATGCCCGGCTAATTTTTTGTATTTTTAGTAGACATGGGGTTTTGCCATGTTGGCCAGGCTGGTCTCGAACTCCTGACCTCAGGTGATCCACCTGCCTCGGCCCCCCGAAGTGCAACGATCACAGGCCTGAGCCACCGCACCCAGCCGTACATCCTTTTACACTTAACTAGAAGACCACTGTCATGCACTGCATAATACTTCAGCCAACCATGGACCACATCTATGATGGTGGTCTCATAAGATTATAATACTATATTTTTACTGTGCTTTTTCTATGTTTAGGTACACAAATAACACTGTGTTACAATTGCCTGCAGTATTGAGTAGAGTCACTTGCTACATGGTTTGCGGCCTAGGAGTAATAGGCTATAGCACGTAGCCTAGGTATGTAGTAGGCTACACCACCTTGGTTTGTGTACATGCACTCTAGGATGTTTGCACAACAATGAAATCACCTAACAACACAATTCTCAGAATGTATTCTCATCATTAAGTGATGCATGACTGTACTTCAAAACCATACAACCCTGCTAGTAAGTGCTACCCTTTTGTACATCGAAGGACATAAGTCAAGGCCTAGGCCCAGTGCCTGGCACATAAGAAACATTAAAACAAAGATAGTTCTTGGCCAGTTGCAGTGGCTTACGCCTGTAATCCCGGCACTTTGGGAGGCCAAAGTGGGCAGATCACCTGAGGTCAGGAGTTCGAGACCAGCCTGGCCAAAATGGTGAAGCCCTGTCTCTACTAAAAATACAAAAAATTAGCTGGGCATGGTGGCACATGCCTGTAGTCCCAGCTACTAGGGAGGCTGAGGCAGGAGGATCGCTTGATCCTGGAAGGCGGAGTTTGCAGTGAGCCGAGATCATGCCACTGCACTCTGCACTCCAGCCTGGGCAACAGAGCAAGTCTCTGTCTCAAAAAAAAGGTAGTTCTCATCTCTCCCTTCCACCTTGTATTGCTAGGCATCACTGACTTAATAAAAGCCTGATACACCATTCTCTCCCCAAATGGAGGCATTCTTTTTACAATTAATGTAGTTCATAGTTATTCGCATAGTTCTTTTTTTTTTTTTTGAGACAGGGTCTTGCTGTGTTGCCCAGGTTGGAGTGCAGTAGCATGATCATGGCTCACTGTAGCTTTGAACTCTTAGGCTTAAGCAATCCTCCCACCTCAGCCTCCTGAGTAACTGGAACCATAGGCATGTACTACTATACCTGGCCATTTATTTTTATTTTTTAGTTTTTTGGAAACAGGGTCTCACTCTGTTGCCCAGGCTGGAGTGCAGTGATGCCATCTTGGCTCACTGCAACCTCTGCCCCCTGGGTTCAAGTGATTCTTGTACCTCAACCTCCCGAGTAGCTGGGACTACAAGCACATATTTTTTAGTAGAGAAGGGATTTCACCATGTTGGCCAGGCTGGTCTCGAACTCCTGACCTCAAGTGATCTGCCTGCCTCAGTCACTTGAGGCAGGTGTGAGCCACGGAGCCCAGCCTATTTCCCATTTTAAAAACAAAAAGTCATATGGGGTTTAAAAATGCTTGAGTTAATTTTGATTCATTCTTGATTAGCTGGTATGGAATGGTGGGAGAGGCAGCCCAAGGGGTACCCACGTCTGGACCACTGTGGTGCTGGCCACACCCCTGTCTGCTTGAAGCCACATTGGCATCCACCCGGTACCAGCGGGATCCCTGACAGCCACTGCCATTCCCTGGAGGGCACCACTGCTCAAGAGGCCTCCTTATGAATTTGGCAAAGAATTTTATAAACTGCAGGCAGGGGGAAGCTTGGAATGTCTGTCTACCACTAGTAAACAGCAGCTCTTTGCTACGGTGAGTGTAACAGAGTTGTTTTCCATTAATATGTGGCTTTATGTGAGAACAAGCTGACACGAGGAGAGCAAACAATTAGAAATGATTTTTCTCATGCAGTAACTATGCAGATTCAATCTCCTCACAGTGGAGGTATAGGATTGAAAAACTGTTTGTCACTCTCTTCTTGGTCCCCAGCATTGTAGGTTTTGTTTCAGTTAGCGTCAAATCTTCTAAGCCAACAGTAAACATCTAATGCACTTGATTAGTGAAGGACGTTGCTATGTGACTCTCCATCATCATACGATGATGTTCACAGCTACTGTCTTTGCACTGTATACTATGTGTCAATCAATCCATTCCTCTCTTGACACAGATCATTTCTATTTATTGTGCTCCATCCCTGCTTCTTACACTTTACTGTATGTGAGAATCACCTGGGCATTTCCTTAAAGTACACATTCCAGGATCTCAAAGGTAGAACTTAGAAATTCTGATTGCATCGGTTTGATGAGGCCCAGGAATTTGGCCTTTAGTCAACTCTCCCTCCCCCAGTTGATCCTGGTGTAGGTGGTCCATGGAGCAGACTTTGAGAAACAGATTTCTAGTTCTTGGTTAAAAATAATTATGCAGGGCTGGGCATGGTGGCTCATGCCTCTAATCCCACCACTTTGGGAGGCCAAGGTGGGAACTTTGCTTGAGCCCAGGAGTTCAAGACCAGACTGGGCAACACAGGGAGAGCCCGTCTCTACAGAAGATACAAAAATTAGCTGGGCATGGTTGTGTGTGTCTATAGTCCAGTTACTTAGGAGGCTGAGGGAGGAAGATGGCTTGAGCCCAGGAGGTCAAGGCTGCAGTGAGCTGTGATCACACCACTGCCCTCCAGCCTCAATGACAGAGTGAGAGTTCATGTCAAAAAAAAAAAAATTATGCGATATAGTCTGTGAATTAATATAAAGCATAGCAACAACTAAAAACAAGTTTTATTAGCACTTGTTGACATAAAATCCTTTCTAGATTTTTTTCAATTTGGCATCTTTTTATTTATTTATTTAATACATATTAGATGTAGATATTTTCAGGATCCATGTAATAATTTGATAAATCCATATAATCGAACCAGGGTAATAGGGACATCCATCACCTTAAATATTTATCTTTTCTTTATGCTAGCGACATTCAAAGTATTCTCTTCCAGCTATTTTGAAATGAACAATTGTTAATGTTAACTATAGACACCCTACTGATGTATCAAATGCCGGGTCTTATTTCTTCTAAGTGTATATTGTATGTATTAATCAGCTTCTTTTTATCCAAACCCACCCTTCCCGGCCTCAGGTACCCACCAATCTACTCTCTATCCTCACGAGATCCTTGCCAGTTTCCGTGTAACCACTATTGCCTGACTTTCTAAAACAAGCCAACAAGAGAGACCTCAAGGTTTTATCGAGAATGTGGGGTTTTGGCCGGGCATGGTGGCTCACGCCTGTAATCCCAGCACTTTGGGAGGCCAAGGCGGGTGGATCACGAGGTCAGGAGTTCGAGACCAGCCTGACCAACATGGTGAAACCCCGTCTCTACTAAAAATACAAAAATTAACCGGGCATGGTGGCATGCGCCTGTAATCCCAGCTACTCAGGAGGCTGAGGCAGGAGAACTGCTTGAACCCGGGAGGTGGAGGTTGCAGTGAGCCGAAATTACATCACTGCACTCCAGCCTGGGCAATACAGCGAGACTCCATCTCAAAGGAAAAAAAAAAGAGAGAGAACGTGGGGTTTTTTTGGTCAATGGGTACAAAGTTTCATTTAGGAGGAATAAGTTCTGGTGTTCTATCTCACAGAAGGGTAACTGCAGCTAACAAGTGTATTGTATATTTCAAAATTGCCAGAAGAGAGGATTTTGATGTTCTCAACCCAAAGAAATGGTAAATGTATAAGGTGATGGCGTATTAGTCCTTCCATTGCTTATAACAGGATACTCGCAGGTGGGTCATTTATAGAGAAAAGAAATTTACTTTCTACAGTTATAGAAATTTATTTCTTGTAGCTGAGAAGTCCAAGGTCAAGGGGCTGCATCAGGTAAGAGCTTTCTTGCAGGTAGGGACTCTGCAGAGTCAACCTAAGGTGGTATAGGGCATCACATGGTGAGGGGCTGAGCATGCTCTCATGCTAGCTCATGTCTCTCTTCTTCTTCTTATAAAGCCACCAGTTCCCCACCATGATAACCCATTAATCCATTAACCCATTAATCTATTAATCCATGAATAGATTAATCCATTCATGAGGGCAGAACCTTCAGGATCCAATGATCTCTTAAAGATCCCATCTCTTGGGCCGGGCGCAATGGTTTTTGCCTGTAATCCCACCACTTTGGGAGGCTGAGGCAGGCAGATCACAAGGTCAGGAGTTTGAGACCAGCCTGGCCAACATGATGAAAACCCATCTCTACTAAAAATGCAAAAATTTTCTGGGCGCGATGGCACTTGCCTATAATCCCAGCTATTCAGGAAGCTGAGGCAGGAGAATTGCATGAACCCTGACGCAGAGGTTGCAGTAAGCCGAGATCGCGACACTGCACTCCAGGCTGGGCAACAGAGCAAGACTCCATCTTGAAAATAAAAAAAGATCCCATCTCTTAACACTGCCACATTGGGGATTAAGTTTCAACATGAGTTTTGGAGGAAACAAATATTCAAACTATAGCAGATGGATATGCTAAACACCCTGATTTAACTATTACAGAATGTATACAAGCATCAAAACATCACACTGTACCCCATAAATATGTACAATTATTATGTGTCAATGAAGACAACAAATTTTTTTTTAAAAAAGAGCGTTAATCTTTTAAAAAATGAGAACTGGTAGTGTCTTTACAGACTAAGAAAAGCAAAATCAATATCTAAATCAGCTAAAGGAAACCTTATAGTCTACAGAGAAGGGCCCTAAAGCAGGGAGGGAGGAGGGTTGCTCTAGGTCCTTGAACAGGCAGTAAGTTAGAGAAACAAGATCTTGGCTTTTTTTTTTTTTTCTTTCTTTAAGCAGGCGGTTAAACATTACTTCTCTGGTTACTGCACATCTGCCCAATGACTCAATAATCCAAGTTCCTTCCTGAGTCTGTGAAATCCCTTCTCCAGGACTCAAGAAAGGCGGGGACATTGGGCATCCAGGGCTGGATCCTGGCACATGCTCCCAGGGCTGTGCCAGACTTCTAACAGCTTCATGTTAAATGCTGTTTTCAATCATAGTTTATATTTTACATCGCATAAGCAAGTTTTTTTTTTTCCTGTGTTTACATCTCCCAAGATCAAGTAGGTGGAAGCAAGAGACCCAAATTGCAGGAAAGTGGGAGTGGGTAGGGATAAGGGGATTAGGAGGTTAGGCTGGTTTCTCTCACGTCTTGCCCACCATCCCTTGTCCATGTACTGGTGACCGGTGTGGAAACTGGCCCAGTGGATTTTCCTCATTACCTTTTATCTTTATTATCTTCCTACATTTATGATTAATCACCTGCTCATACTCATGCATCTTTTCAACCTTACTCTCTGATATGGTTTGGCTCTGTGTCCCACCCAAATCTCACCTTGGGTTGTAATAGTCCTTACGTGTTGTGGGAGGGACCCAGTGAGAGGTAATTGAATCATGGACGCGGGTTTTTCTCATGCTGTTCTTGTGATAGTGTATAAGTCTTATGAGATCTGGTGGTTTTATAAAGAGTAGTTCTCCTGCACATGCCCTCTTGCCTGCTGCCACGTAAGGCGTGCCTTTGCTTCTCCTTTGCCTTCCACCGTGATTGTGATGCCTCCCCAGCCATGTGGAGCTGTGAGTCCATTAAACCTCTTTCCTTAATAAATTACCCAGTCTTGGGTACGTCTTTATTAGCAGCATGGGAATAGAATAATACACCCTCTTTCCTCTTTGTTAATTCTATTCCCAGATCTTTAGAAAAGCTTTCCACCTTTCTGCTTGCCCCTCTCCCCACATCCACAGCCTCACCACCATCTTCTCTCCCATCTTTTCATTCTGCTTCTTTGTTTGAAATGGCCTTAGTCATGCCAGGAAAACATTAGAGCAGGGCTAGGGATACATCAGTACTGAGGAAAGACGGAAGCCAAACATTTTGAAATGAGGATGTTAGGATAAAGAGCCAGGGTCAAGAAACCACAAGCATCTTGAAATTGTGAAGTCATCTTCTCTAGAATCTCCAGTATTTCAGTCCCATTACATTCCCCTAATTGAATCTGCCTTTGCCAGCCCTTCTGCTAAAATACAATTTCTTATTAAACTTGATTTGGTTTGGTTTAGCTTAGCTCCTAGCATTGAATCAGTGTTGTTTTCTGATTTACTGCAACTCTACTCTGTTTTTTTGCAACTCTACGGCACTTAGGTACATTATAAAACTTCCATGGGGTTGACCTAGAAACCCAACAATATGACATTGTTCTGTGGGGAAACACATCCTAATCTCAATTCACTGGCTGATAAATGTTCTAGCAGGAATACTTGGCTCCCTAGGTGTCTGCACCATGCTGGGCACATAGAGGTGCTCCACCCCAGGACAAAGTTATTTCATTGAGTTGGCAAATTGAGGAGAAACAGGAATTCTATAAGTCACTGAAGAAATCCATCATCGAATGATGCTTTTTTGACAAGAAGTAATATCACTGCTGTTAATAACTGTGACTCCCCAGAAAAAAAAAAAAAAACTTCTGCATTTCCTTTTCTATCTTTTAAATTTTGTCGAATCCTATTTTCCCAGCCTTTGTGTCTCTCCCTAGCCACAATCCACTTGTCCTTCAAAGTCTTCCCTGGTGGCTCCAAGTCAAACAGCAGTAGCTGTGCAAGTGTTAATGGTAGTAGCTACTATTTTCTTTTCTTTCTTTTTTTTTTTTTCTTGAGACAGAGTCTCACTCTATTGCCCAGGCTGGAGTGCAGTGGCATGATCCTGGCTCACTGCAACCTCCACCTCCTGGGTTCATGTGATTCTCCTGCCTCAGCATCCCGAGTACCTGGGATTACAGGCACCTGCCACCACGCCCGGCTAATTCTGTATTTTTAGTAGAGATGGGGTTTCACCATCTTACCCAGGCTGGTCTCGAACTCCTGACCTCCGGTGATCCACCTGCCTTGTCCTCCCAAAGTGCTGGGATTACAGGCATGAGCCACCACGCCCGGCCACCATTTTCTTCACTATTACATGTACCTGAACTAAGTGATAAGAGGGCATCATCTGATTGAATTCTCATGACTCTCCTATGAGATGCAAACCATCATTACCCCCACTTTGTTAGAGAGGAAAGTGAGGCTAACAGAAGTAAAGTACCACATCCAGAAAGTGGCAGAGAAGCCAAGCCCGGGACCTGAGTTACCTGGTTCTCGAGCCCCTAATCATGCTGCCTGCTCCCATCGCCACCATCTGGTTTCCTCCCACGCACTCCTGATAATGCACAATACAACACTCAATTACATTGTTCATTCTTTTCCAGCAATAGTGTGTTTAGCTTTTATGCTGTAACCATGAGGAACATACGATTCAAGAGAACAAAGAAATGACCTTGCTCTGGTGGTTCAGAGCAAGTGTCTTGGGCTAGATTCTGCAGCTTGCCATCTGTGCACTTCCCTGAGCCCATTCCTCATCTGTAAAGTGGTGCCCATATCATCAAACTGTGATGAGGATTAAAAGAAATAATAGATAGGAAGGGCTCAGATGTGGTGATAGAGCAAAAAAAGTTAGTTATTGGTGTTTTGACAGCAAATACAGTCCTAAAATCATGATGTGGCTAAGTAGTTTTCTGAAAACTAATTTGGCAAGGTCCCAGTCTGCTGTGCCATCCATGTTTTGTCTGGGTGGACTTAACTAACATTCCCTGTCTCTCCCCAATGCATCAGCAATATTTCACATTTTTTGTCTTCTGTCTGCCTTCCAAAATTATGAAAACGTTCGCCCTGAGCAGATCCAGGCAGCAGTCTAATCTTTCTACCCCTTCCCGCTGTAAGAGAAATATGGAGTGGCTTTGGGGTTACCCAAATGACCCCAAATGTTCATTCTGGTCTGAACTCTCCCACTGACCTCCTCCTATCTCCCCTCCTACCCCTGCCCTGTAGGCAAATCCTGCTCCTGGCATCAGTTTCCTCCTCTGCCACAGGAGAGTATGGGCCAGCTGATCTGAAGGTGGCTTCCAGACTCCTTCAGACTTTTTTTTAAAGAAGTAAATCCCAAGCTGTTGTCACCATCACTGTTTTCTGCTCTTCATAATATCGATGTGTTATGTGGATGTGTTTGTGTATGTGTGTGTGTGTGTGTGTGTGTGTGTGTATAGCCATACTGTGTTCCCATGTATGTATGTATATGTGTCAGTGTGTTTGGCTGCATCTGTGCGTGACTGTATATGGGTGTGTTTGTGTGCACCTGCGTGTGACTGTATTTGAGTGTGTGTGCAGTTGTCTGTGACTGTGTGTGCACCTGTGTGTCCTGTATATGTGTTTGTGTGCGCCTGTTTCCTGTATGTGAGTGTGTTTGTGAGCATCTGTGTGTGGGTGTATATGAGTGTGTTTGCATACATCTTTGTGTGTTTGTGTGATATGAATATGTTTGCTTTGTGTGTATCTGTGAGAGTGTGTGTGTCTTTGGACATTTCCACAGGGTTGACGTGGCCCAAACCCAAGTGACAAGAAAAGAGGGAATGGTGGTCAGCCCACTTGTGCCTCCTGCGCGACCCACGCAGGCGGACCCCAAAAGCCTAGGAAGCTCGTGGCCTGGATACCGCCCTCAGCGCAGACGAGGCAGCCCCGGGCGGTGGGCGGGGCGGGCCGGGGCGGTGGGCGGGGCGGGCCCGGGCGGTGGGCGGGGCGGACGGCGATTCTCCGGGCATGCTCGGCCTCGGCGGCTGCAGGCGGGGCGGGTCGCGCTGGTCCCCGGCCGGCCGGAGCGGCGGCGGTGGCGGCGCGAGGCGGCATGAGGGAGCCGCTCGGTAAGTCCCGGCATCTAACCCTCCTGGCTCCCACCGTCCATTAGGGCCGCTCCCACGGCGCTTCGCGGGCCTCACCCGCAGCCTCCCGCACTCCCCCCAACTTCTCCAGCTGGGACGTCGCTCCGGTTCCAGCCACCCCGGCGGTGGGGGATGTCTGCACCCCCAGTCGCAGCCCCGCCTGGGCCCCCCGCGCGGTGCCTAGCCCGGCAGCCTCGGGGTGGAGGGCGCCTGCCAGCCTGGGAGGGGCGTCCCCTCCCCTCAGGTGCCCCGCTCGGGGCGCGGGGGTCCCGGGGCGGGCACCGCGGGCCGCGGCTGGCGTTAGCGCTCGCGTCGCCCCTCGGCGCGCGGAGGGCCTGGGGGGCCGGGGTCACTCACTCCCCTTTCGAAGTCGCCCTCCCCAGCCTGTGTCCACCAACCCCTCCCGCGCCCTCGCGCCCAGACCTCGCGGACCTCACCCCAGAGCTGACAGCCGCCGCGCTGGGTCCCCGAGGTCCCAGTTCCCACGCTGCCCCGGCCGTCTGGACTGCCCGGGACGGTGGGGGCTCCCGCCGCGGCCCCGCTCCCGCTCCGGTCTCTGTGCGGTCTGCGCTGGGGATTAGGGCGCTAATCGCGGCTGCCTCCCAGCGAGTGCCCAGGGCCGCCCGGCTCCTGGCTGCGCGTGGGATGGGAGAAGGGCAGGAGCCCCGCCTAGGAGTGCTGTAAATCCCGTTAATCATCTCATTTATGGGATCTGGAACCCGCCCTCCCAGGGTCTCTGCGCTCAGATCTCCGCTGGCACCCTCTGCTTCCCCCGTCTCCAGTCGGGGTCCGTTCACCCCCAAAATGCCAGGGTTTGCCTCGATGCCCTGGCCACAGTGGGGCCCAGCACTAGCTGCTAAAAAGCGCCTCTCTCGCTTCCCGTCAAGAAGCAGAGCGCCTGGGATTCTTCTGGGCGTTTGTAAAGAAGCTGTGATTTCACTACTGAAGAAAAAAATAAAAACGAGAACTTTAGGCCAGCGCTACCTGGGCATGCCCTGGTGTTTGGTCATCCACGCGCTTCAGAAGTAGAGAGGCCTCGGGGTAATTAGCTTGGGCACATCACCTCCCCACACCTACACCCACTCTCCCACCCCCGCACGCACTCCACTCGCCTCCCGTGTCCTCATTCCCTCCCCAAATCTAGTAGCTTGGTCTTAGTCTTGGGGAGAGGGGTGGGGCGGTGCAGACCACACAACTCCCAGGGTTTCCTGTCCTGACAGTTTAATGTGATGTTTCTCCCACAACTTGTTTTCCTTCTCCGGTCTTTTGTCTTTTCAGATTTACAAGGAATAGATAACCCAGAGATTGAGGGCTAGGATTGCAAAATACAGGGATTTGGGGGAAGGGGCCTGATGGGTAGGATTCGGGCAGCCAGAAATGCTCTGGCAAAAAAAGGCAGTCCGCATGGTGTAAACTGAGGGTCATGGGGTTGTACAGGTAAAACTTTGGGAATGTCAGTTCATTTTAGAATTTTAAGACCACCCGGCAAAGCAAGAATGCATACAGGCTTTTTTTTGGAAATCATATGCAGATTCTATTTCATGGAACTTGTGTTGGTTTTCGTGTGAAGTTGGGAGTTTGTTAAAGTGGTTTGGTTTTCCATAACGTCTGTGGATTGGGACTTAATTATTTACCTTGACATTAGGTGTCTAATTCTTAGTCACCAGCTTAACAAGCTTCCTGAAGTCTCTAAGTGTCACTGTGGGCATGCGGCATGTAAGAAACTGTTACTCCGCCTGGAGTGGGCGAGCAAATATTTGTTGAATAGAGGCCTTTAATCTGCTGGGCCTTCCTCCTGTAAAACTTCACCCTTTGCTGCAGAGACTGGAAGGTCAGGCCCTTGGCAGGCCCAGGAGAATTAGGGGATTTGGGTGGGTGGAGAAAGCCTGTTTCGGGAAAAAAGAAGTTTGGCCTGAGTGTCCACATGCTCTGGACGACTTGACAAAGTCATCAGGGTTATCAAATAGCTCATCGAGTGGTCACAGATTCCAGAAGCCTGTGGTCTATTGTTCGGCAGCTATAAAATTTAACAGGGTTGGAGGTACACAAGGAAAATAAATAAGGACCAATTTTTTCACTTAAAAAAAGTAAATATGAAAAGATTCTTGTAGTCTAATTTTTAACATGCAATTTAAAAATAAATCCTAGAAATGTTATCAGTACAGAAAGCCCAGAAGTCTGTGGCTCCCCCGAGTTCTCACTGGCCAGTTTGGGAGGACAGTAAACACCAGTCATCCTTAGGAGTCCTTAGTTTTTCTTTTAATGAGCTTGGCGAAACTCCATGCTAATTAATCTGGAGAGAGTTTAGAACACAGAGCGTTGGAGTGAAACAATTGTTCTATTGTGTTTTTTATTTTGATAAGCAAAGACTATCTCTCTGAAGTCCTCTGGGCCTGTTGCTGAACCCATTACTGCAGTTTACTTGGGTTTTTAACAGATGTTGTTTTTCCTCCTTTGGATGAGAAGGGTTATCTCTCTCATTAAAACCTTGCTGTTGTGCTTTGTTTCAAGGGCCTGCTGATGGAAGGAATGTTGAGGTCCACTGACTTGCAAACGCCAGCAGCCCAGGGAGGGGAGGTGTTGGGCTTTGATATATGCTTTAAACACTAAATGGTGTTTAGAAAAATACAGGAACCCCTCCCCCAGATACTAAAACCTCAATTATCTTGATTTGAATTGAAGGTGTCTTGTTAAAAATTTGGATTATCTATAACCAAATATCTTTCCCAACAACTTTCTGTAGATATGCTTGGGAATAGCCTGGTTAAATCAATAGGCTGGCAGATTTGTTATCAGATCGTGAAGTATCCTTATAGTTTTGGGCTTATTGGTTGTCTTTATAGTTTACCTGTAAAGATTGTTTTTTCTGTATGTAAATGAAAGAATTTAGATACTATTAGGAAGAAGCACCAAGATACATTCCAAAGAAGGAAAGGAAAAAAAAAAAAAAAAAAGCAAGCAACTTGTCTGTGTAGGAAGAATAGTTAGAGAAACAGAAACCAGATTGTTGCTACTGGTTATCTCTTGGCACAGTGGGGTTACTAGGAACTTTTCCTTTTTACTTAAGCACGAGTTTTGCAGTGTTTACTTTTGAAATCACTTTACATGACTTTTGTACTTAGGAAATAAATAGAAATGTAAAGATCATATGAAATAATTTAAGTCAAACACTTTGATAAAGACTTGGCTTTTTTTTATTCTGAAGATATTTAAAAACAAAACCAAAAGAAGGGTAAGTTTAATGGAATATTTAAGGTATCTTTACATGTGGAGCTTGACATACATGATGATAAGGGAATAAAACTCTAACCTATGATGATGTTTTACAGCTATTTTTGCAAATAGCCAAAAATTCCAAAAGATTTAAAAATCTTATCCAGTTTGAGTCCTTTCTTAATGACTTCTAATCTTTCAGAAATGTTAATGAGGTACTTAAGGTCTCATAAAAATATTGCTAGCCAAAGCAATAATTGTGTGACACAGAATTTAGAGATGAAAGAGAAGACAGGAGAAAGAGTGTGTGTTTGTAAGTGCATGTGTGTGTGTTCGCATTAGTTGTGGAAAGAAAAAAAAGAGGAGTCAGAAGGGATAATACTTAGGAAAAGAATTCAGTGCATAATGTTGGGGACTTTTTTCTTTTTCTTTCTCTTTTTTTGAACAAATGCCTTAATACCAATCCACCCCAGCAAGATTAATGTTCCAAGGTCCTTTTGATCTTAGACACAAGTTTTCCAACTCATTTGTTTTTTGTCACCTTAAAGAAACCTAAGGATGTCCTCCTAAAATGATTACTTCACAGATTAAGTATGATTTTTTACATCTTGTGAGATTTTAACAACTTGACTGCCTTGGCAGAGTTGGTCATCACACGTGTGGTATGGTAACAGCAGTCTGTGAGAACTTGGTGTCCCAGGACTTCAACTGGAACTGTTGCGCTATTTAATAATTAAGACTGGAAAGGGAAATAGCAATTCTATTGTTCATAGTAAAATACACAATTCTACCCTTAGGAAAAAATCTGTGGAAAGCATTAAAAACCTACGAGTCAGTTAGCAACATAGTCCATTCTGGTTTGTTTTATGTCTTGGTGATTTACCTCATGTTTAAAGAAAGTACTTTGTTATATATTAATCATAGCATTAGACCTAAATGTTGTCAGTTGAAGAGATATTTACACTGAACTGCCAACAATTTGAGGGACCAATTACATCTTAAGCATGGAATGTCAGTGAATACAACTGAAAAGTTTTAGGTCTTTTAGAGGAGTAACAATGTCTAATTAAGACCTTTTTAGAATGCTGGTTGTAACCTTGTATTAGATTTCTTCAGCAGCACATGTGATTTTGGCTTCCTGAAAACAGGTTAAGAGTCTCTCTGGCAGATAAGGCACATGTACCATATACTAGAGCCTTATGTGATTTACTACTCATTTATTCTTTTCTTCAATGTTTCTTTTATTGTCATTGAGGCTTCCAAATACCTAACCTATTTTTAAAGATGCATTTTCCTAATCTAACCTAAGCAGCATTTCATTTATGAAAGTTTTTTTCTGATGATGAAATAGTTATATATAACTTAATTAAGTTATGTAATATGTTAATATATTAAGTTATGAATAATGATGATTGGTGATGAAACAATATTGTTATATTAAATTATATAATAAGAATGTGGATATTATATATGTTGTTATATATACTTAAGTTAATATTAAGTATATAAAGTTAAGTATAGTAAGTATATGAAATTGCCAATATTTGACTACTTTTGACCTGCAAAATGACAATTTCATGTGATTGGACCTAATACATTTCATGACAGAATATCATAAGATTCAGTAAAGTATAAATAAGGAAATTTTTCAAAAACTCAGAGTCCATCACCTCTGCTGACATTTTGGTATGTTTCCTTTCAGTGTTTTTTCCCCTTTCAAGTACATATGTATATAAACAAATTTGGTATGACATTGAATCTAGGGTTCTGTATCCTGTCTTTATTATTTAGCGTGGTATTACGAGCATTTCCCTGTGCTGTTGTATACCTGAAAACATAATTTTATGTATGTGTATACATATTATAGTCCACTATATGGATGCACCAGAATTTTTTTTTGAGACGGAGCCTCATTGTCGCTCAGGGTGAGGTGCGATGGTACGATCTCGGCTCACTGCAACCTTTGCCTCCCAAGTTCAAGCCATTCTCCCACCTCAGCCTCCTGAGTAGCTGGGACTACAGGCGCATGCCACTACACCTAATTTTTCTTGGATTTTTAGTAGAAACGGGGTTTAACTGCGTTGGTCAGACTGGTCTTGAACTCCTGACCTCGGGTGGTCTGCCCACCTCAGCCTCGCAAAGTGCTGGGATTACAAGTGTGAGCCACTGCACCTGGCCCAGAATTTTTTTTTTTTTTTTACTAAATTAGACATTTAGTCTAATTTAGTTATTATCATAATTAAAACTGGGATAACTATCCCTATACAAAACAGTGTGTATCTCTGATTATTTCATTAGGACAGATCCTAAGAAGTGAGATTATTCCATAGGGTTTCAGATGTTTAAAGATTTTGTTACATATTAATAATTCTTTTCTTTTCTTTTCTTTTTTTTGAGACAGAGTATCCGCTCTGTCACCCAGGCTGGAGTGTAGTGGCACAATCTCCGCTCACTGCAGTTTCCACCTCAGGTTCAAAGGATCCTCCCACCTCAGCCTACTAGGTAGCTAGGACTACAGGTGAGTGCCACCACGCCTGGCTAATTTTTGTATTTTTAGTAAAGGTGGGGTTTCACCATATTGGCCAGGCTGGTCTCTAGCTCCTGACCTCAAGTGATATGCCTGCCTCAGTCTCCCAAAATGCTGGGATCAAAGGTGTGAGCCAGCGAACCTGGCTAATCACTTTTAAGAAGGGAAATACTCATTTTCATTTACATATAGCCTGCACCCCCCACCCCCCACCATTTATACACACACAAACAGGAGAACCCTTATAGCTCCTCATGCCCTTACCAACAACAAGCATTGCTTTTTAAAACCTTTAATCATCTCATAAATGAATAATGGCATTTTGGGTTAATTTGCATTTCTTTGATTACAGGTGAGGGTGACCATGCTTTTCATCTTTTTAATTGTATATTTGTCTCTCTTTTTAAAGTTAATTTTTAGTTTGTGTTCTAGGCCAATTTTAAAAAGGAAAAAGGTTCTGGTTGATTTAATGAGTTCCTTAATGTTTTGTTTCCTTTCACTGTCTTGAGCATTATAACTGTAAATATGAGAATTAAAATGCTTATTTTTATAAATGGAAAGGAAGGAGAAGATGGTACCTGTTAAATGGCATTCATTTGCCAGTCCTAACCTTTAGTGATGAGAAGATCCGTAATTGAAATAATACCACCTAGACCATAGCATCGCAAGGGAGGGTGCTGACGGGGTCTTATTTGTCTTTAGATTCTTCAGCCCAGTGCCTGGCACTTCCAATGTAAAACAAGTGCCCTGATGAATTTACGTTGGTGTAAGCGTGCAGCACCCGCACTCTGGGATGGAGAATTGCTGGATGTTTCGCTCCTGGCCTGCCTTCCCTAGCCCACTCCTTTCCTCAGTGGGTGGCCATTTATCTCTACTCTCTTGGGTGGCCTCTGCATGGGTGCTAATAAGGCCAAGGTCAGAGGTTCTGTCTTCAGATGACCTATTTAGCCCTGTTCTGTGTCGTGGCCACAAGCTGTACTCTTTTTCCTGGGGCAGCTGACTTCGATGCCTGCTGCTCATCACAGGCGAGAGGCTAGAGAAAGGGGCCTGCTTCCTAGAGCTAGAAGGACTCTAAAGAACCTCTAGTTCAGCCTTCTCGTTTTACTCCTTCAGGAGAAGACTGAGACCCAAAGGGTTCTCTCCTTTCCTCCTGTGCAGTGACTCAGGCTTGATTCAGCTCACAGATAAATACCGTGCACCATGGAGAAACAGATACTCATCCCAACAGCGAAGCGGGAGGTAACCCAGCCCCATGCCCAATGTCAGTGGATCGTTAACAGCAACTTCCTAATTCTATAATCCCTTCCATTTGAATAGACACCACAGAGCTAATAT
The DNA here is from genome assembly GCF_029281585.2 of Gorilla gorilla gorilla. Lineage (NCBI taxonomy): Eukaryota > Metazoa > Chordata > Mammalia > Primates > Hominidae > Gorilla > Gorilla gorilla. The sequence goes on from NC_073232.2 coordinate 89,038,138, forward strand.
TTAAAGAACTTTGAAAAGGTGCCATGCAATAAGATCACTGCAAGTGGTCTTATTCAGGTTCTTTGGAAGGACAAATCATTAATCTTTGATGAAAATCCATTTGATGATTTGGGGAAAAGAGAATTTTGTGAGACTAGGTTGGTTAAATCAAAATAAAATGAGCTGTCATCTTCTCAAACCAACAATTATTTCCAGTTTCTATATTTCTATTAATGGAATGATCATTATCCTCGTCACTGAGGCTAAAATCCATTGTACTTCTTCTCCTGAAAATTACTCTTATTATTCCTTTTTCTTCTTATCCCCTCTGCCAGCCCCCCGTGCATGTTACAATAGAAAGGACTTGTAACTACAGGTCCCCCATCTGTTCTCGCTCTATCCACTTTAGTCCCCTGCTTTTCTGCCAGATTTCCCTTGCCCAAACCCATTTGTGGTTTGCTGTTGTCTATTCAAATTAAGTCCAAATTCTATTAATGTTGCAGATAAGAATGGCTATTTCTATATAGGACTTTTTTTTCTTTAAGAATTTATTTTTTTAAAGTTACTCATCTCCCACTTATTATAGATGTCGTTTGTATGCATTTCAGTTTCATACAGCAGGCTTTATGATAGCCCCATGTTATTTATGAAAAGCTCAAAACTCCAAATGATGAAAGAGGTCTGTTAAGGTCACAAGGCAATTGCATGGTGTATTCGAGAACGAATCATATTACTGAGCATTCAAACATTAACACCAGCGTTGCCATCAAGACATTATAGCCAAGTGAGGCATCAACTCTTGTGTGCGTGTGTGTGCGCGTGTGTGCGTGTGTGTGCGTGTATGTGCGTGTGTGTGCGTGTGTGTGCGTGTATGTGCGTGTGTGTGTGGTGTGTGAGAAGAGTCATCTAGAAGAGCCATTCTGCTCCTAGAGAATAAAGGAGAATTTTTTTCCTTTTAAATATATGGTTTTTAATTTTAATGCCACTGTGCCTTCTCTGTTTCCTTATTTATGTGTATGGATTATTTGGTAAAGTAGGAAACTTTTTTGATGTTAAGGAAGAAAATATAGATGAGTGAACCTAAATTAGTAGCCTGAACTTTGAAGCTAGACAGACCCAGTTCAAACCAAGGATCTAACACAAGCTGTGTAACCTTGGACTGTCAGCCTCAGTTTTCTTGTGAAAATGGAAACATTCCTGTCTACATCGAGAAGTTTGCTGGAAGCATAGAATGAATGAAAGTGTGCCAGTACAGAATCTAGCACATTACAGATGGTCATGAATAGTTGATGTTATTAGATTTCATGTGTGCTGCAATCCTGGGTTTATAGTTCAGGTTTTTCCTTGGAGTTGGTAGAGGAAGAGTTTATTGGGCTGGTGGGGAGGGAAGAATCAGTTAACTACGATTGAAAGATATTCTTGCTAAATATAATTACCATGCAAACACATAACCATATTGGACCAACCTATCCAGCCCCAGGAAGAAAATGGCCCACATCTGTGTTTTGTGAGGGTTATGTCTTCTCTGCCATTCTGACAAATGGACTGTAGCACAACCAGCTGTGTGCTGCACATGCCTGTTCCTCAGTGTATTCGGTGGCCACTTGGAGTACAGTGCAATTTGCTTTTATTTTAAATAGCCCGGCATAGTAAGAGAGAGAAACTGAGTGTTGTGAGACCTAATGCTAACTTTAACTGTGATGCTGACCCTGTGTGCGATGTTGAACCAGTGAGCCTGGGGACTTTGTTCTAGGCTGCCAGGATTCTGTTACTAAGCCATTAATTTCTTTTCTTTCTTTCTTTCTTTCTTTTTTTTTTTTTTGAGACAGGGTCTTGCTGTGTCACTCAGGCTGGAGTGCAGTGGCATGATTTCGGCTCATGGCCACCTCCGCCTCCCGGGTTCAAGCGATTGTCCTCCTTCGGGCTCTTGAGTAACTGGGATTACCGGTGTTTGCCATCATGCCTGGCTAATTTTTGTATTTTTAGTAGAGACAGGCTCTCACCATGTTGGCCAAGCTTGTCTCAAACTCCTGGCCTCAAGTGATTCACCCACCTAGCCTCCTAAAGTGCTGGGATTATAGGTGCGAGCCACCGTGCCTGGCCCCATTTCTTTACCCTTGGGATAATTCTACTCATAATCTATTTTAAATGCCAGTTCCCCTTCTCATACACAAACACATGCTCTTTGCCTAATGAACTCCTAACCATTCTTCAAAACCTAGCTCAAACACTTCTGTCTCTCATTTGTGCATTTTCTCAACAAGTATTTATTGAGTTCATACTGTGTGCAAGTTGCTGGGGATAAAGCATCAAACAAACCAAAGACCCTGTCCTAAAGCCTGACTCTGTGTTCCTAAAGCCCTTTGCTTGTGATGGGATCTCATTCCTCTGTAATCCCTCGCATGGTGGAACTTACTCTGTTGAATTAAAGAACAAACCCTTGCTTCTCTGGTCCTTCTTTGTCTGTTGAAGCAAATGACCCAAGTTGTACAACTCCTTGAAAGACATGCAGTAGGAGTGTCAGGAGTGGCAGAGTTGCTATGGAGATTTTTCTATTACTACAGTAGCTGCCCGAGCTTGTCAGCTTCCATAAAAGGTAGGGACATAATGGAAAATTATCAACTTCCAAAGTTTGATACTCTCCATGCTGACAGGCGAGACTTTCCCTACTGTAATCTAGCAGGTGATGAAGAGTGAGGACAGGCAAGCAGAATTGTGCGACAGACCCGAGTAAGAGCTCCCAGTGACAGGAAGCACATGCCGCAGGCATCTTCCTTTCACCTGCACACGGGCCAGCAGGCGTTTCCTGGCCATTGTTCGCCATGGCTGCAGCGGCTCTATTTCCGTCCACCAGTGAAGTGGGGTTGGAGCTGGCTGAGCTTTTTGATGGGGCTGGCTTTTGTGGCTTTTGTGTGTCTCTCACCCAGGCCAGCATTACCATCAGCCCCGGTGGAAGCAGTGGTGGGTGTATCCGTCTGACCAATCCGTCTTACGCCTTATCATCAAAGGGAAGACTTAGGAAGAAAGATGTTCTCATGTAGGAATAAACAGGGCGGCTCTACCTCTTTTGCTCGTAGGTAGGTTTCTGCCCATTTTCATTCTTCTTTGTGGGTACTCTTGTTTTGTGCAGCTTACACTGGAGGAAGTTGCTGCTGTTGATTCAGGTACTATAGCAGGATTTGGGTGTGGACATCCTTGGCTGAGAGATGCAAAAACTTTTCCCCAAGATCTACTGGGAAGAAATTTGATTCATAAAAGTTTCATAAGGAGGCCGGGTGTGGTGGCTCATGGCTGTAATCCCAGCACTTTGGAAGGCAGAGGCGGGTGGATTACCTGAGTTTAGGAGTTTGAGACCAGCCTGGCCAACATGGTGAAACCCTGTCTCTACAAAAAATACAAAAAATTAGCCAGGCGTGGTGGCGCATGCCTGTATTCCCAGCAACTTGAGAGGCTGAGGCAGGAGAATCGCTTGAACCCAGGAGGTGGAGGTTGCAGGGAGTCGAGATCATGCCACTGCACTCCAGCCTGGGAAACGAGAGTGAAACTCTATCTCAAAAAAAAAAAAAAAAAAGACTTTCATAAGGAAAAGAGAACTCTGGGCTTGTGTAGTGAGTTGGGTGTGTATGATTGATCAGTGTGTTGTTTTCTCGTCATGAACCCAAAGAGTTAAAATCTATTTTTGGTTGCTAGTTAACTGCCCCAGGGTGGCTGCCCTGGCAGTTGCTGTTTCGATGGCTTCCGCCGAATTGTATCATGACTGTGTTGATTAAAGATCTCACTCTCTCCTAGAGCAAAAGGTATGTCTACAAGATGAAAGCAGGGGCGTGTCCTAAGATTAAGCTGGATATTGGTGGTTTCTCTTTTTAGAAACATGAAGCAGTCATTGCAGCTCCCAGGTCTGTATTTTTTTTGTCCGCACTCCTTCCGCCTACTGTTTGTAGGTGAGTGGGACAAGGGGAAGGTGGACAGTGTTAATCATGTCACTGCTTAAGCACGGTGCCACATGCTCTTCTACCAGAGGCAGCCATCGAAGGGTGAGGTCCTCTAGAGATCAGCCTGGGCAACACGGTGAGACTCTGTCTTTACAAAAAGACACATCTTTACACCACATCCTCTAGAGCCAGAGCCACACCCACTTTCTAGGTGAATAGAATGGAGAGTAATTTCAGGCAGTGCCATCCCTGTGTCCCCTCTTTCTGTGCAGGTTCTGTGCTGTGTCCATCGCCATGGTCTGGTTTGGTGGGGGGACCACGGGAGGAGGAGGTGTCAGACTGACCTCCAGGGAGACCTAGTCACAAATAGAGCTCTCTGTTGTCCTGCAGTGCTGGGTCCTGCCACCACCATGGTTCCAGTGGTTGAGCTTTGCTGAAGCCCAGGCATCATGTACAGTGTAGAAGACCTCCTGATCTCTCATGGATACAAACTGTCAAGAGACCCCCCGGCATCACGCGAGGATAACCCCAAGGGGCGCCAGGCAGCGAGGACTGGGACACGAGCAGGCCAGGGCCTGCAGAACGGGCATGAGGATGGCCCTGCGGCCCTCGCACATCGTAAGACGTCCGCGGGGAAAGGACATGTGAGTGACTCCGAAAGCCGCCGCAGCACACCGAGAGGCCACGGGGAGCCCCAGAGCACTTCTGCTTCCAGAACCTCGGAGGCGGGGTAAGTTTCACTGTGAACCCACCGTTTTCTTTTGACTCAGGAGTTTGGCAGTGGGTGATGTGTAGGTAAACTCTTTCAACTCTATATTTGGCCAGGGCCAAGGAGGGAGAAATGGTATTAGACACAAGAACGCTTTTTTTGCTTTTTGTTTTGTTTTGTTTTTGAGACGCAGTCTCGCTCTGTCGTCCAGGCTGGAGTACAATTGTGCAATCTCGGCTCACTGCAACCGCCTCCAGGGTTCAAGCAATTCTCCTGCCTCAGCCTTCTGAGTAGCTAGGATTACAGGCATGTGCCACCACACCTGGCTAATTTTTGTATTTTTAGTAGAGACGGGGTTTCACCATGTTAGTCAGGCTGGTCTCGAACTCCTGACCTCGTGATCTGCCCGCCTAGGCCTCTCAAAGTGCTGGGATTAGTGAGCCACTGCACCCGGCCACCTTTTTTAGAGACAAGGTCTCACTCTGTTGCCCAGGCTGGAGTGCAGTGGTGCAGTCATAACTCATTGCAGCCTTGACCTCCTGGGCTCAAGTGATTCTCCCACCTCAGCCTCTCGAATAGCTGGGCCAGGTGCACACAACCACACTTGGCTAATTTTTATTTTTTGTAAAGACAGAGTCTCACTGTGTTGCCCAGGCTGATCTCTAACTCCTGGCCTCATGCAGTCCTCCCACCTCAGCCTCCCAGAGCACTGGGATTAGAGGCATGAGCCACCACACCCAGCCCAAGATCACTTGTTTCCACTGTGATATTCAGGGTGTTCCAGCAGCACTTAGCACAGGGCTTGGCCATAATGGGCCTTCAATAAATAGCAGTGAGTAAACACATTCTGTCATGCTAAATGCCATGTGTTAGGACTTTGCTTCTTGGTTCCCTTGTAATTTCTTCATCTTGCCTCAGATAGGAGTCATTTTAGAACTTTGTAAAAGCTATTTCACAACCACGCACCCATTCACAGTATATTTGGCTTTCTTATTAACGCAATTCAATATTTTGCAGGTTACAAAGAGTGAAAAGGGCTCTGTATTCCCCTCCGTTTGTAAAACAAAACGTTTCTTCTGGTATATTCATATCATTCCATTGGCTTCTGACCTATCTTTTCCTTGCACACACACTGGCCCTAATGTGGGCATCCCATCTGAATACTGCTGCATCTGTGGGTGTTTCCTTACAACAAAAAGAGAGGGCGGGTTAGCTAGGGGAACAGGATGGTAAAAAATGAGAGAATTTCGGCAGCTTGCCACAGAGCCAGGCTGGGAGAGGAGCCCTGAAACCCTCTCCCAGGCGGTTTCCACCTGGAGGAAACCTTTGTCATCCCTTCCTAACACTGTGTTTGCCTTTAGTGCTGCACTGGGACCAGGCACAGATTGGGGAGGAAGAGCTCTGAGTCTACAGAGCGTGTTATGTAACTGCATGTCAGCAGTTAGATATGGACAAAGGACACAGACGGAATCAGGGACCTTTCTTTAAGAAAAACAAACAAACACACAAAACAGGCAAGTCTGATGGGAATGAACTCGCCTCCCATGGTTCGAGGTCACCCTTGCAGACAAAGGACCTTCCTTGTTGGTTGACAGTTTTCAGGCAAAAATAGGAAGGATTTTGTTTTTAGTCAGAGCACTTAACACATTATTGGAGAAAAGCAAAGGTGAGAGCCCTCGTTTCTGCCCAGCGTAGTAAAAGCAGGTTTAAGTTGCCAAGTCAGATGCTTCTCCAGCGAGGAGCAAGAGGAGTTAGCACTGATGGAGCCAGGCTCAGGGGAGAAAATCACAATGAAGAAGGGGCTGGAAGCTGTTTCTCTTTCACCTTGTGCTTCAGAACTCACACTTCTGTCGACTACTGTCAAGGCCTTCACTTTCTTGGCCGCCATTTTCCAGCATGGAGCTGGAAAAGGGGTCTTATGGGTGAGTTGTCTGAGGGTTCAGATAACCTTAATGACTACCACACAAACGGGTGCTTGTTTTTGTTTTTTTTTTTCATTTAGTTTTCTGCTGAGTATATTTGTACCTTCCAACTTGGATATCAAGGTACTGAGATTGTACCTTGTCTCCTATTTCTTTTGTTTCTTGTACAGAGTCTTACAGTACAGGGCATATATGGTTATTTAATACATGCTCATGTGTTCAATTTATTCTTTCCCCAATTGTAGCAACTGTTGAAAAGCAGAACGGTCAGTTTCTAATGAGGTAAAGACAGGGCTATGGAATCCCTGCAGATGGACTGTGTAGGTTACGTGGGGTCTCCCTCAAATTTGAGGGCCTGGATCAGAGTTGAGTCTCACGGTGGGAGGCAGGAGAATCCCCTTTAGAATTCTGTGTGGGCAGTGTGGCCGCCAACCTCATCCACAACTCGCTCAGGACTTTCTAGCCCCTTGTGTGGTAACAGGTGCCTGAGGACTACGACATAATCAGATCTGCAAGCTGCCTTTGTTTCCATCCTGAGTGAAGGGCTCAGATAAGTGGCTTTGTGTAGCCCTGGGATGTTTTCATACAGATGACAGAGTTCTCGACAGATCTGGCCTCTTGTCCATGTTGTTGAGATTGGCCGATTCACTTAGATGGTGTAGAGTGGCTTTTGGATTGAAGGTTGGCTCCTAGGGTAGAAATAGCAAATGCATACATGTTTGCAGACATCCCTGCCAGTGCCCCAAGCTTCAGAGACTGGCTGCAAGGTTCCCTGGGTTGAAATGAAAGACTTTTTTTTTTTTTAGGTGCCCAATAGAGAACTGAAAATTGGAGGGAAACAGAAAGGTAGGCATGAAGGAGAATTGTTTTTCCCCATCAGAAACAAAGTGCTTTGGGAAAAAGTAAATAGGTGTCAATAGTTAACAGCTTAAATTAAAAAAAAAAAAAACAGCCAATACTACTATGGCTTATGTGAATTCTGAATCTGATGAATAAATGGTGCTGTCAGATCCCAGTCTTTGGTTACTCAAAACCACAGCTGTGGTCTTGCTGCCTCCTCCATCCCACACAGTGACCTCTGCTGGGCTGGCCTCCCGGTCTAGGGGGTACCTGGGGCCCGGGATAGCCCTGTCCAACTTGAAGCCATCAGCGTGATTGGGAAGGGTCACGAGGGTTCCTCTTCTGCAGTTTCTTGGTTGAGGGCTGCCTTAAAGTGTGTCCCCACACTTTGAGCCAGTCCTCAACACCCCACTCATGTCCTGGGAAAGATGGAGATCAAGGTCATTTGGAAGGCCACAGGGGCTGAATGAAAATTTGTTTTATTCTGACAGAATAGTGGAGACCTAGGCATGTTGGCAATATTATTATCTTAGAACTGAAGAACATTGCATTCATCCAATGTGTGCTGCTGTAACAGGCTGGGTAATTTATGATGAATGGAAATTTATCAGTTCACAGTTCTAGAGGCTGGGAAATCCAGGGTCAAGGTGGTGGTATCTCATGAGGGCCTTCTTGCTGTGTCATCTCATGGTGGAAGGTAAGAGGGTGAGATCAAACAAGAGAGGGCTGAACTCATCCTTTTATAAGGGCACCAATCCCACCTAGGAGGGTGGAACCCTCATGACCTCATCACCTCTTAAAGGTCCCACCTCTTAATACTGTTACAATGGCAATTAAATTTCAACAGGAGTTTTAGACAGAATAAACATTTAAACCATAGCCAACACAAAGCCCAGAGGATGTCACTGGCCATCAATGGCTGCTCAGTGCAGCAATGGAGGGAGCCCAGCTTGAGCCACAACTCCCCCACCCCCCGGGCTGCCAGATGCCTTGGGGCTGCCACCCTGCAGCAGCACTGGGCCTGGCTGAGCTCTCCCCAGGTGAGGCCTGTTTTCGTTTGAAAGGAGCACTTGATTCTGTGAGCTCCTGGGGTTACCATCGCTGGATGGTCTTTTCTCAGTCCCTTGTCCTCCACCCTCCGCCTGGCATGCATGGACGTGTGACAGCTCTCAGAGCCCAGCTGTGTCCCTTTCCTGTCTGGAGAGGCCTATAAAGACTGCACCCTGACCTGTCTACACGAGATAATGCACATAACACTGCTCTTCTGTGGACGTTGTAAAGGGAGCACACATGGAAGGCAGGATTATCCATCATCTGGGGCTTAGCTGGAATATCAGCATTGTCTGGTGAGAATGGTCAGGACTGTTCCTTACCCTGTAATGATTAGTATCAGTTTAGAACAGAGTTTCTGATTTAAAGACCAGCTCTATCTAGTAAAATTTTTTTACTTTTTTTTTTCTTTTTCCCTTTCTTACTCGAGGGACTTCTAGTAAAACTTAAAAAAAAAAAAACAAAACACAAACATGAAGCTTTGATGAGATTTTTGAGCATACAGGAGACTTGTTTCCTAATGTGCTGAGGGGGCTGTTGCTTTGAGCTTTCACTATTAGCAGATCAAGTAGTATTGAGCATCTAGGACAGGAGAAGAATGACAATTCTGTTGGGAAGAAAGACAAAGGAGCATGTGAACTTGCTAAAAATCTCTTAGGTGCAAGTAGTGGAGAAGGACCAAGAGTTGATTCTCCTTCATACATAGTTTATCTAAATTGATGAGTAGACAGTAATTGTTTTTGGAAGCTACATGTTAACGTGTTGGGCCATCGTTCGTATGACTGGTAACTTTACCAGCGTTTAAAGCACAGCAGATGGACTGTGAAGCCTGACTGTGGGACCCCTGGCTCAGGGGCCCTCCTTGCCCCCAGGCTGAAGACTTCCTAGCAGTAAAGTATCCCTCCTTCATAGATCCTTTGGGAGGCAGGAAGTGGAACCTACCTGAAAGGAAAGGGAGGGGTCGTTGTAAGGATTCATGGAGAGATTCACGGACCATTCATAGGAAATGGAGAAAAACTGGCTGGCCTCATTAGAAATGGAATGAGAAGGTGTCCCCCTGGATTGTGGGTTATTCCCCTGGGGACTCATTCATCTCTGTCCCCCATTGCCACCCATCTCTGCCCCCCATTGCCACCCATCTCTGCATCTCCGGGTACTTGTTTTGCTCCTCTTCCCTTCCCTGACAGCTTCTGCTTCCCCGTACCTCTGGCTGGCAGAGACTTAGACTCCGCCCTTGCTCCCCTTGATGGCTTAGCTTCAGAACCCACTGCTGTCAACTGCCCGCATCTCTTAGTTGAAACTTTTGAAAAAATTGAGTTTCAGACAGCCGGTGGATGCTTGAGTCTAGGTTAGGGTGTCTCCCCGCTCCGATCAGAGGGGAGGGGCTGGACAAGGGAGAGGGAGGTTGGATGGGGAGGAGGGAATGACCAGGCATGGGTGCCTGAGCTTTCCCCACTGCAGGTGCTGCGGGTGAGGACAGTTTCCAGGCCACAGGGACTCCCTGTGTACCCCAAAACATGTTCTCTTCACAGACAATTTGACAAATAACACTAAAGACCTGGCATTTTCCCCTTTTTAAGTCATTGACTCCACAGAGAGCTCATCTAGATGCTAGCCCGCTCCTAAATGGTCTCAGTTAACAGATTGTAGTGATGAAACTGGCTGTGGGCTTTGCATGAAAGGCACTGACGTGGTCCAGGAAAAGACTCACAGGCCATGTCCAAAGCTTGCCTGCTGAAACACACACACACACACAAACACACACACAGTAAGAGGAAGTGGGCAAAGAGGAAAAACTGTGTTATCTGCACATGGAGGAAACTGCATGCTTAAAATACAAGTAGCCAAAACTAAATAATACTTAACGACCATTAAAATATGTAAAAGGCTGTTATCAGGCACTCAGGGTTTCCTTAATGTGTTTCCTTTGAAATATTATAATCAGAGGAAGCTGTAAAATACACTTAACATAGCAGAGGTTTGAAGCTGAAAGTTATACCATAATTGGATCTTCTCTGCATAGCCCCAGGAATTCTGGTAAGATTTTTTTGTTAGTTACCCATGAGAATAACTTGTAATTATCTCCTGTCATCAGCGGCAGTTGTAACTAATGAGAGACTTAGCAACCTAGGGAGAGTCTCTGATGTGGTGGTCTGGGGCCCTCATCTTGGGAGGTTTCTATTTGATCAGTAAACATCCATTCTAGATAGTGCTACTGGATATGGTAAACAGTTCATTTTCAGGGTCTTTTAAAGCTTCTCTTATAACCCTGCTTATAAGGGTTTTCCAAAAACAGAGAATGCGTCAAGTTTAACATCTGTTTCTATGTTCCTCTTTCTTTTACAAACTTACAAATCCTCAAACACGATTTGCCTTTTCACTGCTTGTTTCCATCCTAAGCATTAGCTGTTGGTATTTTGACCGTGTTACGAGGCAAAGCCTCTCTTTCTTGAGGGCTGGCATGCTCATGAACACCAGGAAGATGCAGGCCGCCTCTTCCCTCACTGTCTTCTGTATGCCCTTCTCCTTGGTCTCGTTCGTAAGTGTGGAAACTTCCAGAAGCGCCTGGAAGCTGGTCCTGTCTCCTGCGTGTGCCCCATGTAGCTTTTACCAGCACCAGTTTCCCCACTAAAAAGCAGGTTGTGTCCTTTGAACATGAGGCTTCTGGAGGTGCAGTGGTGTGGAGGTGCAGGCTTCTGGAGTGACAAGGAAGATCCAGCGGCAGCACTGCCGAGGGCCTCATGCGTCTTGCTGGTTATGCCATCCCCAAGAGGAGAGTTGTTCGTGTGGAATTCCGCCTTCAGCTAGAGAACTGGATGAGTCTGAGAGCTAAGAAATGCCCCACAGAGAGACACCAAGGGTAGGAATGTGAGACGGGGGTCCAAAAGAGACCCGAGTGGGTCTTCCGGTCCAGCCGCTTTGCCTCAGAGATGGCTGTGCCTCTGCGTTCTCGACAAAGGACAGGGTGTGGACTGGGGGTGTCACTGGTGGGCCGCTGTGCAGCTATGGGGCCTGGGGCCTTTAGGCGGCCTCCCTAGGGTGTCATCACCAGAGACCCAGCTGCAGGGTCCTTCAGGCTCTCAGAAACCCATGACTAGTGACCGCCTTTTCTGCTCCTCACAGCCCTCATCTTGGCTTCTGAAGAACCGTGGGTTGGAGGCACCGCGAATAAATGAATAAATGAATTCGTTGAATAAATGAATAAGTAAATGAAAGCAAGAGTGGTGCTAGAAAAAGGCAAATGAGAACGAGGCTGGTCTTTCTCCATGTCTATCATGGCACTCTGTGGTTCACACTGGTGAAGGCAGTTTAACGTGGTAAAAATCTGACATGCCCTTATTAAAGAGAAAATATGAAAATACTGAAATAATCTGCCTTACCTATTAGATACGCATGAGAGAGAATGGATTAGAGCTTCTCTTCCTGCCTTGTTTTAATAAATGAAATACTGGTTTGTTCTACATCCATATTGTGGAAATGGGTGTAGCTTCTTCATCAGAGACCAGCCATCCCCAGGAGGAGCAGCGTCTTGTGATGACAGTCAGCTACGTCACTCTTTCCTGGCATTGTGAAGGCCTGTTGATTACAGCTTAGACAAAGACAATGCTGATCTGAAATAATCATCACCTTCAGACAGACACTCGGTTCTTCACCCTTTCCTGTGTGCCACCCGCACCCCCTTCCCCAGGCGATCAAGCAAACAGAGCTTCAAGATAACCTACTCCATTGAGAATGTATTTTAATTGAGTTAATACCAAATGAAACAAGGGCTTCTTATGTGTCAGGCACTGTGCTAAACACTCTGAATGTATCATCTCATTTAATTCCTCCCAGGATACAAAAAGGAAGGCGTAGTCCGTCCCTGCAGTACAGATGAGGCATCAGAGGCAGGGGCAGTTAAGGACGCTGCCGACAGCGTTCCACTGGACAGCCATGGTGTTGGCCTTTAAACCCACGCTGCCCTCCAGTGCCCAGGGCAGCTGCTCACCACTCTCCTGGCAACGTTCCAACACTGCTCCCTGTTGGTGTGATGAGAAGCCAGAAACCACCCCTCTGCACGTGCCCCGAGCCTGGACTGTTCCGTTGACCCCGGGCAGCCGTCTTTGGGTGTCAACTGCAGGTTCATCCGGCTCCCCAAGGACTGGCCACAGACATTGTTTTCTCAGCCTATTTTTCTCCATCTGTACCTTTTCTTCCTCAAGTTAGGGAATCCACAAGAAAGTGATGAATAACACTTTGAAGGTATTATCTCATTTCATCCCTCCCAGAAAACTCAAAAGGAAGGATTCTGTCCCCACAGTACAGATGAGGCATCAGAAGCCGAGGCCGGTCCGGCTGCCCACCCATCAGGTGGGAAGGGCCTCACGTTGTGGGAGGGAACAGTGTCTGCCCTGCGTGCAGTCACCAGGACTTCTCCTAGTCACTCGGGTGGGGAACCATTTCTCTAGTGCTTTCTGTCCCTGCCTGTGACGACACCCTCAGGGGTGGCTTCCTGTAGGCCCTGGGATGCTCCTGGGATGATCATTGATGTGGAGGGACAGGGTCCTCTATCAGTGGGATCCTAGCATGGGAGGAGCGTCAGCATATGGCCCTGTAGGGAGTTTGCCTCCGAGTAAGGGCCACCCAGTGTGGCTTCTTGCCTTTACATTCATTAGAAGGCATCAGTGCGTCCTTGCCATGTTAATCAGTAAAACGGAGTGGGCTCATTTAAATAGCTGGCGTGAGTCAGAGGTTAGGGGTTTGTGACCCAGCTTTCTTCCCTCAGAAGTGCAGTTGCAGGAAGGATGTTGTTCAGAGATACCCTGACTCCCAGTGAGAGGTTCTAGCACCTTCATCGGGGACACATTAGTACACACAGCTGGTGGCTGCCCCAGGAGCCCTCACAAGCTCCACCTACCTTTTCTCCAGGTTATTGTTTTCCTTCTCCTTCCACGTGGACCTATGCCCTTCTTCCTTCATTTGTATCCCTTTGCTCCATCCTGCTTCTCTCTTCTCTCTTCTCTTCTCCCTTTCTCTTTCTCTTTTCTTTTCTTTCTTTCTTTCTTTTTTTTTTTTTAATTTTGAGACAGGGTCTCTCTCTGTCACCCAGGCGAGTGCAGTGGTGCCATCTCAGCTCACTGCAGCCTTGACCTCCCAGGCTCAAGCAATCCTCCCACCTCATCTCAAGTAGCTAGGACCACAGGCACTCACCACCACATCTAGCTAATTTTTCTTTTTAAATTTTTTGTGGAGACTAGGTCTCCTTATGTTTCCCAGGCTGGTCTCTAACTGCTGGGCTCAAGCGATCCTCCTACCTCAGCCTCTCAAAGTGCTGGGATTACAGGCGTGAACCTCCGTGCCGGCTCTCTCTTTGTCTTCTCTACCTGTAGGTTGGTCAGTGGTCCACATCAATGAGGCGCCCCCTTGCATGAGTGGTCTCCCAGCCCCTGATTTTGCTACATGCATTAAACACTACTAGAATTACCATGACGGTTTCCAAGCTGGCGCCATCCTTCACATCAGCACCAGTTGTGAATTTACTAATTTATGAAAAGGAAGCAACAACCCCAAAACCCAGTCCCAGGGGCGGGGCCCGTGGACCGTGGCCTCCGACTTACCTTGTGTGTATAAAAGTTCTTTACTAGACCTTGCAAAATCAAAAGTCTACTGAAGCCCTAACCCAAAGATGATTCAGAAACCTGCTGGCAACCACAAAAGAGCAATTTGTGTCCATTTCTAGCCATCAGAGTTTAAAAAATATTATGGTCTTGTGGCTGGCCAGGTTGGCACTGTAGTGGCAATGGCTTCCAACTTTTTTTTTTTTTTTTAATTTTTCCATTCTGAGTTCATCTTTGTGGAAGCCAGACCCAAGCGCAGGAGTTCAAAGCCCATGCTGTGGAGGAACTGCGACTTCAAGGGCTTCCATCCAGGTCGATATCAGTGGGTGCCTTTCCAACATGCCTCCTACTTAATTTCCTCTGTGCACGTTGATAACTCAAGTGCCTTTGAATTGCTTTCCTGTGCCCCTTCTTCAAATGTCCAAATTTAGCATCACTTCTGAGTCCTCAAATTTATTATGCTTCCTCTTCCAGACCCATTATTTGTGTATTTTTTTTTTAATAACAAAACTGTAACCTCCAGAAATAGTCCGCCAGGTACTTTATGTTTTAACTGAATCTGCACTGCCTGTCATCTAGAGTCATTCATTGTGACATCATAAAAAGCAGGCCTGACAATGCATTAGCAGTCTGACTGGGCATTTGTGGATTTTCTAGTTACCATTCTGCCAGCGCAACCTACAATTCTTGTTCAAATTGAACTTTGCTGAAGAGTGATATTCATCCATTATGTTTTCAGAGCAGTTTTCTCTTTTCTGACTGACCTTTAATTTTATGCTAACCTCTATACTTCAGTCTTCATCTTCTCCGGACCCCAGATTTCCCCTTTCCAAAATTAGCCCATTCGTTACCCTGTGTCAGAGGGATATTTGCACAGGGTGGTATACTGAATAGACCAAATCATGCTGAAAAAAGAAATTGCAGGCTTCCAGGCCCAGAGAGCTTTCAGAGCAAATTCTGGAGTGGAACATGGCTGAGGCCATCACAGAAGCATGTTAGGCACCTGACAGCGGGGTTGGTGAATGTGAGTCGCTCTAAAGAGATGCCCAAAGCCCCTTCTGCCAACCAGAGGAGAACGCTGCTCCTGGCTCTTTCAGTGAGACCTACAGCCTTGGCGGTCAGTTTCTGTATCTGGATACCAATGCCTAGATACAGACGCCTCCGGAAGGGGAGTGGCTTTTGAAGGAACAGGCTAGGCCAGTGTGTCATGACCATCCATTGGTCCAGAACATGACACTAGGGTTGGAAAGCAATGGAAAGCAGCAGACATCTGCTAGACTGCAGATCTGGGAACCAGGAAGGGATCGCTGGATAAAGGCATGGCTTTAATGTGGCCTCCCCAGCCCCACCCCAATGACCACAGCGAAGCACGGCTGACTGGACTTTGAGGGCCCCCACGGGAGGACCAGGCTCAGGATTTTGTTCATGGAGGAGGGAAGGGTAACTGTCTGTCTCACTTCCCACAGAACCCCCAGTTCATTAGGCAGGCAGCAAGCCTCTGGCTGATTTCTTAAGTTAATCCACACATCTATCCCATGCTCCTGGGTATCAGGCCCAGTGCCAGGCTGCAGCTGCCTGGGTGATAACAAGTCAGTGTGGCTCATGAGGACTTTGGAGGCCACTGAGAAGATGGGGAATGTGAGCCAGTGGTTACAGGCATTCCAAATGTTGCTATTTTTTTTGTTTTTTTTTTTTTTTGAGACGGAGTCCTGCTCTGTACTGCCCAGGCCGGAGTGCAGTGGTGCAATCTCAGCTCACTGCAACCTCCACCTCCTGGGTTCAAGCCATTCTCCTGCCTCAGTTTCCCAAGTAGCTGGGATTACAGGCACCCACTACCACGCCTGGCTAATTTTTTGTATTTTTAGTACAGACGGGGTTTCATTCACCATCTTGGTCAGGCTGGTCTTGAACTACTGACCTCAGGTGATCCGTCCGCCTCAGCCTCCCAAAGTGCTGGGATTATAGGCGTGAGCCACTGTGCCCAGCCCAAATGTTGCTATTCTAAGGAGAATCACTTTTTAAAAGAAGGGTATCATTTTCCACTGTGGTTGAGAAGGAGTCATATGAATGAACAGAACTGTCTCCTAATTTTTCTCATAATTAGCTGCCACATATGCAGTGAATAGACTTGCTCATTTTCTGTTAAACATATTGTTTTTCACATGCTCATATTTCAGATGTTTCCCAAGCAGTTGCTAGTAGTTGTTTCACTGGCCTCATCTCTCCTGAGATGAGAGATGGGGCTGTTGGCAAGTGTAACTTCTGTTTCATCTCCCTCCCGTTCACCCGGGAATTCTGTGTAAAGACCCTGCTTGTCCCATTGAACTCATGGACACAATTTGTCTGGGCGATCACATTCCGCTTTGCTTTCCTTATCTTTTTCCCACCCTGTGTTAATGTGTTCAGCATGTTTTCCTAGAAGTGCCATTGTTAATGTCTTTTAAAATGTAAGATAATTGGTTTCATTTTTCTAAAAAGAAAAATTTGATCTCATTTCCTTAAACATATCAGAAAATATATTTTTGGCTTTGAAACCATATGCAGCAGTACACATTTTAGCTGGTAATGGGCGTCCTATAGCGAAGCTACTAGAAGAACCATTCTTGCTAACTTGTCTGAAGGAGAAATCTACCAGAGCGACCCCCATGGGGAGTCCGCTTGCACCTGTCAGAGCCCAGCCCTTGCTAGGTACAAAATAGATGTTTATTAATTAAATGGTTTATAGTTTTCTATGTCATGTGGACTGCATTGCAAAGTAGATAATTTAGAATTTCCCGGATGACCTGTATTTTTATTAAATTGGAATTTTGGCACCTTGTGCAAACAGAAGGAAGTTTAACCCAAAATTCTTAGTTATTTTGGTTTGTTATATATGGCAGTTTTGACAAAGTTAAAGTGATAGTGTAACATTTTTGGGTGGAGAAGAAAACCAACCACGCTCCCTCTGTAGGAAGTGACAGGCTGTTTGTATTCTTGTCCTATTTCTGTCATTTTTTATCTGTCTTCTGATTATGCTCGTGGCGTGTACTTGCACAAGTAGCACCTTAGGATTTTAGCCCCTTCTCTAAGCACACTGTGAAACCCGAGTATCAATTGAGAAAACACGTCAAAGCCACACAGTACGGTTTCCTCCCTAAAGTCGTGCAATCCAGGAAAGCGTTCACAGGACTGTCAGGAATGAGAACGGTGCTTCATAAAAGCCTACTCACCATCAGCCTAAGAGCAGAGGTAAGAGGGTAGATTGTTTCTGATGCAAAGCACCAACCGCATACTTCCTAATGATTTCTTTTAGCCTTTCACAGTGGGGTGTAACAACTGTAATGCCTTATTACATGGTAGTTTTTAAGTCTTGCCCTTGGATTTTCTATAGAGTCTGGGAGCCTATAGACAGTAGGTGCTGAAGACTTTTCAGTGGTTCATGTTCTACAGCATTTCTCAGGCTACTGATGGGCGGTCACACAGGAGTCCCCAGGGGAGGACTCTGTGGCTTCTGAAGCTGCAAGCCTGGCTCAGCTAAAGTGGGGAGGGAGGGAGGAAAGGGGCTATGCAGAGGAGCCAGTGGCGATGGCTTTCAAAATGACTAATCTGTGTAGAACCTGACCAGGAAGCCCTCTTCTCAGCATTCAAAACCCAAATGCTCAAAACATAATTTCAATGACAACAAAAGTAACACAGAAATTGTGACCTCCTACCGTGCCCGGTGTTGAGACAGTACAGGTCTTATACCACGTACAGGTCGTTAACACAGAAGCATTGAGGCTGCTCAGTGGCAAATGTCTTACCTCAGATTGATTTTGGATATTTTCTGGTTTTCCAGCCCATAACTAAGCTTTGCTGTAAATGACTGCCTAACAAGTTATCAGGGGGTAGAAGTAGATACAGAATTATTGTTATTATCATCATCATCATCATCATTATTATTATTATTATTATTATTATTGAGATGGAGTCTTGCTCTGTCACCCAGGCTGGAGTGCAGTGGCACGGTCTCAGCTCACTGCAACCTCCTTCTCCTGGGTTCAAGCGATTCTCCCACCTCAGCCTCCCGGGTAGCTAGGATTACAGATGCCCGCCACCACACCCGGCCGATTTTTATATTTTTAGTAGAGACAGGGTTTCACTATGTTGGCCAGGCTGGTCTCATACTTCTGACCTCAGGTGATCCACCCACCTCAGCCTCCAAAGTGCTAGGATAACAGGCATGAGCCACTGCGCCCGGCCTTGGATACAGAGTTTGAGGGGGCTATCCTTACCTTTTAAGGCAAAGAGGTAATTCCAAAATAAGAATAGTAGCAATAAAAATAGAAGTTTTTACCAGGGCTCCTGCCCACAGCCTTCTGCCTCTGTGATTGGAAGGGCTCTCCTGCAGCCCAGGCCCCAGCAGGGACTCTTCCCAGGCTTCATGCACTGTTGCTGCATAGAACTGGTGGCCTTGCACCTCCCAGTTTCATGTTGTGTTCACTCTGCTGTGCCACCAGCTGAAAAGCAGACTGTGTTGCTGGAATCATTCGAAACCACAAAATGTATAATAACACCTAAGCACATGGGGAAAAAGAAATCGACCTCACTAGTAATCAAAGAAATGCAAATTAAAGTAGTGAGAAGTTATGGGGAAAAACAGTTGTAATAACTAGCGATGAAAAGGTTCAGCAAGACCGGCTCTCCTCTGCACGACAGGAGGGACTATACATTGGATAGTTTATCTAAGGTCAGTTTGACAACATGCATCACACAACACCCCATGGTCTACTCACTTCTTTTCTAAGGACTTACTCTAAATGATCTGAGACCTACATCACGTGTTTGTGAACAATAGTGTTTTTCAAAGTGTTTTGGAATAGAATCCACATCAATGTCCAACACTGGTAAAGGGTTAAGTAAATCCCGTGTGTGTGAGGGAATACAATTCATCCATGAACATTAAGCACCTGAGGGGGGTTTCATTACACTGGAAGAAGTAAAATGCAGGGTTAATTGAGCGTTTTAGGTTCACATTTCTTGGCTTAGAGCTCTTTCCAAATCCTTGCAGGCTGTGTAACTTGGGGAAATCATTTAACCTACCTGTGCCTCAGTTTTCTTATCTGTAAAAGCGGGAAATAGTGGTAATTATAAGGTTGAAATGAAATAATCCACTTGGCATGCTTAGCACCATGCATGGTACAGCATGGGTGCCCAGTAGATGTTAGTATTAAGCAAGTTACTTAACACCTGTGCCTCAGTTTCCTCCTCTGTAGAGTGGTAATGACAGTAGCTTCTACCTCAGAAGGATGTTGGTGAAGCTTAAATGAGTTAGTTTGCAGAAAGCACGTGGCTTGGACCTAGCACACAGCAACCACCGTGTAAGCAGCTGCTGCTGTTTGTGCTACAAGTGTCGGGAAATGTTCACATAATACCAGATACCTAGTAGAATACTCAGGCTGTTCAAAAATTCACATCCTTACACACACACACAGGTGAGAAGATATGTATCAAAGTAACCATCTCTGAGTAGAAAGAGTATAAGCAATTTTTGTTTTTTGTAGTTTTTTATATTCTTCCAACATTCATTTTCAACAATGAATCCATTACTGTAATAATTTAAAAAGCAAACAGCTATCCTAGACTTGAAACATTTTTCAAGTCAGCCCGGCCCATGGTTAATCAAAACTGTTGAGTCCCCTGAACTTCCTTCCAGTTAATGGTTTTTCCCTATTACATGGCCCTAGTCTCTGATCATTCATGGGTAGTAGCTTAATATTTCTGCACATTATGTTCTTCAGATACTTTCCTTTGGTTGCATTAGAACTGTGATTCTGAACTCTCCCCGCATGCTAGTCATTTGGGAGATTTTGAAATATACTGGCTCCTCATTAGACCAATTAAATCCAAATATTTGGAGATGGGCCCTGAGCTTTGGTATTTTTTAAAGGCTCACAAGGAAATCCTAATGTGTGGCCCAGTAGTGAACAACACCCTGCATTTGATACTACCATTTCCTGCGTTGCAGAGAGTTTCACCCCATGAACAGGGCTCCCCTCTTCCTCTAGTCAATGTAAGCCCTAGCAGTGTTTCCCAAAATTGAGGATAAGAATCCTCTGAAATGCTTGTTAAAAATACAGATGGGGCTGTGCGCAGTGGCTCACTCCTCTAATCCCAGAACTTTGGGAGGCCGAGGTGGGCGGAAGACTTGAGGTCAGGAGTTGGAGACCAGCCTGGCCAGCATAGTGAAACCTCGTCTCTACTAAAAATACAAAAATTAGCCGGGTGTGGTGGCAGGCGCCTGTAATCCCAGCTACTCGGGAGGCTGAGGCACAAGAATTGCTTGCACCCAGGAGGCGGAGGTGGCAATGAGCCGAGATTGTGCCACTGCACTCCAGCCTGGGTGAAAGCGAGACTCAGTCTCAAAAAAAAAAAAAAAAAAAAAAAATACAGATGGGCCAGGCATGGTGCTTCATGTCTGTAATCCCAACACATGAGGAGGCGGAGGTGGGAGGATTTCTTGAGGCCAGGAGATCAAGGCCAGACTGGACAACACAGCAAAACCCCATCTCTACAAAAACATCTTAAAAATTAGCAAGACATGGTGAAGTGCCTGTAGTCAGTCCCAGCTACTTGGGAGGCTGAAGTGGAAGGATTGCTTGAGCCCAGGAGTTTGAGGCTGCAGTGAGCCATGATTACACCACTGCACCTAACCTGGGTGATAAGAGTGAGACCCTGTCTCAAAAATAAATATATAAATAAAAATATAAATACAAATGCCTGGGCCCTAACCCAGACCTACCAAGTCTGAACTTTCAGAGGGAGAGACTTGGTAATGTGTATATTTTACAAGCCCACTGGGTGATGCTTACCATCAAGAGAGATGAGGGGACTCTGCCAGAGACATCTTTCTCAATCTTGGCTGCACACTGGGAATCTCCGGGGACACTTGGAGAATCTCAGATGCCTGATTGCCTCGCCCTCCATTTACCACCCACACGTCTTAAGATTGTAATGTAATGTGTCTAGGATACTGCCTGGCATCTGGATTTTTGAAGTCTTCCTGGATTCTAATGTGCAGTCAGGGTGAACAACCACCAGCAATGATGGTTCTCAAAGTAAGGCCCTGGGACCAGCAGCATCAGCATCATCTGGGAACTTGCAGATTACAGAGCTCCTCTCCAGACCCGCCAGATGAGAAGCTGGGGATGGGACCCAGCAATCTCTCTCTTAGCAATTCCAGGACTCAGTGATTCTGATTCTCACTAAAGTTTCAGAACCCTTGCTTAAAAACAGTGTTTTTAAAAGCAGGTTCCCAGATTCCCTCCCAGAGATTGCACAGGAGGTCTGGACTGAGCCGGCAATATGCTGCAAGTGGTCCAAGACCACACCTTGAGAAATACTACTGAACAGTTAACCCTTGTTCCCGTGGGCATTTTTTTTTTCTTATGAGGCAGGGTCTCACCGCTGCCCGGGCTGGAGTGCAGTGGCACAATCACAGCTCACTGCAGCCTCGAACTCCTGGGCTCAAGCAATTCTTCTACCTCATCCTCTGGAGTTGCTGAGACAGGTGGGCACTACCATGCCTGGCTGATTTTTAAATTTTGTGTAGAGACAGGGTCTTACTATGTTGCACAGGCTGGTCTCAAACTCCTGGCCTCAAGAGATTCTCCCAGCTTGGCCTCTCAAAGTGTTGGGATTACAGGCATGAGCCACGGTGCCCGGCCTTCCACCAGACATTTTAATGTTTATAAGGACCTTGACATCTCTGGAGTACGCCCAACATCCCTGTATTCTTGTGGGCTGCCCACTGCTGCCCCTTCTTGGCCCTTGATGCCAAAACACGTGGCTGTCTTCCAACCATAATTAATGGGATATGTTTTCTTTCAAGCTGGCAAGTACTGTGGCTGAGAACCAAGTTTTCAAAGTTGCTGACCTGAGTTTGACTTCGAATGCCAGTCACAGAAGCAGATGAAGACATGTTTCTTCTGTGCCTAACGTCTGTGACTCTTTGTTTTGTAGGTTTTGTAATCAACCCACCTCAGCATGGTCCTCTCATCCCCCGACTGGTAATGACCAAGCCTACCGGAGAAGAGGACGGCAAGAAGCCAGGAGCCAGAAGCCGAGGGAGCACGAAAACCTGGAGGCCAGAGGAATGGCCCAAGCCCACAGCCTGCCTGTCCACGTGAGGGAGGGTCCATGGGAAGTTGGAGGAAGGTCAGAGCATGTGATGAAGAAGCCGGTTTGGGAAGAAGAATTGAGAATGTCAGGTCCTGCCAAGTGGCAGAACATCAGCCTGGAAAGCTGGAACCAGCCAAGGAAATTAGGGAGGCAGATGTCTGATGGGGATGGGGAGAGACTGTTTCAAGACCTGTACCCATTCATTCAAGGAGAACATGTGTTGAATTCTCAAAACAAAGGGAAGTCTCGCTCACTGCCTAGAGTTCTTTCCCCCGAGAGCCTGAGTTGCACGGAAATTCCCATTCCATTAAATGAAAGACATTCACCTAAAATGCCACCGTATCCTCCCACTTGCGCACCAAATTTGGACTCCACGAGGAATTCTGAGAAGAGTGGCTGCTCAGCCCCATTTCCCCGGCCTAAGTTTGGGAGGCCCCTCAAGCCCCCATCTTACAGCTCGCACCAGCAGTCTAGGGGAGGAGCGGACAGCAGTGACTCTCAGGACAGCCAGCAGATGGACGCCTATGTCCCCAGGCATGAGCTCTGCCTGTCAGACCCTGGATTGGAACCTCCAGTGTACGTGCCTCCGCCCTCATACAGATCGCCCCCGCAGAACATCCCAAACCCCTACTTGGAAGACACGGTGCCCATAAATGTGTGTGGCGGTCACAGTCAACAGCAGTCTCCGACCGAGAAGGCTGGGGCCAGCGGTCAGCCTCCTTCAGGCCCCCCTGGAACTGGGAATGAGTATGGTGTGAGCCCCTGCTTGCCTCAGGGGCTCCCTGCACATCCCCGACCCGTCACTGCCTACGACGGCTTCGTTCAGTACATTCCCTTTGATGATCCACGGTTACGACATTTTAAACTAGCTCAGCCCCAGGGTTTCTGTGAAGACATAAAGCTTGACGATAAATCATATAACTCCAGTCCTGTCACTGCCCAAGAGCCGGCTCATGGAGGAATGCAGCCTGATGGTGCCATTTGGAATCCACAGAGCTTAATACCCCGGTCGGGGGATGAGAGAGGCCTGGTCTTGGCCGATTCCAGCCCCCGGTGGCTGTGGGGCCAGCCCCCTGGGGATGGGGAAAACAGGGGCCTCCCCAACCAGAGAGACCGCTGTGTGGCAAGGGGACAGTGGCCTGATGTGAGAGGCAGCCAGCACGGGCACACTGGAAGACAAGTTTCCTCCCCATACTCACAGGGCGAGAGCACCTGCGAAACTCAAACCAAGCTCAAAAAGTTCCAAACTGGGACTCGGACCAAGAAAAGTTCAAAGAAAAAAATGAACGAGACTATATTTTGCTTGGTTTCTATCCCAGTGAAATCAGAATCACATCTGCCAGATAGAGATATGGACAACAATGACTTAAAGCCCAGTGCTGATCAAAACAATGGGTCTGATAAGAGCCCGGCTCTGCAAGAACAGAGTCTGCTGAGCATGTCTTCCACCGACCTGGAGCTGCAGGCCCTCACAGGAAGCATGGGTGGGAGAACGGAGTTCCAAAAACAAGATCTAGGGGAACCAGAAGAAGACAGACAAACAAATGACCTCAGTTTCATCCACCTTACAAAGCACAGAGAACTCAAGCATTCTGGCTCTTGGCCAGGGCACCGGTACAGAGATCAGCAAACACAAACCAGTTTCTCCGAGGAGCCTCAAAGTTCGCAGCTGCTCCCTGGTGCAAAGCTGGGAGGGCCGAGTCGTGCAGCATTGAGTCCAAAGTGTTCAGACCCTGCTGCCTCCGAAGCTCAGACGCACACAGCATTCCCTACCGGTGATCACAAACAGAGGCCAAGTGCCCGTAACCTGAAAGGTCACAGGTCCCTCAGCCCATCCAGCAACAGTGCGTTCTCAAGGACTTCCTTGTCCGTGGACCAGGCACCGACGCCAAAAGCAGGCCGAAGTCAGCCCTGCGTGGATGTCCACGGGCTTGGAGCCCACCCTGGGCCTAAGCGGGAGGTGGTGAAGGGGGAGCCCACGGGCCCTTGCAACAGTAAACAACTCTTTGGGCAGTTTCTCCTGAAACCGGTCAGCCGTCGTCCCTGGGATTTGATCAGTCAGTTAGAAAGTTTTAACAAGGAGCTCCAGGAAGAGGAAGAAAGCAGCAGTAGCAGCAGCAGCAGCAGCAGCAGCAGTGAGGAGAGTGAAGCGGAGCCGCAGCAGGAGAACCGTGCTCACTGCAGACAGGAGGATGTGGGCTTCCGCGGAAACAGCCCGGAAATGAGGGTTGAGCCACAGCCGAGGATGTGGGTGCCGGAGAGCCCTGTGTGTAGGTCGGGAAGAGGTGAGAGTAAGTCTGAGAGCTGGAGTGAGGAGCTGCAGCCTGGCCACCCACGTGCCTGGCCTCCATCCCCGGGCCGCTTTCGCGTGGAAGAAGGTGGCGGTGCACCTTTCTGCTCAGCAGATGGAAGCATGAGTGCAGAGAAGAGACACCTGGAGGTTAGCAACGGAATGGACGAGCTGGCAGGTAGCCCATTTCCTGTGACGAGAATGTCTTCAAGATCAAGTGACGCAAAACCACTGCCCACGTCCTATCCAGCTGAACCTAGGGAGCCCCAGGAAAGTCCGAAAATCACCAGTGCTTTCAGCTCTGTGAAACCAAGTGAAGCGGTCCCTCGGAAGTTTGACAGTGGTGGAGAGAGGGGGGCAGGGCTCCCACTGTCCCTGTCTAACAAGAACCGAGGGCTCTCAGCTCCAGACTTACGGTCTGTGGGGCTCACCCCTGGGCAAGAACAGGGTGCCAGTGAGCTAGAGGGGTCTTTGGGTGGAGCGAGCACAATAGAAATCCCCCCAGGTGAGTCCTTGCAAGCCAGGGCTGCAAGGATCCTGGGCATTGAGGTGGCGGTGGAGTCCCTCCTGCCGGGCACCGGGAGAGCGGGACAGAACCAGCCTGCTGAGCCCGATGCAAGTGCCTGCACCCCAGAGTCCCCCCAGGAAGAGTTGCCATCTCGCCCAGCACCGGCAGATGTCCCCAGGGTGTCCACTGATGCCTTTTATGGCAGGAGGAAGTGCGGCTGGACCAAGAGCCCTCTCTTTGTAGGGGACAGGGACAGTGCCAGGCGGGCTCCTCAGGCTTTTGAGCACTCAGATGTGGATGGGGTTGTCACCAGCACAGACCCTGTCCCTGAGCCTGAGCCCAGCCCCTTGGAGTCCAAGTTCTTCGAACAAAAGGATGTGGAAACAAAACCACCCTTCAGGTCCACTTTGTTCCATTTTGTAGAAAGAACCCCAAGTGTGGCAGGCTCTGAAAAGAGACTTAGAAGCCCTTCCAAAGTGATTGAAAGTTTACAAGAGAAACTGGCCTCCCCGCCTAGGAGAGCAGACCCTGACCGCCTGATGAGAATGAAAGAGGTGAGCTCAGTGTCACGGATGAGAGTCCTGAGCTTCAGGAATGCTGACTCCCAGGAGGACGCCGAGGAATTGAAGGCCACCACAAGGGGCCAGTCCGGGCTCCCGGGAGGCCTTGTGTCTCCTGGCAGTGGGGACCGGGCCCAGAGATTGGGCCACTCACTCTCTGTCTCCAAGGACAGCAACTCCAGGGAAGAGAAGGAGCATCCGGCAGCACAAAAGGAGAAGAGCATGGATCAAGACTTCTGGTGCCCAGGTGAGGAATCAGGCAGACAGGCAGGTGCTCAGTATACATTTGGAGTTTTTAGTCAGTACAAAATGCCAGGTTGGTGGATAATGTAAATCTGCATATTCAGAAAAGATCAAGTTGACCCTGGGAATTGTTTTATCAAAAGATTCCTCATTTTCGAAGAATTATCCAGAAGCCATCTTTAAAATTCAAGATCTTGCAGTATATTTTATTTTTTTGAGATAGTATCTCACTCTGTCGCCTGGCTGGAGGGCAGTTGTGCAATCTCTGCTCACTGCAACGTCCGCTGCTTCCTGGGCTCAAGCGATCCTCCCACCTCAGCCTCCCGAGTAGCTGGGGCCACAGGCATGCGCCACCATTTCCAGCTAATTTTTTAATTTTTTTATAGAGACGAGATCCCACTATGTTACTCAGGCTGGTCTCGAACTCCTGAGCTCAGGTGATCAGAAGAGTTGAGATAAATGTCAAAAGATCCACATCATAAGCCATGGACTGGAAGGGACCTTCTGTCATTTAGTCTAAGCCTTTTCTCCCTCCCCTCCCCTTCCCATTTTTTTCTTTTTGAGACAGAGTCTCACTCTGTTCCCCAGGCTGGAGTACAGTGGCATGATCTCGGCTCACTGCAACCTCCACCTCCTGGGTGCAAGCGATTCTCCTACTTCAGACTCCTGAGTAGCTGGGACTACAGGCGCGTGTCACCAGGCCCAGTTTATTTTTGTATTTTTGGTAGAGATGGGGTTTCGCCATATTGGCCAAGCTGGTCTTGAACTCCTGACCTCAGGTGATCCGCCCACCTTGGCCTCCCAAAGTGCCAGGATTACAGACGTGAACCACTGAGCCCGGCCCAGTCCAAGCCTTTTACAGTAAGGGGAAAAGAAAAACTTGGCCCCTACGAGTTGAGTTAGAGGAATGCCCTCTCCTGAGCTGGGCCCTTCCCTCTTCCTACCCAGTCTCCAGCAGGTGGTTTTGCTCTTCCCACCCCTTTCTATTTTCCGTTTTGAAACCCAGGAATTTTGAAGCGATAGAAAAGAGCCGTTGTTTCAGTTGGAAGTAGTCAGAGATTTCTATTGAACAAAAAAATGTAGGGCCGGGTGCGGTGGCTCAAACCTGTAATCCCAGCACTTTGGGAGGCCGAGGCGGGTGGATCACGAGGTCAGGAGATCGAGACCATCCTGGCTAACCCGGTGAAACTCCGTCTCTACTGAAAATAGAAAAAATTAGCCGGGCGTGGCGGTGGGCGCCTGTAGTCTCAGCTACTCGAGAGGCTGAGGCAGGAGAATGGCGTGAACCCGGGAGGCAGAGCTTGTGGTGAGCCGAGATTGTGCCACTGCACTCCAGCCTGGGCGACAGTGCAAGACTCCGTCTCAAAAAAAAAAAAAAAAAAAAATGTACATGGGCACTCTCAAGTTTCCCCCAAATACAGTGGGATTCTTAGGGGTGTTAGCCAGTGTTGCTTCTCTGCTCCTTATGCAAAACACATGATTGAAATAATCCTTCGTCGGGGCCCCGTTGGATCCTCTAGTTGGACAAGCTGGGCCTTTGCAGTGGTAGAGAATACTGAGAATGTGAAGGCTTTGACATTATGGTGGAAAAAGGGTTACCTGCCCATTTTTTGAGCTGGCAGGATTTATTGTAGCCTTCAGCGTAATTCCTCTGCAGTTCCCCTTCCTCCTCAAAAAATATGCCCACTAGACTTTAAGGTTAGTTAAAACTTGTCATAGACTTCTAAAGCAAGTTTTCTTCATCTATAAAATCAGGATGATTTTCTCAGTCCTACATCTTCCTGAAAATTGTAAGGAGTTTAAAATAAGACAAATAAATCCTGTTATAATACAATACCAGTTGGTAAATATTTCTGTGTCTCAGTTCATGGACACCTATTTCAGGGAGGTTTTTTTTGTTTTGTTTTGTTTTGTTTGAGACAGAGTCTCACTCTGTGGCCCAGGCTGGAGTGCAGTGGCATGATCATAGCTCCCTGTAGCCTTGAACTCCTAGGCTCAAGCGATTGTCCTGCCTCAGCCTCCCAAGTAGCTGGGACTACAGGCATGCATCATCACACTCAGCTATTTTTTTAGTTATTTGTAGAGATGAGGTCTTGCCTACACTGCTCAGGTTGGTCCTGAATTCTTGGCCTCAAGCAATCCTCCTGCCTCAATTATGGTGCCCAGTCCAGGGAGTATTTGATAACACAAAATTTCCAGTTCAGAAAAGCACTCCTTCAATTTTTAACTTGACTATTTAGCATGAGAAGGTCCAGTAGGTATCTAAAAACACCCAGGTAATGCAAATTTTAATTTTAGCCAGTTATTAACAACACCTCCCTCGTGACGTTTTTGGGTTTTTTTTTTAACCACCGCTACTAACAAGCAGAAAATTTAATTATTTTTTTCTCCTCTCCATCTGATGCATTTGCTAATATACAATAAAATGGCCAAAAATCTGCAGGCAGAGAGCCACTCATGTTGACAGCTTCCTCGGGCATTTTCAAGTACAGTCATGCGTCGCTTAATGGGGCTGCACTCTGAGAAATGCATCATTAGCAGTTTTGTCATTGTGTGAACACCATAGAGAGTGCACTTCTACAAACCTAGATGGTAGAATCTGCTACACACCTAGTCTTCATGGTAGAGCCTATTGGTCCCAGGCTGCAAACCTGTACAGCCTGTTACTGTATGGAATACTGCAGGCAATTGTAACGCAATGGTAAGCATTTGTGTATCTAAACATATCTAAAGAAAAGGTACAGGCCGCGCGTGGTGGCTCATGCCTGTAATCCCAGCACTTTGGGAGGCTGAGGTGGGTGGATCACTTGAGGTCAGGAGTTCAAGACTGGCGTGGCCAACATGGTGAAAACCTGTCTCTACTAAAAATACAAAAATTAGCCGGGTGTAATGGCAGGCACCTGTAATCCCAATTACTTGGGAGGCTGAGGCAGGAGAATTGCTTAAACCTGGGAGGCAGAGGTTACAGTGAGCTGAGATCGCGCCATTGCACTCCAGCCTCAGCAACAAGAGTGAAACTCCATCTCCAAAAAAACAAAAAGAAAAGGCACAGTAAAAATGTGGCATAAAATATTAAAAAAAAGAAAGGACAACTTTTGTAGGGCACTTACCATGAATGGAGCTTGCAGGACTGGAAGTTGCTCTGGGCAAGTCAGTGAGTGAGTGGTGACCGAATGTGAAGGCCTAGAAAATTCCTCTACACTACTGTAGACTTTATAAACCCTGTACACTTAGGCTACACCACATTTGTTTAAAAATTGATTGCACTATGACATGACGTCACTAGATGACAGGAATGTTTCAGCTTCATTATTATCTTATGGGACCACTGTCATCTATGTGGCCCGTCATTGACCAAGATGTTGTTCTGTGGCACATGACCATAATCGGAGGGGAGAGCACCGTTAGCGACGGTATCTTACATTTGTTTTGCTCAGGTGGCCCCCTATGGGCCTTTCATGTGATGGTCACCAGGCCTCAATATTCAAAACCACTCGTTTTGAGAGCAACTGAGGTCATATGATGGAGGTAGTAATACTTTTGACGTATGTCCACTTTTCCGCTCACTGTTGCTTCACAAGTTAGAGTAAAGCCTTGTTGTTATGTCACTGAGAAGCGCTTGGACTTTGCTTTCCTTTTGATGTATTTAATCATTTTAAACATAAGAATCCTCATCTCTTCCCCACTGCACTGCTGCCCCCATGACCCCAGCATGCTAGAACTGCTTCATTGCTCCTAAATTTGTAGCCCATTTAAATTCAAGCATCTGTTCTGGCACTGTAACACAAGGCCATGCCATGTCTATCCGCACCACCCCACCCTACACACACACCCTTGTGCCGTGCCTGTCGTATCATCAAGTGTCTTGAGATTAAAGTTGGTCGTTTCAGCTCACATGTCTTTAGTGGTCTTTCATGCCTCTGGTTAAGAAATCAACAGCCCAAAACCAGTTCGGGTCACAGACTCCCATCTTTGCTGGATGACTGATGCTCCAATTCGGAAGTGTCATCCCAGGCATTGATCGTACACAGAACCTCCTGGTTCCATCATCCTCTGTTGCAAACCCTGTTAATATGAGTCCGGGGGAAGAATGAGAAGAGATATCTGTGTGAGGCCCAAAATGAGGGAAATTGGGGAAGGCTTCATGATACCAGATCATGCCATGAGAAGGCTGGATGTTAGCACATCTCTGAGGGCGTTAATGTGTGAAATACCCACCAGGGCAGTCCTCAGTGAGTTGTCCTCAGCTGAAATGGAGCCCACAGGAAACAGGATTCTAAATTCTCCAGGTAACCACCCTACCCTCTAGACCTATGCTGTCCAATATTGTAGCCGCTCATCACATACAGCTACTGGGCACTTGAAATATGGCTCATGCAAATTGGGATGTGCTGTAAGTGTAAGATACACACCAGATTCCAAAGACTTAGTACAAAAAAAGAATCTAAAATGTCTCAATAATTTTTATATTGGTTACATATTGAAATGATATTTTGAATATATTTGGTGAAATACAGTATTAAAATTAATTTCACCTGTTTATGTGTTTCAACATAGCTACTAGAACATTTAAAATAATGATGGTTGGGCATGGCGGCTCATGATTGTAATCCCAGTACTTTGGGAGGCAGAGGTGGGAGGATCATCTGAGCCCAAAACCAGCCTGGGCAACATAGCGAGACCCCCATCTCTACAAAAACTGAAAAACAAAATTAGGCTTGGTAGTGCATGTCTGTAGTCCCAACTACTTGGGAGGCTGAGGGAGGAGGATCACTTGAGTCCAGGAGTTTGAGGCTGCAGTGAGCTGTGATTGTGCCACTGCAATCTAGCTTGGGTGACAGAGTGAGACCCTGTCTCTAAAAAATAAAGTAATGTTTTGTGGCCCACGTTATAATTTTACTGGACCTGGATAGTCCATGAGCTGAAGAAAGAGCCCAGGGGACTGTGGGCAGCAGGTGTGTCCTGTGGAGGTGTCTCTAGTGTGCCTGGCACAAAAGACCACTAAAAAGGTGTGAGCTGAAATGACCATCTGTAATCTAAAGACACTTGATGGTAGGTACAACACAGCACAGATAATAAGGGTCTCGAAGGGTGTGTGTGTTGGGTGGGGTGGTGCAGACAGACATGGCATGGCCTGTTCAGTGCCTAGTGTTATGTAATGTGAGGCTTAGCCTGGAAGAAACTAAGCATCTTAATAACAGGTGCTCCCACTAGCCGAAGTGTGACTTCCACAGGTTCTCATGATTTCATGACCGCACACCTTATTCTCAATGGAGAAAAAGACACCTTTGCTCACAGGAGGACTCTCAGAATGTGAACACTCTGAGGCTGATGGAGCACAGAAATGAAGCACCCAGCTATTAATGTCTTATACTGTTTCATGGATGTTGTTAAGCATCAACAGTCAGAAAGAATTTATGTGAACTCCCCTTCCTTTTAGCCAGATTATCCCTGCGTGCAGCTGATGATGTTTGAGCAAACTTCTTTTCCTAAATGCAGAGACTGTCCCATCTGGTTAGTAATGTAGGGCTTTAAGTACTCTGAATGCTGTCTCAGTCATCACAGTCATGATATCTGTTGTATCATACATCTGTCTCAGCCAGGTTGAAAAGGAGTGAGGAGGATGTGTAAGACGTTTTGCTGCTGGAGAAATTGGAATGTCTATGGCCTTTTTAATGCACAGTTGTCCAGATGGATTTCAGAAAAGATTGTTTTTCACTTTTCTTTCTTTTTTTTTTTTTTTTTTGAGACCGAGTCTCACTCTGTTGCCCAAGCTGGAGTGCAGTGGTGCGATCTCAGCTCACTGCCACCTCCACCTTCCAGGTTCAAATGATTCTCGTGCCTCAGCCTCCCGAGTAGCTAGAACTGCAGGCATGTACCACCACACCTGGCTAATTTTTGTATTTTTAGTAGAGATGGGGTTTCGCCATGTCGGCCAGGCTGGTCTCCAACTCGACCTCAGGTGATTCACCTGTCTCGGCCTCCTAAAGTGTTGGGATTACAGGCATGAGCCACCTTGCCCGGCCAAAAGATTGTTTTTCTAACTTTTCAGATACTTCCAGATTTCCTTTTTTTTTTTTTAAGTGAATCACCCTTTTTGACCATGCTGAGACTTGCTATTTTTTTCCTTTTTCTTTTTTCCCAGCTTTATTGAAGCATGATTGACAAAAATTGCATATATTTAAGGTATAGAACATGGTGTTTTGATTCATCTACAGATTGTGAAATGAGTACCCCAGTCAAGGCAGTTAACATAGTCATCTTCTCTCATAGTTACCAGTTTTTTTGAGTGTGTGCTAAGAACATTTGAGATGTACTCTATTAGCAAATTCCAAGTGTACATGATGGCATTGGTAACTAAAGTCACCATCCTATGCACTCGGTCTCCAGTACTTACTCATCTTATAGCTTAGGGTTTGTACCCTTTGGCCAGTATTTCCCCTTTTCCTTCACCCCAGCCCCTGGCAACCACCCTTCTACTCTCTGTTACTGTGATTTCAACTTTTTTTTTTTTAAATGATTCCACATATAGGTGAGATCATGCAGTATTTGTGTTTCTGTGTCTGGCTTTTTTGGCTACCATAATGTCCTGAAGTTTCATCCATGTTGTTGTAAAATGGCAGGATTTGCTTATCTTTTAGGGCCGAATAATATCCCATTGTGTGTGTATATACAATTTCTTTTTTTCTTTTTTCTTTTTTTTTTTTTTGAGACAGAGTTTCGCTCTTGTTGCCCAGGCTGGAGTGCAATGGCGCCATCTCGGCTCACAGCAACCTCCGCCTGCTGGATTGAAGTGATTCTCTTGCCTCAGCCTCCCGAGTAGCTGGGATTACAGGCACGTACCACCATGCCTGGTTAATTTTTTGTGTTTTTAGTATAGATGGGGTTTTTGCATGTTGGTCAGGCTGGTCTTGAACTCCCAACCTCAGGTGATCCACCTGCCTCGGCCTCCCAAAGTGCTGGGATTACAGCTGTGAGCCACTGTGCCCGGCTATATAATTTCTTTATCCATACATCCAGTGATGAAAACCTCGATGATTAGGTAGTTTCCTATCTTGGCCATTGTAAATAATGCTGCAGTGAACTTGGCTATTGTAAATAATGCTGCAGTGCAGATATCTCCTCCATACTGATGTCCTTTCCTTTGGATACATACCCAGTCATGGGATTGCTGGATCATATGGTAGTTCTATTTTTAATTTTTTTGAGGAACTTCCATAATGTTTCCATATTGGCTGTACTCCTTCCAGATTGCTTAGACATTTTCTCTTTAAAAATTAAGAAGCCTTTGAGCTGCTATGGCAGGAAAATCTTACCACAGGAGGCGCACGCGTGAGCCTTAGGTTTGTCTGGATTCCAGACAGACATCTGTGAATTGGAGGTTGTGGGACTTGGCAGCACCCAGTAGCAGCAGTAGTGGCAGTTTAGGATGATTGCTCTTTTGTATGGTGTCCCGTTTTAGAAATCCAGGTCATCTGGGCACAGATTGGGATTTTTCCATTGACGGCAGTAGAATGGATCAGTGCGTGAGGGGCCAGACTCGTACATACCTGTGTTAGAAGGCTCTAGAAGCCTTGTGCTGACAGGTGAGCATCCAGCCCTGGGGCTGCCTAGTGGTCAGTGGTGATGAGAGACAGAAAGCCTCTCTCTGCCAGCCAAGCAGTCAGGATTTGAGGATCCTCACGCCTTCAAGGGACAGCGTTTGATCACAAAGATGCGTATTCTAAAGCAAGCTTTCTTTTGAGCTGTAATTTACCAAAAAAAAAAAAAAGAAGAAGAAGAAGAAAGAAAGATAAGACATCTACCTTAATATCAGCCAAACACATTACTGCCAGTTTGGAAACATTGCGTTTAAAGTGAAATATATTCCACGGTGAACAGGAAGGAGCCGCCGAAGTATTCAGCAGTTCATATTTTCCCATCTGTGTTTGGGTAATGACTATGCACAATTCTTTGAAAACAGCCTTTTTGACAAATAGTTTTTTACCCCTTAGTGAAAACATGATTGTTAAAATGTCTAAAAATTAACCTTTATACACTTGTAGATTTTGTTCCCTAGACAAATTTGTGGTCTAAGGATTAAACAGAAAATAGAGCAGTTGAATATACCACTAATTTTCTTTTCTTTTCTTATTTTACAGATTCCTATGACCCTAGCAGAGTGGAGAGGGTGTGATGAAATGCCGGTGGAGCTTGCATTCCGTTGCGAATTGAGTATTCTCAAGTAGCTGATAGATTTAGTCTATCAGCCCCACTTCCCCATGTAGAAGCTGGAAGCTGCTGAGTTTTTAGCATCCTGATAACATTCTTTACCACTGCCACTAGGAAACTTGCCATCCTCTCAGAATTGCTTTGTGGCGATAAAGCGATCGTCCGTTGAAACCATCTGTTTTTATAGCATGAAGATTTAATGCCTATAATTAGGAAGGAGTTTTCACAGAAACCCTCCCTCATGACAGATTTGACCAAGCTGGTAAATAGTTTGGTGTTGCTCTCATTCTGGGTGAAGATTTCAATGTGGAAGATCTAGCAAATGCTTTGGAAAGGCCTGTGAATGGTGTGCTCCCCTCTGTGTCTCCATGGCCTGCAGTCCATGCTCTTGTGAAGGAGTTTGGGACACTGGCTGTTGCCCGGTGTTTCAGCACTTTCAGTTTAGGGGAAATGTGAATCAATAGGTATGATCCATTTCTAATCAATTTGGCCTTCTGCTGCTGGAAGTAACTTTACTTATAAGTAACTTGCCATCAGAGAATAAAAGCAATATCTTTTAAGTTCCTGAAAAATTAAAACTTGTACTGTAATATACTAAGAGTATTATTTATCTGGCAGTGAAATATTTTGATCATTTGCAAACACGCCATTGTCT
The DNA here is from genome assembly GCF_029281585.2 of Gorilla gorilla gorilla. NCBI lineage: Eukaryota > Metazoa > Chordata > Mammalia > Primates > Hominidae > Gorilla > Gorilla gorilla. The sequence continues at coordinate 89,072,773 of NC_073232.2, forward strand.
GCTTTGCACTCAGTATTATCTATTTTTATTTTCTGTATGGGTATTTAGAAATTCTTTATATGAAAAATAATTGCTGGTTTAAAATAGACCATTTTAACAAAGTCACTATATTTCTTTTTACGAAAATGCTATTTTTCTATGATGTAAACAATTGTTAGGCGGCAGATTTTTAAGGAAGTATTATTTTATTTAAGAGTCTGTATCCCTTTGTGTGAGAGGAACCCAAAGAGGGTTCACCTTTGCTTTAAAGCTCTGTCCCTTACCCATTGACAACTCTGCTACTTTTATTTTATCTTAGAAAATGTCAATATAGACATATCACAGGGTTAATAAAAGAAACTTTTCACAAAGATTTTTGTACAAGTGTAGCTATCAGGTTATATTTGAAAATAACCCTCTCAAAACCAGCCAACATTGTCATGACAATTTTTGCTGCCGTATCAACTAGAATTACCAAAAAAACATAGTTTTATCTTTGTATGTGTGTGGGGATCTACCCTGAGACCATGCTTTTCTTCCCACCCAGCCACCCCACCCCTTTAAAGAAATATGTATTTTTATCTAGAATGATCTTGAATTAGTCTCTGCATATTTTTAGAAAGTGCTTGGGGACATTATATATATGCCATTACAAAAGCATTATGAGGCCTATGTATTCTACTGTGTTTAATACTGCATTAACCTGCACAAAGTTTATGCATTTTTTATGCATTTTTTTCCTTCTTTCTAAGTAAGGTATTCTTGACAACTAACATTCCCTAAATCATTTCCCTCCCTCCCTCCCTTCCTTCCTTTCTTCCTTCCTTCTGTCCTCCCTCCCTTGCTACCTCTTGCCCTCCTTCCTTCACCCTGTCCTCCTTTTCCCTTTTATTTTTTCCCCTTCTCTTTCATTTTATTTACTTTTAGAGAAACCACCTTATCTATTTTTAGACATTTCGAATTCCTAAAATGTGAACCGTTGGGTGATCTGTCCTTTGGCCCTAAAACGGCTGGCCGGGCTGTCCCGGCCTGTTCTCATCTGTACCGTATGATTTTATTTCATAATAACTTTATGTATTTGGACTGTAACAAACAAAACAGAATCTAAGTCGCCCCAAAAAATCTTTCCAAGTCTTTTCAAAACACTTATCTGCAGTCCAGAATTCAGCTCTTATGAAAAGTGAGAGTGCACTCCAGTTTTCACAGCAGCAATAAGTGCGGGAAACAAAAAGATCCTCTTCCCAGGAAAAGTTGAGTGGGGAAGAGTTCAGACACTGTTGTAGCTGGTGAATCATTGAAGTCACCTGGTAGTACCAAATAAGGGCTGAGGCACCTGGAGGTCTTTGTGGGGTCTTCCCTCTTTAAATGCAAACGTAAGAAGGTATATGTGTATATACATTTATATACGTGCACATGTATACTCGTACATGTATGCACACATACCCATACATGTATATGAACTCCGTTCTGATTTCCTCTGAAATTTTGTTGATACCATCTAAATACCTCTTTGAATCAAAATAACTTAATTTTAGCTCATTCCTCAAGAGAAAGAGAAGGATCCCCAAGGAAAAAAAACTGTTGTACCTTCTGTGATTCTCAAACCAAAATGTGATGCGCTTCTGTTTTGTTATCTTAAATTGTTGTATCATATCTTTCTGAAACCATTCTGGATTAAGTTGAAGTTTTCAACATTTATACTTTAACTGTTCTAAATTTAAGCCTACATGTAAATCTTGTTTGGGGGGAAGGTAACTTGAAAAGTTTAACTTGAAAATTTGACCTTTAAACTTTCATATTCTAAGGTAAATAATAGCCTATAACCAACAACAGCTTTCCCGGAGGTCTTGAATTTAACACTAATTGTTTAGTTATTGTTTCTGTTTCTCATACATACATAACTTCGTTTTTTGTGGCTGGAAGAAAAAGTTTCTATATTTTGTATTTGTCTTTGTTCTTCTCATGCACACAATTTACTGTTGGTGTTTAATAATTTGGAGCTCATAAAATTAAAAGTTGTAATTTTGACCATTTGGGCTAAAAATTATATGAGGGATTACATATGCAATGGATTAGTATTTCTTGATTTGCAAAAGAAGGGAAAATGATGGTAATTTAGCTCAAATTGCCTTTCTTTGAAGAAAATTTCTGAATGACTGAAAACCAAATATCTATATTATCACTTTCAACCTCATGTTTCTGCAAAGTACAGAAAAACTCCTCACTGACAGTGCACCCAGCCCCTGACTGGGTTTTCAGGATTATGTCCATGTGCATAACTGCTTGGATTTCTTCTTTTAAAGCCCCTAAAACATGAATCTGTTCTTTGAGATCCTGGTTTCCTTAGCAGAGTTGTAGGTTGCGGGTTTCACTGATGTGGAAATTCTAAGTAGAAATTTTACTGCCCCATTTTACTGTTGGTGAAGGGCCGTTGTTAATGGAAGTTTATGTTTTAAAACTCAGATGACTCAGAAACCAGACTGTGATCATTTTTTGCAGCAGCAAAATGACTTATTCTGACAGCGTCTCGGTTTGGGGCTTCTGAAGAAAAAGGATGAAGCTGATCTGTTGAAACAACTACTTTCCCAACTCGGAGGCAAAAGGGGCTGATGGAAGATAACATTCACCTACCATTTCATCTTGTGACCCCAACATCACGTTTGCGTGTTCTGGCTAAGTTTTTTATTTTTGTTTGTTTTAAATGATTAAATAATACACAATTGAATGTCAGGATAGCATCTCTTGCAAAGTGACCAGTGCAGTAGAATTGTCTTTCTATCCATATTTGAGCTTAGAGAAACATTTCCCATGTCCTAAGTTCTTAGAAGCAATTGCTTTAGCATTGGGGAGCATTGTTCTACCAGACCCATTTGTGCAGGGGAGATGAAGCTTAAAAGACGGGATGTGGGGTGGGAGTGTGTTTCTTAAGCCGAAGCTGTTGCAGGCTGGGGGATTTTTGCATTTTCTTTTTGTTTTGTTTTTGACTGCAGATTCTGTACATCTGTCTGTGGGAGGAGAGTTGCTACTCAGGACAGGATTTAAGAGACACATTCCAGTGACCTTTAAGAATCTGCATGGCGGAGGTCCTTCTCCATGAGTGTGGGTTGGTCCACTCTGGGACCCACCACACTAAGAAGGGGGAGATGATAAAATAACATTAAAGGAAGAATGGCCTCCAGCCTGCAGGTTTTGTTGGAAAGAAATAAAAAGGGAGTCATTAAGACCATAAATTAAGATTGAGGCCTCTTGAAAAGGTTGATGTGGGCTAGCAACCTGCCTGTCGAAACAGTCCTTGGTTCATCAGCAGTGTGGGGAGGCAGCCAAGGCTCCCGCAGATTCCTGGCATCGACCTTGGAAAGCCTCTGCGATACTTGTTTGTACGAATACAGCAGAGGACAGGGAGGTCCTTGTTCTGTGGTCTCTGTTTAGTGACTGAAACTTAAACCCAAAGGCAAGCCCAGATTGTCTGGCCATTCATCTCCATGCTTTGATAGGGGTGAGGAGGAACCCTTTCCGTATGAAAGACAGGCCCTACTAGGGCTTACAACCAAGCCAAAGGACCATCTCTTCTTTCTTCCACCTCCCTTCACCCCTGCCCCGCAGCAGAGCCGAGATGTGAGACATTCATTGTCACGGAGCAAGGAGACAAAGGCAAGTTCAAGTTGAGAAGCATATGGCAGCAAGCAGAAATGAAAACCATATGTCCCAGCAAGGGGAAAAGCAGTCATTTCCAGATTGTAAAAATCAATGAAGTACTCTCCACCTAGGTCAGCTGAAATTCGAGCCCTCACAGTCAGGCCTGTCAGAGAGGCTAAGCAGAAACATCTCGGGGGGACTTCTAAAATTTAGTGAAGACAAGGCCTTGCAACTCCAAAGAAACTTTTTTTCCCCCCCTTGAAACAGGGTCTTGCTCTGTTGCCCAGCCTGGAGTGCAGTGGTGCAGTCATGGCTCACTGCAGCCTCAAGCTCCTGGGCTCAAGCACTATCCCCACCTCAACCTCCTTAGTAGCTGGGACTACAGGTGCACACCACCATGCCCAGCTAACCACAGAAACTTTCATCTCTTCATTTTTTCTTTGGGCACCATTAATACCTAAGGCAGGTAGAAAGGGTCCCAGAAAGACACAATTGGTAATGGCCGATTGCCGGCTGCAGTCATCGCCCCCAGATCAGGCTGGTACAGGATGCCTTAAGGTGATGAGAGGTGAGGGTGCATGAAGAATAATGAGCACAGGGAAGAGAGAAGCAGGACAAAGTAGCAGATAAAATGCCGGCAAAGCACAGATGAATGTCTTCAAGAAGCTCTTGTATTTCTCTGCACAATGTAAATATCCTTGCTACTTCAGGATGGCGGCTGGCCTGCTCAGTAACATACATGTTCCAAATAAAGATTTTGCATGAAAGTACCTATGTCCGTTGTCTTTTACCGTGGGTACAAGAGCTGCCCTAGAGGCTGGTTCCTGAAGGGCGGGCAGCAGGCTGCACGGGGAGCAGCTCAGATGGTGTGGGTAATGCAGGGACAGGTAGCCCACAGGGTTCCAGCACCTTTGGTCTCCACTGGGATTTCCCGGGAGTTAAAGCTCCTGTTTACATCTCCCCCAAGGCTTACTGACATTGTGGAAAGAGGCCTAGAGTTAATTTGGGAACTGGGTGTGAATATTGACTCTATCAATAACCATGTGACTTTGTACACATCACATCCCTGGCTTCTGTGTCCTCCGCAGCCTCTCCTACCAAAGGAACATAAGAATCCAATATATAGAGAACCTCCAGCACATTGTGGGTGTTGACTGCATGGAGAATGAAGCTAGAGCAGTGCCTTCTGGGGAAAATACTTGCCTGGAAGTGTTGTAGGTTTTACCATCCAGGCCTCTGTCTTGTAGGGCGGTTCTGGAAGCAGAGGGAGACTCAGTGCAACATCATACTCTCCAATCGTTTCTATCGTCAGACCAATAAACCTCTAAGCTGTTGTTTCTGAGTTTTTAAAAACATGGTCCTTCTTTCCAGTGTAGGCTTCCTCTCTCTCCTGTAAGCTTTTGTAAGCTGTTTTCCTGATTTCTTCCTTGGCTCCACATGTGCAGAGCCCCAAAGCTTGAGTATCCCAGGGCCCTCTAAGTAGTATGAAATTTCAGATCACATTAAGATGTGTGTTTTAAAGTGAGGACTATCCCCTAGTTGGTTGATAAGTTAATCCACATATTAAAATATAACTGAAAAAAATCCCTTGACCACATTAATGCTAGAAGATGAAACACACAACCCAGGAATTGGGGGACTCATCCTGGGCCTGGCTCTGCCATTAACTAGCTGTGACATTGACCCCCTTTCCCTGGAACACTTCATCCTGTAAGTGGAGAGGGAGATTGAGCTCAGTTAGCTGGTTTCTTCCAACTCTAAGCTTATATAACTATTTTCTGGCAAACCTGAAAGTCCATAGGGTCTTTTGTCCTGCCAGAAGGGTTCAAGAGTAAAACAATTGGAAAACTACGTCTGTACGTGACTGCGGACTGGGTCATGGCCAGGGTGGGAGTCCTGCCATTATTTCTCTCACCAGGGTGGTCCATTTCCCCCATTCCAGTAACTTATCATGCATCTCCCCATCACCGTCGCTATGGCCCAGCCAAGGGACTGACAATATTGAATTCTCCTGACATATTTTTCTTACGTTAGGGCAGGGCACTAGGGTGTTTATAAACTGGGCAGTCAGCCCAAGGCATTAATCTGCAGTCACCCACATAGACTGCTTTTCTCACTATTTGGCTGCTGGGGTCCTTTTAAATGCACTTCGTTTTGGAGATATTTGTGTCTCACCAGCTAAATCGCGTTTCTGCTTCTACCCCACACACCAGTGTTTCCCCAAGTGGTCAGCTTGCAATTGACTGGCTGGAAAAGCTGCCAGTCCTACAGTCCTACATTGCTCAGGGTTTTGGGGACCAAAACTCCATGGGAAACTGAATGCTAGCCCATATGCCTCTGGTTTGGTTTCTGCTGGAAAGCCCAGCTTTTCTTGGAGTTAGATGAGATTTATTCCGGAGACCCTGGTCAATGTTTCTTCTCTTGACTTCCCCACTCTGTCCTGTACATTAACCGTGATTGTTTGTTGTAATTTTTTTTAATTTTAGAGATGGGGTTTCGCCATGTTTCCCAGGCTGGTCTCAAACTCCTGGGCTCAGGGGATCTGCCTGCCTCAGCCTCCCAAAGTGCTGAAATTACAGATAGGAGCCACCGCACCGGCCAACCATGGGTTTTTCTACCTAATCTAACTCCACTGGTATATATATATAGAGAGAGAGATGAACCTTCACTCTGTTGCCCAGGCTGGAGTGCCATGGCACAATCTCAGCTCACTGCAACCTCCACCTCCCAGGTTTAAGCGATTCTCCTGCCTCAGTCTCCCAAGTAGCTGGGATTACAGGCATGCGCCACCACACCCAGCTAATTTTGTAGTTTTAGTAGAAGCAGGGTTTCACCACGTTGGTCAGGTTGGTCTCGAACTCCTGATCTCGTGATCCATCTGCCTTGACCTCCCAAAGTGCTGGGATTAGAGGCATGACCACCGCACCCGGCCCCACTGGCATATTTCTAAGTTTATGATAGCAGGCTCAGCTTGTGTGGAAATAAACCCAAATCTGCATTTATGGGTTGAGCACCCCAATCCAATATGCTCCAGAGTCCAAAACTTTGTTTTTTTTTTTTTTGGGTGGGGGGGGGACAGAGTCTAACTCTGTCACCCAGGCTGGAGTGCAGGGGCGTGATCTCGGCTCACTGCAAGCTCCCCCTCCTGGGTTCATACCATTCTCCTGCCTCAGCCTCCCGAGTATCTGGGACTACAGGCGCCCACCACCTCACCCGGCTCATTTTTTGTACATTCAGTAGAGATGGGGTTTCATCATGTTAGCCAGGATGGTCTCGATCTCCTGACCTCATGATCTGCCTGCCTCGGCCTCCCAAAGTGCTGGGATTGCAGGCGTGAGCCACCTTGCCCGGCCAATCCAAAACTTTTTGAATGCCATGATACCACAAGTGGAAAATTTCACACCTGACCACATGTGATGAGTGCACAAAATTATTTAAGATGTTATATAAAATTCCCTTTAGGCTACGTACCTAAGGTGTGTATTAAACATAGATGAATTTCATGTTTTGGCCAGTCGCGGTGGCTCATGCCTGTAATCCCAACACTTTGGGAGGCCAAGGTGGGCGGATCACTTGAGATCAGGAGTTCAAGACCAGCCTGGCGAACATGGTGAAACCCCAACCTCTACTAAAAATACAATAATTAGCTGGGTGTGGTGGTGCACACCTGTAATTCCAGCTACTCAGGAGCCTGAGGCAGGAGAATTGCTTGAACATGGGAGGCAGAGGTTGCAGCGAGCCGAGATTAGGCCACTGCACTCCAGTCTGCATGACGGAGTGAGACTCCATCTCAAAAAAAAAAAAAAATTTTTTTTTTGTTCAGACTTGTGTTCCAAAATATCTCATTATGTGTATGCAGATATCCCAAAGTCCAAAAAACTCCAAAATCCAAAACTCTTCTGGTCCCAAACATTTTGGATAAGGGATACTCAACGTATACCTAGAATTTTTTAAGTATTTAAAATAAAATGCACAACATGAGGAAGAGGGGAAGACAAGGAAACTAACATTGTTGGTTCCTTACTGTGGGCATCGCATATTATATGCATTAATTAATTTAATGCACACCATTTTGTGGGAGACAAAACAGGTACAGAGAGGCTGAATTATTGCCTGCAGCACACAGCTAGCAGCCAACCAGGGGTTCAGACCTATTCACGTTAACCCCAACATCCATGCTGCTCCTTTTAGCTTGTTATATCCTAGGAGGATGACAGAATGATCCTCTATTTAGTCATGAAATTCAAAGGTAACATTCTTACAATGCTAAATGCATTTGTTAGGATTGGGTTAAGCTGCCTATGCCAGAAAATTGAAAATAGCAGTGGTTTAAGTGAAGTGGAAACTTATCTCTCTCACACTTCAAAGGAGCCCAGAGACAGGTAGTCCAGGGCTAGCACGGAAGCTCCTTGGCAATCAGGGATCCGGATTCCTTGTATCTTTCTTTTCCAGCATCCTTGCAATGGCTTCCATCCTGAAGGCAAGTAACTTCATTGTCCAAGATGGCTGCTATAGTGCCGGCTATCTTGGACACTTTCTAGTCAGCTGACAAGAGGAAGAATTATCCTCCCAGATGAGTTAGCTTCCTTTAAAGAGACTTCCAGGAAGTCCTACACTCTTCTGCATATACAGTCAGCCCTCTACATTCACAGTTCTGCATCCACAAATTCAACCAACTGCAGATCAAAAATATCAAGAAAAAGAAACAAAATAACAATACAACAACTTAAGAATACAACTATTACAGTATAATAACTACATAGCATTTACATTGTATTAACTCTCATAAGTAATCTAGAGATGACTTAAAGTTTACAGAAGGACATATAAATGTTATATGCAAATACTACATCATTTTATACAAGGGACTTAAGCATCCACGGATTTTGGTGTCCTTCAGGGACCTGGAACCAATTGCCTGCATACCCCAGGAGGACTGTATTCCATTTGCAAGAATTCAGTCTCATAGTCAAGCTGCAAGGGAGTCTTGGAAATGTAGTCCACTTAACTGGGCGCCGCTGTGGTTCTAAATAAGATCAAAGTTCTGTTGCTAAAAAAGAGTTACAGTAGTTATTGATTGGCAACTGGCAAGCCCTGACACAATTAAACCACCAATGAGCTGAGCATTAGCCCCAGGGCAGATGGAAGCTCACTAGACGGCAATACCAAGCAGCTTGTGCGTGTACCGTGTCTCTGTGACTAACTGATGTGACCAGAACCTCAAAGGCAGCATGGATGATTTTGTCTCACGAAAAAATGAAACATGCTGCCCCAAAGAAAAGGGGGGTTCACATCTTTAATCCCCACACTTTGGGAGACTCAGGAAGTAGGATCACTTGAGGCCAAGAGTTTGAGGCTGCAGTGAGCCAATATCGTGCCACTGCACTCCAGCCTGGGCAACAGGGAGACTTTGTCTCAAAAAAAAAAAAAAAAAAAAAGGTTGGGGGCGGGTTAGTAGTGCCTTCAGTTTAACAAGGGAGCAACCACAAGGCCAAGAGGGTTATCTGTAAGCAGTTGCCTGTGTAATTTAGTTCCAGGGTCTGTCAAGTGCAAACTCTCACATTCCTGGGAGATGCCCCTTCCATAGAGGAAATGACTTTGCCCGGACAGTGGCCCTTGCTGTTCATAATAGGGATACATGAGAAGAGGTGAATGGCAAACACAGAGGTCTAGATGCCAAGTTTCTGGGTTCTAGGAACAGCAGACCTCATCCATCATTGTGTGCTCTGCAGAGGAGGCTCTTCCCATTTTCTGCAGACGCAGAGGCTGTACATGAGGGTCCTAACATCTTTAGGAGAAAACCATCAGGGCAGCTGGGGCAGGGGCAGCTGGTGGGTGAGACTGGGGTTGGGGAAGAGGAAGGGTTAGGACTAGATGACACAGAGAGGGATGGAACCACACAGATCCCTGCATCCTACTAGAAAGTCCCCAGGAAGGGCCTTTGTCACTGCCTTCCTGCCCGAGATGGAGCCCACAGCCTTGGAAATTCCAGAACAGACCTCTCTGTTCAGATATCAAGTTTCACTGCTGAATGCTCTGCCTTTCTGTTTCATTCTTTCAGTTGGTCTCAGTTGCAGAGGAAGCATTCTGAACTCAGTTTCCTGGTTATTGAGATTTTTATTTATAGAGATACCTCTATAAATCCAGAAGATGCACCCCAGGAACAGATTTCAATTTTTTTTTTAAATGAGACTCTGTGACTAAAGGCAAAAATGAAACAGGTGCCAGAAGAAAGTGATGAAAGATATCAGGGGCAAAATTGTGCCCAAGGAGAAAGTTCATGCAGTACAAATTAACATGGCAGCAAATATTCTGAAGGATGTAGACTACCCCCTCAGTGGGTCTTCTAGATGAGGAAGGAGAGCCTGGGGGACTGTGGGGGAAGACAACTGCTGTATTTCATCACATGCAGAAGACACGCCATTTTATTTGCTTCATTCCAAAAAAGGAAGACAAGGCTATTGATGAAATTACTACTTGCCATTGATTATAAGTGCATTCCAATTTCAGAGAAGTTAAAATGTGAGAGAGAAAAAAAAGTGCCCGTGCAGTTGATGAAATATGGTAACTAACCTTCATTCATTTGCTTTTTGTGGTTCGGCAAATATGCCTGTCCCCCATGCCTCCCGTGGAGTCCCTTGCTGAGCTGGTTCTGGAAGACCCTGTAAGACTTGCACTGCAAGAGCTCCCCGGCCATCACACACAAGCAGTGGAGACTCTAGGGCTTTGGCTATCAAACTTCAACGTGTATCCCAGTGCCTGGAACGCGTTAAAAGAGAAAAAGATGCTGATTTAGTGCATCCAGCATGGGGGCCAGAACACTTCATTTTTAACTAGTACATACGTGATTTTAATGCTAGTGGTCCCATAGCCACTTGAGGTGTCTTCAGACACAGTACAATAGACCATCCACCAGCTCTTCTCTGGGTCCTTTATCTTGGCACCGGTGTGTGTGCCAGTCATTTGTGCTGGTTGGCCTTCGCCTTCTCTTCCGTCAATTTCCATTCATCTGCCATGTCTGTTTGAGCCTCACGTTCCGCAGCAGCTCCCCTGACCTGGCCAGGTGAGGTTAGGCGGTTCTGGTTTAGGCTTCCCCTTCATACCACTGTAAAGACTGTAATGGAGGGTGCTGAAAGTATCAAATGTCACTGTCCCCTCCTCCTAGGCAACAGTGTCTGGAGGGTTTGGACTGTGTCTGTCTCGCAAATCCACAGGGGCTAACAAAATTCCTGGCACATATCAATAACATGACTTATCAATAAATATTTGTTTTGAAGCAAATTTGTGTCTAGGTATTAGACAAAACAGGGAGGCAGGGTACACCAGGTCTGCTATTTTATTTTGGTAGAGCAGGAGGTCCACACCATAGTACAACAAAAGTTTAGAACAAACAAACCTGGATATGTTTTCACCAAAATGTTAACAATAATGACTTCTGGAATTGGGGTTATGGGTATGTAGGTATGAATGGATTGCTTATCTGTATTTACTATAAAAAAACAAGTATTGCATGAAAAAAATTGGACACGTGGGATCACAGCAAGTTAAAAAGCCTCTGCACAACAAAGGAAACAATCAACAAAGTGGAGGCAACCCACAGAATGGGAGAAAATATTTGCAAACTAACCATCTGACAAGGGATTAATAACCAGATTATATAAGGAGCTCAAACAACTCTATAGGAAAGAATCTAATAAGCTGATTTCAAAATGGGCAAAAGATCTAATCAGACATTTCTCAAAAGAAGGCATACAAATGACAAACAAGTATATGAAAAGGTGCTCAACGTCACTGACCATTAGAGAAATGCAAATCAAAACTACAGTGAGATATCATCTCATCTCAGTTAAAATAGCTTTTATCCAAAAGACTGGGAATAACAAATGCTGGCAAGGATGTGGAGAAAGAGAATCCTCATACACTGTTGGTGGGAATGTAAATTAGTACAACCATTATGGAGAACAGTTAGGGGGTTTCTCAAAAAACTAAAAATAGAGCTACCATTTGATCCAGCAATCCCACTGCTGGATATATACCCAAAAGAAAGGAAATCAGTGTATCAAAGAGATATCTGCATTCCCATGTTTATTGCAGCACTATTCACACTAGCCAAGATTTGGAAACAATCTAAGTATTCATCAGCAGACAAATGGATAAAGAAAACATGGTACATATACACAATGGAATACTATTCAGCCATAAAAAATAAAGAGATCTTTTCATTTGCAATAACATGGATGGAACTGGAGGTCATTATGTTAAGTGAAATAAGCCAGGCACAGAAAGAGAAACTTGGCATGTTTTCACGTATTTCTGGGAGCTAAAAATAAAAATTGAACTCATGGAGATGGAGAGTAGAAGGATGGTTAACAGGCTGGGGAAGATAGAAGGGAAGGGGGAGTGAGGATGGTTAATGGATACAAAAAATAGGCAGCATGAATAAGAGCTAGTATTTGATGGCACAACCAGGTGACTATAGTCAACAATAATTGAATTGTGCAATTAAAAATAACTAAAAGAGTATAATTGGATTGTTTATAACACAAAGGATAAATGTGGGCCAGGCGAGGTGGCTCATATCTGTAATCTAAGCACTTTGGGAGGCCACAGTGGGTGGTTCACTTGAGGTCAGGAGCTCGAGACCAGCCTGGCTAACACCGTGAAATCCCCTCTCTACTAAAAATACAACAACAAAAAAATAGCCAGGCATGGTGGCTCATGTCTGTAGTCCCAGCTACTTGGGAGGCTGATGCATGAGAATCTCTTGAATCTGGGAGGTGGAGATTGCAATGAGATCACACCACTGCACTCCAGCCTGGGCAACATAGCAAGATTCCATCTCAAAAAAAAAAAAAAAAAAAGATAAATGCTGAGGTGATGGATACTTCCTTTATCCTGATGTGATTATTACACATTATATGCCTGTATCAAAATGTCTCATATACTCCATAAGTATACATAACTACTATGTACTCAAAAAATTAAAAAGTTAAAAAATTTTTACAGTAAAAAAAATAAATAAGGTTGAACTTTATAATCACCTAGCATATTGCAAAAATTATGGTGTGCCAATTCTGAATCTAGATCATAAAATACACTATGGCTTCCAACCTGTGCTCTTAGGGAAGCCAACTGCCATGTTGTAAAGGCGCTCCAGCACTCCCATGGGGAGACCCACATCGTGAGGAATTGAGGCCTCCAGCCAACAGCCAACACCAGTTTGCCAGCCCTGTGAATGATCCCCCATGGACATGGATCTTCAAGCCCAAGTGGAGCCTCCACAGCCACTGACATTTTGAATGCAACCTCCTGAGAGACCTCCAAACCCTCAAGTTCAGCTACTCCTGTGTGCTGGCCCATGGAAACAACATGAAACAGTAACTGTTTATTATTCTTTTAAACTGCTGAGTGTGGGCTGGGCACTGTGGCTCACGCCTGTAATGCGGCATTTTGGGAGGCTGAGGGGGGCAATCACTTGAGCTCAGGACTTCAAGACCAGCCTGGGCAACACTGCAAAACCCTGTGTCTACTAAAAACATAAAAATTAGCCAGGTATGGTAGTATGCACCTGTAATCCCAGCTACTTGGGAAGCTGAGGTGGGAGGATGGTTTGAGCCCAGGAGGCAGAGGTTGCAGTGAGCTGAGATGGTGCCACTGCACTGCACTCCAGCCTAGGTGACAGAGCCAGGCTCTGTCTCAAAAAAAAAAAAAAAAAAAAAAAGAGAAAGAAAAACCCAAAAGAAAACCTGCTGAGTGTAGAAGCAATTTGTTTTGCAGAAATAGAAAACTTATTAGGAGGTTTGACTTTGAACCTGAGAAGGTTAGAAAACAAAAGAAAAACTTGTAATTGCTACAGAGAAAAGAAGAAATATGAAGAATGGGGCTTGGAGCATTGATTTTGATGGCCTCATAATTTTGCCATAGAGCCTGTCTTCTTTGTCTTCAACTATGGAAGGACAAATAGAAGCCATCGGAAGAGTTATTTCTGCCTGTGGGAAACGCCACATGCATGAACTTAGACGGCACACTATGCTTGAATTATGCCAATCTTGTGCTGCACGATTTATACCACAAATTTTAAATGGCTATCTTTATCATAAAGGTAAGATCTGTTACTTTTAGGAGATTTCCTGCAGAGTTATAACTGTACCCGTATTATATCTGGTTCAAATCCATCCCACATATATAAGGCTGTACCATGAAGAAAAATAAGCTAAACCCAGCAGAAAATGTATTGCATTTACAATAGATCATCTTTACTAAGTTTGAGTGCTTCCAATGAATGATGCCTACAAAGGGTTTCATTTTTCTCTTCATCTCGAGAAGTTTCAAGTTACAGAACCATTGCATAGACCCTGGAATCATATATTATACAATGGAGAGAAGATGCCTTCTGGTGAAAATAAAACGTGGTTATCAAAGGGCAGGTCTCTTTGATATGCCTTGCTCATGGCCGATCTAGGAATCTCGGGGTGGCAGGGAGGCACCCACTTCACAGACTGAGCTCTTCAATCAGGTGAATCACTTTTGATGTAGTTTTGGTTTCTAAAGGAATAGTGACATGGGAGAGAACAGAAAATATACTTGAGGTTTGTGAAATCCAAGTTGGAAATCCTGTCAAGTATCAATACTTATCACTAGCCATTGAAATAAATGGCTTCAGAGGTGACAGATCATAATAATTGGTGTACAGAAGTCACTTTCAGAGGAAAAAGCTCCTTGTAGAGTGAAGCCTGCTGAAAGTGGCCGGCTGACCCAGGCAGCACAAAAATTCTCGGGACATTTTCACGTGGGGTCCCTTGCCCTTTGTGTAGGAGAGGCCACTCAGTGGGAAGTGGCCCATTCTTCAGAGTGGGAAATGCCGGACTCTGTTCTGCTCCCCGTGGGAAGGCGAGGGGCTGACCTCTTGTGCAAGCTGAGCAGAGGTAGCAGCCTGCTGGCATTTCAACACTAGAGGGCAGCGTACGTGCATGCCAACAGAGGACATGTTCACTGAGCCCCACATCCAGGCGGGTTGTGCTAATTGCTTGCTGTTTTTCCTACAAGCAGAACCTGCAGACCTGTCTACCTAAAGATCTAGTTGGAAGTACTTTGCTGCGACAGGCTGGCAGAAAAGAGAGGCTTTCAGGGGCTCTGCTCTCTGGACCCCAACTTTATTTCTAAAAACGTGAAGATAACTCACAAGTCCTTTGTTGGAAGCATATCTGGGCCTCAGAGCCAGATAAGATCTGCAATGAGTTGGAGCTTTGTCACTTACCATGCGATGCAGGCATGTCACTCATAGAAAGGGTTGTTGTGAGGATTAAATAAGATGATGTGTGGGAAGGGCTTGGCATAGCACAGTGCCTGGAACTTGCTAAGTGTTCAGTGAGTGTTGATCAGCAGTCATACTGTGCACCAGGAAAGAGGTCCAAGCCAAGCTGGAGCCCCTTAGGAGACAGTGTAGGAACTGGGGCTCCTACATGTCCCACTCCCACAGGAGCTCAGTGAGAGCCCCTCCAGGGCCAGAGACCCTTGCTGACACTTCTTGAACAGCAGGGAGACCTCAAGCCACAGGCCACAGAACCTTTGAGCCTGTCCTTCTTCCTGGCACAAAAAAATGGGTATGAACCCTCTTCTGCAAAGCAGAAGAGCAGCAACATCCATGCAGGTGTGAGGGTCAGTGACTTCCCACTCCCATACGCCTGAGTCCTGCTCACCACTCTGCAGGTCACGGGGTCTCGATTGCTTCCAAGTGCCCGCAAACTCCCTTGTAACCCCCCAACACCCATGTTGCCATGCTGGAGCAGACCGTGGGAGAATTTTGATAACCCAGAACAAAGCCTGGTTATTTAACACACACATTGCCTGCTTTCAAATGAGCTCAGCCTTGGAAGCTGCAGAGGTTTCTAATGGTGCTGACTTCTCACTGTTGATGGCCTGTCACAATTTGTAGATTCTAGTGGGAATGAGTGAGGCTTGAGGGGCATTAAAGATGATCTTGCCAGTGGTGTAGTAGAAATAGCAGAGGGCCTAGAGCCTAGATTTCTCAGTGCTAGACATGGTGATTCACCAAATAGCTGGGTGGCTTTGGACACGTGCTGAACCTCTCATGCCTGACTCTCTTTCCGCATAAGCATCATGATAGGGTTATTTTTACCTCTTCCCACCTCACAGGGCAATTGTCAGGGTAAATGAGGTTAAAGTACTTTACACATGCATAGCACTTGCACTTTCTCAATAGTGCTTGGTGGGGAGAAAATTCTCCACGGGTCTCTTGCCTGGAAAGGCAGAAGCCTGTTTTGCCAAGAGAGACACGGACCACTTTTGTTCTGGACTAGCTTTCCAAGGGTGTTTGTGCAGAGAGCAGCCTGGGAAGATACAGTCAGTGTCTCTGTCTCCAGAGGAAAGGGCAAGTTTGTTTACTGCCCACTAGAATAAAGATAATGTCTCTCTCAGGGACAAAGGTCAGGCAGGCTTCCTACCCATACTAAAAATAAGTGACTTTCCTAAACTCAGGTTCCTGCCTGGTGTGACCGTCTCACCCGGCCTCTTCACGTCGCACTCTGGGTATTGGAGTCTACGGATCCCACGCAAGAAAATGCCAAGACTCTGGCTACTGCTGTTGCAGTGAGTAATAAATTCCCTTGGCTCTGACCCAGGAGTCTTGTGTCTTCTATCCCCATTCATGAAACTGGCAGGCCCACTTGTAACCTGACAAATGGGGTAAAAACCTCAGCCCTGTCACAGTCCTTGACAATTTTCAGCTGCTGTTTTCTTTCCGTTTTTACAACAACTCTGAGAGCCAGGCACATCAGGTATTCCTATTTTGCAGATGAAGTAACAGAGGGTTGGGAAGGTTAGGGATGCTTCCAAGGACAGCTAATACCATGGAAGAGTAGACGCTTAGATCTAGAAAATAAATGCTACATAACTAGAGACACTAGTGTCTCCAAACTGCTCTTCCCCAACCTGGATGGGGTAACTAGGAGTTACTTTGCTCATCAGTGTTTTGTTTTTTTTTTTTTTTTTACCATTAATCTGCAGCTCCCTACAGAGAGAAAGTGATGTCAATGGGATTTTGCACAATTATCCTCTTGTCCTGGGGTCCCAAAGTACATAGGGTTTTCCCTCAGCCCTAATCCTGCATAGATTTTCCCCAGAAAGGCGGTGGCTGCTGGAGCTGAAGCAGCCACACACCTGGACACCTGTGTGTGGAGGCAGCTGGTGGCCTCCAGACATCCCCCTCGTGAAAGCTGTCAGCCCATGCCAATCAGCAGCTCCTGCCAACCGAAAGGACTGCAGGCAAGGATCCCCGAGGGTCCTTTTCCCAGGACTGTGAGTGGAAGGTGACAAAGAGGAGCAGAGAGAGGGAGGGCAGAGGCTGAGCTCCGTGTTCTGCCCAGAGAGGAGAGGGCCACTGCTCCCAGGATCACAGCTTCCTCACTGACAAAGGAACTGGCTCTGCCAGACCTGGAGGGACAGTGACAAGAGGAGGGGCCCTTCTGGGGCTTGGCATCTGCTGGGGGCAGGAGGACAAAGTGATGGAGCTTCTCTGAGGGATGTCAGCAAAGGTTGTGGGACCTACAGGGTCCAGCAACCAAGAGATGCAGAACAGCACGACTGTCTCTTCTGTTTATCCCTCTGTTTTATGTTGTGGTTTGGATTTCTTGTTGTTGTTGTTGAGACAGAGTCTCACTCTGTTGCCCAGGCTGGAGTGCAGTGGTGTGATCTTGGCACACTGCAACCTCTGTCTCGTGGGCTCAAGTGATCCTCCTAATTTCAGACCCCAAACTGTGTGTGTGTGTGTGTGTGTGTGTGATGTGAAGGAAGGAGGTGCACACTGGAAAAGGGAAAGCAAATGGGCTAGGCTGGCATTTGGTATTTGGGTGACAGCCTCAGGCTCTCAGACAGACTAGAATTAATATAGTAGAGCCTGAGCACTGCATTTGTTTGTTGTTTTGGGCACAAGAAATTTTTTCATAGCCACTCCCCCGCCACCCAGGTGATTCTAACACCCTGCAAGGCCTGAAAACTCTAGTTGGATGGCTGTTCAATACTGCAAGCCCCGGCCACAGGTGGCAATTGAGCGCAGGGAGTGCAGGCGGTCCGAATTGAGACATGCTGTGAACGTAGAATACACCCTGGATTTGCAGACTTCGTACAGAAAGTGATTGTAAATTAGCTCAATCTTTTTATATTACACAGTGAATATATATATATATATTACTATTTTGTTTTGTTTTGTTTTGTTTTTTTGAGATGGAGTCTTGCCCTGTTGCCCAGGCTGGAGTGCAGTAGAGCAATCTCTGTTCACTGCAACCTCTGCCTCCCAGGTTCAAGCGATTCTTCTCCCTCAGCCTCCCTAGTAGCTGGAACTACAGATGCCCGCCACCATGCCTGGCTAATTTTTTTTTTTTTTTTGGTATGTTTAGTAGATTTGTATTTTTAGTAGAGATGGGGGTTTCACCACGTTGGTCAGGCTGGTCTCGAACTCCCGACCTCAGGTGATTCGTCCGCCTCGGCCTCCCAAAGTGCTGGGATTACAGGCGTGAGACACCACGCCTGGCCCTATATATTACTATTTTTGATATGCTGGGTTAAATAAAACATACGAGTAAAATTAATTTCACCTGCTTCCTTCTCCCGTTTTTAATGGCGTGATTAAAGAATTTAGTTTGGATCGCATGTGCAGCTCACACCGTATTTCTGCAAGACAGTGCTGCTGTAGCAGCCACTTCATGTTACAGTAAAGGGGCAGAAACTAAGTGGCAGAGCTAGATCCAAGGCAGCGACTCTCCTACCCAAGCCCAGCCTCGGAGCCAGGTGGCCACGTGGTGGTTCTCGGTTGCAACCCCTCACCCCCACGCCATCTTCCACCTCTTGAGTATTTGAAGGAAGCTTAGTCTTGAAGGAAGAGGCATTTCCGTTTTTATCATGGCTGGAAGCACCTAGCAAAATGACTGGCACATAGTAGGCACTGGATGTAGATTGTAAAGTTGATGAATCTTTGACACTTGTTGCCTCCTGAGGGAGCTCGCCTGTCCTGCAAAGCCTTTGCAATGCTGTCCCCTGCTGGCTGGTTATTGGAAGTGCTCAGTGAGGTCCCTAAGAAGCCGGCTTGGGTGTATGCTGCCTACACATGTACTGTGTTGCTTGTGTTGCATGTGTGTACGATGTATATGCATGTGTTGTGTGTGTTGTGTGAGCTTGCACTGAGTGCACATGTGCTGTGTGTCCTGTGTGTTGCATGTGTGTGTGAAGCATATGCATGTGCTATGTGTGTTGTGTGAACTTGTGTGCACATGTATGGTATGTCCTGTGTGTTGTGTGTGTGTGGTGTGTATATACATGTGTTGAGTGAACACGTATTGTGAATTTTGTGTATTGCACGTGTGTGTGCTGTGCATGAATGTGTCATGTGTGTTGCAAGCTTGCATTGAGTGCACATTGAGTGTTGTGTGTGCTACATGTGTGTTGTGTATACAGGAGTTGTGTGAACTTGAATTATGTGCACATGCACTGTGAATTTTGTGTGTTGCATGTGTGTGTTGTGTATGCAGGTGTTGTGTGAGCGTGTGTGGAGTGTACATATTCTGGGTGTCACATGTGTTGGATGTATGTATACTATGTGTGCTGTACGTGGGAGGAATCATGCATGTACACAACAGTTGCACTTCCATTACCACACCAAAGGCAACAGTGTCCTTTAGCTTAACTCTTTCTCCCATCCTGGGAGTCGTGGATGCACACCCTAAACATCCTCAGGCAGCTGTGAGAAGAGCCCCCTGTTTACAAGTCAGGATCCCCAAACCTCATGAGGGTCTTGTTGCAGTGTTACAAATTTATTCTCAATACAAAATTACTCTTGTACTAGTTCTCCACAGGCCTCAAGATTTCTCAAGCCAGAAATTCTAGTTCAAGCCTGTCTTTGAGATTCAGACGTTCCAGGCTCTGCACTAGACAGCTTGATTTCAGGCCCTGGGGTGATATTTTCTCGAGGAAGGTGGCAGTGAGTGATCGAGGGTAGCCACGGGAGAGTAGAATTCTCCAACATGGAGGGAGCCCTTGTCTTGTGCCCGACAAGAAAAAAAAATGAGACATGAATATCTGATGGCTGAGCTTCCTGGAGAGCCCAAAAACATGTGGAACAAATGTTCATGCATTGGAAACACATGTCAATCACTGGCTGAATGTTCCTTACTCTCCCGCATCTGAGCACGACACATGGAGAATGCAGGTGAGGTCCCAGATACTCAGATGGCTTTCCTTCCCTCACTTTGTAAGAGTCAAATAAAATCACAGTATCTTTAGACACCACACAACCTATGAATCCACTTTTAAAAACATTATTTTTTTTCCTCCAAGAGACAATTACGTTGTGGTTTCTGGACAAGAGAATCTACTGACTTGTCTGCACATAATCTTTAGCAAGTCATCTCATTTTCTGAGACTGTTTCCTTATCCATAAAACGTCCCCCTTTTCTCAATGGGGTAACTGGAAGATCACTTGAGATCCCACATGTCAGTGGGTCTTAGTCCTGGAGGCACATTCAGAAAGACTGCTGTTTGTGTTCCTCCAGACCAATGAAATCAGAATTTCTTGGTGTTTGGATTAGGCCACGGTGATTTGATAAAACTCTACCATGCAGCCACATCTGCTAACCGCAAAAGCCCCTCTAAGAACAGAGAACCATGGCAAACTCTACAGGCATGAGAAATTCTGCATATCATTTGCGCGTGGTAACCAGACACTCTCCCCAGATAGAGGATCCAGGGGTGTTCTGGCTGTGCCAGGCTTCCTGTGGTTAATCCACCCTTTCCCCACACCCTGGGCTTGTGACAAGTGTCACATGACCAGCAGAGCTCCCATGCAGCTGTCCTCTTGGGTACTTCCAACAGCAGATGACTGGGGAGTCGGGCTGGCTTTGTGTACATGTCAAATAGGCTGCCTGGCTTCTTACTTCACCTGAGTTCAGGGAATCTTGGTGGTGGGTTGAACTGGGCTCAAATTTCCCCATAGGAAAAACAAGCATCAGGGGCAGGGCATGCAGCCCTCGGTTACCCCTCCCTCACCCCCACTCACCTCTGACCTGTCCTCTGTCCCCTCCCAGTCTCTTTCCTTTGGTTAGCCCTTCCTGAGGTTGTCTAGGAGGTGGGAAAGGAAGGGGCTCATTTTTGTTCCCTTCCTAGTCCTGTCCAGGCACCGGTCCCAGGACTCTGCTCAAGAACCTGGACCAAAAACCAAGGGCAAGAGGAGGCTCTCTTGTTCCTTTTCAATTAGCTTTTTTTTTTTTTTTTTGAAGGAGTTTCACTCTGCCGCCCAGGCTGGAGTGCAGTGGTGCAATCTCGGCTCGCTGCAGCCTCTACCTCCTGAGTTCAAGTGATTCTCCTGCCTTACCCTCCCAAGTAGCTGGGACTGCAGTCACCTGCCACCATGCCCGGCTAATTTCGTGTGTTTTTAATAGAGACAGGGTTTCACCATGTTGACCAGGCTGGTCTCAAACTCCTGACTTCAGATGATCCACCCTCCTTGGCCTCCCAGACATTTTTTTTTTTGAGGCAGAGTCTCACTATCACCCAGACTGGACTGCAGTGACACAATCTTATCTCACTGCAACCTCTGCTTCCCAGGCTCAAGTGATTCTCCTGCCTCAGCCTCCTGAGTAGCTAGGATTACAGGCGCACACCACCACACCCAGCTACTCTGTATTTTCAGTAGTGATGAAGCTTCGCTGTGTCAGCCAGGCTGGTCTTGAACTCCTAATCTCAAGTGATCTGTCTGCCTTGGCCCCCCAAAGTGCTGGGATTATAGGCCTGAGCCACCTTACATGACCCCTTTTGTTCTTTTTCTACTATTTTCCATGAGCCTTTTGGTTATGCAGTTAGCTTTGCCCCCAGGCTGGGAGGATAATTCCTCCAGCACAGAAATTCTTCAGGGAAGTAGGAAAATGTTGGTCTGCCCATTGTTGACAACCCCCAAAAGCCATAAGGTGATTTTGGCCACATCCCAGCATAGCAAGGGAGGCCCCTGAGGACCTACCAAAAATTCGGACCATCCCCCATCTGCTTTCAAGCAACCCCTATCCTGAGATGGCTTAACTGACTCTCCCTCAGGAGTGTGTTTTGGGAGTGACAGAATGCCTGTCTTTAAACAGTCTTTGGCCCAAAATCCAGGGACATGCAGGGAGTTCAAGGAGATCAAATACAATCTAGAGAGATTGTGAAAAATGGATTAGTCCTTTGCTGAAGGGTGCTTTACTTTAGGATTCGAACTTGAATTCCTTGTTTGGTAGACATTGCTTTCCTCCTCTGGCCTGTTCTCCCCTACTTCCCGAGTACTTGACCACACAGGTAAAGTCTACCCTCCCAGCCTTCCGTGTGACTGGGTGTGGCCATATAACCAAGTTCTTTTCAGAGAGACAGGTGCCACTTCTGCCTCACTTGCTCAAGAGGAATTTGCTGTCCCAGACGCTCTCTCTTTTTCCCTTCAATGACATCTCACGACCTGGCCCCAGCTTTGCAGCCAAGGGCAACACCCTAGGAGATGATGAAATCACAAGACAGGCACCTGGGTCCTTGCCAGTGAGGGTCAATGCTCTGATTTATTTAGCAGAAACAGTCCTCCAATGTGGAGACCATTACATGAGAGAGAAATAAACATCTATCTTCCTTCAGGCACCATGTGTTTGGTCTCTTGGCTACAGCAGATGAGCCTTTATCTCGAGGCATTCATTGTCCACATGAGTTTCAGGGATCATAACCTCTATGCCACGCTTCCACTCTTAGCACAACTATCAACACCTCCCTTCTCAAGAACAGCAATTTGCTTGCCTCTATTTTCCAAATACTTTGAAATCCATCAGTCTTTCTTATGATCCCAGGAGTGGCCAAAGATTATTATGATGGAGAGCGCCCTACTTACAAATCAGGCTCTATAGTTAGAGGATAAGATGAAAGTCATAGAGAGTCAAAGAGATCCTTGAAAAATGCTCCAGGGGGAGGGTGCAGTGGCTCACGCCTGTAATCCCAGCACTTAGGGAGGTCCAGGTGGGAGGTTCACTTAAGGCCAGGAGTTGAAGACCAGCCTGGGCAACGTAGCCAGACCCCATCTCCACAAAAAAAAAAAAAAAAGTGTTCTGGAAGTCTCCATGTAAGATCATCTCTCAATAAACCCAACATGGGGTAGCTTTTTCTTCACCCCAGGGTGTCTGGATTACATCTACAAGCTGTGCGGTAGAAGAAATATCTCTGAAACATGTTCAGTATGGCAAGATGCTCACAACATGTCAAAGCCTTGAGTTTCAAGACAGACAGAGCAGAGAGCAGATTCTCATGCTCAGCTCACCCGGGGCAGTGGTTCTCAACCAGAAGTGATTTTGCCCCCAAGGGGGACCTGTAGCAATGTCTAGAGACATTTTTATTATGACTGGTGTAGAAGGCTCCTGGCATCTGGTGGGTAGAGGCAGAGATGCCGCAAAATATCCTCCAATGCACGGGACAGCCACCATAAAACAAAGAATGATCTGGCCCAAAATGTCAAGAACTTTGAGGCTGAAAAACCTTTCTCTAAGGCATAGGTTTATTGAGAGGCATGGCCTAACAGATCGTCATGTGTAAACACTCCAGAATTCTCCCCAGCCCTTTCCCTGACTTGTCCATGTTTATTTTCATTTGAGCAAGTTAAATATGCTCCCCTGGCTGCTCTTTGAGCCCGACAGGATGAGGATGACAAGATCATGGATCCTTGGCAATGTCTTGAGTGTCCTAGAGACCAAAGATATCCTATCCAGGCTGGTTCAGGGAGTTTCATCAATCACAGTTCACCGTGCTGGATCTTGTCTAATTTGTTGCTTTCTAAATAGTAGCCTCCCACTCTCCTGTGGAAAGAATGTTCTGCTGATGTGAGGCTTTCCTTGTCAGGGACACCTCCTGCCACAGCCAGTCTCAAAGCTTCTCTCCTTTGTTTCATCCTGGAATGTTTCAAGAAACACCCACCCCACGCCAGCTGCACACATCTCATAGTTGCTCTCCCAGGGTGTCTTCTGCTCTCGTGATCCCCCTCCAGCCTTGCCTCGTAAATCAGCCAGCGACCTCGCCTCCCCGGGACTGCTGCGCTTCTCTGAACTCGCTCCAGTGGGTCCACATCTTTCTGATAATGAGGTGCCAGACAGGAGCGGAGGGGCCTGCTGCGATCCGTGGGAGCGTTCAAGCCCCGTCCTAGGGAGCGCTGCGGGTGGAGGCCGGTGTCATGGTAGGGAGGGGGCCCTCTGGAAGCTTCAGTGCCTGAAGGGCTCACATAAGGCACCTCACTTCTCTATTCTTGCAGAGGCCCTTGATGGTGGACAGACCCCAGCACGGCCCTGGACAGATTGTGAGGCACAGAGAAGTCACCTGCCACCTCCCCACCGTCAGAACAATGATGGCAGACACCACCAGGTCCTGAGGCTCTCCTGGCCTTTGGGCACTGTTCCTGCTGCCTTACAGACATGATCTCATTGAACACTCACAACATCATAAGCCTCACTCGGGCATCTATGCTAGACACTGAGGGGACAGCAGAGAGCCAAGCAGACAAAAACCCTGGCTGTCAGAGAAAGAGGTTGCGTTCTAGTGGGGGAAATAGACAAAATAAGGAACACACATGGTACAGTTGCATGTCACTTAACGGTGGGGATATGTTATGAGAAATGTGAAGGCAATTTCATCATCGTGTGAACATCATAATGTTATAGGAGTTATTAAGAAATTATTTTAGGCAGATAGGGAAAGTGGTCCTTGGAAAGTTTTTGTTTCTTTTAAAGCAGCTAAAGAAAAGTTTCTTATCTAGCAGGAAAGCTCCGGCTCTTAGAGCTAGGCCGGCAACCTCTGATATGCAAATAAATGCTGGCCATTAGAAAATGGGTCCACCCAAACATGGCGATTCTCGCCCTCTTCCTTGCCCTCACATGTGCCTGGCAACATGGCGGCACCCCCATATCCCCATGTGTGTAGAATATCATGGCGCCCTGCATTTGCAAAAAAAAAAAAAAAAAGTATATATAACTTCTGTTAATCAAAAGTCGCAACTAAGAAAATAAAAATGCAAGCCACAAAGTGGGAGAAGTTACTTGCAATACATTTCCTAACAAAGGATTCGTATCTAAAATATATAAAGAATTCCTACAAATTAATAAGGAAAGGGTAGATGACCGCAAAGAAACATTACAAAGTCTTGAATAGACACAGAAGACAATATCCAAATGGCCATTAACATAGGAAAAAGTATTCGACTCCATCACTCATCAAGGAAATGCAAATTAAAACCACAATGAGGCCTGGCGCGGTGGCTCATGCCTGTAATCCCAGCATTTTGAGAGGCTGAGGCAGGCGGATCATGAGGTCAGGAGATTGAGACCATCCCGGCTAACATGGTGAAACCCCGTCTCTACTAAAAAAATACAAAAAGTTAGCCGGGGGTGGTGGCACACGCCTGCAGTCCCAGCTACTCAGGAGGCTGAGGCAGGAGAATCGCTTGAACCTGGGAGGCATAGGTTGCCGTGAGCTGAGATCACGCCACTGCACTCCAGCCTGGGCAACAGAGTGAGACTCCATCTCAAAAAAAAACAAAAACAAAAAAACCCCAAAAAACACCACAATGAGGTGTCTGTAGACACACATCAAAATGTTTCAAAATTATTAAAATATTGACCGCATAAAGCGTTAGTGCGATGGTTAATTTTAGGTGTCATCTAAACTGTGCCACAGAGTGCCTCATTAAATAATATTTCTGGATGTGGCTGCGAGGGTGTTTCTGGATGAGATTAGCATTTGAAGGAGTGGACTCAGTGAGGCAGGTTTTCCTCCCCAATGTGGATGGGTACCATCCAATCTATTGAGGGGCTGAATGGAACAAAAAAAGCAGCGAAGAGTGAATTTGCCAAATTTTGCTTCCAGCCTTCCTGTTTGAGCTGGGACATCAGTCCTCTGCTGCTGTTGGACTGGGATTCACATCGTTGGCTCAGGCCTTTGGACTTGGACTTAGACTGGAATCACAGCACTGCTTTTCCTGGGTCTCCAGCTTGCAGTTGGCAGATCACAGGATTTCTCAGCCTCTATAATCACCTTAAGCCAATTTGTTATAATGAATCTCTTCCTGTGGCCTATTTGTTCAATTTCTCTGCAGAGCCCTGACTAATACAACCAGTGGGTTGTGAGGCAATGGGAACTACTTCCACCGCCTATTCAAGACTTTTGAATGATTCTTTCGGGTCGTCTACCTTTTCCTTATTGATTTGTAGGAATTCTTTATATATTTTAGATGTGAATCCTTTGTTAGGAAATATATTGCAAGTATCTTCTCCCATTTTATGGCTTGCCTTTTCATTTTCTTAGTTATGGTTGTAGCAGTATAAATTGGTACAATCACTTTGGAAAACTGGTTGCAAGTATCTATTAAAACTGAACTTATGTGAATCCTAGGATCCAGTAATTCTATTCTTCAGTATATACGCAATGTGTTCACCAAAAGACATATGCAAGAATAGCCCTAAACTGGAAACAGTGCAAATGGATAACTAAATGATGGGATATCCATGCAGTGAAATATACACAACAATGAAAATGAATAAGCTACTATGTCCTACAACAGCAAGGATAAATCCCAAAAATAATATTGAGTGGAAAAAAGAAAAACAGACACCAGAAGAGTAACAATTTTACTATTCCATTTATATAAAGTTCAAAAACAAGCAAAGTGAATCTATAACAATAGAAGTTTAGGTGGTGGTCACATTTGGAGAGGCAGTGGTGAGTGTGGAGGGCTTCCAAGATGCTGGGAATGTCCCGCGTGGAGATGTGGTGGTTATGGAGCATGGACATAGCAAAACCCATCAAGCTGTACGCTTAAGCAGAGGGCACTTTATGTACTTTACTGTGAGTATGTAGCACCTCATTTTAAAGAATCGATCCATTAAGCAAATTCATAGGGGTAAAAAAAATGTTCCACCAAATCATTCTCCGTGCAAGTGGCGTGCAGTCAGGTGACACACGGTGCAGAAGCAAGGGGTGGAGGGTATGTATCTACAAGTTGAAGCGCAGGGTCTTTTGTAACTTTGGTAACTCCTCACAACCACCTCCTCTACTCCTTCCCAGTGGGAAGCAGGAAACGCCTGCTGATCACTTAAACTCGCTCTGCTCACCAACAATTGTACACTTTTTCATATCCAGAGTTATTTCTGGGGGAGATGGACACTTTCATACACAGCTGGTGAGAGTGAAAATTGGAGGACAATTTGGCACTTATCAGTCACAGTTTTTCAGGTGCATGTCTCCTCATTCGACAATTAGTTCCAGGCGTCTGTATGTGTGCACGGAGATCCTTATATGAGGGTGGAGGAGGCTTATTGCAGCACTAAGAGCAACAATAACAAAAAAGCTGACAATCTAAACATCAATAGGAAATCATTACATAAAACAGAAGCCGGGCGCGGTGGCTCACGCTTGTAATCCCAGCACTTTGGGAGGCCGAGGCGGGTGGATCACGAGGTCAGGAGTTCGAGACCAGCCTGGTCAACACAGTGAAACCCTGTGTCTACTAAAAATACAATAATTAGCTGGGCATGGTGGTGTGCACTTGTAGTCCCAGCTACTGGGGAGGCTGAGGCAGAAGAATCAGTTGAACCCAGGAGGCGGAGGTTGCAGTGAGCCAAGTTCATGCCACTGCACTCCAGCCTGGGCAACAGAGCGAGACTCCACCTCAAAAAAAAAAAAAAAAAAAAAACCTTAGCTGGGCATGGTGGCGCATGCCTGTAATCCCAGCTACTCGGAAGGCAGAGGTTGCTGTCAGTCGAGATCTTGCCGCTGCACGCCAGCCTGGGGGACAGAGAGAGACTCCATCTCAAAAATAAAAAGTAAAATAAAACATAGAGCATAACAGAATGAAATTATATGCATTATGCAGGCACTAAAACGATAAGATGAACTAACATGGAAATACATCCAGAAAATACATCTTTTAATGAAAAATAAAAATTAAGGTATAGAGTCAACATGAGAAAGAGTCTGACTTAGTGGTTACAAGCAAGAGTTTATGACCAGACCACTGGGGCTCAAACCCTAGCTCTGCCACCTCCCAGCTATGTGAAATTGGACAAGCCAATTAACCTATGTGTGCCTCAGTTTCCTATCTGTAAAATGGGGATACAAATAGTGCTTAGTAGGGTTACTGTGAAACTAAAATGAGATACTGCATGTAAAGGACTTATAACAGTACGTGGTGCCATGTAAGCACTCCTCAAAATGTTAGCCACTAACATACACATAGTACCATCCCATCTATGAAAATCAAGAAAATGAAAAATGGCTGGGTGCAGTAGCTCACACCTATAATGCTAGCACTTTGGGAATCCAAGGCAAAAGGATTACTTGAACCCAGAAGTTAGAGACCAGCCTGGACAACATACCAAGAAAGACCCCTTCTTTAAAAAATTTGTTTTAAAAAAACATTCGCCAGGCATGGTGGCACACACCTGTGGTCCCAACTAATCAGGAGGCTAAGGTGGAAGGATCACTTGAGCCCAGGAGTTCAAAGCTGCCATGAGCTATGATTGCAACACTGCACTCCAGCATGGGTGACAGAGCAAGACCCTGTCTTAAAAAAGAAAAAGAAAAGAAAAATGTGTATGTGTCTTCATAAATATACATGCATATATCTAAAGGGGAGGTGTGTAATATTTTATCTCTACGTATGTTACTGATGTAATCTTTTTAAACAGTACATTTTAAAAGGTCACCTTCTCTGCTGTATAAAGCAGAGAAATAATCCCAAATGTCTTCAATCTGGCTTTGGGATGCAGTCACCTGACCCAGAGGAATTCTATGATATATCTGAAGACCCAGGCTCCTATCCTCTCCAGATCCACTTTCAGCATCCCCAGACCTGTCTGGTCTGTGATTAAGGATATTACAGAGTAAGGGCTGGCACCGTTATGAAGCAGGAGTTTTGCCTTCCCTCTTCCTGGCCTCTTCTTCCTTCTGTCTTTCCCCTCTATATTTCCCTGATCTCAAATTCCATTTCCTTACCCTTTAGAAAACCATCCTTAGTAAAGTTTCTAATCGGCTTATACATAATGAGTTCTGCATAACCGATGTTTTTTATTTGTTCTCCAGGAGTTTTTACCTTTGTCCATGGACAAAAGCAAAGATTTACACCCAAAAGGAAGACTCTGTTATTGGGGATGAGCAAAGAGCCATAGTGTGAGTCTCTTTCTGATAAGAGGTTGAATAAATGTTTCTACGTGTGATTTCTCCTCCATCACTACAGCTGTGTCTTCCACCATGGCCAGAGCCTGCTCCTACTGTTCATGTTTAAGTATCAAACCCGTGGTGTTAAGTCCCAAAGTCATGGGATTTGGAGTGAGTCCTGGATTCTAATGTGAGTCCTTCTGGGATATCTGGAAATATGGTTTTAACTCTAGACTTTAGAAAATAAAGATGATAATAGTTCTTGCATAGATGTATGTGTTGTAGGTATTTATGACATTTCTATTTAGAAAGTACTTTGAACTCCTTAAGGGAATATCTCAATGTATTGAAGTTCTTCACTGTTTTCCTTTTCATGCGTATTTTTTAATCATATAAAATATATTGTGCATAAAGAATGAAAATCTTTGTTCCCTTATTTTTTTCTTCTATTTCTAACCAAAGAAAATGTATTGAATACGGTGAGAAAACAACTGATTTTCAAAACAAAATGATCAGTTCTTAATAGGTATAATCAAGCTGAAAAGGAACTTCGGACTCAAATCATGCTAAAATTTTCCAGAAGCCTTTGGGGGTGGGGAGTGTGAACTAGCATTGATGTCATTCCTCAGAGAGGACCATCAGAGTAACTCCCTTTGAGATAAATAACTCTCTCTCAAATGTTTATCTTTTGCACATACTTGTGGGAAATCTATTACTTGAGTTTTGACTTGCCTGTGCAAGGCCGTATTCTGAGAAATGAAGGCATGTGCCGTCAATACCCTGTTGTCAAGGAGCTTAACAATCTAGCTGCCCATAAAAATTTTTAACAGGGGATCAGAATTGTGGCAGGAGATACCAGCAGTCAATTCTGCATGGACAGAGGAGAAAACGATTAGGGAAAATATCGGAGAAAATGCACTTTAGATTTGTCTTGCAATATTTATAGCAGCACAATTTGCAATTGCAAAAATCTGGAGCCAGCCCAAATGCCCATCAGTCAATGAGTGGATAAAGAAAATGTGAGATATATGTATATATATATACCATGGAATACTACTCAGCCATAAAAAAAGAACAAAATAATGGCATTCACAGCAACCTGGATGGAATTAGAGACCATTATTCTAAGTGAAGTAACTCAGGAATGGAAAACCAAACATTATATGTTCTCACTCATAAGTGGGAGCTAAGCTATGAGGATGCAAAGGCATAAGTATGATACATTGGACTTTCGGGGACTCAGGGGAAAGGTGGGAGGGGGTGAGGGATAAAAGACTACACAATGGGTACAGTGTACATTGTTCAGGTGATGGGTGGACCAAAATCTCAGAAATCACCACTAAAGAACTTATTCATGTAACCAAACACCACCT
Organism: Gorilla gorilla gorilla; assembly: GCF_029281585.2. Classification (NCBI taxonomy): domain Eukaryota; kingdom Metazoa; phylum Chordata; class Mammalia; order Primates; family Hominidae; genus Gorilla; species Gorilla gorilla. The sequence goes on from NC_073232.2 coordinate 89,102,964, forward strand.
GCTCCCTAAAAACCGATTGAAATAAAAAATAAATTAAAAAAAAAGATTGTCTTGCAAGATGGATAGAATTAGATAAACAAAAAGCTGTTAAGCAATGTGAGGGAAGGTGGAAAGTAGAACGGCACAGAATCTTCCAGGGCAGGCTTTCTCAAAGAGTTGTAGAACAGCTCATTGGATTAATGGGAGGATTTCAGAGCCTGGGTTACAGAAGGAGAGAGTTGCCAGAAATATATTGAGAACGAGCAGTTTTGCTGAGATCTGTCCCCAGCACACCAGTGTTTTTTGTTTGTTGTTTGTTTGTTTGTTTGTTTTTTGAGACAAGGTCTCAGTCTGTCACGTAGGCTGGAATGCAGTGGCACAATCATGGCTCACTGCATCCTCAACCTCCAGGACTTAAGCTATCCTCCCACCTCAGCCTCCCAAGTAGCTGGGACTGCAGGCGTGCACCACCACGCCCTACTAATTTTTTATTTTTTTGTAGAGATGGGTCTTGCTGTGTTGCCCAGGCTGGTCTCAAACTCCTGGGCTCAAGTGATCCTCCTGCCTTGGCCTCCCAAAGTGCTGGGATTATAGGCATGAACCACTGCACTTGGCCCTACACCAGGGTTTTATACTGAAGTAGCAAATATCCATGGAAGGTTTCCAAACAAGTGATTGACTAGATCAAAGTAAATTTAAAATATACGAGTCAAGCTGGACATGGTGGATCACACCTGTAATCCCAGCACTTTGGGAGGCTGAGGAGGGTGGATCATCTGAGGTCAGGAGTTCAAAGCCAGCCTGGCCAACAAGGTGAAACCCCATCTCTACTAAAAATACAAAAATTAGCCAGGCATGGTGGTGGGCACCTGTAATCCCAGCTACTCTGGAGGCTGAAGCAGGAAAATTACTTGAGCCTAGGAGGCGGAGGTTGCAGTGAGCCGAGATTGTGCCATTGCACTCCAGCCTGGGTGACGGAGCGAGACTCCATCTCAAAAAATAAAAAAATAAATAAATAAAATAAAAACAATAAAATAAAATAAAATAAAATGTATGAGTCAAGCAACAGGACTTCTTAATTGCTGGTGGAAAAATACAATGATCAGCCTCTTTGGAAGATAATTCAGTGTTTTCTTACAAAACAAAACATAATTTTACCATACAATCTGGCAATTGCATTCCTTGGTATTCATCTAGATGAGTTGAAAACTCACGTCCTCACAAAAGTACGCACATGAATTCCTAATTGTCAAAACACAGAAGCAACCAAGATACCCTTCAACAGATGAATGGATGAGCAAACTGTGCTACATCCAGACAATGGGTTATTCAGCAATAAAAATAAATGAGTTATCAAGCCATGCAAAGACCTGGAGGAACCTTAAAAGTATACTGCTAAGTGAGAGAAGCAGACCTCAAAAGCACTTTAATATGAATGTACTGGACGACTCTCCTAACTATAGGACATTCTGAAGAAGACAAAACTGTGGAGACAGTAAAAATACCAGTAGTTGCCAGGGGTTGGGGTTGGAGCTGGAGGAAAGATGGAGACGGAAGTGGAGCACAAAAAACTGGGGGGGACAGTAAAACTACTCTATATGATACCATAATGGTGGACACACGTCATTATGCATTTGTCAAAACCCATAGAATGTGCTACACAAAGAGTGAGCACTGATGTAAACTATGAGGCTTTAATAATCATGTATCAATATTGGCTCATTTAAAAAGTTAACTAAAAATACATATGTATATGAGTCAGACTGGATGGAAGAGAGCAACAGAGAGAGCCAGGAGGTGAGAGAACAGTGGAAGCTGGTACTGCTGATGCCTGGGAATGAGGTTGAGAGGCCTTGAAATACGGTGCTGAAATAGGGCTTAAAGTAGAGAAATGGGTGTTAAGAGTAATCTGGTGAGCTTTTTTAAAAAAATTTTTTTTGTACAGATGGGGTCTTACTATATTGCCCAGGCTGGTCTCGAACTTCTGATTTCAAGTGATCCTCCTGCCTTGGCCTCTCAAAGTGCTGGGATTATATGCATGAGCCACTTATATGAATAAATATAGATTTATAGACTAGTAAATTAATCTATATTAATAAATATAGATTCTCTGGGGATTAGCCTTGGGACTTGTGTTTTTATTAAATTATTCCAGATGATTCAAATGACCAGCCCAAGTAGGAATTCCTGGTCTTGGGGTTCTTAAGATGCTCCTGACTTAGGATTCTTTGATTTTGCTGCTCAGCCCTTAGAGGAGTGAAGTCACTTCAATGACAAGAATTCCTTGCTTGGACTTTTAAAAGCGCTCGCAAGCATTATCCCATTTCAAGCAGATTTCTCCAATTTTTCAATAAGGAAATTGAGTAAATAAAGATTTGTCTAAAATCACTCTGAGTTAATTGTGAGTTGATGGGATCTACCCTCTTTTCTCACTCAAGCTTCTTCTGCCTCTGGGTGGATTAACTTACTGTTCACAAGACCTTTTCTCCCCTAGGTCTGGGAGCCCCCATGCTCTGTGATGTGTGGAGTCCATGAGGTCTCTGGGCTGAGGATGGCAATGACTGTTTTCAAGTCTCTTGCTACAGACACCCTGTGTTTAACGCCAAGACCTCTCACCTGTGGCCTCTAGACCCTTCTTACTCCAAGTGTGGTCTGGTGACCAACAGCATCAATGGCACCTGGGAGCTTGTTACGAATTCTAACTCTCAGACCCCACCTCAGCCCTAATGGGTCTGCATTTTCATAAGATACCTAGACAATTCATTTGCATTCTGGAGCTCTGAGGTATCCCCTCCACCTGTTGGCTCACCTGCCTTTTTTCTCAGCTTGTTTTCACTGTCCACCCCACCTGTGAGCTCTCTTGCCATCACAGAGACTTGGCACGGGGCTCTGAACGTCCATCTCTGAGCCACCAACCCCACCACCAGCAGCATTTTGCTCATCATCTGCCTATGGAGACCCCATGGTTAGTGAGACAAAAACAAAGAATCATCACAGGAAAAAAAGGGTCTACTATTTGATGCATCTGGGGTTGTTTGTTTGAGCTTTTCCCTCCCTCCCTCCCTCGCTCCCTTCCTTCCTTCCTTCCTTCTCTCCTTCCCTCCTTCCTTCCCTCCTTCTCTCCTTCCTTCCCTCCTTCCCTCCTTCCCTCCTTCTCTCCCTCCCTCCTTCCTTCCTTCTTTCCTTCCTTCCTTCCAAAACCAACCTTCCTTCCTTCCTTCCTTCCTTCCAAAACCAACCTTCCTTCCTTCCTTCCTTCCTTCCTTCCTTCCTTCCTTCCTTCCTTCCTTCCAAAACCATCACTATAAACTTTACAAAATTAATCAGGGAAGAAGGGAGGAAGAGAAACAAAAATACAGCAGGCTTGCACACACTCAGCATTAGTCCTGGGGTCAGCTGCTCTCCCAGTGGTTTGCTGCCTATTGCCCCAGAATCACACGGAACCTGTTACATATCCCCTTAACTGCTCTACAAATAACAATTTGAACATTACAAAATGTTACATTTTCCATTTGAGATATTCTTTCAGGTCCTGGGCACCAGTGAAGCTACTGAGGTCAGGTGGTCTGAAGGAACCTACCAGAAGCTGACTCACTGAAGAATGCAGTTTCACATCCTGATGATTTCGCCCTCTCTTACCCTGACCAATCAACAACTCCAGTTTTCCAGCCTCTCACCCTCCATGATCTCCAGCCCAGAACTCCTGGGGGAGACAGATTTGAGGGTCTCTTCCCATCTTGTCAATGGTGCCCTGTGATCATCAAACTTTTTCTCTGTTGCAAACCTTGCTGTCTCAGCGTAATGGTCTCTGACTGCACAGCAGGCATACAAACCTGTTGGTTCTATAACACTTCCTTCTTTCCTCCCTTTTCTCCCTCCTTCCCTCTCTTCCACCCTCTCTTCCTCCCTTTCTTCCTTCCTTCCTTTCTTCCTCTCTCCCTCTTGCATTTCCTCTCTCCTTCTCTCCCTCTCTCCCTTTTTTCTTCCTTCTTTCCTCCCTCCCTTTTTCTCTTCTTCCTTCCTTCCTTCCTCCTTCCTTCCCTCCTTCTCCCCTTCCTCTGTCCCTTCCTCACTCCTTCTTTCCTTCCTTCTTTCTGCTTTTCTTCATCAATATTTCTCAAAGTGTGCTCTTAGACCAGCAGTATCCACATCACCTGGGAGCTTGTGAGAAATGCAGATTCTTAGGCCCCAGCCCAGTCCCACTGAATCAGAAGCTCTGGGAGGGGAGGCCCAGTAGCATGTGTTTAACAAGCAAATTCTTTCTTGCTCTTCAGGAGCGGCTTTGTATTTAGGCCCCTCATTGAGCAAGACAGGCCATTTCAAGAGAGGCCACTAGTATTCTTAAAGTGTCATAATTGGTATATTGATTCCAATCTGTCCCCATGTGTTTATTGATTTGGAAAACAAAATAAAAGATATAAGACTGACTATTGAACTACCAGATCATAATCTCTCCAGTAGGTTGTTTCTTTGGTACAACAAAAGGCATTTCCAACATCTGACCATTGATCTGAGAAGCTAAGGAGCAATTTCTTCCCATTGTGTAGGTCCAGCTCCCTTTGGCCTAAATAGGAGGCAATTCTGTCTTCCAGATAATTACAGACCCTCCTCCCCACATACCCCTTATCCCACGTGATGAAAAAATGATCATTGGGCTGAATATTTTAAGGAAAAGAAATAACAGATTCAGAAGCATTTTTCTGTGCAAAAGATTTCAGTTTCAAAGGTGTATTTTCTTCTGATAACTATAGGTATCATTTTTGAAAGTAAGAGACGTGGTGAATGAGAATTTTAAAAGCGGCACAGGAGCACTTTAATGATATAATCACTTTAACGATATAATGTATTTCAGAAATTACTTTCCCCCTTGATAATGCAGTCTAAGTTCATTGTCATAAGTAATGGGCAGAGATTGCTGGGTCTCTGAAATGAAACCCAGCCTTCTGGGATAATTAAGGCCTCTTTTTGCAGACAAAAAGGTCCTAGAGGAAACAAATGACAAAGACATTAACAGAGGAAAGGAGTGGGTGAGGCTCTTTTCTCTGAAACCAGGGCACCCCATGGCTCTTCCTGCCTCATGCCCTATGGCCATTTAATCACCATGTCCTGTCCCTAGACTCCCAGCCTGCTTCACCCCAAATATACCTTCCTCCATCCTGTGGTTAATTCTTACTCATCCTTCAAGTCTTAGTTTATCTTTTTTTTTATTTTTTATTTTTTAGAGATAGGGTCTGGCTCTGTTGCCCAGCTGGAGTGCAGTGGGATGATCTCAGCTCACTGCAGCCTTGAACTCCTGGGCCCAAGCCATCCTCTCATCCCAGCCTCCCAAGTACCTGGGACTAAAGGCGTATGCCACCATGACCAGCTAATTTTTAGTTTTTTTGTAGAGATGAGGGTCTTGCTACATTGCCCAGGCTAGTCTCAAACTCCTGGCCTCAAGCAATCTTTCTGACAGGGCCTCCCAAAGTGTTGGGATCATAGGCATGAGACACTGCACCTGGCCTCGGGTCTTCATTTAAATGTCACTTCAGAGAGGAATTCTCGAACTCGAGAGCTCAAGTGATCCACCTGCCTCTGCCTCCCAAAGTGCTGGGCATGAGACACTGCACCTGGCCCAGAGATGAATTCTGTTACTGTCTTGACTAGAGTCTACCCCTTTGCTCGGCTTCCCCATAGGACCCTATCCTCCTATTCCTAATACAGGGCTCTGTCTGTAGTCTACTTTAGAGTCCTTCGACAGCGATAGCATAAAATTACTAATTCCTTTTTTTTTTTTTTTTTTTTTTGGGACGGAGTCTCGCTGTGATGCCCAGACTAGAGTGCAATGGCATGTTCTCAGCTCACTGCAACCTCTGCTTCCTGAGTTCAAGCAATACTCCTGCCTCAGCCTCCCAAGTAGCTAGAACTACAAGCGTGTGCCACTATGCCTGGCTGAGTTTTGTATTTTCAGTAAAGACAGGGTTTCACCATATTGGTCAGGCTGGTCTTGAACTCCTGACCTCAAGTGATTCACCCAGCTCTGTCTCCGAAAGTGTCGGGATTACAGGCATGAGCCACTGCACCTGGCCCAGAAATTACTAATTCCTATTAGTTTAAGGATTGCCACCTAGGCCTTGTTGCCATCAGCGAACAGAAGAAAGCCAAGCCCAAAGGCAGCCACGATAAGTGTTCCTATTATCTATTCTTGATCAACCCTCCGCCCTTTCAATTAGCTTATAAATACTGGAAATAGGGTTTTTAGGTTGAAAACAATGGATTGTTGACTGATATGTTGAATTCCAGCGATAAGCCCTCATTAGTGAAATTAAAGGAAGTCAAGATGTATAGACGGGAGAAAATATTTTAGAAACACTTCTCACCCTTGTACAGTAAGTCATCACTTAACAGTGCCCATAGATTTCCGGAAACTGTGACTTTAAGTGAAACGAGGTATAACAAAATCAATTTGTTTTGGCTAACTGATACAAATGAGAGTTAAGTTCCTACAGTGTGTTTGTGTTCACAAAAACATCACCAAACTTCTAAAGACCAAAACACTTCTAATAGTAAACATTGAAATAAATGAAAACATTGAAATAAACGTGAGCTATATAGACATTTACGAGATGAATAACAACAATATGATCATTATTTACGCACTTATTCCAGTTGAAGGTTGCTGATGGCCAGAGCCTGTCCCAGCAGCCTATGGAGCCAGATAAGACCCAGCCCTGGGCAGGATGCCATCCCACTGCAGGAGTCACCCACAGCCACACTCACACTCACTTAGATTGGACCAGTTGACACATCAGTTTGCCTAACCTTGCACATCTTTGGGATTTGGAGTAAATTTCAGTACCTGGGGAGATTTCACACAGACAAGGAGAGAAAGTGCAGAATCCACATAGACAGTGACCTTGGCCAAGAATTGATTTTTTTCTCATCAATGTTATAACCTAAGGACATTGAACAAACCATGTTGTTCAAGGACTGGCTATATGAGAGAGCCTGTAGCCTTTATTCTTAGACATGGTCCTGATGATTCCCCCCACTGGTCTTGCTTCTGACATTTGTTTAAGGTGGATTTTTTTTTTTTTTTTTTTTTTTTTGAGGCGGAGTCTTGCTCTGTCACCAAGGCTGGAGTGTAGTGGCTCAATCTCGGCTATTGCAACCTCCGCCTGCCGGGTTCAAGCAATTCTCCTGCCTCAGCTGCCCGAGAAGCTGGGACTACATGTGCCCGCCACCATGCCTGGCTAATTTTTGTATTTTTAGTGGAGACGAGGTTTCACCATATTGGTCAGGCTGGTCTTGAACTCCTGACCTCAGGTGATCCACCTGCCTCGGCCTCCCAAAGTACTGGGATTACAGGCATGAGCCCCTGTGCCCAGCCTCAAGGTGGATTTTTGCTGCCTAAGGCCAGTAGAATTCAACCCATGGAATGTGCTCTTATATGGAGTAGTCTTTTCATGCAAGGACACACTTGGATACCTAAACAGACAGAAAACTGGGCCTTTGTCAAACTTTCAAATTAGTTATCTAAACTTTTGGCCTGTAAGCTAATAAGCATTTGTTTAACAAATGTCTCTGTTTGGGACAAATTTCAGTCTACAGCTTGCTTTTATTATAACCTGGTAGAGAAATGCAGGGAGTAGCCAACTCTCAGTCACCTTGAATTTCTTCCAGGCTGCAGTGGGCTAGCAAAATGAGCCCGAGTGCTTTGCAAGACCTAACTGTGATGAGTTGCCTTAAGTCTGCTTGTTCCTGGTCAGTTGTCAGCTCCAAAGAGGCAGGAACTGCTTATTCAACAAATCAGAGGAACAGAATCCATCTGCAACCTATGGCCAAAGTGTTCTTGCCCAAATAGCTACACAAAGATAGCCCAGGAGCATGCCAAAGAAAATATAAACGGACATGTGAAGCATAAGTATGAGAACACATTTGCCAAAAAAATATGTTTTATGAAATTTCACCAAAAAAAAAAAAGGATGGTGAGAAAGCAAAAATATTTATACATTCGCTTTTTGTTTTGTTTTGTTTTGTTTTTTGAGATGGAATCTTGCTCTGTCACCCAGGCTGGAGTCCAGTGGCATGATCTCAGCTCACTGCAACCTCTGCCTCCTGGGCTCAAGCAATTCTCCTCCTCAGCCTCCTGAGTAGCTGGGATTACAGGCATGTGTCACCTCGCCCAGCTAATTTTTGTATTTTTAGTAGAGACAGGGTTTTGCCATGTTGGCCAGGCTGGTCTCAAACTCCTGACCTCAGGTGATCCAAGTGCTGGGATTACAGGCGTGAGCCACCACGCCTGGCCAGTACACTGCTTTTTTGTTGAAATGATTTTTCTTTGGACTTTTTAATCCTTATTTTCTGTAATTCAAAATTCTCTGTTTCCCTATTAATTAGAGATTATGTATTAATATGGGATGGGGCATGGTAATGTTTTCTTTTTTTGTTTTTGTTTTTGAGAGTGATGGAGTCTCACTCTGTCGCCCAGGCTGGAGTGCAGTGGTACAATCTTGGCTCACTGAAACCTCTACCTCTCAAGTTTAAGCAATTCTCATGACTCAGCCTCCAGAGTAGATGGGACCACAGGGGCTCGCCACCATGCCCAGCTAATTTTTTTTTTTCTATTTTTAGTAGAGATGGGGTTTCATCATGTTGGCCAGGCTGGTCTCAAACTCCTGACCTCAAGTGATCTACCCGCCTCAGCCTCCCGAAGTGCTAGGATTACAGGCATGAGCCGCCATGCCCGACTGGCTTTTTATTTTAATGTTATTGAATAAATTATGAAATTTTCCACATCTCACTAAGTTCCTGTCAATTTTTTATGCTTATATGTCCACAGGGCATAAAATATAGTATGTGTGAGGAGAAAACAATTTAAAAAACCAAACAAACAGGAAAAGAGGCTCCAGGTACAGATGTGCACTAATTATGTGTTAGATTGAACTGAGAGAAGACTAGAAATTCTTCTTCTGGTGTTTATTGTCTTCATCTGTTATCAGGAAAGAGATCGTAACAGCCAAAAGCTCACTACTCTCTGACTACTGATTATTCTAGGACCGTTGGCTTGTTCTATCCCGTGGCTCACTTTCTTTTGACTAAAAAGGAGTTGAAGGTTAATCAATGTTGCTAGAGATTCAGATTGAAAGCTTCTGTATGATGTGGCAGCCACTGGCCACATGTGGCTGTTGAGGTCTTGAAATGTGGCTAGTCTGAACTGAGATGTGCTGTAAGTATAAATAACCACTGAGCTTCAAAGATTTAATAGAGCAAACAATGTAATGATCTATTACAATGTTGATATTGATCATGAGCTAAGATAATATTTCCATATTTTTCACGTGTTAAGATAATTTTTTACATCAAATAATAATGTTTCACATCAAATAAAATACATTTTAAATTAAGTTCATTCACTTCCTTTTACTGTTTTAATGTAGATACTAAGGGATAGTATCTATATTAGGAATGGTATCTACAATGAGCTCACTTATTTCTTTTTACTTTTTTAATGTAGATACTAAGGAATTTTAAATTACATGTGAGGTTTGCATTTGTGGCTTGCATCGTATTTCTGTTGGACAATCTTCCTCTTAAAAAAAGATTCCATTGGAAACACAGCTGATGAGATGAAATGAGATTGTCCATGCTCTGGCACAGGTTGCTGGCACTTGGCCCCGGCCATCCATGGTTCCTGCTAAGTTGAGCCATCTGGATCTGTCTAACTTAGGCCAGAGCTAATGTCCCTCCCTTCTGCTTAATTTCTGATTAAGGCCTCTGCTCTCTACCAGGTGACCACCAGCTAACCTGATAAATTAATCCTTGTGAGTGAATGGGAGATACTGGTGCATGAATGAGTTATCCCAATTCTGCAATTCCATATGGTCCTTCTGGATATCCATGATGACTTCTGTTCATTCATTCAAGAAGTATCTACTGACTACCTACCAAGGGCTGATTACTTCATTCATCCCTAGACCAGAGACACACACTATCTTCTGGTCTTCAGTGAGAGAAAAGAGAGCAATATAATTTGAGTGCAGTGAGCAAGTTTCTGGTGTAACAGAGTAGAGGTGGGTAGAATGGATTTGGAATCTCTGACTTCATACTGGGAGAAGTCCCAGAAGCCTTCACAGAGCAGCTACTCAAAATGGAAAAGCATTTTGAATAGCAAATAAATAATCTCTAGGGGGAGAAGTTAGAAAGAACCTCCTACACAAGGGAATAGCACGGACAAAAGCACAGAACATGGAATGTCTTGACTCATTGATGGAGGGAAATTTCAAGTATCCCAAAGCCTTCCTCAGTTATGGGCTTGTGTAAAGAATCTCTTCTAACTCTTGCTTCTGGGGATTAAAGAGGTAGAGGCAGCATCACTGATAACTGATAAAGGGATCATTTCTGCCTCAGCCTTAGAATTGGGGGTGAATCATTGCTGAAAAAAGCTTCAAGGACTTCTTAACTTCCATGCTAATTAAATCAGGGAACTCCAGGAGAGAGTGATGACTAACTTCATATGAGGTACTTAACGTGCCTGAATTAGAATTATCTTCTATTTCTGATTAAAATAGAGAGAATGAGAAAGAAAGAACCCCATTACTCATATTGGACAAGTGCTATATTAAGCAGTAGTTTCTGGGTCCGTATTCAGTCAGTTATGTCCTGGCAGTATAACCCTATGGTTGTCTTTGGGGCCCCATGTACTTTCATCTTGAGGTCAGGACTTGTTGGCAGCTGTAGCCAGTGGGTTGGTAGTTGGCACTCATGACCAGGGAAGCATGAGCTCTGTGCTCTTTCCCTCTGTGGATTGAGGGACAAGTGCTCACCAGGCATCCTCTGCTCCTTCCCTTCTGCTGGTGAACTCTTTGTGGGATTGTTATTCCTTGGGATCCTACAGACTGACCTGGCCATGGTGTCAGCTTTATAAATAAAAAATGTCTTAGGAAAGAATATAATTTCTACCTTTCAACTTTTCATTTGGAAAAATTTTAATCTTACAGAAAAGTTGAAAGAATTGTATAATGAATACCAGGATATCCTTTTATCAATTGTTAACACTTTGCACATGTCCTCTCTTTTTCTCTTTCCCATTTAAAAATCAGAAACAACACAATACTTCACTGCTAGGTGTGACAGGTATTCTAGGGATCTCCTAAGAACAAGAACATTCTCCTACATAATCAAAATCGCGTGATCACACCCAAGAAATTTAATATCAATATTATTTAATACAGAATCCATATTCAGAGTCCCCAGTAGTCTAAATAATGTCCTTTATAGTGGTTTATTCAAAGTTTCTCATTTTGTTTCTTTTAATACAGAGCAATCTCTTGCCTTTTTTTTTTTTGGTTTGTTGTTTTAATTGCTGTTGTTTTGTTTGTGTGTTTGCTTGCTTTGAAGGGGATCAGAACATGCCACCCTGAAACTAGCCACTCTGGCATATTGATTATTTTGAGCTGAAGGGAATTGAGAAACAGCAGGTGCAGCGAGGGCTCTCTGCTCTCTTCCTTTCTATCTAAAAGTAGGACATAAAATTTCCATAAGAAGGCCGAGTGTGGTGGCTCACACCTGTAATCCCAGCACCTTGGGAGGCTGAGGTGGGCAGATCACCCAAGGTCAGGAGTTCAAGACCAGACTGGCCAACTTGGTGAAACCTCGTCTCTACTAAAAATACAAAAATTAGCCAGGTGTGGTTGTGCATGCCTGTAATCCCAGCTACTTGGGAGGCTGCGGCATGAGAATCGCTTGAACCCAGGAGGTAGAGGTTGCAGTGAACTGAGGTCATGCCACTGCATTCCAGCCTCGGCAACAAAGTGACACTCTGTCTCAGAAAAAAAAAAAAATCCCTTAAAAAATATGCCCTTCCTGTATCATGAAAAGGAGAACATTTATCGCCAGAGATAGGAAGCTGATGCTAAGATGAGTCTGTGCAAATCTTGCTAAAAAAACTTACGCAAATAATCCTTACCTTCCATCAGTTCCCTCCATATATTTCCTAGTCATTTTTTCCACAACTTTCCAGCTCAACCCAAGCTCCTTTTTTTTTGTCTTGCAACATTACCACAATATACCATTTTTTGTTAAAATGGTATATAAGCCCTCATAGCTAACTGCTTCTTTGGGGGGTCTTTATTCCTTTCTACAAAGCCCCTGTGCCATGTAAAGGCATTAATACCAAATAAAATTTGTTTACTTTTTCTCCTGTTAATCTGTCTTTTGTCAGTTCAATTTATAGGTCCCAACCACAAAACCTAAAAGAGTAGATGAAAAGTCTTTCCTCTCCTGCAGTTTATTTTGGCCTCTTGTGACATTGAATGTCAGAACATGACATTTCTTTACAGAACCCAGCCCAGTTTTTGGGGGGAAGTGTCTACATTCTGGATTTTTCTGATGTTTTCTGATTTTAAGTCCAGGTTACACCTTTTGGGCACAAATATGATATAAGTTCTGTGTGTTCTCCCACTACATCTCATCAGGATATCCATGATGTCAGTTTATGAAGAGATTTTTGTAAGTTATGGGCTCGAAATTTTCCCAGATGAGAGATAACCCTAAATAGCTTCACCTGCATGGTCCAGATGTAGTGAATAAGACATCTGAGAAATCTGCATTTGTCCAGTTATTTATTAATAAAACAGAACTTAGATGCACAAAGAAAAATGGAAAATAAAAGTTCTTCTGAGGATCCTGTCAGTGATAGAAAGAGGTTCACCCCTCTCTGTCTCTGTCCCCTTGGGCTGCTAATTTGATGTGAATATTATGTTAATTACCATCTTGCTGCCTCTATCACTTGTATTTATGAAATATTCCGCCTAGCACACAGCTCTGCCTGCACAACTCTGGCCAGGGCTTTTTCTCTCCCCCAGGGAGCCATTGGCTTCCTCTGCACATGTGGAGTTGAACTTTTTCTCTCCTCTTTCATTCTGCTTAGTAAGCAGACCCTGACTAACTCCACACCTGCATCCCATTCACTGTGCAACCCGAGCCAAAGGGTAAGGAAACAGGCCTGCGAGCGCTGAGGGGCTGGGTGTGGCATGGAGCTCAGAGGATCCCTCAAGCCTTCCCTTCTCCTCATCAAGCAACACAACTGGAAGGTTCCATCGAGGTTCGCCTTGCATACCAATCAACAATGAGGTTTATTGTCTATTGATGTATACATTCATTCCAGCCAATCCCCGCTGAGGGTCAGTCTTTGCTTCCTTGTTGCTTGCCTTTTAGTTGAACAAAAATCTGATCCAGGCTGGAGTGCAGTGGTGCCATCTTGGCTCACTAGGGCCCCAGTAAGGTAGACTTTGGAACAAAGGAACAAACAAAAATGCAGATTATTTCCTTCCCAAATTTAATATTTTGAAGATTTACATTCTAAAAGCACTATTACACCTCTGCTAAAGACAATAGCTATAGTGTAAATAAAGTGTCAGTTTGAGAATAGAATCATCGACATAAACACCAAATGTCTGCATCCTTACTATCAGTGGACACAGGCTCAGCGTGTATGCATATAAACATTTGTCAGATAAGTGTACACCACAATGTCATTATCTCTGGTATCTCAAAACGCTGTCACCAGGGAGCTTATTAACATAAACATTAACATTACCAAACGCATGGCCCTGATTCTATTTGTTTTGCTATAAATTAACATTTAGGTTACATTTCCATCCCTTTCTCAAGCTGGGGGTGAACAATGATACATTCTTTCTTTCTTTTTTTTTTTTTTTTTTGAGACAGAGTCTTGCTCTATCACCCAGGCTGGAATGCAATGGCACCATCTCAGCTCACTGTAACCTCCGCCTCCCCGGTTCAAGTGATTCTCCTACCTCAGCCTCCTGAGTAGCTGGGACTACAGGTGCGCACCATCATACCCAGCGGCTTTTTTGTATTTTCAGTCAAGACGGGGTTTCACCATGTTGGCCAGGCTGGTCTTGAACTCCTGACCTCAGGTGATCTGCCCACCTTGGCCTCCCAAAGTGCTGGGATTACAGGCGTGAGCCACCATGCCCAGCCAACAATGACATTTCTGATCAGGGCACCTGCTGACAGGCTGAATAGTGATGTCCAATCTAGCAGCTGAGCAGTTAGGCTGGGGTTACACGTCCATATGTGAACATGCGTTTTCTTACTCAAGAGATACTGAATAATGCTAATATTTATCTACTGAGCACATATTGCATTCTGAGCACTGTGCTATGTGTTTTTGTTTTGTTTGTTTGTTTGAGATGGAGTCTTGCTCTGTCACCCAGGCTGAAGTGCAGTGGTGCTATCCCGGCTCACTGCAACCTCTGCCCCTCTGGTTCAAGCAATTCTCCTGCTTCAGCCTCCCACGTGGATTACAGGTGCCCGCCACCACGCCCCGCTAATTTTTGTATTTTTAGTAGAGATGGGGTTTCACCATGTTGGCCAGGTTGGTCTCGAACTCTTGACCTTAGGTGACCACATGCCTTGGCCTCCCAAAGTGCTGGGATTACAGGCATGAGCCACCACTCCTGGCCTGTGCTATGTGTTTTACAGATATCACCTTTTGAGGTAGTTAATAAATAGGAAACAGAAAGTAAAAATACTGTCCACTGACAGACGAATGAATACACAAAGTATGGTATACATATACAATGGAATATTTGTCAGCCTTAAAAAGGAAAGACATTCTGACACATGCTACAACATAGATGAACCTTGAAGACATTATGCTAAGTGAAATAAGCAAGTCGCAAAAGCATGTATTGTATAATTCTGCTTATATGAGGTCCCTAAAGTGGTCAAATTCATAGAGACAGAAACTAGAATGGTGGTTTCCAGGGGCTGAGAGATGGGGAAATGGGGGCTTAGTGTTTAATGGGTACAGATTTCAGTTGGGGAAGATGGCAAAGTTGTGGAGATGGATGGTGGTGATGGCTGCACAACAATGTGAATGTACATTTAAAAATGGTTACAATGGCCGGGCATGGTGGCTCATGCCTGTAATCCTAGTACTTTGGGAGGCTGAGGTGGGTGGATCACCTGAGGTCAGGAGTTCGAGACCAGCTTGGCCAACATGGTGAAACCCCATCTCTACTAAAAATACCAAAATTAGCCAGGTGTGGTGTCATGCTCCTGTAATCCCAGCCACTCAGGAGGCTGAGGCAGGAGAATCGCTTGAACCTAGGAGGCGGAGGTAGCAGTAAGCTGAGATCATGCCACTGCCCTCCAGCCTGGGCGACAGAGTGAGACTCTGTCTCAGATAATAATAATACAGTAAAGGTTACAATGGTGACTTCTATGTTGTGTATATTTTACCACAGTAAAAAAGTAAAAAGATTGTCCTGTGAGAAACTGACATTACCAAGTGATTTTTTATTTGATAAGCTTGGGAATTTCTATCATAAAACTTTTTTTGATAGCTAACATGATGTGGATCTGTGTTCCTGCGAAATTTCATGTGGATTTGTTGTCCCTGGCACTGGATGTAGGGCCTGGCAGAAGGTGACTGGATTGACTGGATTGTGGGGCAGATTTCTTGTGAATGGTTTAGCACCATCCTCTTGGTGGTGTCCTCGCAATAGTGGGTTCTTGTGAGATCTAGTCATGATCGTCCCCCTCTCTCTCGTGCTCCTGCTTTCACCATGTGATGTGCCTGCTCCCACTTCCCCTTCCGCCATGGTTGGAAGCTTCCTGAGAACTCCCTGGAAGCAGATGCCAACACCATGCTTCCTGCACACCCTGCATGACCATGAGCCAATTAAACCTCTTTTCTTATTAAATTACCCAGTCTCAGATATTTCTGTATAGCAACTCAAGAACAGCTTAACACAATAGCCCATTATCTGTGGATTTAACTTAAAAACATTTTTTATTATACTTTAAGTTCTGGGGTACAGTGTAGAATGTGCAGGTTTGTTACATAGGTAGACATGTGTCATGGTGGTTTGCTGCACCCATCAACCCGTCATCTACATTAGGTATTTCTCCTAATGCTATCCCTCCCCTAGCCTCCCACCCTGCGACAGGCCCCAGTGTGTGATCTCCTCTCTGTGTCCATGTGTTCTCATTGCTCAGCTCCCACTTATGAGTGAGAACATACGATGTTTTGGTTTTTTTTAACGGTAGAGATGGTTTTCTCAGAACTATCTATGTAACCTTTATCCCAATGTCTTGAATAAAGGAAATTTCTGTCTCCTATTCACCATTGTGTATTTGATTTGCCTCTGAAGTGATGGGGAATGCTGTTCTCTCTCCTTAATGTTTATCTCCTGGTTTGACTTCCACTTCCTGTGAAGAAAAAGGTTCCAACTAGTCTGGCCTGAAGTTACCTGGCCTGATGCCCATGAGGGCTGGGCCCTTGCATCTGAAGATATGAATCCTTTCCACTAAAGATGCCACAGATGCTGCCTCACAGAATCAACCGTGAGGGCAAGTGGGGTTTTCATCATGGTGTGAGAATTGAAAACATGGTCTTCAGTCGAAGGTGCTTCTTGGACATTTCCCTGAAGGAGACAATCCCTGAAGTAGAACATCCTTGCAAATCATTGCCAAGAGTTTGCTGATCTCCTTCAGGGATGTTTTGTGCTTTGCACTGGTGATACTTTATTATTATTAACTGATTATTTGTTATTGTCCTTTACTATGTCTTAAGTGCCTTGATTTCCCCATTTGATCTCCACAACTATAGCATATGATTTTTACCATTTTGCAGGGAGTGAGGAACATAAGACCAAAGAGATGAAGAGATTTGCTAAGACCATGGCTCTTAAATTTGAGCATGTTTCAGAATCACCTGGAGGGCTGGTAAAACTCAGATTGCTGGCCCCACTCCCAGGGCTTCTGATTCAGCAGGACTGGGCTGGGGCCTGAGAATCTGAATTTCTCACAAGCTCCCAGGTGATGCGGATGCTGCTGGTCCCAGCCACACGTGGAGAAGCACTGGCCTCAGGTCACAGAGCCGTCAGCAGCAGAGCCACGCCCAGCCTTCCCTCCCCTCCGAGAGCATGCATGCAGAAGGGGGATGTCAATTCGTAAAATGAGCCCACAAACCTTTCCTCAAAAGAGTGTGATTACTTTGTAACCAGACAACTATTCTATAAGCCCCTTAACCCATTTATGCCAGAGGTTACAATTTGTGTGTGTGTGTGTGTGTGTGTGTGTGTGTGTATGTGTGAAAAATCAGACCTTGGCAATAACCTTGAGCAGTAGGATATAAATAACTCCCACAAGCTTAGTGTCCCAATAATGGAACACTAGGCATAAATGGGTTAAAAACAAGAATCACGGACTTCACTCCTTCCCCTCAACGCCTCTAGCCTAGTAGGCTACAAGTGGCTGTTGGTTAACAAGAAAGATATCATTTACCCAGGTACGTGCTTTGCCCAGTCAGTAGACTGATTTCTAAGGTGTACTTTTCAATCTCTGGGAAAACTGACACGCCAAGTGTTCCTTCCATCGCACCTTAACCTGCTCGAATGTTCTTTAGTATCATGTAGCTCAACACAGACATGATGGATTAGCTGCCACCCTTTCTCCTGCTTGCAACAGAAGACTCTCCTCCTGGAAACAAAATCTGTAACAAAATGTGGTAACACCCATAAATCTCCTTGTAATGATTTGGGCCTGCAGGCTGAGTTAAATCAGAAGCCGAACAGCACCTGCTGCTGTTAGCAATGCCAACAACAACATGTTACATGGAGGCCACTCACTGTCATCGGAGCATCGGAAGTGGTCCTGCGTGGCTCAGGCACTCTCTGCATGCCACATCTGCACTGTGTTAATGTCCGGGCCAGATGGCTTCAGCAGGATCTCCAGTGTGCCTGGGGTGGGGGGGTGGGGTTTCTTTATGACACACTCACACACTCACACAGAAACACACACTGACACATACATGCCGACACACCGATACACACATATGCATACACAATTACACACAGTGGCACACTGACACACACACACACTGACACACATACTCATTAACACACACTGACACACTCATGCTGACACACATACACACTAACATACTCATACACAATTATACACACTGAGAGCAAATATACATATATTGACATGCACACACACACGAACATACACATCACAATTACACACAGTGGCACACTGACAAACATACATACTGACACACACACAGATCCAGGATGACACATGCATACACTCTAACATACACACACGTAACTATACACACTGACATACACATACACACTAACACATTCACACACACTGACACACAGACACTGGCACTCACATACACAAGCACACACACACTGACACACACAGAGTAATGTATTTGTCCAATCCTCTACACAAATAGATGTCCTTGTTTTGACATGAATAATTTTGATTTTTATTGTATTAACAGCCTGAAACGAAGACTGCAGTTTTCTGGCAAATACAGATGATTAAATACCCAATATGAGTGTGTGTATGTTTCAGAGGGGAGAGAGAGATCCAGCCGAGGCCTGGGGCCTGACGGGAAAAGGGTCTGTTGCTTTAGATCTGAATTCTGGGTTCATTTCGCCTCTGCTTTCAAGGTCCCTGAGTGCACCCTGCCCTGGCCCACAGACCTTCGCCTCTGAGGCTGGGAATCTAGACCTTGATGGGGTGCTATTCTAATTATGTGTTTGTTTTTACTTCCCTACGTCCTTCCAATAACAATTGGGAGCTCTCTGCTTTATGTTCTGGTGAATGTTAAAAAGCAAAACAAAACAAAAACCCCATTTCTGAAACATCTGAAGAGGCAAGATGGAAAAGGCAGTTTCTGAACATATGCTTAGCAAGTGGCATTTTCCCTCACAGTCCTGCTTCAGAAAGAAGAAAGAAAATGTGGAAGTGCTCTAGCAAAGCATAATGTGTGCCCAGGAATAGAGATCGTGCACTTGGCCTTGTGGATTTGAGTTTGTGCAGCAAACTATCTTGGATTCTGAGGCAAAAGGAAAATTCAGTCATACTGAGCCTGTCTTTATTTAAACTTCTGATATTTTGTTCATTATGGATTCCTTTGCATATGTTTATAATGTTGCATTGATATGGTTTGGCTCTGTGTCCCCACCCAAATCTCATCTTGAATGTAATCCCCTCATGTCAAGGGAGGAGGGAGGAGGTGACTGCATCATGATAGGATTGAGTTCTCACGAGATCTGATGGTTTTATAAGTGACTGGCCTTTCCCCTGATTGCACTTCTCTCTCCTGTCATCAAGTGAAGAAGGTCCTTGCTTCACATTCACCTTCCACCATGATTGTAAGTTTCCTGAGGCCTCTCTAGCCATGTGGCACTGTGAGTCACTTAAACCTCTTTCCTTTAAAATAACCCAGTCTCAGGCAGTTCTTTATAGCAGTGAGAGAACAGACACTGCTGTAATATATGCATTAAGATATTATTTATCTTTTTTTTTCTTAGAGACAGAATCTCACTCTGCTACCCAGGCTGGAGTGCAGTGGGCACAACCATACCTCACTGCAGCCTCAAACTCCTTGGCTCAAGTGATCCTCTCTCCTTAGCCTCCCAAGTAGGTGGGACAGGAGGTGCATGCACCGACACACCTGGCTAATTTTTAATTTTTTTGCAGAGACAGAGGTCTCACTTTGTTGCCCAGGCTGGCCTAGAACTTCTGGCTTCAAGCAATCCTCCCACCTTGGCCTCTCAAAGTATTGGGATTACAGGCACAAGTCCCCGAGCCTGTCCTGTTTATCTTAATTCGAGTTTTCGGTGCCCCCTTAAATGATGCTCCTGGGATGAGTGTGCCCTTCTCTCCTCATCCTAATCTGGCTCTGAGTTTGTGGATAATTTTCAGATGGCCACATACCTGAAACCCTGGGTTACTACAGCAGGTCTGGGGTAATGATTTGGGGAGATGGGTAATGTTCTTTATACTATATCAGCTTAGGCTTATAGAGTGCTTTGGGTTTGCTGGGCACTTCTTGGGCCTTCTCTCATTCTGTAAGCTCCACATTCTGTCTTCGTCATACTGAACTCTCCAAAACAAGGATGGTCCCTTGTACCTAATAGATGTTCAATAAATATTTATTGAATGAATGTTCGACCCTATGATGTTAGTCTTGTTATTATTCTCATTTTACAGACAAGGAAACTAAGGTTTTGTAGGAATTTGGTAATGGCCCAGATTCATGCAGCCAATGAGTGCAGGAGCCAGATCTTGAGTGCCCGGGCTGTCCACTCTAAATGCTCTGTTCTTCACAGGTGACCTTTCTACCCCTTCCGTTGTCACATAAAGCTGAGAATTCAGCCGGGTGCAGCGGTTGAGGTACCTGTAGTCCCAGCTACTCAGGAGGTTGAGGTAGGAGGATGACTTGGGTTCAGAGCTCTAGACTGTAGTGTTCTATGATTATTCCTGTGAATAGCCACCACAGTCCACCCTGGGCAGCCTAGCAAGACCCTTGTCTGTAAAATAAATACACAAACTTCCAAAATAATTTTTCGTTCTAAAGCTGAGGATTCCATCCCTCAAAGTTTTCCATTGCCCATCAATGTTGATGGTTGTTACTTCTTATAACATTAAATAAAATAACTCTATGATCGACTGTGTTTGCGGTTTTCTTTTGTTTAAGCCTTGTGGGACATGTGGGGCCCCTGGGCTCAGAGGCCTCTGCTGAGCCCCCTGCATCCAGCCAGCAGGTGGAGGGAGAGAGTGAGGGGAGGATTCCTCAGGATGCGTTGACAGTCCAGGCTTGAATGGCGGGCATTTGGTGACTCTTTCCATGTTCTACTGGCCAGAACTCAGGGACCTGGTCATGCCTATCTGCAAGGAAGGCTGGGATTCACTGTGTGCCTGGAAAGAAAAAAAAAAAACTGTTTTCTTTTCCCCAAGGACATTGTCCTCATGGTGGTGGAGTCTGCAGTCCTACTGGTGCAGTTCTAGCCTTCAGGTTCATTACGATTTAAACAAGCATCTTCTCATTGCCAGGGGACTTAACTCCCACATATAAAATGAGTTAAGTAGTAAAATGTGTCCTGATGAACAAAATAAAGACATAAAAAACTTTTTTGAAATGTGACTCATAAGTTGTGAACTCCTGTAAGAGTTTAATCCATTTTTTAATACTACGTAGCTGCCAATCTTTCCACTCTCTACCTGGAATTTTTGGGTCACAGTTATTCAGCCAGCCTGGTACTAGGAACAAAGGTGTTGAGACTCATACACAGACAGGTAGGCTGCTGTTTTCACCTGTCAGGTAGCCAGAAGCTTCTGAGAGCTGTCACAGGACAGCACCCTCTGTTAAGTACCTATCAGCAACTCTGACTTTTGTGGGGTCTGGTCAAAATATTTTAAGATATTTACTCAGAAAGTCAATCTAAAATAAAACACGAAGGCTAGTGGCCTTGCTGCTGTATTCTGTAAAATAAGAATATATGAAATTATAGCTACTTGTATGAGCATAGCCACGGCACTCCTTTTACCTAGGAAGGTGGGCAATTGCCTTTGCCTCATGGGCAGAGGTGGGAGAGAATCCCATGTCTCAGGACTGGGAAAGCCAGAGAAAAAGGATGAAGAAGTCCAGCTTTCGGCTGGGTGGCTCACGCCTGTAATCCTAGCACTTTGGGAGGCTGAGGCACTTGAGGTCAGGAGTTCGAGACCAGCCTGGCCAACACGGCAAAACCCCATCTCTCCTAAAAATACAAAAATTAGCCAGGCATCGTGGTGGACATCTGTAATCCCAGCTACTCAGGAGGCTGCCGCAGGAGAATCGCGTGGATCTGGGAGACGGAGGTTGCAGTGAGCTAAGATCATGCCACGGCACTCCAGCCTGGGTGACAAAGCGAGACTCCGTTTCAAAAAAGAATAAAATAAAATCCAGCTTTCACTAACACAAAGCATACTCATCTAGGACAAGGATCAACAAGCTTTTCCATAAAGGACCAATACAAATGGGCCTGACTGTATTCCAATAAAACTTTATTTACAAAAATAGGCACGAGGCCAGCCTTGTCCCACAAGACAAGCTGTGGTTTGCCAGTGTTTGATCTAGAATGTTGTTTCCCTTTACTTAATAATGTTATGCTAATTTATCTATGTATTTCCAAACCAAATACACGAACCGATAACAACAATGATGGAAGCTGGCTTTTATAGGACATTTACTACTGCCTGAGCATGTATGCAAAGACTCTCTCTGGGTCTGCAGAAATTAGCATCCACACGGAGTCCTCCAGCTCCTTTGCCACCCCTAATCCAGGCCCATCATCTCTCACCTGGACTATCCCAGTGAAGCCCTAGTTGCGTATCCCTTCCTCCACTCCCACCCTGTTCAATCCGTTTTCTACACTGAAGGGATCTTTTAAACACATAAATTATATCAACCTTCTACTTACAACCCTCCAGGGACTTCCTACTGCTATTAGGATTAAAACTCAAATGTGCCCTGTGACCCAGAGAACCCTGCATGCCCTGGCTCAGCCCACCTTCCCTCTCTCACTGCCCCCTTGCTCTCTGACCTTGAGACATGTTGGCCTTTTCTTTTCTTTTTTTGAGACAGGGTCTCCTCCATCACCCAGGCTACAGCACAGTTGCGTGATCTCAGCTCACTGCAGCTTTGACCTCCTGGCTCAAGTGATTCTCCCACTTCAGCCTTCCGAGTAGCTGGGATTACCATCCCTCTCTACTCTTGGCCAATTCCTCAGCCTCCATCTCAAGCATCACTTTTCCTCAAAAGAGCCCCTTCCTGATGTCCAGAGGAGATCAGGACCCCCTGTTATTTCCTCACTCCAATCCCTAGAATTTTCATTCCTAGGGCTCACTTCCATTGATAAGTTATTGCTCATTCATTTTTCTGATGCTGGGCTCCTGTTTAAACCACAGGCTCCATGAGGGCAATGCCCAGGCCTGTCTTATTCAAGCTGTGTACCCAGCACCTAGCAAATAGCCTGGCACAGAGTGGGTGCTCCGTAAATAGTTAAAAAGCACGGAAATAAATGAAGCCATGGATCTGATGGAATCAGCCCCCTTACCCAATGTGTCATCAGTAGGCTGAGGTTGGTTGATAGCAAGGAGGGAGTCACAAGGAGATGAGGGTGACTGGGACCCTGAGAGTGTCATTCAGCCTGGAGAATGGCGAGGAAAAGGCAAGAGCTGTGTGCAAAGGGGAAAGAGAAGGACTATAGCTTCCAGGCCGAGGAAGCCAGCAGGACAGCCCTGCAGAGTAACGGGGCAGGCGGTCTGTTCAGGTTTGGGAAGCAGACATCTGGGTCAGGACAGACAGTGCCTGTTTCATCACAGGCCAGTGGAAAGCTTTCTTCTTCTTATTTCCTGGCCTATCATGTTGAGATCAAAAGTTGGTCGCTCAGCGCCCTGGGTTCCCAGATATATAGCTTTCCAAAAAGCCATTTAGACTTTCTCGACCTTTTGGTCAACACCTTGAAATACCCACTTGATGGTATCACAATTAGACGTGAGCCCAGAGTTAGAGGCTCTGAGAGAATTTTATTGGATATGGAAGCACAAAGTTTAAGAACTTCAATTTCCTTTCTCTGACATATGGAGGCAACCTGGCTTAAGGTTAATGGCATGAAATCCAGATGCTGACTACCCAAGGATGAATTCTGACCCTGCTGCCTGCCAATGGCTGCTGACTTTGTGAAAATTGCTTAACCACTGTATTCTCATAATGCTACGAAGAAATACCTGAGACTGGGTAATTTACAAAGGAAAGAGTTTCAGTTGACTCACAGTTCTGCATTGAAGAAATACCTGAGACTGGGTAATTTATAAAGGAAAGAGGTTTAATTGACTCACAGTTCCGAATTGCTGCGGAGGCCTCAGGAAACTTACAATCATGGCAGAAGACAAAGGAGAAGCAGGCACCTTCTTCACAGGGCAGCAGGACGGAGTGAGAACAACCTGGGGAAATGGCAGATGCTTATAAAGCCATCAGATCTTGTGGGACTCATTCACTATCAGGAGAACTCCCTGGGGAAAACTGCCCCCATGATCCAATTTCCTATACCTGGTCCTGCCCATGACAAGTGCGGATTATGGGGATTACAATTCAAGATGAGACTTTGGGTGGGGACACATCCAAACCATATCAATTACATTCTATCTCACTATCTTCACCTGTAAAATGGGGAAATCTGAGTGCCTACCTCAAAGAGGAGTTGTGTGGATTTAATGGCACAATCTATATACAGAGTGGGGTAGGGCCCAACACACTGTGAGTGCTCAGTAACCAGTGTCACTTTCATCATGTCAGAGTCAGCCTGTGGAGGCGTCTTGGCCCAAGGATACTGGAATGACATAGAGGCCCCATCAGAACCTGAAATTTCTTTTCAAATTTGGGTGGGAGGTAGTCCTTGGAATCCTGGTGTGGGACTTATCTCTTGATCCACCCTGGTTCTAGGACCATGACCAGGCATGGACTAGGGGAATCGGATTTGATGAATCTAAGAATACCCGTCTGCCTCTGCCATTGAATTGTCAGCTTCCACTGTCCAGAAGAAACCGCCCCAGGGCAGAATCATAGGTTTCCTTTCAGGCTCCAAAGCAACACACTGAGAAAGCATGGGGGCTGGAGATGCTCCTTTGATCTCTGTCCCATCCATTCTTCCCAAAATCACAGACCCAGAACCTCCTGCCAATTTCTGATCTTTTGTCCTAAGTCAATTCATGAGCAGTCATAAATTGCTTTGAAGATAAAAGCACCACGTCGGCACACTGTGATGTCACTATTATTTTAATAATAGAGCTTGCACATGTCTTCTTGACATATGAACTGTTCAAAATATTTGTCTTGCTTTTCGGCTCAGCTGCTTGGGAAAAGCACTTGCCCTGTCTCTCCTGTATGCTCCTCCATACCCTACGAAGTGGAGTGAGCATTGTTTTCATAAAAATGTTTGCCTTTTCTCCAACAAAAGAAATTGATGTTCCTCTTGGGGATACCTCTGTGTTAGCCAAAACTGAAGTAATTATTTTTAGAGATAGGCACTTTAAAAATGTCTAATTTATTGCAATGCTTACAAATGCTAATAAAATGCACTATAATAGTCACAAGGCCAATACAGTTCAATGCACATAGAAAAAAAAGAGAAGAAACATATATGTGAACATAATAATGGATTCATAAATAAACATAAGAATGGATTTGACCTGCAGAGGAGGAAAAGAATAGAACATTTTATTCTCTAGATCTACCACTAATGTCAGTTCTATACCCAGGCTAAGAAGAGCCTTTGTAAATGTTTATTTTATTTATTTATTTATTTATTTTGAGATGAAGTCTCACTCTGTTGCCCAGGCTGGAGTGCTCTGGTAGGATCTTGGCTCACTGCAACCTCTGCCTCTTGGGTTCAAGCAATTCTCCCTGACTCAGCCTCCCGAGTAGCTGGAATTATAGGCGCCCGCCACCATGCCTGACTAATTTGTAATTTTCATATTTTACAAATGGGGTTTCCCCATGTTGGCCAGGCTGTTCTTGAACTTCTGACCTCAGGTGATCTTCCCACTTCGACCTCCCAAAGTGCTGGAATTACAGGCATGAGCCACTGTGCCCAGCCTAGAAGATCCTTTTAAAGGAGCTTCTCTGGAGAACATGTTCTACCATATCATGACACATGCCTTCTGCAAACATTGCCAGCATTACCTGCACTAACCACTAATTCCCCTACAGCCCTTCCCTAAACTCCCCAAACACCCCTGCCTGTTCCCCAGCTGGGATCCTCTGTGCACTGCCTCGTGGCATCTCTTGCATTGTGACGTCTATATTGTAATTACACTTTTTGCAGACGCCTTGTTTCCTCAACTATTTGTACCATTTCATCTGCTTGGCTTCATTGGCGGCTCCCCAGTAACATTCCAGACCTGGCCCATGTGCATAGGACTGGGAGGAGGCAGAGAATAAGGAAGGTTGCTGCCGCTGCCAGTGGAGGAGAGGCCATCAGCTGGGGCTTGACAGCCCAGAGTCAGTTCCTCAACCCTGGGCCTAGGACTTGCACTAGGAGGGTCCTCATGTCTGCCCCAGTTTGTAGGCTTTGTCACTTGGTTGCCACTTCAGCCTGACCATCATGTGCATTTTAGCCTAATTTAGTCTCTCAGCCATTGATGAAGGGAGTGAGTCCACAGTGTGGTCCGACAGGGGCCATGTCTGGGGGAAGATACTACTCCATGAAGTGGAATATGCCCATTCTGAGCCTTCCCAGGAAGCCGGGCCTTCTCCTCTGTCTTAGGCTGAAATCCAAGGGGTTCTGGATGGAACCATATTCCTGATTCCCGCTTCCTTCAAACATTTTCTCAGAAGCAGGTATGGCTTTCCACAGAGCTGGCTCTCTGGGGTTAGCCAAGGGCCCCGACTGGGCTCTATCAACTGCTCCTGAACCCCAGGAGCTTCACTGATCGCTAATTTCCCCACAGCCCTTCTCTTCCCTAAACTCCCAAAGCACCCCTGTGTGTTCCCCAGCTGGGATCCACCGGGCACTGCCTCAGGGCATCTCTAGAATCATTCTATCCATATTGTACTTAAATTTGTTGCAAATGCCTTGTTTTTTTGTTTTCTCAACTAGTTAGTACCAAGCAGGGAAGGAAGGAGCAACTTGGTTAGATCCACAGAAAAGAACTTAAATCCCAGGATACCTGCCCCGGGCTGGCACCCATTCCCAGCCAGTCAGCGCCCCACTGGGCATGGTGGCTCCGACATATGCCAGACTAAACACATGCTGCAATACTTTAGCACCCCCACAGGCAGAAATACGTTCCAGAATTCTCCCTTGAGTACCTACTCAGGGAGACTGTCTCCACTCATAGCAAAATAAATGAATGCATTCAAGGTCTTTGATCTCTCACAAGAGCAAATTGTCCCTGGCTATCAGGGATGGGAGCAGAGGGTCTACCTCTGTTCCTATCGCTCCCAGATTGCAATGTGGGCTGATGTAGAAAACTGAAGCTGTGGGTATGGGCATGTGTGGGCTTCATCTGAGCCATGGCATTTCCAGGAGCAGTTCCAGGGGGTGACAGAAACGTTCTTCCCCGGCACTGAAGGTGTGCTCTGGTTTACTGACCACTTTGGCAAGTGCCAGCCTCGCTTTGGATGCCACTTACCCTTCAATATAGTCAGTATTACTGGGTCCGTAAGTACGTTCTACTCCCTCTCCCCTGCCCACAGGCGTGGCTGGCTGCTGCCGCCTGTATTTTCAGCTGTCGAACTGCTGCATTGCCTTTTGTATTGATCTTCCAGGGATCAGTCTGTTTCCTACTGCGTCAAAACTTACAGAGGCCGGATGCCTTTTTTCTTATACATCTGGCTTTGCTGGAAGTTTTGAAAATGGAATGGGAAGTCTCTCAGATTCACGGGTCCAGCCAAGCGATCGGCATGTGGTCCAGTCCTCATCTGCTGCAGCCGAGATGGGACAGGGCCTCTTCTCCCAGATAGCGGAGCACTCAGCTGCAAGAACCCGAGAACCCAGACGTGTGTCCGTATGTAATTGATGACATAATAG
Organism: Gorilla gorilla gorilla; assembly: GCF_029281585.2. Lineage (NCBI taxonomy): Eukaryota > Metazoa > Chordata > Mammalia > Primates > Hominidae > Gorilla > Gorilla gorilla. Next base: position 89,130,338 of record NC_073232.2, read on the forward strand.
AACGCGCTCTGGCTGCAGGGGAAATGTGATACGGCGTCAATCACCCTGCCAGAGAGAAAATGAAAGTGAGGTCCAAAATTTGAAAATGATGACTTCGCTTTTGTTGGTTAAAGTCATCATCAGGTAAGGGATCCTTCCCATATCCCAAACCCTCTGAATGAGAAGGGGGAGAGCATTCTATTCTATACAGGGGCCTTGAACACTAGAGAAGAGGGAAGGAACTCACGGTTGATGGGGTACCCAGGCCAGACACATTGCTGGTGAATCCTGACTTAACTATCCCAGCAAGCCGATAGTACAGACCTTGTCTGACAAACTGGGAGACTGAGCGTCTTCATCTGCCAGGGAGGCTATAATGGAACGTCATAGACTAGGTGGCTTATTAACAACAGAAATTTATTTCTCGCAGTTCTGGAGGCTGGAATCCTGAGATCAGGGTGTCAGTGTGGCGGATTCTGGTGAGGGCCTCTTCCTGGTTGATAGACAGCCGTTTTCTTGCTGTATCTTCACATGGCAGAAGGGGCCAGGGAGTTCTCTGGGGCCACTTTTATAAGGGCACTAAACCCATTCATGAAGGCCCCACCCTCATGACCTAATCACCTCCCCCAGGTCCCACCTCCAAATACCATCATACTGTGGGGTAGGATTCAACATATGAATTTTGAGGAAACACAAACATTCAGTTTATAGCACTGAGAGTCGGAGAATTCAAGTTGTGTGGAGACACAAAAGAAACATGTGATGCACACGGAATTCTAATCTGAATCTTTTAAATTCAGGGCCCCTTTCCAACACCACAAGGTCGAAGCAAGATGGGGAGGACTGGGGCCCCAAAGTGCTGAGAAAAGAGGCTTTGGGGAGGCCCCAGTGAGAGCACAGAGGTGCTGAGAGGGAAGCAAAGGCAGAATGGGTGGAGCCCGCATGGTCTGACAGGCAGGCAGGTGCTGTGGCATCAGGCTAGAAAGCAGAACCTTATGCTTTTTGAGTGAATTGTGTAACCGCATCATAAAATGTGAATGCATTCTTTCTGATATGACAACATGAATATTATGATAGCCGGAGATGGTCTTATCTGTCTCCTTTTTCCTCCCAAGGTGTAATCTAAGCAAGGCTTAGCACATAGTAGCTGCTCAGTAAACGTTTGTGCATGTCTTTATTGAGTCTAGAATAACCATCACCTTTTCCTTTGCTCTCAATACTATTTCGCCTTCTTCATTTCCATGTGTTTACTGAGAAAAAGTCGTGTCCAAATGCACAGCTCATTTTATACTAAAAGCACCTAGGCAGACGATGTCACTGGCAAAAGTCTAAATCCCTTATTTGAGTGTGCTGCTTCTAAGAAGTATCTCTAGGGTGCTTCCAGAAAGGACTCAAAAGCCGTCCAAACTGTGTGGGTTGCACAAAGAGTGCTCGTTCTTTCGCTGACCTTTTCCCCTTGCAAATACCTTGGGCTGTGTTCACCTCCTGCAAGATGGATTGCTGAGCCCGAGGAATTAGTTGGCAAATACCACCAACTGGTTTTGACAACTGTTTTTCACAAAGTGAGAGAGAAGTTTCCCTTTTTTGAAAGGCTGAAGGCAGGAGACATTCCCCTGAGACCAGGTCTTGGGCCCCTGCCAGGCTGCCATGGGCCATTGCCCTGCGGCTTTCAGAGTGGCTGAACCCTGCCTGACCCTGGCCTCCCTAGGGGACTGTGACCCTGGCAGGACACCAAGCAACAATACCAGCCTTCCCTGAGAGTGATGAGACTAAAAGGGCCAGGCAGATAAGGCAACAAGAGAGGGCAGGTCTTAGCATCAGAGGTGGGAACAAAGGGGCCCAGGTGTGGCAAAGATGAAGAGCAATTGGTCCCTAGGATACAACTCCTGCAGTGTCATCCCAGAGGTTCCCAGGCATTCAAAAGAGAAGTTTCCAATTTGAACAAAATATTTTCCTATTATTCAACAAGCCCAGGTATTCACTTGTAGATCAACTCTAAGCGCCTGCGCATTTCCAGTCTTAATATCTGCTGGAAGGGATGGCAGGCCTTGCCCTGCTCTGTGCCAGGGGGAGTTTTCAGTGGGCCCTTTCCCAGAAGCTGTGAGACAGGGAAGGCAGGAAGCCCAAGAGGAGGAGTGAATGGAGCCCTAATAAAGGCAGACTGGAGAAAAGAGAAGTTTTGCTGCTACAATATACTGCACTTTCTGCATAGGGTGAAAAACAGGAACCGTGGGGAGCAGGCTGGCAGCAGAGCCTTCATTAAAGCACTCAGCCACTGAGTGTCTTCCAAGCCTCAGGCCTGTGTGAGATGCTGTGAGGGAGACCAAAAGTGTAAGATGGGACTATTTCAGTCTCTAAAGAGGGACACCAAAATGCTAACAATGATTGTATTTGGATAGAAGAATTCTAGATGATTTCTTTTCTTCTTTCTTTGTCTCTATTTTTGGTTTATCCTCATTTTAAAAATGTTCTATAATAAATATAAATGACCTATATTACTAAAAGTTACTTAAACTATTATTTTGTAACTGTTTTCAAATTGAAAATCTTTTGTTTGCTTGTTTAAGGTATGATGCCTGTAATTCCAGTGCTTTGGGAGGCCAAGGGGGGAGGATCGCTTGAGGCCAAGAGTTTGAGACCAGCCTGGGTACATAGTAAGACCCGATTCTCTACAAAATTTTTTAAAACTTAGCTGGGCATGGTGGCACACACCTGTAGTCCCAGCTACTTGGAAAGTTGAGGCAAGAGGATTGCTTAAGCCTAGGAGGTCTAGGCTGCAGTGAGCTATGATCATGCCACTGCACCCCAGCCAGGACAACAGAGCCAGATCCTGTCTCTTGAAAAAAAAAATCCCTGCCCAGAGGAGCATAGTTGGAAACTGTTGAGGAAGACAGCACTGCCATTTAGACAACTAGAGTAAGCCATGTGAGTCCATGTGTGGCCGCGTTCCAAGGTGTGTGGCACACAGCCTGCATTTCAGGAGTTTAGAGAAGACGGGGCAAAGGATGGTCGTAGTGTGGTTATCTGAGAAGACTTCCCAGAACAAAATGCCTCCTATGGGCCACTCCCTTTCACAATCACCATTGTCCTTTTTTCCAATGCCTGGGTTAGTGTATAAACCATAGTAGATGTTTGATAAGGCCCTGTCCCGTTGGAATGGAATTTGACCAGATGACATGGAAGAGGGCTGAACCCCTGCAAGCAGAGGCAGGACTGGAGCACAGGGTCAGGGGCACATTGTTCACACCCCTTTGGTCATTGAGTACGGCCACTCCTCCCCCAGTATGGGAGGAGGAATCATAATGGCTCAAGCTTTACAACCGTCTTCAAACTGGGCCACACCAACCTCTGGGGGTTAAGAAACTTCCCAAGGAGCATGTGGGCACTACAGATTTAAGGGCATCAATTTCCAGATTCTTTTTTTTTTTCGGACTGAGTCTCGCACTATTGCCCTGGCTGGTGTGCAGTGGTGCGATCTCGGCACGCTGCAACCTCTGCCTCCCAGATTCAAGACATTCTCCTGCCTCAGCCTCCCGAGTAGCTGGGACTACAGGCTCCCACCACCACGCCAGGCTAATTTTTTATATTTTTAGTAGAGACAGGGTTTCACTATGTTGGCCAGGCTGTTCTTGAACTCCTGACCTCGTGATCCACCCGCCTCGGCCTCCCAAAGTTCTAGGATTACAGGCGTGAACCACCGCGCCCGGCAATTTCCAGATTCTTAATCTTGGAATGTACTGCTTTCTGAGATATTTGGAACAAAACATTCGTGATGGAAACATTATGAAAATACCTCCGCTTCACAGTCTTCTCCCACTTTATAGGGGAAGGTCAGACCCTTCCCCCATCCCAACTACTGCTATAGTGCTAACCTCTAGTGCATTGACCCCAGTGTGTTAAGTGGGTGATTTAGTGGCTTAACACAACCCATATTTACTCTCTCATGGTTTCTGTTGGTCACAGGTCCAGGCCTAACTTAGCTGAGTCCTCTGCTTCAGGGCCTCAGAAGAGGCTGCATTCAACGTGTCTGCCAGGCTGGGGTCTCATCTGAGGCTCCACTGGGGAACAATATACTTCCAAGCTCACGTGGTTTGGGCAGGATTCACTTCCTGGCAAGTTGTTGAGTCCCAGCTCCCTGCTGGCTGTTGCCGGAGGCTGCCCTGAGTTCGTGCCACAAGGGCTTTACCACATGGAGGCTTACATCAACAAAGTCAGTAAGGGAGAAAGTCGAGAGAGCCTGCTTGAAAGATGGAAAGTCCCATCTCCTGTTGCATAATCACAGACATAACATTCATCACACACCCTTGACGTATTCTGATTCTCCCCTTTATTTATGTATGTATGTATTTATTTCTTTTTATTGATATGTAATAGATGCACATATTTTGGGGTAAGTGTGATATTTTGATACATTCCTGTAATGTGTAATGGTCAAATCCAAGTAATTGGGGTATCCATCATCTTAAACATTTATCCTTTCTTTGTGCTAGGAACATTTGAATTATTCTTTTTTAGCTATTGTGAAATATATAATAGATTATTATTAACTGTGGTCACTCTACTGATCTATCAAACACCAGCTCTTATTTCTTCTATCTAACTGTATTTTTGTACCCACCCTTGCTGTTTCTGTTAACTAGAAGCAAGTTACAGTTCCAACCACACTTTGGCAGGGGACTCTACAAGCCCATGGACACCAGGAGGCAGGAATAATTTGGGACAATCTTAGAGTCTATCTGCCGCCTGGGTTACCAAAGAAAGGGATCATTAGAAATACTGGCATCAGCAAGATGTCCTTTCATGAAGGCACCAAGACACTCCTAGCCATCTTATCAGGGTACATTTCCAATGATGTTTTAGTAATTATTTTAATTAAAATTTATTTAATGTATAGTTTTGCTTCTTTTGAGACCCAGTCTTGCTCTGTTGCCTAGGCTGGAGTGCAGTGGCACAATCATGGTTTACTGTGGTCTTGACCTCCTGGGCTCAAGGAAACTTCCCACCTCAGCCTCCCGAGTAGCTGGGACTACAGGCACAGGCATATACCACCATGCCCAACTAATTTTTAAAACAATTTTTATAGAGGTGGGGTCTCACTATGTTGCCCAGGCTTGTCTTGAACTCCTGGGCTCAAGTGATCCTCCCACCTCAGCCTCCAAAAGTGCTGGGATTACAGATATGAGCCATTGTGCATAGCCTTTAATGTATTTTTAATCAAAATGTAGATTAATATTAAAATCATAACAATTCAGAAGATATAATTTTTTTCTTTTCTTTTTTTTTTTTTTTTTGAGACAGAGTCTCACTCTGTTGCCCAGTGCAGTGGCACAATCTCAGCTCACTGCAATGTCCACCTGCCGCGTTCAAGCAATTCTCCTGCCTCACCCTCCCAAGTAGCTAGGACTACAGGCACGTACCTCCATGCCTGGCTAAGCATTTTTGTGTTTTAGTAGAGACAGGGTTTCACAGTGTTGCATAGGCTGGACTCGAACTCCTGAGCTCAGGCTCAGGCAATCTGCCCACCTTGGCCTCCCAAAGTGCTATGATTACAGGCATAAGCCACCACACCTGGCTGAAATAATTTCCTAAATGTCCATATTTATACATACTTCTGTGACAAGGAAGTAGGATGGGCAATTAATACAAATTTTAATTTATAAAATTATATTTTCTTGGAATAAAATTCAGTGTGAAACAGGAGTGGAAATACAATATAAAGATATTAAATTGCCAACAGCTAAAGAAGAGAATATTAATGTTTTTTAAATAGATGGTAGTGAGAGTATCAAATCACCCTTGTGTTTATATTCCATCAGATATATTTTAAAGAGTAATGAAGTCATTTTTTTAAATGCCAGTGTTTACATTTTGCTGGAAATTCTATCTTTTTTAGTTATTTAAATATTTGAAGAAAAGGATTTAAATGTCAACTTAAAAATGTGCAAGGGGGAATGTAATTTTTCAAAATACTTTTAAAGTGTAGGCCAGGGTGTTGGAAGACAGTTGCTTTACAAAATTCAAGGTCACCAAATCTGTGGTACTGAAGAAAAAACTTTCATCATTGCCACGGTATCTTATAAAGAAAAATTCCGGTGGGGCTCAGTGGCTCACACCTGTAATCCCAGCACTTTGGGAGGCTGAGACGGGCAGAGGCAGGAGAATCACTTGAATCCAGGAGGTGGAGGTTGCAGTGAGCTGAGACTGCACCACTGCACTCCAGCCTGGGCAACAGAGTGAGACTCCGTCTCAAAAAAAAAAAAACGAAAATTCCCAAGATTTTCTATCAAATGAGCATGTATTTTTGCATGTCTTTGATCTACACATTGTGTATACTATTCCAAAACAAGATGAATCCCTCAGTTCTGCTTATGCTCCCCAACTTTTAAAACTCTTCTTTTGCTGTTTGGGATCCCGGCCACCTGGGGTGGGAGTGGGGATATTAATTGGTGATATCTTTTGTAGATTTGTCCCCACCCAAGTCTCATGTTGAAATGTAATCCCCAATGTTGGAAGTGAGGCCTGGTGGGAGGTGGTTAGATAATGGGAGCAGATTTCTTTTTTCTTTTTTTTGAGACGGAGTATTGCTCTGTTGCCCAGGCTGGAGTGCAGTGCCACGATCTCGGCTCACTGAAACCTCTGCCTCCTGGGTTCAAGCGATTGTTTTGCCTCAGCCTCCTGAGTAACTGGGATTACAGGCATGCACCACAACACCCAGCTAATTTTTTGTATTTTTAGTGGAGATGGAGTTTCACCAAGTTGGCCAGCCTGATCTTGAACTCCTGACCTCAAGGGATCCACCTGTCTCGGCCTCCCAAAGTGCTGGGATTACAGGCGTGAGCCACCACGCCTGGCCTGGGAGCACATTTCTTATTAATGGTTTAGCACCATCCCCTTGGTGCTGTCCTCGCAATAATGAGTGAATTCTCACAAGATCTGATTGTTTAAAAGCGTGTGTTGCCTCCCCTCCTCTCTCCCTCCTGCTCCTGCCTTGCCATTGACTTGCCTGGCCCCTCTCCACCTTCCACCTGATTGTAAGTTTCCTGAGGCTTCCCTAGAAGCTGAGTGGATACCAACACCATTCTTCGTGTCCAGCCTGCAGAATCATGAGCCTATCAAACCTCTTTTCTTTACAAATCACCCAATCTGTTATTTCTTTATAGCAATGCAAGGACCGACTAATATAGTTGGGTTCTGTGAAGTTCAGCCACCTTGAATATATGTGACTGAATACACATACCACTGAATATAATATACACTTCTTCACAGACAGAGACAACCAGCGTTTGTCTGTCCCCTTTAGAAATATTAATCATAATGTTATAATGTTGACTGTCCTGAAAGGGATTGTGACAAATTTTCTATTTGTTACCTGTTTTTGGTTTGTTTTTGCTTTTTTTTTTTTTTTTTTTTTGACAAGTCTCACTATGTCACCCTGGCTGGAGTGCAGTGGCTATTCACAGGCATCATCGTGAATACTACAGCCTTAAACTCCTGGCCTCAAGTGATCCTCCTGCCTCAGCCTGCTGAGTAGCTGGGACTGCAGGCACACACTACTGAGCCTATATTTGCTACCTGGTTTTTATTGGAAATAGGTAAGCTGGTGACACAAGCTATATGGATTGTAATATTAGACCAGGGGTGGGGCTTCTATCAAACTGGAGGAGAGACAAGGAGGCCGAAGTGACGGAGCCCACCTCTCTGCAGGCTGAGGCTGCCTGCTGGCCCTCCAGTGGTTATGGCTGTATTTGTTCTGAGAGAGCTGCAACAGCTGGCGAGTTCCTGGACTTGTCCGCACCTGTGCGGGCATGGGACACCGCTTTGGTCTAGACTGCCTTTGCATCTGCCCCTGGGCTTTTAGGCTGCAGGCCTGTGGAGTCACAACTGGCTGAACATCCTCTAAACAAAGGGCTATGGCAGGCCGATCTTGGCCCTTCCACCTCAAATGCGTTGAAACTGCAGGGCTCGAAGAATCCCACACACCACTGATCTTTTAGCATTTCAACATTCTCATCCTTTTATTTGTTTATTTAAATGTTTTTAACTTTTTGATAGACTTTCTTGGAGCAACTTTAGGTTCACAACAACATAATTCCCATCCTTTTCCTACACCGCCTGGCTGGCAGCCAAGCTCCTTCGTACTCATCACCTTTCGATATATTCATCTGCTAGCAGGGCTCAGTGAGGGATGGCTTTAAGCCCACATATCTAAGAGAAAGGAGGAAAAGAAGAGGAAATTAAACCCTATGACAAGCAGGACAAATGCTGAAGAAATTGCAAGTGGATAAAGCCTAAAAGAATAGAGCTCCCTGCTCTAGAAAACAAACAAAATCCACGGAACCTTGGGTTACTTATCCCTACGATGGGAGTCATGATCCTACTTAACCCTCAGGGATGGAAACTGTAACAATTGCATAGCCTGGCGATGAATTAGAAAGCATATGGGGAGGTGCTAACATTTTAGATATAGTATTAAGAAGTAGTGAATATTTTTTATTTTTAATGTTTGTGAGTACACAGTAGGTGTATATATTTATGGGACACCTGAGATGTTTGGATACAGGCATGCAATGTGAAATAAGCACATCATGGAGAATTGGGTACCCAACCCTGCAAGCATTTATCCTTTGAGTTGCAAATGAAATATTACCATTAAAATCAACCATACACCTAGCTTTAAAAAAATCCTGAGCTATCAAGACTCTGTCTAACCTTAGAAGTAGGTAACACACATGTACCCCAGAAACATGTCAAATATTATATATCAATAAAAGAAAAAAAGGGGGAAACAATAAGTGAGGAACAGCTCCTTTCAGTTTCACAGATTATTCTCCCACTGCCAGCTATTCCAACGCCATCATTATAGCTCTGTATCTGCAAGAATAATACTGTGTTTCATTCCTCTCTCCCCCACTCAGTCTCCCAAAAAAGTGTGTGTGTGTATGCGTGCAAAGTACCGCCTCCTACCCAGATAAATCTAATTATTGATTCTGTCTAGACATGTCCTGACACCTATAAAGGCCTGTGGGAAGAGGTGAACATTCCTGGCCACCACCCCTTCCCTGAAGTTCTGCATAGGCTGTGGAACCCCCTTCCCTGTCCTTTCTCTCATGGGGCTAGGATGACAGCTCAGGCATTACAGAGCTTCCCTGAAGAAGGCTCGCAGAGCCGTGTGGGCCTCTGTTGGGAAAGAACACATCCCATCATTTGGATAGAGTCATTTTTCATCCAGCCGGGTGCTGCTGTGGGTTATGGGAGTGTGCACCAACTGTATTGTAGACAAGACCCACATTGCCAGGAGAATCCAACATCAAACCCTAAACAGGGATCTTGGTTTGGCTTAAATGCTCCTCACAAAGGCTTGGTGGGGTTTCAAGGTGCCGTTACAGGGATTTCTCAAGAAATCAAAACCAGCCGGGCATGGTGGCTCATGCATGTAATCCCAGCACTTTGGGGAGGCCAAGGCAGGCAGATTGCTTGAGGTCAGGAGTTCAAGACCAGCCTGGCCAACATGGTGAAACCCCATCTCTACTAAAAATACAAAAATTAGCCGGGTGTGATGGCGGGTGCCTGTAATCCTAGCTACTTGGGAGGCTCAGGCAGGAGAATCACTTGAACCTGGCAGGTGGAGGTTGCAGTGAGCCGAGAGTGCCCCACTGCACTGCAGCCTGGGTGACAGAGCAAGACTCCGTCTCAAAAAAAAGGAAACCACACATCATGTTGAATGTATCATATCTGGCACAAGTGCTCTAAACTGGACATAAACCTCATGCCTTGGCCAAGTTTTTCTGAACAAACCACAATGATTCATGAAAAAAAATTGTATACTTTTGAGTGGGGCAAAGACTTCATGCTACAGTTTGTAATAAAGGTCAAAGGTCAGGAATTGATTTTGGTGAAATCAGTTGAGATTCTTTTGCTATCCTGAAACTTGGAGATGGTAAAGGTTTCAGATTTCAAAATGAAAACTTTGCCAAGCAACAGGGTTTATTATGTATCATTTAGAAACTAGTCTTCATACCCTGAAGCTCCTTCGGCACGGCTATTGCTTGAAAATACTCTAGAAAACCACAGGGAACATTTTCCCAATGAATCATAATCTGTCTGAGAAGTTAGAGAAATCAATCAAATAAGCTTCAATTTTTTTTTCCTGGACCATCTGGACAATTCAGATAACAATATATTGTGGTCACAGCTCACATTTTTTCAGACCTAAAGTTGAATTTGTTATTTGAATTTGTTATGAGACAGGAAGCGAAATGTCTGCAAAGATAAATGAAAAGAGGGAATGATTTTAGCAAACAGTCCTTGGATACATTTTCTAAGTGATTTTTCCAAGACTCACTGGTCCCAGGATTTGGTCCCATGGTCAGATCCTCCTAAATGAAAAATGTTCAAATTACTGTGCCGAATAGTGCCTGGATTCTTTCTACGAGTGCCAGAGAAAAAAGTGAATTAGCTCAGGAGTACCTCTCAGACTGAAAATCAAAACAGCCAAGGGCAAAGAACTGGAAATAGACACTGAAGTTCAGGCTCCCTCTCGAAGCCGTATTGTGGCTTGTGAAATACACATCGCTCACACCTCATCAAAGCCAGTGAAACAGTAGCTGTCATGCAAGCTAAATCTTGTTTTCACAGAGCCTGCCTGTGGCTGGTTTCATTTGGCTCAGCCCAAGCTACCTGAACACCTGGTTCTATGCTTAGATTTTCCTATGTGTGGAAAGCAATTATCTTTCGACTGGAGAGAAAACTGTACAGAAAACCCAACCGCGATCATCTGGGGGAGCAGCCAGGCGCACGTTCGCCATTACACTGTGATGGAACAAATTGTTATGCAGGTACAGAATTTGATCGTAATTTCAACAAAGGCCTATACATGTTTCTAACGTTTTTAAAAATACCTCTGTTCATAACAACAGACACTAAGGATTAGTGATTTTTCCCCAAGTGCATGATCAGGTCTATTTTGTTACAATGGTGCCTCCTGGCCAAGGCCAGGGACACTCAAAGAAGGGTCTTGGGCAGATAGGAAAGATTTCCCTGCAGGAAGTTTGAGAGGGGCTAACAATTTGTAGGTCTTTGAAATATAATTTGAAATGGTTACAAAGCTACAGCCAATGATGTAAGAGAAGGTGTGTTTTATAGTAAGTATTAAAAGAAGACAAATAGATGCTAAAGAGAGATGGATTGGCTAAGAGAAAGATTAACACACAAATTGCACCTACTCGTTCCTATATAATTCGTTAGGGAGAGGTACAAATTAGGCTCTGAAATTTCCAGCAGCCGGCTAGGCATGGTGGCTCATGCGTATAATCCCAGCACTTTGGAAGGCCAAGGAGGAATGCCTGAGGCCAGGAGTTCAAGATCAGCCTGGGCAACATAGAGAGACTCTGTCTCTACAAAAATTTTTTAAAAAATTAGCCAGATGTGGTGGTGCATACCTGTAGTCCCAGCGACTATGGAGGCTGAGGCAGGAGGATCACTTGAGCTCAGGAGTTCAAAACCTGCCTGGGCAACATAGCAAGGCCCATCTCTACCAAAATAATTTTTTTTTTAAATTAGCCAGGCGTGGTGGCACACATCTGTAGTCTCAGCTATGCCATAGGCTGATAGGAAGATGGCTTGAACCCAGGAGTTTGAGGCTGCAGTGAGCTATGATCGCACCGCTACACTCCAGCCTGGCAAGGGCCCAGTCTCAAAAATAAAATAAAATAAATTTTAAAATGAATTTTCTAGGAGCCAGCCAAAGAGGAAAGTGCCATCAGTTGCATTGAGCCACCCTGTCCACAAGGTGAATCAGCAGCTCAGGATAAGTACAACTATTTGGGCAGGTCAGCAGGGACACCACTGCCAGGGATTAGAGAGTCAGGGGACAGGTTGTCCTCTTCTGTCTAGGACTGAGGAATTTCCTTTGATATGATTCTTTTAGTGCTAAAGGCAGTAAAGTCTTGGGACAACCAGGATGAGTTGGTCACCCTACCTGGGAATGTTTGCCAGTCAGCCCATCCTGGCCCGGACCCCCCACCTCCACCCAGCAGGCAGACTGCTGTCTGAGGTCTCACGCATATCCCAAGACTTGCAGCTGCAGGTGGGTGACAGGTTCCACAGGCGCTGACCCTGGGGTTCTGGCAAGCTGTTGGCTCAGTGTTTGTGGAAGATAGTCGAAGCCACGGGGTGTAGAGAACTGAAAGGACATTCCCAGGGAAGGGGGAAACTTTCCCATGCAAATCCCAGCAGAAGCTGTGGCTTTGATTTTCCTCAGTCTGCAGCTGCGTGGAGAGGAATCCGGGAGGGAAAACTGCCCATACAGAGCCTTATGAAACACCAGCTCAAGTCACTAGCCTCCAACAGGCTCGGTGAATCATGCTGACTGCCTCCTGGACTCATATGAGGCTGCTCCCCTCAGCAGGGCAGCCTGCACTACAAACTAGCCCTGCTCCTATCCCTGGCTAGCTTGCCTTGCTCACCCTACCTTGGACCTTCCTGGTTCATTCACGAGAAAAATCCTGAGACTGGCAAGAGCCTGGAATTGTGGAAGCTCAGACTAAATAAGAAGGCTTTCGTGGTGGCCTTTTACCTAGCGTGGCAGTCAAAGACTGCTCTGCCCCCAACACAAGACACTCCCCTGCTTTCATAACTGGCACTGTAACATAGTTATCCTGTGCTGGAACATTCTGTCCTGTGCCAGCAGAGACCTGAATCTCAGCAGAGTGCATAAACAGGGGGACTTTTGCTACACCATTCCAGGAATATGACATAATCCTACCCTGTCCCTCCAAAGTCACCTTCTTGGAAGGTTGACAGTCTCAGAGGCTTCCAGAGAAGACAGTGCTGCCTCCTGGTAGACCCTGAATAGGTTCCACTGCTCTCCCTCTCGTTACAGTGACGATGAGGCAGAAGGATCAGGCTCCTCCTTGACTTGTATACCTTTTCTTGCAAAGATCCCACTGACAGAATTTTCTGGACATCCTTAGAGAATGTGGAAGACCTTACAGGACTACATTGTTTCTGGGTATCTGAGACCAAGATCAATTGGGGCAAACTTGTTTTTAAATTTTGTTTCTTATATATCTTGTGTTTTTTAAAACTTGTTTTTTATATGTAAGCTTTTTAAAAACTAAAATTTCAACATATCTTCCTTGAATTAAACCACTTGCCAAATTCAACAAAGATTTCCTTTGGAAGATATCTTCAAAGGGTTGATTGTGTCCCAATCAACATTTCCATGAATTTCTAAATAAGTGGCCTAATCTGAATATTTTTTACAATGTGCCCTGGATATGGAAGATAGAGGAACAGTCTCCACCCTTGAGAAACTCACAATTTATTAAGAGAAAAAAATAGGCCAGGCACAGTGGCTCGCACCTGTAATCCTAACACTTTGGGAGGCTGAGGCGGATCAACTGAGGTCAGGGGTTTGAGACCAGCCTGGCCAACATGGTGAAACCCCATCTCCACTAAAAATGCAAAATTAGCTGGGCATGGTGGCGGGCACCAGGACTCGTAGTCCCAGTTACTCGGGAGGCTGAGACAGGAGAATCACTTGAACCCAGGAGGTGGAGTTTGCAGTAAGCTGAGATCGCACCACTGCACTCCAGCCTGGGCGACAGAGTGAAAGTCGGTCTCAAAAAAAAAGAAAGAAAGAAAAAAATAAACATCCTTGATCACAATAATTGCCAGATCTTATAGGGCCTTGTGTGTCTGGGTGAGGAATTTAGGCTTTATCTTGTGGGCATTGGGGATTTATTGTAAAGGACATTATACAGGAAGGTAGCATGATTGAATTTGCATTCAGCGTGAAGAAAGGGTTGGTGTGAGAAGAGTTGGGAGACAACTAAACCAGCTGAGAGCCTTCAGCAATGGTCCAGGTGAGAGAGGAGGAGGGCTGGTACTAAAGGGTAGGTGGAGAGAAGGCAGAAAAATCACATAATATTTAGGAAATAGAACTAACAGGATTTCATGAGTATTGGACATGAGAGGCAAGGAAGAGTGGGTGTCTGGAAAAACAGCCCTCTCACAGAAGGCAGCATGTCCTGGAAGCATGAATCCAGGAATGACTTTTTTTGTTGTTTGTGTAGGACTAAGACTAAAACCCGTATGTGTTTCTGGAGAATGGGGGTGGGGGGTGTCCCACTGTGGCTCGAGGCTGGAGAGGTGGGTAGGGAAGAGGCTGGCGAGGTAGGTAGGGGCTGCATTGTGGTGCACAGGGGTTCCATGTTCAAATTCAAATATTGCTGGTGATTCTCTCATGCACATGGGATTGAGGAAGTGGCCCAGTCAGGGTTCTGAACACGCTGATGTTCAAACCAAAACCCAGGAAAATTTGGGGCCACCTCCATACCTAGTTTTGACCAGGAGAGGTGCCAGGGAAGCATAAAACCCTAGAGTCACTACAGAAAATTCTGTGGGCTCCTTTCTGAGGATTGCCTGCCTACTCAGGATACAAAACTAGGAGGTCAGACCTAGCAAGACAAGAGGTGGAAGGGGCATAGAGAAACATGCTAGTCGCTGGTGTGGATCATGAATGCTGTGCAGCCAACTTAACCTGAACCCAGGGAGGGCGGTGGGCTCCTCAATATTCCTACAGAAAATATTGTTATCGGAAAATTCATTTTATGGCAATAGTTCATAACTAACCTAGTGCACAGCTTGGGCAGTTTGGCAGAACGGGAATCTCCAACCACGTCCATTGTCTGCATGTGGGCTGAGGTTCAGCAATCTTTCCTTCTGCATCTCTTTTTACTACTTTCCTTTTGCTCAGTTTACCATTATGGCGGGTGCTCTCTTCACCTAGTTCCACCCATGGATTACTAGATAAACCATAATCTCCTTTTTCCCAGGAAAACACACATAAAGCTCATACTCCATGGACCACGCAGGCTGGAGAGCAGCCCTCCAGGGCATGTGCCCACATCTGCCCAGTGAGTTGTTCAGGTACCTGAGTCAGGTGTGTTTACCTCCGGATCTGTGTCCATCAGTTACACTTATGTTAACAGTTATGTAATTCTGTGAATAACCTATAAACTGATGAAATATGAGTACAGAAAAGAGCAGTTTCTGTGATAACAAGGTTGAATGCCTTGGAAAACCTAACAGCAAGTCAATCAAAGAACAGCCCGCTGTTGAGCTGTTGAATTACAGATTGGTGAGAGAACTGAAAAATATGAAGGGAAGAAGTTAATGCTCCAGAAGGATACTGCACTCCATTACTTCCCATTTTCCATATTTGAAAGTCATTCCTCCACATTTGAGAAATCCACATTATGGGTTGAGGATTCTTCATTGCGGTTTACACCAAAAAGCCAAAGAAGCAGCTCTGTTAGAGGACCCAGACTTCGAGAGAAGACTTTAGCCTTGCCCTACACCTGCCAGATGAAGGTGCCTTTGCATTGAGTTAAAGTAAAGCAGTTAATGAATATATATTTAGTCATTATTTTATTTTTGATGATGATGATGATAATTTTATTTTATTTGTTATCATTATTATTACTATTACTTTGAGATGGAGTCTTGCTCTGTCACCCAGGCTGGAGTGCAGTGGTGCTATCTTGGCTCACTGCAACCTCCGCCTCCCAGATTCAAGCAGCTCTCCTGCGTCAGCCTCCCAGGTAGCTGGGATTACAGGCGCCCGCCACCATGCTCGGCTACTTTTTGTATTTTTAGTAGAGAGGAGATTTCACCATGTTGGCCAGGCTGGTCTCAAACTCTTGACCTCAGGTGATCCACCCGCCTTGGCCTCCCAAAGTGCTAGGATTACCGGCGTGAGTCACTGCACCTGGCCTATTATTATTATTATTATTTTCTTTTGAGGCAGAGCCTCACTCTGTTGCCTAAGCTGGAGTGCGATGGCACAATCTCGGCTCACTGCAACCTCCACCTCCCTGGTTCAAGTGACTCTTCTGCCTTACCCTCCCAAATAGTTGGGACTACAAGCATGCGCCACCACGGCCGACTAATTTTTTTTGTATTTTTAGTAGAGACGGGGTTTCACCATGTTGGTCAGGCTGGTCTTGAACTCCCGACCTCAAATGATCCTCCTGCCTCAGCCTCCTAAAATGCTGGGATTACATGTGTGAGCCACTAGGCCCGGTAATGATTTTATTGTTAACAATTCCCCACTTAATCTCTTGATTAAAGGGAAACCCTGAGGCCTTTCTCTTCATTCCAACTTTCATCCCTGTCTTTCTTCTGCTGACCTTGAACTCTGATTCAGTTACCCCCATCCAACTTTGGCTGACTCTTCCTTGTCTTCCCAGAAACATCAGTGCCCGGAGGGTTCTCTCTCCTCAGATACTAGCTGTCTAGGACCCATCAGGATCCAGATTTGGGATCCAAAACTTATGCAATTGGGGAAATTCTTCAAGAAATATAATCCATTAAATAAAAGTTAAGTATGAAAGCAAGATTTATTAGAATGATTTTTAAAAGTCAAATTATAAGTTTTTAAATGCTGACAAATACATAGACATATACAATTCTGGAAAAAAAAAAGCAACGCTTTTTATTAATTGGGTGCCTGACACAACACTGTAATACTTTTTTCCAATTTTTTTTTGCAACATTCTCTTGGCCTATCTATAATACACTTTTATAATATCTTTCTATAGAAAAAATGGAAAAATAATTTAGTATTGTCTCTGATATGGTTGATCTTTATTTTTATTTTTGAATCTTAATATTGATTGTTTATAAAAGTTTCTTTCAGCCTCATGACTCTTTGTTGGCAGTGGCAAGTAAGTTGTCAGAATTATTGCCAAATTTTGGGAAATCTGTATGTTTCTTCCATACAAGAGCTATAGGATTTGGGGCATTCAAGATTTTTTCACCATAACTAACCATAAAAACTGAAAAATTAATGTCACTTCTTAATCAGTTTGTCTTTGATATCCTTATTTAGAGATATATTTATAAATTGTATGTTATCTCCATTAATGTCTGTATTTCAGGTGAAATCAGCAAGGAATTAGTGCAGATATGATTGGGCATGGTCATTTTAGTTGAAGGAAGAGCATGAAGAAAAACACTCTCCAGCAAAGGCAAAAAGTCTGAGCAACGGTCTCAGAGCAATGGACAGCAATGGACAGAGAGCAATGGACAAATAGATAGCAGTGGGCAAAAAGACCAGAGTCCATTAGGGAGATGCAAAAGGATATCAAATGTTGGCAAGTGGCTGAGGATGGACCATCCTGTCCTTAATTTGGGGAGTCAAAGACCTGATGAGGGGTCACTAAGCAATAAAAGGCAATAGAGGATCATTTTTAGATCAGCACCATCAGAATCAGACAAATCTCAACCCTACTTCTGCCTGTGAATTTCTGCCAGCAGTAGGTTAACTATTTACCTACATGTCTGCAAACCACCTACACATATCCCCCAAAGTCTACCCTAAATGTACGCCCAACTCAATGACCCTGAGCCAGATCCCCTAAATGCCATGGCCACTCCAGTGCCACCTGACCAGAAGGGAAGTGAGACAGAGAGACGTCTGAATGGAAAGAAGCAGCATCTTAACTGCTAAAATATCTAACTTTTGCAAAGTGTACAGAAGCAAATGACCATGGGAACACATTTCTGTGGCTCCTGTAGCCCTCTGCACATGGAAGAGGTGACAACTATAGCCTGCAGCCTCCTGGCAGTAGGAACTGGAAAGATGTCCCTAGACCCCAGGCATTTAGGAGAAAGGAGACCTAAGTGCTTCTTAGGATAACTCTAGGCAGCCTGGGGAAGGAGAAGACAACCACCAACTGGTGAAAGTGAAAGGAAAAGATGGGGGCTCCTGTGGATATGAGTCTATTAAATGCAACAAGCATGCATTGAGCAGCCTGATGTGCACATGCTGGACTCAAGCTTAAAAGGTGAAAGGTAGTCCCTGCATTATAGTGGTTGAATCTAGAGCTTGCAAACTTAGACCCCACTGGAGGGCTGGAAAAAAACAGGACAAGTTAAAGAGGCAGGGACAATGGCAAGTGCTTTGGTGTCTCTGGCTCTTGTCAAGTGTTGCTAAGTGATGGGGCTGGTGTCATGGGCAAGCCACCAGTACAGTTGCACAGGGCTCTGGGCTCAGAAGGGTCCCTCAGTTGGGTTTTACTGCTCTTAATTTACTTTATTTTATTATTAAATTTTATCTTTGAGTTTGTGTTTTGTAAGTGAGGTCTGTTGAGACAATAGAGCATGCATGGGGACTTGGAACCTCAGCTCCTCCGTGACTGTCTTTCATCACCTCTTCAGTTCTTGGCCTCCTTCTTTTCACCCTCTGACTTCTCAGGCCCTATCTAGCCTTCCTTTTCCTGCTCCTGCCCAGAAACAACTGCTGCTGCCGTTCCCCCTGGGTGTCAATTAAGTCAAATCACCAGGATGCACAATAAGGGGGAACCAATGTTCTTCCATCCCTCTCTGCCTTCAGTGGGGATCCAGGAGTGGGCACCAGGAGGGTTGGGGTCTCAGAGCAGGGCAAGACAGTGACCATCCCCACCCTGATCTGGGTGACTCAGTGCAGGTGAGCCTTGCATTCACCCTCAATGCAACTACTGAGTGTGATTCAGTGTGGGATTGCTGTCAGCAGTGGGTTAGGGCTGCAGCATGGTGAGAATGGGGAGCAGAGTTTATGGGATGGATGACTCCACAGCTGGTGGACCGTGCTCACGAGTGGACAAGTTCATTGAGTCCCCCTGCACAAAGAGTCCCCTACATCTGTAAGGGGCTGCACCAGCCCCAGAGAAACTGCACGCCCAAGAGGAGCATGGCTAGCAAATAGAAAGCACCATTATAGGTCCAGAGGCTGCAGAAGAAAGGACAACGTTTTACATGCTAGTACTTTAACAGCACTTTCCCCCTGCATTTGGAACAGGGGGACTTGCATTTTCATTGTGCACTGGACCTTGCAAATGATGGAACCAGCTCTGCTCAGTGGGTGTCTCAGTCCCATTATGCTGCTATAACAGAACATCATAAACTGGGTGCCTTATTGTCTTAGTCCATTCTATGCTGCTATGACAGAATACCAGAGACTGAGTAGTTTATAATGAACAGAAATGTATTGGCTCAGGGTTCTGGAGCTAGGAATCCAAGATTGAGGGTCTGGCATCTGGTGAGGGCCTTCTTATCACATCATAACATGGTGGAAGGCATCACCTGGAAGAAAGGCAAAAGAAAGAGCATGAGAGACAGAAAAGGAGCCAAACTTGTCATTTTATAAGAAACTCACTTCCACAGTGACAAACCCACTCCCATAATAATGGCATTAATGCATTCATTCCACCTTCATGGCTTAATCACCTCTCATTAGTCCCCATATCCCAGCACTGTTGTATTTGAGATTACATTACCAACACATGATTTTTTAGGGGACACACTCTAACCATAGCATCTATAAACAATAGATTTTGTTTTTCTCATGGTTCTGGAGGCTGGGAAGTCCAAGACCAAGGCAATGGTAGATTCAGTGTCTGGTGAGAACCCACTTCTTGGTTAATTCTTGGTTCATGGACAACTGTCTTCTTCTGAGCCTTCACATGGTAGAAGGGATGAAGGAGCTCTCCTGCATTTGGAACAGGGGGACCTCTTTTTTTTTTTCCCAAAGACAGATTGTTGCTCTGTCGCCCAGAGTTGGAGTGCAATGGCGTGATCTTGGCTCACTGCAACCTCCACCTCCTGGGTTCAAGCAATTCTCCTGCCTCAGCCTCCCAAGTAGCTCAGATTACAGGCACGTGCCACCTTCCCTGGCTAATTCTTGTATTTTTAGTAGAGACGGGGTTTTACCATGTTGGCCAGGTTGGTCTCAAACTCCTGACCTAAGGGCAGTAATCCCACTTATTAGGGCTACATTGTCATGACTTAATCACCTCCCAAAGATCTCACCTCCTAATACCATCACCTTGAGGTTTAGAATTCAGGGAATTTTGGGGAGACACAGACATTCAGATCATAGTAGTGGAAATGCAAATTGAGTGTTAGATTTATGACCCACCAAACAAAAGGGGTGAAACTGAAATTCTTTGTAAATTTCCTTAATTCTAAATGTTGGCAGTGGCTTTTTTGTTTTTGTAACATTGTACACGCTACAAATTCCAATGACTAAGTTGTACTGATAATTTTATGATACATATGTGTCAGTCAGCTTTACCTGTTGAAAAGGTGCCTATTCATATTTATTGTCCATTTTAATTGTTTTTGTCTTTTCAACTTGTAAGTCATTTTATCTATTCTATTACCAGCCTTTTGTCTGTTAAATGCATTTAAAATCTTATTCTATTTATAATTTTTCTTTTGACTGTGTTCCTTATATCTCTAACAAATACAAAAAATGTCAGAAACCCTGTTAATTTTTCTGTAGTGAAACAGATATTTCTTTTAAAGCCTCTGAGTTATCTGCTTTTAAAAGATCTCTACAACCTTTTTAAAAGATCTTTTTAAAAGATCTCTACAACCTTTTCTTATAAAGATATTCTGCAATCTATTTTTCTAAGCTTATATTGTTTTATTTTTACATTAAAACATTTAATATACCCCAAATTTATTTTTGCATATGATGTGAAGTAATGCTGACTTTATTTTCTTTCAAAAGGAGAGTCAGTTTTTCCTATACCATTTCTAAAATAATTATTTTCTGCTGAATTGGAGCTTTGCCTCTGTTATATATTAAATTTCCTTGCCTACTGGGATTTCTTTATGGACTCTCTGTTGGTCCACTAATGAAAACCCTAATGATTCTCATGGCTTTAACCACCCTCCCTATTAAATTGACTATATTCACACATATATACACACACACACACACACACACACACACACATACATACACATATATTTAGTGTGTACATACATACATATATATATATAGGGTGTATATATAATTATTTATAGATAATACACACACACACATCTGGAAGGGATCTCCAAATTGGCCATTCCAACTCCTTCTTTTTACAAACAAGACCTGAGGCCTGGAGATGGTAGGTGATGTAGCCAGGAGGCAGAACTGAGATTCAGCCTAAAGGCCTCTTCAGCAAGGCACTTGTTCTACGACTTCACAGTGTCTCTCACCAGAGTCATCAGAGAGGTGTCCTTAAACACACAGAAGAGTTAAGAACTTTCAACCTGTGCTCTGCAATGACTTTTCTTGACAAGAGTATATAGAGCTACTTTTAGCTCTATATCTCTATATTCTATTTGGACCCCAATAATTGGAAATTAATATAATTTCTCACTGTCCTGAACTGTATGTTTATGAATGCCAGGCTGGTTTAGGAAAAACACATTGTTTTTTAACACATTGTACCCCTTCTTGTGTAAATAAAATAATGTGCTAATTACTTATCATACTAATCTGTTTATTTATATAGAATCTCTATTCTATAAATTATGGTAATAAACATATGCTATCAGGCTGGGTGTGTTGGCTCACACCTATAATACCAGCACTTTGGGAGGCCGAGGTGGGCAGATGGTCTGAGGTCAGGAGTTTGAGACCAGCCTGGTTAACATGGTGAAACCCCATCTCTACTAAAAATACAAAAAAAACAGCTGGGCATGGTGGCAAGTGCCTGTAGTCCCAGTTACTCCGGAGGCTGAGGCAGAATTGCTTGAGCCTGGGGAATGGAGGTTGCAGTGAGCCAAGATCACACCACTGCACTCCAGCCTGGGCAAAAGAGCAAGACTCCATCTCAAAAAAAAAATGTTATCAGTAGCTATATGTAAGAGAAGTAATAAAATTCTAACCTTAAAAGATTTCATGAGTCTGAATGTTTGTGTGTGCAAACGCATGTACTGAATATTTTTGTGCATTTAATTTTTGTTGTTGTTTGTTGTATTTTTTTTTTTTTTTTTTTGCTATTTCAATTTGGTCTTCCCTTCAATACTTCCCTTCAAGTAATAGCCCCAAACTGTAAACAATAGGAAGATGAATAAACAGCTGCGTTCTATTCATGCAAGGGACTATCACCCAGCAATAAAGATAAAAGAACAGCATGGATAGATCTCACAGTCATTGTGCTGAGAGAAAGAATCTTTACATGATAGAGTATAAATGATATTGTTGCATTGACCTGGCATTTTAGAAGAGAAAAAAAATAACCTATGGTAGGAAAAATTAGGAAACAGAATCTTCTAGGGGTGGAACATGATCAGGAATTGACTGAAGAAGGACACGGAGGGATCTCCTGGAGTGAAGAGAAAGTTCTCTAGGTCGATAGGAACTTAGGTTCCAAGGCTGTATGCATTTCCAAACCTCAGCTCATGTACATGAAAGATTTGTGCATTTCTTCATACATTTTACATCAACAAAAAATTGCTAACAAAGATTGAACTCTCATTAATAAAACACATGCTGAAGTATTTAGGGTGAAGTGCACTGATGACTATAATTTGCTTTGCAGTGCATCATAAAAAATAAGAAAGATTAGTGAGTGAATAGGGAGAGGGACAGATGAATAGATACATCATAAAGCAAGCACAGTAAAATGTTAATTCGAGAATCTAGGTGGTAGGTGTCCACTATAAGATTCTCTCAACTTTGCTGTATCTATGAACATTTTCATAATAAAATGTCATGGGGTAACATGACATTTTAAAGTCATGTTTGGCCAGGCGCAGTGGCTCACGCCTGTAATCACAGCACTTTGGGAGGCCAAGGCAGGCAGATATCTTGAGGTCAGGAGTTCGAGACCAGCCTGGCCAAAATGGTGAAACCCCGTCTCTACTAAAAATACGAAAATTATCCAGGTGTGCTGGCAGGTGCCTGTAATCCCAGCTACTGGGAGGCTGAGGCATGAGAATTGCGTGAACCCGGAAGGCAGAGGTTCCGGTGAGCCGAGATTGTGCCACTGCCCTCCAGCCTGGGTGACAGAGCAAGACTCCGTTTCTAAATAAATAAATAAACAAACACATCAATAAAGTCATGTTCTCTGTGCTTAAACAGAACAAAAGAGAAAAAGCTCTCCTCATTCTCTTTTCAGAAACTTTTATTATTTTCTCTCACATATAATTACTGACAACATATCTTTATTAACACAATTGTAGAATAGACATTCTATATGGATACAGACTAAGATTATAAGTACTTAACAAATTATTTCTTTACATAAAGATAGGTACAATGTAGTGGAAAACAATTTGTTTTTCCTAAGCCAGGCTGGCATTTTTAAACAGGCAGTTTAAGACAACGAGATGGGAAAGTATCATTAATTTCTAATTATTGGGCATCATAGAGAGGCAAGGACACAGGGCTTGGTACTCATGCTTCTTGTGAACTATGTTATGATATCCAAAAATATTTCTTTTTTTTTTTTTTTTTAGAGAAGGAGTTTCGCTTTGTCTCCCAGGCTGGAGTGCAGTGGCGTGATCTCGGCTCACCACAACCTCTGCTTCCTGGGTTGAAGTGATTCTCCTGCCTCAGCCTCCCGAGTAGCTGGGATTACAGGCGTGTGCCACCATGCCTCGCTAATTTTTCTGTGTATTTTTAGTAGAGACGGGGTTTCGCCATGTTGGCCAGGCTGGTCTCGAACTCCCGACTTCAGATGATCCGCCCGCCTCAGCCTTCCAAAATTCTGGGATTACAGGAGTGAGCCACCATGCCCCACAAAAGTATTTCTATGGCAATGACAGACAAAAAGACTACTGGAAACCAAAGAGCTGGTAGGGGGAGAGGGGAGGGACAAACAACTAAAAAAAAAAAAAAGGCAACAAGAAAAAGGATAAAGGTACCTCAAGCCCCATACAAGATCAGCCTTCTTATCAGTGTGGACAAGCAGTGTTAGGGAAGTTGGTGTCTGAGCCAGGATTGGAGGCTAATCTCTCTAGTGATTAAAACTTCATTAGCTTGATTTCAGCATTTCTCAGAAATAATCCACAGATTTTGAACTTTGATTGTTTGAGTATTATTTCTTCTTATCGCTAAGAAAAAAAGGGGGAAGAAAAAGAGCACTGTTCGCTCACACACCAGGGTTTGGTTTATAATGAAGATGTAATACTGACTGGTCCTTGGATTCTGTCACTTTTGGCCACTTGCCTCCATTTGCGCCCCACTCAAGGTAGTCTCTACCCACACTCAGGGCAGAAATACTTTTTGCTACCCCATCTCTATGCCACAATGTTCCTCTTCCCCCTTCTTTCCTTTATTTGCTTTTTAAAGGGCTCATCAGTGAAGAGAGGAACCTCTTTCTCCTCTCTGATTCTCCTGTCTGGGATTGCCTGTCCCAGAACAGGGTGTGTGCCCCAAGGGATGAGAACCTTCGGGGCCATTGTAGAGTTCTTAGAATTCAGCCCACCACAGGAGAAATGGGCTTAGAGGATAGGAACTTCCAGGAAGACCAGGGCTGCCTCCAATTAGCCTGAGGCCTTGATACCTTCCCAGCTTTTAGGAAACTCCATTAGAGTTGGAGGGATTTCAAAAGGGAAGGTGGGTTAAAACCAGAGTAGGGGGCCAGACTCAGGGGCTCACGCCTCTAATCCCAGCACTTTGGGAGGCTGAGGCAGCCAGATCACTTGAGGTCAGGAGTTCAAGACCAGTCTAGCCAACATGGTGAAACCCCATCTCCACTAAAAATACAAAAATTAGCTGGGCGTGGTGGCAGATACCTGTAATTTCAGCTACTCAGGAGGCTGAGGCAGGAGAATCACTTAAACCCAGGAGGCAGAGGTTGCAGTGAGCCGAGATCGTGCCACTGCACTCTAGCCTGTGCGACAGAGCGAGACTCTGTCTCAAAACAACAACAACAACAACAAAAACAAACCAGAGTAGGCCAGCCATGTTTCTGAGTTTCCTGAATCAGGTGTTTTATTCATTTTTAAAAAAAGATAGAATATTGAAGAAGAGATTGTTGGGGGTAGCGGTTGTTTTTGCTGCTTCTTCTCTGCATAATGAGGCTCCAGGTCTATTTCAGAGACACATGGTATTATCAGGCAGAGAGGAATCCAGAAGTTGGACCCATATAGAAATCATGCCAGACAGCAGAGAAGTTGGGTTTTCTTTAAAGACCTCATTAGAAAGAGACCCTTCACGTTCCTTTAGGACTCTATTGCACTAGTTGGGATCTCTAACCGGCAGGGTGGACTCTTCTGTTTAACTGAAAGCCTTGCAGCTGAAGTTCTTCTTTTAGTAACCTCAGTGAAGGCAGAGATAATTATTCATTGATTCATACATAATAAAAGAAAGAGAATGAGAAAGAGACAAAAAGAGACACAGAGGCAGAGAAAGAGACAGAGAAATTTGTAAATCATCTATTCCTCATCCTAAAGACTAAAAAAAGTTTCAGGTTTGGGCTTGGGCACCCCCAAAGACCAAGCCATGAGCCAGAGTAGTTCTTCCGGTCCTGGGGAACAACTCAGGCAGAGTGAGAGCACCCCAACCATTTCTGAGGGAAGAAGAAATTAAGGCTAGAGGAGAGGCTGTTCAGCAAATGCCCAACCTCTTGTTGGAGGGTTACACCCACGGGGGCGACAGCTGTGTGCTTCAACTCCTCAAAATCATTGCACTTCTACCCAGGACTGTGGAGTCTTTCCTGTCCACTTTTTGTGAGGGTTGCTTAGAGCAAAACCATTCTGTAGGAGCTATTTATTACATGCTTACAATGTGCTCGGCTCTGTGGGAATCCAGTAAAAAGGCCAGACATAAACCTGTGAAAAATTAAATGGCAGGACCTAATACAAAGACAACAAGAGAAGAGATACCAGGGGGTAGCGAGTGATTAATTGCCAGATGCTGAGGATGAAAACCTTCCAGGAGTTCAGAAGAGGCAATGATTACCTGGTGCTGGGATGCTACCTAGGAGGCCGACTTGATTAAAATTTTTCAGCATGTGTTAAGCCCACACGATTTTTTTTCCTTTCATGACCCTCCATTCCCTTCCTCACAGATCTTCTGGATGTTTGGAAGTGATATGGTTTGGCTGTGTTGCCACCCAAATCTCACTTGAATTGTAATAATCCTCAGGTTTCAAGGGCAAGGCCAGGTGGAGATAAATGAATCATGGCCGCAGTTTCCCCCACAGTGTTCTAGTGCTAGTGAATACGTTTCATGAGATCTGATGGTTTTATAAAGGGCAGTTCCCCTGCACAAGCTCTCTTGCCTGCCCCATATAAGATGTGCCTTTGCTTCACCTTTGCCTTCCACCATGATTGTGAGGCCTCCCTAGTCATGTGGAACTGTGAGTTCATTAAAGCTCTTTCCTTTCTAAATTACCCAGTCTGGGTATGTCCTTATTAGCAATGTGAGAACAGACCAGTACAGAAAGTTAAGGTATTTTCCAAAAGTTTCTAAGAAAAGTTGTCATCTGGGGCTTAACTTAAACTGGCTTCCAAGGAATAGAAACAAAACTCGAAGAAGCAGCAATTTTCACAAGTACTGATTCTTTTTCACTTGATGTGGTATCTTAGTCACAGCAAGAATTACAGAAAGTCATGGTTTGCTACCTTTCCCTTACCTTAATGACCTCTATGCCAGTAGAATCAAAATTTTTCACCACTCCCTCTTTAATGCAAGCTGATTGTGAGTCAGCAATGCTGTTAAGCCTGACCTAACCCGAGAACACTTGAGAAGTCTTTCAGAAAGTATTTATTGAGCCTGTTGATATTGTTTGGCTGTGTCCCCACCCAAATCTCGTCTTGAATTGTAGCTCCCAGAATCCCCACGTGTCATGGGAGCAACAAGATGGGAGGTAATTGAATCATGGGGGTGGGTTTTTCCCATGCTGTTCTCTTGACAGTGAATAAGTCTTACGAGATCTGATGGTTTTATAAAGGGGAGTTCCCATGCACATGCTTTCTTGCCTGCTGCCATGTAAGACGTGCCTTTGAAGGAAGACTCCTCCTTCATCTTCCACCATGATTGGGAGGCCTCCCCAGCCATGCAGAACTGTGAGTCCATTAAACTTATTTTTCTTTATAAATTACCCAGTCTCAGGTATGTCTTTACAGCAGAGTGAGAAGGGACTAATACACCTCTACTTAGAATAGAGCAGATTCTGAACTTAAGTAGCAGATAATTATAACCCAGTATGTTTTGGTTATCTATTTCTGTATTTAAAAAACCATCCTATGCCTGTAATCCCAGCACTTTGGGAGGCTGAGGCAGGCAGATCATGAGGTCAGGAGTTTGAGATCAGCCTGACCAACATGTTGAAACCCCATCTCTATTAAAAATACAAAAATTAGCCGGACGTGGTGGTGCACACCTGTAATCCCACCTCCTCAGGAGGTTGAGGCAGGAGAATCGTTTGAACCTGGGAGGCAGAGGTTGCAGTGAGCCGAGATCATGCTACTGCACTCCAGCCTGGGTGACAGAGCAAGACTCTGTCTCAAACAAACAAACAAACAAACAAAACCATCCTAAAATTCTGGCTAGAAAACAACAATGATTTTTATTTCTCATAATTCTGTGAGTAGACTGGGCTCAGCAGGGAAGTTCTTCTGATTCTCATGCTGTAAATGCAGCATGCAGCTGGGAGCCTTGTTGGGGCTGAAAGGTTTGAGATTGTCTTTCACGCTCCAGGGTCTCTCATCCTACAGCAGCCAAGCATGGGTTTCTTGTTAGTGTGGTGGCTGGAATTCACGGGGGAGTAGCCCACGAAAACAAGCCCCAGTGTGCAAGCCCTTATCAATTATTTGCTTTTAGCCCTTTGACTAATGTCCCAATGACCAAAGCAAGCCACACCACCAAGCCCACAGTGCATGTGGGAGGGGACAATCCGAGGTTGAGCAACCCCTGTTGCTTGTTAGCAAAATCTTTCTTAAACTTCTAGGCCCCATTTGAATAAAAACTTGTCCTTTTTCTCCAGGATAATGAAAAGTAACATTACTTGTGTTATTAGCCAGCCTATTCCTCAATAGGCAAAAGCTATAGATATTCCTGACATGCCTAGTGGTTCTTTCATGTCTGAGATTTGATCTCTGTGTCTCCAGGAAGTCATGGTTGATATTTAAGTCTGGGTTTGGTGCCACTCCCACGTGCTCTGTTGTACCACATTTGGGTACAACTTGTATGAAGACAACTGAAGAACATCTATCAAGATGACACTACCCTTTAACCTGGAAAATTTGTTTCTGAGAATTTATTCCACATATGTACTTTTACTTATGCTTTTCATTGTAACATCCTATGGTAGTAAAAGATTGGAAACCTCACAATTGTTAATCAATACAGAAATGGTTAAATAGACTATGGTACATTCACACAGTGGAATACTCCACTTATATTTTAAAAATGAAATAAAATAAAAAATAATAAATACGTGTTCTAGGATATACTAAGTGAGAAAGACAAAATGCAAAGAAAGTAGCAAACTACATTTACAAAATAGTAAACTATATTTTGTATATAAAAGGAGAAAATATATTTGTATATATCTTAGTATGTACACAAAGGCACTTGAGAAACAAACATAAGAAACTAATAATAGTGATTGCCTGGCAATTCATATAGAATTAGTAGAGTGGAGGGGCCCCTGAAGTGATGGGAATAAGAGTGGGAGGGAAAATTCTTACTGTACAGACATTCCCTGACTTACAATGGCTCAACTTACCATTTTTAGCTTTGCAATCGTGTGAAACCATTGCAATTTCTATGCAATGTATAGTGTTCAATAAATTATATGAGATATCCAACGTTTTCTTGTAGCTTTCATGTTAGGTGATTTTGTCCAACTGCTGGTGAAGTAAGTGTTCAGAGTATGTTTAAGGTAGGCTAGGCTAAGCTATGATGTTCAGTAGGTTCATTGTATTACATGCATTTTAGACTTATGATATTTTTCACTTATGATGGATTTATTGGGATGTAACCCTTTCATAAGTTGAGCAACATCTGTATATTACATGTATGTGTGTGTGCATATGCTTATATATGTATACATAAATTTGGTTTGAATTCTGTGAATATATTACCTTCTCAAAACACAAATTAAAACATTTTTTAATTCCCTTTCATTCTTCAGAAAAGTGGTTCAGTTTCTGTGGCTTACAATTAAGAATGTTAACTGATTTGATGGGATAGGCACCGTGCTGAATACTCTGCAAGGAGAGGTGAAAGTATATTTATGATCCCTGCCTTCTGTAGGGAGGTACTTTTCTCATGTTTCTCTGTGTCTTGTCAGAAGAGGCACTATCTTTTCAAGGATGCTTCTATAGCACATAGCCTGGAAGATAGAGATAGTATCTTCCTCCAGAGAAATGGAAATGTTTGTTTGCTATCTGTGATGATTAATATTGAGTGTCAACTCGATTGGATTGAAGGACACAAAGTATTGTTCCTGGGTGTATCTGTGAGGATGTTGCCAAAGAAGATTAACATTTGAGTCAGTGGACTGGGAGAGGCAGACCCACCCTCAATCTGGGTGGGCACCATTTGATCGGCTGCCAATGTGGCTAGGATAAAAGCAGACAGAAGAACGTGGAAAGACTAGACTGACTGAGTCTTCCGGGCTCCATGTTTCTCCTATGCTGGATGCTTCCTGCCGTCGAACACTGGACCCCAAGTTCTTCAGCTTTTGGACTCTTGGACTTAAGTCAGTGGTTTGCCAGGGGCTCTCAGGCCTTCGGCCATAGACTGAAGGCTGCACTGTTGGCTTCCCTACTTTTGTGGTCTTGGGACTTGGACTGGCTTCCTTGCTCCTCAGATTGCAGACAGCCTATTGCGGAACTTCACCTTGTGATAGTGTGAGTCAATACTCCTTAATAAACTCCCCTTCACAGATACATCTATCCTATTAGTTCTGTCCCTCTAGAGATCCATGACTAATACACTACCCAATGTAATAAAGATTTCTCCCTCCAGGGCCAAGGTCAGGCAGGTTTGCTTGCATCCCATTATAAAAGATTGGCCTTGCCTAAGCACAGGTTCCCTCATCCATGATGCCACCCACTGTATGTGTGCCATCCATCTGGGCATCTCTGTTGTCCCTGTGAGACTTGAGGATCAAGAGAAAACCAAAAAACATGAAGCTCATGCTGCTTTCTGTGCTGTGAGTAGTAAAGCTCTTTGTCTCTGATCCAGGAGTCTTGTGTCTTCTCCCAGCATTTATGAAATTGTGGTGGGCTAGCTAGTTATCTTGTAGGTAAAGTAAAATCTCAGATCCTTCCTACCTCGGAGACTCTCATGGAGCTATCATTCTAATGGGGGAAGAAAAAAACATGAAAACAAATAATGTAATTATAAATTGTCAAAGGTGCTGGAAACAATGATTAAATAGTGTGGAACAGGGCAGAGGGTAAAGACAAGATAATGAGGGAAGACCTCTCAGAAGTGGTACCATTTAAACCAAGGAGTAGCACTATTTAAAGTGTCTGAAAGAGGAGTTCAGTTTAACCAGGCACGTGAAGATTGAAACGCAAAAACTCTGGGCAGAGGGAATAACACACACATCTGAGGCACAGACAAAGAACAGAGAAAGGTCAATGTAGGTCTAGAGGGACGTGAGGCCTGAGATGAGTGAAAGATTCTCCCCACAGCCTGAAAGCTTGAAGGGATGAGGAACTCCTCCCTTCTCAGGCCCAGTCCCAATGAGCAAGGCTACTTGCACCAGCAGCATGCGCCAGCAAGAGAGCAGAAGCAGGGAGAAAGCCAGCCGGAAGACACCTACCCTGGCCAGAAGACACGTACCCCTGAAGATCGAGAAAGAGGCTGTCCGGGTAGTATGTAGCAGTCACGTCAGACTGAGACACTTCTTGTTTACAGGAGACCATAAAACCCCTGCCCCATCCTCATTTGGTGCTGAGGCCGTTTTAGGCCTCAGCCCGCCTGTACCCAGGCACTCATTAAAACAGCGTGTTGCTCCACAGGGCCTCGTGTTGTCTGTTGGCACGCTCTTGGGCTTGGAACCGATACAAGAACCTTACAATGAGGTGGAAGAGAGAAGCACGGCAGGATTGTGCACAAAGTCTTGTCTGTTGTGGAATGGAGTTTGGACCTTTCCCACCACTTTCAAGGAAGGGAATGAATTGACCTGGTTCACTTCCTAAGAAGGCTACTGTCTGTGTGGTGCTCCTAGAGGCATGGGAGAGGAGTGAAGACAGAGATGACCAAAGAAACACTTGGGGAAAGAATGGAAGCAGCATGTATTAGCTTGGGAAAGGGAAACATACCAGCATCCAAGATCTGGCCATCAGAGAGAATAACAAATACTGACGGTAAGCCAGAAATACTGCGGGTTTTGGAGATGGATCTAATTCTTCAGAAGTTTGGGGTTGTAGGACAACATCTGTAGATGTTATAAGAATGATATTTCCCTAATGACTTATTTCAGTGATGCCATTATCTGCATTGATTTTCTTTCCCCCCTCTCTCTCCCTCTCCCTCTCCCCCTCCCTCCCTGCCTCCCTCCCTCTCTCCCTTCCTTCCTTCCTTCCTTCCTTCCTTCCTTCCTTCCTTCCTTCCTTCCTTCCTTCTTTCTTCTTTTTCAGGGTCTCACTCTGTCATCCAGGATGGCTGAAGTGCAGTGGTGGGATCTTGGCTCGCTGCAACCTCAGCTTCCCGGATTCAAATGATTTTCATGCCTCAGCTTCCTGAATAACTGGGATTACAGGCATACGCCACCACGCCCAGCTAATTTTTGTAGTTTTAGTAGAGATGGGGTTTTGCCATGTTGGCCAGGCTGGTCTCTAACTCCTGACCTCAAGTGATCTGCCTGCCTTGGCCTCCCAAAGTGCTGGGAATACAGGTGTAAGCCACCGCAC
Organism: Gorilla gorilla gorilla; assembly: GCF_029281585.2. Taxonomy (NCBI): domain Eukaryota; kingdom Metazoa; phylum Chordata; class Mammalia; order Primates; family Hominidae; genus Gorilla; species Gorilla gorilla. Next base: position 89,161,973 of record NC_073232.2, read on the forward strand.
CTGGCCATCTGCATTGATTTTCTATTGGCAATGCTTCCAAACACTTTCCCCTGATCATCCCTCTTTTCTATGTCAATTGCTAGTGACCTCTAAAGAAAAACCTTACTGGAGAAGTTGCTATTTAAAATAACTTACACAATGAAGAATTATCTTTATTTTGTTTGTTTTGTAAGTTGCAATAGTAGTGTTTTCAGGGTGAAAGCATGCTCATTAGTTAGGTGAAGACTAGGTGCAATAGTGATACATCCCAAACATGAGTCATGCATGTTGACAGGGCACTCGGCTCCACACGGGTATTCAGGGCAGGGTGGATGGAGGCTCTGCTCTTGCAGCTGCCCCATCTGGAACATGTGGTCTTTTTGGTTTTTAATTGCCTCAGTTAGAAGTGGCACATGTCACTTCCTCTCACCATCCACTAACCAAAATTAGTCCTATGGCCTCAACCTAATGGCAAGAAGGGCTAAGAAACCTAGAAAGTAAGTTGTCACTTATCAATGGGAGCTAAACACTGGGTATGCATGGACATAAAGATGTCAACAAAAGAAACTGGGGACTATCAGATGGGGAAGATGGGGGAAGAAGGGAAGGAAGTTATGGAATGGAAGTTAGCTCATGTGAAGTGCTAAAGAGGGCAGTAATGCAGTGGAGGGAGACGAGGGTAGAGAAATGGACTTGCAGTTTGAGACAGGTGGCTGGGGAGGCCTTGCTGAGAAGGGGGCATTTCGATATGGCCTGAGGAAATGTGACAAGGCACCTGACAGAGATCTGAGGGAAGAGTTTTCCAGAAAGAGGGGACAGCAAGAGCAAAGGCCCTGAGATGGGTGCTTGCCTCACATTTGGGAACAGTAAGGAGATAGAGGGTCTAGGGCAGAGTGGACAATGGGATAACTGATGATGTTGTGGTCAGAGACACGAGGGGCGCAAGATTTTGCAGGCCATTGTGAGGACTTTGGCACTTAACCTAAGTGATATGGGGAACTCCATTAGAATTTGATCTTTGGGAATTAAAGATGTAGAAACTGGGAGAAAAAAGGATTCAAAAACGTAAGCATCAGTGGCAGCCTAAGGTTCTAGGACAGTTAAGGGAGCATTTGGGACTTTGTTCCTAAGACAGTTTTGTGATATTTCAGCATTTTTCCTTTCAGGAGATCATGTGGTGACCAGAACAATCACTACATGTCAGTGCTTGCACAAACCAAAACAGCCCCCTGCTGGCTTTCAGCAGTGCGGCAGGCCAGGCATTTTCCTTAGATCCAATTGCAGCCTTGTGGGGTACCTCACTCACAGCAGGGTGGGAGGTAGAGAGGTGTATCAGTCAGTGTTCTCCAGAGAAACAGAACTTGACATCGTTTGGGTATCTGTCCCCTCCAAATCTCATGTTGAAATGTGATCCCTGTTGTTGGAAATGGGGCCTGGTAGGAGGTGTTAGGGTCATGGGAGTGGGTCCCTCATAAATGGCTAGATGCCATCTCCATGGTAATGAGTGCGTTCTCTCTCCGCCATCTCCATGGTAATGAGTGAGTCTCTCTCCGTGAGTTCACAGGAGAGCTGTTTGTTTAAAGGAGGCTGGCACCTCCTCCCCTTTCTCTTGCTCCCTCTCTCACCATGTGATATGGTTTGGGTTTGGGTCTCCACCCAAATCTCATGTTGAATTGTAATCCCCAGTGTTGTGGGAGGTGCCTGGTGGGAGGTGATTGGATCATGCTGCAGATTTCCCACTTCCTGTTCTTGTGATAGCGAGTGAGTTCTCTCAAGATCTGATTGTTTAAAAGTGTGTAGCACTTCCCCCTTCACTCTCTTCCTCCTGCTCCTGCCATGTAAGACGTGCCTACTTCCCCTTTGCCTTCCACCATGATTGTAAGTTTCTGGAGGCCTCCCCAGCATCATGCTTCCTGTACATCCTGCACAACCACGAGACAATTAAACCTCTTTTCTTTAGAAATGACCCACTCTCAGACATTTCTTTACAGCACTGTGAGAACGAACTAGCACACCATGTCACACACCTGCTCCCCTCTGCCTTCCACCATGAGTAAGAGCTCCCTGAGGGCTCATCAGAAGCCAAGCTGATGCTGGTGCCAGGCTCATACAGCCTGCAGAACTATGAGCCAAATAAGCCTCTTTATAAACTACCCAGTCTCAGGTATTCCTTTATAACAACACAAAACCAATAAGAGAAATATAGCTCCTTTTCCTGGTCCCCTGCTTGTAGACAGCAGGTCATGGGGCTTCTCAGCCTCTATAATCATGTGAGCCAGTACCTTATAATTAGCTTCTCTCTAAAGATTTGGACTCTGCAGGTTGGGAAGTCCCATGATCTACCTTCTGCAAGCTGGAGACCCAGGAGAGCCAGTGATTTAGCTGGGAGGCCTGAGAGCTACAGAGCCAATGGTGTGACTTCCCCAAGTCTGAAGATGTGAGCACCAGGAGCACCAAAGGCTGGAGAATCCATGTTCCAGCCCAAGCAGCCAGGCAGAGAGCAAATTCACCCTTCCTCCCCCTTTATGCTCCATTCAGACCCTCAGCAGATGGGGTGATGCCCACCCACCCTGGGGAGGGCCATCTGCTTTGTTCAGCTCACCAATCCAAATGCCCTTCTGGAAACACCCACGGAGACACATCCGGGAACAACATTTAACCAGCTACCCATGGCCCAGTCAGGTTAACACACAATATTAACCATCATAGCAGGGTTCTGTTTCTTTCCATTTTATTTCTTCCCCAAGGGTAGTAACGCTGCAGAGTGAGTCCAGGTGAATGTCTTTGACACCCACTGGGCAGCCTCTCTCAGTGCCTCTCACTGCCTTCTGCCTCGATTTCCCATGAATGCCCTGATATCCAGTCACCCCTACTGTACTGAACAGATGAGGAAAAGCCCAGTGCCTGCCCCTCCTTAAGAGTCTTCCCAGGTAGCGATGGGGGTGCCCACATTGACATGAGGCTGGTTGGGATATGCTTTCTCCCTCAAATGGGAGAGGTCAAAGGGTTGGAATAGCCTGGCTCTGCTCCTTCTTTTTCTTTTCCTCTTTCTTTCTTTCTTTTCTTTCTTTCTCTTCTTTCTTTCTTTCTCTTTCTTTCTTCTTTTTTGTTTTCTTTTCTTTTCTTTTTTTTTTTTTTTTTAAGAGAGACAGGGTCCCACTCTGTCACCCAGGTTGGAGTGCAGTGGTGCAATCATAGCTCATTGCAGCCTTAAACTCCTAAACTCAAACAATCCTCCTCCTTCAGTCTACTGAGTAGCTGGAACTACAGGCTCGCAGCACCTCACTTATCTAATTTTTTTTGTGTGTTTTTTTTTTTTTGGTGGAGACAGCCTCTTGCTGTGTTGCCCATGCTGGTCTGGAACTCATGGCCTCAAGCAATCTTGCTGCCTCATCCTCCTTCAAATTGCTAGGATTACAAGCATGAACCACCATGCTTGGCCTTTGTCCCTTCCTGCCCCTGCTCTGTCTACCTCCAGGAATGTTTCCTTATTGCCCACTCCCCCTTCCTCCCATCCCACTGCCATTCAAGGATCTGGTGAAGGGTCTAAAGTATTTCTGGGTCCTGCCCAATGCTGGAGTTGTTGGACCTCCTATCACGTGTCTCATACCACTCATCCATTTGGCCATGTGTAACTATGGGGGCTGTGACCATGATGCTGAGTGGCTCTGTCTTGACGTGCTGTTGCTTACATGTGCATGCACCCCACATTTAAGCATTTACAGGTTGTGCTGTGTCCGTGTGTGAGCTCAGGAATACCTGTATACCTATTCAAGAGCATCTTCCGGAGGTGGCTGCTTCATGCTCCTGTGCTTTTAACGATGGGATATTGACAACAAGGAACAAGAGATAAAGGCAGAGGTAGAGATGATAAAGACAGAGACAGAGGGAGACAGAGAGGCCTCCCCAGGCCTTCGGCTCTACTAAGACATTCTAACTTTTTGGTACATAGGCTGAAGTCGGGTGGAGTTGGGAAGAAGAAACAAGAAATAGGACAGGGAGAAATGTTGTTCCACTTTGCCATGATCTCACAGGATTTCCAACGTGCCTGCTTCCTTTCCCTAATTATCAGGACCCTACAGCATGGCCAGGTTTTCTTTCATGGTCTTCCATTTGCCAAGTGAAAATGTTTTCAGCTGGGAGTCTATGCCACTCCTGCCACAGCTGGAACCCTCCCCAGGCCTTCGGAAAGTATTTATGGTTGAGCGCTGACTTTTCGCATTGTAGATGAAGATGTCAGCATCCCAGGCAGCCGTGCGTTAAGTTGGGACCAGCACAAATAGCTCTTAGCATTGTTCAACGACAGCACAGTCCCATGTGTCTTTTAAAAATAGCAATGCTGTATTTGAACTTTTAAGGAGAAGACATGTTGGGTGTGTGTTGGCCACGCCCTCAGCTATCTTCATTCTAAGGAGATACAAAATTAGAACATTTAGGAAGAGAAAAGGGAAGGAACAATCATTAACACGCTCCCCCACGCCCACACACCCTCTTCACCTCATTTCACAGTGAGGCCCTTCTTGTGCACATCCCTGAGAGACAATACTCAGAAGAACTTGTCCTCTCTAAGCCACCAGGATTAATCCATAGAGGATTTTGTCTGAAAATAAGTGAAGAGACCTAAAACTCAGCCTTATTAGTTGATATCAGTTAAAAAAAGAAAGTCTACTGGGTCAGAGTGAGAAAGAGGAAAACAGTGTGATGATTTTACTAATGTACCAGATATGATTTTCAAAGGAAAAATTTCTCCTATCCAAGCTACTTCAATGCCACAAAGCCACCTTCTTGGACGAGAGCAGGAAGAAAGTGTGCTGGTTGCTGGCAGCGGGCATAAGACTCTCCCTAGCACTGTCCCAGCAGGCCCAAGTCCTGCCCATGACAGGGCCTCCGTGTAACTAGCACCTGAGGGTGTGTACTCAAGGTGAAAGCAGACCCCAGGCGTTCTGACCCTTGTGAGTGAATATAGTATTGCTTGGAGGTGGCAGCTGGGATAGTTGGAATTGTTATGAGAAATTCCAAGAGGGCCAGACGCTTCTGTGGGAATGCCTGCAAATTGAGATGTGAAAGAATGTTCCATCTAGGGAAAGAAAAATGTTTAAAGAACACTGTTACTCCCAACCATCAACTTCAAGTTCCAAATGGGGAGAAATGCTGTATGCCTTGGAAAAATGAAGCTCAACTATAAACACCCTGTCTTCAGGGAGTGGTTGGCACTCACTCCTACAAGGAGCCTGAGATTTTTTTTTCTTTTTCCCCACAATAAGCCTTTTTATAAAATTCTTTTTAAATTTATATATATTTAGGGGTCTGAGGCCATTTTACACATCACACTTTAGTCTTCCTGCCACTCTGGGCATCATGACAGCTGCTTTGAGAAACAGGTCTCTCCCAATACTCTCCACTGCTCCAAAAGAAAGTTGCCCTCTGTTATAGATCCTTTGTGCAAACAGACATTTTGCAGGTACTAAGGGTCAGTTTCTGTATCTATTCTGCCACATTTTTGCCTATTTGATTCCTCTTACTCATGCTTCACTGCTTCCTGCTGCTTGCTCCTTTCTGCTTTCTAATGAAATTCTTGGGCATTTACCCTAACTCAGCAGTCCCCAACCTTTTTGGCACGAGGGACTGGTTTGGTGGAAGACAACTTTTCCACAGACCAGGGTTGGTTGGGGGGTGGTTTCAGGTGATTCAAGCACATTGCATTTATTGTGCATTTTCTTTTCTTTTTCCTTCCTCCCTTCCTTCCTTCCTTCCTTCCTTCCTTCCTTCCCTCCTTCCTTTCTTTCTTTTCTTTTATTTCTTTCTTTTTTTTTTTTTGAGACAGAGTCTCACTCTGTTGCCCAGGCTGGAGTGCAGAGGCACGATCTCGATTTCAGCTCACTGCAATCTCCGCCTCCCAGGTTCAAGCAATTCTCGTGCCTCAGCCTCCCAAGTAGCTGGGATTACAGCCGCACACCACCACACCTGGAGAATTTTTGTATTTTTAGTAGAGATGGGGTTTCACCCTATTGGCCAGGCTGGTCTGAAACTCCTGACCTCAAGCGATCCACCCGCCTCAGCCTCCCAAGTTGCTGGGGTTACAGGCATGAGCCACCGTGCCCAGCTTACTGTGCACTTTCTTTCTATTACTATTACATTGTAATATATGATTAAATAATTATATAACACACCATAATGTAGAATCAGCGGGAGTGTGAGCTTGTTTTCCTGCAACTAGAGGTCCCATCTGGGGACAGATCATCGACATTAGGTTCTCATAAGGAACGTGCAGCTAGATTCCTCGCATATGCAGTTCACAGTAGAGTTCGCGCTCCTGTGAGAATCGGATGCTGTGGCTGACCTGACAGGAGCCAGAGCTCCACGGGAATGTGAGAGATGAGGAACGGTGTGGATTCAGGTGAAGCTTCCCTCGCTGGCCCACCACTCACCTGCCATGCAGCCCGGTTCCTAACAGATCGCAGACTGGTACCAGTCCATGGCCTGTGGGTTGGGGACCCCTGCTCTAACTGTATACTAGGTCCTGGTTAGGAATTGTACAGACTTTCTCTCATTCCATCCTCACAATTACCCTGTGAAGGAGATAGTATTAACCTTAATTTGCAGAGAAATAAATGTGAGCAAAGAGAGGTTGCTACCTTGACCGAGGCTGCACAGTTGTGAGTGTCGAGTCGGGACTGGAGCCTGTGCTATCTGGCCTCACAGGCCCATGCTTGTCGAAGCTTATGCTGCCACCCACAGCCTCCCCAGGCTGCCCCTGGCATCAGTGACCACGTAGATGGCTTTGGCAGAGTGTTCTGTCATGGCCTTGGATGAGTCCCAGGCAAACCTCTGCTAGCCGACTTGAAACCCTCCTTGTGTGGATTTCTAAGCCAGCTGCCGCTGCCCCTCCAGGATTTTGGGGATCCCACTATAGGCCCAGGGCCCTGCTGTCCGGGGGACTTCACAGCCAAGACCTCCACAAACTGCATGATTTGGGCAAAATTAAAAGTAACTCTTCTTACATAAAGGTTAGAAATCCACACTCAGTTACAAAAGTGAAAGTGGCCTGAGAAAGAAGGGGATGGCAACTTCTAACAAGATCGGACAGAAAGCTGACTATCTAAGTACATCTAAAACCATCTCAGCAGAAACTGCCAGCTTCCATGTGGGAGGAAAAACGCAAGGAACTTGCCCAAGGACAGGACACTCTCCTCATATCTGCACTGAACCCTTTCATCAACACCCCAGTCCCTTCCATTCTGGAGGGTCCCAGTCTTCTGGACACAGTAGGGCAGTGCTAGCTGTGACCCGTGAGAAGTTCTCTCCAGGAACCCTCAGCCAGGGCTATGCTCCAGTGAATGATGGCACGGAGCTAGAACTCAGATATGGCTCCGGGTCAATGATGGGCCCTGAACAGAGGTGATGTATTAACCTTTATACTACCGGCTCTCAAATGCAGCCACACTCTTTAATATTTAGCTCTCCAAAGGCACAGTGTCTTCCCGAAACTCATGTCCATTTGCACATATCTTTTACCCCCAGCTCATTCCCAATCTCGCCTACCATCTTCTCAAAACAAGCGAAAAGTAATTTCGGTAACTTCCTTAAGTATATAGAAGAGGAATTAAGCCCAGGGAGGCAAGTCCAATTAAAGATCTGATTCATGTTACAATTCTGTCCTGTGGGGAAAAAAACGATTCTCTGCTCTCTGGTTGCAAACAGCCTCTCAGTTGCACATCAGTGAGGTTAGTGCTTTGCACAGCCGTGGGCTCTGGGCATTAAGGGTTGAGACCAAAAGAAATGTACAGATCAGAAAAGGCGACTCAGCTCCTAGGGGGTGAAGAATGAAGGAGATAAAACAGCTTAAAGACCTAGAGTGGCACCCTCCATCTGGAGGAGAAGAGGAAAAGGAGAGGAGGTGTGTGGAGTGAGAGGCAGAGAGAGAAAGAGGAGAGGTGCTGGCAAAATGCAGGGGACAGGAGAGGCAGGCAGGAGGGAGAGGAGGAGGAAGAGGAGGAGGAGAAAGAGAAGAGGAGGACAGAGAAAGGGGAGGAGGAGAGAGAAGGAGGAAGAGAAAGAGAAGAGGAGAAAAAGGTGGAGAAAGAGAAGAGGAAAGAGAAGGGGAGGAAAAGAAAGAGGAAGAAGCCAGGCGCAGTGGCTCATGCCTGTAATCCCAGCTCTTTGGGAGGCTGAGGTGAGTGGATCACCTGAGGTCAGGAGTTCGAGACCAGTCTGGCCAACGTGGTGAAACCCTGTCTCTACTAAAAATACAAAAATTAGCCAGGCATGGTGGCAGGTGCCTGTAATCCCAGCTACTCGGGAGGCCAAGGCAGGAGAATCACTTGAACCCTGGAAGCAGAGGTTGCAGTGAGCCAAGATCGCACCACTGCACTCCAGCCTGGGCAGCAGAGTGAGATTCCATCTCAAAAATAGAAAAGAAGGAGGAAGAGAGAACAGGAGGAGAGAGGAGGTGAAGAGGAGGAGAAAAGGGATGAAGGAGGAGAAAAGAAAGAAGGTAAAGAGGAGGAGGGAGAAGGGGAGAAAAAAGAGGAGGAAGAGAGGGTAAGAGGAGGGAAGGGGGAAGAAGAGGTGAAGAGGAGGAGGAGAGTAAGGAAGCAGGGGAGAGAGGAGGTAAGGAAGAGGAAGAGGAGGAGAGAGAAGGGAAGGAGGAAGAGGAGAAGGAGAAGAAAGCAGGAGTAGAGAGAAGGTGAAGGTGAGGAGAGGAGAGAGAAGGGGAGGAAGAAAGAGGAGCAGGCTGGGGGAAAGAAGGAGGAAGAAGAGGAGGAGAGAGGAGGGAGGAGGAAAAGAAGAAAGGAGTGGGAGAGAGTGGGTGAAGAGGTGGAGGAGAGAGGAGGAAGAGGAAGAGAGGATGAGAAGGGGGTGAGGCAGAAGAGGGGAGGAGGAAGGAGGTGGAGAGGAGGAGGAGGAGGAATAGGAGGCAGGAGGAGATGAGGAAGAAAAGGAGGAGGAGGAGAAGTGAAAGGAGGGGAGGGAAGGGAAGGAGAGATTGATCTGTGCTCCAGAAACCACTTGTTCTCAGCATCCCAAGAAGAGGGCCTTTCCCAGTCAGCAGAAGGAGTTCAACTTTTACAAGGCAGGAGGAGAACGTGGGCAGCACCAGCACCTGGAAGCTGTTGGTTCAGGTGGCTGCTGCCTCTCCGCAGCCAATGCCCAGGTCACACATGATTATCAGCTGGCTCAGGGATTTGCTCTGTGAAAGGTGGCAGCTGGTCCTGATTGGGCTTTGCTTGAGCCTTGGGGGGCAAGAAAGCTAGATGTTAACTTGAATGAAAGTCTTTCTGGCTCACCAGTTAAGACAGAAAATGTTGTGCCCTTTTTCTGAGGAACTGCCAATATGCTTGTGGGGGCGGAGGAAACTGATCAAAGCAAATCACCCTCTTTTTTTTTTTTTTTTTTTTTCTGAGACGGAGTCCCACTCTGTCACCCAGGCTGGAGTGAAGTGGCACAATCTCAGCTCACCGCAACCTCTGCCTCCTGGGTTCAAGCAATTAAGCCTCCCGAGTAGCTGGGACTACAGGCACGCACCACCACACCCAGCTAATTTTTGTATTTTTAGTACAGACGGGGTTTCACCAGGTTGGCCAGGATGGTCTTGATCTCCTGACCTCATGATCTGCCCACCTCGACCTCCCAAAACGCTGGGATTACAGGCATGAGCTACAGTGCCCGGACACTTCATTTCTTTAGGGAAGGCATCAGCTGAAGGGATGGCCCTGCTGTCTGGGTGAAAAGCAAAACTGCTTACTCCAATCTGGGCACTAAGCTTTGACCCCCTTGGGGTGTGACAGGGTCAGACATTTAGCCATGACACAGCCCACCTGATTTGCTGAAATGTGGTGATGTGCATCAAAAAGCACTAAGACTGGCCAGGTGCAGTGGCTCACATGTGTAATCCCAGCACTTTGGAAGGCCGAGGCAGGTGGATCACCTGAGGTAGGAGTTCGAGACCAGCCTGGCCAACATGGCGAAACCCTGTCTCTACTAAAAACACAAAAATTAGCTGGGGGTGGTGGTGTGCACCTATAATCCCAGCCACTCAGGAGGCTGAGGTGTGAGAATTGCTTGAGTCCAGGAGGCGGAGGTAGCAGTGAGCTGAGATCGCGCCACTGCATTCCAGCCTGGGCTCCAGAGTGAGACTCTGTCTCAGAAAAATAAAGCACTAAGACCTGTTTCTCTGGGGTCTTCAACAGTGCTTCTGACATGACGGTGTCTTGTAATGTATTCTTAGAAGTTTAAAATTTTCTGGGCAATGAAAGAAAGGTCCTGCTTAAAAAATATTCCAAATATGGCTGTAAATCTGTGATGTGAAGACTGATATCACAAAAGGATGAAGAAAATAAGATTGCCTTATCTAAAGCTTCGCTGCTTCCTTTCCAAGCCATTGTACTAAGACCACAAATGAAACCAACTCCCAGTTACTTTAGCTGTCACGTGTAAATTTGGCCAATCTGTCAAGTAAATAACACGTAGTTACTGTGTGCCTTTGGCTGGGTGTTACTGGGCAAAATACCACAGAAATATGATACTTGCTCCTGGGACAAAGGACTTTCCTTGCTAAAATCAAGATAGTCCTGGGCAAAGAGACGGTTGGTCACCCTAGGTATCACACGCAAATGGCCCAGCACAGGCATCCCTCTCCTGTCCACTTGATTAACTATAAAGACTTAAGTTTTTCTATCCTCAACACCTGGATCTCAGGGATATTTGTTTTTCCTCTGAGAATCTCCATGGAACTTGATCTAGCTGGATGCCAGGCACACAAGGACAGTACCATGGTGTTTGGTTAAGGTCTATGTGGATATTTGCCATTTTTCCTGGCAACTTTGCATCTAAGCCCCTTCCTGTGGGAAGCAAATCCCTCATCTTGAGTCTTGGCGGGAGGCAGATGATTCTATATTTCTATTTTCATTCACGCACCATACTTTGGGCAGTAATAACCTAGAAAAGAGCATGTCCCCAGGGGCTAATGAAGAGAGTAGGCATGCGCCCTTGGCTTCACCCTTGAGAGGATCTCCACAACCCTTGAAGATAGAGCTGGCTGTGCAGAGAAACAGGGGCCCAGCCAACCAGTCTTGCTGGCAGTAGGGGTGGTTGAGCAAGAGTCCAGGGGCAGAGGAGGAATGAAGCCAGCCAACCGGGTTGGCAGAGCAACATGTAGGCTCCAGACCAGCAAGAGAGATGGTGGCCTCCTCCCTGGGCTTGTCCATGATGAGGTGCTTTTTGCGTGTGTGGTAATGAAGTCTCTGAACTTGGTTCTCTGGTTCCCAATTCTGTGAGCTACTCAATATACTTTCAGCAAATTCCACTTCTGCTTATGAGCTTTTTTTTTTTTTGAGATGGAGTCTCGCTTTGTCGCCCAGGCTGGAGTGCAGTGGCGCCATCTCGGCTCACTGCAAGCTCTGCCTCCCGGGTTCACACTATTCTCCTGCCTCAGCCTCCTGAGTAGCTGCGACTACAGGCGCCTGCCACCAAGCCCGGCTAATTTTCTGTATTTTTTAGTAGAGACAGGGTTTCACCATGTGACCTGACCCTGTGATCCGCCCACCTCGGCCTCCCAAAGTGCTGGGATTATAGGTGTGAGCCACCGCGCCCGGCTGCTTATGAGCTTATTTTAAGACCATTGATGTGGCCGGGGGTAGTGGCTCATGCCTGTAATCCCAGCACTTTGGGAGGGGTGGCGGAAGGATCACTTGAGGCCAGGAGTTCAAGACCAGCCTGGGCAACACTATGAAACCTTGCCTCTACAAAAAATTTAAAAATAGCCAGGCATGGTGGCATGTGCCTGTAGTCCCAGCTACTCGGGAGGCTGGGGTGGAAGGCTCTGTTGAGCCCAGCAGTTCAAAGCTGCAGTGAGCTATGATCTTGCCACTGCACTCCAACCTGGGCAGCAGAGGGAGACCCTGTCTCAAAAATTTTTTAAAACCTGCTTATAAGGGGAGATAGGTGTCTATTTGTGAAGATAAGGACCTTCCCTTCTAGACAAAGTGGGCTACAGGTACCCAAAAGGCAGGAGAACCCATGGGATTTAGGGATACTAAATAGGGCCTGAGAGTCTAATGGAAAAGGTGATATATTCTGATTTCCCACTAGATTTTCGAAGTGTGGACCAATCAAACATTTCACTGCACTGGAAGATATTCAGGCAAGTCCCAGGGACCTGTGGAGCAACGTACACACTGTACATTTTAGCACAGGAAAAGAAAAAGTCATAATTTTTTTTTTGCTTTGGAAATTGCTTGATCTGGCACAATGAAACTCAGCCAATCCATTAAAAAGCTATTTATTGAACACCTACCATATGTGGACTTGGCTAAAATTTTGCCCAGTCTGCTTGGCAGAGAATATCCAAGCCTAGACTCACATCGTCCTACAACTGGAATCAGTTAGAGTGATTTGTAGTCTGCTTTAGAAAATTTTGAAAAACTAAATGTCTTGGAAAACCTTCCATTCACCCTGTAGTTCTTTTTCCTTCTTGTTGGATGATGTGAGAAAGAGAAGGAAGAAAATAATGTCCTCCAATGGGTTTATTGGTGGTGACCAGAGCCTCATTGTTAGAAACAAAACCAAAACCACAAAAAGAGGAAAACAAAATGATTCTCTCTTGTCCAGGAATCTGCTACCATCAGCTTTTCCAGTGGGAACCTGATCTCATTTCTTAGAAGTATCTCACTTGTAAAGTCCACAATAGGAGAAATTCCCTCAGGGGAGCAGTGAATAAAGTGGTTCTCGAGCTTCGCTTGTTCAGGCCTGGAGCACACTTGGAAAAGCTCATGGGAACAAAATCAGCTAGTGCATGGAACAGATACCATGGCGGAAACTTAAAGGAGGTCAGTAGGACAACGTCTGTTCCACAGCGGAATCAAAGGACAGCTGGAGATCTGACAACAAAATGGGCCTGCTTCACTCCTTCCTGGATACAAACATGTCAGCTCAACTCCACAGACACATTCTGAGTACATTCTTTATACCCAGTTGAATGCTTCCATAAGCAGTGCAAGAGGTACGTTCTTGTGTCTTTTTTACAATAGGGATTGGCTGTTCACAGAGTTCACATCTCAGTGCTACTGAGATACTAGTTACTCGTGGAGTGGTAAAATTTGATCTATCAAAATGATTCTTTGTTGGGCGAACCCATGGGTAAGCCAGAACTCATACATAATTTGAAAAGTTTTGCCAACCCTTGTATTTGCTGATAGTTGAAAAGCACCCCATGCTTTTTAGTCATCTTTGGAACATATTCAATTTGAGACTGCTTCTGTTTCCTGCATAGAAATTCTACTCTCATGTTTGAAGAACCAGCAGCCATGTCATAGCCTTGAGGATGGAAGCCACGTGCTCAGGATGGTGGAGGAGGAAGATAGAAGGGGATGGTGTTTCCAACGACTTCATAGTGCTGTCCCCATCTAGAGTTCCTCTACAGAAGAGAATAAACCCTGTGTGTTTAAGCCTCTGTAACCAGGTGATATGGTTTGGCTATGTCCCCGCCCAAATCTCATCTTGAATTGTAGCTCCCATAATTCCTATGTGTTTCAGGAGGGACTGGGTGGGATATAATTGAATCATGGGGGCAGTTTCCCCCATACTGTTCTCGTGGTAGTGAATAAGTCTAACAAGATCTGATGGTTTTATAAAGGGAAACCCCTTCTGCTTGGTTCTCATTCTCTCTTGCCTGTTGCCATGTAAGCCATGCCTTTTGCCTTCCGCCATGATTGTGAGGCCTCCCCAGCCACGTGGAACTGAGAGTCCATTAAACCTCTTTTTCTTTATAAATTACCCAGTCTCAGGTATGTCTTTATCGGCAGCATAAAAACAGACTAATACACCAGGTTTTTAGCTAAGTGTAATTCCTGATAAAGGTGGTTCCTGACAGTGTCATTCAAAGGAGATAAAAGAAAGATACTTAAATATCTAACTATAAAAGATGGACCAAATAAATTATTGTACCATATTGTTGGCTACCAGTTGGTTCTTTACTCAACACTCATTCATTCATTTATACGTTACTTATTAAGTTCCTACTATGTGCCAGACACAGTGTCAGACTTTGGGGATATAGTAACAAACAAGCAGACATGGTTCGTACCCTCAAGGAATCGTACAAGAAAGTGCACGGCACTGAAATCTATTCCACTGTAGGCTGTGGTCATGTTAGACTGTGCTTCCAAGGCCAGTCCTTTGGGTAGGCAATGTTGAGTGGCTATCCAGGAGCCTCAAGTGTGTGCATGTTTCATACCATTCATTTTTGTCAACCCTCATTAAAATTCAGTTTTGGGCCCGGACGCGTGGCTCATGCCCGTAATCCCAGCACTTTGGGAGGCCCAGGTGGGCGGATCACCTGAGGTCGGGAGTTCAACACCAGCCTGACCAACATGGTGAAACCCGGTCCCTACTAAAAGTAACAAAAATTAGCTGGACATGGTGGAGCATGCCTGTAATCCCAGCTACTCAGGAGGCCAAGGCAGGAGAATCACTTGAACCCGGGAGGCAGATGTTGCAGTGAGCCAAGATTGTGCCACTGCACTCCAGCCTGGGCAACAGAGCAAGACTCTGTCTCAAAAAAAAAAAACAAAAAATTAGTTTTGGAATTTGTCTCTGAGTCTATCCCATGGCATCTGTGAAAAAGGCTGTCAATTCAGTGTCATCTTTCAGCTATGATCATCTGGGGCATGTCCCACACCGGCTGAGCTGCACAGAGACCAGATCCTTCTAGAAACAGTGCCTCTATTGTTGTTTAAAAACATAAAAAACAGGCTAAAAGGAAATACAAATATGTGAACAATGTTAATAATGAGTACGTGAACAATGTTAACAATGAGTATGGGCTGCAGAGTTCAGATGATCTTTTTTTTTCCATTTATTTATATTTTGTAAAATTTTATAAACATGCATTTCTTTGAAAAAAACTTTTCACTGTGGTATGATATATTAGGCTGTTCTCACATTGCTGTAAAGGAATACCTGAGACTGGGTAATTGATACAGAAAAGAGGTTTAATTGGCTCACAGTTCCACAGGTTGTACAAGAAGTGTGATAGCTTCTGGGGAGTCCTCAGGAAACTTTCAATCATTGCGGGAGATGAAGGAAAGCAGGCATGTCTGAAGTGGCTGGAGCAGGAGGAAGGGGCTGGGGGAGGTGTCACACACTTTTAAACAACCAGATCCCATGATAACTCTCTCAGTTCTCATGAAGAGCACCAAGGGGGGGAACTCTGTCCCCATGACCAAATCACCTCCCACCAGGCCCCACCTCCAACACTGGGGATTACAATTCCACGTGAGATTTGGGTGGGGCACAAATCCAAACCATATTTGTATGGTATACACATCTGTATAATATAAGATGGGTATCACAAGCATATACAGACATGTATCATAAGCATATAGAACAACGAATTTTCACAAATTATGCACTTATGTATCCAGCATCTAGATCAAGAGGGAGAACATTAACAGCTCCCAGAGACCTTGTACCTCCTTCACTATTCACACCGAGAGTAATTACTCTCCTGACTTCTAACAAGCGTGTATTAATTGTACTAATTTTTGTAGTGCTATGGATAGAATCTTACTATTTTGTGTCTAGTCTTTTTTGTTCAACATTTGCGTGTGAGATTCATCCATGCTGTTGAACATAGTTCCATGTCATTCATTTCCATCATTGTATAGTACATTGGGTGATTAAACCACAACTAATTTATCCATTCTACTCTTTGTAGACTTTTAAAAATATTCCCCTTATAAGATATTACAAATAGAGTTTCTATGAGCATTCTTATGCATGTCTTTTAGTGAACATTCTTATGCATTCCTGTTGGGTATATGCCTAGGAATAGAATAGCCAAGCCATAGGACAAACATGTTTAGTTTTAGTAGGACTGCGAGTTTTCCAAAGTAGTTATGAGATGTATTATTGTTAAAATTTAAAAAACGTATTTACAAAGCATCCTGGCACAATGCTGTATTACCAGAACATTTTCCACATATATTTAAATCCATTCATGAAAGAATTCTTTGAGGTCTTTTTTCTTGATAGAAGTCTTTCAAGTCTGTTTCTTTTTTCTCAACCAATCATTATATACAACTCACTTTCCTGGACACTATAGAGGGTAAAAAGATGTTCCAAATAGAGCCCCAGACTTCAAGGAGCTAATAATCTAGTGAGGGACGGTGAAACTATGGGAAATGCTAATGCATGCCCAGCCTGACAGGTGACCCCCCACCCCACCCCGAGGAGCACAGAAAATGACACAGAGGACAGAAACTGGAGAAATTACTAGCACACGGCAGGAAAAGTCAAGAAAAGCTTCTTCCAGAGGATGATGTTTGGGGTAGGTATGGAGAGATGGGCAGATTTTAATTAGAAATGTAGAGGCTTCGGAAAAACTTTTTTTTTTTTTTTTTTTTTTTTTTTGAGACAGAGTTTCACTCTTGTTGCCCAGGCTGGAGTGCAGTGGTGCAATCTCAGCTCACTGCAGCCTCTGCCTCTTGAGTTCAAGCAATTCTCCTGCCTCAGCCTCCCGAGTAGCTGGGACTATGGGGGCCTGCCACCATGCCTGGCTAATTCTTTTTATTTTTGATACAGATGGAGTTTCACCACATTGGCCAGGCTGGTCTTGAACTCCTGACCTCAAGTGATCTGCCCACCTCGGCCTCCCAAAGTGCTGGGATTACAGGTTTGAGCCACCGTGCCCAGCCAGGAAAAACATTTTAAGAAGAGGGCATCGTGCAAGCAGAGGCATGGAGGTGGAGTCTGAGGGAATGATGACCAGCCGAAGTGAAGTGAGGTGCAGAGCGTGAAAGGGGACAGCCCAGGACAGCAGGCAGGAAAGGCAGATGGAGATCAAGATCCTTCAGTGCTGGGTTAAAGTGTTTGACCTTGAGCCTCAGGATAACCAGCAGTCTTTGAAGCCTTTGGGTAGGGGTGTTTTGGTCAGGATGGGCCATGTTATGCTACAGTAACAAACCTCAAGATTGACTTGCTGCATCTGTTATATTCACAAGTCACCTGTAAAGGTGATTCACAGTATCCTCACTTCAGAACTCAGGCTGATGGAGTTGACACCATCTGGGGCATACTGGTCACTGTGGAAGAAGGGAAATAGAGCTCTGTATGGTCTCATCCCAGCTATTCAGTGTGCGGGTCCAGAAGTGACAGACACATGATATTTCCAAAAATATGGCAGTCCGAAAGTGCACCCTGACCATGTTCCTGAGAGCTAGGGTGCTGGGTGCTCTTTGTGAATGGTACTAATGCCTTCTGCAGGGTAAGCAACGGCCAGAGCTGAACCCTAGGACAATTATTTTAGCACAGTGCGTAGGATGGAATGGATTGGAAGGAAAATGGGGACTCAGCAGCCATCTAGAAGGCGGCTGAAATCATCTGGGTGAAAAACGATTCCCTGATACAGTGGCAATGGGAACAAAGAGGAGGGAACAGATGCACAAAATGTTACAGAAAAGGAATTTATAGAATGCATGGACCTCTTGGATGCAGGTGGCAAGATAAAGAGAAGATTCGAAGATGGCTCCAGGTCTCCAGCCAGGAAGATGCTGATGACAGCAGTGCCAGGAGTTGGAACAGGAAATGGAAGGTAAGGAATATTTCTATGGGATGAAGATGAATTACCCAGGGAGAAAGAAAGGTAGTTTTCCTCTTTTTGTTGTTGTGCGAATGCAAAGCAAAACAAAACCGATTCACCTGGCAAGCGCCTGTGAGCACCTGCTCTGAGCTCAGTGTGGCATATTTTATAACCCCACACTGTTGAGAATTCAGCAGTCTATACACACACACCCCTCTACAAGTGATGGGTTTTATTTTCTTTTCGGGTTATTTTCAGAAACTTTGCTCATCTTAACTTCTTTTTTTCTTTTCTTTTCTTTTCTTTTCTTTTCTTTTTTTTTTTTGAGACAGAGCCTCACTCTGTTGCCCAGGCTGGAGTGCAGTGGCACGATCTTGGCTCACTGCAACCTCCGCCTCCCAGGTTCAAGCTATTCTCCTGCCTCAGCATCCCGAGTAGCTGAGATTACAGGTGTGTGCCATCATGCCCAGCTAAATTTTGTATTTTTAGTAGAGACGGGGTTTCTCCATGTTGACCAGGCTGGTCTCAAACTCCTGACCTCAGGTGATCTGCCCGCCTCAGCCTCCCAAAGTGCTGGGATTACAGGTGTGAGCCACCGCACCTGGCCTCATTTTAACTATTTTGGATAGACAATTTCCAAATTGCCTTATAGACTCACTTGTCACAACTGTTTAAAACGACTGCCTTATTCATCTGTATGATTTCCATATCTGTACAATCCCCATATCTTTCATAAAGCTTTGAATATGGAAGGGGTTCAGATTGAATGAAGGAATTTGGCCTTTTCATACCAATGCAGGGCCACTGTCACGCACAGTGACCGTGACCCTATGCTCTAAGCCATCACCACGCGTGCACAGTCTATTCCGTAGACACGCGTCTGCTCTGTTGTCACTTCTTCCCTTTGTTGGTCTTGCGGCAAGCATTTATGACCCTAGAGACTCTTCCTATGATAACCTTTACATCCTTACCTTACTATGCCAAAGGCAAACAAGCAAAGTGATTAAAAAATGTCATTCTGATAGCAAGTCAGCAGACTCGGAGTGAGAAAATAAGAACCTGTCTTTTGAGAAAAACTGAGGTCTAGCACCCGGCAAGCAGCACCTGCTCCCACTCGCTTCACCAGCAGGTAACACAGACTGGCCCGCCCACTGCGTCAGGCTGCGCGCCAAGCACTTCCTGTATGTTTCATCCAGTCCCCTGCTAGAGCGGGCCTTGCTCATTTTGCACAGGAGGAAATGGGGCCTCAGCGAGGTCCCATACTTCACAAGTGCCAGGATCAAGATTCAAACCTCACCTGTCTCCTAAGCACATACTTTGTAATAGGGTTTCACAGAGGGTTTTTGCTTTGCCTCTGCCTCTTTTCTCTGTCCTTCTCCTCTTCTTCTTCCTCCTCCAACTCCTTTTTCTTTTTCCCTTCTTTCTCTCTGTCTCTCTCCTCGCTTTCAGTTTCATTTATTTTGATATTTGAAGTTTCATTCCAGAGAGATAATGCTGCCAGGAGTCCAACCTTTCAATACGTTAATTTATTGATGTATTTATTTTGAGATGGAGTCTCACTGTATTGCCCAGGGCTGGAGTACAGCGGCACAATCTCAGCTCGCTGCAATTCCTGCTTCCCAGGTTCAGGCGATTCTTCTGCCTCAGAGTAGCAGGGATTACAGGCGCACGCCACCACACCCAGCTAAGTTTTGTATTTTTAGTAGAGACAAGTTTTCACTATGCTGGCCAGGCTGGTCTCAAACTCCTGACTTCAGGTGATCCACCTGCCTCAGCCTCCCAAAGTGCTGGGATTACAGGTGGAGCCACCACGCCCAGCTATTTCCTGTATGTTTTTATAGTTGCCCTCAAGGAGTTAAAAAGTTTGCAGAGGACCTGGGGCGTGAGATACAATGTGAGAACTCTAGAAGGTAATTGATAATTCGGCTATCAGTTGGATGTAATAGCATGTTGATAAATCTCTAATTCCTATCACAATCTGTTTTCATCCTCATTGCTCATCACTTTATATCCAGTCTCTCTCAGTTTCCAGGCTGGTTCTTTTTCTCCCCTGGAATGCCTTTCCCTCACCTCCTGGTCTATCAGAAATTATGTTTAGTCTATAAGACACAATTCAAGTGGTAAAGCCATTATGAAATACAGTATAGAGGCTTGTCAAAAAATTCACCATAGAACTACCAAGTGATCCAGTAATCCCACTTCTGCATGTATCCAAAGGACATGAAATCACTATCGCAAAGAGATGCCTGCACTGCCATGTTCATTGCAGCACAATTCACAATAGCCAAAATATAGAATCAGCCTAAGTGTTCATCAGTGGACCCTTAGTGTAAAGTTTTATACATATATATAATATATAGCATATGTAAGTTATATATGATATATATAAATGTCATATATACACACACACATATATATAAAATGGAATATTATTCAGCAATAAAAAAGGAGGCTGGGCACAGTGGCTTACACTTGTCATCCCAGCACTTTGAGAGGTTGAAGCAAGCAGATTGCTTGAGCCCAGGAGTTTGAGAGCAGGCTGAGCAACATGGCAAAATCCCATCTTTACAAAAATACAAAAATTAGCCTGGTGTGCAGGTATGCCTATGGTCCCAGCTCCTCTGGAGGCTGAGGCGGGAGGGTCACCTGAGCCCAGGGTGGTTGAGGCTGCAGTGAGCCGTGATCACACCACTGCACTCAGCCTGGGCAACAAAACCAGACCCTGTCCCCTCCCCACTCCAAAAAAAGGGAGGGAGGGAGGAAGGAAGGGAGGAAGGAAGGAAGGAAGGAAGGAAGGAAGGAAGGAAGGAAGGAAGGAAGAAAGAAAGAAAGAAAGAAAGAAGGAAATCCTAGGTGAACATGGAAGGCATTATGTCAAGTGAATTAAGAAAGACAATTGCTGCGTGGTGTCACTTATATGTGGAATCTTAAAAAAAGAAAAAGAAAAAAAATTGAAATCATAGAAACAGAGAGTAGAATGGTGGTTTCCAGGGGCTGGAGGTTGGGGAATGGAAGATGTTGGTGGAAAAGTGCAAACTTTCAATTATAAGATGACTAAGTTCTTGGGATCCAGTTATGATGCTGACAGTTAATGATATTGTAGCATATACTCGAAATTTGATATGGGAATAGATCTTAAGTGTTCTCACCAAGAAAGAAAAAAGGTAACCATGTGGGGTGATGGATGTGTCAATTAACTAGATTGTGGTAATCATTTCATAATGCATGCATGTATCAAATGATCATGTTGTATGCCTTAAATATATACAATTTTATTTGTCAATTATACCTCAATAAATCTAAGGGGAAAAAAACGCAATTCAGGTGACACCTTCTCTGAGGTGGCTTCCTGAGCTCTGGTGACAATCAGCAGCTTGCTCTTCTGTGTTCTGTCTCTGCTGGATTGGATCTCTCCATGTGGCTCTCTTCCCTGTTCTTCTCTGGAGTTGATGATAGTAAGTTTTTTCTCCTGCTAGGTTATGCCTGAGAGGTGAGAGCAATGTCCCCAAACCTTTGCTGAGTCTAGAAGGTGCTCGTGCTTCTGTTGTTGTCTGTGAGCTGAAATTTTCATAGAGAAAGAGACTATGTATTTTAGCAGATCATGCATAACATCCAACACAAGCAATGCAGCCTTGGTTGGGGGGGTTCACTCTTGCTCTCCAGTGTCGCTACCAGTGGGAAATGGCTTCTTCCACCATAAGCCCTGAGATGTGCTAAATCACATAGAATTTCTTTGTCCTGTTTATGCTACCATTGGAACTCAGAAACCAACACTCCGAGATGAAACCCTCAGAAGCAAAAATTTGTCTCTGACCTTCTCTTGCCCTCCCATCTGTCAGTCCTATTCTCCTCCCTTGGGAGCCAAAGAAACTAGAATCCCTCTTCCCCAAGGCAAGTCAGAGAAACCAGAGCCCCTTTTCCCCAAAGCCAGCCATAAAACCAAAGACCCTCACTGCAGAGAGGGTCGTTCCCCAGAAGGAAGGGATGCATGCTCAGAGAGGCCAAGAAGAACCTAGACAGACAGGTCTTGCTGGGTTTTCCCCACTCTGTCTACTAGCCTTAGATCTCTGGGTCTTCATTCTGAAGGCTCTTGAAGACGTTAATAAATTTGTATGCCTTTTTACTAATGAGTCTACCTCTTGTGGGTGATTTTCAGTGAACCTTCAGAGGGCAAAGAAGAAGGTTTCCCTTGGCTTCTACAATACAACACGCAAAAAAAAAAAAAAAATGCTGTGACATTTTGATTCTTCTCAATAGGTTCAAGACATCTTACCATTTAAGTCAACAATCCTTCAAAAATCGTTTTATTGTGACTTTATGAAGTTTGCTTTAATCTAATACAATAGCCAATGTAAGTGACTTTTTAGCTTATATTCTTAAGAATATGACTCACTTCAAAAATTACAAGAAAGGGCCGGCGTGGTGGCTCACGCCTGTAATCCCAGCACTTTAGGAGGTTGAGGTGGGTGGATCACCTGATGTCAGGAGTTCAAGACCAGCCTGACCAACATGGTGAAATCCCTTCTCTACTAAAATACAAAAATTATCTGGGTGTGGTGGCGGGCGCCTGTAGTCCCAACTACTGGGGGAGCTGAGGCAGGAGAATCACTTGAACACGGGAGGTGAGGTTGCAGTGAGCAGAGATCGCGCCACTGCACTCCAGCTTGGGTGACACAGCGAGATTCCGTCTCAGAAAAAAAAAAAAAAAAGTTACAAGAAAGGTCAGCAAAATCAATTGTTGGCTCTACGTAAAGGTCTGTGGGACATTGCCCAAAAAATCTTCCTTAATAATAGTGCTGATATTTTCATGGCTGCCCAATTCATATAGAAAAGGTCAACAAGCAGCTCTTTCATAATTTATACTGAACTAATCCTCACTTACTCCCTTTCACAAATGACTATGTCCTATGGACTGAAACTATGCATCAAAGGCTTGGTGTCTGCTATTTACTTAGTTAATTTAAGAAATATTTATTAAATGCTTACTATATGCAAAAAACAATTCCAGCCATTTGGGATGTAGTAGTATATAAAACAGGCAAAAATCCTGCCCCCATGGAGCTGTTTGTAATACATTATCTAATCACTGTGCTAGGCATGTTCACAATCCTGTGAGAGGATTTGCTGGTGTTTTTTATCGGTGAGAAACTAAAACTCAGGCAGAATAGGTGGCTAGATGAACATAAAATGGCTCACCAACAAACGCATGCGAATTCACATCAGTTCTTGTGGTTGCAAGTTTTGTTCTACTGGAGTACATTTTCAAAACTGCTGTTTTGAAATACTTTTCCAAGAGGCAGATGTTTTCTAGAAATTACATTTCATATTTCAATCTGTTTGGGAAAGACTTTTTGCCTCAGGTTGGGTTCTAGAACTAGATGCTAAGATGTATTTTTGCATGAAGAGATTCTTAGGGCATGCTCTTAAGATCAACACCTGGGGAAGGGAAGGGAAGGGAAGGGAAGGGAAGAAAGTAGGATTAGAAAGGCAGAAAACTGAGTGGCAATGCAGTCTTAGGGCAAGCCTCAACTGACACTGCAGGGAGTTCTGATGATCAGAAGACCCTTCAAGGATGTCCTGAGTTGGGTCGAGATGACCATGCCTTTATGTCTCCAAGCCAATCGGTTACTGGATGTGATCCATCCCAGGAAGTGGGCATGACCTTGGGCAAGGTAGCTCTTTTCAGCTGAGCAAATCCCCAAAGGAGAGGTAAGGAGAGGTTTCCATGGGTACCGCCAGCAGCTGGGGCAACAGATCCTTCATTCCTAAAGGGGTGTCTGGGATGTACATCGTAGCATCCACCAGACTGTGGTATTTTGTAAACATTAGATTAAATGAAATGAAACAGGCTTCTTTACTCCTATCCATTTAGAGCTTTTAATGAGCAGGTTTGTACGGTGAAGCTTCAAAAGGAAAATTTGCTATGCAGATTTTTCCCAAATTTATTTAAGCTCAGAATATTTTTGAGGGTCTGTATTTATTAACATTATCTGAAAAAATATACTTAGGATGCATGTGTACCAGAAATTATAGTGCAACTGGGCAAGTGCAAAAAGATGGAGATGCAAAATGCAGTCAGATACAAAAATGAATTCAAAATGGTTCATAGACCTAAAACTATACAGCTCTTAGAAGAAAGCAGAGATATAAGTCTTCGTATTGTGGATGAAGCAATGGGTTCTTAGATAAAGCACCAAGAGCATAAGTGACAAAAGAAAAATAGCTAAGTTGGTCTTCATCAAAATTAAAGACTTTCGTGCTCCAAGGAACACCGTAAAGTAAAAAAAAAACAAAAAAAAAACCCTACAGAAAAGAAAAAACATATTTGAAAATCATATATCTGATAAGAGACTTCTATCCAGAATGATATATGAAGAACTCTTACAACCCAACAATAAAAGGAAAAATAACCCAACTTAAAGACAAGCAGAGAGTTAAAATAGACATTTCTCAAAAAAGACTTATAAATGGACAATAAGCACATGAAGGGGTGCTTGACATCATTAGCCATCAGGAAAATGCAAATCAAAACCACAGTGAGAGACCACTTTATGCCACTTCAAATGGCATAATCAAAAAGACAGATAATGAGAAGTGATGGTGAGGATGTGAAAAAACGGGAACATTCATATATTCCTGGTGGGAATGTGAAATGGTGCACCCAACTTTGGAAGAGAGTCTGGCAGTTCCTGAAAAGGTGAAATACAGTTATCACATGATCCAGCAATTCCACTCCCAGGTATGGACCCAGGAGAACTGAAAACATATGCCCACACAAAAACTTGTACACAAATGTTTGTAGCAGCGTTATTGAAAATAGTCAAAAAGTGCAAACAATGCTAATGTCCATCAGTTGATGAACAGATAAGCCAAATGAGGAATAGGTGGGCATAAAAAGAAATGATGAAATAATACACACTTGTGGTGGTTAGAAATGATGAAATAATACACACTTGTGGTGGTTAGAAATGATGAAATAATACACACTTGTGGTGGTTAATTTTAGGTGTCAACTTCATTGGATTGAGAGATTCATAGACAGCTGGTAAAGTATTGTTTCTGGGTGTTTCTGTGAGGGGGTTGCCAGAGGAGATTAACGTTTGAGTCTGTGGACTGGGAGAGGAAGACCCACCCTCACCATGGGTGGGCACCATCCAATCGGCTCCCAGTGCGGCTAGAACAAAGCGGGTGGGAGAAGGTGGGATGAACTTGCCTGCTGAGTCTTCTCACTTTCATCTTTATCCTTTGCTGGAGTCTTCCTCCTGCCCTTGGACATCAGACTCCAGGTTCTTTGGCACTTGGACTCTTGGACTTACACCAGTGGTTTGCCAGAGGCTGTCAGGCCTTTGGCCACAGACCGAAGGCTGCACTGTCGGTTTCCCTACTTTGAGGCTCTTGAACTTGGGCTGAGCCACTACTGGCTTCCTACCTTCTCAGCTTGCGGATGGCATATTGTGGGACTTTGCCTTGTGATCATGTGAGCCAATTCTCCTTAATAATCTTCCTTTCATATATATATATATATATATCTTATTGGTTCTTCCCCTCTGGAGAACCCTGACTAATATACAATGCTACATGGATGAGCCTGGAAAGCACTGTGGTAAATGGAAGAAGCCAGACACAAAGGTCACATGTATAATTCCATTTGTACAAAATGTCCAGAATAGGCAAATCCATAGAGAAATAAAGACTGCCAGGGGAGTGAGGACTGACTGCTAACAGGTATGGATATGCTTTTTGGGATAATAAAATTTAAAAAAATAAATAAGTAATGGTAGTGGTTGCACAGCTCTGTGAAAGTATTAAAACCACTAAATTGTGCTTAAAGGATGAAGCACATGGTTTGTGAATGACACCTCAATATAGTAGTGGAGGCATCAATGCGAGGACCATTAACTTTGGAACAGGGAAGCTTTTCAGACTTCTTGTGCTCACAAGTAAAAAGAAAAACCTCAAGTTATTTTGAGAAAATGTAAAAAGGAGGGGACGAAGAAATTTATTGGCTAACATAACCAGGAAATCGAGAGATGTCACTGGCTTCAAAGTCTTACCAAGGGGACATAATGGCACCAAGCAACCACAGACTCTTTTCTCTCAATGTATAACAAGTCTAGCAGAAAGACAGGTGATATCCTTCAACTTCCTTAGAGCCATCAAAGGGAAGAATTTGACTGGTGCTGCTTGGAACACAAACATTCCTGAACCAATCACTGGGTGGGTACAACAGGGCTGGGGTATTTTCACTGGCTGTCAAATTAATAGTTTGTTAATTGTTCATGTGCCTATCCCTGTGGGATAAGTATTTTGGGGAAGATTTAGTGATTTATAGTTCCCCAAGGAAGCTAGACTGCAAGCTGAATCTAAAGGGAGGAGTGAGTTTGCAGATGAAAAGAAAATAGAAAAAATGAAAAGGAAGAAGATACCAGGCAGAAGAATTAGGATGGCACCTTTTCTTTACCTGTCATTTTTAATGTCACTTTCTGCTACCATCAGGACTCCTTCCTAGGAGATTAAGAGCAAAGAACTGACAATGCTTTAACAGTATCACAGTCATTTTTTTTTTTTCCACAGGATCTCACTCTATCTCTCAAGCTGGAGTGCAGTGGTGCTATCACGGCTCCCTGCAGCCTCAACCTCCCCGGCTCAAGTGATCTCCCCCTACCTCAGCCTTTGGAGTAACTGAGATTAAAGCATGTGCCACCACACCCAGCAAATTTTTGTAGAAGTACTTTTATGTTCTATAGTGAAGATTTAGCAACTCTATTTTAATAGGCTATTGCTATTTGTATGAAAAAACATAATATACTTCAAAATAGAATAGACTACAATAGACTTTTAGGACTTACACCTTACTCAGAATTTCCTCCCTTCTGGATGTTTTGGTTTTGTTAACCTAGTTCAAACCCATCCCACAATCTTTTTTTCTTTTTTTCTTTTTTTTTTTTTTTTTGAGACGGAGTCTTGCTTTGTCGCCCAGGCTGGAGTGCAGTGGCGCGATCTCGGCTCACTGCAAGCTCCACCTCTCGGGTTCACGCCATTCTCCTGCCTCAGCCTCCCGAGTAGCTGGGACTACAGGCGCCCACTACCACGCCCGGCTAATTTTTTGTATTTTTAGTAGAGACGGGGTTTCACCGTGTTAGCCAGGATGGTCTCGATCTCCTGACCTCGTGATCCGCCCGCCTCGGCCTCCCAAAGTGCTGGGATTACAGGCGTGAGCCACCGCGCCCGGCCCCCACAATCTTTTTTTCTACCTTGATTCTCATAGTCCCACTTTTGGCCACCAAAGAGATAGACACGTTTCCCTACAAATCTGTTCTTTCCTGTCTCAGTGCAGGGAATTAAAATTCTCCTAGTCACCCAAGCCAGAAGTGTGAGAGGACCTATGATTCCTCCCTCCCTCTCCCATCTCAACAGCCAATCTATCGTCAGCTCCTAGAAATGGTGCATTTTAGTTGTCTTAAACGCAGCTCTCTCATCTCTGTTCCCCATGCCAATGGAGTAATTTAGCTCTTCATGAATTCTTTCATGCTTGGATTTTTGTAATAGCCTTTTCTGGTCTCCAACTGACATCCTCTCAATCCATCCTTAATCCAGTGACCTCAGTAAACTTTTAAATATGCAAATCTCATTTTGGCTTCACTCAGGCTTAAAATTCTGCCCTCTACATAGAACCCAGTATCAATCCCATTGGATGCACATTCCCCAGTCATCTGGACTAAGGAAGTCACCCTGACCTTTAGTATGCAAATAAAAATGTCTCAAGCTCCCATCTCCCGGTGATGGAAAGCCAGTGTTCATCACCAGCTGACCCCACATTCTTCTCTCCAGGGCTTCCCAGAGGGCTGATGTCTCTCCTGGTCCCCAAGTGTTCTGATTTCCTGCTTCAACTGAGTCTCTATCTCATTTGTGTCTCTGTAGATATCTCTCTTATCCCCGCTGTAGATATCTCTCTTATCTCCATGGCCCTAGAGATTGGTGGAAAGAGAACAGTGCCTAAGAATTTGACCCAGATACAGAAAAGATAATTAATTTCAAGGTTTATATCAGTGCTGTTACTAAAAGGTAGAGTCTCAAGTCAGAGACTGTTTACATAGGGAGGCTCTTCCTGCCTTTTGGGGCACCCAAAGTCAGACCTAAAGTAGTTTGGGGAAGGGGTAGAGAGAAAAACCTCTGTGCATAAAAGATACACAAAGATGTTATTATTGGAAGCCCTCTTCTAGTAAAAAGAACAAGAGTTCCAATAAAATCATGGGAAAATGGAGACCAGGGATAAACACGACTCAGGAACAATTCCCTTGGTGGGAATGGTGGGGACTTTTAAGTGCAGACACGCTCCAAGTACAGCCTGAAGTCATTGCTGAGTATAAAACACACTCCCACTCTTTGACCTCTAGGTATCTCCAGCACAAGGCGTTAGTGTGTAGTAGAATTTTCCTGAAGGTTTGGGACAACGGAGGAAGATTGCATTACTCTTAAAGCAATGACTTCAATGATTCTTGTTCCTTCCCAATGTGGTGAATAACTCCTAATGCACCATTTCAGTCTTACTTCTGCAGGGTGTTTTAAGATCAGTTCAAACCCTCAAAGGGCGAAGTGCAGAAGTTAACATTTTAATAGCTTTGAGTTTTCAAGTTCCTGTTACTGAAGTTGGCAATGTGTGTTGATGTCCAAATTGCCGTGATAGACATACAAACATAGAATGATTTTTTGGATTTTATTTTATTTTCTTTTTTAGACAAAGTTTGCTCTGTCACCCAGGCTAGAGTGCAGTGGTGCTATCTCACTGCAACCTCTGCCTCCTTGGATCAAGTGATCCTTCCACCTCAGCTTCTCCAGGAGTTGGGACTACAGGCACATACAGCCACACTCAGCAAATTGTTTTTGTATTTTTTGTAGAGATGGGGTTTCGCTATGTTGCCCAGGTCAGTCTCGAACTCCTGGGCTCAGGAGATCCACCCACCTTAGCCTTCCAAGTGCTGAGATTACAGACATGAGCTGATAAAGTGCTGGGATTACAGGCATGAGCCACTATGCCCAACCTAGGATGATTTATATCATTCACTTTTATTTAAAAAACTAGGCATTTGAGCTGACAACATTTCACACAACATGGAAATTTTCCTATTATACGTGTTTGAAAACAAAGAGTGAGAGCACTTTATACGATGTGGTTTTGACATACTTCAATGGAAGGCTCCATGTCCATTCTAAAAGCCTGGAAACATTTCTATTTTCCAGGCTTTTTTCATCCATGATCCTCCTGGATGGTTCCTTCGCTATTCTGGGAGCAGCTTGAGGGCAAGTAGAACATCCTGGTCAGCTCTGGACTCCATAGATAGTAAATTCCCTTCCCTGTCAGTGCCTCTCAACCTACGCATCTAGATTTTCCAGAAATCTCCACCAACTTCTGAGCTTCAAACTCCAAATATCTTGTTCTTTATTTCCCTTCTATACCTCCTCTTCTTTCTTTTGTTCATCTTCTTCATCCTAGAAACATAACTCAGACCTGGATTCAACCTCACCTTAAATAATCTATTTCTTCTTTGGTCCAGATGCCTTTGATCTAATTGCATATTATGTTAAATTGGAAGTTTTGACTGAGGCGCCCAGATACAATCGAGATCAAGTTCCGAGTGAAATAGACAACCTGGGAAGACTTGCAAAAATCATGAACCAAACTGGCTGCAGGACTCTCAAGTCCCTTCCTCACACCGAAGCCATAAAATAAGTCAGAAGTGGATTTGGTGAGGAAGGATTTGTGAGACCAGTTTCTCTGGAGAGAGCTGTTTTAGGAGGACCTCCCCGCCAAGTAGGAAAATGGGAGATGTACTTGCATCAGCTTGAGTCAAGAGAAGGTGGCTTCAGGTGACCCCTTGGAGGTTTTAAAAGGTGTCCCTGGATATAGGAGGGTGGCAGACATGGCTGACTAAACTAGTGTTTGACTCTCTATTGAGAAATCTAAATGAGAGTGACAGTCTGGCCAGCTACAGTTGGACAGATCGAAACAAAGGAAGAGGCCCTGGGACCTGTCTGCTTGTCTAGAGTTTGTTGGAGCAAATGAAATGACACACTTGCCAGGGCTCTGAGCCAGTGAAGTCACCCTAGAACATGTGAATCAAGCTGCCAGAGGGGTGCGCTGGCCTCGCTTTAGAGGCTATGGAAGGAGTAAATGACCAGTTAAGCCAGAGGACGACCCACCCAGGTGAGAGATCTCTGGAACTTGGGGGAGGTGGGGAAATAGGGCCTCCAAATAACTCACAAAAGTGTGCCACAAGATAAAGAACTTTGAATAACTGCCCAAATTCAGAAAGCCCAAAGCTGTATGATGACGCTGTTGGTAAAGTAATAACTTTCTTGCTTCTCTGACCTGTTTTCCACACTCCCACCCCTGACCCCACACCAACCCCAGAATGACAAAAACCAGCGTTAGCAAGCTGGGGAAGAAAGACAGAAGAAACCATTTCCCAAGAGGCAGGAAACCAGCAGGCCCTAGTTTTCAGGGGAGAAAGGAATTATGACTTGGAATGAAGTTGAAATTTTTTGCTATTACATGAGTTTGGACTTCTAGAATGGAGACCGTATTTTATAACTTACAGTGAATATAGGAATTTTATTATTTAAGAATAATCTTTAAAAAGTCATGAGATAGCTCAAGTTTTAATCCAGCAATTGAACATATTTTAAAATTCTATGGTGGTTATATGCCATAATCCTATTTGTTTTATATCTAGTTACATAATATGCCCATTACATAATCCTTCTCATAGGACCTCCCCCTAGAATGGTGGTTGGCAAAGTTTTTTGGTAAGAGGCCAGATCAAAAATATGTTAGGTTTTGGGGACCCTAGACTGTCTTTTGCTACTACTCAACACTGCCATTTTAGTGCAAACACAGCCACGGACAGTAATTCAATGAATGGGTGTGGCTGTGTTCTAATAAAACTTTATTTACAAAAACAGGTAGAGGGCCAGATGGGCCACAGCTGGCTGACACCTTCTCTGGACTCTAGGCTTCTGGAAGGCGGGAGCTCTGTACCGTATCTGAAACACTCTACACATTGTAAAATAATGACTAGATAAAATATTGTAGCTTCTCCCTCACCCATAGTGCAAATTCAGTTCATTTCAAAAAATGCTTTTTGTTGTCTTGTCATGAACTCCCACGAGAAAAGAACTGGTATCCTTAGGGAGAATAACCTGAACAAAAAGGCATTTGACTGAAGTTAGAGGAGCTTATTTCTACATGAGTGAGCTGCGGAGAACAGTAGCACCTCAGAGTATCTAAGCTTATATAGGTTGCCAAGAAGGCATATTCCAGTACATTAAATTCTATGCATATGCATTTGCAACTGGATCATTAAAATGCAAGTTTTGATTGGATATGCCTTCTCCTCTTTATCATTTTATGATTGATTTGATATGATGTCCTGGACATAGGGGATATAGTTAAATGTTTCTTAAATAAAGGAAGGGCAATTTTATTCAGTAAACAGCTAAGGGGATACTCAAAAATGCATATTTAATGGAAGACATATCTTTACTCAGAAGATTCTGTTAATTAGATGATATACTATAGGGGGCCAAGGGATACAGAAGTTGTGATCAAGCTAGGAGAAAGAAACCCCTGATGCTCAAAAAGCAGTTTTATCTTTGATAGTTTATCGTGAATTTATTTTCGTCTAGGTGTGACAGCATGACATTTTGTCAATGTTGTATACATTTTATTGCAATTTTGTTGAATCTTAACAGCACAGGTATTACTGATATTGAGCCGCTAAGGCCTCAGGGCTATACAGAAATGCTGGCTTTGTGCTTGAATTGGACAGATCCAGTGAAAACTAATCAAATACCTACTATGTGCCAAGCATTGTGTCAGATGCTCTCACATGCATTATCTTGGAAGAAAGTACATGATAGTGAATTGGAGCACAGTCCTGAAGCCACACTGCCCAGATCTGGCCATTGGTTCCGTCACTCGCTAACTATGAGACCTTGAGCAAGAAACTTAACCTGTCTATGCCTCAGTCTCTGTATCTGTAAGATGATGAAGAGTAATAGTTCCTACATTAGAGGATTGTTGTGAGGATTAAATGCTAGAATATGTTTTAAGCCCTCAACACAGTGCCTAGCACATACTAAGCTCTCAAAAAATATTAGCTACTATTATAATCCTATTGAATGTATCCTTACAGCACTGTGGTGAGTTTGGCCTGATTACCTTCTCCTACCAAAGAGAAAACTCATGTCGTAACTTCCCCCAGGTCACTCAGGGCCAGAACTCAAGTGAGCCAAGCTCCTGACTGTAAATCCAACGTTCTGTTCATCTCACCGTGAGGCCTTCTCAAGGAGCACTGGGTCGAGGTGCCTTCCTTCAAGCACTTACTCATAGCTTTAGCTCCAAATATGCTTTAGAAAAAAAAAATCTAATCCTTAGACTGCACCATTTCCACTTCCAAAAGCTAAAATTATGTTTATGATGAGAACCTCTGAGTAGAGGTTCCATAAAAATATTACATTTTTCTTCATCATAAAAAAGGTGTTTTTTAAAAATAGTATTACTTTGTTAGGAAGTGTAATAATAGCTGTCTTTTTGTGTAGTGTCCCTGGCTATTATTCAAAGCCAAGCCCACGATCCCTTCATTGTTGTTTTTTTTCCTTTAAATCAGGAAAGACCTAAAATTTGGCTCTGAAAATGTCCTCAATTTGGAAGAAGAAATAATCCCCTGGAAGTCCAGTTGGTATGACCAGAGGAAAAACAAAGCTCTAACAAGAAATGAGCAAAATTGAAACCACGGGGTTTTCAGAATTAAATTGTTGAATTTATGTCACATCCTTTCTTGGCCATCCTCTAGATATATCTGCCAAAAGTAACAAAAATTGTTGCTGCAAGCAGAAATCTTAGGTAGTGACACTGATCATACCTCCCCCTGCGGAGCCTCGGGGAAGCATCTGGAGGGAGCTTAGGGGCAGGCATGCACTGAGTCATTCCCCGGGGGAGGGGGATTTCTTTAAAGCCATTTCAGACAGAAGAATGGTCACTCTCTGACCGCCGAACAGCTTTCTTTGGCAATTTCCAGAAAATCTGCTTCCAGAAACAATTTTTTCTTTGTTTCCTCTCCACCACCAAGCATTTATAGGACATCTACTCACCTCTGGGGAGGCATCCAAGATGCGTGGGGAAAAATAATACATAAGATACCTATAGCCTTGAGAACTTACAATCTAAGATGCGGACATACAGAAAAGGTGCATAGGGCCCGGCGCGGTGGCTTACACCTGTAATCCCAGCACTTTGGGAGGCCGAGGCAGGGGATCAGGAGTTTGAGACCAGCCTGGCCGATATGGTGAAACCCCGTCTCTACTGAAAATACAAAAATTAGCCGGGCGTGGTGGCGCGCACCTATAATCCCAGCTACTCAGGAGGCTGAGGTAAGAGAATCACTTGAACCCGGGAGGCGGAGGTTGCAGTTAGCCAGGACTGCACCACCGCACTCCAGCCTGGGCGACACAGTGAGACTATCTCAAAAATGAATAAATGAATAAAAAAATAAAAAGATAAAAATAAAAAAAGGAAAGGTACATAGGTAGGAAAAAGCATTATGTCAATACATGGCCAGACGTAAGTGACAATATTTATATCATCACTGCCTGAACCACTTACACTCTTCCAGCCTCAGTTTCCTCTTTATTACTGAGCAGAAATAAATAAAATAGAAACTAAAAAAAATACAAATGACCACAAAACTAAGAATTGTTTTAAAATCTAAATAAAATGGACAAATCCTTAGCTAGACTAACAAGAAAAAGAGATGATTCAAATAAATAAAATCAAAACCAAAAGAGGAGACATTACAGCCGACAGCACAAAATACGATACTATGAACAACTATATGCTAACAAATTGGATAACCTAGAAAAAGTAAATAAATTCCTAGACACGTACAACCTACCAAGACTGAATCAGGAAGAAATCGAAAATCTAAGCAGACCAAAAATGAGTTAAGGAGATTGAATCAGCAATAAGAAGTCTCCCATCAAGGAAAACTCCAAGACCAGATGAATTCACTGCTGAATTCTATCAAACACTTAAGGAAGAGCAAATACCAATTCTTCTAAAACTCTTCTAAAAATGTGAAGGGGAGGAAATACTTTCAAACTCATTTTATGAGGCTGGAATTACCCTGATGCCAAAGCAAGACAATGACACTACAAGATAAGAAAATTACAGGCCAATATTCCTGATGAACGTAGACACAAAAATCCTCAACAAAACACTAGCAAACTTTATTGAAAAATACATTAGAAGGATCATTCACTATGATCAAGTTGTATTTATTCCAACTCAAGGATGATTCAACACATGTAAATCAATAAATGTGATACACCACATTAACAGAATGAAAGATAAAAACTATGTGATCATCTCAATAGATGCAGAAAAAGCACTTGACAAAATTCAACATTCTTTCATGATAAAAACTTCAACAAATTAGGAATAGAAGAAATGATTCCCCAACACAACAACATCCATGTGTGACAAGTCCATAGCTAACATTACACTCAACAGTCAGCAAAAAGTTGAAGGTCCTTCCTCTAAGATCAGGAATAAGATAAGAATCCCCACTCTCACCATTTCTATTCAATATTATACAAGAAGTCCTGTCCAAAGCAATTTGAGAAGAAAAAGAAATAAAAGACATTCAAATAAGAAAGGAAGAAGTGAAATTTTCTCTGCTTCCTGAAAACATGATCTTACATGTAGAAAACCCTAAAGATTTTACCCAAAATTGTTCAAATTTATAGATAAATTCAGTAAAATTATAGCATACAAAATTAACACAAAAATTATAGTATGTCTATACACTAGCACCAAACTATCTGAAAAAGAAATTAAGGAAACAATACGTTTTACAAAAACATTTTAAAAGTAGGATAAATTTAATCTCTTTATAACTGAGGAAGATGGGGATTCCACTGAGCTCTAAGGTTGTATGAGAGGAGGCTGAGTGAATCTCGAAACTGGTGCAAGCCACATAAACTCAAGTTTTCTCTGTCCGGGCAGGTAAAGGAAATCTACAACCTTCACTGATCATGGAAGAGGCAAGGTTGTCCAAATTGTCAAAATGATGTAGGGATAAGATGACCTCTGGACTTGAAATAAGAGACAGAGAAAAAATTTTTTCCAAATATCACAGTAAACGGCCAGGTGCAGTAGCTCACATCTGTAATCCCAGCACTTTGGGAGGCTGATGCAGAAGGATTGCTTGACCCCAGGACTTTGAGACCAGCCTAAGGAACATAGCAAGACCCCATATCTACCAAAAGATTTTAAAAATGAGCCAGGTGTGGTGGCATGTGCCTGTAGTCTCAGCTACTCAGGAGGCTGAGGTAGGAGGATTGCTTGAGTCCAGGGGGTTGATGTTGCAGTGAGCTGTGATAGCACCACTGCACTCCAGGCTGGGCGACAGAGCGAGGCCCTGTCTCAAGAAAAAAATAAATTTACAATAAACATATGTCAAAGCTTTGCTTAACTCATTAATGAGGGAATCAATAAGAAAGTAAAAGCTAGTTCAAATAATATTTAAGGAACTGAGTATAGAACTGAAGGAAGAAGTTTGGAATCAGATTACTTAGATTAGATTCAAAAGTGGTTTTTCCTACAAGGTAATCAAATTATGGCATTTAGACTTATTTTTCCTATTGTATAAAAATAATTTATGTCTTTATCAAGCAAAAATCTGCAAGTTAACACTTCAGAATTTAGGGCCAAATCAATAATAAATAGTGAACCAAACATAGGGAAACCCCAAAGGAAATTAATCTTTGAGTGATGTCTTAGTCCATTTGGGCTGCTGTAACAGAATGCCATAGACTAGATGGCTTTGAGATACCATAGATCTCAAAGTTCAGGAGGCTGGAAAGTCCAAAATCATGATGCTGGCAGATTCAGTGTCTGGTGAGGACCCACTTTCTGGTTTCATGAAAAGCCATCTTCCTCACATGGTGGAAGAGAAAACGGATGTCCCCAGGGCTTCTTATGAGCAGTCATCCCATCCATGAGGGCTTTGCCCTCATGACCTAATCATCTCCCAGTGGCCCTACCTCCGAATACCATTGCACTGGGGATTAGGATTTCAACATATGAATCTTGGAGGGACACAGTGGAAGCACATGTGGACTTTCTTTGCTCATTCCCAAGTTTTGGCTAGAGCTGGTAATCACAAATAATCTATAAGGATGATTTTTGATCACCCTTACCAAAATACCCCAAAACCTTCTGTCCTTATATTTTTGGTTTGATTAATTTACATAAGAGATGTCAATTAAATTTATTGAGTATGGTCAGCAAATATAGTTATAGAGTATTGAGCAATTACTACAGACAAAAATTGGCATATGTCTAGCAATGGCAAACAGAAGCTAGAATTGCATTGTGAATAGCCTCTAGTATTCCAGTAATTTTCTTTTGTTCTTTTTCTTCTTATGGGTTATTCTATTCCAAGCTAGGAAATCAAACCTAAGAAACTGATCTCTGCCAGTTTCACATGCAGTGCCTCCACGTTTGGGTGAAATCCTCTCTCTAGATCCGTCAAATCTCTTAATGTTTCTGGCTGCCATGCAGTGACTTTCTTTACAGGTGACGACCTTGCAGGCTGTAGTACAGGTACCAGCGAGTGTCCTAGAAAGGTATTGTGTGGGATCTCCTGGCTGGAGGCTAGCTGGCTACAGCATCAGGAAGACCCTAAAGATTAGATTGTAAGAAAGAAAATAGAGGCCAGGCATGGTGGCTCACGCCTGTAATTCCAGCACTTTGGGAGGCTAAGGTGGGTGGATCACTTGAGGTCAGGAGTTCGAGACCAGCCCGGCCAACATGGCGAAACCCCATCTCTACTGAAAATGCAAAAATTAGCTAGGCATGGTGGTGCATGCCGGTAGTCCCAGCTACTCTACTTGGGAGGCTGAGGCAGGAGAATCGCTTGAACCAAGAGGCAGAGGTTGCAGTGAGCTGAGATCATGCCACTGCACTCCAAGCCTGGGCAACAGAGCAAGACTCTGTCTCCAAAAAAAAAAAAAGAAGAAGAAAAATAAAAGAAAGTAGAAGCCATTTTCAAAGACCTACATGTTTGGAAGACCTGGGTCTGAAACAGCTAGCCATTTGGTTCTTTAAAGATCCCTGAATCATGTGAGTTACTTGGGTGAGTGGGTCAGGACCCTGTTACGAGGCAGGTGATGGAAAAAATCCATTCACAATATTTTCTCTAGCAACAAGCCAGATATGGTGATCAGGGGACTGTGAAGTTTACCAAATGGGGGATGTCAGTCAAAAGAAAACATGGCATAGATTATCAGTATTCTGGCCAGGCCTCAGAGATGTGGCATAGCAGTATGTGAAAAAGGGATCTTGAGTTTATGTGGAAGGGCAAGTAGACTATGGTGAATACATGGATAAAAATAATGTGAGGTGGCAAGCAATGACTATCATAGCTGATAATACTATACTTCTAAGAGACCAGGCAAAAGAGAAGGCGTGGAATGGATGATTCTTCTTTGGCCATCATTTGGTACAGCCTCATTTCCAAATCATATATAATCTTTATAGCTCCCAATGACAAGAATTAAAATACTCTTATACATTAAAAGAAAAAAGGTTTGTGTGCATTAATCCCCACATGAGAAGTACAATCCTTATTCCTTAATGGTGAATTTGGCATACTTGATTAAATGACATGTATTTTTAAAGATGATAGTCCAGGTATGACTTTAGTTGTATAATTATTTTGTCTGATTATATTCTGGTTAAAAAAAGAAGAGGTCAGATTCTTATCTGACCTATGTAGCTCAGATAAGATTATGTAACCTATGTAAACCAAAGAAGCTCAATAAACTTAGGGGTAACTAATTGAAAATTCTGTCATATACAGATATTTTAGCAGGTCAGGTCAGCAAACCTTGTAAGCACAAATAATAGAATCCCCTGGAGCCACATACATCCCTCTCACACTCTTATAAACAGCAGAAAGTGAACATGTGTGATAACAAAATCCAAAGGACTAGCTTCTCTTCTCTATAATGTATAATAATAAGCAAAGATATGTCTACACATACACATACATTCAGGACTGGCTACATAGTTTGCAGGACTCAGCACAAAATAAAAATGCTAGCCCCTTGCTTAAAAGTTACATATATATGGTTAAATAAAATGTGTTTTTAAAAATGACATTTCTTGTATAACCTTGGCTAAATAATTATTTTGTCTCATTATATCCTAGTAAAAAAGAAGTCATTCTAAAATGTAGTTGGATGAATATTTCAGCAGTCTACTTTTTTTTATCTAAAAATTGTTGAGGTATCTGAAAATTGTCCATTAATTAACATGATTTAATATTAATTTTAAGTGAACTCAGATTTTGGGAAATTATATTTAAGCTGATACACTACAAAGAATTATTGTTGATATAAAAATTATCAGAACTATATAGAATACAAAACAGTTGAAGACATAATTTTACATTTTCTTAATTTTAAACATTACATAGGAGTAATGAATGTTATTTTGTCTGATTAGTAAATGAGTAAAAAATATATACAGCTTGGAAAGTTTAGATCATAATTAGTCTCTTTATGAGAAAACAAATTCTAGTCTTCAAGTAAGGTAAAATGTATGTTTGTATTATAATGTATTCCACTCTTATAAAATCTGGGAAAAGACATGTAGCTCTTTTTTTTAGACCAGTTTGATTTGTTAAACAAATCTCCTTGCTTATATGAACTTGGATTCTTGTTTGTTTGTTTGTTGAGACAGAGTCTGGCTCTGTTGCCCAGGCTGGAATGCAGTGGTGTAATCATGGCTCACTGCAATCTCCGCCTCCCAGGCTCAAGCAATCCTCCCACCTCAGCCTCCTGAGTAGCTGGAATTATAGGCATGCACCACCACACCTGGCTAATTTTTGTATTTTTAGTAGAGACAGGGTTTTGCCATGTTGGCCAAGCTGGTCTCAAACTCGAGGCCTTAAGCCATCTGCCCAGTGTGG
The DNA here is from genome assembly GCF_029281585.2 of Gorilla gorilla gorilla. Lineage (NCBI taxonomy): Eukaryota > Metazoa > Chordata > Mammalia > Primates > Hominidae > Gorilla > Gorilla gorilla. The sequence continues at coordinate 89,200,568 of NC_073232.2, forward strand.
CCTCCCGAAGTGCTGGGATTACAGGTGTGAGCCACTGCCCGACCTGAAATTGGATTCTTAATTAAAGACTTCTGAACTTGCAGTTTATGTAAGACGGCCTTCTCATTTCTTTTTTATGCTTTGATTTAACTTTTCTTTTTTTATGTATATAAATTTATGGAGTGCATGTACGATTTTGTTACATGTGCTATGGTCAATTCGGGGCTTTTTGGAAGTCGATCACCTGAATAATGTACATTGTAGCCATTAAGTAATTTTTCATCGTCCTTCCCCCCAACCCCTTCACCCTTCCCAGTTTCCATTGTTCTTTTCCTTAGAAGACAAACAAAGTATTAAAATTTCCGTTTATTTATTTTCTAGAATTTCAGGGAATGTTAGGTATAGCTAAGCACTTAAAATTCTCTATAAACCCAGTGGAATAAATTCTGTAAGATAATTTATCATCTAAATTATTCATATCCTCCAGAATACATTTCACATGGACACAATGAAAGAGGTTGGTCTCATTTCCAGACTCACAGACCCAATGAGATCTTTTAATTGCTATTCCGCAGTCTGAGCTGAAGGTCCTAAGTAAGCACAGAAATAATAAAACTCAGTCTTCGAGATTTCGAAGAGCCGTTCTCCTCTCTAGCAGGCATGAAATGCTTTCTTAATCTATATGACTCCAAATAAACAAACAACAAAAAAGACTAGCAATCAGATTCTCGCGTCATCCACCTAACTCAACAGACATCATCAAGTAGTTAAACTATAAAGCCAGACTCCCAGTCCCTGCTCTCGGTGAGGGGCATTCACTCAGCAAGCTGTGCACAAACTAGATTCACATCTAGTTTACATAGGGGGCTCCCTCAACTGTGCAGTAGAGACCAGACCACTGGCCAGATACCTATTCTTCCTGGACACAGCATGGCCCACACCACCAGTTTCTGATACACAGGGGGAATCTCAACTCTCAGTCAAGGTGGCTTTCCATCCAAGATGAGAAACAGACCTTTCAATCCCTGGAATCAGCTGCAGAAAGAGACTGCAAGTTATATGGACTGATGGACTTGGCCAAGGACCAGAAGCAAGAGCAAAAGCACAGCATCAGAATTTGAAACAGATCAACCCACAAAAAACCCAGAGAAACCAAGAGACAGCAAAGGTAGTGTTCTGTTAGTGCTTGGGACTCATTCTGGAACCGGGAAATGTTGTACCTGGATATCTGTAGCACGTGGGGCTGTTCTTGGGCAACACAATTTAATCAGCTCCCACAAGTGAACCCGTTTGGATCTTTCTGTGAGACAACAAGTTTCTGAAGTGTTAAAAACATGAATGCAGAAAAACAGAATAAACATCTGCCAAAGATTTATTTAACCCATTAATGAGGGAACAGCAGATGGAAAAGCTCAATCAGGAGCACTGAAAGTGCAAGTATTTGCAGCCATTGAGGAAAGAATATAGAATGACACAGCTACCAGGTTACATGTGAAAAGTTGGTTTATGTCCTGCCGTAATCATACCTTTTGAAGTTATCTTTTTCTCCCAAACAGAAGTAATGTACATCTCTCTCTCCAGCACAAATCTCCAAGTAACTTCTGACTCTAGGTCCTTTTTTTGTTATTTTCATTATTTTTTTAACTGACACATAATAATTGTATATATTTACAGGGCACAATGTGGTATTTTGAAATGTATTGTCGTAGTCTGTTTTGCATTTCTATAAAGGACTACCTGAGGCTGGGCAATTTGTAAAGAAAAGAGGTTTATTTGGTTTATGCTTCTTCTGGCTGTACAAGAACCGTGGAGTCAGCATCTGCTTCTGGGGAGGCCTCAGGAAGCTTCCACTCATGGTGGAAGGTGAAGGGGAGCAGGCATCACACAGCAACCCAGAAAGGAAGCAAGGGGAAGAAGGAGGTGCAAAGCTCTTCTCAACAACCAGTTCTTGTGGGACTGTGTGAGAACTCACTCACTCCCACAAGAATGGCACCGAACCATTCATAAGGGATCTGCCCCCATGACCCAAACACCTCCACCAGGCCCTACCTCCAACATAGGGATCAAATTTCGCCATGATATTTGGAGGGGACAGACATCCAAACTGCATCACATGTATACAATGTGTAACAATCAAATCAGGATCTTTAGCACATCCAGAACCTCAAAACATGTATCATATTTTTGTGCTGGGAACATTCAGATCAACTCTTCTAGCTATTTGAAAATATGCAATATGTTGTTAACCCCACTACGTAGTGCTGTAGAACACTAGAACTTATTACTCCAGGTCCTGATCAGTAGTAAATGGTGAGTCAAGCAAAGGCACAGGTAATGGAAGAATCCTTGGATGAGCATTTTAGATCAAACTCCAGCGTGACATTGAAGGGACATACATTTCTCCTTTTGCCTTGTTTTTGCATTTTTGGATAGCTACTCTTAGCAACATAGGCAGATGGTACAATTGGGAACATGGGGGATTTGAGCAGGTGAGTCTCTTATGGGAAGCAAGATGGCCGAGAAGGTACAGAAACAATACTGGTGTCCTCCTGTGAGTTCACATGGAAAAGGGGATCTGCACGGCCAAGAGCAATGAGGATTCCTTGAAGAGGAGTTGGGCTGTCAGGACTGGTGGAAAAGGTCGTAGCTGATTGGCACAGGGTTCCTCAATCAGGTCATTCTGAACTGCCTGTGGAGTTTTCCTACCCCCATCTCCTTCCTCTGTGGTCTGAGCCGTTGGTGCAGCTCCCCGCTCTTGGTGGAGACCCTGTGAGCCTTCCCACCTTTGAGGAGTGCTGTCCCCAGGATCTTTTCCCTGTGCATCTCTGCTTCCTGATTCTGTCCACACCTCTACCCTCACCACAGTACCTGGCCTCACCAACACAAGGTGACCATTCTGCAGTTCAAATTCACCAGCTCTGCAGTGGACAGGCGATTCTCTCTCCTCCCCGACCCCATACCAGCTCACCCGCTGGCCTCCGCTATGCTATCTGCCTGCCTGTCTAACACTTTCTGTCTCAACTCAGGCCACAGCTCTCCATAAGGCTCTCTTTCTAACAATGCAAGGTCTGTTTCTTCCTCTTCCGAGCAAGGCCAGCTGCATTCCTCCACCAGCTGAGGCCTCTGGATTGTGGGTACCTCCCCTCTTAATAACTCCCCACATGGTGTGACCTTGTCCCATCTCTTCTCAGCTGCATCCCACTGCCCTGAAGTACTTTGCTTCCAGCTTCCCTGGGTTCTAAATCTTCCTTGGCTCTAAGCCTTGAGGCTGCCCCTCCACTCTGCTTTAAGACCACATCCCACTTTCTCAGAGCATTCTGACACATCCCAGATGGCCTGTGGGTTAGACCCCTTGTTCCCTGGGGTTATCTAGGACTTTGGACCACAGTGAGATTATCTTTGCAGCTGTAGCCTCCCCAGGTTTACTTCAAGGTCTCCCATGGCCCAAGGCTGGGGTGAGATTAAATGTAGAACACCCCCCTCCATGGGCCCCACATCCACCTGCATCTCAGGGCCCTCAGCCTCGATCCTTGGAATCAGCTCCTCCTTGGAGGTTCTCCAAATCCCAGAACAGTCCCGCATGAGCCTCAAAACAGCCTTAAAATAAATCCAGGGTTTTTTAAATTTGCCTTTCTGATTTTTGGAATAGCCTGAGATATAATTAGTGGAGGTATTTGTGCCTATCCTTCAAAGCCTTTAGAAGAACCTATGTGAGCCAGAGCTCTGTTACCTGCTTTAACTTGCTTAGCAAGAACCAAAGAGGCAATGTGAGAAGAAGGAGATGCCCTCTGGTTCCCTTCTGCCCTCCCAGTCATCCCCAGCTCTGCAGGCTCCTAGGGGCACTCTCAAGGACTGAGCTCTCACCAGCCTCATTAGCTCTAGCTCTGGGCAACATGGAAAGCCCAAGTGCCTAGTCAAGGGCCTGTGAGTCTTTCCTCTGACCTTTCCCTAAAGAATCCAGAGGCCCTGACCCTCTTCTTCCAGACATAGAACCATGGAGCTGCTGCCTCCTCCTAAAGATAGAGCTGCTGCCTCCTCCTAAAGATAGAGCCAAAGACATAGAGCCAGGTACCCAGGGTTTGAGTCCGGGGCCCATTATCTACTGGTTGTAGGAATTTGAGCAAGTCACTCTCTTAGCTTTTTATCTCATCTACAGTTGTTAATACTACTATTCACTAGCAAAGACATGGAGTCAACCTAAATGCCCGTCAGTGATAGACTGGATAAAGAAAATGTGGTACATACATATCATGGAATACTATGCACCCATAAAAAAGAACAAGATCATGTCCTTTGCAGGGACATGGATGGAGCTGGAGGCCATTATCCTTAGCGAACTAATACAGGAACAGAAAACCAAATACCGCATGTTCTCACTTATAAGTGGGAGCTAAATGATGAGAACACATGGACACATAGAGGAGGACAACACACAGTGGGGTTTACTGGAGGGTGGAGGGCAGGAGGAGGGAGAGAATCAGGAAAAATAACCAATGGGTACTAGACTTAATACCTGGGTGAGGAAATAATCTGTACAACAAACCCCCGTGACACAAGTTTACCCATGTAACAAACCTGCACATGTAGCCCTGAATTTAAAATAAAAGTCAAAAAAGACCCGTCGTCTCACAGAGCTTTTCCGAGGACCAAAAGAGATCTAAATAATTTTCCCAACAATGAAACATCAAATAAAAGAATAAATGTTGCTGTTACCATCTATAGTAATAATATAGCAAAAAGTAATAGTAAAATTTCAGATGTGTGATTAATACACCTAACCGTAATAACACCTGTCATCATACACCTATCATAATAATAGATCTTTCTTAATGGCGTTTCCCAGTCTCCCTATAGACTATCTTTTCTTAACCTCATAGAGTAAGACACCATTTCCCCCATCTCTCTTGCCCAGGCAACACACACATTACTACCCAAGGATTTTTTTTTTTTTTATTTTTACCGTCTTTTTCACCTTCTTCCAAAATTTCCTGCAAAGACTCACACCTTGAATTGCAGGGCAGTGTTGTGTACAACGGAAGCACACTTCACCGTCTGTCCATCTGTTCTGTCCAGCAAGGGGCAGACTAGCTAATCCTGCAGCTTTGATAGCTCCTTCCTAAGCCAGCTGGGCATTAATTCAGTTCCATAAACACCAGTGGCACATCCAAGGACACAGGCATTCTATGAGCAGTGGTTTCTGCGAGATTTGCTAAGTGCTTGACAAAATTAAAATGATTTTGTTTCCCTTTTTCTTTTTCTTTTTTCTTTTTTCTTTTTGACAGGGTCTCGTTCTGCCACCCAGGCTGGAGTGCAGTGGTGCCATCTCGGCTCATTGCAACCTCTGCCTCCTGGATTCAAGCAATTTTTGTGCCTCAACCTCCCTAATAGCTGGGATTACAGGTGCCCACCACCACACCTGGCTCTTTTTTTTTTGTATTTTTAGTAGAGACAGGGTTTCACCATGTTGGCCAGGCTGGTCTCCAATTCCTGACCTCAAATGATCTGCCTGCCTCTGCCTTCCAAAGTGCTGGGATTACGGGCGTGAGCCACCGTGCCCAGCCAGTTCCCTTTTTCAAGTGTAAGACTTTTCAGACTTTATTCCTTTAACTCGCATTATAAATTTCCAAGTGGCAGATGTAGCATGCTGTTTCCCAAATTTAGCTGGTCATGGAACCCTTATTTCCTGCATGGCACCTCCTTGGGTTAGTGCCCTGTAGAGCGCCTTGTCTTCACCTAGCATGTGGAATCCGCACACAAAAACCCTTTCTCAAGGCATCCCAGCCCTGGGACAAGAGAAGAGCCCTTCCTGAAGCTTCTGTTATGGACAGCTCCTTCACTCCCTTCTCAGCCTTCTCCACATCAATCTGAAGCACTTTTCTGATCTTCTACTGGACAGCATTTCATCCCATAGAAGTTTCCTTCTACACACTGACTCCCTAGAGCCACTCAACGTGGTAGTGCTGTTAGCTCATAGAACCAAGGCCTTTGTCTTTCTCCCTCTCAGCATGGAACATACCTGGTCTACACGCAAGAGTGAGGGACTCAGCATGGGAGAGGCCTTCTTGGCCAATTTCAGCAAAACAGCCAGGGACGACGTGGCTAGAGCAGATGAATGGCCATGATTAAACCTGGCTGGGTGTGGTGGCTCACACCTGTCATCTCAGCATTTGGGAGGCTGAGGCTGGAGAACTGCTTGAGGCCAGGAGTGTGAAACCAGCTGGGCAATGTAGCAAGACCTTGTCTCTACTTTCAAAAAAAAAACAAGAAAAAAGATTAAGTCTACAAGTCTCTTCAGTACAAACTTCTCTAGAGAGAAAGAGTACAGGCCTCCAGGCCAGAGGCCCCCAAGTAACTCCCGAGACCAATCCAGAGGGGCCCCTCTTTGTTGACAAAAAAGGAGCGACTTATTATTCCTACTCCAGGCAAAGCAGGAATATACTCATGTCCTAGGCACAGGAAGGGAATTCCCCTTTGCCTTTGAGCCCACTTTAGGAATTTCAGATTCACTTGAGGATCTGTTTTTTGCCTTCAGTTTCATTCTTCACTTCAGCATTCATTTCAGCATGGGCTGGCTGTGGGCCACGAGCTTCACCAGAACCCAAGGCAAGGCTGCGAGGAAAACGTCCCTGGGGGAGCATGGTCGCGTGCTTGGAGGACCATGCTTGGAGGACTGTTGGAGGACATGGGACACATGCCTTCTTTGTTTTGTTTCCTGTAGGACTCGTTCTAGGAGTACTGTTAGTTGGTGGGGGAACCAAAGCCCACTCAGGCCACCAAAGGCCGTTATCCCTGCCTGAAGTATGCTAGGACCCCCATGCCCAAAGGGCAGGCTTGCTGTGAACAGCCTGACTATCCTCTGCTGGTAACCCGTGGTGGGGACAGAGACAATTCACTACTGTGAAGTTAAAAGAGCTTAAGTTTCAAGGCCTCTGCCCTGCACAGCCTCCTTCCTGCGCAGGGCCCTGTCCCTGATTTCGCACTTGTAATTTAGTATTATTTTCCAGATTCTCAAGTGGAATAAGGTTTGGCCCCAGAAATCCTGGATCCAGTCTTGGTGGATAAGAGGCACATGCCTCTCCAATGACATCACATTCTGTGGAAATTTACAGGACCAGAAGTGGGTTCTGAACTCAATGGAGTGCAAGAAAAGCTCCTAAGACCAGCTCTCAGGCTTGGTGCATTTGCAGAGAAAATGGCTTCCTGGGCAGATGCTGGAGTTTCTGGATCTGAATTGCTGAGATGGCCTCAGAGAAACTCCTGTAGACACCTACAATGCCCAGAGCCCAGGGGCCTTGAACCAAGCTGGGGGATGAGCCATTCTTTTTCTACTATGGTTCATTTTCAGGAAAACTCTAGGGAACATCACGAGGCTTCTAGCCTTCTCAGTTTGTTACTAGACTGGCTATATCCCCACCACGCTTGATTAATTTTTGTCTTTAAATCAGAGCAACTCCTCGTGGAGCTACTACATCAAGGCAAGTAGCAGATCGAGATGGAAGTCGTAACCACTGTTCCCAACAAGAAGACTTCCCAGCCCAGCAGCTGCTCTGTCTCAGGGCGGACTCATGCCCTTCGGTTCCAACATTCCCATCAGTTTCAGGACCCCTTCTGTGTCCTGAAACTTCAAAGCAAAATGCTTCCTTTTCTCAGGATGGTCAGAAGTCACTGGATTCCCTTTAAAGTCCTCTAGAATCCCATTCTCCCACTTATTGCTTCTAAGATAAAACAGAGTGTTCCATTCTTTTGCTGTAAAGCATGTTGGACAAGAAAATCCGACTGAAGGCTTCATGGCTGTAATTTATTTGTGCTTTTTTTCTATCCCCTTGAGAAAAAAGAGAAAAAAAAAAAAAAAAAGCACAGGCATTGCCCAACAGTGGACACAGCCTCGTAAGAGTGCGATGTGTGTGCGGAGTAACGGTGCCTGGGAGACAGGCTGCTCACAGATAAGCCAAGCCAACACCCATAAAATAAAAGGGCAGCCCTAATAAAAGGGCAGGCTTTGAAAGAGAAACTCTGAGGCCAAGCCCACTTGGTGGGAAACAGATGTGCCTATGACCCAAGATGAGATTTGTGAGCCTGACTTTCTCCCCCACAGTTGCTGGCCACGTTCAAGGTAAGCCCCTTGTGGAGTCAGACAGCCGTGGGCTCGCTGCAGCAGAGGGCTGTTCAGTCCAGCTTTCAGTCATCACTGGGTTGATCAGAAATTCCCTGCACTGGAGACACTAATACAAATGTTCTTCATTAAAAAAAATACTAAACAGGGAACATGGAAGTGACCTCAGAGCCAGATCTTTGAGGGAACATTAAGATAAAGTATCTTACAAATGGGTCCTCCTTTGCCTTGGATAAAAAGGAATTGATAACATTCTCGTTACCATTCAAGTTCTCTCCTTACAGAAAAGTACAAGGTTTATTGTATGACTTCTTCCCACACCCATCTGTCTCCTGTCCACTCCTTATCTAACAATGGGCCACATTCATCCCTCAGCTGTTCTCAGGCCACTAAGAGATGTAGGCTTCTTACTAAGTCAGTCCTGAAGGGTCTGGGACTTCCCTGCACACTGGTGAATGCGTGCCACTGCTGGCAGCTGTGACTGTATTTGAAAAGCGTAATTCTGGTTCATGTTCTCTTTATGACAGACTTTGTTTCCTTTTTTATTCCTTTTTTTTAATGATAAGGTCTCACTCGGTCACCTAAGCTGAAGTGCAGTGGCACAATCACAGCTCACTGCAGCCTCAAACTCCTGGGCTCCATTGATCCTCCTGCCTCAGCCTCCCAAGTAGCTGGGACTGCAGGCATGAGTCACAATGCCCAGTTAATTTTTTCATTTTTTGTTGAGATGGGGGTCTCACTATGTTGCCCAGGCTGGCCTTGAACTTCTGAGCTCAAGCAACCCTCCCATGTCAGCCAAAGTGCTAGGATTACAGGCAAGAGACATCGCACCTGGCCAAAATTATCTTTTGATAAGAATGCTGACATTCGCCTTGTTTTCTCCTGATATTGCATCGCTGAGATAAAGTCTGGGTCTCCATCTTGTCTCTAGCCATGAGACAACAACATGTATGCTGAGTCTGCTGAAGTGGGGCTTGGTACATAGTCTGGGGTTGGCCTAAGCCCCCTTCCCTTTTTTCCTACTTTTTACCTTTGACCTTTTGTTTTCTTTGGGCTAACGTATTGTAGGTGCATGCTCTGAGGCAAGCACTGTGCTAAGTATTTCACATGCATTAGCTCATTGGGTGCTCCCACTGCCTTCCATGAGAGAAGCAGCCTTCTGAGGTCAGAGCAGGCCGAAGATGTGCAGCCTGGCTTCTCACCCAGGTCTTTCCAAAGTCTAGGGCAAAGCTCTAAGTACTTCCTGCCCCTTGCTCAGCAATCGCCCTGCGTATAGCAGAAGAGAATAGAGTGTCTAGAAAGCATCACACAAGTCTCTTCTCTGGAGAGAATCTCACAATGTGAGTCCTGGAAGAGATTGCCAAGCCCCCAGAAGAGCACCACCCTCATTACACAACTGGAAAGAGTGAATGCCAAATTGCTTAGCTCAAGGTCAGCCAACTCATTAATTGAAGACAGAAAGATAATATGGAAATCAAGCAATGTTACCATTTCGTGATGGCTTCAGACAAAGATTTTACAAGGAAGATGTTGGAAACTGCGAGTGAAGTTTGGGACTGGGCATTATATATGAATTGAGTTTTTCCCTGCATTCGACAGGGTGGAACACTTGACAGGTGACTATGGGTAAGCGAGAAATACCAAGAATAAAATAATTTACACATTTGGGATGCAAGAGGCTTTATAAAGGGACCACAGAACATCATCCATTCCAGACCTTTGAGATGAAGTGGAGCCAGCCACTGTGTAGGAGGCTTTGGAGTGGGGGTGTAGACATAGATGTCACCTTTCAGGTCCAGGCTGATGGACATAAAGAGACTCGTACTTTGTGTCTTAAAATATAATCAACAGGCCTAGTAGAAGGAAGCAGGGCTCTTGGAAGGAATGGCTGCTTCCAAATCTAGGTGATTCCTGCTGTGATGGTGAATCAGGAGGGAAGGCTGCTATTTGTTAGCCTGGTGGCTTTTCCCATCTTGTCTCCTGTCCTACCTTGTGAACAGCTGAGGTGACAGTCCCATCTTAACTCAAGGTCTGGATGCTTATTCACAGGACCTGACCTTTGACTTCTGGGTAACCCCATAGCATGGTTGACTGTGGCCAGAAACCAAAGGTATGTGTTGAGACCAGAATCAGCCTGGATCTTTTCTGCGGCATCATCAGATGGGGCCACTCAGATCCCATCTTCTGTAATCCTGGCACCTCACAGCAAGGTTGCTTAAAGCCAAAGGAAGTTCTCTAGACACCCACAGAAGAAATCCATGAAGTCTAGAAGCCAGTTAGGTCATGGTCCTAATTCTGGGCATGGTGTCTTGATTTCAATCAGGACTCCTCTCCTCCCTAGCTGATCCGTGGATGGATCATTCCTTAAGGTCAAGCTCAAGTTCTTCCCATCATGGCTCCTGGACCTTTTGCTGATAAGCCGGCCACATATATCTGTCAGTCTTCAGCTCCTACAACAAACACTGTCTCCCTGAATTGCACTGGCCTCTAGCCTGAGCTAGCTGAAAACATTACTTATTTATTTATTTATTTATTTATTTATTTATTTATTTATTTATTATTATATTTTTATTATTATTATTATTTTTTTGGCCGATCTCATTCCTCTGCTTAAACTTGGAGCTCCCTGAGGACTGGGACTTGATGCACATAATTCCTGGTGTGTCTTACGTTAATACCTAGCAATGCTGTGAAAGGTCCCTGAGGATGATTTGTCAATGGCAACGAAGCCATCTGTGCCGTGGTTCCTGTGTCTTGCAAGAGGAAGCTCATGAAACGGGTTGTAAAGTGTCTGTCTCTCCCTAGAACATTAGCACCTGCAAGGCAAAGAAGGCTTTTTATAGATGATGTGGCATCTGTGAGAAGAGCCACGCCTTGGTGGCAGTGCTGTTTGGGGCTGGCAAGTGGGGCCTGGGCTAAGGGAGGAACAGGAAGCGCTTTGACTCTACCGCAGTCCCGAAATTCGTCTTGTCCTTCTTGCCTGTGGTTAGGAGAAGTCATTTACAGCCATGTCAGGCCATCTCCTTCTGGCTTCCGATTGGAACACGCAGGCCGACTGTCCCCAGGGGAAACCAAGATTGCTGCTGGGGCTGTCAGGGCAAAGCTTTTGTTCCTTTAATAAACCGTGTGGTGGATCTCAATCCTGCTGACATTTGTTGGGAAAACATTTCATAAAAAGTCCCAGTCAAGAAGGAATGCCGGCTGGACTCGAGCCACTTCTGAAAACACAAGCATCTACACAAAGCCCTTGTATTGTTCCTGTCCTGTGACCTCATGGGTTGGTCACAGGCTGGTCTGGGGAGACCAGGCGCTGAGGGAATGGACTGGGCAGGTCACCAGTGGCCTCTGGCCTTGAAGGATGGCCTAAGTGGGTGCTCCAGTTTGGGAGTAAAAACATCTGAAATGTTCCCAGTACAGCTACATTAACATTATTTGGGTTTGTGGATGTGCAGTGAGCTCAGCGCTATGTTAGGTGACACAACTAAAAAAAATACTGATTAGTGCCAGGATAAGTATTTATGTGGCAGGGTTCCTTGGAGCATTCCTATGGAAAGAGACAGATGTAACCAAACATGGTCAAAAAAGGCTTGCGGAGTGTGTGAAGTCCACTAGGATAGTAAACTAAGTACAGGTGTGTGTGTGGTGGGGGAGAGGATGCAACCTAGGACCCGAGGATGGCATGAAATGTACAGGAGAAAATAGAGGCACTGTGTTGGGAGTACTGAGTCCTGTAAGAAGGTTTCACCAGCTGGGAACAGATGTGAGACCGATAGCAGATGGGACTAGGAAGGCAGATTGTCTTCATAATGGGGCCTTGAATGCTAAGCAAAAGAGTGTGGTTCATAATCCCACAACCAAAAATGAACCACTAGAGGTTTCGGCAAGTGGGATGGAATGACAAGATTGGGGTTTTGGAGAGCCGACCCCCATGGAGGGGCCAGAGTTTCACAGCAGAGGGTTAGGGGCCTGCTGCCATGGTTCAGGCAGGACATTGGGAGAGCAGAGACACGCTGTCGGCCATGAGGAGGCTTAGCAAGGGAGAGGGACAGTAGAGGGGATCCATCTCGTAGTGGCCCTTCCTGCCTGGCAAATGTGTTTGCTCCTCATTCCAGGCAACTACACACCCCATCGCCAAATGAATTATCGGAAGAATGGTTCTAACAAAGCGTCACTTTAGTCTTGTTACTTTTCCATCAGGATCTGCCCCCACCCCCGGCTTCCCCGCTGCTGGCCATAGAAAGCTCATATGCCTCAGCTTGCCTTCAAGGCCCACACGACAATGCTCATGCTTTGATAAAGCAGCAGAACTCTTGCTTCAAAGGAGATCTCACACAGAAACCCGAGATGCGGAGCAGATCACAGGAGAGCCACTATACTTGCCTCTAAACACAGCCCGGCGATCCTCCCGCTCCAATCGGCCCACCCTGCACACTTTGGTTTCCAATCCTTCACCCACCCTACCTCAGCCCCACCTGAGTAGCCTTAGAGACCCGTTGAAGAAAACCCCACGGCCTTAAGGAGCACAGTTTGAACCATTTCCCTACGAGGTCAGTTTCAGTCTGCCTTCTCTCCTGCTATTTTTCATCCCCATCAGAGCTCTCAACACTCCACCCCAAACACACCCTGAACCTTGGCCTTCTGTTGTTATTGCTTGTGCTGAAGCCCTGACAAGATGTCCTGATAGCATCTTAAGGGCTTCCAGATGTCACTGGTCACCAGGCCAGCCCATGCCTCTCCCCTGCCACCAATGTGCAGCAGCAGCAACCATGATTTACTGAACACTTAATATATCCATTTTATAGAGATCATCTCATGTAATCCTCAAATCAACGCACCCAGATAAGTATTATTATTTTCTCACTTTACAGAGCAAGAACTTAAGTATCAACAGGTTAAGTAACATACTCCAGGTCACGCAGGTAGGAAGCTGCTGAACCAAGATCCAAACCCAGGCAGTCTGACTCAAGAAGCTCCATTCTCAGTCAGTTCCCTTTACAGCCTCCCCAAACATATACGTGTAGACTGGCTGATGGATTCATGAACTTTATGCCTGAGGGAATGCGGGTAACGAAAGAGAACCTTCACTCGTTCATCCAGCATACACGTATTGCGTTCTTAGTATGCGACAAGTCCTGGGCCAGGCCCTGCGGAGATGGTGGTTGAGAGCGGTGGACACTACCCCTGTTACTTTAGACCTTGAAGTTCAGGAAAAGAGGTCAAAGATGACTCTGAGTTTGCCAGTGTGAGTAATTCAGAGATGAAACGATAGCTCCATGGGGACAGACGTCAGGAGAGGGAGTCAACGTGGAGGCAGGAAATTGATCTTGGCAGGTGGTCTGCGGAGCTTCAGGTGCCAGGATGAAGCAAATTTAACAAGTGGAATTGTTCAGAAGGTGATGGAAATACTGGCTGGGAACTGAGAGAGAGACAGTGTGGGAGATGTGGACTGGGGAATTGCATAAATAATGCTGACAGCTGAAGATAGGAGAATAAGCCAAGATTAACATGGAGAAAATTAAGTCTAGAGACAAGAGCCAAGCCTTGGAGAACACCCCAGAGAGAATGGACCCCCCTCGAGAGAAGACATGGCCACAGGGAGTGCAGGAAGCCCAGGCACTCGGGGGTCTGAAGGAGAGAAGGCGCTAACATGGCCAAGGGTCTTGGGGAGAGCAATGAAAAAGAATACTGGAGAAGTTTCTTTGGTTGGCCTAAAGGAAGTTCTTGTGATTTCCAAGAGCACAGTTTCAGTAGAGGGGTGAGGGTAAATTACAGATTATAGGAGATTTAGGGAGAAAACGGGTGATGAGGAAAAGCCATTTACTAAATACACTTCACATGGAAAAGCTGGCATTACTAGGGAGCGAGAATGGGCAGTTAATGGAAAAAAATTGCTGAACAAAACCAGTTTTACGGATTATGTGACCTGGACCAAATATAAATATGTTCAAATGCGACAGTCCCTGGACTTAAAATAGAGTGGTAAAGCCAAGCCAGCTGAAAGAAGACCTCCAGAGCTGACCTCCCTGAATCCCAGAAGATCCACCCCAAATGAATGGTGGTCTCGTCTCTCTGTTTCCTGTTTGGGATCACGACTTCATTTGGTTCAGCAGATTCTTTCTTATTTTTATAATTAAAATTTTTTGAAATACAAGAAACTACCCAGTTAATCCCCCAAATGTATTTTTTTCCTTGGGGAAACATTTACATTCTTAGGACCCCAAATGCTAAGCCAATAAAAGCAGCAGCAGGAACCATTTTTCATTATTATCCACAAAAAAGCAGAAGGAAGTGAAAGCCTCAAAGAATTTCAGTGTTTCGGGGGGAGAAAAATGACTTTTTTGCCTTTGGATTTTTATCTTTTCTGCCACCATAATTTAGATAGACAAAGAACAGGCCTGGCAGTGAGGCCAGTCTCCATAAGGCCAAATAGCTGATTTCCCAGAGGACTTGAAGAAAAGATTATCAAGAGTATCTTTGTAAAAGCACAGCGAGCTCAGATCTGAGATCATGGGAGATCATAGGAGTGAGCTGTTTCTTGTTGAAAGCAATTGTTAAATTCAGCACCAGAGCGCATTAATTTGTGAATCATAGAGATACCGTTCTTCCTAGAAAACTCATCACCTACTGACCTCAGGTGCAATTCAAGCCCAAATACTAAAGCAAAGGGCAAATCAGAAGAAGTGAAATAAGAAAAGCCTCAGGTCACAGCTACCCCGAGGAGAGGCTAAGGCAACTGGGTCACACTGGCTTGAGAAAGAGGAAATGGAAATGGAGAAAAGATAGGAATCACAGGAGTTAACTGCCGGCTCTTTGTGTTAGGAACAAGACAAGAAGGAATGGTTTAAACTCCCACATGAGGACTTTAGTTTGAGAATAAGAAAGAACTGTTGACCAATTGGTTTGTAAAACATGAAGCGTGTTCCTAAGGATGGTTGAGATCATTTAGTTCAAATCCTACATCCTCCTACCTGAGCTTCAGCAAGTTAACTTAACTTTTCTGTGCGTCTGGGTTGGCTCATATCTATAATCCCAGCATTTTGGGAGGCAGAAGCAGGAAGATCACTTGAACCTAGGAGTTCAAGTCTAGCCAGGGCAACATAGTGAGATCCCATCTCTACCAAAAATATAAAAAATTAGCAAGCACAGTACTGCATGCCTGTGGTCCCAGCTACTCAGGAAGCTGAGATGGGAGGATTACTTGAGCCTGGGAAGTTGAGGATGCAGTGAGCTTTGATCATGCTACTGCACTCCAGCCTGGGAGACAGAGCAAGACCCTTTCTTAAAAAAAAAAAAAAAAGAGAGAGATTTAGTAGTATCTCTCTGTTGTAAGAACTTTGAGTTTGTTCATATAAAGTGCTTAGCAGAGAAGCAGACATGACAAATGCTCAATGAATGTGAGCTCTTATCATCTGCATTGTGGTCATTGGTGGCATCATTACACCCAACAAGCACTCACCTCAACCCACACAGCCAAGTGTGAAAGAAATGTCACATATTTATTCTAAAACTGCATTCATTGTCTGTTTTGAGATCCCCCATTTGGAGGCATATTTATCCCAAGCAATTCAGAGTCACTTCCTTTCCTTGAGTTGGGGAGAGTTGGCTTCTGTAAGCCAAGGTGGTGGGGATGAGGAGAGTGGGCAGGTCTGGTCCTGGGGACATTGTCAGTCCATGTCAGCATCCTCTAAGAGCTGAATGCAGCCTCAGGCCTCAGTCTGCACAGATAGCTACCACTCTCCAGGGCTCCTCAGCCAAGCTCTCTCTCCCCTGCTTTCAGAGCCGGCTTGGGTTATGGCCATGGGACCCCGGGGAGGCTGGATAAACCCTGATGCGACTCAGGGCCTGAGCAGCCATTTCTGTCCGGGGATCTTGTTACTGCCCAGAGCTGGGCCGAGGAGTGGGAGACCCAGGATTCCTCTGTTGATTGATTTCCCCAGAACTTCTATCCCCCTACCGGAGGCTTTGGCCCAGAGAGAGCAACACATGGGACCTCCCTTGGTTGAATCCCCAAAATCTATGAATACTCCTGATTTCTTTTCTGGCTGTCTATCCACTGTCAATTACAAGGACAGATGGGGGACTAAATGTTTGGTTAGTTCACAACATTATCCCACTGCACCCTGAGTAAGTTACTCTTCCACTTCATCCCCCGATG
The DNA here is from genome assembly GCF_029281585.2 of Gorilla gorilla gorilla. Taxonomy (NCBI): domain Eukaryota; kingdom Metazoa; phylum Chordata; class Mammalia; order Primates; family Hominidae; genus Gorilla; species Gorilla gorilla. Next base: position 89,216,815 of record NC_073232.2, read on the forward strand.
GAAGGCTCCTATTGGGCATGGTGGTCTTGCTGCTTCTCTCAAATAACTTCCTTCTGCCCGCACAGAAAAGCTGCAAGAGCTCCTCAAAAGAGCCCGTGGCTGTCATCTGTGTCCTTCTGCAAGGGCCCGCACAAAGGTTTGTGAAGCCAGCCAATTACCTTCGAGAGAGGGAATTTTGAGAGGCTTCCACGGGCAAACAAGCAAAGCATTCCACTCCCATCAAGTCTCACAACTAGGGTAACTTAGGGCTCAAAACATAGCTTAGTTTCATTCTATTAATATGTCTAAATAGCTTACAGAAAATACGGGTAGGAAAATAAGACGAAGCAGGAAGAGTTTACTCCACGTGCCAGGGATCCATACTTGCTACAGGACAACCCCAAAGGGGACCCACCTTTCTAATAGCCCAGGCAAAGGAAGTCACATCTCTCCCCAGCAGGGAGAGAAATTCCCACCATGGGTCTCAGGAGGGGGACACTGTGTAAGACAGTGAATGAAATTTCAACCGTGTCCTTCCAGGAACAGATACAGTGAACTTCCCACATATAACACCCTGGGGGAGTTGGACAGTGGGGGGAGGGGCTGAAAAAACCACCCTGGGTACAGACTGAGAGCATCTTGACAAAGGGAATTCCAGTAAAAATCATTCCACAAGGGTCGGTATTGTCAACCCTGGCACACATCTCGCTGCTACTTAAATACATAATAAATAATCTAAATACACCTAAAAGAAAGTTTAGTAGATAGAGAAGAGAATAGACTACATATTATTAGGGCAGTTCTTCCCAGATTGTTCCTTTCCAGTATCCAGTGAGTTCAGGTCAGGGTGACCAACAGTCCCATTTGCCCGGGACTGAAGACCTTCCCAGAATGTGGAATTTTCAGAGTTAAAGCCAGGATAGTCCCAGGAACACCAGGATGGTTGTTTACCCTAATTCAGGATGACAATGCATGGTACCTGGATCATAGCTCTTCTGTGTTGCTGGGTTTTTGTTTGTTTTGTTTGTTTGTTTGTTCGTTTTTAAGAGACTGGTGTTACTCTGTAGCCCAGGCTGGAGTGCAGTGGTACAATCACAGCTCACTGCAGCCTCCAACTCCTGGGCTCAAGTGTTCCTCCCACCTCAGCCTCCTGAGTTGCTGGGACCACACCCAGTACAGAAGGAGTCTTGCTATATTTCCCAGGCTGGTCTTGAACTCCTGGCTTCAAGTGATCCTCCCACCTCCTCCTGAAGTGCTGGGATTACAGGGGTAAATCACCATGGCCAGCCCTGTGTTGCTGACTTTAAAAGTCGGACAAACTGAGGTAGGGAGGAACCCAAGAGGAAGTAGAGAGCTGCCAGATCTGTGCAGGGAAGGGGACTGAGAGAGTATGTGGCAGGGCCTGGATTCTCCTCCCGAAGTCTTCTCTCCTATAATGCACAGGTCAAGGCCCACAATATGCCTGGCCTGGTGCTTTGTCTGTTCCAGGTGCTCAGTCAATGCGAGGGTTCAAGCTGAATGGAAGTGACTTAGGGGAAAGCGTTCCTCAGCCTGTCCCAGCTCCTTTTGCTTCATCTTCCCTTGAATCTTCAGCCTCTGTTCAGGGCTGAGCTGTGTGTCCTGGAGGCTGGGCCCCTAGAGATGGAGAAGCACAGTCCTCTTCTACAGGGACTGATGCTCTTCACCTGGCTGCCCAGATACTGAACTAAGTAACCTCCCCCCCACAGATCCTGCTCTGGGTAATGTTCTCACTGGGGCTCCCCTTTCCTGAGAAGAGACTGTGACCGGCATCTGGGGCTCTTTTCTTCTTAACATTATCACCTGTTTCGCATCTCAGCCACCTCAAGGACCCAGGGTGCCAGACTTATGGCACTGGGATTTTAGACAGAAATAAAATCATCTTTGCCCATGGGGCTCTTGTGATGTAGTTGATCAAACAAATAGGTAAATTAGGAAACGTAGTCTTGTCAACTTTATTTTGGAAGCTTTAGAATTGATATACAAATTAAAGCAAAAATAAACAAACAAACCCACTCCCAGAACTCAGCTCTTAGACCAAAATTAAATCAAAATAATTTAGGCCTCTGAAAATTATCTCCCACTTCCTACCTCTGGCTCTCCTCCTTCACTTTCTGGGAAAGAGAAACAAACAATCAAAGAAGTAGATTCTCTAACTCCTGATTTATTTATCCTAAATCTATAGGTGGATCACTTACCTTTTCTGGGGCTGAGTTACTTTATCGATAAATACAAATAGTAATAACAACAGCAACAGATGGATTGATGAATGGATGGATGGGTGGTGGATGGATGAATGATAATAGATAAATGGATGGATGGTAGATGGGTGGATGGATGGTGGTAGATGGATGGATGAATAAATGGATGAATGGTAGGTGGATAGATGGTTATGGATGGATGTGTGGTGAATGGATGATTGGATAGTAGATGAATGGATGGATGGTAGATGGGTGGATAGATGAATGGATGGATGATGGATGAATGAATGAATAGATGGAGGGATGGGTGGTAGATGGATGTGTGGTGAATGGACGATAGATGAATGGATGGATGGTAAATGGGAGGATAGATGTGAGTGGATGAATGATGAACAGATGGATGAATGGGTGATGGATGGTGGATGGTAGGTGGATGGACGGATGGATGGATTGGTGGTGGATGATAATTGGGTAGATAGACGGTTGGATGGGTGGTGGGTGGATGTGGATGGTAGATTAATGGATCGATGGTAGATGGGTGGTGGATGGATGAATGATGGACAGATGGATGAATGAGTGGATGGTAGATGGATGGACGGATGGATGGGTGGTGGATGGTAATTGGGTAGATAAATGGTGTTGGATGGGTGGTGGATGGATGTAGATGGTAGATGAATGGATGGATGGGAGATGGGTGGATGGATAGTGGATCGATGATGAATAGGTGTATGAGTGGGTGGTGGGTGGATGATGGATAGATGGATGGATGGATGGATGGATGGTGGATGGATGGATGGATGGATGGTGGATGGTAGATGGTTAGACAGATGGTGGTTGGATGGGTGGTGGATAGATGAATGGGTGGTGGATGGTCAGATGAAGACACTGGGCCCAGCTATTACTCAGATACCTCTCTGAGGTAGATACAGCACTAACATTTAAAATGCATGCTATTGGCATAAATTGTGGTTGCTGTTCTTCCAAATTAAACAGAGGGGTAGCCACTGGGAGCAAAACAGACAAAAAATGGGTCCTCCAGGACCCATTTAAATATCTGTGGAATGGAAGCAATGAAGTTATGTTTCTCCAAAATGAATTAATCTGTGAAGAGTTCCTTGAGAATCTTGGGTTAAAATTGCTCTTTTAGAGCCAAGACTAACACATATCTTACATAAAAGTGAAAAGAATCTTTTCAGCTCCCCCCTCCCCAAATAGATTACTGTATCCAGTCAACAAAATCTTATCTTAAACCTCCAAAGAATTACATGAGCTCTCCTTAAATTTTACTCTTTAATTAAGAGACCAGTTTGAGGTTAGCCAGATCTGGGGCTTTGACGTAGCAGTCGCCAAACCTCAGCGACAGGCCTGGTTTCCATCTCTGTGATATTAATCTTTTGAAGGCCAAACATTTTCCTTAATAAAAGCATTTCATGTGCCTTACTCTTGGCAGATGCCTAATGACTGCTTAGAGAAGGGAAGAAGGAAAACCCAATGAATCTAAAGAATCGAGATAGACTGAGTTCCCTACACCAAATGGCTCACGTACGAAAGGAACCATTGTCTTCTAAAAACTGACCCTTTGTAAGATTTTGAAAGACTTGGGTTTTTCCTGTGGTTTTGCTCAGAAGATGATTGTCTTATTTTCTTTTTAGTTGTTCAATTGGTAGGTCTAATTAATGCCATTCACTTTTTCCGTGAGATCTGGGATTTAAATGTGCCTATGTGAATTTCATCCTTATGCCTCCATTTGAGTTAGTTCATGTTGTTGGGAATTCTGCAAAGTGAAAAGCTCTGGACAGGAGATTGGTATATTACTTGGGCTCTACTATTCTGAGCCATGAAGTTCTATGCAAGATACTGAACTCTTCTTGGCCTCAGTTTCTCAGCCTCATCTCCCTTACCTGTAAAATGGAGATAATTCTATCCACCATACCCTCTAGGCATTGTAAAGAATGCATCTTGACCAAAGCTAATCGCAAGTGTAGCAGTCAATATAGTTGGGGAAACAATAAGAGAAGTTATCCTGTTAAGAAGAAGAAATCATGATAAAGTAACATTTGCATTATTATATGAACATGGCTTTGAATGTCCAAGGTTAGTTTATAACCAAACTTCCCGTACTTAACAAATCCCTCTGATATTACCAGTGAGGCAAACATCAAGATAACTTGCCCTCATATAAATAATAAGACCAAAGCGGGGATACAGAGTTTGATAGAGAGTTTGTCTAAGGGGTGGACTCAGAGACCTTTGAGGTCCTTTTGAGTGGGGACACTGAGATTCCAAGTTTTTGTTTTGTTTTGTTTTGTTTTTTGAGACAGAGTCTCGCTGTCTCCCAGGCTGGAGTTCAGTGGCGCAATCTCGGCTCACTGCAAGCTCCACCTCCCGGGTTCTCGCCATTCTCCTGCCTCGGCCTCCTGGGTAGCTGGGACGACAGGTGCCCGCCACCACACCTGGCTGATTTTTTGTGTTTTTAGTAGAGACGGGGTTTCACCATGTTAGCCAGGATGGTCTCGATCTCCTGACCTCGTGATACGCCCGCCTCAGCCTCCCAAAGTGCTGGGATTACAGGCATGAGCTACCACACCTGGCCTGAGATTCCAAGTTTATTAATGAGTTTCCTCAGATCTGGGAATTCCTCATAATTTTTCAGGGCCCTACCTCTCCCTTTGGTCTTTGGTCTTTTTAGCATTATTTATATTATAAATTTAGCATTCTTTATGTTATAAAGAATGCTAAAAGTATAAGTTTCCAGTAATAGAAATGCTAGGGTCACATTAGTAGTCTTTTCTCAATTTCAGTTCTTTACAAAATATAGGGAAAAAAATAATTTATGACAATGAACGAACTAAGATTTATGGTGGTTGTTTTCATGAGAGTTGAGAGCATTAAAGAATCCATAAGCTTTGCAGTGGGAATGGTGGCTCACACCTGTAATCTCAGCACACTGGGAGGCCAAGGTGGGAGGATCATTTGAGGCCAGGAGTTTGAGGTCAGTTTGGGCAACATAGTGAGATCCTATCTCTACAAAAAAAAAAAAAGAAAAGAAAAGAACAAAAAATTACATAGCTTCCAAAAAACAAGCTACTTTTGGGGAACATCAATGCAGCTGGAGGCTATTATCCTTAACAAGTTAAATGCAGAAACAGAAAACCAAATCCCACATGTTCTCATTTATAGGTGGGAGCTGAATGATGAGAACTCATGAACACAAAGAGGGGAACAGCAGAAACTGGGGCCTACTTGAGGGTAGAGGATGGGAGGAAGGAGAGGAGCAGAAAAAAATAACTACTGGGTACTACACTTAGTACCTGTACCTGGGAAATGAAATAATTTATACAGCAAATCCCAGTGACACGAGTTTACCTATATAACAAACTTCACATGTCCCCTGAACCTAAAATAAAAGCTGAAAATAAAATAAATTAATTAATAAAATACAACAAAATAAAATGAAAAGGGAGCTTGCTGCTTTGAAAAAAACACCATGATAACCTCAAAGTCTATGTTCAAATTTAGAATTCTCGACTGTCTGGAATTCCGCAGTGGAGTATGGTGGTGTGGGGAGAGCAGGCCCTGGCTCCAGGCCTTTGTACCATAGCTCACCCTCTGTTCTCTCATTCCCTCCATGCTGCAGGGAGACTCATATTCACCTATGTGGACATCCCAGCACACACATCCAAACTCCAGTCACCAGCACATGCAGGGGTGTGGTCCAGAAAAAGGAAAGCTATGGCCCCTTAGCTCTGGGGACACCTTGTCCCAGGGGGAGGCACAAAATTGGATAAAGAGGCTTGGCGCAATGGCTCACACCTGTAATCCCAGCACTCTGGGAGGCTGAGGCAGGTGGATCGTTTGAGGTCAGGAGTTCAAGACCAGCCTGGCCAACATGGTGAAACCCTGTCTCCACTAAAAATACAAAAATTAGCTGGGTGTGGTGGTGGCCGCCTGTAATCCCAGCTACTCGGGAGGCTGAGGCAGGAGAATCACCTGAACCCGAGAAGCGGAGGTTGCAGTGAGCCGAGATCATGACACTGCACTCCAGCCTGGGTGATAGAGCAAGACTCATATCAAAAAAAAAAAAAAATACCTCGATAAAGAGTCAGAGTTTATTTCCCTAGAGTGAGGGGCTGTAACAGAGTTTAGCAAACTGCAAAGTCTAATGGAACAGTCTCTTACTTCAGACAATAGTTGCAAGTTTGGGGGTCTTCAGGATCACCCTCAGATTCCATAAATCAGCCAGGCATGGTGGTGTGCACCTGTAGTTCCAGCTACTTGGGAGGCTAAGGTGGGAGGATCACTTGAGCCTGGGAGGTCGAGGCTTCAGTGAGCCGTGATTGCACCACTGCACTCCAGCCTGGGCAACAGAGCAAAACTCTGTCTCAAATAATAAAAATGAAATTCTCCCCAGAGATGGCTGTGTACATTGCCTAGGTCAAGCATGCTACTTAGAGCAATTATATTTGCTTCCCAGGTACTTCTTCAGACACCGCAGCCTGGCGTTAAAAAGACTGTTCTGAGTGTCACAAGCGCTATATAGAGACTCAAATACCAGCCAGATGATCCCTGACCCCAGAAACCTCTTCCATTCCAAAGACGCTTTGTCCGCATTCTAATGGCCATAGGAGAGGCCCCAGCCCCTCTTTCAAAGTTTCTTGTGACTTCAGTGTGTGTTTATTAATAATGGCTCCTCTGAGCAAGCCTCTAGTGTCTCCAGCTCATTTATTCACAGTTCCCTTGCTCCAGCTAGGATAGTAAAGCATTTGGAATCATGACATGTGAGGGAAGCTGAAGGAGCAAGACAAGAAAGTCTTAGTGGAAACAAGGTTTCTGATTTTAGAGATGAATACTCCTATGAAAGAAATACCAGATTTATTGTTCATGACTTATTATTCCTGATTGGATTAGTATTCATGACATCCAAGAACTGATCTGGGACCCATGAGTGGACATAGAGGTAGATTCCTGGCTTGGTATGAGGAAGAAGTCTGTTTAGCACAAGAATCGGCTGCCTCATGAGAGAGAGAGTTCCCCTGCATTCAAAGTGTGTGCAGGTAGAGGTAGTCTGTTTAACAAATTAACATTTGTTAATAGGGCATCTTGCTTCCAATAGAGAGCTTGTCTAAGGGATGGACTCAGAGACATCTGAGGCCCTTTCAAATGGGGGCACCAGGATTCCAAGTTTATTAACGAGTTTTCTCAGATCTGGGAATTCCCCATCATTTTTCAGACCCTATCTCTCCCTTTGGTCTTTGCAGAAAGCCTGCAGTAAAAACACTTCACATTCCCCAGATATCATTCTCCCCACCCAGTTGAAAAGGTGAAAGTGACATACTTCAACCTGAGAGACTGCATTCTTATCAATACTGCTCAGGGCAGAAGTGTGTGAAGCCACTGAAGTCTGAAGTTCACATTTCCCTCTTTTCTCAGAAGCCCCTGCTTTTACAGAAACTTCTTTCTTCTCTTAGAACAAAGCAGTTTATTGAGCTCATGACATCTTCATCAATATACAAGAATATATAAAGATTAAATAGGGCCTGGGACATAATAAGTGCTCAATAAATCTTTGTTGAAAGATCAATAAATACATTTTAAAAGCAAGAGAAGAAAGAGGACAATGCTCAACCCAAAAGGCAACTATCTTAGCTGTCCCAGGCCCATCTGTATGATAGGATGAATATACTAACGGTGCTTTGCTCTTGGGTTAGTCTGTGGATTGGAGAATATAATGAATGTAACATGCTTAGCAGAGTGTCTGGCACATATTCAAGGCTTACCAAATGCTGAGGCTGGGTGTGGTGGCTCACGCCTGTAATCCCAGCACTTTGGGAGGCCGAGGCAGGCACATAACTTGAGCCTAGGCAGGCACAGCTTGAGCTCAGGAGTTCAAGACCAGAATGGGCAACATGGCGAAACTCTGTCTTTACAAAAAAATTTTAAAAAATTAGCCAGGTGTGGTGGCAGATGCCTGTGGTCCTAGCTACTCAGGAGGCTAAGGTGGGAGGATCACCTGAGCCCAGGTGGAAGAGGTTGCAGTGAGCTGTGATCACGTCACTACATTCCAGCCAGGGTGACAGAGCAAGATACTGTCTTAGAAAAAATAAAATAAAAGTAAATTCACGCAAGTTCTCTTCTCTGTTGTTATAATTATTATTATTACTGTTGCTTTAAACAATGTGATCTGAAACAGGGTGGACAAGGGAAAGAGCTGTTCGGGATTAGAATAGGGCTTCTTCCTGGCTATCCCCCCCCACCCCCCGCCTTTTTTTTTTTTTTTGAAATGGAGTTTTTCCCTTATTGCCCATGCTGGAGTACAACAGAGTAATCTCGGCTCACTGCAACCTCCACCTCCTGGGTTCAAGTGATTCTCCTGCCTCAGCCTCCCAAGTAGCTGGGATCACAGGTGGCAGCCACCATGCCCAGCTAATTTTTGTATTTTTACTAGACATGGGTTTTCACCCTGTTGGCCAGGCTGGCCTTGAACTCCTGACCTCAGGTGTTCCGCCTGCCTCGGCCTCCCAAAGTGCTGGTTACCCCTTTTTTCGCATCACACCACGTCTTATCACATCATCTGGGGTTGGCAAACTATTTCATGCAGATTTTAAGGAGAAAAAACCAGACCCTCACTTGGCAGAGGGGTGCATTTTCTTGCTTCAGAGGGTTGGATTGCCGAGAGAACCAGGGACTTGTGCTCACTGCCTTGGTAATTACAGAACCCTCTGTAAGATGGTAGATGTCAGAATTACAGATGGAAATGAGCCCTGGGCTTCAGAGGAAGTTAAGGGTAGTCTGAGATTTTATATAGGGAACATCTGTTGGAAAATGTCATAAAAGAATGAGTCTATGATTTAAATTTTCAAAAGTACTTACCAACAGGTGGGAGAATTTGTGAAAACCAAAACATATATGTTTTTTTAAAATCTTGTCGATTCAGGCTGTGTGTGCTGCCAGTCACTCCTGGGGGTGAGGGCAGACCAGGCCCTCTGCTACCTCATCTTCCTTCTAGCCTGAGCTTCTGTTGATGTCATCCCTGTCGGACCCTGGATGAGAAAGCAAACGGGAACAACACGAGGAAGACGAGACATCTTCCCCAGTGAGAAATCTGCAAGTGTGCCATTTTAGAGTTCGTGGTAACATCTTTTCTTTGTTCTTTTTTTTAATTTAATTAAATTAATTTTTTTTTTTTTTTTTTGAGACGGAGTCTCACTCTTGTTGCCCAGACTGGAGTGCAATACCACAATCTCGGCTCACTGCAACCTCCGCCTCTTGGATTAAAGTAATTCTCCTGTCTCAGCCTCCTGAGTAGCTGGGATTACAGGCACCCACCACCATGCCTGGCTAATTTTTGTATTTTTAGTAGAGACGGGGTTTCACCATATTGGCCAGGCTGGTCTTGAACTCCTGACCTCAGATGATCCGCCCACCTCAGACTCCCAAAGTGCTGGGATTGCAGGCATGAGCCACTGCACCCAGCCATCTTTTCTTTGTTCTAACAGTTCTAGCAAAGCACTGTTCCTCTCTGCAAGCAGGGAAACTCCTAGAGTACTAGGCTATGTTTGGGAGGCCTAGGTGGGAGGATCGCTCTGGGTCAGGAGTTTGAGACCAGTCTGAGCAACCGAGAGAGATCCTCCCCATCTCTCCAAAAAATACAAAATTATCTGGGCATGGTGTTGCACACCTGTAGTGCCAGCTGAAGGAGGGACTAAGGCAGGAGGCAGGAGGATCACCTGAGCCCAGGAGCTCAGGACTGCAGTGAGCCACGATTGCACCACACTCCAGCCTGGGCAACAGAGCAAGACCCTGTCTAGAAGGAAAGGAGAGGAGAGGAGAGGAGAAGATTTAATGTAGGGTCGAATGGTTTATTATCATTTAATTTTTAAAAAGACAAAGATTCAAAGAGATTCTATTGTTCAGTATGATTCACTTGCTAAGTGTCGTGAAGGGCCTGTAATCCAGGTCCCTAATGACCCATGAAACCAAATGCCCTGGTGAGTCAACCTCAAAAATTACCTAGTCATACTGATAAGTATTAAGCACAAACAAAAAACACTTGTTAAAAGCTGCAGACAGTATCAATGTGTATTATTAGCCAGTTATAACTCAAGCCTTTAAAACCAGGCAAGTCACAATAGGCTCTTCAAACACCTTTCTGACATAACTAAGGCAATCAGCCCATTGCACCATAACCAGAAGACAATAACTAATGGCAATTGCCATGTATAGTGTGAAGGCCTTTCCTTGTGGATTCATAATGGAGCATGGACCACAATTCTCAGAAGCGACTTCTAGAGAGGTAAACTGTGTTCTTCCCATTCCTCAGATAGAGAAAGATCAAAGCATGTATATAAGTAATTTGCTTATTTTCAGACTATGTTACGTAATTAAACTATATCCCAGGGCAGATCCTGCATGGTAACTTTTGTGGGGGGGTGGGGGACAGAGTCTCACTGTCATCTAGGCGTGAGTGCAGTGGCGCGATCTCTACTCACTGCAACCTCCACCTCCCGGGTTCAAGCGATTCTCATTCCTCAGCCTTCTGAGTAGCTGGAATTAGAGGCATGTGCCACCACGCCTGGCTATATAGTCACCTTTTATTAGGTGTAGGCAGTCATAACATTATTGTTCCAGAAGACAGAAGTTGTCTTTTTTTACCTGAATTTCCCAAAGATTGCTTCTCAGAAACAACTGCTTTCATAGTCCCCAATTGGTGTGAATGGAATAGTTAATTAAAATTCTATGATGAAGTGCATTAGAATTTGCAATAAGCCTCTTGCCTTTTATTCACTCCAGATGACTGCCTTCTGACATCATTGTTTTTTTCTTCTAGATGTTGGGTGTAATGCCAGCCATTGTTACAATAGGACATTGCATTTTATACCTGAGATCACTGACTGGTTGTCATCAGATAGAATCACGTAGTCCCCTGTTGTACAAACAGAACATTCTGATGACTATTCATTAAGTGAAATATAATGGAACACTTAAAGTGACCCCAAGATTAAACCCTTATTTGGGGTTTGTCTAATGACTAATGGTCACTACCACCAGTTTGGAGACATTACAACAAAACTCTGCTGCTGACAAAAATATTAACCATAAATGATGAGAAATTTTCAGTTGGGACCAAAAGAACATCTGGAGGCCATTAAAGCAGGAGAATTTTCCCTCTATGTCCTGATTGCCAAACGTAGAACCAACCACCCAGAAACTGTGGCCCTCATGCTAATTCAATGTTTATATTTCATTAAAAACAATTTCAAGGGTTTGCGTCTTGCACTTCATGGCCCAACTCCCATGCATACAGCTTTTCATCTCACTGAGCATGTCCTGGAGCAGACGAGAATTCCTCACCTCTTGGTTTCAGAAGAAGGAGCTTCTTGGGGAATAATTCCAGGTTCTTTTTTTGCATCTATAATCTAATCAAGAATCTGTAGGTCCTACCATCCTAGGATAAATGAGGAGAAGAAAACAAAGATGCAAGACCCAACAATAAAAATATTAGAATTTAAAAAATACTATACTAGGGTTTGCTTTTAAATACCTAGTAAAGCTACAATGAGTCATGAAATTGATGAATGGAAAGTTATATAATTTCAGCTGTATATTAGTTGCTTTTTGCTGCTATAACAAATCACCACAACTTTGTGACTTAAGACAGATATAGCCAGGCACGGTGGCTCATGCCTGTAATCCCAGCACTTTAGAAGGCTGAGGCAGGCGGATCACCTGAGGTAAGGCATTCAAGACCAGCCTGGCCAAGATGATGAAACCTCATCTCTGCTATAAATACAAAAATTAGCTGGCATGGTGGCACGCACCTATAATTCCAGCTACTCGGGCGGCTAAGGCAGGAGAATCAGTGAGCCGAGATCACACCACTGCACTCCAGCCTGGGCAACAGAGCAAGACTCCATCTCAAAAAAGAAAAAAACAAAACAAGACGGATATATTACCTTACAGTTCTTGAAGTTAGAAGTCCAAAACAGGTTGCACTGGACTAAAATCAGGGCATCAGCTGGGCTGCATTCCTTTCTGGAGGTTCTAGGGGGAAATCTGTTTCTTTGTCTTTTAGCTCCTTGCAGCTGCTCCATTCCTTTGTTTATGGCCTATTCTCCATTTTCAAAGCCAGCAAAGTTGCATCTTTTTAACTTTTCTTCTGCAGGAATATCGCCTTCCAACTATGGCAAGAAAAGGGTGTCTGATTTTGAAGATTTGTGTGATTCATTTAGGCCCACTAAAATAATCCAAGATAATCTTCCCATCTCAAGATTCTTAATTTAATCACATCTGCAAAGTTCCTTACAAAAGCAACATATTCACAAATTGCAGGGATTAGGACGTGGACATCTTTGGGGGATCCATATTCTGCCTATCACAAGCTATTTCCAGACTCCAAGTAGTAAAGAGAGTTGAAACTCAAAAGCTCATCAGTCACCTTTTTTCACTGTCATTCCTTTTAGCATTGAGTTTTACCTTGGGAAATAGGACAGATGTTTTCAATACCTAAAACCTTAAACATAGAACAATTTTACAAATGTCATGAAACCAGAATGAATCTCTTGGCTGAAAGTTTTTCCATTTTCAAAGAACTAATTTTAATTTTACTAGTAAATTTGAAATGGATCCAGCTTGCCTGTTGTACTTTTATATGAGACACTAAATCACGGTTCTTTGGAAACGGCAACATTGAAAGCATAAACTGTCATTTTCCCAGAATGTGTGGAAAGGCAGATGTGGTTGATATAATGTGTTTCTTAACACATCTTTTCACCCTGAACTCACTCCCACCATGTGTTTATATGCATTGCAGGGCATACAGCAGCCTTGGTCGGTGCACGTGTTCGCAAGTAGTTTCGCCTATTTCTCAAGCATATATTCCTGCGGGTGCCTGGCAAATGCCTTAGCTGAGGACAAGGTGTCCAAGGAATAAGTACTTGCTGCTGTTTTCCAAAACGCACCACAATTTCGGCTGATTCTCAGCAACGGGCATTTCTTCTACTCCGGAATCTGTGAATTTGCTCATGGTTTTTAACAACCTGCAGCCCGGCTCAAGTCATAGTCTGGATCCCAATTTGAAATTAGCTACATTTTATTAGTAAGTGTCCAGAAATGGCTTGGCGGGTCATTTTCTGTCTTGTAAAATGCGGTTCTTATTGGCAGTAACATGCTTTTTGGGCACTGACTCATGTTCTCTCTTCAAGCAAATGATTCCTTCAGGAGGCACACACTATATCTAGGTTTGCTGTGTGCAACACATCAGATCCTGGCCATAAGGTGACTTAGCAAAGGTACAGGCAGTTTATTGTACACCTATGTACACTTCAGGTCCCGTGCTAAGAGTTTTAAGGGCATTATCTCATTTAACTTTACAAAACCCTGTAAGATAGAATCTATTAATCATCCCATTTTCAGATGATGAAAGCAAGATTTAAAATGACTTGCACAACCTCATGAAACTGACATGCTTGGGCTGGACTATTGAGATTAGGTGAGGTGAGTGAGCACTCAGTTTGGTGCAAAATGTAAAGGAAAGCCAAAAGGCTCAGTAAGCAAGGTAAAGGATATTTCAGTGCAATTTTTTAAAAATGCAAAATTAGTGAAAACATTCCATAGTAAAATATTAAAATGTGAAAAAAAGACAGACTCTGACCTTATACTTTTAGGACTCAGCCTTAATCACCTGACTCTAATCCTGGCCCTGCTGAATCCTGTCCCTTCCTTGGCTGGAATTTGAACCCAAGGCTGGCTGAGGCTGAAGCCCATGTTTGTACCCACTACTCTATAGGATGCATCTGCCTCCTCTGCCAGCAGGGCAGCTGGGAGGTACTTAAAACGTTTTTCAACAATGGTGACAGGCTGGGTGCAGTGGTTCATGCCTGTAATCCCAGCACTTTGGGAGGCCGAGGTGGGAGGATTATTTCAGGCCAGAAATTTGAGACCAGCCTGGGCAACATAACAAGACCCAGTTTCTAAAAAAAAATGTAATTAGCCAGGCACGGTGGCATGCACCAGTAGTCCCAGCTACTCAGGAGGCTGAGGTGGGAGGATACTTGGAGCTCAAGAGCTGGAGGCTCCAGTGAGCTCCACTGCACTCCAGCAGTGATTGCTCCACTGCACTCCAGCCTGGGCAACACAGCAAGACCCTGTCTCTGAAAGAAAACAAACAAACAAACAAACAAAAACCAAAAAACTAATGATGAAAACAGAGCTGATCCTCTCTGCTACCCATCCCTGTGAAAGGTACATTGCAGCAGGACTCAGAGTGGCATCAGTGATGGTGAGAAGACATGTGAAGTAGCCTCTGATCCTTATATCAGCCAAGGAAACTCTTGGTAGAGTGAGTCCTAGTCTAGGGAAAGGGACTTTTCCCTGAGCAAATCAGTAGTAATCAGTCTGTGAGTAGATTTGCTTTAGTGCAAGTGCCGTGACTCAGTTCAGATGGACCCAGGGCCCCCTGGCAACTAATCTATTCCCGAGTGATTTTATGACCTCTTCCTCCCTGCCCAGCTGGCCCCCTGCAGGTGGCACTGTGGACTCAAGGCCTCTGTTCCTCCTAAAATAGAAATTCCTTTGCACAGGTCGATTGGAAAGCCAGCGTCCTCTTTAACTTCTTGTCTCCTGCAATTTGAGCAGCTGTCGAGCCGCTGCCAAACAATGCCCACAGCTCTTTTGAGTGCATCCCTCACTGCAGCCCCGCCTGTCCAGCTTCCACGGCTGTGGAGGGGACGCACAAACCACACTTCTGTCAAAGAGGGTACTCCATAAAATTGTCATTCCTCCTGCCTCTTTCTCCTTTCCCAGCCAGATCTGAACTTCATATTATATTACTTCTTGTAGCATCTTCTTGTATATCTCAGTTTAAACTTTTGGCCATAACTTCAGTACCCAAGCTTTAAAAAACATGTTGCTTTCTTTAAATGTCATCATGAAATTGAGCAGGATGCTTTGCTCTGAGGAAGCCGTCCTTTTCCTGGGATCCACAGTGATATCTGTCTACCCTCTGAGCTCTCCCTGGGCTCAGGGTACTTGCTCTACTTCATGTTCAACTCAAAGTCACTTTCTCTGTTGGACACTTTAGTTGTTCCAGTTCACAAATGGATTGTGCAATGTTTTTACTTTTTAAGAATTCTTGCTTTTTCTTCCTCTACTTTTTAAAAATTTTCTGTAGAGACTAGGTCTTGCTATATTGCCCAGGCTGGTCTTGAACTCCTGGCCTCAAGCAATCCTCCCACCTTAGCCTCCCAAAGTGCTGGGGTTACAGGTGTGAGCCACTGAGCCTGGACTTCCTCTTTCTTCTTAAGACACAAACATAATTTTCTCTATGTTTTCTTCTGCTAAGAGTATTAACAAATATATTCTTCCTTTATCGACAACAAATACATGTCTGTCACAGGCCAGGCTCCATATCATCTCATGGATTTTCCTTACTCTGTGAGAGTTCGGCTGAGACTCTTCCCAAAAATTCCTCTGAACTTAGCTATTTGCTCTAGTCAAGGGGGATCTGGGTAGTTGAAAAAAAGAATGTCTTAATCTGTCCTGGAGACAGCTGAGTTTAATAACAACAATCAAAAGGAGAATATTCTTCTCTGAAGACAGCTGAACAATCGTTCCAGCAAATACCATTATATTTTATTAAAAAATAAGACATGAAATGTAGGTAAGGAATGGAGGTACTCATATTTCCAGACTGCATTTTCAATTAGCGTTTTCTTTTTTTCTTCTTTTTTTTTTTGAGACAGAGTCTTGCTCTGTCACCCAGGCTGCAGTGCAGTGGCACAATCTCAGCTCACTGCAACCTCTGCCTTCCAGGTTCAAGCAATTCTCCTGTCTCAGCCTCCCAAGTAGCTGGGACTATAGGTGCATGCCACCACGTCCAGCTAAGTTTTATATTTTTAGTAGAGACAGGGTTTCACCATATTAGTCAGGCTGGTCTCGAACTCCTGCCTTGGCCTCCCAAAGTGCTGGGATTATAGGCATGAGCCACGGCGCCTGGCCTCAATTAGCATTTTCTGAAGACTACTTTATTGATGTTTCTAATGAAACAATAATAATACTCAAACAGAACATTCGAAAAACTCCGAAGAGCATTTTAAAAAACCAGTTACAAAACCAACCATCCAAGGTAACAACTGACAACATATGTTTTTTGGTTTTTTTTTTTGAGACGGAGTCTTGCTCTGTCGTCTAGGCAGTGGTGCGATCTCGGCTCACTGCAAGCTCCGCCTCCCACATTTAAGCAATTCTCCTGCCTCAGCCTCCTGAGTAGCTGAAACTACAGGCACGTGACACCATACCCGGCTAATTTTTGTATTTTTAGTAGAGACTGGGTTTCACCATGTTGGCCAGGATGGTCTCGATCTCTTGACCTCGTGATCCACCTGCCTCGGCCTCCCGAAGTGCTGGGATTATAGGCGTGAGCCACCGCACACAGCCAACAACATATGTTTTAAAGTCTTTCAGTATTTTTCCCTACACATCTGAAAAATGTGTGTATTTTTAATCTGAAATTAACTCTTACTATTCCTACTACAGTATTTTCTGTGCTGGTTAACATGAACGTAAATGTAAGTTAATGATTACATTCTCTCATATGAATACACTTTCTCAAATATTTGCCAAGTTGCCTCCAAATTTTGCTGTCGTAAGCAATGCTTTCACGAACTTCCATATACACATCTTTGAGCACAGTTTTTAATTCCTCTGGAATAAAGTCCTAAGAATCAAAATGCTGGCCAAATAAATATGCAGTTTATAAAGTTTTTAATAATATAGTAACAAGTTGTCCTAAAAAGAAAATTATGCTAATCAACACTTTCACATTATGGTGTAAAGTCACCAGAGAAATGAGCCTTCCACCAAAGGAACCTCAGTTAAGAATGAGAAAATTTGGCCAGGCACAGTGGTTCATGGCTATAATCTTAACACTTTGAGAGACCAAGGTGGGCAGACTACTTGAGCTCAGGAGTTTGAGACCAGCCTGGGCAACATGGTGAAACCCAGTGTCTACAAAAAATACAAAAAATTAGCCGGGTGTGGTGGCATGCACCTGTAGTCCCAGCTACTCAGGAGGCTGAGGCAGGAGAATCGCTTGAACCTGGGAGGTGGAGGTTGCAGTGAGCTGAGATTGCACCACTGCACTCCAGCCTGGACGACAGATTGAGACTCAGTCTCAAAAAAAGAAAAAAAAAATTACCCAGGCATGGGGCATACGCCTGTTGTCCCAGCTACTTGGGAGGCTGAGGTGGGAGGATCACTTGAGCCCAGCAAAAGATGGAGGTTGCAGTGAGCCGTGATCACACCACTGCACTCCAGCCTGGGCAACAGAGTGAGACCTTGCCTCAAAAAAAAAAAAAAAAAAAAAAAAAAAAAGTCCAGGCGCAGTGGCTCATGTTTGCAATCCCAGCACTTTAGGAGGCCAAGGCAGGAGGATCACCTGAAGTCAGGAGTTTGAGAACAGCCTTGCCAACATGGTGAAACCCCATCTCTACTAAAAATACAGAAACATTATCCAGGCGTGGTGGTGCACGCCTGTAGTCTCAGCTACTCGGAAGGCTGACACATGAGAATCACTTGAATCCAGGCGACAGAGGTTTCAGTGAGCCGAGATCGCGCCACTGCACTCCAGCCTGGGTGACAGAGCAAGACTGTGTCTCAGTTAAAAAAAAAAAGAGAGAGAGTGAGAGAGAGAAATTTTTTTCTGAGAGCATCAGAATAAATTCATCAGTGAAAAGGATTATTGCGAAAGGCCATCTAATCTTTATCTTTATCTAGCCTCAGTGATTATACACCAGGATCCTCTGGTGAGCTTTTAAAACCCCCCACCCCTGGAGATTCTGATTTTATTAGTCTTGGGTGTGGCCTGAGCATGGTACTATCTTAGAGCTTCCCAGGTAGTTTTAATGTCAGCCAAGGTTGAAAGCCACCAAGCAAAAACATGTTTTAAGTGGAAGAAATTTCCAGAAGTTTGGTTAGGTTCAGGTGTGTGTCTGCTCAAGGGATGACCTGAACAAGTTCTTGTTTTTTCCCTTAATTCTTTGACTTTATGAAAAATATTTCTGAGAAAACTGTGACAATTTATAAACCTCTGAAAATAAATCATAAAAATGTCCAAGATAGGTTCTTTTCGTGGTGTTCAGGTGACCAAAAAATGAGAGACTTAGAGGCATCAGTAAGTTTGCAGTCAGAGAGAAGAAAGTCACACTGCAGGGATGGCTTCACAGTTGTAACTTGGCCAAAGGTGGAGAAAGTCCCTTTCTGGACACAGACGAAGACACGGCAGTATGGAAGAAGGAGAAAGAGCGTGGCTTTGGGGTCACACAGACCTATGGTTGAATTCAAGTTCTGTTATTTATTAATGTGTGGCCTGGAACAAATTCTTAACTTTTCTGGGTCTCAGTATTTTAGTTTTTTTAATCTATAAAATAGCAACTATATAGCAACTTTCTCATAGGGTGGTCATGAAGGTTATAGTGGGATAATGTATGTATGATTCCTAAACACTGGTCAAAGATAACTGCATTTTTTAAAACTGATACCAGCAGTTCTTCGTACATGGCCTTTGCAGCATACTTACTTCTTGATTTGCTTTCACTATAAGGGACCCACCTGTCCTAACTATACTCCAAGTTAGGGCAGGTGGATTCTAAGACCAGCCCTGCCACTCCCCAGAGGCATGACTTTGGGCAAGTCACAGCTTTGCAGAGCCACAATTTAAGCCTTGTTTAAACACTTGGAAGCCTCTCCTAACTTCAAAAATCTCTAAAGGAGATCTTTTTCCCTGCTTGGAATTTTTGATATTCAAACTAAATACATCACGAGAACATCTCATGTCATGATTTTTAAGAGCTGTAATTTATAGTGCCTATTATGTGCATATGCATGTGATAGCATTTAAAGTTCCCAACAACTATGGGTAGTACGGGGTAGTCGATATTCCTATCCTCACTAATGTGTGAGGGAACAGATTCAAAGGAAAATAATTTATCCAAAGGTACACAGTTGATACATTGCACAACTGAAATTTGTACTTGATTCCAAAGCTCTTGGTCTCAACGTGCCTGATTCCAGAGCACTGCTGGTTGTTAAAACAGGCCCGATTATGCAAAGGTAAACCCTTCCATTTGAGGACCATGCAAGCTTTTTCATTTTCCTCTTCTTTCCTACTTCCCAAATTCTCGCAATTGTTTTGACTCAATAACTCCCCAACCAGAGTTTTGGCAGGAATGGGAAAATCCTACACTCTTAATTTTCTAGAGTCCTTTGAGTGAACCACATCAATATAAGCTACCAAACCCAAAGTAAATGCATCCCCAACTCCTCTTTTATTAACTGGATCTTATAAACACCCACAATCATCCCAACACTACCCAAGAGGATGGGAAACATGAATGAAAGGAGATGGCGATCATAACAGATTACAGCTACAATAGCATACTTTTTAAGATTGTGAAATATATGAACATATAACCGCACTGCTAAAGTCCATCCCAGGCCCTTGGAAGGGGCACATTCTTGAGGGATACCAAAGTGTTAACTTCATCAGTTACAGGTAAATTCACCTCTAGCCCTGCCACGCTCAATGGTATTTTTTTATATGAGACTTGTTTACAAATAGCTACAGAGGCATTATGAGTTTTAAAGAAAAATAACGAAGGCTGTTAAATATGGTCTATTTTTTCTATTGCTATCATACATGATGGATTTCCCTTTTTAACCTTAAAATAGAGAATTATTTGATTCTAATTATTTTCATCCATCACATAATTACAGAACTTCAGAGCTAGAAAGAACAGAGTTAGAAAGATACAGAGCCCATCTATCCACAGATATCTGGGTTTTCAGGATGAGAAAACAGGCCTGCAAAGGCTGCATGACACAGGCAAACTCTACAAACAGAGACAGGCTCTTGTTCATAAAACAGCAGTGACAATCACTCCAGCCTGCATCTGTTGAGAGTTTACTCTGCCCAAGACAGGTAGAAGCACAAGGCACGCTCTCTGTTCCCAGAGAATTTTGCTCTAGTTGGGAAATTTATATATAATTAATAATGAGATAGTAGCTGATAATAATAATAAATAATGATAGTATTATTAATATCATAAATAATAATGATAGTATCCGATAAAGTGAGATTACTATCAGAGGAAAGAAGTGTGATTTCAACCCATTTAACACTTATAACGCTCAATATGAGAAGTTTAGCAACTTCGATCAAATGTGGGGTTCTATCACCTTGCCAGTCAGCCTCTCCTGAACCAATGGGGTTGTCAATTCCGTTAAGAAGCCCCTTGGGGGCTGGGGATTCTACGGCCGAAAGAAACTACCAAAGACTCCGTTTTTATCCACATTTTATTGGTTTTGGCTAGATGCACCATAAAACTCTCTGCAATAGACAGGTACAGTGTATTCTATAAAGTACGTATGTGTGTGGGGGGGTGTGGGTGTGGTGTGTATGTTTCAATGGAAAAGAATACAATGTTTCTGGGAATACAAATACAAAATAGTTGAGTTAATCCTAAACCTAATATACTATGTTTCAAATTAACTGCTTCCTCTGAAATAATATTTGGATCAAGTTTTTGAAGAAATCTTCACAAATACAGAAACTCCAGATGGTAAGTCCAGGTCAATATTCAAGCACAAATGACTTCTTGCTTCTAGTTGTGGTCTTAAGTGAGAAGGAATCTTGTCCAAATGACTTCCAGGAGATGTGCTTCCCTCACCCCCCCATGTTTTTGTTCCTGCAGCCCCTAAAGTACAGTTAATCCCTAGGAGCCCCTAAAGTACAGTTTTTAAAACCTAGCTAATGAATACAGCAAGTAAATACAAGTTCCAGAGCTAAAAGGGTCCAGTAATACCCACCTGCACTCATAGCCATGGCCAAGATGTGGGACAATATTTTGCAAAAGCTTATTTAAAATTAGGAAAGGAACCAAGCATAGTGGCTCATACCTGTAATCCAACACTTTGGGAGGCTAAGGCAGGAGGATTGCTTGAGGCCAGGAGTTCAAGACCAGGATTGGCAACCAATCAAGACCACATCTCAAAACAAAACAAAACAAAAAAATTAATCAGCTAGATGTGGTGGTGCCTACCTGTAGTCCCAGCTACTCAGGAGACTGAGGTGGGAGGATTCCTTGAGCCTAGGAGCTGAAGGCTGCAGCTCAAGTCTGATCACACTGCTGCACTCCAGCCTGGGCAACAGAGCAAGACCCAAATGCTAAAAAAAAAAAAAAGAAAGAAAAAATTAGGAAAGATCAAAGACTAAAGCAGCACTATCTAATATAACTTTTTTTAAGGGTGGAAATTCCCTATATCTGGGCTGCTCAATGCATTAGCCACTCACCTTATTGGCTATGGAGCCCTTGAAAAGTGGCTGGTGAGACTGGGAACTGAATTTTTAATTTGGAATAGTTTTGACTCCTCATATGGCTACTGGCACCATTCTAGAGCATTTTGCTTCTGCAAGTAAAAATACAAGTACAGAATCTGCAATGAAATGGATGTCTACCCTTCTGGTGGAAACATCTAAGGAAGCAGAACATCCCCTCCTCTTACTCTTCTCCCTCTTCCACCAAAAGGAAAGTTCAAACAAGAACGCTTTTGTATTAACTTCCTGTTCCTGCTGTAACAAATTACCATAGACTCAGGGGCCTAAAACAACACACATGTATTATCTGACAGTTCCGGAGCTCTGAAGTCGAGAATAGGTCAGCCTGGCTGCGTTATTTCTGGTGATTCTCAGGGTGATTCTGTGGTCTCGACTTTTCCAGCTTCTAGGGCTTGGCTGTATTCCTTGGCTCATGGCCTCTTCCTCCATCTAACTCCTGTCTCTCTTTTATAAAAATCCTTTCTGATTAACTGGAGCCCGACTGGATAATCCAGGTTAATATCCCACCTCAAGATACTTAACTTAATCACATTTGCAAAGTCCCTTTTGTCATGTCAGGTGACATAGTCAAAGGTTTCTGGGATTAGGACATGGACATTGTGGGGGCGTGGGGGATCATTCTGCCTACTGTACCTTTGCTATGGATTAACTTGAAGTAAGGCCATTATCTCTCAGTGGATTCATGAAAACTCAGCTTCTAGATTCTAGAAGGTGGCCCTGGCTGGTGAGGCTTCACTACAAGTGAGTTGAGGTTTTCTTAGTGTCCTTTTGTCCAACCTGGTCGTTCCCCGACTTTAGCCAGCGCCAAAATCACCCAGAGGGCTTGTGAAAACAGACTGATGGACCCAGCTCCACAGTGCCTGATTCAGTAGGTCTGGAGTGTGGCCTAAGAAAGTGCATTTCTTGGCCAGGTGTGTTATTTTTAGAATATGTCCACAACCTTTTTGACATTCCTGCCTTCAAAAGGTGGAGACTTCTTTTCCTCCCCTTACGTGTGATCTAGATTAAATGACTTGTTTCTAACTATGTTCGACGTTAATAGATGGCCATGTGATTTTAAGACAAGGCTCTGAAAGGCACAGCAGTTTCCACACCCTCTCTCTTGGATCACACCCTCTGGGAAAGGCCGACCTTCGTGTCTGGAGGACACGTGAGCAACCTAGGGAGGAAATGAGGCATCTCACCAACACCTGGCACAAATTTGCCAGCCGCCTGTGTGTGCCACCTTGGAAACTGATTTCATAGAGCCTTCAGATGAGACCACAGCTCTGGGTAACATCTTGTCTGTAATCTCATGGGACCCCAGCCAGTTAAGCTAAATTCCTGACCCACAGAAACTGTGAGAAATAATAAATGTTGACTGGTGTTTAACACCACTGAGTTTTGGGATACATGCGATGCAGCAATAGATAACAATATGCCAGGTGACACTGATGCCACTGTCTAAGCATTGCATTTTGAGAACTGCTGGTCTAGCCTTTATACTGTGTAAGGCAAAGGATATTTCCTTGCCACCTGCACTATATACTCCAGGAAGCCAGAGGAGGGAAAATGTTCTCATATTGAAATGTACTGTATATTTATTTTCTTTTTTTCTGCAGACATATTCAGTTACCACCAGTTGCTCTTTTGTGGAAGTGTTTTTACTGGGAAGAATAACAACAATATGTCAAACGATAGCTGGGCTCCAGAAGCCCATTTCTGTCTACTCAGTCATAAAAAATGTTCCGCATATGGATGAAGAACCAGACAGGTTTAGCGAGAAGAGGAAATGATGAAAAGACTAGATCATCATTCTCTCTCACACTTTCTTAAATCTGAAGGTGAACCAGATGAAGAAAGAAAACAAAACCCTTGAAAAAAGAGGGAAAGATAGCCCTAGGATCCAAGAGAGCAAGTGGGTGTCCAACTGTTAAATAATGAGAAACTGAAGCTTCCTTCATTGTGTCAGAGAGGCCAATTCCTGAGCCAGCTGTACAGGAAGCGGGGAGTTTACATTATCTGGGATGTCAGTGAGAACTGAGGGGACATGCTTCCTGTGTGGTTCTCCACAAAGATTAGCAGACTCTCCAGGAAAGATGCCTTTCCAGGGGTTTCATTTTCTGTTTTCTTTTCCAGTTGGTAGATGTGGGCCAAGAAGGGAAAGGCAGCTCCAAAAGCGAGTGAGAAATGGCTGTGAGTACAGAGTGCCACAGAGAGAAGCCTGAGCTAGAGTGTGGTGGGACCGTGAGCCAGGGAAGAGCAAGAGCTGTGCCTATAGGATAGTCTGTCTCCAATTTGAGCAGTGCCAAGAAAAGCTGGCCAAGCATATCCAGATCCACACTGGTAGACCCCATTCCAATGGATGGGGTTTCTCTGGCTTTTCCATTTGTTTTATAGAAGCTTAAAATATGACATATGATTCCGTTTATAGGAAATTCTTGAAAAGGCAAAACTAATCTGGAGTGACAGAAAACAGAAAAGTGGTTGCCTGGGGCCAGTATGGGTGGGGGAGGTGATTGCAGAGGGACATGTGAGTGTTCTGCTTTATTTATTTATTTATTTATTTATTCATTTTTTGAGACGGAGTTTCACTCTTGTTGCCCAGGCTGGAGTGCAATGGTGCGATCTCACCTCGCTGCAACCTCCACCTCCCAGGTTCAAACAATTCTCCTGCCTCAGCCTCCAAAGTAGCAGGGATTACAGGCGTCTGCCACCACACCTGCCTTTTTTTTTTTTTTCAAGATGGAGTTTCACTCTTGTTGCCCAGACTGGAGTGCAATAGCTCGATCTCAGCTCACCACAACCTCTGCCTCCTGGGTTCAAGTGATTCTCCTGCCTCAGCCTCCTGAGTAGCTGGGATTACAGGCATGCGCCACCACACCTGGGTAAATTTTTTTTGTATTTTTTTTTTTAGTAGAGACAGTTTCTCCATGTTGGTCAGGCTGGTCTCGAACTGCTGACCTCAGGTGATCCACCCGTGTCCACCTCCCAAAGTGCTGGGATTACAGGTGTGAGCCACTTCACCTGGCCTAATTTTTGTATTTTTAGTAGAGACAGGGTTTTGCCATGTTGGCCAGGCTGGTCTCGAACTCCTGACCTCAGGTGATCCGCCCACCTCAGCCTCCCAAAGTGCTGGGATTACAGGTGTGAGCCACCATGCCCAGCCATGTTCTGCATTTTGATTGTGGTAGTGGTTACACAAGTGGAGATGTTTGCCAAGATTCATTGAACTGTACACTTATAATGGGTAAATGTTATTGTATATGAATTATATCTCAGTGCAGTTGATCTTCAAAAAAATATACATGACATATGAGGAGCCCTTCGATGGGGTTGTCAATGACTGGTTTGCAAAAAAAAAAAACAAGAGTTATCTGGTAGAAGAAGGATCCGACTTATTCATTGCAGCCCAAGAAGTGGAACTAGAACAAACGCACATACACTATAGGAAGTGGATTTCTACTCAATGGATTTTTTTATGAATAGTCTTGCTCTGTCTGCCCTTGAATTTGTTTCGAGCCAGTGATCTGAAGGTTTTTTGTCTTTGTTTTTGTTTTTCTGCTGTCCTGGAAATTTTGCAAAGGTGTAGCCTTCAGCCTGATAGCAGCAGGAGCTCTGCTTCCATGTGAGCTCCTTGGTGAATTATAATATCTCAAACAATTCAGAGAGGAAAGCGATCTTATTCCGAGTGTCGTTTACCAATGAGGAGACTAAGGTTAAAAAGTTGATAGTTTTGACTCTTCCTGAAAGGTAGATGGGGTATATCAGGTACTAATTAGGATGCTTTAGGTTGAATAATAGAAATTCTATCTCAAAAATGGCCTAAAATAGGAGGCTGAGGCAGGAGGATCGCTTGATGCCAGGAGTTCGAGACCAGCCTGGGCAACATAGCAAGACTCTGTCCCTGCAAATAATAAAAAAAAAAAAATAGCCAGGCATGGTGGTTTGCCCCTGTAGTCCCAGCTACTGGGGAGGCCGAAGCGGGAGGATCGTTTGAGCCCAGGAGTTCAAGCCTGCAGTGAGCTATGATCACATCACAGGACTCCAGCCTGGGTGACAGAGGAAGATCTTAACTCCATTTTTTTAAAAAAAGTTTGAGAAAATGAAAGAGCTTATCAAGCTCAGAGGTCCAATGGGCTTCCAGTTTGTATTGATCAAGGCTCTGGCCCCATTTTTCTGCAATTCTCTGGTCCTCTTCTCTTCCATATGTTGCCTTATCCCTTAGGTTGGTTTCCTTTCTGGTAGCAAATGGCTGCAGTTAACCTAAGTCTCATATCCTTATACTTACCATACCACACAGAAGAGAAATCTTTTTTTACCCCAAAAACTAGAAAAGAGTTCTGAGTTGCAGTCTGATTGGAACAATTCAAGTCACATATCTTCCCCTGAACTGATTGGTAGGATTATCCTGACTGGCATTAGATCAGTCAAGGCCCACCCTGGAGCACAGATGGGGTCCAACCACCAAACTAAATGTGGCTCCACCCAAAAGGGGAGAGATGGAATTTTTGCAGAGGAGGCCACCGTGTCTCACTACTACCCCCTCAACCAAAGCAACCGATGTTCCTTCTTGGTGAGAATTTCTTCCTCTAGGTGTGCATGAGTATTTTTACTATCTTCAAAGGTATGAAAGGAAAATAAATATTGGGCCCCCAAATCACTAAGCTAAAGAAAAGTCAAGCTGGGAACTGCTTAGGGCAAACGTGCCTCCCATTCTTCAAAGTCACCCCTCTGCTCACTGAGATAAACCTATATCTGATTGCCTCCTTTGGAAAGGCTAATCAGAAACTCAAAAGAGTGCAACTATTTGTCTCTTATCTACCTATGACCTGGAAGCTCCCTCCCTCTTGGAGTCTTCCTGCCTTTGCTACCAGTTGTCCCACCTTTCCAGACAGAAACAGTGCTCATCTTGCATATGTTGATTGATGTCTCATGTCTCCCTAGAATGTGTAAAAGCAAACTGTGCTCTGACCAGCTTAGCCCCATGTCATCAGGACCCCCTGGGACTGTGTCATTGGGCACGTGTCCTCAACTTTGGCCAAATAAAGTTTCTAAATTAACTGAGATGTGTCTCAGATTTTTGGGGTTCACAATGGATATTTACTTAAGGTGTCTACATGAAAATTACATAGTCACACAGTAAATGTCCTAAGAATTTGCTGTTGAAATTTTTAAAAATTACATGATCCAATAACCTGTGATCCTTTCAAAATTACTTTCCTCTGATCTGTGGCACAGAACAATGAAGTCCCAGAGCCTCAGCGTGTTTAAGAACATGCTTTTGGTTTCTGTGAATTTTGCCCATAAGAGTAAACACTTGCTAAAGTTGCCTGTAAGAGGTAATAAGGTGAAAGAACGACAGAAAATTAAACAAAATTAAAATTAACCCAGCAGGAAAAACTGAGGCTCAGAGGAATTAGGTTGGCTGATGATGATGTTAGTGGCAGTAGCTGGATTAAAATGCAAGTCTCTTTATTCTCTAGTCTGGTTCTCTCTTCAAAAATCAAATACTGACTTCTGGGTGAAATCAAAGAAAACCTATTTTCTGCCAATGGATGGTGTGAAGGTTAATTTTATGTCAACTTGTCTGGGCCGCAGTGCCCAGATATGTAGTCCAATCATTGTTCTGGATGCTTCTGTGAGGGTGTTTTTGGATGAGATTTGCATTTAAATCTGTGAACTTTTAGTAATGTACATTGTCCACACTATGGGTGGACCTCCTCCTATCAGTTAAAGTCTAGAACAAAAGGCTGACCTCCAGAGTTTGACACCAGCCTGGGCAACAAAGCAAGACCCCCATGTCTACAAAAAAAAAAAAATTAAAAATTAGCCAAGTAGCACAAGCCTATATTCCCAGTTACTTGGGAGGCAGAGGCAGGAGGGTCACTCGAGTCCAGGAGTTTGATTGCGCCACTGCACTCCAACTTGGGCAACAGAGGAGACCCTGTCTCAAAAAAAAAAAAAAAAAAAAAATGCTGAACTCTCTCAAGCAAGAGCAAATTTCCCATCAGACTGCCTGCCTTCAGACTTCGTCTGCAACACTGGCCCTTCCTGATTTTTCACCAGACTGCCCTTGGACTCAAACTGTAATTTTTTTCTGAGCCCTCAGCCTGATGGCCTCCCCCATCAGATGTTGGACTCACCAAGCCTCCACAATTATATGAGCCCATTCTCTAAAGTAAGTATCTTTTATACACACACACATTCTATTGTTTCTCTTTCTCTGGAAAACTCAGACTTATACAGATGGTCATATACGCAAATGTCCATGTTAGAGGTGAAGCTACAATATTTGTCCTGAGAACTGGGTTGTTTTGGTCATAACAAACTACACCAAAACTCAGTGACTTAAAATAACAGTTCTGTTACTATTTCTTTTAATTCTTCCATTGTGGTTGGGCTTAGCTGAATGGTTGTTCTGCTGATCTTACCAGAGGTCACTTGTATCGGTGCATTCAGCTGAACAGTCTGCTAGGGCCTGGGCTCAGTTGGGGTGCTGGGATGGTTGGTCTTTCTATCCATTTTGTCTCAGGGCCTCTCCCTTCCTTCTGACCTCCCTGACTGCCCCTCTAGGGGTCTCTCCATGTGATCCCTTCATCAGGGTAGGTGAACTTCTTACATAGAAGCTGAGGGTATCAAAGTGCAAAAGCAGAAGCTGCAAGGCTTTCTTAAGGCTAAAGCCCAGAATTGGTATAGTGTAACTTCCATCACAGTTTATTGGTTAAAACAAATCACAGAACCAGCCCAGATTCAGTATGCATCCAAGAACATGCATACTGCAAGGCATGGTTTATTGAGGGCCATGGCCTTATTTAACAACACCACAGCCTGAGTGTACCCTTATGCAATGGCATCCTTCAGTTCTATCACCATAGAAGATAAATCGAGGTCCACTGACTTTAAAATGATGCCATATGGTAGCCAATGGAAAACTAGTGTGGTGAGATGGATTTCCTCACTGGACCACAGACTCAGTCTCACAAAATCCTAGTGGCATTGCGAATGGTGTTTTCTCATTAGCTCTCATCAGCACCTAGCATCTGTATATTTATCATTTTACTCTCCCTGCTCAGATTGGTCTGTTGACTCTCATTTCATGATTGACGATAACCAGATTCTCACCAATAATGGGGCATAGAGGATTAAAGCAATTAACCTGATAGTTCATTCCAACAGCATATTTCCTATAGTATCTATTAATGTCTTCATTTTATCACTCACATAATCAAGGGCAAGTTGGAACTCTGGATAACTCATCCTAAGACAGCCTTGATGCTCCGTTGGCTTTAGTAACCAGGCTCCCTTGCCTGGTGTTGTCTGTGGAACCCCATGTACTTTGCAATTTCCAAAAAGGTGAAGCACTTTTGAGCCACCGTGAATGTCATCAGCAGTCCCTAAGAAGAGCATCTGGGAGCTGCTGAAGGCAAGAACAGTGCAGGAGAGCCAGGCGGGGGAGTACATAGCGTGGAGCATCCCAGGCCAGGCTGTGGGATGTTTCGGGCACTAGACCCTCTGGGTAGCTGGCTTGGCAAGGAAAGAAACATGGCAACCAGAACCTTCTCCAAGACTCCAAGCCAAAACCTGCCCCAGACTTGGCTACTTGGTTGTACTTGTAAGAGCCCAGGAGTACATTTGATATAGTTTGGATTTGTGTCCCCACCCAAACCTCATGTTGAGATATAATCCCCAGTGTTGCTGGTGGGGCCTGGTGGGAGGTGACTGGATCATGGGGCTGAATTTTCCTCTTTGGTGCTATTCTCATAATAGAGTTCTCACAAGATCCAGTTGTTTAGAAGTGTGTGGGACCTGCCCCCTCACTCCCTTCCTCCTGCTCCAGCCATGTGACATGCATGTGCTTCCCCTTCACATTCCACCATGCTTGTAAGTTTCCTGAGGCCTCCCTAGAAGCAGAAGCCATCGTGCTTCCTGTAAAGCCTGCGGAACCATTTGCCAGTTAAACCTCTTTTTTTTATTACCCAGTCTCAGGTATTCTTTATTGCACTGTGAGAACTGACTAATACAACATCTCTTTTTTTTTTTTTTTTTTAATTTGTGACAGGGTCTTGCTGTCCACTCCAGGCTGGAGTGCAGTGGTGCAATCTCAGCTTACTGCGGCCTCCACCTCCTGGGCTCAAGCAATCCTCCCACCTCAGCCTCCTGAGTAGCTGAGACTACAGACATGTCCTGCCATACCCAGTCTTTTTTTTTTTTTTTTTCATTTTTTGTAGGGACAGGATCTTGCTGTTTCCCGAACTCATCTAGAACACCTGGGCTGAAGCAACCCTCCCTCCTCAGCCTCCCAAAGCACTTGGATTACAGGCTTGAGCCACTGTGCCTGGCCAGGAATAAATTTCTAACCCATCCCATGACTCCCAGCAGAAGGAAAGTCTAAATTTAGCCATAGTTTCAGAAACAATGCCCTTACATGACGTGAAATAAACAGATCTTCAAGAGAGAGGTGCCAGCTCCTCGTTCATGAATGCATTTGTCCACCTAGGAATAGACACACGCTGCACATTTCCTGCATGCTGGGCTCTGTAAAGAGGAAGGGAGAGGCCCCTGCTTGGAGAAGCTTTCCATCCAACAGATGTGGATGCTACCTATGCCACCAGTGTCAAACATAACTTCAGGATCACAGACGAGGCCCAGCATGCTAAAAGGTCATGCTGGAATGAAGCATATGAGGTAATATTAAGAGAAGTAGTGAGAGTCGGTGCTAGGGTCTGAATGTCTGGGTTTCCCCCGAAATTCAGACATTGAAACCTAATCCTCAAGGTGATGGTATTAGGAAGTGGGGAATTTGGGAGGTGATTAGGTCATGAGGGCAGGGGTCTTGTGAATGGGATGAGCATCCTTATAAAAGAGACCCCAGAGAGCTGCCTGGTCCCTTCCACCAGGTAAGAACATAGCAAGAAGCTACCATCTGTGCGCCAGGAAATGGGCCCTCACAAGACATCAAATCTGCCAGCCACCTCAATGGTGGGCTTTCCAGCCTCCAGAACTGTGAGAAATAAATTTCTGTTGTTTATAAGCCACCTGGTTTATGGTATTTTGTTACAGCAACCTAAACAGACTAAGACAATTGGCAAGATCAGATGTATTTGGCAAAGATTTGCATAGACTAGAGTCCCGCTGTGTGGCTGGAGCAAGGGAAGCTTGCGCTGTGCCTCACGTTGATCCAGTCCTTACCTTGTGGCTTTGCCCGATCCTCACAGCACCCCTCGGTGGTGAGAATGATTATCTCCATTCTATGGATGAGGATATGGATAACCAGAGAGGTTAAGTGAACAGCCTCAGATCACACAGCCAATTCAAGTCAGGGCTGCTGCAGAGAGCCTGAAACAGGGGGATCCTGGGAGGGAAGGAAGAGCATGCATCCTCTCACCCAAAACAGATGTCCGGCTGACTTCCAAAAGCAAAAGTACTCTGAGTGGGTCCCACCCCTGATGGGGAAGGCAGCCCCCTGGCCACCAGCCTGGGGAGGCCACACAGTTTCTGCTATCCCATGGGCAGCTGGCCCCTTCCTCCCACAGACAGCAGCACCTGCTCACCAGATCACCGGGCAGAGGCAAGATGAATGTTCGCAGCACCACGTCCTGCTGAAGCTCTACACAAACACAGCACCCATGGCAACCAAACAGAGGGCAAACACAGGAGCAGGAATGCCGCTGTGAGAACAAGGCCCAGGAGTGACAGCCACGAGCCACCCACTTTATGGGCACTTACTAAGTGCCAGGCACCACATCAAGGATTAAATACCTTATTTAATCATCGACGCAGCCTGATGAGGAATGTGCCATTGCTGCCCCCTTTAACAACAAGGAAACAGACATGAGCAGAGTTGATGGAAGCTGTGTAAGGAGAGAACCAAAGGCTCTGTCTGAGCCCGGGTGTCTGATGCCACAACCCAGCCACAATCTCCATGCTACCATTTCCCCTGACAGACACCCAAGTAACACAGCCCCTCGGGAGAGCTGGGCCCCCAAGTTAGGGACAGGTAAATGGTGACACAGAATATAAGCTCCTCCAAGGCAGGAATTTTGTGTTTTGCTCATTGATGGGAAGCAAGCTTCTACAATAGTGCCAGGCAGGTGGATGACTTTGAATAAGTATTTGTTGGCCAGGGGTGGTGGCTCACACTTGAAATCCTAGCACTTTGGGAGGCTGAGGCAGGTGGGTTGCTTGAGCCCAGGGGATTGAGACCAGCCTGGGCAGCATGGTGAAACCCTGTCTCTACAAAAAATACACACAAAAAAATCAACCAAGCATGGTGGCGGTTGCCTGTAGTCCCAGCTGCTTGGGAGTCTGAGGTGGGAGATCTCCTGAGCCCAGGAGGTCATGGATGTGGTGGGCCATGATCACGTTACTGCACTCCAGCCTAGGTGACAAAGACTCTTAAACAAAATTGTATTTGCTGAGGAAAATCAAGATCCAGAAAGCCACCCTGAGATGTAAACACTGAATTGGTCAAGTGACTTGATCTCACACATTAGCCTCGCAGTTTGAAATTCAGGTTTTTCCTTACTAAGGCCTAATAGTAAAGTCCCTTAAAAATGCCATTTTAAATATAGTGTAATTGGTCAAGGAACCACATCTTTAGCTCTGTTCTTATTCCACACGGGAGAAGGTTAGGGGAGGAAAGTGACACATTTATTGTCCTAGAAAGCCGCTGGCCCGAGAAGGACTTTGACCCCAGCACCTTCCTCAGCCAGCCACACAGGCTCACCCTGGGTCGTCTCATTTAATCTTCAATAATGCAACCCCTGCTTTAATGACATGGAATTTTGGGTTCTCATTTACTGTATGATGGTGGGATTTTCCATGTCGCCATGTGTCGCAGATGTTTCGTTTCCATGTAAACAATCACCCACATATTGCATCTACTCATGACAAAGCCAGTGGCCCTCAGAGGCTTTCCATGGTTTCTGCCCACAGCCCCAGGGGTCAGCCCTGACCTCCCCTGCTCAGGTATGTCCTGGTGACAGCAAGTGTAGAATCTGCTGGAAATAATAAATACTATCAAGCAGCAGAGAGGGTTTCTGCCACATTGGCGTTTTATTAGACGTGCAGGATCTGTCAAGTGCGTTTGTTTTGCTCTCTAGATAAATGTGGAGCCAAAGGGTGTTTTTCTGACCGTGAATTCTTGGCACTTGTTCAGGCTTCTAAATAAGCAAAGTGAACACTGCCAGTCTCCTCTGGCACTGCTCGGGACCATTTAATGAATAATAGGATCATGGATGGGACCTGATGCAGGGGCTTCCAAACTTTGCAGGCAGTGGAACCCTTCTTTCCCTTACCCTGAAGTCCATCATTGTATTATAGTATCACATCATATGTATTATATCATCTTATAGAGCTGGCAGTTCTCTGGATGAAGCCAGGTGGCATCTGGAGACTCTCCGTCTGAGCCCTCCTTAGCCTTCCTCTAGCCCTGGGCCACGGCTTCTCTGGAATATCCGGGGCCTCAGTGAGCACATTTCCAGAAAACTGGTCTAATCCAACCCCTTCATTACAATGGTGGTAAACAAAGAGCCCCAGAGGCCAAGAAACTCAGCCAGGATCACACAGTGAATTCATGACCAAGCTGGGGCCAGCACCACGTCCCCGACTCAGGAGACAGTGCTCTCTGTGTAGTCCATCACCAGTCCAAACCTGCTTTGTTTCTAACCTGCGGCGCTGGGAAACACACATGCCTGGGACAAGTGCCTGGAAAGAATGCAGCTTGCCCTGGCCAGAAGGCTCCCGGCAGGTCTTGTGCAAGTGAGTACATGCAAATTATCGCACCTGGCTTACCTGTGAAATGTGTAGATTGTCAGAAAGACAGCTTCCATGTAAAATCTGAATTCCAGGGTTGACTGCCCCACCCCCAAACCCATCCTGGTTTAGATGTAAGAACCTCTCACAGGCAACAAAGCTCTCCCTGGCTGGCCTGACTTCCCACCTCTCAGTGAACATTTTTTCTTCCAAATGTGTTCTTTAATGCTCTCCTTCCTTTCCTCCACAAAAAACAAACTCAAAACCTTCTGTTTCAGCTGTTTATTTACTGGAGGCAGATCAGAGACGCACCTCGCAAAAATGACACCATGAAAGTCGAGTTAGAACCGGGAAGGGCTTATTCAGTACCAGGCCCTATGTTCACCAGGGCAGCCCCTCATGGAGGCCCTGGCGTCCTCATCATCTCGAAGCTCCCTCCCAGCTTCAGCATGCTAAGAGCCTAAAAGAAATTGGAAACAAACCAGTTGCCCTCTGTCCAGGTGGAGGAGTCCCTCTCTGGCCGGGAAACAGGTGCCACCCATGAGCCCCCAGCCCTGCTGCAGGGGCAAATGAGCTCTTGGAAGAATAAGTGCTGTGACTGATACAAAAGCACAACAGAAATGCCTCCAATCCCCACAGAGTTTGTGGTTTATCCTCTGCCTCCTACACTAAAATGTCAACTCTTTGAGGAAGGCATTGTGTCCCACAGAGCACACCTATTTCAGTAGTCTTTTATTTTCTTCACCTTCTCAGTTACCTTTCTCCTTAGCTTTAACTACTTTAGGAAAGCTGGCCAGATACAGCTGGGCCCTAGCATTTGTTCTGATCCCCCTCTCCTGTCCACCTTGTCTCAGCTGATAGCCTGGTGCCAAGGCCTGAAATGGGAAGCTCCTTCTCCCTCCCTACACCCTCCTTCTCCCTCCCTTTCACACCCTTCCCTTTCTCTCCCTGCACCCCTTCTCTTCCCTTTTGCAATCTTCTCCTCCCTCCTGCATGCCTCTCCCTCCCTCCCTCACCCCATCCCCTCCCCATTCCTCCAGCACCATTACCTCTCCCCCTTCCTCCTTGCACCCTTCTTCTCCCTCCAGCACCCCTCCCTTCCTCCCTCCTGCACTCCTCCCCATCTCTGTATCTCCCCCCTCCCTCCCCCCTTCCCCCTTCACCCCTCTCCCTCCCTTCCTTCCTGCACCCCTCACCCATGCTTGGAGGAAAGTCACATGGGGTCTTTGGCTGGAACACTCAGTGGCGCTCAGAAATCCTAAACACTGTGGGCTCTGCAGCGCCTGCCAGAGAGAACAGGGAGCCCTCTCGGAGGCCAGACTCAAAGCAGGCAAGATGGAAGAAGCCTTATTAGGTCATCCAGCTAGAGCAAGGGACGAGCCTCTTTCTTCTGCTCCCCAGCCCACAAGAAACGCCTGATCTGGCCATCTCTGTCCCTCTATTTGCTACTAACTCCCCTTTGGGAATGTGCCCTCCTCCCAGTGACCCACAGTCCTTCTCTGGCTGCATCTTGTCCTTCTCCAGACCTGGAAAGGAAACCCAGGGAATGACTTCTGCCCCAGAGCCTGAATCCTCTTTGTTCCCATCCTCCTGACTTCCCTTGCGTTATCTCCAGCACTTAGCACCTTTTACCTTCCATGTGGCTACTTTATTTGTTAGGTTTGTGGTTTATCCTCTGCCTCCTATGCTAAAAAGTAAACTCCTTGAGGAAGGCATTGTGTCAATTTGGGTCAGGCGTGTATCTTAAGTGCAGTTTCCATAAATATTTATTGAATGAACTTCTTAGGCACTAAGATAACCTTCAATGCATATTCTCTCACCCCCTACCCTGTGCTGCTGCTTCTCAGCTCTTCCTGCACATACAGCCATTTATATCACATGCCATGTGGAAGGACGGTATCCTTGTCATTTCCTAACTCATTCTATCCAGAGGGCAACAGCTCCCTTCATCTTCTTGGAGCAGGTGAACTGATCTGAGCAAACCCTGCACTCAATTTCCCCATGCCGTGAGCAGGTGAATTTCCAAAGGCTACTAACAACTGTCAGAACTCAAGGGGCTAAGAAAGCATCAGCAAGCCAGCAACGAACAATACAGCCCAACAACTCTGACGGCCCCCAGTGCCGCTTGACCCTGGCCTTGCCTTGACCTCTTCACCCAGCTTCCTTGACCCATCACCTCCCATCTACTGTAATTGCTCTCAAGGAAGAATCTTCCAACCTCTGCCACACTCATGCATGAACACTCAGTTAGACTTGGCATGCTCCCTCTGTGAGAGCCTACTTTCAACAGTCAAGCTCAAGGTCAAGAATGGACCCCTGCCAGTAAAATGTGAACATCTATAGGTGGGCTGGATCTGGCTGATCAGACAGCTTAAATTTTTGGTCCTTGAGTCCACAAACCTCCAGGGATTGAACCTACTCTTTCAAAATATTAATTTGTGATTTCTTATTATGAAAATAATATATCCTTATTGAAAGTGTTGTTACCATTTTTTCTTAATTTAGAGTCTCTGCCAGTAACTATTCATCGATAACCCTGTGTATTAGTTCATTTTCATGCTGCTGATAAAGACATACTTGAGAATGGGCAATTTATAAAAGAAAGAGGCTTAATGACTCACAGTTCCACGTGGCTTGGGAGGCCTCACAATCATGGCGGAAGGTGAAAGGAAAGGCACATCTCACACGGTAGCAGACAAGAGAAGAGAACTTGTATGGGGAAACTCCCCATTATAAAACGATCAGATCTCATGAGACTTATTCACTATCATGAGAATAGCATGAGAAAGACCCGCCCCCATGATTCAATTATCTCCCACTGGGTCCCTCCCATGACATGTGGGAATTATGGGAGCTACAATTCAAAATGAGATTTGGATGGGGACACAGCCAAGCCATATCACCCTGTAACATTTTATAATTTTTTTTTCTCCCTGTTGCACAATCATTACCATTTTTCTTATTTTCTCCTTCAGGGAAAAAGAAATTTTTTAGCCTATCTTTTTTAATGGTGGTGGCTCACAGCTAACTCTGATTCCTAGGAAGTGTGGAAGAGCTTATAATGGTGGAATAGCCTGAAGGCTAGCATGAACCCCTGAGGACAGGGCCTTGACGTGGTTTCCTTAACGACACAGAACAGGCTCTAAATCAATGCTGTGGACTAAACACATCTTTGGACAAGTCCACCGCAAAGTGCAGCAGCATGGGTCACTCTGTATGATTTCAAGGGATATGAAAGTTATCTTCCTTGGGTTAGAATTCCTCCTCTACCCATTTGCTAATACCTACGATTCCACTATCAGAACCGCATTTTGGAAAGGCCAACTCTATTTACAAGTGATAAGACTGAAATCCCAGAAAGGTGAAGTGACTTGATAAGCTTTGACATATGTTTAAATATCCAGGGAAGGGAAGTACTTGAAGCTGTCATTCATTAGTCAACCCAGTAGTCACAATGATGGTGAATGGGTCTTTCTTAAACACTAAAGGGCAATGGGAAGAGGAGGAACCCGGAGGGCTCAGCACTGGAAGATTAGGGTGGGAGTGGGAATTCAACCAAAGAAGTAAATGTGGATGACTGGAAAGGCAGGTGACACCAACAACTAACTTTATCCTCTTCCCTTCTGGGTTAGTTGTATTTAAAAAGGACACACCTGAAGATTCTACCGCCAATCTGGCCCTAGTTAACTAGTCGACCTCAATACGTAAGATAAAGGGATTGGACCAGAGCAGTGATTCTTTGATCTTAATGTACAACAGCATTACCTGGGTAGCTTAGAAAATACAGATGCATGGACCCTACTCCCAGAAATTCATATTCAAATGGTCTGGTTTACAGCTCAGGTATTGTTTTTTGTTTGTCTTTTGTAATGCTCCCCAGCAGATTCTGACATGCAAGAAGGTCATTTCTGAAGTAGCTTTTTAATTCTAAATTCAGATGACATAGAATTTGAGAACCAAAAAGCCTTGTGTTTGGTTAATTTTCACTGCCAGGGGGGCCACCCAGTCCACCTACACATATCTCTAGCCTTCACAGATGCACACATGTGCACACACATGTATCTGCACACAGTGGGGCTGTGCTCATAGAGAGCTGGAAGTTTCTGTGATGCCACATTACAAGACAACTTCCAATGGCAATACCTGCATGCTATCCTTATTCTCTCTTCATCTAAGGGTTGAACAAACAAAGTGGAGACAAGGGAATCCCTCATGGGTAAACTCTTGATTGACCTTTTGAGAAGATACAGTACATTTCCCTCCTAGTACCCACCAAGAGTTCATTGATTTAGTAAAACACTCTATGTGTCATCTATGAGGTTGTCTCTTTCTCAGACGACTAGAAATTTGTAAAACATTGAAAGGACATTTTTAAATGTAAAAAACAAAACAAAAAAGAGTTGGAGGGGGTGATAACAGTAAATGCAATCATAATTTATCATATCGCCAAACACCATAAACCTCATTTTGATGCAGTAATGTCAGCTAATGAAGACAGCAGGCTCTGTCTTCATCTGAGTTTGGAAACAGCATTATCAGCAGGAGCATAATCTACTGATTTTTCTGTTGACCTCTGAGGATTTTCTGTGCATATGTCTACCAGAACCCTAACAGAGCACAGGCATTTACACAGTTAGGGAAAAATGAGTCACATTCTCAGAGAAGTCAGCCTTGTAAGTATTTGGGAAATACTTTATCCATCCCTGCAGTCCCTAAAACACCCAAGAGCTTTCTTAAGTTTATGCAAATTTATATATTCTCAAGTTGCCTCTGAAAGTGTCCATTTCACAATAATTAGCATCTTAGCCTGAAGGCACAGGCATCTATTGTTGTTATTTTCCCATCTCTTAAGTAAAACTCTATTGGCAAACTACCACTTATGACCTCAAACTCCATCTGATTCTCATCAAATGTACTCTTTGCAGTGAAAAGAAAAGCCAAGTTGAACTTTTACAAGGTCAGCACAGATATATCTTTGCAGGTGCCACATCTTGTATATGGAAAATAATAGAGGCACAATTTCTAGAAAATAGCTAGTTTTTATAGCTGCTGTGAGTTTTATAGAGGAATGAGTAAAAGAAGGCAGCCCCTGGGCCATCTCAACATCTCATCAGCCACAAATAGGAGACCATGAGCAGTGCAGATGTTTGAAACATACAAAAAAATTCCAATCCAGGAAAAAGGAAGAAGGACGTGGGCTTTCTGCACACCTGACCATATGGAAAGTGAGTTAATTTTATTCCAATTGCATTACAGTCAAATGAGAGTGTGTTTTTGCCAATGTGAAAAGCCAGAATCTCAGTCCAGGTGCAACAAAGCTATTGATTTATTACAAACCTTTAAGACTAAAGGGGAAAAGTAATCTAGTTCTGGGACCAGAGCCATCCCTTCGTTACTGCAGGGGCAGCCGACAGCTGCCTTCGTGGTCTAGTTTGATGAGCACTGCAGCCTGCCACCATGCTTGAAGCTTCCACCATTAGGAATCCTCCATCGTATTCAGATATTGTATCTCCCTGGATTCCAAAAACCTTCTCTGCAATATCCCTGGTGGACACTTCCAGGGATGGGAAGCTAACTGCTATATAAGGCATGAATTTTGGAAACTTCTTCCCTGTATTGAGTTGAACTCTCCCTGTAGTCTTCATTCATACATCCTAATCTTGCCACTCCAGAGTTCCATAGAATAAATCTACTACCCTTTCCCTGTGACAGCCCTTCAAATATTACAGGGCAGCCTGCAGGTCTCCTCTAAGACTTCTCTTTCCAGACTCAAAACCTTGAGCTTTTTCAGTCCTAAATGATGCCATTTCCAAAGTCATTATCATTTGAACCACCTCTCTCTGGACCTGATGGTTAAAATACAAAGCCAAAACGCTAGTCTTCCAGAAGGTGTCTGACTATAGTAGGACCGCTAGTACTTTCATTGATTTATTGGCTTTATTTCTCTCAATGCATTCTAAGGTCCTGTTTATACTTTGGAGTAACTATATTGTGGGTTCACACAGAGCTTAAAGTTAACTAAAAACCCCTCAAGCTTCTTCACACGAATTCCTATTAAGCCAGGTCTCCCTGCTTGCACGTATAACCTAAACTTGTACGTACATAACATATATATATGTTTATGCAAATTTATGTATTCTCATGTTGCCTCTGAAAGTGTCCATTTCACAATAATTAGCATCTTATTTTAAAATCCATCTTAAATTAGCCATTTGAATTTAGAATTTTATATATGTATATATACATATATATACACATATATATACATATATATATACACACACACATACACTAATGACAATTAAATTCCCTTTGTTGTTGTATTACATTTTGCCAAGATCCATTTTTTTTTCCTTTTTTGAGATGGGGATCTCACTCTGTCACCCAGGCTGGAGTGCAGTGGCACATGCCATCACGGCTCACTGCAGCCTCCCATTCCTGGGCTCAAGAGATTCTCTCGCCTCAGCCTCCCAAGTAGCTGGGACTAAAATTGCATGCCAATACATCTGGCTAAATTTTTAAAATTTTTTGTAGAAATGGGGTCTTGCTATGTTGCCCAGGTTAGTCTCAAACTCTTGGGCTCAAGTGATCCTCCCACCTCGGCCTCCCAAAGTGCTGGGGTTCCAGGTGTGAGCCACTGAACTCAGCCTATGATCTTCTTGAATCTTGATTCTTCTACCCGGGTATCAGTGATCCTTCCCAGCTTCATGTCATCTGTGCAGTGATAAAGATAGTTTCAATTTCTTGATCCAAGTTGACAATAAAATAAGGAATTTAAACAACCAACAGAGGAGCCCTCCAGGTGGACACCTTTGAGCATGGTGCTCTACAACCAGATGTGACTCTCCTGCCAATTCTCTCTCCTACTTTACATTTCCCCGTCTCACTCTGAAAAGATGCAATAAGGGAGCTTTGCAGATTCGCAGCCAAATTCAGATGGGCTGCAAACATTTGACCTTCCCTCCTTAGCCTCTTGCTCTCTTTGGCTCTGATTTTCTCATAGCTTTGTTGCTTTTCTAACTGGGTAAGTGACCAGATACCTCTACTTCATAGAGCTTTCTGGGGCAAAAGAGCCAATTTCCCACACTGCTGCATCACACCATCACCCAGAGAAGAACTTTCTTGGTGCTTCTTCTTGGAATGTTGCTAAAAAGCCCATTTTGGGCCAGGCCTGGTGGCTCACACCTGTAATCCCAGCACTTTGGGAGGCCAAGGCAAGAGGATCACTTGAGTCCAGGAGTTTGAGACCAACCTAGACAACATAGCAAGACTCCATCTGTACAAAAATTAAAATTAAAAAAAATAGCCGGGCATGGTGGCATGCACTTGTAATCCCAGCTTGTAGTCCCAGTTACTCAGGAGGCTGAGGTAGGGAGGATCACTTGAGCCTGGGAAGTTGAGGCTGCAGTGAGCCATGATCTTGCGGCTGCACTCTAGCCTGGGTGACAGAGCCAGACACTGTCTTCCCCACCCCCCCCCCTAAAAAAAGCCCATCTGGGCTGGTGCTTTTCACAAGCCTTAGCTCATTCTGGCTTTCCCAATATTCTTCCTGCTAAGCACTGCCATTTTTTGCATCTCTTCTTGGACTGGGATTCTCCTTCCATTTCTTCCATCTATTTAAATGTAGACTCCTTGGAGAGTTCAATATGCAGCCACATCATTTCTTCTGTGGTCTTGCTCACTTTGGGTTTATGTCAATCATTGAGAGTATTTCTGATCAATATCATTCTAGAGCTAGGCAGGAGGGGCGCAACCCTGGGCCCTGGGGAAGTGAAGGATTAGCCTTCCTGAAAGAGAAGTTTGGCCTTTGCTCTCTTCTACTGAGTGGTGATCTCCAAGCCCCTGGAATGTCCTGCCCAATAAGAGGGTCTTTGTTTGCCTGGGGATTTTGGCCACTGGATAGTCTAATTATATGATTTATGATGGGGTTTTGGAGACACATCATATCAGTTCCAACTTCCAGAATTATTAGCCTGAGCCTCTTAAAAGGGGCTGCAGACTGAAGGTCACCCACATGAGCAGTATGCGATAGACCCCAAGCAAAAACTGTGGACAGCCAAGGCTCAGGTGAGCATCCCCGGTTGGCTGTACCCTGTGTACATTGTCCTGGCCAGGAGGAGGCAATGCCATCTGATATGGTGTGGAGCTGCCCAATTACAATTCATGTCAAATTGTAATTCCCAGTGTTGGAGGTGAGGCCTGGTGGGAGGTGATTGGATCATAGGGGGGGTTTCTCATAGTTTAATGCTATGCTCCTTGGTGTTATTGTGGCAATAATGAGTGAGTTCCTGTGAGATCTGGTTGTTTAAAAGTGTGTTGCACCTCCCCTCTCTCTCTTCCTCCTGCTCTGGCCATGTGAAGTGCTGCCTCCTTCTTTGACTTCTGCCATGACTGTAAGTTTCATGAGGCCTTCTTCTCAGAAGCTAAGCAGAAGCCAGCATCATGCTTCCTGTACAGCCTGCAGAACTGTGAGCTAATTAAACCTCTTGCCCTTATAAATTACCCAGTCTCAGGTATTTCTTTATAGCAATGTGAGAATGGACCAATACACTGATCATAAATGCATGGGAAGAGAACCAAAGAATCTTCTTCCTTTGGATCCCAATCGGACTTTGTCCTGTGTGTCTCTTCCCTTGATTGATTTTCTTGTTTAACTTTCAACTGTTAAAACAAACACACACACACATTCTCATGCTATGTATAGTGCTTTCTTGGGTTCTCTGAACCATTCTAGAGAATTATTGAACTTGAGGGTGGTCCTGGGGACCCCTAAACTTGCAACTATTGTCTGAAGTAAGGGACTGTTCCATCAGACTTTGCAGTTTGCTAAACTGTACTACAGCCCCTAACTCTAGGGAAATAAATGCTGACTCTTATCCAGTTTTGTGCCTCCCTCCAGGACAAGGCATCCCCAGAGCTAAAGGGACATAGCTTTCCTCTTTCTGGATCACACCCCTGAGTGTGCTGGTGACTGGAGTTTGGTTGTTTGTGCTGGGGTGTCCACGTGGGTGAGAATGAGTCCTCCCACAGCACAAAAGGAATGAGAGAAGAGAGAGTGAGCTATGGAACAAAGGCCTGGAGCCAGGGTTAGCTCTCCCCACACCACCATATTCCACTGTGGAATTCCAGACAGTTGAGAATTCTAAATTTGAACTTGGACTTCAAGGTCATCATGACAGTATTTTTTTGAAAGCAGCAAGCTACAGCATATTTTATTTAATAGGTCGTTAGCTTGATTTACAGCCTTTAAGTATCTAAACATGTGGTATGTAGGTCTCTATTCGTACTCTTGCCTCATCCCCCGAAGTGTCAGGAGCCAGCCTGTTGCTGATTGTAAAGATTCTGTTTTTAGAGGCTTCTGCTCGATGGTAGTGTCTTTTAAGACAGGCTGTTAAAGGTTAACAAAGCATCACATCTACATTTTCACAGATGATCTTGAAATGTATGTAACAGGATGTTAAAATGGGATTTTACTTGTCTCATTTTCTGCTGAGGTTTCAAAAGGCTAAGAATAAAACAGTAAACTAAGTACTCCCACATTCCAAAATGAAGTGCTAGACCACTGCTCTAGGTTATCTATTGCTGCATAACAGGATGCACCAAAACTTCACAGTATAAAATAGGTCTTTTATTTTCTCAAAATTATTTGGCTCAGAAATTTGTACAAGGCACAGAGGGAATGGCTCACCTCCATGACTAAAGTCTGGGACCTTACCTGGAATACCACATAGCAGGGAACCTTACCTGGAATACCACATAGCTAAGGTGGCTTAACTGGGTCATATGGCTGGGGACTTGACGCTTCTGTTGGTTTCATTCCTCAGCTTTCCTTTGTGTGCCCTTTCCATGTGGCTAGCTTGGGCTTCCTCATAATATGGTGGTCTGATTCATCAGCCTTCTTACATGCCTGCTGCATTCTCTCCTGAGAGAGAGCTGAAGATGCCAGGCCTCTCAAAGGCCAGGCTAAGCACCGGCACAGTATCACTTCCTCCATGTCCAATTGGTCAAGGCAAATCACAGGACTGGCCCAAGTTCAAAGAGGAAGAGCAGGAATTGCCTCTACTTCTTGATGAATGGAGCCAATAGAGAAGGAAATCACATATAGGGAGAGAAGGAAATGATGGTGGCCACCTTTGGAGATAACATAGAACTATCCACACAGACTTGCAAAGGAGGGAAGTGACAATGTTTTCCAACCCTTAGCTCTAAGCCAATCAAAGTTTTAAAAGGTTTAAAGTCAGAAATGAGAAAGAGGGCTTCTTTGGAAAAAGTTGTTGGAGCACTGAGGCACTTTTCTTCTTGTGCTTCTCCTTCACCTCAAGCCTAGTAGGAGGGGCTTCAGGGAGACATCACACTTTGATCCATCTTTCCAGTTTTGACTTTACTGGTTCTCATAATGCAGCTTTTGGCATTTTCCCTCCAGCTACATACACCATGTTTGAGGAGAACTAGCCTTTTGTCCACCCATGTTTGTAGCAGTGTTGATGTTATCCACAACACGCTAAAGGTGGAAGCAATCCAAGTGCCTGTCAATGGGTGAATGGATAAATCAGTTATGATAGGAATCTCTCCAGCCCATGTGAAGAGTGTGAACCTTGAAAGGCCGGCTCTCTCAAGGTTCACACTCTGGCTAACAGGACCTAAATTCAATTTAGAGCCAAGCGGCAACTTGCTGACTAGAAGTCACACATGTTTTTGAGTTCCCAGAAAACCCACATCTGCTTAACTTTGGGACTTTCATAGCTTCCTGTTCTTGTTTATGTTGCCGGAACCAACCAATAGACTATGACCTGTGTCAACAAATCAGAACTCAGCAAGCATCAACCAATCAGATTAAGCAAGTTTGAATCCTTTATTTGCATAAGTGGACCTGAGTGGGAACAGGGCAGGAACTTTCTCTATAAAAGCCCAGCCCCTCCTTTGTTGTCTGGAAAGCACCTTCATTTTACACTGAAAGCTGCATTCCCCTAGTTTGAAAACTGTTTACAGGAATAAAGTCTCTTTCCTCCAAATACCTTTTCAGAGAACTATTGTTCACAAGGGTTATCCACCAAATCAGAGGA
The DNA here is from genome assembly GCF_029281585.2 of Gorilla gorilla gorilla. Lineage (NCBI taxonomy): Eukaryota > Metazoa > Chordata > Mammalia > Primates > Hominidae > Gorilla > Gorilla gorilla. The sequence goes on from NC_073232.2 coordinate 89,261,202, forward strand.
TCCCAGATCTGTGTGCTCGGAGCCTTCAATACTAACAAGGCTGAGAGCTGGGGCACTCCCCTACGCACTCCAGGTCTTATTTATGTAACATGAATTTCCTGCTGGACCTCAGTTCTCTAATTGTGTTTTTATTTCTTGTTGCACAATTAGGCCTCTGGGAAATATCAGTGTAAAAAGTTGGGTTTTTCATGAGGGTTCTGAGTCAGACAGCAGTAGGAAGTGGGGAGGTTAGGGACAAAGGAGAGAAAGGACCCATCCTCCCCCATTTCACTTTTGGCCCAGGCCCAGCACCATCTGGATCCCTTCCCACTGGGGCTCCCCCAGGCCTTGCAGAGCACAGAATGGCATCCTTCATTAGGTTACGATACTTATCAAGTCCAACAAGGTATGGATGACCCAGCATGGAAGTCTTGAGAACACCGCATTCTGCCCTGGCTGCCTGCAAGGAAACACAAGGCAGTCTTTGTTTTTTGTTTGTTTGTTTGTTTTGTTTTTTGTTTCATTTTTTTGAGATGGAGTCTCACTCTGTCACCCAGGCTGGAATGCAGCGGTGGTGATCTCTGCTGACTGCAACCTCTGTCTCCTGGGTTCAAGCAATTCTCCTGCCTCAGCCTCCCAAATAGCTGGGATTACAGGTGTGCACCACCACACCCAGCTAATTTTTGTATTTGTAGTAGAGATGGGGTTTCACCATTTTTGCCAGGCTGGTCTCGAACTCCTGACCTCTGCTGATCCATCCGCCTTAGCCTCTCAAAGTGCTAGGATTATAGATATGAGCCACTGTGCCCAGCCTCTTGAAGAGCAGTCATCTGAGAGCTGTATTTGAAACCCAGATGATAGATCCATTTGTGACAAACGCTTAGAATGACTGAATCTGGGCTTCTTCAAGACTCTCCTCCTCCCTTCACCCATAAATCTCCCAGAAAGCCATTCACTAGCCTGTCATGGTTTTAAATGTGGCCCACAGTTCCTTGTTACTGACTCCACCTTGGGAGGTGAGGTCTATACCTCTCCCTTGAATCTAGGACGGCTAGGGACTGCTCCCTCCAATAACATATAGCGGAAAGTAAGTCAAGGTGATGGTAGGGATAGGGTCTATAAGGCAGGCAGTGGGCACCGCCTCCCCCAAGGACTGCCCCTCTGGGCTCTTTAGCTGTCAGTTTGAGCTTGGCCCTCTGGCTGTCCCTGTTCCTGCCCGGTGCATAACCACGTGCATGAACAAGCAAGCCATCTGGAAGTGTGTCCTCCTTCCTCCACTCTCTCAGCCCCCAGCCCTTTGAGTTATCCAAGAACCATAGAGCAGGGACAAGCCACCCTTGCTTTGGCCCTTCTGAATGCCCCAGCCCCGATCAGCCAGCATCTTAAGATAGTTGTTTCACCTACGACCTTCTGGGGTGCTTTCTCACACAGCATTAGCAACTAGAACACTGTCTCTGCATCTCCCCTTCAACTAGAATTAATAGAGCACTTAGTTGGCTAAATAAATGTTTAAAATTGAGAACAAGGACTTACCCCTAGTGAAGATCCAGGTACAAGTATTCTCCTGAGAGAGAGCTGAAGATGCCAGGCCTCTCAAAGGCCGGGCTAAGCACCGGCACAGTATCACTTCCTCCATGTCCAGTTGGTCAAGGCAAATCACAGGGCTGGCCCAAGTTCAAAGAGGAAGAGCAGGAATCGCCTCTACTTCTTGATGAATGGAGCCAATAGAGAAGGAAATCACATATAGGTAGAGAAGGAAATGATGGTGGCCACCTTTGGAGATAATGTGCCACCTTTGGAGATAATGTACCACCTTTGGAGACAGGCCAGGTACAAAGGCAGGATCCCTTGTTTTGTTTTGGGGTTTGTTTGCATGAGAACATGTGTTTCTCCAGTCCTTACATAGCTTCCACAAAGGCAGCCTGGCCCTGGAAAATTTCCTGAGCCTGGTTTGGATGGGGGTGATGGCAGCAGATTCCCCCACCTTTTTTTTTTTTTTTTTGCTTCCTGGAGCTGCCGGGAGATGAAAGAGTCAGCAAAAGTCAGGTCCGACAGACTTCCTGCTACTAGGACACAGATCACAGCCCATCATTTTTTTCAAAGGCTTGGGGCGGGAGAGGGGGAAGGAAAGCAACAATATGAGGAAATTTACATGGCAGCCTTGGGATTCACCTCAGATTTCCTTTACAGGAAGGAGGGGACAATATTATTACTGATTCATTGATTTTTCAAATGGGAGAGAGTTGAAGACACACGGGCAGGAGCTGATGGTGCCCGTCAGCATTCATTCTGCAGTTGGAATTGATTCTTTATACAACATACATCTTTAAGGAGTCTCCAGAGAGTGTGTGAAGCAGCGTAAACTCAATCCGTATCGCTCGCCAGATTGGGAATTTCCTATTTGCCAATTTGTGTGATCAACTCCATAGGACAGGTTGTGTCCTGTTTGTTTTACGGTTGAGTGAAGTGAGTTTTCAAGACCACTCAGCTAAGGCGTGGCAGCCCCAGGGTTTAGGCTTCAAGTTCTTTGATGGCAAGTAATAGACAGAGAGTCTAGCTAAGTTAACCACAAAGTCACAGGGGAATTTATTGGAAGAGTTTGAGGGGGCTCCTAGGATTTTAGAACCAGGCTTACAGAGGACAGGGACCGGGTGCTTTCTTGGGGTTTTAGGATATGGGGGCAGTCTTATCCAAGAACCACCACTCGAATGAATGAACTCTGATGGCTTTCTGTCTTTTCATCACTCTGTTTCTTGTCTTCCTCTACACAAGGAGGGATTGCGATTCAAATCCCAGAGAGGCTCCTGGGTTAGGAAGAGCTCACTTGGTCTTGCTTGTGTCAAGTGAATATCCCTTAACCAGAGAAAGGCATGGAGCCTTGAGTAAAAATCTCCTCCAAACTCATCTCATAAGGGAGGAGTAATTCTATCCTCCATCCCCCAAATTGGAATGCAACTACCAAAGAAGGAGGAGTGGATGCTGAATGACCACAGGAACAAAATCTGCCCACTCCGTCAGCACTGTCCAATGCCCAGTCCAGAGTCTTCTCACTGCCTTAGCTCCATAGGGGACTTTGTACTCCTACAGAGCTCTGTACCTAAGATGATATTACCCTGCCCTTCCATGAAATGTATTCCAAGAGGGAAGAATGCCTAAGGGAACAAACAGAGGGGCTTCTCCTCTGGGTTACATGTGGACTCAGCTGGAATAAACTTTCGAACCCCGGGCAGATTAGAAGTGCATCTTATTTATTACCTTCTAGGCTGCTCTCTATAAGGCATTTTTGCCTGAGCCACAGGCTTGATAACAAATGCAGTAAAAGTGGGGAAAATGCTGATTTAATGTAACAATATGGGATGGTGATGTAATCTATGTAGTAAACAAGAGTAGCTATTGAGTTATAAATAATCATTTTATAGCAATCTTGAATATCTCTGATACCAGATGTGTAGTAAATACAATCACTTTATAGAACTTCCTTTCCTTTGAAAAGATGAGGAAATGATTTATAATATAAAGTTACATGTGTGCCGTGCGCTGCTCACATGGGCCTTATTTTGTGCTTGTGGTTGGATTTGTTTAACTCTTCTTTGATCACCTCAGTAGAATAGGCCTGGTTAAGTGTTCCCTGGTTTTGTGTCCCTAAACCATGGTATAGAAAATTGGGGTCATTTTGCTACATCTAGTCAGTCCCAATGCTGGCCTATTGCTTTGGGAATCTAAGTTGCATATCCACTGAATAAAGTGTCACCCTAAAAACTAGCTTTGTGAATCTAGATTGCATACTCAGTGAATGAAGTATACGAAGCATATTGTCCAAAAAGTTCATTGTTTTTTTTTTTGTTTTTGTTTTTGTTTTTGTTTTTTTTGAGACAGAGTCTTGCCTTATCACCCTGGCTGGAGAGCAGTGGTGCCATCTTGGCTCACTGCAACTTCCACCTCCCGGGTTCAAACGATTCTCCTGCCTCAGCCTCCCAAGTAGCTGTGATTACAGGCGTGCACCACAGCCCCCAGCTAATTTTTGTATTTTTAGTAGAGACAGGGTTTCACCATGTTGCACAGGCTGGTCTCGAACTCCTGACCTCAGGTGATCTGCCCGCCTTGGCCTCCCAAAGTGCTGGGATTACAGGCATGAGCCACTGCGCCCGGCCTCATTGTCTTTTCTTAGACCTGTGATTTTTGAAGAGCTCAAGAATTTTCCCTCACCTGGGCTTTAAGTCTTTTAGAGGAAGCCTTCATAGAATTTTGAAGGCAGAATTTCTAACAGATTTTGATTCATGACACCCTCTAAGATGGCTAAATCCTGGACATTCCCTCTAGCTCTGTGATCCTTTTTTGTTTCCTTGCTTTTCCACTCAACATAACCACCATCCTGAAGTCTGTGTTCAGGAGTCTCTTACTTTCCTTTTTATGTATTGTTATTTCATCAATATGCCTTCCAGGAATTTTTTTTTTTTTTTTGAGACAGGGTCACACTCTGCTGCCCAGGCTGGAGTGCGGTGGAGCGATCGATCATGGCTCACTGCAGCCTCCACCTCCTGAGTGCAAGCCATCTTCCCACCTCAGCCTCCCGACTAGCTGGGGCTGCAGGTGTGTGCCACCACACCTGGCAACTTCTAAATTTTTTGTAGAGATGGGGTCTCCCTATGTCACCCGCTGGTCTTGAACTCCTGGACTCAAGTGATCTGCCTGCCTCGGCCTCCCAAAGTGTTATGATTACAGGCATAAACCAGCTCGCCCAGCCTGAAAAATATTTTTATATTTATTGTTTTTAACCCTATAAAATTAAACTGGTTAACAGCTACATGGGTGTATTCATTACATTATTTTGGCTCCTTTTGAGTATCTTAATATTTGATACATTTTTACCATTTGCATATTTCTAAAAAAAAGTTTCTAAAAATTCTTCTAAATATTTCTATGGTTTAAGAAAGAGAAACAGTGGTTTTGAAAGTTGATGTCCAGGAATATCTGTGGACATATGTTTTTCAAGATAGCATCACATGGTGAAAATTTGGCTCCTTGTAAAACTGGGATTTCCACTGAGATCATTTAGAAAATCTTTATAAAGTATAACGGCAAGTGTGGGAAGAGATTCCACTATAAATGTATCAGGTTTATCATCCACCAAATAAATGGTGTGACATCAGAGAACAAAGCCACGCCAATTTTCCGAGGCCTATGCCTCGCTTTTCTGACTTCTTGTCTTTCCCCATCTCCTCTCTCATCCATCAGCATTTTATCCCTAGCCCCGCTCAGTCTTCTCAGGAAGTCAGGCACTTCCAGGGATTAGAAAAGCACATCCCAGACATGCATCCCTATGTGGCGCCGGGAACTCAACATTCTTTTTCTCCTAGGAAAATTTGCACTTCTGAAAGAAGACCTAATTCCATTAGGGAGGTTAGTGCTCATAGCCATGATTTTCACAAAGCTGGATAAGGACTTGGGAAAGCATGTCTCATTACCCGGCTTGAGGCACTTGGGAAGTTGGGAGGACAGTTAGGTAGGTTTAAAAAAAAGTCATTGCGAAGGGCCGGGCGCAGTAGCTCACACCTGCAATCCTAGCACTGTGGGAGGCCGAGGTGGGCGGATCACTTGAGGTCAGGAGTTCGAGACCAGCCTGCCCAACATGGTGAAACTGTCTCTACCAAAAAATACAAAAAAAAAGTTAGCTGGGAGTGGTGGCGTGCACCTGTAATCCCAGCTACTCGGGAGGCTGAGGCACGGGAATCACTTGAACCCTGGAGGTGGAGGTTGCAGTGAGCCGAAATTGGGCCATTGCACTCCAGCCTGGGTGACAGAGTGAGACCTCGTCTCAAAGAAAATGGTGAAGCCCTCCTTTCTCTTGCACATCTCCATGGAGAATCTTTGATGCCAATAAAGAGAGAATACTTCCCAGCACCCAACACCATGGCAGGCACAGAATTAGGAGCTTTTCGGATGTTCCCATATGAAATCAACAAACTTTTGCAGTGGACTTTGCTATTTCCATCTTACAACTACAGAGGCTGGGACTCAGAAAGGATAACTTCCTTACCCAATCTCACAGCTTGCAGGTGGCAGCATTAAAATGCCCACTTAGCTGTCCCTGTCTCCCAAGCCCACATCCCTGCCAGTATGCTGGGATATACTGCATTTCCTTTGTCCAGAGGTTGTGTGAAAAACACCTTGCTCTGCTTCCAAAATAAAGAGAGAGATGCTTATTGCTTCTGGCCAGAATAGCCTTCTTAACAGTGAGGGGCAGAGTAATCTTTGCTTTGCCCTTCAGAGAACCATTGAGTTCAGTTTTTGCCAGTTATCAAGGTTCTGCCAGCAGGTGAGTGAATGACAGGTAGCAAGTTGAAATACTTAGCGGCTCAAGCCAGTAGCTTCTGGACCCATTAATCTATCTTGGTCTGGACCTGGAATGATGTGTCCACACTTTGTAGGACCCTTTCTTCAAGAAAGCAGCTAGAGGCCGGGCACGGTGGTTCACACCTGTAATCCCAGCACTTTGGGAGGCTGAGGTGGGTGGATCACTTGAGGTGAGGAGTTCGAGACCAGCCTGGCTAACATGGTGAAACCCTGTCTCTACTAAAAATACAAAAATCACCCAGACATGGTGGCGCATGCCTGTAGTCCCAGGTACTTGGGAGGCTGAGGCATAAGAATTGCTAGAATCAGGGAGGCGGAGGTTGCAGTGAGTTGAGATCATGCCACTGCACTCCAGCCTGGGCTACAGAGCAAAAGAAAAGAGAAAGAGAAAAAGAAAGAAAGAGGGAGAGGGAGGAGAGAGAGAGAAAGAGAGAGAGAGAGAGAGAAAGCTAGAACTTGCCTATGATTCATTTAGAATACACCTCTGAACCTCCAGAAATGTTTCCCTCGTTGCAATAGTATTTTACCTCTTCATCAAATCCAACTTTACTCAACAACCTTGGATACAATTAAAATTGGATGACAACAAAGGAGTTCAGGAAATGCCACCCCAAAACATGATGCTTTGGTATGCTGAATACTTTGAACTGAGGGCTCTTGGGGAAAAGCAGATGCCGGCAGACGTTTCCCTGAGCTCCCCTTATCTGCCAAGAGACAGATCCTCCCAAAGGAACTCGAAGGTCATGAATCCCCTCTGGGAATCTTACCAACCAGAGAAGAAAAACTCAGATCATGAGAAAGGAGAATGAAGGTTGTGTTACCACCACCCTTAAGAAGCCCCAAGCCCCTATTCCTTTCAGTCGCTCAGGATGCTAAATAAAAGCTTCAATCATCTGACCCTTTTTGGAAGCTCCTAATTTGGGGGACTCCCATGCGTAATTAACTATGGTTTTTCCCTGTTCATCTGGCTTACATCAATTGAACTCATAGCCCAGCCAGGGAACCTAGAAGGGTAGAGAAAGGCATTTTCTGCTGTTCTACAATACTTACCTCTGTTATTTCAGACAGACTGGCAGAAGTCTGTTGGATAAATTTAAGGTGCTGGAGAGGCTGTATCCTTGGAAGCTTTATCTTGACAGCACTGTCTGTCCCAGTTAAAGAGTCAAGTTTCTGCAGCTCAAGACAGATGCACTGTAGCCCAGCTCGGCCCTGCTTCAGACTAGATGGGATGAGGACTGCAGAAGTAGGGGGTGAGAGACAAGGAGAGCAGAGCTACTCCCTGAGCCCTTCAAGTGACAGAGCCGTCGCGCACCTATGACTCACTGTGGCCCTGCCTCCCTGTGGGCATTGGGGGCACCACCCCAAGGAGACACTGCCCTGGGCCCTGCCCAGGAAGGTTGGCCCAGCTCAGAACCCTGGCCGAGGACAGTGTGCATTCGCACTCCACTGGAAAGCAGCAAGGAGCTTACAAGCATGACTCGGGCTTGGAATCAAGGCCTTGTTTTCCACTCCTCCCTGCCAGGGCCCCTCAATCATGATCCTGGACACCCCTGCACAGCCCGTCCCAGCCCGTCTGTGAAGAGCTGGCAGGCAGTGGCCAATTTCATGGGGCTCTAGGAGTTTGGCCAGCAGAGAGGAGGGAGAGATGGCAGCCTTCTTTGTCCCTGGAAGCCGAACTGTGCTCTAAGCTACTTCCCAAATGGAAAACACCCCCAACCAGGTGGCTTCTCAGGGCCACCCAGCTTTGCTCAGGTGCAGGGTATGAAGGGTTAACAGCCTAAAGAGGGGGCCTTCTTGCATTAATCCTGACCATCCCAGTAGAGGCTGAAACCAGGCAAAGCAAAAGGAGAAAACAGAGGATCAGTCACAACATGAAAACTCAGATATTTTATCCTTGATTAAAAAAAAAAAAAAAAAAAAAGACAGCAAAAACACTCCAAAAAATCTCTCCTTGCTGGCAAAATTTTGCTGTTGCTCAGAATGTCCTCTTCTGGTCCATTCTCAAGCAAAACCTCGAAATCCTGTAATTAGGTACCAAAGAGGTAGAAAAAAGCATTAAACCCAGAAGTCAAAAAAAAAAAAATAGCAAGGCTGGACGCGGTGGCTCACTCCTGTAATCCCAGCACTTTGGGAGGCCAAGGTGGGCAGATCGCTTGAGGTCAGGAGTTGGAGACCAGCCTGGCCAACATGGTGAAACACCATCTCTACTAAAAATACAAAAATTAGCCAGGTGTGGTGGCGTGTGCTTGTAATCCCAGCTACTTAGGAGACTGAGGCAGGAGAATCCCTTGAATCCAGGAAGTGGAGGTTGCAGCAAGCCGAGATCATGCAACTGCACTCTAGCCTGGGCAACAAAGTGAGACTCCATTAAAAAAAAAATGGCAGCCAAGTACTTCCCTCTGAAGCCGTGCCTTCTCACAGTTTCCCATGCATAAGAATTCCTAGGGGTCAGAGACGAGTACTGATCTGATTCAGCAGCTGAGGCTGAGGGTGACATGGGTACAGTCATAACAAGATCCTGCCTTTCTAAGGAGCTCTTGCATGAGACCATTGCTGCTGGTCCTCAGACCACACTTGGATAGAAGGGTCTAACATATGATGGTTTTGAATGTAGAACATTTTAGCAAACACAAATGTTTTGAAAGATATATGGATATTTACTCATTAGTTCATTCATCCATTCATCCAATATTTACTGACTATGTGCAACATGACTTCTGCACTAAGCACCAAGGAAATAGATGACCCAAATATAGACCTCAAGATGCCTAGAGTTCTGCTGTGAACCCTTCCACTAACTTACCTTGAGCACTCAGGTGTCTTAAGCTCTCCTAATTAATAGGTAAAGCGGGCACAGAACAAGTGTTGTTAATCAAACAAATGGAGCAGTCCAAAGCAGGTGTGTTAGCAAGCATCGTTGAAGCAACTTCTCAGTCAGTTAACTGCTATTTGATACTCCATTCTTGACGTTATGCTGGGAACTCTGCAGGATAAAGAATACCTATGGGGCAGGCACAATGGCTCACATCTGTAATCCCAGCACTTTGGGAGGCCAAGGTGGGAGGATCATTTGAGGCCAGGAGTTTGAGACCAGCCTGGGCAATGGAGCAAGACTCCATCTCTATAAAAAATAAAAAACTAGCTAAGCATGGTGGTATATGCGTGTAGTCCCAGCTACTTGGGAGGCTGAGGCAGGAGGTCTCTTAATTTTAATTACATGAAATTTTATTTTATATTTTTATTTATTTTATGACTATAAAAATAAAGTATATTCAGTGCAAAATAACAAATAATGACACATAGAAAATAAAAGTAAAAGCCCCCCAAAATCCCATATACCAAAGAACAGTAAGTTTTGTGTATACTATTCTATACCTTTTATATACATATGTGTATATATGTGTATATTATAGATGCTAAATACTCTACATACTGGGTGAACTTACTTTATTCTCTAAACAAGACACAGTAGACTTTTTCAAAGTCAATTCTTTTGCTTCTTATGTTTTAGTCCATTTGTGCTTCTTTAACAAAATGCCTGAACTGGGTAATTTGTAAATAATAAAAATGTATTTATCACAGTTCTGGAGGCTGGGAAGTCCAAGGTCAATGGCCAATAGGTTTGGTGTCTGGCGAGGGCTGCTCTCCACTTCCAAGATTGCACCTTGAATGCTGTGTGTTCTCACCTGGAGGAAGGGACAGAAAGACAAAGAGGCCTATCTGTTTCTCTCCAGCCATTTTTAAGTGACCAATCCCATCCTGAGGACAGAGTCCTCACGGTCTAACCACCTCCTAGAGGCTCTACCTCTTAATACTATCACACTGGCCATTACGTTTCAATATATGAATTTGGGGCACACATTCAGACACACGGCAGTCTCTATATGTTTAACATTTTGCATTGAGTTTCATTTTGTAGTTTATATAATTTGTCACCAGTGCCTTATTGGTGGACATTTGGACAGTTTCCTTTTTTCTATAATAAGGAATGTGATGACAAAACCTTTGAATGTATATCTTTGCATGTTTCATTTCCATTAAATACATTTTAAAGAGGAATTATTGGGTAAAAGGAGATGACCACAAATATTGCCAAATTGCTCATTACAAAAGCTATAGCAGTTTTAGCCAGGCATGGTGGTGGGCACCTGTAGTCCCAGCTACTCAGGAGGCTGAGGCAGGAGAATCGCTTGAACCCGGGAGGCAGAGGTTTCAGTGAGCAAAGATCAGATCGTGCCACTGCACTCCAGCCTGGGCAACAGAGCAAGACTCAGTCAGAAAAAAAAAAAAAGGTGTATCAATTTAAACTCTGACAAAATGTATGACAGCAGCAACTCGCAGTACGTTTTTAATCTTCATGAATCAAATAGGATTTTATTATTTTTGTAATTTGCATTTCTTACATCCTAGTGATGCTGAGAATCATAGTTTTAGCCATTTGTATTTCCTTCTTTAGCGCCTTCCCTGTTTGTAGCTTCTTGCTTATTATTCTGCTAGGTTCTTCCTTTCCTTATTGATTTATAGGAGCTTTTAATAATCCGTGCATATTCAGTCTTTTAAAATTGCCATATATGTTGTAAATATTCTTTCCAAGTTGGAAGAAGCATTATAACTTAGTTAAAAACATGAACTTTTAAGTTCAAATCTTGTACCTATAGTAAAGTACTATACAGAGGATTAAATCAAAATAATGCTTATAAATTTCTTACTGCAGGGCTTGAACTTAGTAAGCGCTTTGAAAAGTCATTTATAAAATAAGTGTTTGCTTGCAATTTCCTTACAGTATCTTCGGCGTGTGTGTGCATATATACATATGTATTTAGTTTAGCTGAATAGCTCTCTTAATACTTCCTCCCACTGTGACTTAGTTAAGAAAGGTTTTGTTTGCCCAAAAATTATAATTATGCTCTGGTATGTTTACATCAGACTTTTCTCTTTTTTGTTTTGTTTTGTTTGTTTTTGTTTTTAAGAGCCTGTGCCCTTTGCTCTAATTATTTCCCTACATATTCCATGCAGTCCCTTGCCTTCTCGGCCTCCTTTCTAGTTGGGTCAGCTGTGTCTGCAGCTGCAGGTGGCTGGGGACACACGCCACCCTGCAGTGGCTGCAGATCTGCAGGGAGCCCGCACCAGCCCACACAATCCCACATTTCACTTCCCACTCTATAGATCGCTACGTCATCCTTTCTCTTCTTTCCCACCTCACGCTTCCCACTCTCAACTAATAACCTGGCTCTACGAGAAGCAAGCGGTGGAAAGCCACGTCCTTCCCACCATTCACAAGCCTCCTGGCCGGTGACCCTCTCTCCTCTCCTTCCTGGCAACTCGGCACCTGGGATCTGCCCTCCCTCCTGAGCCATCGATTTCTCCCTCACTACTGGATCATTTCCGCATATAAGAAGCTGTATCTTTTTAAAGATTGCCTGTCCCAACCAGGGACAGCTAACCCAGATCCACCTCCTCCTTCTCTCTCTTACCCTTTTGATCCCAACATCTGAAAACGGCTGCCTCTGTTTTCTTCTCTCTCCCCAGCCCTCTCTGCTCAGCCGCCCACTCCGTTTCCAGCACCCTGCGCCCCAGCATCTCCGTCTTGCCAAAAGCTCTGAGCATCCTCATCTTACTCCAACTCTCACCAACATCCCACGGAGCCCATCTCTACTGCTTAACACATTTTCTCCACTGATTTCTAGGTTGTTACTTTCCAGGTTATCCTCCTATTTCACCAACAGCTCTTTCTGGGTCTCTGTAGCATTTTTTGCCTCCTCCTACTTACTAAATAGCGAAGTGTCTCAAGCTTCATTGTCAGCCCCACATGCGTCCTCATCCACACTCACAAAAAGAGCACCTCCGCCGGGCGCGGTGGCTCCTGCCTGTAATTCCAGCACTTTGGGAGGCCGAGGCTGGTAGATCATGAGGTCAGGAGATCAAGACCATCCTGGCCAACATGGTGAAACCCTGTCTCTACTAAAAATACAAAAATTAGCCTGGCGTGGTGGTGTGGGCCTGTAGTCCCAGCTACTTGGGAGGCTGAGGCAGGAGAATCGCTTGAACCCAGGAGGCAGCAGCTGCAGTGAGCCAAGATTATACCACTGCACTCCAGCCTGGGTGACAGAGCAAGACTCTGTCTCAAAAAAAACACACACAAAAAACAAAGAATACCTCATCCGGTCACCTGTTAAGCTCCACGTGCTGTTAGGATTCCCAAATTTATATCTCTAGCCCTATTTCTCCCCGACATCCAGACCCATATACTCAGCTATCTAATTAACATCCTCATGTGGATGCCAAGTAGGCATCTCAGACTTAATATAGCCCAGGCAAGGGGCACCAAGTCTTGTTGTCCAACCTGTGCACTGCCTAAAGGCAGCCATCCATGGAAGGAAGAGGGGCTGAGATCCAGCCCATATTAGGTTTGCAAAGCCATGAGCTCTGGTGTGGGGCTTTATCCACGCTGTGGAAAAGGTACCTTTTGATATAGGGAGTGCCTTCTCTAATTTTCAAGAAGGTGCCATAAAGGCTTGCTGTAGTCCTGGCCAAAATACATCTTTTGATTTTCTTTTTTCCCTACCCTGTATCTGCTACGGTCAGAATATGGCACCATTCCATTGTGAGGAGGAAAAGAGACAGAAAAGGAGAAGAAGAAAGAGGAGCGAAAGCAGAGGGGAACGGGGACATGGGGGAAGAAGAGAAGGGAGAAGGGAAGGGGAGGGGAGGGAAGGGTGGAAGAGGGGACAGGAAGGAAATTTAGCTTCTTTATTTTCATTACATCCAATGTGATTCTCAAAGGTAGACTGGGTCTGATTCTTCCCCCATCTTCTGCTACACTAATGGTTTAAGCCACCCTCACCTCTCCCCTGCAAAGTCTCCCTCTCTGCAATTCTTCTTCCACTACACAGACAGATGCTTGCCATTTTTTTTTTTTTCTGAGATGGAGTCTTGCTCTGTTGCCCAGGCTGGAATGCAGTTGCATGATCTCGGCTCACTGCAACCTCCACTTCTTGAGTTCAAGTGATTCTCCTTCCTCAGTCTCCCAAGTAGCTGGGTTTACAGGCATGTGCCACCATACCCAGCTAATTTTTCACAATGTTGGCCAGGCTGGACTCAAACTCCTGACCTCAGGTGATCCACCCGCATCGGCCTCCCAAAGTGCTGAGATTACAAGTGTGAGCCATGGCACCTGGCCTTTTTTTTTCTTTCTTTTTGAAACAGGGATCTGCTGTGTCACCCAGGCTGGAGTGCAGTGGTGTAATCATAGCTCACTGCAGCCTCAACCTTCTGGGCTCAAGCAATCTTCCCATCTCAGCCTCTCTAATAGCTGGAACTATAGGTGCTTGCCACCATGCCCTGCTAATTTTTAAATATTTTTTGTAGAGACAGGGTCTCTTGGTTGCACAGGCTGGTCGGGTCTTGAACTGCTGGCCTCAAGCAGTCCTCTCACCTTGGCCTCCCAAAGTGCTGGGATGACAGGCATGAACCACCAGGTCTGTCTCACATGCTTTCTCAGATGCAAATAATAGCTTACCATTCATCTGCTTGAAACCCCTCAATGTCTTCCATTTAAACCAAACCAAACCCAAGCCCTTTCCTACAGATTATAACTTATACAACTGAATCTTCTACCACTGTACCCTAGGCCAACTGAGCTCCAGCCACACCAGCCTCCTTCCTGTCTCAAATGTGACAAGCCGTCACTGTCTCAGGACCTTTGCACTTGCCACACCTTCTCCCACATCTTCACAGCCACCTTCTTTTCAATATTCAAGTCTGAAGTTAAAAATAAACGCTTTGGCCAGGCACGATGGCTCACGCCTGTAATCCCAGCACTTTGGGAGGCCGAGGCGGGTGGATTGTCCGAGGTCAGGAGTTCGAGACCAGTCTGGCCAACATGGTGAAACCCCGTATCTACTAAAAATACAAACAAATTAGCTGGGTGTGGTGGCATGTGCCTATAATCCCAGCTGCTCGGTAGGCTGAGGCAAAGGAATTGCTTGAACTAGGGAGGTGGAGGTTGCAGTGAGCCGAGATCATGCCACTGCACTCCAGCCTGGGCGACAGAGCAAGACTCTGTCAAAAAAAGAAAAAAAAAAAAGCCTTATTGACCAAACTGGCTAAAACAGTGATTCCCTCTCCACCATCACTTTCTGCCCCATCTCTCCATTTTATCTTCCCTACTGCACTACCCAGCTCTGAAATTACCGTATCTACCTCTTTGCCTCCTTACGAGCAGTCTGTCCCAACATCTCACCACATCAGTGGAAGTCCACGATCTCTTTGCCCTGTTCCCATTCTGTCCTCCAATGTTGGGAACAGGGTCTGGAGCTAGGTGAGTTGATTGAGTCAGTGGCCTGGGAGGCAGAGATGGTGCCGGCTAGAATGATCCCAAGTACACAGAGGGAAGGAGGAAAGAGAAGGGGAAGGGAAGGAGACAGGAAAATGAAGACATGGAGCAGGTTGCAAGGAGCCTGTGGTGGGGCAGGACCAGAAGACAGAAAATGCAAGTAGAGGAAATGAGCTTGCACCTTGGCACCAGACAGTGAGATCCACTGAGCCTACATCTGATGCCCTTCTGCCAAGACCCTGCCACCCATGTTTACAGAGCTAGGGGCTCTCGGCTCTACCGCTATGGGGTACAGTCTTAAAGCCCTGGAAGGCACGTGGTTGGATGCACCTATGATTGCTAATTCTTTTATTTATTTATTTATTTATTTATTTTTGAGATGGAGCCTCACTCTGTCACCTAGGCTAGAGTGCAGTGGCACAATCTTGGCTCACTGCAACCTCTACCTCCTGGGTTCAAGCAATTCTTGTGCCTCAGCCTCCCAAGTAGCTGAGATTACATGTGAATGCCACCACACTCGGCTAATTTTTGTATTTTTAGTAGAGACGGGGTTTCACCATATTGGCCAGGCTGGTCTCGAATTCCTGACCTCAGGTGATCCGCCCACCTCAGCCTCCCAAAGTGCTGGGATTACAGGCGTGAGTCACTGTGCCCAGCCCTATGACCACTAATTCTTAATGTTGCCTCCAGTCCAGGTGAGGGGCTGCTAACAAGCTCAATGAAGTCAGCAGAAAGCAAGCTATGAAGGGCTGAGTTGCTGCTGGGCCTCATGATCTCACCCCACCTGATGCTCTAGGGGTGTTGGAAGCAAGCCTCAGTCTCTCCTTCCTTTCATGTTTCCCTGGGCCCCTGGGACCTACCAAGAGCTTGGATAATAGATGTCAATGGCAATTTGAGCATTTGCGATGCAAGACGATTGTGAAGGCTGCCACAGCTAGAACTTGCCTCTTGCAGGAGGACAAAGGTAGGGCAAAAAGTCTAACTGTGAAGTCTCCTGACAGCTGTTTTTCTCAAGATTTTCATACCTTCTTCTTATCAGTTCAGGAGTGGAGGCTTTTTGCCGGCTGAATGTGCATCTTCTGCTTTCAAAACAAAAATGCTTTCCCAGTAATCTTCAAAAGTATTATATTCCCAACTGGACAAAGGAGGGGATGGGGCCTCTCCCTAAAGAGGCCCCCAAGGCCTGGTGTGGTGGCTCATGCCTGTAATCCCAGCACTTTGGGAAGCCAAGGCGGGTGGATCACCTGAGGTCAAGAGTTTGAGACCAGCCTGACCAATATGATGAAACTCCGTCTCTACTAAAAAAATTTAAAAAATATAAAAATAAAAAATTAGCTGGGCGTGGTGTCATGTGCCTATAATTCCAACTACTCAGGAGGCTGAGACAGGAGAACCACTTGAACCCAGGAGGCAGAGGTTGCAGTGAGCTGAGATTGCACCATTGCACTCCAGCCTGGGCAACAAGAGAAAAAAACTCCGTCTCAAAAAACAAGCAAACAAAAAAAGATACCCCCGAGGTAAGGTCTGTGCCACCCTGGCTATCATTGCTATCTCTGCAGTGACTTCAGCTCTGACATTTGACCAGTTATAACCTATTCCACCCTGCCAGTGCTCACACTTGGGCATTTATTTTGATGAAGGGGGACCCAGAAGGGAAGGAGAAAAGAGACAGATACAGGTCACAGAAACAAAACTGCTCGAGTGATGCTTGAAATTCATCCTACCCCCACCCAGGGAAATTTTCTAGGTGCTGTTTTCTCCCTGGGTTTCCACACATCCCTCCCCACCTCTATGGCATTATGATCACACACACACACACTGCTTGCAAGTCAGCACGCCCTGAATGTGCTTATCTTCAAAGCCATCTCAGACTTGTTTTTGCACCCTCAGAAGATAGATGGTTGTGGCAGGTGTAAAATGACATCAGCAGCACAGTCATTCAGGGAGGCTCCCAGCCAACTTTCTGTCTGTTTAAAATATCAGGGCTTGGCCTGAACACAGGATTTTGGAGCAAAGTATGTTGTAAAGCCCACCTGAGTAAACTCACAGAGATTCTCACTGTTTGTCTCTTCTGCACGTCAACCAGGGGTTTTATTTCCCCACGTTTCTTCTCCTGGGAACATCAGAACTCTGGGTTCCTTTGAATTGTCTGTGAAATCCTGCAGCAGTAAGTTAGCTGAACCTTGAAAAGAAGTAGACAAAACTCTAACCTTGTATGGTCTTAAGCAAGAGGAATGACTTGCAGAACACTGAGCAGTGACAGCCCGTATAAAAATTATTTTGTTGGCAGAGACTCAAACAAACTGTGCAGTCAACCACATGGTTTACAAAGGAAAGATCTGCTAATTGAACAGCATTGCTCAGCACATGGACGACAGCCCAGAGCTTAAATTTAGCTAGATGCTCAATCCTCAGTCTACACTAGTACCCAGCTGCATAGTGGAGGATTCTTTCCATCCCAATGGGAAGATGAGGAGAAGAAGAGACGAAAGTTGCGTGAAAGGTAATCCGCTGTGCTGAGTGAGGGTCTGAACGGTGAAATCAAACCTTCATCTTCCCTTACCCATCTAGAAAGTCCATGTCGCATCTCAGAAGAGCTCTGCTTCCCCGGATTCCTAGTATTCATTGATTCAAAAACTCCATTGGCAATTGGTTTATTGACATTTATAGTTTGTACGGATTTCTTCTTGCTCACATTCAGGGGAACTTGGTGTGAACATTTCCTGTTTCATTCATTGAACCAGTTCATCTGTCTTTCCAAAGGGCAGGAGATTGAAGTCACAGACATCAGGGGACCTGTCTGTGGTGTCTGTCCCCACACTGATGGTGTGGGTGTTCTCAGCTGATCTTAGCCAGGGGTTCCCCTCCTCTCTCTCTGCTGAGAATCCTTCTAGAAGCTGTGTTCTCCTCTAAGAGGGTGACATTCCCAGAGAAAGGGGAACAGTCTTTCAGGGCTGACACCCACATTTTGATCCTTGCCCATGAGTCTCACTGCTCCTTGGCCTCCGTGCCCTGTGAGCTTGCACTCCCACATCTCTCTTTGACTAACTCATGCCTTGGTTTACATCTCACTGCATCTGTCAGTTCTCAGACTCACAGCTGTGTTAGGGAAATACTAAGAATAAAATAATTTACACATTTGGAATGCAAGAGGCTTTATAAGGGGACCACAGAACCTCATTCCTTCCAGACCTTTGGGATGAAGTGGAGACAGCCACCATGTAGGAGGCTTTGGAGTGGAGTTGTAGACATAGGTGTCACCTTTCAGGTCCATGCTGATGCACATAAAGAGACACGTACTTCATATTTTAAAATATAATCGACAGGCCTAGTAGAAGGAATCAGGGCGCTTGGAAGGAATGACTGCTTTCAAGTCTAGGAAAAAAAATACAAGAGGAGCTGAGACATCTTGTTGGGCCGTGAAGCAAGGAAGCCATTGGAGACTGATGGGTCATGTGAAACCGACACAGACACCAACATGAAAGGACCCCCATGGGTCAAAGGAGAAACACTGTAAACATGAAAAGGATTGTGAATGCAATTGACTGAAACACACTGAGGACATAAAAACCATGAGTTCATCATTGTATTAGTCTCTTCTCACATTGCTATCAGGAAATACCTGAGACTGGGTAATTCATAAAGGAAAGAGATTTAATTGACTCACAGTTTAGCATGGCTGGGGAGGACTCAGGAAACTTACAATCAAGGCAGAAGGTGAAGGGGAAGCAAGGCGCCTTCTTCACAAGGTGGCAGGAAGAAGAGGTGCTGAGAAAAGTGCGGGAAAGTCCCTTATAAAACCATCAGATCTCCCGAGAACTCACTCACTATCACAAGAAGAGCATGGGAGAAACCGCCCCTGTGATCCAATTACCTTCACCTGGTGTCTCCCTTGACACTTGGGGATTACAATTATAATTCAAGGATTATAACTCAAGACGAGATTTGGGTGGAGACACAAAGCCTAACCATATCAATCATCATCATCATCATCATTTGAGAGATAGTCTTTATCCCCCACCAAAAAAGAGCAAAAAAAAAAAAAAAAAAGCACATAAACAAGAAACCTCTCTGGACACTACTGCAATTAACTAAGGCCCGAATCCCTACTCTGAAAATGAGCAGTTAAGAGGAAAGAATTAAGCACCTCCCTGGCCCTTCCTGGATGAACTGTATTTGAGAGTATCCAAATAGCCCTCACTGATGCGGACACATTCACGGTGTGGGAGACATCTAACCTAATAAATGTGAAAGGGTAATGAATTTCTAAAAGCAACCTTTTACAACCTCTAAGAAAATAATTCGTTCGAGCCACATCATCAATGACAGACAGGTGAGGAATTTTACAACAGAAGACTCAGGCTGTCACTACCTGTCCCCAAAGCTGATTGAGCTTCGAGCTTGTGGGCGAGAGGATGTCGTGCACGTGTTCATGGAATGGGATAGGAAGGATTCTGCACCACCCATGAAATCTCTTTTCTTAAACAGTTGAATCTAAACTAAATCAAGCATCTAGAGCTAACTTCTGTGGACAGGAAAGACAGAGGGAAAGGAGAACGTAAATGCCACAGCAAAGAAGGAAATAGACCAGTTAAGAATGTGGGACATTCTCTGGAGCAAATGACCCAGTTTCTGCTATCAATCAAAGGCGTAGGGGAGATATGGGGCTTCTCTAGTTTGAATGAGAATTAAGAGACACAACAACCAAAAGCAATTTGTAGACCTTATTTGGATCCTACTTAGAACAAACCAACTTCAAAAAATTTTTTTAACACAATTGAGCAAATTTTATAACAGACTGGCTATCAAAGGACAACAAGCCCCACATGTATAGTTTTTAGA
The DNA here is from genome assembly GCF_029281585.2 of Gorilla gorilla gorilla. Taxonomy (NCBI): domain Eukaryota; kingdom Metazoa; phylum Chordata; class Mammalia; order Primates; family Hominidae; genus Gorilla; species Gorilla gorilla. The sequence continues at coordinate 89,280,712 of NC_073232.2, forward strand.
GCATCGCACAGCTAGTAAGTGGCACAGCTGGGATTCATACTCAGGCAGTCTGGCTTCAGAGCCTGAGCTCTGACCTCCACCACATCGTCTCTCCTCCTGGCTGAAAAATGGAAAGAATAATAGTACCAGAGAGGGCTGCTGTGAGAATTAAATTATTATTATTAGTCTTCCGGAGTAGGGTAATCATTTTCCGACCAGTGAGCTGTGTGGAGAGTGCATTTTGCAAAGTAAGTTCCAGACGTGATCCTCAAGCTGAAACAAGCGTTTCCATTTATTTTAATACATTCAAAGTGAAGATCTACATACGCAGAGTGCCCTAATAATGCATTTCAGTGGAAAGAAGCTCTCTTAATGTGGTTACGTTTAATGAAACACAAGAAGGGTCACTCTGACCTCATTTCCATAGCTGACTCCGAAATGGGACCTATAGGCTCTCAGCAAAGCTTACAGATTCACCTGATAGCATTTGGAATAGGTTATGCACTCGAATGTGTGCATACCTTGTTCCAAGTGCCCTTCACCCTTCTTTAGTGGTGTCAGTATTAGCCAACACAGCTTTGCTGGCTGATTGTTCTCTAAGGTGTGTTGGTCTGCCATGTTCCATCTCAACTCAGTAGGCTCCATGTGGGAGAGAAGAAATCTAGGGGAACCAATTCACTGCAATCAGCAATGTTCTCCTACACAATGCCAGGAGCATGGAGCTATCAGAAGAGCTGCAGTAAGTTCCAGCCATCTTGTTTTATGGGAATCGATGCTGCCCAAATAAACGTTCTACTCACTCACACAAAAAAGATGACAACAGAAATTATTATGTGTGATAACAGCATTGTGGCTATGTAAGAAAATATCCATGCTTCTTAGAGATGGATAAAGAAGAATGCAGCAGTGAAATATCAAGTCTTCATAAAAAGGGATTTCACTGAACTATCATCTCTGCTTTTCAGTATGTTTGACATATTCATTCTATTAAAAAATTTAAAGCTGCTCATGTTGGCTCACAACTGTAACCCAGCACTTTGGGAGGCTGAGGTAGGAGGATTGCTTGAGCACAGAAATTCAAGAACAGCCTTGGCAACATGGAAGACCTTATCCCTACTAAAAATAATTTTAAAATTAACCAGGCTTGGTGGTGGCCACCTGTAGTTCTAGCTACTTGGGAGGGTCAGACAGGAGGATTGCTTGAGCTCAGGAAGTTGAGGCTGCAGTGAGCTATGATCACTTCACTGCATTTCAGTTTCGGTGACAGAGCAAGGCCCTGTCTAAAAAAAAATAAAATAAAAATAAAAATTGAGGGGATTTAAGATGAATCTTAAAAGGTAAAAATTAGCGAGCCCTGGTTACTAGAGTGCCTAGCTTTTCATTTGCTTTAAATGTTACATTAGAAATTGTTGATCAGCTCCTCAGCATTTCTTCTATGAATTCCAATGGTGAGGACCTCATTACGGTCAAAATTACAGCAAAAAATTAGAATTCAAGAATATCACTAAACATACTGCTTATTGAACAGTATTACTGTATAGTCATCAGTAACTTAAAAAAAAAAAATCTTCCAAAACCACCCAGATTACAGGCAGGACAGAAAATAGGGATGGCCCTGAGAGGTCATTAGTAGAGGGTGTGAGAGGGTGTGTCCTTTGTCTGAGAGGGAGACTCACTTCTCACTTATGTGTTGAGACGCAAAAATTGCCTGAGGAAATTCCAGAGAGGTTGATCTGTGTTTCTGGGTGTGTGCTTCTCATTGTTACTGTCCAATGTCTGATTCCCATACTTCTAGGCAGAGGGTGAATTTCATATCCCCACTTCCCTGAAGTTTGACATGACCATATGACTTGTTCTGGCTGGTGCACTACGAACAGAAGCCATGTGTTTTTCCACCTCCTTTTTCCTCTCTGCAACTGTGGCTGGAGAAGGTAACCCGTGTCCACCCAGCAATGTGTGCTCAACATGGTTTATGAAGGAGAAATCTCTCTCTCTCTCTCTCTCATTCTCTCTCTATCTGTCTCTATCTCTTCTCCTTTCTCTCTCTCTCTCCATCTCTTTTCTATCTCTTCTCCTTTCTCTCTCTCCTCTCTATCTCTATCTCTTTATCTCTCCTCCCTTCTATCTCTTCTCTTTTCTCTCTCCTCCTCTCTCTCTTTCTTCCTCTCTCTCTCTTTCTTTCTCTTTCTCTCTCTCTATAACTCTTCTCCTTTCTCTCTCTCTCTCACTCTCTCTCTATGTCTCTGTCTCACATAAGCCACTGAGATTTGGAGGGTTTTGTAAGTGAAGCATAGCCTACCTAATAGTTTCTACTACAGGGTGCAAATGCAGTGAGCACTGTGTGTGTGTGTGTGTGTGTGTGTGTGTGCACATGCTTTCTTTATCATACCTTATATTTTACTCTGCATTCTGTGTATTACTATATAGTACTAATTAATGAGGGTTTGCTGTGACTTTACCTACATTATCTGCTTCCAGTCTCACCATAAGTCATGTGTAAAGTTCTAGTATTATCATCTCCATTTCATATTTGAGACAAACAGAGGCTCGGAGAGGTTAAGTAACTTGCCCAAGACCACACAGCTGGTGTGAGGCAGAGCTAGGACCAGAACCCAGGTAGTTGGATTCTGGTGAACAGCATTAACTATTAAGCTAGGCTATCTTTGTACTGCAGGAGGGACCCACCTCTGACATTTCAGGAGTTCTATTCCCACTTAAATTGGTTTACTAAACGTTGCTTAAAAATAACCTTCATTTCAGAGGGCAATTCAATAAAACAGGAATTTCAAGACTGAGTCTGTGAGGTTTACAAATTAGTGTGTTGATTCAGAGTATGGGTCATTGTTTCTCTGTAGCATTAATAACAATATTGATGTTTTACAGTTTTTTCTCCAGAACTAAAAACCCTTCACAAATTGCTCTGTTTATTAGAGCAAAATTTGCCTTCTGAATCACTTCTAATTGGCTAAACAATTACATAGAACCATCTGAGAGCTTCCCAGAATGTTTCTGTTTGAGGCTGAACCCATGAGCAGCTCTCTTCCAATGAAGTTGGCTCCGTGGGGAAGGAACTGGCCTCGTCTCAACCCCCAGACTCAGGGGATCCTTCCTTCTTGTTCCCATTCTTGCAGCCACAGCTCCTGAGTGCAGTGCGGGTCAGGCCCTCTTCAAGGGATTCGTGTGAGTTCATCCTGGCAGGAGCCCTCTGAGGTTGGTACTATCAATCCTAATTTCTCAGATGGGGAAACTGAGGCATGGAACAATTAAGGAACTTTCCCACAGCTGCAGACCTCATGGGCAGCAAGGCCAGGGGTTGACTGAGTGGTCTGGCCTGGGATCCAGGGCTCCCCACCCTGCCTCACCCCTGTCCCCTGCCCCTGTTTCCAGGGACCTGCTGGAGGTCTCCTGGGATAAGGTGACATTGCCTCTCTCTTCCACGGCCCCCAATCATCTTCCTTCTTGTGTTTTGCATGGACCTTCCTCCCCTGAGGCTGAATATGGGATTCCTGTGAGATTTTCTCAGCATGAGGGCCTCGGAGAAGATATGGACCACGAAAAGTGTGGACAGTAAACTGATGTCCCTGCAGAATGCACCCAGCAAGCTTCTTCCCTTCCTGGACCTTTCAGAGAATCCCAAAATGTTTCTTTTGGCATTATGCTTAATTTGGGGTCAAAATTGAGAGACACTAGGGTAAAAGCGGCTTTCTCTGATTATCACGGTTAGGCAATGCCTATGGCATTGACAGTAGAGTGATTTTTTATCCTGCCCCTCAAATCTTGGCATGCTGTAGAACTCTGATGAAATTTAATATCAAGAGAAGCCTTGAAGCAGAAAACTAGGTTATTAAAGGGCAGCCTTGGGGTGGTGTGGCAGACACTGTGACATGCCTTCTATATCTCCCTTCATGGACAGACTTGTTGCCCTCACCACTGGGCATGCTGGTGGCTGGGTGTCAGCTGTCAGCTGCCCCAACTCAGGACTCATCTTAGCTGAAGAGCGGCTTTACCCTAAACCACAGGGGGATACAGGCCTGACCAGCTTGGTCCAACTCTGGAGAACATTCTAGCTCCAGGGCTCCCCACAGGGCTGCCCAAGGCCGTCATCAGATTTCATCACAGTTTGACTTGTCCCTCGCACTCTCCTGCCTTCTGTCTCCCTGCCACGGGAGTTGATCTCAAGCACACGCCTCAGACACATGCTACACACTAAACTCTGCTTCAGAGGCCACCACTCCAAAGGCATGAAGCATTGGGACAGCCCCAGTGGTGACAGGCAGTATATTAGTCCGTTTTCACGCTGTTGATAAAGACATACCTGAGAGTGGGTAATTTATAAAGAAAAAGAGGTTTAATGGACTCACAGTCCCACATGGCTGGGGAGGCCTCACAATCATGGCAGAAGGTGAAAGGCACATCTTACGCGGTGGCAGACAAGGGAGAAAACGAGACCCAAGCAAAAGGGGAAACCTCTTATGAAAATCAGATCTCAAGAGACTTACTACCACAAGAACAGTATGGGGGAAACCGCCCCCATATTCAATTATCTCCCACTGGGTCCCTCCCATAACACTTGGGAATTATGGGAGTTACAATTCAAGGTGAGATTTGGGTGAGAACGCAGCCAAACCTTATCAGGCAGGATGTGTGAAGTAGGTAGCAGCCAGCGCTACCACAGGTGGGTGGGTGTGTGGGTTATTCTCTCTGCAGGGATGCTCTGCTGAGAGGAAGGATGGGGACCTAAATCCAGCCTGTTCTCCACTAACCACATGCTGAGCCCTGTGTGGGGGCTGCACCTGCCAGGAGAAAGCACGCCTTTTGCAATTGCACCACAATACTGTACAAACTCTCACAGTCCTGGCAGCAGCCCTCCTGTCTTTGCTTTGGAGAAATAGTGAGAAGTTTAAGAGAAGTGAATTTTCTCAGATTCCCTGTGGCCTTTCTGGTTCCAGCCCCTGCAGCATGCAGCATAGGGAAGTGCAGCTGTAGCCTAGTTGTTTTTGCTTCACTGGATACCCTGGGCCCCAGGGCAAAGAGCCAACATATTATGCCCTCTGAGTCACAGAATCAAAACAGGATTCTCTGTTTCCAGAACTTAGTCATGGTGGCACTGAGGACATTTAAGGAAGACAAACATTAAGCGTCAGATTGTATATCCTCAAAAGCTCTCTGCTTCTTGCATTTTTATTTGACTCCAGAGTATTTCCTCACTTTTCTGTACCCAACTGTACCCTCTGGCACCAACCAGAGACTTTGAAACCCTCAGTTTCAGCCATCATCAGTGAGGACAGAGGAGGTCTGAAACCCAGACCATTTCCTGAGCTGCAATCACAAAGTTCTTTATATAATTACATATGTGGCACTGACTTCAGTTTCTATCATTGAGAGCTTCTTCCATGAGACACAAACCACTGGTCACAGGTAAGCAAAAAGAAATGCATTTCCTTTGCCAACAACAGCTGCCTGTGCCCACCTAATAATAACTTCTAGTTGAAGATTACCTTCTGGTAACTCTCCAGACAGACCCCAGGAAGCAGTTGGCTGGAGAGGAACCCTTCAAGTTGAACCTGGGTTTCAGCGTGTCCAGATGACTCATGTAAATACACAAGCTCTGAGGCATCTCCCCGACCCCCAACAAAAATCTCCTCAATCACTCAGTTTGCTTTCCACTCATTTCCTGCCCCTTCCCTTCCTCTACTTCCTCTTTTTCTACTTCTTTCGTCTTCTTTCCCCATTCTGACAGAGGAAGACTGATCAAAGCTTTGTTTGTTATTTATTTATACACAGTCGTGTTCTAGAAAGGCTTCTTGAAAGAGTGCATAAAACTCAACTAGGTTGTATAAGGGTAAAGTGGGTCAAAAGGAAAAGGACAAACAAGGGCTATAAAAATGCATGGCCCAGGAATAAGACAAAGAATGACCAATACAAGCCAAGCCAAGCTCTGGTGCTCCATGTTTCTGTGAGCCAGAGGCACGTTATAGCTGTGGATGCGTACCTCTGTGATTGGTTTCCCTTCCTCTGCCGATCACGTCATCGTCCAATGCCATGGCTGTAAATACTGTTTGCACTGATGACTCTTATAGCCAAGACTGTACCCATTATCTAGAAATCTAGTGACAGATGTTATTAAGGGCTGCAAGGCACCCTATGAAAAGGCTACACTTACCACATTCCCTTGCAACTGTGTAATTAAGTTCTGAACAATGACATGTCAGACAGGATGTAAAGAAGGCTCCTCACTCACACCTGTAAGCCCTGCACTTTGGAAGGCCAAGGCAGGCAAATCTCTTGAGCTCAGGAGTTCAAGACTAGCCTGGGCAACATAGCAAAACCTCATCTCTACAAAAAATACAAGAATTAGCCAGGTGTGGTGGGGTGCACCTGTAGTCTTGGCTACTTAGGGGGCTGAGGCAGCAGGGTCACTTGAGCCCATGAGGTCAAGGCTGCAGTGAGCTGTGTTCACAACACTGCACTCCAGCCTGGACGACAGAGGAAAACCCTGTCTTCAAAAAAAAAAAAGAAAAAAAAAGAAGGCTCCTCAAAGGGACCTGCATCTGCAGCTTTGATCCTTGCCACAGTCTTCCTACTACCTGGGATGTGGAATTGATGGTAAAAGCTCCATAGTCCCTACTTACTGGACCATGGGTGACCTTAAGGGTGGCAGACACATGCTGAGGATGATAAAGCTAAAAGACAAGTGCCTGCTTCCTTGCCAATACTGGACCCCCCTCCCCCCCATATCAGCCCCTACTTGCCTAGCTCCAGATTTTCATTAAGTGGAAAAGAAGAAAAGTCTGGGCTTATGTAAATCACTGATATTTAGGATTGTTTGTTATGTGTAGCCATCTGTATTAATCTGTTTTCACCCTGCTGATAAAGACATACCTGAGACTGGGAAGAAAAAGAGGTTTAATTGGACTTACAGTTCCACTTGGCTGGGGAGGCCTCAGAATCATGGTGGGAGGCAAAAGGCACTTCTTGCATGGCAGTGGCAAGAGAAAATGAGGAAGCAAAAGCAGAAAGCCCTGATAAACCCTTCAGATCTCATGAGACTTATTCACTATCGTGAGAATAGCATGGGAAAGACCGGCCTCCACAATTTAATTGGCTCCTCCTGGGTCCCTACTAAAACACGTGAGAATTTAGAGATACACTACAATTCAAGTTGAGATTTGGGTAGGGACACAGCCAAACCGTGTCACCATCTAATTCTAAATCATTCTTTCTCAAATTTTCATCTGTAACAATAACCTTTTCAGCTACATATTTGAAGTTTCTACTTGAGTGTTGAATTGGAGTCTTAAACTGAACAGGATCCAGACAGAACACTTGATCTTTTTCTCCCCTTTCTTCCCCAAACTTGGTCCTTCCAGAATCTTCCCCCTCTGAACTAAATGGTACCCCCATATGCCCAGTTGCTCAGGACAAACACCAAGGAGTCATTCTTGATTCTGTTTTACTTCATTCCCACACATCAGCAAGTCCTATGGGCTCCACCTCCAAAATACACCCCACACCCATCACCTCCCACCATTTCCCAGGATCTCACCATTGTAGCCGCTGTCATCTTTCACCTGGAGTATCTCAGCAGCCTTCCAGCTGCTCTGATTACACTCATCTCACTGAAGTCCTCCCTCCACAGTGGCCAGAGTGATCTTCTAGAAAATGTAAATCAGATCATATCACTCGTCTGCTTAAATCCTCCAATGCCTCCCACTGAAGTGAGGATAAAATCCAAACTACTACGACTCACAAAACTCCAAGTGAGCCAGTCCCTACTACCCATTACCCTACTTTTTCATGAGCTAGACTCCTAGCCCTTCTTGCCTTTCTTACTTGATGTAGTTTGGATGTTTGTCGCCTCCAAATCTCATGTTGAAATGTAATCCCTGGCCACATGTGGTGGCTCATGCCTGTAATCTTAGCACTTTGGGAGGCAGGAGTGGAAGGATCCCTTGAGCCCAGGAGTTTGAGACCAGCCTGGACAACATGGCAAAACCCCATATCTACAAAAAAAAAATTATGCAGGTGTGGTGATGCATGCCTATAGTCCCAGTAACTCAAGAAGCTAAGGTGGGAGGATTGCTTGAGCCTAGGATTTCCAGGCTACGGTGAGCTTTGATCACACCATTGCACTCCAGCATGGATGACAGAGTGAGACCTATCTCAAAAAAAGAAAAAAAAAGAATGTAATCCCCAGCTTGGAGGTGGGGCCTAGTGGGAGGTTTTAGGGGAAGATGCCTCATGACTGTCTTGGTGTTGGTGCTGTCCTCATGATAGTGAGTGAGTTCTCATGAGATCTGGTTATCTAAAATGGTGTGGCACCTTCTGCCTCCCTCTTGCTCCTGCTCTTGCCATGTGATGTTCCTGCTCCAGTTTCACCTTCTGCCATGATTGTAAGCTTCCTGAGGGCCTCCCCAGAAGCTAAGCAAATGCTGGTGCCATGCTAGCACAGCCTGCAAAACCATGAGCCAATGAAACCTCCTTTCTTCACAAATTACCCAGCTTCAGTTATTTCTTTTTAGCAATGCAAAATGACCTAACAAAGAAAATTGGTACCAAGAAGTGGGGTGTTGCTAGAAAGATACCTGGAAATGTCGAAGCAGCTTTGGAACTGGATAGAAGAGTTTGGAGGGCTCAGGAAAAGATAGGAAGATGAGGGAAAGTTTGGAACTTCTTAGAGACTAGTTAAAATGGTTGTGACCAAAATACTGATAGAAATACGGCCAGCAAAGGCCAGGCTGACAAGGCCTCAGATGGAAATGAGAAACTTATAGGAAACTGGAATAAAGGTCCCCCACATATGGACATTTAGGTTATTTCTATTATTTTGTAATTATAAAAAAATACTACACTGCATCTTTTTACATGTATTTGGTACATACTTGGAAGCATATCAGTTGGACAAATTCCTTGGAGTTGAATTGCTGCACCAAGGCTGTATACATTTTACATTTTGATAGATATGATGGAATTACCCTTTGGTCCATTTTCCATGGGGTCACCCCTTAGGATAGTTGAGATGGATCATCTAGTGACACAAGCAAAGACTTCCCACGCAGGGAGCTGTTCATCTCCTATCAGGCCAGGGCCTTCCAGAGAGTCCTTAAAATCACACCTTACACTCCTGGTAAGCGAGGCTTCTAATTTCTGCCTTATCTTACCTGGAGCAGGTATCTTCTTGCCTTTTCTGCCCATTTGTGTATAATTCATTTCTAATTCTTTTCAACACTTCCATTGTAATAAGAGACTTAAACCTATGCTATTCGGGTCTAGCACGAACATTCTTTACCTACCTTGCATCTATTTTCAAATTTCATCCTTGCTAACCAACTTTATGCTGTATCTATTTGGCCAGTTTTCTATGATTTATAAGGCTTAGAGAGCCTGTCATCTTTTTTCATCAATGGATGACTTAAAAAACAAACAAACAAACAAAACCATGATTTAAATTAGTGTTCCAAAAAGTCCCTATAAGAGTTTTTTTGTTTTTTGAAAAAAAGTCTTGCTCTATCACCCAGGCTGGACTGCAGTAGCGTGATCTCCACTCACTGCAACCTCCACCTCCCGGGTTCAAGTGCTTCTCTCCTGCCTCAGCCTCCCGAGTAGCTGGGATTACAGACGCGTGCCACCATGCCCACCTAATGTTTTTCTTTTTTCTTTTTTTTTTTTTTTCACTAGAAACGGAGCTTCACTGTGTTGGCCAGGCTGGTCTTGAGCTCCCAACCTCAGGTGATCCACCTGCCTCAGCCTCCTAAAGTGCTGGGATTACAGGTGTGAGCCACCGTATCCAGCCAAGAGTTATTTATTTGTTTATTTTTAGCTCATGTGCTCTCCCATTCCTGGCTTCACTTCTGTGCCTCTTCCTCTCCATTTCCTGCCATTCAACAACGCACATGCTTATAAAGTAGATTTATTATCTAGGATATTTTTTGACAAAGAATCTCCATAGTGTAGGAGTTTTCCTAAGCCAATGATTTCCTTCAAAGTCACGGTAAACAAGCAGAGCTACTCTGCAAGGCCACGGCACTGTGAGCAGGCCCACTGGACTGGGCACTGGGAAACCTGGACGGGATCCCCCACTCTGCCTGCAGTGGCATCTCCTCTGCAAGACCCCTGAGAGGTCTCAGTTTCCTCATCTGAAAAGGTCGGACCAGACCATCAACCCCTGTCAAGACAAAACGTCCATGATTCTTAAACGCTTTTCCAGATGGACTCTATCTGCCAGTAATATTCTTGACTATTCTTTAGCAAAAAAAAAAAAAAAGTCCCTTTCCAGAAACTCATACAGAAACAATTACGAAAATATTTAAAGCACACATTGGATTTGCTCATCTCTTCTCCTCCAGGACTGTATCTTTTGAAGTAAATGAGAAATAAATAAATGGGCCACAGAGTCATTTCCACCTAAAAGCAACAGCAACAACAAACTCCCACCCAAATTTTGAGACCATCTCTGGGGAGTGAGGGGTTTCTAAGGGGTAATAGATTAAGTTGGGGCCCTATAAGAAAATCTTACTCCGAAGTCTCCTTTTAAATGACATTAAGTGGAAAATAAGAATTACTTTAAATAAATTTTTAAGCCTTTAAAAAAAGAAAATAAGGAATCTATTATTGTTTAAACATTTCCTCTGTGGTTTTGCCTAACTTTTCAAGGTTTTTATCTGTAGATTGTGAGTTTTTTTCCATGGCCAGAAATCTCAACACATTGCATTCTGTAGAACTATTTGAAAGTAACTGGACAAAGAGACAATAAAGAAAGTATGTTTATCTTTGTAGACTGTTGGAAGCATTTTCTTTCTTGATTTTTTTTTCTTTTTGGAGATGAGATCTTGCTATGTTGCCCAACCTGGTCTCGAACTACCACACCCGGCTATCTTTCTTGAAATTTAGCAGAAAAAATAGTCAATGGCATGAATGCATCAAAGTGGTTTTGGCTTAATGTAAACAGTACAACCTCAAGAGGAAAATAAAATTTGGAGACAGATTTCTCATTGCATGAAACATCGATTAATGCTACACTCATAAGTCTCTTCTCCTAATCTAAAGGACCATATTCCACCCTGGCACGGTGGCTCACACCAGTAATCCCAGCACTTTGGGAGGCTGAGGCGGGTGGATCACGAGGTCAGGCGTTCAAGACCAGCCTGGCCAAGATGGTGGAACCCTGTCTCTACTAAAAATACAAGAATTAGCCGGGCGTGGTGGCAGGCGCCTGTAATCCCAGCTACTTAGGAGGCTGAGGCAGAGAATTGCTTGAACCCAAGAGGTGGAGGTTGCAGTGAGCCGAGATCGTGCCACTGCACTCCAGCCTGGGTGAAAAAGCGAGACTCTGTCTCGAAAAAAAAAACACAATATTCCTTGTGCAACATTTTAGTTGCTCTTTGTTCCTGAAACAATGTCCTCATTTTTCACTATCCACCATTTCAAGCTCATTGGTTACCTCTGTGGATATTATCCCGCAAATTGGGTGTTTCTCCTGATAACTGGATCAAAGTTTCCGTTTTACTTATTTTATGTCAAAGCCTTTCCAGAAAGTACTTGTTTATTTACTCAACCACCTAATAAATATTTACTTAGCATCAGCAATGCTCCCAGCTCTAGGACACGTACTGTAGAGGATTTATGCTTGCCTTCCAAGGATTTATGATCTAAAATTTGCCTTGGGAAGGCATGTAAATCCAAGACTACATAGTAATATAATTCAATTCGGCAAATATTTATTGAAAGCCCACTATGCTCAAGACACTGGGAAGACAAAAATATATAAGATCCAGTGCAGCTCCCAGTCCAGTGGGGAAACAGATAGGACACAAGCAGGCAGTTCTAGTACTAGGAGGTCAGACCTGTAACAGAGAGGTGGTTGAATGGAGAGAATGTGGGGAAACATGGGAAGAAGCGCTTCCTTCTGCCTGGAGGAATCCGAAAAGTCTACCTAGAAGGGTGTCTGGCTCCATTCCTGCTGCTATAGCAAAATACAACCAACTGGATATTTTATAAATAATGGAAATTTATTTCTCACAGTTCTGAAAGCTGAGAAGTCCAAGATGAAGGCACTGACAGATTTTGTGTCTGGTAAGGGCTCATTCTGTGTTTCCAAGATGGTGCTTTGTTGCCGTGTCCCCCAGAGGGGACAAATGCTACGTCCTCACACACCGAAATGGACAGAAGGCAAAATGGCAAAAAAGGGGTAAACGCTCTTCCTCAAGCCCCAGCATAAGGGCACTAATCCTTCCCATGAGGGCAGATCTCCCATAGTTTAATCACCTCCAAGGGCCCCACCGCTAATACCATGACCTTGGGAGTTAATTTCCAACATGCAAGTTTGGAGGGACACATGTATTCAAACCATAGCAAAGACCTGTGCAGGACCCAAAGACTGGGCAGGGATTTGCCAGATGGACATGGAGGTGGGTTGGTTACTAGGCAAGAAAAACAGGGCAGGGAGGGAGCATGATCCAGTCAGAGGATGCTCCTTACCAAGGGGTTGGCTTTTATCTTTTAATCGAGGTGACATGGAGCCACTGAAGAGTTGAAGCAGAAATGCAATACAAGACGACAAAAAGAGATGTCACAGAGTAGTATATAAACAGGAATGGTGTTAACTGCAATTGCTTGATGGAGAGCAAATTACAGCCCCACAGCTGAATAGCTGCCTGGCCTAACTCAAGCTACCCAAGCTTTTTATGTCTTGATGTCTTCATCTGTAAAACTGAAGACAAAAGTTGTAGAGAGGTTAAATGACTTAATACCTGTAAAGTGCTTAGAAAGGGGCTCATCACATAGTAAGTGTTCATCAAGTGTTATCTCTGGTTATCAGTAGTAATACCATCATCATCACCATCATTATTATCACCATCATTTTAATAGTTACATCACTTCAGCATGGCTCTTCTAAGCAAGTGGGATAGGGGTTGGATTTCACACCACAGAAGAAGAGCCTGTCTCTTCCATCTGGGCTTTCAATGCAAAAGTCAAAGCCAAGGCTGCTATTGAGCCTTGACCTCCTGCAGCTTCAGTTGGGTTTCATGATGTTTGGAAGAACCTCAATGTCTCCCATTTCACAGCAGTGGGACGTGGTCCTTGAGCAGGATTCTGGGAGGAACAGCACCTTCCTTTTGCTGGGCTGGGTCTTCACCATGACCAGAGTCATGGAATGTGGATTCAAGAAGAATCCTAGATCGTTGAGTACAACTCCCTCATTTTACAGGTGGAGAAACTGAGTCACAGAGTCCTCAAATGATTTTTCTGTGGCCACACCACCAGTTTATCTCAAAACTCAACTCTGAGTCATCCCCATGCCCAAGTCAGTTTCCTTCGTGACTTTCCATGCTGATCAGATCACAGAGATTTCTTAGTCTCCGTTAGCAATTTTATTACTTCCTTCTGGGTGATCTTCCACCTGGCCTAACAAATGAATATTCTTTGTGTGATTGAGAATTAGCAAAAGACTTTATTCCCAGACCAAAGTCTTCCTAAGACACCTATCTCTTTTAAGGAAAAGAAAGACAGATGTATTCTTTGCCCAGAGTCTTTGGATCAGAAAAATCTCTCTCAAACCTTTCCAGTAACTCGTACGGAAAGACATTCCCTGCCTGCTGCCTTCTCCAGCATTAATGTCTTACCTTTTCTTCTCTCTTCCTATCCCCAACTACTTTTCCCCTGTCTTGCTCCCTGAGTTCTCTGAGACAGTTGTCCCTTGAGAATTCATCAAACTGCATCACCAAATCACCCCTCTCCACTCGGAGAATGCAGGGAAGGAAAGGGATGGATCTGCATCCTTGAATAACTCCTGGTTTTCATACATATCAACAATGACTCTGGCTTTTTCTTTCTCCTCCAGAAAGACTTTTGACTATAACACTGCAATATATTACCATCAGGCCCAGCCCCAGTTTTATTATCAAGCAAGCTGGGTTCTGTTTGTACTGGAGTGCATTCCATACTCAATTTAGTTTGGGACAAACCAGAAAGAGAATGCACCTCGAACATAATAAAATGCCACTCGAAGGAGAAAAGAGATTTCGTTCCAGGCCCCTGGCCAGAATAAACTCATTCTTCTGCTACCACCACCTCCAGATGAATGCCTCGCTCATTAACTATTTGTTATCTTCAGCTTTAAAATGGCAAAAATAGGCACATTTGGAAAGCGTGCTATAACTTTAGACAGCATTGGTGGTAACTTTTGAGTTCCCATGTTTGGTTGGGAGAAATTCAGGCCAGGATCATTACCAAGAGCAGAGCCTTTTTTTGTAAGATGTAAGAGAAGTGATTGAATAGTAGATAAACACTGTTATCACTAAACATATAAATAGATGTTTGTCATTTTGGTGTTGGGCATTCCGTGGCATAGAGAACTTGAATAGCTGCACAGCATTATGTGGCTAATTCTGTCTGAGAGTGTGGATGGCCTTATTAGGAAAAGATAGTGCGTTGTTGTGGAAGGATAATTTCAGAGAAGTGCAGGCCTCTCTCTCTCTCTCTCTCTCTCTCTCTCTCTCTCTCTCTCTCTCTCTCTCTCTCTGTCTCCCTCTCTCTCTCTCTCTCTCTCTCCTCTCTCTCTGCCAGAAGAACTGTGGTAAGTTAAAAGGATATTGTTCAGTGAAACGTTTCTAACAATCCAGTGTGGGAGTAGGCTATCACCTATTTTATGGTTTCTTTTTTTTTTTTTTTTTTTTTTGAGACGGAGTCTCACTCTGTCGCCCAGGCTGGTGTGCAGTGGCACGATCTTGGCCCACTGCAACATTTGCCTCCCAGGTCCAAGAGATTCTTTTGCCTAAGCCTCCTGAGTAGCTGGGACTACAGGCCTGCGCCACCACGCCTGGCTAGTTTTTGTATTTTTAGTAGAGATGGGGTTTCACCATATTGGCCAGGCTGTTCTCGAACTCCTGACCTCATGATCTACCCGCCTCAGCCTCCCAAACTGCTGGGATTACAGACGTGAGCCACCACGCCTGGCCTATTTTATGGTTTCTAAACCAGGCCCTGGTTTGAAATAACTAGCTAAGTTTCCCAACTCGAAGCTCTAAAGGAAGACCATGACTGTGAGAGTCATAGGCAGAGACCCAGGAGACCCTCACTCACCTCCTCTTGAGGGAAGATTCCCTTGGCTCTCATAGGTGCTCTTTGAAATTGCTCTCATATCCACAATTGCTGGAATTTCCTGGGAGCATAATATCTTACCCTCTTACTTACTGTGTAATGCACAGTGGAATCATCATTAACCATCACGGAGCTTATCATCACTATGACTAAGAATGATCTTTACAGAAAATGTCCTAAGTAATAACACATCTTATTTAAGAAAATGCATTTTGTAACCAGAACCTTATTCCCTAGAATTTACTTTGATTATTTGGTTAGGATTTTTCCAACAGAAAGATATTCTTCCAACAGAAGATATTTTCATGCCTAGCATTTCTAAAATTCCTAGGGGCTTCTTTACCTGCTATCTTACAATAGAAGGTACAACATTGATAGTTTTCTTGTTTTACCAATATCATTAGTTTCTAGGAAGTCTCAATGTCTGCCTTTAGAGGTTCTAACATTGGGTTTGATCATTTCCAAAAAGTCTTAAATAAATTGGAAGAACTGGGTGAGCACAGTGGCTCATGCTTGTAATCCCAACATTTTGGGAGGCTGAGGCAGAGGATCACTTGAGGCCAGGGGTTTGACATCAGCCTGGACAACATAGCAAGACTTTGTCTCTATAAAAATAAAAAATAAATAGCCTGGCACAGTGGTGTGCACCTGTAGTCCCAGCTACTCAAGAGGCTGAGGCAGGAGGATCACTTGAGCTCAGTAAGAAGCTGCAGTGAGCTGTGATTGCACCACTGCACTCCAGCCTGGGCAACAGAGTGAGACCCTGTCTCAAAAAAAAAGGAAGAAATTTGCATATTTTTTTACTTACATGTTTCTCCTATCCCCAGCCCACTTTCAGTATTCTACTCCATAATGTAACCAATGTATACAATATATCTTTATCTGTAAGTCAACATGTGTATGTATAAAATATCCCAGGGGACCTAGAAAGACACCAACACCTGCTGCAAGGTATAACGGCCATACAGACAAAATTAAAATTCAACCACAATTTCAAATATCATGCTTTCTTTTTGAATCATGTTCCAGCTTTTCCCCTCCAAAAATGTAATTTTAAACATGTAAGAAGGGTGAAGGACATGTGAGATTCTCCTTTATTAGGGAGCTATAGAGGTAGTTAAACAGAAAACTGAACAAGTAGGGACCATTGTGGGACAAGCAGTCATGAAGAAAAGGAGTATGAACCGACCAGTGAAACCTGATCAGACTAGGAACAGTGCGGGCTGCGAGGCAGGAAGAGTTCATAGAAACAGAGCCCAATCCAGAAGGAGACACCATAAAATCAGAGCTGGTCAAGGTGAAGTTGCAAAGAGAAGAGCCACGGGCATCCTCTGGGTCCAGGTGGAACTCAGCTAGATTTCTGGCTAAGGCTTTTGCTGACTTTTGTTTTTTCTTCTCTGATTTTTTGTCCCCAAACACACATACTCATGTTAAAGGTATATCTTCAAAATAAAATATCCCGGACTTAGGGGAAGAAGAGAAAATTTATTTATTTATTTATTTATTCACTGAGACAGGGTCTCGCTCTGTGGCACAGGCTGGAGTGCAGTGATGCAATCATGGCTCACTGCCGCCTCAACCTCCCTGGCTCAATGGATCTTCCTACCTCAGCCTCCTGAGTAGCTGGGACTACAGGCACACACCATCACATCTGGTTAAATTTTTGTATTTTTTATAGAGACAAGGTCTCACCATGTTGCCCAGGCTGGTCTGGAACTCCTGAGCTCAAGTGATCCACCTGCCTTGGCCTCCCAAAATGCTGAGATTACAGGCGTGAACCATTTCACCCTGCCAGAAAATGTTATTTTTTATTTCTTTTCTTCTTTTTTTTTTTTTTTTTTTTGTTTTTTGTTTTTTGTTCAGGATCTTGCTCTGTTGCCCAGGCTGGAGTGCAATGGCACCATCTCGGCTCACTGCAACCTCTGCCTCTCGGGTTCAAGCGATTCTCCTGCCTCAGCCTCCTGAGTAGCTGGGATTACAGGCATCCACCACCATGCCCAGATAATTTTTTGTATTTTTAGTAGAGACAAGGTTTCACCATGTTGGCCTCAAACTCCTGACCTCAGGTGATCTGCCTGCCTCGGCCTCCCAAAATGCTGGGATTACAGGCATGAGCCACCATGCCCAGCCTTTTATTTATTGTTGACTAAGCAGTGAGGCCAACCAAACTAGAGTCGGAAACACAAATCACAGGGCCATTGAAGCGCTGTGGATGATTATCTCACATGGAAGGGACTGTCTGTCTAGCTTCTTACAGCCAAAGGGGGAATCTGAAGCTTTGTAACCTTGAGTGCAGTTATTATTAAAGGAGATCAAAGTCAAATATTAGGGGAGAGACAACATGGGAAGTGCCCGCTGGTACAGATAAGCACCTCTTTATAGGATTTTGAGAAGAACCCTGAAGTACCTTGGCTTGGACTCTATTGGTAGCTCAAGATAATATCATCAGACTTGCCTAACTCCTCTGGAGGAAGTAAGAGTTTGTTTAGTTCAGGTCAATAGACACATTGTAAGTGGAGCGCCTGTTCAGTCCAGGCATTGTACTAAGCCAGTGGTTCTTAAACCTGAATGTGCATTAGAATCACCTGGAAGGCTAGACCCTACCTCGAGAATCCCTAGTTTAGGAGGTATGGGTAAAGAACTTTTAGTAATTTCCCACATGATACTAAAGCTGTGGTCTGGGGAACACACTTTGACGACCACAGCTAGAAACACGGTAGCTGCTCCGTGGTCTTAAAGGAAGAGACCTTTAAGCAGTCATCGCACTGCAGTGTAACACGCACAGCAAGCAAGGTGAAATTCTGGCACCATCGTGGCAAGAGGAAGAGGACTCGACTTTGCTTGAGTAAATCAAGGATAGTTTTATAAAGAAGAACATGATTGAGCTGACTATTGAAGAAGTAAGAGTTTGCCAGCCATTCTGAGAAGAGCCTGGAGGATGAGTGAAATGGATGGGCTTGGAACCTCAGAAGAGTTCAGTTCAGTACAGCTGGAGTGAGAAATGTACCTGGGAGGTTGACCAGGGAAGGAGGGTAGAGACCAGGTCATGGAAGGCCTGTCATACCAAGGGGTTAGACTCTGTCCTGTGGGCTCTAGAAAGTCACTGCGAAGTTTTACTAGTGGTGGAGGTATCACTTATTTTGTGGTTTCTGAGCCAGGCCCTGGTTTGAAATATCTAAACAGGTTTCCTGACTCTCGGCCCTAAAGGAAGGCCATGCCTGTGAGAGTCCCAGGAGACCCTCACTCACCTCCTATTGAGGGAAGATTCCCTTGGCTCTCTGAAATTGCTCCCATATCCACAATTGCTGGATTCCCTGGGAGCATAATTCGTCACCCTGTTACTTAGTATGTCATATAGAATGGAAGCATCTTTAATCATCATGGAGCTTATCATCTCTATGACTAAGAATGATTTTTACAGAAAATGTATTAAATAATAATCCATCTTATTTAGCAAAATACATTTTGAAACCAGAACATTAAATTCTGAGCAATAACTTTGGTTCAACATGCCTAAATGTCTTTTTGTAGAGAAAGAGACTAGAAATCTGTTTTGGAAAATTATGATTTAAACAAGCAGAGATACATCTATCTTCCTCCCTACTGTTTCCCAAGTGTTCGTCCCAAGGTCTGGCACATAATAAATATGTGTCAAATGAATGAATGAGTGAGTGAACCAATGAATGAATGAATGAATGGGCTGCAGTCATCTTTCAAAGGCAAAGCACAGTGGGAGAAACCACTGGATTGTAAATTAGGAGACCTGGATCCAATCAATAACTAGCTATGTGATGGAGAGGAAGTCTCTCTGTCTCTCCAAATCTCTGCTTCCTGAGCTTTAACCTGTGGGCTTGGATTAGGATTAGAATAATAGATTTCAAGCACGAGTGTATATTAGAGCCAGTTGAGGAGCTTTTAAAATGTCACTGCTGAAGAACAAGTTAAACAGCCTCGTGGAAGCAGTAAGGCAAATTTAGAAGATGGAATATTCTATAAACAAATGACCTGATTTCTTCCACAAATGAATGGGAAAAATACAAGAAGGGACTGGCACAGATTAAAAGAGCTTTAGAGGGCTCTCATCCAAATAAAATGTGTGGATCTTGTTTGAATCATGGTTCTAACTCAATCAGTCAAACAATCCAATTGTAAAAAGGCATTTTTGAGCCAGTCAGGGACATCTGAACTTGCAGTTGGGTTATCAGATATTATTAAGAAATTATTCTCCAGCCTGGGCAACAGAGCGAGACTCTGTCTCAAAAAAAAAAAAAAAGGAAATTATTGTTCATTTCTTTAGGTGTGATAACAGCATTATATGCGTGCATATACACACATGCACACACAGGCGTAGTCCTTATCTGTTAGAGACGCATACTGAAGTATTAGAGTCAAAATTATAATCATGTTTGAGACTTGCTTTAAAATCCTAAAACTCTAACAACCACCACCAAAAAAGCTGGGGGCAGTAAGCAACACAATGGATTGGAGAAATGTTGACAGTGATTGAGGCTGAATGATGGGTGGCTACGTGGGGGCTCATCACATGTTTCTCTTTACCTCTGTGTATTTTTGAAATTTGATTTTTAAAATTACTTTAAAGATACTAACACTTGGCTTTACAGCAGACTAAATAAATTAATATTCTGATTGAGGAAGAGAGAATAAAGCCCTTGGTGTCAGTATTCTTTAACCTTTCCCCCAATTCTGGTGATTCTAATATTGCAGCTAGGATTGAGAACAACTAGATTATTACAGGATACCTTTGATTCTACCAGAATAATTCATCAGTGATAAAGTTGGCATCCATATAGTTTATCTTGGGCACTTAAAAAGACTGCCTGAAGAAAGGGACGGATCTCTGGATCTCAGATATCAGCACCCCATGAGGTTTATTTTCCCCTTGATCGATCGATCTATCTATCTATCTATCTATCTATCTATCTATCTATCTATCTATCTGTCTATCTATCTATCTGTGTAAATCTATCTATTTACATTTATATTAGCTGGATATATGTTCATATATATTATATTTTCCAAAACAGATACATCTTCCAATATGCTTATATCCATCCAATATAAATATATATATATATGATGGATATATATATATATGATGGATATATATATATATATGATGGATATATATATATGATGGATATATATATATGATGGATATATATATATATGATGGATATATATATATGATGGATATATATATATGATGGCTATATATATATGATGGCTATATATATATGATGATATATATATGATGGATATATATATGATGGATATATATATGATGATATATATATGATGGCTATATATATATGATGATATATATATGATGGATATATATATATGATGGATATATATATATGATGGATATATATATATGTTTGGAAAATATAACATATATGGATATATATATCCACCCAACATAAATATAAATATATATATATACATATGTTTATATTGGATGGATAAATATATCTGTTTTGGAAAATGTAACATATATGGATACATATATATCCATCCAATATAAATGTAAATAGATAGGGTATATTAGATGGATATATATATCTGTTTTGGAAAATGTAACATAAACATATATATATGTTTATAAATTAATATATAATATATATATGTTTAGAGACAGGATCTTGCTTTGTTGCCCAGGATGGAGTGCAGTGGATATTCACAGGCATGATCATATCACACTACAGTTTCGAACTCCTGGACTCCAGTGATCCTCCTGCCTCAGCCTCCCAGTACCTGGGACTATAGGAGCATGGCATATTTTTAAAAATTAAACTTGTTATTTGGAGATAATTTTAGATTCACATGTGATTGTAAAAAATGATAGAGAGATTCCCTATACTCTCTAGACAGATTCCCCTGATAAAAACATCTTGCAAAACTATAGTAGAATATCTTATGATACAGTACAATGTCATAGCTGGCATATTGACATTGATACCATCGAGATAGAGAGCATTTTTACCACCACATGAAAATTTCATGTTGTACTTTGATAGCCATGCCCACTTCTCTTCCACTGCCACCACCTCATTAGCCTCTGGTAACAACTAATTTGTTCTTCATTTCTATAATTCTGTCCTTTTCAGGAACATTATATAAATGGAATTATAAAGCATGAAACCTTTCAAGATTGGCTTTTTCACTCAACATAATTCCCTGGAAATTCATCCAGGTTTTTGCAAGTGTGAAGAGTTCAGTACTTTTTGTTACTGAATAATATTCCATAGTATGGATGTACCACAGTTTCTTTCACCATTTGCCTGTGGAAAAACAGAGCAATATCCAAAGTGAGTATAATGTTTCAAAATTTGTGGGACACAATTAAAGCACTCCTGAGAGGGAAATGTTTAGATCTAAATTTTACCTTTAAAAGAGGAAATGTCTCAAGTCACTAATCTAAGCTCTTATGTTAAGAGCTTCTTGTTGAGGAAGGAGTATTGAAGACTCCAACTATACTTATGGATTTATCTACTTTCATTTCACTTCTATCCATTATATCACATGTTTTGCAGCACTGTTGTTTTGTGTGTATACATGAAGGATTGCTCTGTCTTCTTTGTGGATTGACCCTTTTATTATAATTTTCTTCGCTGTGAAGTCTTTTTTATCTGAAGTTGATATAGTCACTCCTGCTTTCTCTTGAATAATATTTGCATGATATATCTTTTTATATCTTTTAAAACCTGCCTATATCTTTATGATTGAAGTAAGTTTCTTATCAACAACATATAGTTAGTTCATGCTTTTTGATTCACTCTGTCAATTTCTGTATTTTAATTGCTGTATTTAGACCATGGGCATTTAATATAATTATTGGTATATTAAAATTAAGTCTACCAGTTTATTTTTTGGTTTTTGTTTGTTCTCTGTTTTTCCTTTATCTATTTTCTTTTTTCTTTCTTCTTACGGGTTCCTTCAACACTTTTTAGAATTCCATTTTGATTTTGATTTATGTATGGTGTTTTGGGTATATCTCTTTTGATAGTTTTAAGTGATTGCTCTAGGTATTATGTTCTATATATATTTATATCTATATAAAATAAATTGCCAGTCTACTAGTGTCATCATTTTACCTGATTGAATGAAATGTAGAATCCTAACTTCCCTTGACGCCCCTTTTACATTCTCTTTTTGCAGTTGTCTGGTTTTATTTTGTTTTGTTTTTCTCTAGAGACAGAGTTTTGCTCTGTCACTCAGGCTGGAACGCAGTGGCACAATCATAACTCACTGTAGCCTCGAACTCCTGGGCTCAAGTAATCTCTTGCCTCAGTCTCCTAAGGAGCTAGGACTATAAGTGTGTGCATCACCACCCCTAGCTTTTTTTTTTTTTTCTTTTCTTTTCTAGAGACAGGAGCCTTCCTATGTTGCCCAGGCTGGTCTTTAACTCTTGGCCTCAAGCGATTTTCCTGCCTTGGCTTCCCAAAGCAATGGGATTATAGGCATGAGCCACTGCACCTGGCAAGTATAATTGTCTTAAATATCTCCTCTACCTAACAAATCAGCCGACTATAATTTTTGCTTCAACCATCACAAATAATTTAGAAAACTCAAGAGGAGAAGGAAAACCTATATAATAACTCATATTTTTGCTTACCATGTTCTTTGTTCCTTCCCCTGCTCTAAAATTCTTTCTTGTGTTATTGCCTTTCTGTTTACAGCATTTCCTTCAGCCATTCTTTTCAAGTACCTCTGCTTGTAACAAATTCTCTTGACTTTCCTTCATCTGATTTGTCTTGATTTCCCTTTTATTCACGAATATTTTTGCTGGATGTAGGATCCTGTGTTGACCAGTATTTTCTTTCGACATTTGAAAAATGTGCCATTTTCTTCTGGCTTTGATGGTTTCTTATGAGAAATCTATCATTCAATTGTCTTCCCCTATAGGTAAGCTGTTATTTCTTTCTCATTGCTTTCAAGAGTTTTCCATTGTCTTCAATTTTCAGAAGTTTAATTATGATGTGACTTGTTCATTTCTTTGAATGTTTCCTGTTTGGAGTCATTCAGCATCTTCTATCTGTCGCTTTATGTCTCTTGCCAAATTCAGGACATTTTCAGTCATTATTTCTTCAAGTATATTTTCAGCCCTTCCCTCATGATATGATACAGATGCTAGATATTTTGCTGTAGTCCCACAGGTCTCTATGACTCTGTTCATATTTTTCAGTGAATTTTTTCTCTTTTGCTCAGCTTGTATAGTTTCTATTGCTCTGTCTACAAATTCACCAATTCTTTTTCTCCTCCATTCTGCCATTGAACTCATCCATTGAATTTTTTTTAAATTTTGGTTATTGTATTTTTTCATGCAACATTTTTCATTTGGTTTTTCTTTATATCTTCTATTTCTTTGCTGAGATTTTGTATTTCTTTGCTAGACTTTCTATTTGTTCACTTGCTTTGAGTGTGTTTGTAACTGCCCATTGAAGCACTTTTATGATGGCTGCTTTACAGTCTTTGTTGGGTCATCCTAACATTTCTCTCTTCTTGGTGTTGCATCTATAGATTGTTGATTGTCATTTTTTTTTTCATTCAGCTTGCTATCTTCCTGGTTCTTGATATGACAAGTGACTTTCTGTTGAAACTTGGATTTTCAGGAGTACCATGTGATGAGTCTCCGAATCTTACTTAACCCTCTGTGTTAGACGACTTCCTCTGACATCTTGTGGCAGAGAAAGGGGAGGATGCCACCCCATTATTGACAGGTAGAAGAAGTCCACACTTCCCATTCAGCTCCCATTGACACCCAAGGTGGGGGAAGTCCTCATTATTACCTGGTGGGTGGGAGAGTCCGGGATCCTCACTGGCCCTCCACTGATTCCTCCCTAGCTGGAGGGTGTAAGAGCCCCTCATTATTCCTCTCCATATGACCTCCACTGATACCACAGGGTGGTGGCTTTGTGACCTCTGGGCTGAAGCGACAGTCCTGATTTTCCGTTAGGCCTCCTTTGATGTCTCCTCAGTGGTGTGTGGAAGGGGCACCTCATTGCTTCCAGGTGGGGGTTGGGGTGGAAATTCAGGCCTCCCATTTGATCTTTGCTAGCATGGACATGGGTGGCAGTAGGAACATAGTCTTTCCTGAAGTGTTTGACTGGAGCAAAAAGTAGTTATTGTCTAAAGGGCTTCTGCCTCTTTCTTGGTCCTTTGGCTAGTGAGAGTAAACTTTTGTTGGTTTATTTATTAATATTTATTTATTTTTATTCTTTTAAATAGAGACAGGAGTCTTGCTATGTTACCCAGGCTAGTCTTGAACTCCCGGCCTCAAGCGATCCTCCCACCTCAGCCTCCTAAAGTGCTGGGATTACAGGCATAAGCCATTGCACCCACCTATTTATTTTAATTTTCTTATTTTTATCTGTGCCCTTTGGCATTTTCAGGTTGCCAGGTTCTTTAGCTCCAAGTCTGGGACATATGAGATTGACAGAAAACCCAGAGAGCTCATCACTGTGTTATTCCTTGGGTCCTGAAATCCCTAACCTGCCTACTTTCTACCACCTTTTAGGTTTTTCTTACGTTTGTTTTATATGTAGTATCCAGGATTTTTAACTGGACTTGGAAGAATAGGGAAAAGTATGGCTACTTTAGCTTCACAGCAGCACATAATTTTTTGATATATTTGATACATACCAAAGAATGTATGTAAGTATATATGTGTATTATAAAGTAATAGCACTAACACTAAACCTTTTAAAATGGCAAATATATAATAGACTTTTTCCTAATGAAAAATGAAAACTACACTACTCAATCCCACACTAAACCACTTG
Organism: Gorilla gorilla gorilla; assembly: GCF_029281585.2. Taxonomy (NCBI): domain Eukaryota; kingdom Metazoa; phylum Chordata; class Mammalia; order Primates; family Hominidae; genus Gorilla; species Gorilla gorilla. The sequence continues at coordinate 89,305,593 of NC_073232.2, forward strand.
AGCTATCAATGTAAGTTTGGCCTTCTAGGACTCTGAAATAAACATCCTTTGCCTCGAGAACCTGCCAATGAATGAGTCTTGATCCCATGACTGGGTTAGCATACCACTGTTGGTGGTTGTTGTTATTTAAAAGCCACCTTTCCTCTATTCTGAAGTTTCCTGCCTCCGGGCTACATGTCAACATCAGGAATGACACAGCCTTACAGCTGGCAAGACTGTGAAGCCAGTGACTCAGGATAACGAAAATAAACACTCTCATTGCTGAGGAGTCCCACAGTCTCTGGCTACTCTGCCCTATTTTCTGCCCCATCCTGTGCCTTCTTTCCTTTTGTCCTTCTCCTGGATGCTTTCTGCATCTCTTTTGCTGCAGGATGTGGTGGCCATCCCCATTCTCTGCTATTTTAATGAACATCAGCTGTCTGGGAGAAGACTCCCAACATCTGTCTTTTTTTTTTTTTTTTTTTTTTTGAGACTGGGTCCAGGCTGGAGTGCAGTGCTGCGCCCTGCAACCTCTGCCTCCTGGGTTCAAGTGATTCTCCTGCTTCAGCCTCCTGAGTAGCTGGGATTACAGGCACCCACCACCACACCCAGCTAATTTTTGTATTTTTAATAGAGACGGGGTTTCACCATGTTGACCAGGCTGGTCTTGAACTCCTGACCTCGAGTGATCCACCCACCTCAGCCTCCCAAAGTGCTGGGATTGCAGCCATGAGCCTCCATGCCCGGCCCCCAACATCTGTCTTGTTCAAAAAAGAGCCAGCATGTAGACAGGGATGGACCACACCAGGCAGGGCTGGGGATGCTGGCCAGGAGATGGGATCTGATCATCAACTGAAATGTTACCTGGGAGGTCTTCAGATTGGCTGCCTCATCTCCTTTCTCTCCAGGGGATGTTTGCCAGCACATGGATCTTACTTCACCTCTTCTAGACCGTTTCCCTTCCCCCTGGCAGCCCTCGCCAGGCTTCTGGGAAGTGAAGGGACATAGGAAATGGACTTCACACTATTACTGAACAGATAAGAGTCCCTGAAGTCATGGATTCATTTCCTTCCTGACTAGCCTTGTCACCCTTGTTGTTTCTCTCCACAGGTTTCAAGTTGCCCTAGCATGCAGGATGAGATGGCTTCAGAGAGGATGGGCAGCCCGGTTTGTATGTTCTGTCTATAATATGCTGTTTGGGTTGGTTCTGGAAAAAGATCTAAGCAAGTCTCACAAAGAACAAAGGATTGCAGCTCAGTTACCTGCTGAGAAGCACCCCAACTGGATCTTGCCTCTAAGGCTCATTGACTTTACTCTCCATTTCTTCTGCTTCTCCAGCATCAGAGTGACAGTGGAAAGTACCTTGGGCTTTGTGGTCAGAAGAGCCCAGCTCCAGGGCAGTGTGTTTCCTGAAGCCATGTGACCTTGAGCAAATTGCTTTTGTCTTTGACCCTCTGTTTTCTTCTGGGTTAATGAAAATAGGGTAAGGATACCTTTTCTACAGTCGACTATTTATTAAATGATATGATGAAATGAATTATGACATTGCTGGAGATGATAATAGCATTGTGGAAACCATATGTTATCTAGGGCTTGCTTTAGAATATCCTAGCAAAAAATAAAAAGGAGGAAGAGACAGGATAAATGAAACAGGCTTGGCAAAATATTGATAACTATTGAAGGAGGATGCTAGGTTTGGGGGGTCTAGTCTAGTATGCAGTCTATTTTTGTGTCTGTTTGAAATTTTCCACAATAAAATTTTTTTTTAATTAACCATTTTATATCCCAATAGGATCAATAAAATAATGGATAGAAATACCCTTTATAAATATGAATACCCTACAGAAAAACAGTGTCTTGCTGTAGAAAAGATTATCACACACTGGTTCTCTAACTAAATAACTGCAAGGATGCGCCTCTCTCATTGACTGAATTTGTCTGTAATCGCTGTAATGCATCCGACTGGCAAATACATGGAGAAGCCCATTCTCTCTGCCCTCATCCCCAGCTCTCCAAATACAGGGAAGATCCAGAGCCTCTTGTGGGGCAGAAGGCGGAGTTACTTGACCGCCCCAAACAGGTTTGAATTGCCTCTCCCTCTTTTTCAGGGCGATGCTTCTTTGCCACAGGTTCATGACTGCCTGCCACTTCCTCTCTGTTCTCCTGCCTCCTCTGTCTGGAAGACATGTCTCAGTTTCCTCCACTCCTGGATTCTCCTTGCTTTTGTCCTCAGACCGTCAGATTCAAGAGAGGCAGTGCAGGTGGATGGCAAAGGGACCCGGATACAAAGAGCTGAGTCAGGCCCCGGGCCAGGGCTAACCATGCGCAGGGCAGAGTCCCTGGGGCTGCAGTTGGTCATCATTACTGTTTTCTTTTTCTTTTCTTTTCTTTTCTTTTTTTTTTTTTTTTTTTTTTTTTTTGAGACGGAGTCTCACTCTGTCGCCCAGGCTGGAGTGCTGTGGCACGATCTCTGCTCACTGCAAGCTCCGCCTCCCGGGTTCACGCCATTCTCCTGCCTCAGCCTCCCGAGTAGCTGGGACTACAGGCGCCCGCCACTACGCCCAGCTAATTTTTTGTATTTTTAGTACAGATGGGGTTTCACCGCGTTAGCCAGGATGGTCTCAATCTCCTGACCTCATGATCCGCCCGCCTCGGCCTCCCAAAGTGCTGGGATTACAGATGTGAGCCACCGCACCCGGCCTTAATTTTTGTTTTTAAAGACAGTGTCTCACTCTGTCACCCAGGCTGGAGCATAGTGCTGCGATCACAGTGACACAGGAAAATAGGGTCTGAAGGCAGGGAACGTAAGGCCGATTCACACTTCAGCTATAACAAGAAATAACCTCTCCATAGGGCGTACGAGGTGAATGACTTTGTAATTTTACTTCATCGTCTCCGTTTCACATAGGACATACCTGAAGTAAGCAATGGAGTCCTCTAGGGGATATTTAAACTCCCAAAAATTCTGTAAAGGGGCCTCTGAGCCCCTATGCTCAAGCCTGCTCCCACACTGGAATATGCTTTCATTTTCAATAAAACCCTTCATTCCTTCCTTGCTTTGTTTGTGCATTTTGTCCAATTCTTTGTTTAAGACGCCAAGAACCTGGACACCCTCCACCGTTAATAATAGTTCACTGCAGCCTCAAACTCCTGGGCTCAAGTGACGCTCCAGCCTCAGCCTCCCAAGTAGCTGGTACTACAAGCACCTGCCGCCATGCCCAGCTCATTTTTTAGTTTTTGTACGGAGTCTGGCCATGTTGCCCAGGCTGGTTTCAAACTCCTGGGCTTAAGCCATCCTCCTTCCTAGGCCTCCTAAAGTGCTGGGATGACTGATGTGAGCCACTGTGCCTGGCTAGCCCAGCATTACCGTTTTTGAGCTCTGGGAGAAGTGGATGTTAGGTACTGGTTCTGCAAATATGACTAACACTGATTGCTGTCCCAAGGAACTCATTTGTGTCTGATAGTAGAGAAATGCAGATAAACAAAGAGTTGTGAAATGAATTAAGTTCCGGGAATAGACACATGTAGAGAAAATGAATACAATCTCAGCCAGTGCAGTGGCCCACACCTGTAATCCCAGCAATTTGGGAAACTGAGGCAGACGTATCGCTTGAGGTCAACATGGTGAAACTCCATCTCCACTACAAGTACAAAAATTAGCCAGTTGTGGTGGTTCGTAGCTGTAATTCCAGCTACTCAGGAGGCTGAGGCAGGAGAATCGCTTGAACTCAGTGGAGGTTGCAGGCAGAGATCGCTCCACTGCACTCCAGCCTGGGTGACAGAGTGAGACCCTATAAGAAAGAAAGAGAGAAAGAGAGAAATTGAGAAAGAGAGAGAGAGGGAGGGAGGAAGAGAGAGAGGGAGGAAGAGAGGGAGGGGGAAGGGAAGGTAATGGAAGGGAAGGGAAGGGAGAAACAAAAGAGAAAGAGAGAAAAGAAAGAGAGAGAAGGAAAGAAGGAAAGGAAGGAAAGGAAAGAAAGGAAAGGAAAAGAAAAAGGAAAAAGGAAAGGAGGAAAGAAATTAGGACCTCAGAGGAGATGCCCCACCCTGCCTCTGGGTATTTAAATGGTGGATGGAGTGAAGGCTGTGTCACAGTCACAGAGTGACCTGAACTCCTGAACTCAGCATTAAAAGGTGAGTAGGTGGCATGAAAAAGGAATTGCAAGTCTGTGCCACAGCACAGAGCGGTGAGGGAGTGGATGGAAAGACACACGCCCTTCTTTCTCCTCTGTTTGTGAAATCCTTCTCTTGGAAGAATTCTATGATAGAATCGTGAATCCCTACATCAGAGAGCAAGAGGACTAACTCACTTGCTTCCTCCAGATGAAACACTTAATAAGAGCTTATTAACAAGTGACAAATGATTGTGGAACCACAAAGGGACCCGGGTAGATTTGCAGAAAGAGGAAAGAATACTTTTTTTCCTATGCTGATCAGGAAAGAACCAAACAGCCCTGGGACCATACCCTGGCTGTCATCCAGGAGAAAGGATATTTTGCAAACTTTGAGAAGTTCTTTTTGTTACTGTCTTCCATTAACAGGAAACCCTGTTTGTTTTCTAGGTCAAATTTAGTGCCTGCTCCTCATGATTCCTGTGTTGAGTTTGGATGATTAAGGCTAATGTTTCTCCTCATTCTAATGATGTATTTTTCATTGTGGAGTCTATATTGTCCACAATTAGTCATATTAGTTTATTTTGCATTTTGCATAAGCTTTTTTTTTTTTTTTTTTTTTTTTTGAGACGAGTTTTGCTCTTGTCTCCTAGGCTGGAGTGCAGTGGTGCAATCTTGGCTTAGTGCAACCTCCGCCTCCCAGGTTCAAGCGATTCTCCTCCCTCAGCCTCACAAACAGCTGGGATTACAGGTGACCGCCACCACATCTGGCTAATTTTTTTGTATTTTTAGTACAGATGAGGTTTCGCCATGTTAGCCATGCTGGTCTCGAACTCCTGACCTCAGGTGATCCACCCGCCTCGGCCTCCCAAAGGGCTGGGATGACAGGCGTGAGCCACTGCACCCGGCCTGCATAAGCTTTTTAAGAGACAAATAGAACAGTGTCATTACAAATATTAACACTTAATACCAAAAGACAGCACTTCTCTAAAGAATCGTAAGCATTTTAAACGTGCTTTTTATCATGCAGCAGAATGCAACGTGCTCACAGCTAATGGCTTCACTTTCACTCCTCTTCCCAAGAGGTCTGTCCATAGACCTCTTTCTTTCTATGTTCAACAGGGGTGGCCTCATCCACCCTCCTGCCTTCATGTTCATTGATGTCTCCCAGTGATGTGTCCTTGGCTTTTACCCCTCTCCTGAGCAGCAGACCTTTCTGTCCAACCAATACTGGGCATCTCCATTGGAATGTTCTGTGGGATCCCCAAACTTAAGGTTTTCCACCTCCAACTTGCTCCATTTCTTATATTTTCCAGCACCAGGGGCTCAGCCCCATATAAGAGACCAGAGAGCCACAGTGAGCTGTGCCTGTGGCTTTCTAATCTCTCTACCCCTACCCAGCTCTTCACCAATGCTGTCCAGTATTTCAAAGGGAAGCAGCTTTCCCTCAGGCCCTTCTCTCACTTGCACTTTCAGAAGCACCTCTCACTTCTTGAGTCAAGCACTGCCACTGTTTCCAAAGCAATTCCTTTAACATTTTGTAAAATTCTTTTGCTTTAAATAAACCCATTGGCTTTCTACTGCCTCAGAATCCAACCAAATTCTTTTTTTTTTTTTTTTTTAGACGGAGTCTTTCTCTGCCACCAGGCTCGAGTGCAGTGGCGCCATCTCGGCTCACTGCAACCTCTGCCTCCCAGGTTCAAGCAATTCTCCTGCCTCAGCCTCCCGAGTAGGAGTAGCTAGGACTACAGGCACATGCCACCACGCCCAGCTAATTTTTGTATTTTTTGTAGAGGCGGGGTTTCACCATGTTGGCCTGGATGGTCTCAATCTCTTGACCTCGTCATCCGCCGCCTCCGCCTCCTAAAGGGCTGGGATTGCAGGCATGAGCCACCGCGCCCAGCTGCAACTGACTTCTTTACCAATACACAAGGCCTCTCACACTCAGGCCCGAATGCGTCATTCCAGATTCACATTCTTCCTTCCCACCCCAGGCAGCAAATGCCGCCATCTGCCATTGTCCCAAGAGCTTTCCTCTTTGTGACTCTCGGCCTTTGCATACCTTTATTGGTTCCTCGCCTTGGAACGCCCTCATCTTTCCTCTCAGTTTTGTCCCTTCTAAGAAAAGTTATATGAGACAATCCCCAGAACTCCTGCCTATTTCATTCTTTCATTTATTCATAAATTCAAAAAATATTTATGGAGCATCTACTGTATATATGCCAGGCATCATTCTAGGCAGCAGAATGCAGCAGTGAGCAGGACAGAAAATCCCTGCCCTCAAAGAGCTTACACTCTAGCAGGAGGAGAGACAGAAAACAAACAAGAGGAAAAATAATTCGTGTTTGATTATGACTGTGATGAGTTCTATGCAGGAAGTTAAAGCAGAGGAGACCTACACAGAGTGAAGGAGGGCAGGAGTGTTCCTTACTTCTCCCCTTTCCATAAAGTGCAGACAGGTTGTGTTTTCCTGTCTCTATCAGTTTCCCAGGGCTGCCATCACAGAGTACTACAAACTGGGTGGCTTATAACAAAAGAGATTTATTCTCTCACGGTTCTAGAGGCCAGAGTACAAAATCAAAGTGTCAGTGGACCCTGCTCCCTCTGAAGGCTCTAGAGTAGGTTATTTTCTTGCCACTTCCAGCTTCTGATGGCCTTGGGTGTCCCTTGATGTGTGTCAGCGTAACTCCAATCTCTGCTTCCATCTTCACAGCTCCTTCTCTCTGTGTCCCTCTGTGTTTTCTCCTTGTCTTATAAGGATCCCAGTCATTGGATTTAGGGATGACTCTAAAATACAGGACGATTGCATCTCAGAATCCTTAACTAAGTACATCCGCAATCACCTTATGTCCTACTAAGATCACATCCTGAGGTTCCAGGTGAATGTGAATTTGGGAGAACACTATCCAATCCCCAAGACTAAGCAGCAAATGGAAAGTGGCTTGCTCTTACCTATGTAAAGCAAATCCTTTTTTTTTTTTTTTTTTTTTTGAGACAGTCTGGCTCTGTTGTCCAAGCTGGAGTACGTGGTGTGACCTTGGCTCACTGCAACCTCCGCCTCCTGGGTTCAAGTGATTCTCCCACCTCAGCCTCCAGAGTAGCTGGGATTATAGGTGCCCGCCACCACACCCGGCTAATTTTTGTATTTTTACTAGAGATGGGGTTTTGCCATGTTGGCCAGGGAGATCTCGAACTCCTGACCTCAGGGGATGCGCCTACCTCAGCAGCCCAAAGTGCTGAGATTATAGGCATGAGCCACCGCACCTGGCCTATAAAGCAAATCTTAACTTTAAAACTAAATAAAGCATAGAGATTGTGAAGTGAAACTCATTCCTGCCTCTATGTTTGATCTTTTCTTCTTATTTCTAGAGGTCAAAGGGAGAAGAGAGAATCAGCTCAACAGCAAGAGTGGCTGGCGGGACATCATCATTACACGGCCCCAGAAAGGCCCTGAGTTCTCCGGCTTCCTTCAGTATCACCAGAAGGAGCACATCTGTCACGACATCAGCACTTTCCAGAGCAGTTGGAGCAGAGGGTTTATGGTGACTTGAAGCTCACTTTTTAAAACATCTCTTCAATTTTTCTTGGCTCACACCTGTAACCCCAACACTTTGGGAGGTGAGGTAAGAGGATCACTTGAGCCCAGGAGTTTGAGACCAGCCTGGGAAACATGCTGAGACCTCATCTCTACATAAATTTTTTTAAAACTTAGCCAAATATGGTGGTGCATGCCTGACGTTCCAGCTACTCAGGAGGCCAAGGGAGGAGGATCACTTGAGTCCAGGAGTTCAAAGCTACAGTGAGCCATGATTGTGCCACTGCACTCCAGCCTGGTAACAGAGCAAGAGTGAGAAAGAAAGGAAGAGAGAAGGAAAGAAAGAAAGAAAGAAAGAAAGAAAGAAAGAAAGAAAGAAAGAAAGAAAGAAAGAAAGAAAGAAAGAAAGAAGGAAGGAAGGAAGGAAGGAAGGAAAGAAAGAAAGAAAGAGAGAGAGAGAAAGAAAAGAAAGGAAAAAAGGAAGAAAAATTTTATTCCCAACAAGAGTAAAATATCGTACACAATAATAGTTAGCTGATTGAGCACACTGACTGATCACAGTGCTAAGAGTTTTTATACACATTATCTTATGTAATCCCCACAACACACTTCTGAGGGAGGTACTATTAATATTTCTATTTTATAGATGTAAAAATATACTGAGGCTCAGACAAGAGGTCATGTGATCACCCTTACCAATGAATATGCAAGTATCCAGGGACCACCATGGCTGCTAATTTACAAACTGCTGACACGTGGGTAATAATTCTTTAGAGGAATTGCATATATCGCAAGGCATTTGTTTATTTCATCTTCTTAAAATTAAGTTTAAAATTTCTACAACACCTATTTTCAACATAATGAGGCTCATGAAAGTGTTTATAAGACTTTTACTTGTTTCTGAGCACTTAATTACTTCATTGATGACTTTTACACATTTTTCCAGTAGTTGTTGGCTTAAACGTTTAAAAGTTTTTAAAAAACATTAACATGACTAAATGAAGTGTAAGACTTTGAAGAACCATAGAGGAAATGCTTATGAAATAATAGCGAAGCAATAAATAGAGACCCAAACCAACAGAGGACACTGAAGAATGAAAAGAAAAACCAGAAATGAAGGAAGAAGAACAGAACGAGGTGACACTTGTCACAGACAAGTTCCAGCCAGTAAGGAAGAAGCAGGCAGGAAAAGCTCATACTCAGGGAATATGGAATCTACATGTGAGACCGCAGCGTGATACATTAAGGTCAGGAGATCAAGACAATCCTGGCTAACATGGTGAAACCCCATCTCTACTAAAAATACAAAAAATTAGCCGGGCGTGTTGGCGGGCGCCTGTAGTCCCAGTTACTCGGGAGGCTGAGGCAGGAGAATGGCGTGAACCCGGGAGGCAGAGCTTGAAGTGAACCGAGATCGCGCCACTGCACTCTAGCCTGGGCGACAGAGCGAGACTGTCTCAAAAAAAAAAAAAAAAACAGAAGTCAAATCTGGCCAGGTGGAGTGACTCCAGCCTATGATCCCAGCACTTTAGGAGAATGGGGCAGGAGTATTTCTTGAGGCTAGGAGCTCTAGACCAGCCTGGGCAACACAGTGAGATCCCATATCTACAAAAAAATTAGAAAATTAGGTGGGCATGGTGGTGTGCACCTGTAGTCCTAGCCACCTGAGAGCCACCTGGGAGGATTGCTTGCACCCAGGAGTTTGAGGCTGCAGTGAGCCGTGATTGTGCTACTGCACTCCAGCCTGGGCTACAGAGCAAGAGCCTATCTCTGAATAAATACGTAAGTAAGTAAATAAATAAATACACATTTTAGAAAAGAACAGGAGTCAACTCTGTTTCAGACACTCATTAGAGTGTCATGATGGAAAGGTTGAGCCCAATCCCAGTGTGACAACTCCCACGAGAGCTGTGTAAGCAACAAAACTGCAGCATTCTGTGGGAGAGTCCACTGAGCACTGGCTTCTGCACCAAAGACACCACTTTTGGTCCCTGTAGTATTTCAGTGTTTTATTTGAGAAAAACATAACTGCTTACTGTGCTTGCAATTAAAACATCAACATAAATAAGGAGCACTAATGCCTTTTTTTTGAGACAGGGTCTTGCTCTCTTGCCCAGGCTGGAGCGCAGTAGTGCAATCATGGCCCACTGCAGCCTCTAACTCCTGGGCTCAAGGGATCCTCCCACCTTAGCCTCCTAAGTAGCTGGAACTACAGACATGCACCATCACACCCAGCCATTAAAAAAAATTTTTTTATAGAGATGGGTTCTCACTATGTTGCCCAGGGGCTGGTCTGAAACTCCTAGCCTCAAGCAATCCTCCCACTTCAGCCTCCCAAAGCTCTGGGATTACAGGCATAAGCCATGGTGCCCAGATGGCATTAATGCTTTATTAATACCTGCTCCACCATCCTATGCTAATGTAGAGTGGCTAAGAGTTTCCATTTGCCTTTGACCGGGATGGCTTGAACATTTGGGGTGACGTCTGCTGACACTGAAGCTGGGAATCCTCTGTTGCTGTGTCTATTTTTGATGTTCTGTTAAGTCTGTTTCCCTTCCTAGTTAAATGCAGTCAGCTTGATTAAATAATCTCCAACCTCCACAATTCAGATACCTGGCAAGATTTTCTTAACTCCTGAAAGTATTTAAGTTTTTTTGTAGGAGTGTTTCTGTGGCAGAATAAAAAAAAAGAAAAGAAAAGAAAGAAAAAGAAAATGCACAAATTTCCCCAGAGCGAAGCTTCCTGATTTTAGCTACCTACGCTAATCTACTTTTTTTTTTCTTTTTTTTTTTTTTGAGACAAAATCTTGCTCTGTCTGTTACCCAGGCTGGGGTGCAGTGACACTATCTTGGCTCACTGCAACCTCTGCCCCCCAGGTTCGAGTGATTCTCCTGCTTCAGCCTCCTGAGTAGCTGGGATTAACTGAGCCACCATGCTCAGTTAATTTTTATATTTTTAGTAGAGATGGGGTTCCATCGTGTTGGCTAGACTGGTCTTGAACTCCTGACCTCAAGTGATCCGGCTGTCTTGGGTTCCCAAAGTGCTGGGATTACAAGGGTGAGCCACCATGCCTGGCCAGTAATCTATTTTTTAAGTTTCATTTTTCAAAGAAGAAAGCATTCTACATGATAGGTCATATTAGAATGCATCCAAAGCCATATAAAATAAAGCATCCACTTACTACAAGAGGAAAGGAATACTGAGTTAGCAATAGCAAACTTTTTTTTAAATTTCACACTATCATAATATCATAATATTTGAAGGATTCTGCTGAGTCACCTCATTCTAAGAGGAGACAGGGTAGCAAAAGACATACATGTAGTCCACTTTCTCTGTTCTGCCCATACCTCCCTTCTAGTGCACATGCTTGACTTCCAGTTGGAAGCATCTGCATCACTTTGCCTGAGGGCTTCTCTGACAGCTGGAGCCCTCGCTATCAATCTACAAAGCAGCTAGAAGTTCTGGAGACTTAACACTCCCTGGTACCAGCTCTCACCCAACCACTGTTAGGAATGGGGGTATAAATACCCCAGCTCCCTTGCCCCTTGGGTGCAATTAATCTGAGGATTGTGTCTTACGTTGCTCCCAGAGCCCCAGCAGTGTTATGTCCAGGTATCCACAGTGATAATTTGCCCAGTAACATACCCTTTCCTGCCTTCTCTCATTCCTTATTCTCCACTGGTCTCTTATTCACCTTGTAAATAAACCACTTGCGCTCAAATCCTTGCATTACAGTCAGCTTGTGGAGAGATCCGAAAACTAAGACAATGTAAATGTCACTGATGATTCATATTTAAGCTTGAATCCAAAAAAGCTTAATTCCTGTAGATCTGTAAACCTAAGTAATTTTCAGTATCCTCAATCTTTGGCAAAATTCTTGACTTAAAACAGTCACTTGAGGCTCTTACTAAAATTTAACTGTATCTGTGATGGAAGTATAAACGTTTCCATGTTGTCTTGCTGACCGATTCCTTCACTAAGTATCTCTGGGTGCTGGAAATTATCATCATGCTACCTGATGTTTTAACTGGTACTGCACAAACCAATAGGACAAAATCTTGCAGTTCAGAAAGTGGTTTAGTAATAACCAGGAAATGAGAGTTAATGATTGTTTGGGACACAAACTTCTTGAGATTTGCTCACTTCTCTCTCTCTCTGTCTCTCTCTCTCTCTCTCTCTCTCTCACTCTCTCTCTCTCTCTCTTTCTCCCAAGCACCTCTACTTACTTTTAGACTTAAACAAAATACCACAACACAGGGCCTGGAATCTGACTTCCTGAGTAGCCACCAACACATGCGAAAAGTGGGGAAGTAAGCTCCCTGTAGGGTGAAATCATCCAATAGGAGGGAGGGGATAGAAGTGAGCCAGCCCTCCTCTGCCTCTCTTCCACGGACCCCTTGGAGATGTGGCTTCTCTGCAGAACACTTCCCCAGGAGTCCCCTGTGCCCCACGAAATGGCTCCTGAGCCACCTCTGTGTCCTGGAGGTGTTGTGAAGCCAGCTTCACCATGCATCACATCTCTTTGTAATGTACGTTTCCTGTCTCACTTCCCTTTCATCCCCCCTTGAAACATTTCCGTTTGCACCTCCAAAAAAGTGTCAACACTTTATTAACCCTCAGGCTCTGCTTTCTACAGCAAGGGTCTCCAACCTTCCGGTACCACTAGCGGTCCACGGCCTGTTAGGAACCAGGCTGCACAGCAGGAGGCAAATGAGCATTGCCTCCTGAGCTCTGCCTCCTGTCATATCAGTGGCAGCATTAGTTAGATTCTCACAGGAGCACGGACCCTACTGTGAACTGCACATGTGAGGGATCAAGGTTGTGTGTTCCTTATGAGAATCTAATGCCTGAAGATCTGAGGTGGAACAGTTGCATCCCAAAACTGGCCCCCCACCCCAGTCCATGATGCCAAAAAGGTTGGGAACTGCCGTTCTAGAGGTTTCAGACAAGCTCTGGGGATGGTCCAATCCTTTTGCATGGCTGTTTCATGTCTGTTTTAGGCATGTATTATCTCCAGAATTAACTTGCAGCAGGCCCACTTTTTCTTCTGGAATATTTCCTTGGGAACACATGTTTACTTGGTTTGATGTATGGTTGGAAGGTCCTTTAGACACTTTAAGAAGGTTAGTAGTAATTCCGATTTTTTTTTTTTTTTTTTTTTTTTTTTTTGAGACGGAGCCTCACTCTGTCACCCAGCCTGGAGCGCAGTGGCACCATCTCGGCTCCCTGCAACCTCCACGTCCCAGGTCAAAGTGACTCTCCTGCCTCAGCCTCCCAAGTAGCTGGGACTACAGGCATGTGCCACCACATCCAGCTAATTTTTGTATTTTTAGAAGAGACGGGGTTTCATCATGTTGGCCAGGATGGTCTCGATCTCTTGACCTTGTGATCCTCCCGCCTTAGCCTCCCAAAGTGCTGGGATTACAGGCATGAGCCACTGCACCTGGCCATGATTCTGATTTTTAAATCTGACTTCCCTTGCTCAAGTGTTGTCTAGGAGGTTCGGATTGGGACTGATTTCCTAATGGACTCTATTGACAATGGTTTGGATTTTTGCTGAGTCAGCAGGAATCCAGTAGCAGCTTCAGTTTCAGATGTAAAGTGAGAAAGGGGATGATCAAATGTATTGCGGCAACCTCATGTGGTGAAGTTTAAATAAAGTGAGTTACCAAACAGCAATTTCAAAAACATAAAATGACTCATGCCTCCCTCCACACCTGGGGTGTTATTGGCATCATGAAATGGACGGCATAATTTTTTTCTAACGCAGAGTAAATCTTTACACTTTATTATTAAATCTCAGCAACCTAAGATTCAGAAACAATGGTATCATTACCTTGATAATAGCTAATCATCTCCTCCTGCATCCTTTAGATGCTGTTTTCCTCTGCTCTGCCCTGCTGATCCAGTTCTCACTGGGAGGCTAACGCTTGCACCTCCCTGCCCTTTGTGATCATTCTGCAGCCCCAAGCCCTCTCTGTCCCATGGCCCAGCAATTTTTACCTTCCAATCATGCCCTTACTACTTGCTTGGAATTAAAGTGTACCTTATTTCATAAAATGATAAGAATAGCAGATAATAGGTTTTGTTCCTTTCTTTCTTTAATAAAAATTAAGTTAGTCCAGGCAAGGTGCCTCAGACCTATAACCCCAACACTTTGGGAGGATGAAGTGGGAGGATTGCTTGAAGCCAGGAGTTTAAAACCAGCCCGGGCAACCACAGTGAGACCCCATGTCTATAAAAATGTTTCTTAAAAAATTAGCCAGGCATGGTGGCATGTGTTTGTAGCCCTAGCTACTTGGGAGGCTGAGGCTGAAGGATCACTTCCGCCCAGGAGTTTGAGGCTGCGGTGAGCTATAATTGTGCCACTGCACTGCAGCCTGGGTGAGAGAGCAAGACTGTGTCTCAAAAGAAAAAAAAATTAAAAGTTACCAACCCTACTCTGTCTTCTTCTTCTTCTTTTTTTTTTTTTTTTTGAGATGGAGCCTCACTTTGTCATGCAGGATGGAGTGTAGTGGCATGATCTTGGCTCACTGCAACCTCTGCCTCCTGAGTTCAAGCGATTCTCCTGCCTCAGCTTCCTGAGTAGCTGGGATTACAGGCACATGCCACAATGCCCAGCTAATTTTTTTGTATTTTTAGTAGAGGTGGGGTTTTGCCATGTTGTCCAGGCTGGTCTCGAACTCCTGATCTCAAGTGATCCGCCCACCTCGGCCTCCCAAAGTGCTGGGGTTACAGGCGTAAGCCACTGTGCCCAGCTTGTCTTCCTTTTTTAAATGAACATTTTATGAGACATTAAAGTCTGACAATTGCACTTCCCGCTTTCTTCTTCAAACGATGTCTCGGGCATGGGTTTCCACTGCTATGAACATGCTGGGCTGCTTGTACCCACTGAAGGTTGTTAACTTTGTGACGTGCAGGCTTCCTACAGCTGGTTCAAAATTTATCTTTTGGTGAGAGGCACAGTGTGAATCCCTGTCGCTCAGAATGGTTTTCTGTCTCTCATCAAGGAAGGTGTACGTGAGTCTGAAAACTGAATTATTCTGCTAAAAGATCTTCTCACCAAAAAGGTTGCAGAAATATTGCTGCTGTGAATCTACTCATCTGACAAAGGGCTAATATCCAGAATCTACAAAGAACTCAAACAAATTTACAAGAAAAAAACAAACAACCCCATCAAAAAGTGGGCAAAGGATATGAACAGACACTTCTCAAAAGAAGACATTTGTGCAGCCAACAGACACATGAACAAATGCTCATCATCACTGGCCATCAGAGAAATGCAAATCAAAACCACAATGAGGTACCATTTCACACCAGTTAGAATGGCAATCATTAAAAAGTCAGGAAACAACAGGTGCTGGAGAGGATGTGGAGAAATAGGAACACTTTTACGCTGTTGGTGGGACTGTAAACTAGTTCAACCATTGTGGAAGTCAGTGTGGTGATTGCTCAAGGATCTAGAACTAGAAATACCATTTGACCCAGCCATCTCATTACTGGATATATACCCAAAGGAATATACATCATGCTGCTATAAAGACACATGCACACGTAAGTTTATTGCAGCACTATTCACAGTAGCAAAGACTTGGAACCAACCCAAATGTCCACCAATGATAGACTGGATTAAGAAAATATGGCCCATATACACCATGGAATACTATGCAGCCATAAAAAATGATGAGTTCATGTCCTTTGTAGGGACATGGATGAAGCTGGAAACCATCATTCTCAGCAAACTATCGCAAGGACAAAAAACCAAACACTGCATTTTCTCACTCACAGGTGGGAATTGAACAATGAGAACACTTGGACACAGGAAGGGGAATATCACACACCGGGGCCTGTTGTGGGGTGGGGGAGGGGGGAGGGATAGCATTAGGAGATATACCTAATGTACATGACGAGTTACTGGGTGCAGCACACCAACATGGCACATGTATACATATGTAAGGAGCCTGCACGTTGTAAACATGTACCCCAGAACTTAAAGTATAATAAAAAAAATTTTTTTTTAAATATTGCTGCTGTGCCTAAAAGACATGCTATTAGAGAATTCTCCCTTACAATTAAATTATACTGGTTTATGGAGTCCAACTATTAGATACAACAGCAACACAGTATTCAATCTACCTCTTAAAAATTTGAGATGAACTTTGAATGATGGCCATAACATGAGCAAAACATATGACAACTGAGCAATTACAAAAAGGTTTTACATTGTAAGTAAACAAAATTTGACATTTAATTCTTGCAAAATCATATTTTCCACATGGCAGTGGAGAAAGAAGAATAGACACTAGTCTTGTATTTTGTACTGTCAACCTAAATAACAGACAGAGAGAGGCTCTCTAAAAGAAAATTATATTTATTTGGGAATGGGCATTGCAACAGGGATATACGTGCCACAGTAAACTTTGTGTGTATTCAGGGAAGTGAAAGAAGACGAAGTTGTTTTCTGTTTTTTTTTTTTATTTTTTGTTTTGTTTTTTGTTTTGTTTGAGACAGAGTCTCACTCTATCATCCAGGCTGGAGTGCAGTGGCACGATCTCGGCTCACTGCAACGTCTGCCTCCTGGTTTCAAGTGATTCTCCTGACTCAGCCTCCTGAGTAGCTGGGATTACAGGTGGGCACCACCATGCCTGGCTAATTTTTTGCATATTTAGTAAAGATGGGGTTTCACCATGCTGGCCAGGCTGGTCTCAAACTCCTGACCTCATGATCCACCTGCCTCAGCCTCCCAAAGTGCTGGGATTACAGGAGAAGACAAAGTTTTTTAAAGAAAAAATAAGAATGATTATATAATTGTTTTGAGATAATTATCCTTGGCCTCCAGGGTTTATAGCAAGGGTGGCGCCAGTCTGAGGTCGGACAGGCAGTTGCTGGGCAGATGTCCTTGCAGAAGTATTTTTTTGTGTGAGGTTGGCCTTTGTGCAAAGTTGTGGTTTTTGCTATCTTTTCTGAGAGTTCTTGTTATCAGGCATTCATGCATGAGTACCCTCCCTTTATGGCCTTCCCAGGCTCTATCTGTCAGGGTTTTTAGCACACATCACTCCATTTTGATTCTGACAACTTTCACAGCAGCCGACGAGGATGGAAGGAAGAAAGAGTGCTATCAAGGGAAGCAATCCTGGACAGACTCTTGGACTTCTGCAGCATGGTGGACTTCAGACCACTTGGGCCTGGAGATGCTGGGGACTCAGGAAGGTGTCCTCTTGGTCCAGCCTCAGGCGATAGGTCACCCACAGCAGGACAGTCCTCAAATCAAGGAGGGACAGGATATCAAGAGACTTCCAAAAGGCACCAAAGACTCACATGAGTTCCCAGGTTCATCAACTCTCCTTTCTCCCTACTTCTTACTTTGCAAATTTTCAAACTTAAAAGTAGAAAAACGTACTACAATTAATACTCATAAACCCTCTACCTAGATTCAACTTAGAGCCATCACCCGCACCTATAATAAATCTCCGCCTAGATTCAACGATTGCTAACATGTTTGCCACATTTACTTTCTCTCTCAGGCTTGTTATCCCTCTCTCCGTCTCTCTCACACATTATTGGAAAATTAGCTGCATACATCATAATATTGGACTTCTAGTTACTTCAGCAAACGTCCCCTAAGAAAAAGAACATTCTCTTGATAACTACAATGGCATTATCATGCCCAGAAGAATTAACTATAATTATATTATGCTACCTAAGAATCACTCCATACTTCAATATTCCAATAATCCCCAAATGTCTTTTATGGCTGTGTCTCTTTTCCATTTTTGAACAAGGATCTGATGGAAGTTAGCACCTTGCTTCTGGGTTTTGTGTCTTCTTGGTCTCTTTTTATTTAAGACAGCCTCCCATTTTTTCCTATAAATGTTGACTTTTTGAAGAATCCAGGCCTGTTTTCCTGCAGAACGCTTTGTCTCCAGGAAGTATCTAGTGATATAACTTGGTATAATTTAACTTCTCTGTTCCCTATGTTTCCTGTAAACTGTAAATGAGGTCTCAGGCATAGACTCTGCTTACGCTTCAATGGCATTGAATCTGCTCTCTCTGTAGAACAGTCTCCCACCATTACATTCCCAAATTACACAACTCTTTTGAATGTATGATTTGTTATCTAAACAGCACACATTTTAGCTCTCTCTTTGTCATTCTCTGTCTCTGTGAGTGGATTAACTGCATACACTGTGCTGCAAGTCAGGAACACTTTAGGAATCACTGGGAAACATCATTGATCTTTGCCTCCTCTCGCACATTCCACTAACACAAATTAACATGTGGGACTTGGAAGCAAAGGGGAAGATGAGATCCTAGAGAAGTGCTTCTCTGGTCGTTTGTCTTTTGATCTGATCCTGCCCAGTGAGTAGAGAACTTTCCCCACCCTTAGGTCCCACATCTGACACCATCAAGTCGAAGCTCGTTCATGGGCGTGGTTGTCCTGAGTCCACAGCCACTTTTGGTGGGCAATGTAGAAGGAACTGCAGCTGCACGTACTGTGTATAGCTTTACAACACTGCTAAACCAAGCCTGGGCACCTTGCTTCAAGTCCTGATGCTGAAAGAGTGAGTCTTCCCATGAAAAACAAGTAAGGTAGTAAATCAGATTAAGTAGGTCAAGCCGGTGACAAAAAGAGCTGATTTCAGATGAATCCTGGAGTTAGTAATTCACTGTCACTCAGATGTGGAAGTGAAATATAGATTTTTCACACTAGTATAGCTGGTGTGTCACATGCCAGTTGCAATAACACCAGCCCAATATTGATTGAACACATGCTATAGGCCAAGCACTGGTCTGGTACATTATGGTCCCACATGAAGCCTCATAGCCTGTGAGTTAGGTATGATGATCATCCCTAAAACTGAGGAGCTGAGAGGTTATGTAGCTTTCTCTAGGCCACACAGCAATTAATGGGATCAGCTGAGATTTGAACCCCAGCATATCAGGTTATAAGCCTGAGGATTAACCAATACATTACATGGTGCCTTTTCCGTGTGGCCCAAGGAAAAATATCTGGGAAGGAAGAGGCTGCCACTGAGCTGCTCTGGGTCCAGCCCCGTGCAGGTGCAAGACTCCCAACCTGCCTGTTTTCTAGTGGCCTGATCTGATGCTCTCTGAGATCCCCGATGGCCACCTTTAAACTCCAGGTAGAGCTGGAGGCATGGGGTTGAGAAGTCATTTGCCTGGGAATTTCCGCCATGTGAAAGGAAGCAAATGAGGCCTCTAAAGATGACTAAGGCATATGGTGAGCAGCTGGAAATCTGTGTACGGATTGACAGATCCACTGCTCTTCCCTCTTCGTCCCATGCCCTAGATCTGCTGCTAAGTCTATACCTGCTGTGATACCCAATAGGATCCCTTAAGGGGCAGATGAGCTGAGATAAAGAGAATGAGCTGACTCTTAATCCATGCCTTAACTATAAACCTCTAAACAGCTGTTAACCCTGCCAACCCCAAAAAAGTAAAAAACAAAAGGCTGCTTTAGGAGGTTGCTCCTCACATGAGCCTGGCTTTGCTCAGGTTGCAATGCCAGGTTAGCATAGGGATGGCAGAGTGTCCCTGCTGTCACCACATCTATGTAATCAGTGTCCTGTGGACAGAGCCAGCAAGAGCAGTGAGAGTCTGAGCTGTGTCTGAATGCCAACATCAATGCTTTTTCATGAGCACACTCGTTTATAAATAAGCCATCTTCTGGTCTACCCTGTTGGATTTTTCTCCAAAGCCACTTGGTTCGTGAAACTACCTGGATGGTGGAAATGGTGAGATCAAGGGACACTTCAATCCACAAAATGTTGCTGAATTCCAGTCCTCTTTTTGTAGTTGCAGGTATCTTTACACAATGTGATTTGCATTATTTTTGCAAAAAGACTGAGATGGGAACGCTTATGAAAGAAATGCATATTGAAACAAAAAAGGGCCGGGCGCAGTGGCTCATGCCTATAATCCCAGCACTTTGGGAAGCCAAGGGGAGCAGATCACTTGAGGTCAGGAGTTCGAGAGCATCCTGACCAACATGGTGAAACCTCGTCTCTACTAAAAATACAAAAATTAGCTGGGCATGGTGGCGCGTGCCTGTAATCCCAGCTACCTGGGAGGCTGAGGCATGACAGTTGCTTGAATCTGGGAGGCAGAGGTTGCAGTGAGCCAAGATTGTGCCACTACACTCCAGCCTGGGCAAAAAGAGCAAAATTCTGTCTCAAAAAAAAAAAAAAAAAAGAAAAGAAACAAAAAAGACTTTTCTAAACATAACAATTGTCAAAGACTTAAAAATTTAATAAAACCTCAGGTACATGAGGATGTAGAGAAATAGTCCTTTTGCACAGATTGCTGATAAAATATAAAAACCTCTGTGAGGCTGAGCCTGGTGACTGGCACCTGTAATCCCAGCTCTTTGGGAGGCAAAGGTGGGTGGATTGCTTGAATCCAGGAGTTCAAGATCAGCCTGGGCAACACGGTGAAACCCCACCTGTACAAACAATACAAAAATTAGCCAGGCGTGGTGGCATGTGCCTGTAGTCCCAACTACTTGGGAGGCTGACTTGAGAGGATCACTTGATCCTGGGGAGGTCAAGGCTGCAGTGAGCCATGATCATGCCACTGCACTCCAGCCTGGGGACAGAGTGAGACCCTGCCTCAGAAAACCTCTATGAAAAGCATTAGGAAATATCTATTATTTGCATAAGTGTGCAAAAATATATGCATCAAGAATTTTTACTGCAACACTGGCAATTTTTAAAAATCTGGATATAACTTAAATATCTATCAATAGAAACTTATATATAAAGTACATCTATAAAGACAATACTATGCAGCTATTAAAAAGAATCAAGCTGGCTGGGTGCCATGGCTCACGGCTGTAATCCCAGCACTTTGGGAGGCCTGGAGGAGCAGGGTGGATCACTTAGGTCAGGAGTTTGAGATCAGCACGGCCAACATGGTGAAACCCCGTCTCTACTAAAAATACAAAAATTAGAGGGGGGTGGTGGTGGGTGCCTGTATTCCAAGCTACTCGGGAGGCTGAGGCAGGAGAATCATTCGAACTCAGGAAGGCAGAGGTTGCAGTGAGCCAAGATCATGCCACTGCACTACAGCCTGGATGACAGAGCGAGACTCCATCTCAAAAAATAATAATAAAAAAAGAATAAAGCTAATCTATATGTGTTGAAATAAAATATGCCAAGATATGTTACTAAATACTAAATGATTATTTAAAGGAACATATAATAGTGAATACATATATAAGGCTATGTTGAAATATGTATTTTCAACATTTGTGTACGTGGAAAACTCTGGAAGGACATGCAAGAAACTATTAACAGTGGTTATTTAGGTCACGGGAGGTATAAGAGAAAAAACTTTCATTTTTTATCTTTTGCATCCTTCTATTTGAAGTGTTTACATGGGCATGTACTTCATTTATAATTTTTTAAAGCTGACTTCAATTTTTTAGAAAGAGGAACAGTGACAATTCCTGGGTCATACTCAGAATTTCCACGCATCTCTTTTCTGGAGAACAAACCACAGATGGTTCCCAAGGCTGAAGACAAATAGTTGCACAGAAGAGGAAGGAACTTAAGCCATGTTATCCACTAGGGCTTGTTTTCCTACTGTCCTCAAAAGTCCTTCTAGTCTTTTTCATTTGTTGCAGAAAGTTTTACCATGCATTTATAATTGCCGGTTTCCACGGAATTTCTCACGTGTCAAGTGAATCTAATTGGGAGTTCCATTCCGCCGTGGCCCTGGCTCAGCTCCAAGCACCATGGGTAGTGGAGGTTGGGGCTGCTGGGCCTCCCTGGACCTCCCCTTTTGAAGGGTTGAAGAACTCTGACACTCAGAAAAGAAGCCCCACTCGTCCCCAAATTGTGCTTCCTGGAGGCCTGTTCACATTGGTTCAAAGGAAAAGCAAGTTTACAACTGAATGTGTCTGAGAGACAGCAGAGTGTGGTGCAGTGGCCCGAAACATCTCCTGGTTTCCTCTCTGTGAGCGGGTAATTGCCTGATTATGTAGCCTGGATGCGCACGGCTCAGTGCATGGCTCAGAGCAGAACGTACCATGGGGTGCGAGTGATGTGTTCTCAACCTCTCTTCAAAAAAACTCTAGGCCAGGCACGGTAGCTCACACCTGTAATCCCAGCACTTGGGGAGGCTGAGGCAGGAGGATCACCTGAGGTCAGGAGTTCAAGACCAGCCTGGCCAACATGGGGAAACCCCATCTCTACCAAAAATACAAAAATTAGCTGGGCTTGGTGGCGGGCACCTGTAATCCCAGCTATTCGGGAGGCTTAGGCAAGAGAATTGCTTGAACCCAGGAGGCTGCAGTGACCCAAGATCACACCACTGCACTCCAGCCTGGGCAACAAGAGTGAAACTATGTCTTGAAAAAAAAAAAAAAAAACCTCTAGCAGGAGAAATCACTTTTGCATTAAATTTTGCATTTCAAATATATTCTCTAGTGACCACTGAAACAATTACATCTTTTTTTTTTTTTTTTTTTTTTTTTTTGAGACGGCATCTTGCTCTATTGCCCAGGCTGGACGCGATCTCGGCTTACTGTAACATCCACCTCCTGGGTTCAAGCAATTCTTCTGCCTGCTTCAGTTTCCCAAGTAGCTGAGACTACAGGTGCTTGCCATCATGCCCAGCTAATTTTTGTATTATTAGTAGAGATGGGGTTTCACCATATTGGCCAGGCTGGTCTCGAACGCCTGACCTCATGATCCACCTGCCTCAGCCTCCCAAAGTGCTGGGATTACAGGCATGAGACACCACACCAGGCCTGAAACTATTACATTTCTAAGAGAGGGTTTAATGTTTGCCTTTTCATATGATTTAACATAATAGTTATAAGTACTAGACAGTGTAACCACATCAGACCAATCTGGTTCAATTTTTATGTAACAAAGTTGTTTTTCAGTTGCCATGGCCCCCAGGTCGAAGGTCACATAACCTGAGCATGCCCAGATGAACCAACTGTGCAACCACAGGAGGAACCTAAGGGCTCAGACAGAGGAGGGGAGACTGAATTAAGAAGCACACACCACATGGCAGGATCCACAGTCCAATCAGATAGAGCTCTAGTGTCACCGCCTGCCAGATCCAGTCAGATTGTGCCTCCTGGCATCAACACATTGCAAGATCCAATCAGATTGCACCTCCTCACCCTATGTTTATAAAACCTGACCCAGCCACCAGCTGGAGAGACAGATTTGGGAGTTTCCTCCTGTCTCCTTGCCAGTCAACTTTCTTTTCTCAAAAGCCAGTGCCCTGGTATTGGTCTCTATGCACATTGGGCAGAGAACCTATTGATTGCCCAGCAATAATAGCATTTATGTATGTATATATATATATATATGTATTTATTGTTTTTGAGACAGAGTCTTGCTCTGTAACCCAGGCAAGAGTGCAGTGGCAGGATCTTGGTTCACCGCAACCTCTGCCTCCCAGGTTCAAGTGATTCTCATGCCTCAGCCTCCCGAGTAACTGGGATTACAGGTGCACGCCACCATGCACTGCTGATTTTTTGTATTTTTATTTGAGATGGGGTTTCACCATGTTGTCCCGGCTGGTCTCAAACTCATGAATTCAAATGATCCACCCACCTCAGCCTCTCAAAGCGCTGCGATTACAGGTATGAGGCACTATGTCTGGCCAATAATAGTATTTATATAAGTGATAAGTCACCTAGGTGACTTTCCAACTCAGGAAAAGGACCAGTTGGAGAAAACAAGGTAATGAGACCAGAGATCTTCGGACAGGGCAGGGGGACCCTCTGTCACTGGGAAAAGCTCCTTAACCAGGTCCAACACCCTTTCTGCCTACTTCCTCCTGTCCAGCCCTCACCCATCCACCCATGGTCGGTAGATGTGGGAGAATCAGAATTCAGGTGAGGTTGGGGAGGTGAGTTTTAAAAGCTCTAGGCCAGGTGTGGCAGCTCGGGCCTATAATCCCAGCACTTTGGGAGGCCGAGGAAGGTGGATCACTTGAGGTCAGGAGTTCGAGACCAGCCTGGCCAACATGGTGAAACCCTATCTCTACCGAAAATACAAAAATTAGCCTGGCATTGTGGCAGGCACCTGTGATCCCAGCTATTCGGGAGGCTGAGGCAGGAGAATCGCTGAACCCGGGAGGCAGAGGTTGCAGTGAGCTGAGATCATGCCACTGTACTCCAGCCTGGGTGACAGAGCAAGACTAGGTCTCAAAAAATATTAGCCCAGCGTGGTGGTGGGCACTTGTAATCCTAGCCACTTGAGAGGCTGAGGCAGAAGAATCACTTGAACCTGGGAGGTGGAGGCTGCAGTGAGCTGAGATCCCACCACTGCATTCCAGCCTGGGCCACAAGAAGGAAACTCCATCTCAATAAATAAATAAATAAATGAAAGCTCCTGAGGGCCTCATCCTGGTATTCCTTCCCCTCCTCAGAGCCTGCGGTGAAAGCAACTGACAAAACCACTCACTCCCTGCGGGGCTTGGCACTCTGCTTCCTCTTCTTCCTCATAAATATCTCAAAGACTATTCCTTTCCCCGGACACAGACAGACCAGACAATGTCTCTAAATTCATAGAGCTGGAAGAGAAACCAGGTGACCCTTTCCCCTTCCTTTTGCAAAGCTGTATATGCATTTATGATATTCCAATTTTACTTTGCATGAAACCCCCCAGGTATTACTATGAAAAATGTAAATCCCTGAGCATGTTTCTCAGAGATGCTGACTCCATCGACTTTGTGAAGGGTTCAGAAGTCCACATTTAAAATAAGCAGTTCAGGGTATTCAGGAGCACACTCAGGAAAACGCTGACCTCAGCACAAAGGAGTTGCTTAAACGACAACAAATTCATGAATGAACTGATAAACTAACACGGATGCTTATGTTGTTAATATTCTTTAATTTGTACACTTATTTTACACATACTATTTTAAATAAATGATATAGTTCACAATTTGTAAAAGCTTTGTAAAAGTTTTTTTTTTTTTTTTTTGACTCAAAGTTATGCTCTGTCACCAGTCTGGAGTGCAGTGGCCTGATCTCAGCTCACAGCAACCTCTGCCTCCAGGTTTAAGCAATTCTCGTGCCTCAGCTCCCCAGTAGCTGGGACTACAGGCACCTACCACCACACCTGGCTAATTTTTTTTTTTTTTTTTTTTTTTTTTGTATTTTAGTAGAGACAGGGTTTCACCATGTTGCCCAGGGTGGTCTCAAACTCCTGAGCTCAGGCAATCCACCTGCCTTGGCCTCCAAAGTGCTAGGATTACAGGTGTGAGCCACCGTGCCCGGCCATTTGTAAAAGTTCTTAAGAGTGGTAGATCACAGTGGATAACCTTATAAAACCATCTAACATCAGAATTTCTGGCACTTCCTGGCATGTTACCCTGAGCAAACATTAAGCTCTCTGCATTTCCAATTATTTATGTATAAAATGGGGATGATTATTGCATCTAGTTGTGATGTATATTAAATCAGATTATGCATGCGGAGTGGGTTAGTGTTCACCCCAAATTCATGTCCTTCCAGAAACTCGAACTATTACCTTATGTGGAAATAAGGTCTTGATAGACTTACTTACTTAAGATGTGATCCTATCAGATTAGAGTTGGCCCTAAACTTAATGACTGGTGTCCTCATAAGAAGAGGGGAGGACACACACAGAGATGTCCACATACACAAAGAAGAAGGTCATGTGATGAAGGAGGCAGCAGACTGGAGTGAACCAGCCACAAGCTAAAGAATACCAAGCAGGGTGGCCACCACCAGAAGCCGGAAGAGATGAGGAAGGATTCTTCTCTAGAGCCCTCAGAAGGGCCATGGCCCTGCTGACACCTGGATTTAATTTGGTTTTCACTGATTTTTATTTATTGATTAATTGATTGATACAGGGTCTTGCTCTGTCACCCAGGCTGGAGTGCAGTGACATGATCACAGCTCACAGTAGCTTTTAACCTGGGCTCAGGTAATCCTCCCATCTCAGCCTCCTGAGTAGCTGGGACTACAGGTGCATACCATCATGCCTGGCTCATTTTTTATTTTTTATTTTTATTTATTTATTTATTTATTTTGTGATGGAGTCTCGCTCTGTTGCCAGGCTGGAGTGCAGTGGCACGATCTCGGCTCACTGCAACCTCCGCCTCCCGGGTTCAAGCGATTCTCCTGCCTCAGCCTCCCCAGTAGCTGGGATTACAGGCGTGTGCCACCACGCCCAGCTAATTTTTGTATTTTTAGTAGAGATGGGTTTTCACCATGTTAGCCAGGATGATCTCGATCTCTTGATCTCGTGATCTGCCTGCCTCAGCCTCCCAAAGTGCTGGGATTACAGGCATGAGACAGGTTCTCTCTCTGTTGACCAGGCTGGTCTTGAACTCCCAGCCTCAAGCAATTGTCCCACATTGACCTCCCAAAGTGCTGGGATTACAGGTGTGAGCCACTGTGCCCGGCCTGACACCTTGACTTTATATTCTAGCCTCCAGAACTACAAGAGAACAAATTTCTGTGTTTAAAGCCACCTAATTTGTGACACTTTCTTACAGCAGTCACAGGGAACCAGTACAGGAGGTAAATATTTAACCTGGTCCTAAAAGAAAAGAAAAAAATGTTTAACCTGGTCCTTGGCACAGAGAAGACACTCACTAATAATTAGCAATATTGTTAGGTAAATGCAAACTTCTGCACCAGTTATTCTAACTTGAATCTTTCTCCCTTGCAGTTCTAGTTCTACCCAATATTCAAACTAGTGCCTCCTACATCCCATTTTACCTTGCATTACACTTATGTGAGTGTTTTAGCTCTCTTTCTGGCCTGCAAGTTCCAGGCGATGGAAACACGAGGCCTCATTCAGTTTCTGTGTTTATGACAGTCCCAAGCACTGCAGTAAGAAATATTTGAATGCTTGCTAGGGATTGAGAGTAGCGTTAGGCACGGGAGTTATAAAAGATGATTATGATGCTGTCTCTGCCCTTCAGAAGCTGGAAGGTTTGTGGGGAGGGTGATGGACAAATGAGTCACTGTGGGACTCCGGTAAATGCTATAACAGCCACGGTGAGAGCCAGGGGAGCAGAGCTGACTCACCCTCAGGTGGGTGCACAGGTGAGACTTCACCCAGGAGGCCACTTTTCAGCTGAGGCTTAAAGTGTTACAAGCAGAGTTCCCTTGGTGGAGAAACAAGAGATTGCCGGGGTTCCAGACATGTGCAAAGACCAGAGTGTGATGGCCCAGTGGGCACCACTGAGGAGTTTCAACTCTGTCCTGCAGAAATAAGAAGAAACCACAAGTGTAATCACATTTAAATAGATTCTTTTGGGGCAAGGCCAACTGTCATTCCTTAAAGGAAGCACTTACTGAAAAGCCTCAACACACCAGGCATTGTCTGGTTGGCTGCTGGTTCGTTTGGGGTCATCCCCTCTTTCCTGAGTCCTTGAGTCACTCTGAAATCAAAGGGTAGCTCCTGAAACTTCTCATGAGCTGTGCCACAGTGACATTAGGACAGGAACTGGGGGTGGAAGTTCCTGAGTGGGCAGGAAGGTCTGGAAGAGCCCAGCAGAAATAGGACATGACTAGGGGGCCTAGACAGAAAAAGTAGTGAGCAGAAGAGAAAAAGAGGGCAAATGAAGGTAAAAGTTCACTTCTGTCTCTGTGAACTTGGAAAAGACCTGGCCCTCCGGTGAGAAGTGGGCTGGGCAAGAATGAGCTGCTCAAATCCCTAGGAGTTCTGGAAAGGTGGGGGAAAAAGAGATGACAGCCTGAGAAATCAAACCAGGGCTGAGAAGAGGAGGGAAAGTCTCTCAACTAAGAGCTGAAACAGAATTCCTAGCTTGTCTCATGACTTAGCACTAACAATGAGGTCTCAAGATGGGTGAGAGAGTGGACGCCGGCCAGGTCTCCCACCAAGTCCGCAGGGCATTGGCAGAGGAAAGCCTGTTTTGCAGATTGAGATTTCCCATAAATTGTTACTCTTTATATGTATTTTACTCACAATTTGTCTCATCAACTTTATCAAAGTAAAATTTTAATGCAATAAAATACCACCATTTATAATGTATGCTTGTAATCCCAGCACTTTGGGAGACTGAGGTAGGAGGATTGCTTGCAGCCAGGAGTTCAAGACCAACTTGGGCAACATAGCGAGACACCGTCTCTACAAAAAAAAAAAAAAAAATTGTTTTAAATTATCCCTGCATGGTTGTGCACCCCTGTAGTCTTAGCTACTCAGGAGGCTGAGACAGGAGGCTTCCTTGAGCCAAAAAGTTCAAGGTTGCAGTAAGCCACGCGTGACAAAGTAAGACTCTGTCTCAAAAAAAAAATTTACATCTGATGAGTTCTGACAAGTGTATACACTCAAGTAAGCCACTGCTACAGTCAAGATGCAGAACAGTTCCTTCACCCCAGAAAATTCCCTTGTGTTGCTTCCCAGCCAATTCCCCTCCCACTCTCAGCTCCAGGCAACCCCTGATCTGCTTTCTGTCCATGTAGATTAGATTTGTCTTTTAGAGAATTTCATGTAAATGAAATCATACATTACGTAGTCTTTTGTCAGCTTGGCTTCTTTCACTCAGCATAATGTTTTCGAGATCCACCCATGTCACTGTGTACATCAGTAGTTTGTTCTGTTTTTGAAGGCTAACATTTCATTGTATGAATATAGCTCAGTTTGTTTATTCACCTGCTGATGAAATTAGGGTTGTTTCCACTTTTTGGCTATTATGAATTAAGCTTCTATGAACATTTGTCTACACGTCTCTCTGTGGACATGTTTTCATTTCTCTTTGGTGAATATCAGGAGTAGAATTGCTGGATGTATTTCTTTAAGTGTATCATTAACTTTTCCATAGTATTTCACAATGTAAGTTTCCTACCACCAACGTCCATGAGGTCCATTACTCTGCATTCTTGCCAACACTGGCTTTGAACTTGATATGCCCTTTTAATTTTAAACATTTTAATGGGATGTATCGATGAAAAGAGTCAAACTCTGTAAAATATTCAAAGAGATTTATTCTGAGCCAAATATGAGTGACCATGGCCCCTGACATAGCCCTCAGGAGGTCCTGACAACATGTGCTCAAGGTGGCCAGGGTACAGCTTGGTTTTATATATTTTAGGGAGGCATGAGACATCAATCAAATAACTCAGAAATAATGTTGGTTTGGTTCAGAAAGGTGGGACAACTCAAAGCAGGGGGTGGCTTCCAGGCTATGGGTAAATTTAAACATTTTCTGATTGACAATTGGTTGAGTTTGTCTAAAGACCTGGGATCAATAGAAAGGAAATGTTCACATTAAGAAAAAAGATTGTGGAGACCTGAGGTTCCTTCAAAGTCTCATAGTGGCTGCCCTTAAAGACAATAGATAACAAATGTTTCCTATTCAGATCTTTAAAAGGTGCTAGACATTTAGTTAACATCTTCAGGATTGGGAGGGCCTGGAAGAAAAAGATCTAGCTATGTTAATAGAGATTCTTTACAGATGCAGATTTTCCCCTACAAAGGATGGCTTTGCAGGGCCATTTCAAGACATGGCAGAAAAACATGGTTTGGGATTAAATATTTTGATTTTTTTCCTTGTCTTATAACGTTACGCCAGAGTCAGATTGGAAAGTAAGTCACTATGTATAGGGTCAAATAAAACCCATCTGATGAGAATTATGGCTTGTCGGGGATGACTCTCCAGACCCCTTAGATAGGAATTTGGGCAAGATAAAAACATCAGAGCTTAGTCGTCAGATGTAATGTGTACCGGTTTCTCTTGTACTTTTAATTTGCGTTTTCCTGAAGATAATATTGAGCGTCTTCTCATGTGCTAATGCGTCATTCACATAGCATCTTGTATGAAGTATCTGTTCAAATCTTTTGCTTTTTTTTTTTTTTTTTTTGAGACATCTTGCTGTCACCCAGGCTAGAGTGCAGTGGTGCAATCTCGGCTCACTGCAATCTCTGCCTCCCAGGTTCAAGCGATTCACCTGCCTCAGCCTCCTGAGTAGCTGGGATTACAGGCACCCGCCACCACGCCCAGCTAATTTTTTGTATTTTTAGTAGAAATGGGGTTTCACCATCTTGGCCAGGCTGGTCTTGAACTCCTGACCTCGTGATCCACCCGCCTCGGCCTCCCAAAGTGCTGGGATTACAGGTGTGAGCCACTGCACCAGGCCTCTTTTGCTCATTTTTATTGGATTGTCTGCTATTATTAAATTCCACAAGTTCTTAAATATTCTAGATACAAATACTTTTGTCATACCTATTACAAATACATCCACATGACCAGCACCATGAAAAGACTATCATTTCCTCAATTACCTTGGCATCTTTGTAAAAACTCAATTTTCTTCATATGTGTGGGTCTATTTCTGGGCTCTCTAATCTGTTTCTTTAATCTGCATATCTAGTTATACATCAATACCAGATATCTTAATCCCTGTAACTTTATAGTAAGTCTTATAATTAGGTAGTATAAATCCTCCAACTTTGCTCTTTCATTTCAAAATTGTTTCTCTCAGCAACATCTTGTAGTTTTAATTGTTTGAGTGTTGCATAAATTTTTATCTTGTTTAATTTGGCCCAGAGTACTTCATGGATTTTAATGCTACTGTAAATGGTGCTGTTTATTGTAATTTCAATTACAACTGCTTCTTGGGAATTCATTAAATGTTTTAATATGACTGTCTCATTTTTTAGTCATTAGCAAAAGTGCTGGGCAAAGGGCATATGCTATCCAGAAGTTCTCTTGAAACTACGTGGAAAAATTCAAGAAAAGTAGGCGCCAGTGGAAATTCTACCTAAGAAATGGCTTCCTCTAAGAGGGAGCCCTCAAAGAGATCTTGGCTAAAATCAGAGAAGACCCTACCTGGTAATTTAGTTGAGTTAAGAGACCCCAAAGTCAGTTAGTCTAGCTCTTTGGAAGAGGTATTAAGAGTCTTGGAATAGTGGTTCCCAAAGCTGGGAAGTGAGGAAAGAAAGAAAGAAGAAAGAAAAAAAAGAAAGAAGTCTGACCCTGATCCCTAAGCTTCTCAGAACCCGCTGTGTGATTTCTTGACTCTCCAGAGATTCTGATACTCAATCCTCAGGCATTTATCCTCCCTCCTTATTCTGCTCTGATGACCACTGTGATCAAGGGCCAACTTATTGATGGGAGAACAGTGTATTTCTCAGCGTGTGAGGGTGGAAAACAGTTCTGAATGACGTGAGCTCATCTGGAAGACGAGTACTTAGTATGGAGCCCTGAAGAAAAGTCAGTCTGAACCTGTAATTCCTGCCCCAAAGCCATCATTCTACAATTTGCAACTGGTTGTGGTGGGAATACTTCATTTCCTCATTTAAATGGAAATGCTCCCAGAGGTGGTGCTCTAAGTAAGTCATTATGAAATCGTTAACTCATGAAACAACAAGTAATTTTTGAAAGAGCCATCACCTTAGACACAGCTTACAGTGCCCTTGTGAATATGGTTTGGGGACTTTTGATAGGAGGGGAAGTAAAGAAGAGGGAGACAAAGGTAAACTCTAGAGTATTCATGCAACCCTGATACGGCTAAGAATATTCCCAATAGGGAACAAAGCACAGAAAGACCAGTTGGAAAACTGAAAACACGCTGCCTCCTTCCCACACATGGTGGCATTGATGCCGACCTTGTATGACCCAGAGCTTACATAGTTGGCTAAGAGCTCCCACCTGTTAGCTGGTCCTGTGAGGCTGGACCTGCCTACCAACTAATGAGATAAAAGAATATTCATGCAGACTCTCTGAAGATTCCTCCACATTAGCCTAATGAGAAAGAAAAGAAACTTTTTTATTTGAGGAACGAGAGCCCCCTTTAATAATCAGGACCTGAGAGGCGTTAAAACAAGATAGCTGGCTACAGCATGGTGGCTCATGCCTGTAATCCCGGCACTTGGAAGGCCCAGGTGGAAAGACTGCTTGAGGCCAGGAGTTTGAAACCAACATGAGCAACATAGCAAGATCCTGTCTCTACAAAAAGTTTTTTTTGTTTGTTTTTTGTTTTGTTTCGTTTTGTTTTGTTTGAGATAGCAGTAACATCTTACTCCCCACCTTGAGCTAAGTTCAAACCCACCTGCTGTATGGACTCTAGACTAAGTTTTGCCACCAAGTAGCCATAAATTACCCTAACAATGCCACATGCTGGACACCATAGCTCTTACCTTATAGTTAAACAATGTATAGCCTATCACTTATCAATATTATTTCTTAAACCAATGATAATTCTTCACAACTTTTGTAATCACCTTGTCCCCTGATTTGTCCTTTTTAAAAAAAAAATTAAGCCTCTTCATTTTTAGAGAAGTGTTTAATGTTTTCTAGGTGAATATATTATCCTTATCAGTTATCCTGTTATTGCTAATTTTTAATACCATAAAGTTGAAAATATCAATATATTCTCTATTATTATATCTCAGCAGATGTTTGAAATTTTCATAGATGCCCTTTAGGACATTGAGGAAGTTGTGTCTATTTCTAGATTTCTGGAAGATTTATCATGAATGAGTGTTCAATTTTGTCAAATGCTTTTGCATGTCAATTGAAATAATAATCCTTTTGTCCTTATTCTATTAATATGTATTACATTGATTGATTTTTGACTGTTAAAAGACATTTGCATTTGCAAGATTTTAAAAAATTAAGCCTCTTTTTTGTTTTCTGGAGCACTTCCCAGTATTTTCAGGGCTGCAGTCCTCAATCTTGGCCCAAATAAACTCTCTGTATTAATTTTACTTCAGTTTCCTTCTTCAGATGGACACTAACAAACTTCTACCCGTCCTTCTAAGCTCATCTCAAACAGCACTTCCTCTGTGAAATCCAATCTCAGCTACCTACATTCATAGCTACTCCTCCTCTCTGCTTACACAGAACTTTATTTGTAACTCAAGTTTTGTATTTTCCAGGATAAATCATAACTATTTAGTTTACGTGTCTTTCTTTCCCCCTTGCTCTGGAGGCAATTTGCTACAATAATCAATTTTCATTTCTACTTTGAGCTTTGCCTCTGAGCTTTGTTCTCCTAAAATCCACCTGCCTTTTCTGCCACTGCTATTTGAATCCATCAAAGGGACTTCGAACTCAAAGTATCCAAGGGTGAACTTGAAACATCTCTCCCTTTTCCAGTGTTGGTTATCTCTCGGTGAATAGCTTCTGTTTCTCTAGTCGGGTAAGCCAGAAATGTATAGTCATCCTCGGCACCCATGCCCCACTATTCTCCATGCCCACGTCACTCAATAACTGTACTTCCTAAATACAGAATGTCTAGAATCTCTCCATGCCCATCCATTCTCCCTTTCATCACCCTACACCACGCTTGCAACTTCCTCTCTCCTGTACTCTTGCAATATCCTCTCACTGATCTCCCCACATGTATTCCAGCCTACCTCCAATGCATTCTCCCACTGCAGCCAGCATTATCTCTGGAAAATGCAAATCTGATCTGTTGCTGCCCCATCTATAACTTTTCAATGTCTTCCTTTACTCTTGGGATAAGGACCCAAGGCTCCAACATCCCTTACAAATCCCCGCATGGTCACCAGCTGCCCACCTGACCTGCCTCTTTTCTTCTCTGTACTCTGTAATTGTCCCTTTTCTTTTTCTTCCTTCTTTCTTTAACTTATTTTGAAATAGCTTTAGACATACAAAACAGTTGCAAAAATAGCACAAAGATTTCTCATATACCCTTTGTCCAGCTTCGCTAAATGTGAACATCTTACATAATCATAGTACTATGACCAAAACCAGGAAATTAATAGTAATATGCAGTACTGTTAACTAATCTACAGACTTATTTGAATTGCTCCAGTTGGCTCAGGATCCAGTCTATGACTCTCATTGCATGTGGGTGCCATGTCTCCTTAAAATCTTCTCCAACCTGAAGCAGTTCCTGTCTCCTTGATCATCGCTGTTTATCTAGTTGGTCTGATTTGGGTTGGTCTGATGTTTTTTCACATTTCAGTTCAGGCTACACAATCTAGGGCAAGAATATCACCAAAGTAATGTTGTGTTCTTCTCATGCATCGTATCAGGAAGCATAGGATATTAATGTGTCTCATTACTGGTGATGTTAAATTAACTTTGAGCCCTTGGTTAGGATGGTGTCTGCAAATTTCTCCACTGTAACAGTTACTCTTGTGTGTGTGTTGGGGTTGGAGGGTGAGACAGATATTTTGAATCTATGTAATTATTCTGTTTCTCATTATACTTTTGCCTACTAATTTTAGCATCAACTGATGATTTTCTCATGAAATAAGTATTACTGGTGCTTGCCAAATGGTGATTTTCTATTTTTATCATTTCTTCTACATTTATTCGCTAGAATTCTACTGTAATGAATAGCCTTCCTTCTCCATTAATTGATTTATTCAAGTGTCTAATATCACTGTGGACTCATGGATATTTATTTTAGTCTATGATTTATAATCTATTCCTATCATTATATATTTTGTTCCTCAATCCTTCCCAAATTTTGGACTTGTCCCTTTTTATTATCCTAAAAGCAATTTGCCACATGGCCTTTCAACATGCTGTTCTTGTAGCCTGAAGTAACTAACTTCCCCCCATCACCCTCATTCTACCCCCAACTTCTTTGTGCAGTGAATCCCTTCACAGTTTTGAGATTTCAGCTCCAGTGTTGAATTTTCAGGGAATCCTTCCCTGAGCCTCCTAGAAGTGGTTAGGGACTCTATTATAAGCTTTCACAGCATTATTTACTTTTTCTTCATACCACTTAAGATATTTTGAAATTAAACACTTCACTTTTAAGGGTAGGGATTACATCTGTTTTAGATTAGCACATTAATAAGAATCCAATAAATTTTTCAAATTGAATTAATGAATAGATAAACAACACTTAAAAGTGGATGGGCTGAGATCTTTGCAGAATCATGTCATACTGACAATTCATTTTTTCTCCAAGAGAAGGTTTTCCCCCACGCATCTCTTAAATTCAGATAATATATGGTTGACAGGCAGTTGAATATGGTGAAGACTCATTTTTAAAAATTCACTGATGTCTCATTCAGTGACCTGGACTGGTCTAATGATTATTTCCTGGATGGTCTCAATTCCATGCAGGTTGTTTTAATTTGCCTTTGTTTCTTGCAAGGGGAAAAATAATTGCACCCATATCTCATGAATGACTTCTTATAACTCCACAGTGTTTTATACAAAATGATTTAAACATCTGATACTGAACTATGTGGGAAAATGTGTAACTCCTCGCAAAGAGCTCTGCAAACACCCTTGTTCTCCAATCACTGATTGTCTGCAGTGTTTTCTTCATTCAGAACCTGGCAGGTGAAATATTTAGAAGTTAGAAGTTAAAGCTTATCCTAAACTCCTAGGATCAATTCCGTGCTCTGTTAGAATAGGATTCTCACTGAGCAGATTTCATTTTCAATTTGGAAACTTTGAGTGCCAAGATTTTCTGATATTTGAAGACAGGAAGGAGGGACCACAGGGACAGCAGACCTTCATTGAGGCAGTTTGAAAATCATGCCCCCTGGGTAGCATTCTGATTTATGCTCTCAAACTGGTCACTAGGATTCTCAGGTGGATGTGAAGATTCCAAAGAAAACTTCTCCTTCTGGGTGAGAGCGGCTCAGCCTGTCTGCAACCCAGGACAAAGGCCATGCCTGATCTTCAGGTTTTCAATCATCTGAGTGTGCCAGAGTTAAGAAAGAACTATAAGAAATAGATGACTTGGAAAAAGATAGTTTTCTCTGGGAAAAGTCCTGACATAAGCACAATTTCTCAACCTCCTCTCTCTCAACTGTATTTGGAACGTGACCTCTCCGTAAACAACCACATGTGTTACAAATTATGAAGGGTCTGAGATTTTAACCTTCTTGCAAGCTAACAAGGTAGCCTGCCACAGTTTCATGTAGCTGGCAGGAGACACAAAACTCCTGGGTCAGAGTCAAAGAACAATTTATTACTCACAGCAATGGCAGTAGTGAGAATATCAGAACTTTTGCACTACAAGCATCAATTCCTACAGGGCAATGACAGCCACACACACAGTGGATTGCATTACAGGAGAGCTACCCTGGTTTAATAAGGGACCCAAATATTTTATAATGGGCACTGAGCATGTCTGCTTTGCTCTGGAGAGAGACACTGTCTTTACTACACTGGACAGTTAGTATGCCTGCCTTTGCTTCAGAGACAGGTATTATGTACACCTTCTAAAGTGGTGGGCATACCTGCTGTTTGCTCTGGAAGACAAACTATCTCTATCCTCCAAGGCTACCTGCTATATAAACATCTTGGAAAAGATAGTTTGGCACAAAAGACAGTTGGTGTGGTGATCACAAGATGTGCAGAAACATATGAGAACCACGGGGAATTTCATTCCCAAAGCATGCTTTTCCCTTTCTCCTCTTACTGAAGTCACACTGCACGTGTACACTTGAATGTTCCTGTATTATTTCTGATATCCCCTACATACACACCCACACAGACGCACACCCCAAAACTCACTTGGTTGCTGCTCCAAAATCCTTAGGACATTTATCTGTTGTGTCATTGGGCAATCTGCACTTAGATATATACTTAGGTAAACTAATTTGTACAAATTACCAGGGATAAAGTCATTCTGTGGCTGTGGGTAGATGAGAGGAGCCTCTACAGCTTTTGGTTTCTCATATCTATAGGGAATAGTGATAATGTGTGACCACATGCCTGGAGCACAGCAAACACTCAACAGATGTTAGCTATTGTATCAGTCAAAAGATACTAGGCTTTCACTACAGTAACAAATTATCAAAACATCAAAGTGTATTGTTTCTTTACCATGCTACTTGCTCATTACTCTTCATTGTCTCCCCTCCAGGGCCCAGGGTGACAGGGAGAATTGCTGGCCCCTGTGATAGGGGAGAGAAACTCTCTCTGAAGAAACCAGCACACGTTATCAAATGCTCTGGCTCAGAAGTCACATACATCTCTTCTGTTCACAGCCCATTGGCCAGATCCAATGATAGGGCTCCACAAGAGAGCCAAGAAGTACAATGCCACCACGTGCCCAGAGAGACAGAAAATGTGGGGAACAGCATAAAGACAGCCATAGCTCTTGTGATTAAGAATTATCATAGAGGCTCGCACCTGTAATCCCAGCATTTTGGGAGGCTGAGGCAAGAGGATTGCTTGAGTTCAGGAGTTTAAGACCATCCAGGGCAAAATGGTGAAACTCCATCTCTACAAAAAACACAAACATTTGCTGGGCATGCTTGCATGTGTCTTTAGTTCCAGATACTCGGGAGGCTAAGGTGGGAGGCTGGCTTGAGCCCCACAGGTCGAGCCTGCAGTGAGTCGTGATCATGTCATTGCACTCCAGCCTCGGTGATGGAGTGAGACTCTCTCTCTCTCTCTCAAAAAAAAAAAAAAAAAAATATATATATATATATATACATATATATATAAAATAGTGATATGTCCTGTGGACGTATCAAGAGGACATCACAACTGCCTCCTTCGTCGACTTTCTATCTTCTTTTCTTTCTTTTTCCTTTGGTAACAGAACCCCAATTTTGCTCATGTTTTCCCTTTCCCCACTCCCCCGCCTCGCCCTCTCCCCCCAACTCCCCACCACCACCACCCTCATGGGCGTCAATAGAACACAGTCAAAGTCCTCAACTCCAGGGTGGGGCTGACTGGTCAAGAGGTACTGCCCCCTCCCTTTCTAGTGATTCATTTAGGGAGCAACACATGTAACTAAAGCTAATGACACACACACACACACACACACACACAAAAGCTCTAAGTTCCTGAGGGCTTTGGGGAAAGTTATTTTTCTGTCTCCTTTAAACAAAACTTCCAGGCTGGGCGCGGTGGCTCACACCTGTAATCCCAGCACTTTGGGAGACAGAGGCAGGCGGATCACCTGAAGTCAGGAGTTCAAGACCAGCCTGGCCAACATGGTGAAACCCCCATCTCTACTAAAAATACAAAAAAAAAAATTTAGCTGGGTGTGGTGGCAGGAGCCTGTAATCCTAGCTACTTGGGAGGTCAAGGTAGGAGAATTGCTTGAACCTGGGAGGCGGAGGTTGCAGTGAGCTGAGATTGCACTGCTGCACTCCAGGCTGGGCAACAGAGTGAGACTCTGTCTCAAAAAAAAAAAAAAAAAAGACTTCCAGAAGTGACTTTTTCTTTCTTCTTATGGACATTCTCAAGCACAGACAGGAGGCCTAGGACCAGCAGCCACCAGCCTGGGGGTGAAGCTCACAAAAACAACCTACAGGGAAACAGACCAAGTATCACCAGACTAAGACTATCCTAAAAGGCCCTGGACTTCCCATTAGCTGAAAGGAACCTAACTAATCCTACTGTCTTGCTATTAACTTTGGGAAGAAGAGCAGACTGGAGTGGAGGAGGGGCTGAGTTGGGGACGACAAGGGAGTGGCAAGAACACAGCAGCAGCAATGATCAGAAAGTGCACATGATGTCTAAGATTCACTGCCAAACCTGCCCACCACCCTGGAAAACTGAGCCTGCAGCCCTGGCAACACGGGCATTTTGCTGGCCAGCTCAGCAGCTGTAGTCTTAATCTCTTAGGAAAGATCTATTACACTGTCTGGAGGAAAGCACTATTCTTAAGACCTATGATTACCCCCAGATTTTGATCTTCGGCACAGATTTCCTACTGATTCTCTTTGAGCCCTCTTGAAGGATGTGCCTGTAGGGTTTAAGTGCAACTTTTAGGTCAAGGTCATGAGCTATTCCTGTAACTTGTCTGCAAATCTCCTGGTTGTATCAACTGAGCTATTGCAGATAGACTTCCTCCAAGCATGACGTGTCAGCCCTGTTGATTTTTATAGGATTCCCTTGGATGGATTCTGATGAGCTTTATGTCATGGCTAAGCAAGTCCTTTGGCTCTAATTTTCTGGAGTTAGTTTTCTTTAAGCCTTTTCTTATGTCATCCGCTCCAAAGCATATCAGGTTAGAGTCAGAAGGCACGTCTTGGATCAGTATCCGCAGCAGGAAAAAACTCAGCCAGCCTCTGACTCTTTGCTGGCCTTTTATTTCCTGTGTTATTCTAGTTTCTACTGAAAGGGAGAATGACTTATTTTTTATCCTGCCACATTAAATAAAATCCTGGTTTATAGTTAGGCAAGTTTTTGTAAGGAAGATAAAAGGGCTGTTTTTAATAAACAGGGGTGAACTGATAAGAAAAGTCTTCTCTCTGCAGTAGCTGAGGGACACAAGAAAAGCAGGAGCATCCTCAGCTCCATGAAGGATTATTAGCCTTGGTGTGATCAACAAGCAGCGGTTTGCTGTCTCACCCAGGAACAGAGGAGGAAACAGGCTTCAATTGTTGCATATGGCTTTAACTTACATGAGTCTTTAAAGAATGTCAGGAAACTTTCAAAACAGCATGGATTGTTGTCTGGTAGTAATATGTTCACCACTGTTTGTAATGAGCGCCAAGGAAGGGGAGTATACTGTTTGAGGGGTCACTAGAAGGGGATAAAGCTGGCTCTCATCTGTCCTGTGAAAACAGGGATAAACTTACTGGACCAATGCTGCAGCAGGTAGGGGTGGTACTTTCAAGGTCACTCAGGTGGCTGAGTGCTGGCATAAAATGTCTGCTATGTGAAGCAAATAATGAATAGAACAAGACCCTTGACATGCTGGGAGAACCTCTTCCTGGAGTTTTTTATTTTTCTTTTCTTTCTTTCTTTTTTTTTTTTTTTTTTTTGAGACAGAGTCTTACTCTGTGACCCAGGCTGGAATGCAGTGGCGCGATCTCGGCTCACTGCAAGCTCCGCCTTGCAGGTTCAAGCGATTCTCCTGCCTCAGCCTCCCAAGTAGCTTGGACTACAGGTGCACGCCACCACGCCTGGCTAATTTTTGTATTTTTAGTAGAGATAGGGTTTCGCCTTATTGGCCAGGCTGGGCTTGAGCTCCTGTCCTCAGATGACCTGCCTGCCTGGGCCTCCCAAAGTGCTAGGATTACAGGTGTAAGCCACTGCACCCGGCCAGGAGTTTTCTTTCTACCTTTCCACCTTTCTTCACCAGCTCACTTCTACTCAGCTGTCACAACTGAGCTCTTTGCAGGGGTCCCCAGACATGTCTCTGTTTGAACTCTTGGCACAAGATCCTGAAGGTCACCTTTGAGGAGCACTCCTGAGGCATTCTGCTGATGGTGTGTGGCAGAATATTAGCTAAGAAACTCTGGGGATTTTGGACACTGCTTAGAAAGGAAATCCAGGGGCCAGGCACAGTGGGTCATGCCTATAATCCCAGCACTTTGGGAGGCTGAGGCAGGCGGTTCACCTGACGTCAGGAGTTCTAGAGCAGCCTGACCAACATGGTGAAAGCCCATCTCTACTGAAAATACAAATATTAGCTGGGCATGGTGACGGGCACCTGTAATCCCAGCTACTTGGGAGGCTGAGGCAGGAGAATTGCTTGAACCCAGGAGGTGGAGTTTGCAGTGAGCTGAGATTGCACCATTGCAATCCAGCCTGGGTGACAAAGCAAGACTCCATCTCAAAAAAAAAAAAAAAAAAAGAAAGAAAGAAAGAAAGAAAGAAAGAAAAAGAGAAAGGAAACCAAGGGCAAAGGGTGAATAATTTCTTCTCAGTCAAAGCACTGGTGGTTGGCTGTTGAGGAACTGACAGTCTATTGGGAAAGGCAATATATAAATATAATCTGGACGTCCTCAGACTTCATCTGGTGGTGACTAAAAATGATTTCTATTCCCTTTCTTATCTCAAATCCAAAGATGCTGGTCTATAACTTTCTATTTAGCATCTTGTATAGGCCTAAAGTTCTCAGTAAGAATTTTCTGCAACAAACAAGTGAAATGCATGTAACAATGTATGAAAGTCTTGTCCCAGCATCCGCACACTGCTGACAACACTGAAAAAGCCTCAAGTGACTTTCATTCAAATAGGTGACTCCATGAAGGAACAGTGGCTGGAATTTTAATTTACAATAACTAAGAAAAGTCAGTATTTATTAACCACTTGCTATGCTTAAGATATTATCGGAAGTTCTTCACAGCTGTCCTTAGAACGGGGTACTATTATAATCCCCAGTTTGTAGCTGATCAATAGATATTATAGATTAAATAACTGGCCCAAAGTGACACAGCTTTGAACCCAAGCTGGCTGGCTCTGTAACCCTTGGAGGATGGAGAAGCAGATAAACTACGGTGCTCAACTAGAAAAGAAATGACAGCCAACAGGAGGCTGGAAGAAGGGAGTGGCAGGTGAGGTAGAGAGCAGGCAAAAGCCAACTGGGCTGGGCATGATGGCTCAAGCCTGTAATCCCAGCACTTTGGGAGGCCAAGGTGGAAGAATTGCTTGAGGCCAGGAATTCAAGACCAGCTTGGGAAATATAGTGAGACTCTGTCGCTACAAAAATTAGCTGAGCATGGTGGTGTACGCCTGCAGTCCCAGCTACTTGGGAGGCTGAGGTGGGAGGGTTGCTTAAGCCCAGGAGTTCGAGGCTGCAGTGAGCTATGATTGCATCACTGCACTCCAGCCTGGTGACAGAGCAAGACTCTAACTCTGAAAGAAAAGCAATGTACTGGTGCAGGGAGATGTCGCATCCTAATGAATGCTACATATTGTTGGGTTAAGCTGATAAATCCCTT
The DNA here is from genome assembly GCF_029281585.2 of Gorilla gorilla gorilla. Classification (NCBI taxonomy): domain Eukaryota; kingdom Metazoa; phylum Chordata; class Mammalia; order Primates; family Hominidae; genus Gorilla; species Gorilla gorilla. Next base: position 89,346,791 of record NC_073232.2, read on the forward strand.
TTCATGGATTTTTGGCCATCTCTTACCATGAGGGCCTAAAAGAGCCTTCTGTGACTTGTGGTATGCTTTTTACAACCCCTTTGGCCAAAGATGGCATTGTTCCCCAATGTAGCTGACTCTGATCCACATTCACTCATTTCCCTCAGAGGACAAAGGTTTGCCATTAATTTTAATAGCCAAAAGATAGTTGATAGTGCCCGAGGAGGCAGCAGCATAAAGAAATAACTACATGACCTCTAGCTATGACAGCTGCTTTGAAAAGGAGGAGCAACTCCTGCTAAATTAGTTCTGCCCCACCTATATTGTTAATTTTAATTAAAACCTTTGTTTATGTATTCCTCTTACTACCCAAACTCTTGTGAATTTTTAAGATATTAAAGAAGGGTTTATTAATTATACAATTAGAAATCAGGCTGGGTGCAGTGACTCACGCCTGTAATCCCAGCACTTTGGGAAGCCAGAGTGGGTGGATCACCTGAGGTCAGGAGTTGAAGACCAGCCTGGCCAACATGGTGACACCCCATCTCTACTAAAAATACAAAAATTAGCTGAGCATGGTGGCAGGAACCTGTACTTCCAGCTACTTGGGAGGCTGAGGCAGGAGAATCACTTGAACCTGGGAGGCAGAGGTTGTGGTGAGCCAAGATCATGCCATTGCACTCCAGCCTGGGCAGCAAGAGCAAAACTCTGTCTCAAAAAAAAAAAAAAAAAAAAAAAGAACAAAAAAAGAAATATAGCTGTTTGAGTCCATTTTGTGTTAGTTTAACAGAATACCTTAGACTGGCTAATTTATAAAGAAAAGAGGTTTACTTGGCCCATGATTTTGATGGCTGTAAAGTCCAAGATTATGCAGCTGCATCTGGTGAGGGTTTTGGGCTGCTTCCACACCTGGCAGAAAGTAGAAGAGGAGTGGATGTGTGCAAAAAGATGACATGGTGAGAGAAGAAGCAACAGAGAGAAAGCAAGGAAGCTGGACTCTTTTTTAACAACCCGCTCTCTTGGGAATGAATGCATTCCAGTGAGAGTGAGAACTCAAACTTATGGAAGTGTATTATTCATGAGGGATCTGCCCCCATCATCCAGACATCTCCCACTAGGATCTCCCTCTCAACACTGCCACATTGGAGATCAAATTTCAGCAGGAGTTTTGGTGTGGTCAAACTATATTTAAAGTATAGTAATAGTTAAAAAGTCTTCTCTGTATTTAGAAAAAGAAATTCAACTGACACCCATCTAGTTTAGTTTCAATGGCTGAAACATGGCTGATATTAGAAATAATATCAAAGAATAAGAATATTTCAGCCTCCAGAATTTTTTCAAAACCACTTTTTTTTTTTTTGCCAAAGCATCCTGTTTATTTCCCGCCCCGAAAACTAAAGAAGTTGAATAATCTGGAACCCATTTTAAAGTTTTGTTAAAATTCATGCTTGTCACAGTCTGATTTCTTTCAGATTTTGTCCATCTTCCAAATTCAAAATATAATTCCATAATAATATTCATGGCTAAGTGTATTTCTTTTTAGAAGTAGGAGAATAGAGAAGCTGTCTTCCAGAATTTTTTTTATTATAATTTTGGCTGTCTCTGGCCCACGCTATTTGTCTCCCTTTAAAAAAAAAAATCTTTAAAAAATCCACATTCCCCTGGCCCAAATTTCAATTTTTCTAATCTGCCCAGACCAGAATAACTAAAGCAACAACAACAAATGAGGAGCAATAATATGTATTCTTTATTTACATGGCAACCTTCTTTTACAGATTCTAAACTTTAGACTAGGGAGTGAGAACCTTCCCTTCTAAATATTTGTGGGCTGGATCTAGGTTCCTTGGTTAAAGGCTTTTAATATGGATGGAAATACTTGGCATAACTATCAAGGTTATAGTTTTCTAAGGACTGCTTGTTATTTTTCTTTGTTATATAACCCTATCTCATCTCTGCCCCTCTCAATAGGCCTTCCAGACTAGCGGACTATCAGAGATTACAAAGCTCTGCCGGTTAACAGAACACATTGTTTTGAGCGCTGCAGGCCGCTCTGGGCTTCTTAGATCTCTGACTCTTAACACAGAGAAAGCAGCACTTTTATTTCAGTGAAGGTTAGCTTCATAACAGACTTTTAATCTTGGAAGATTCGTGCTGAAAACTGGATTAGGAAATCCCACGTCCCTGTACCTCTTGCTCTTGTTTGGGAACCTTGGAGAACAACGGCTGCATCTAGCAGCAAACCAGTCTCTCTTCCCTTCTCTGTGTCACTAGTATCATTTCTGCCTACTCCCCAATAGACTCCAGCGAAGGGGACTTCCCACACCCAACTTGTACATTTTTACCCACCTCCAGGCCATACAAGCCTTTACAGAGCACCTACTGTTTGCAGAGGGAGCACTGTGTTTCACTCTCCACACTTTGCTTAACTGTACCCCTCTCCAAGAGCTCCATAAATCTGGGCTCTCTGGTGAGCACAGCTCCAGCACTGCCTCAGGCAGTTGTCACTTCAGCTTTTTAACTGTGACCCACAGGGAGGAATACATTTGACAACACAACAACCCTGCACACACATAAATACAATAAATACATACAACTCGTAAATACAGTGAACTGAAACAAAAGATTTCATGAAAACAATACTTCCTTTTTTTTGGAGACAGGGTCTTGCTATGTTGCCCAGGCTGGTCTCTAACTCCTGGTCTCTCGCCTTGGCCTCAGTAGCTAAGGCTACAGGCGTGAGCCACCATACCTGGGTTCAATGCTTTTTCTTACTATGTAGGATGTACTTTTGTGTTTTTACTTCTACTTCTGTTTTATCAAAAAGTAATAATAATAAAGCTGGTCTTTATCCACAAAATTGATTCCAGGACCCACAGTTTGAAAAGTTCTGTGTAAGGAACCCAGAATATTTAGAAGGCATAGAAGCTAATTAGGGATTCTAAAAGATGAAACTATATTTTCACTAGGAGGTGACTTAAGGGAGAATGTTCACAAGTATTATCAAGGAAGTGAACATTGCCCCAAATAAGGTATTTGCAACAAAAGCTATGTTTGAACAAATCCTCTGACTTTCTAAGAATTCATTCATTCATTAAAGCAAACACACACACACACATAATTTTTTTGGAGCATCAAGTTTAATCTAGACTTCAAACTTGCAAAAATGGATAAGACCTTTGCCCTCCAGCAGCTCACAGGTTAATGAAGGACACAGAGAAGTGACCTGGTGATTACAGTCCAACATTTGATGGCTATGACTGCAACTTAATTGGGTGCTGTGGGAGCAGAAGGGGGTCCTTAGTTCAGAAAGAAGCAGGCAGGCTTCCTGAAGTTGGTGACTCCTGGAGGAGGCTGGAAAAGAGGTGACACCTTCTCTCTAGACCAAGCAAGTGTGTTCAGAGAGCATGGAACCTCTTGAATATGCAGGGCATTGGGCACAAGTGGTCCCTATGGTTGGAGTGAAGGGTGCAGATGACGCCATAGCCAGAGATGGGCCAAGGAGCTTGCGTATTTCTCCTGGAACATCCAGGGAATCCATTGAGAGAGTTTAAGAAGGCCTGCAGGGTCATCAGGTTTCTGTTTTTGAAAGATCACTGAAGATATGGTGTGGGGGATGCTGGCTCAGAAACCAGGCTGGAGCAGGGGTCAGGAGGCTGGCGTCAAAAGCCGGAGGGGAAATAGTAGAAGGGCCTGGACTGAGGCAATAGTGGTGGGAGTGGGGAAGAAGGAGGCCTCTGGGAGGCATCAGGGATGCTGTAGCAAACGGATTGAAGCTGGTGAGGTGTAAAGGGTGTGGCAGAGGGTCTTGTCTCAGATGATGCCCGGGTTTCTAGCAGGCACGACTATGGTGGAGCTGGTGCCATCCACTCAGATGGGTAATACAGGGAAAACAAAGTTTGGGGAAGAGTTCAATTATGGCCACACATTACTGTGCTTGGAGTGTCTATGGTGATCCAGCAGCCACTGGATGTGGAGCTTGGGGAGGGGCCTGGCTTGGTGTTAAGAAATCAAGGGTTCAGCTGGGCACAGTGGCTCATGCCTATAATCCCAGCAGTTTGGGAGGCCAAGGCGGGCGGATTACTTGAGGCCAGGAGTTCGAGACCAGCCTGGCTAACATGGTGAAATCCTGTCTCGGGAAAAAAAAAAAAAAAAAAAAAAAGAATAAATCAAGGGTTGGATGAAGCCACAAAGAAAAGTTACAAAGTAGGATCAGTAAGTGCGCTTAATTTGGGGCAATGACCAATTTGTGGAAGATGACTTTTTTCAGATGTCTCTAGGTAGTGTGGGGTCAGCACCGAAGTCCTCAACCTCACATCCGTCCTGTCTACCCCAGCTGTAAATGTGTCAGAGCTCCCATAGACGGCAGGCGGAATGAGGCGTCTTAGGCATATTTATTCACCACAGTCTCTAATTATGGAGCCCATGGGGGATGACAATGACACGGGGAGTAGGCAGAGGGCAGACTGGGCAAGGGTGACTCTGGGTTGAATCGCTAACAAAGGCTAAGAGGCCAGTTCTGAAATGTTTGCTGGCAAAGGGTCTCAAATTCCTGATAGATCCCCTATATTCTTTTCCACATTGGAGTGTCGCTGCTACTACTGTGACCACAAATCAAGTTGAGAGGGCTGTTTCCTTACTGCATTTTCAATCCTTCCAGCTTCCCTTCACAGCACTTGACAATGTGTGAGTCCACAGGTCAGCTTGTCCTGGAGGGGATGAGATGGAGTAGGGGATAGGGGAGGCTGAAGTCCAACTTTTTTTTTTTTTTTTTTTTTTTGAGACGGAGTCTCACTCTGTCGCCCAGGCTCGAGTGCAGTGGCGCGATCTCTGCTCACTGCAAGCTCCACCTTCCGGGTTCACGCCATTCTCTTGCCTCAGCCTCCCGAGTAGCTGGGACTTCAGGCGCCCGCCACCACGCCCGGCTAATTTTTTGTATTTTTAGTAGAGACAGGGTTTCACCATGTTAGCCAGGATGGTCTCGATCTCCTGACCTCGTGATCTGCCTGCCTCAGCCTCCCATAGTGCTGGGATTACAGACGTGAGCCACCGCGCCCGGCCCTGAAGTCCAATTTTTATTCTAGCATCTTAGGAGCAATGGCACTCACAGTTATGGACTGAATTGTGCACCCTCCCCGCCCCCCCAATCCCAATTCATATGTTGAAGTCCTAACCCTCAGTACTTAAAAATGTGATGTAGGTGACACACATCTTGGTGACAGAGCAAGACTCTGTCTCAGAAAAAAAAGGCATGTAATTGGAGACAGGGTCTTTAAAGGGGTGATTAAGTTAAAATGAAGTCATATAGTGTCTTTAGGAGAAAAGATTAAGACACAGACACAGAGGGAAGGCCTTGTGAAGATGCCACAAAAAGTCATTTACAAGCCTAGGAGACTGGCCTCAGAAGAAACCAACCCTGACCACATCTTGATCTCCAGAACAGTCTTCCAGACTCCAGGACTGTGAGAAAATCAATTTCTGTTGCTTAGGCCACACAATCTGTGGTCTTTTAGAGCAAACAAAAACACTCGCTTTTCTTTTTTGTCTGATGGTGCATATTCAGGAGGAAACATAAAGTAGTCTAACACTCAGAGGAGCACAACTACCTCTACCTACTGAAACAGACAAGTAACATACTTAACAGGTTGAAATTTATCTACTTATCTACTGTTCTGCCGTTTACCAAGTACTTTTACAAGCCCTAACTCTCATTCTTCGCGGCTGCCTCAGCATCACCTGGGAATCTGTTCGAAGTGCAAATTCTCGGGCCCCACAGAAGTCTTACAGAATCAGACACTGGAGGAGGCAAGAAGAGGGGCAGTCATGGTGTTTTCACAAACGTTGGAGGACTCTGGTGTAGCTAAAGTGCGAGAACCACCGAGGCAGGGTTCGGTCCAGGTGGAGGGGATTGGGGGGTGCCGCGACTTTTTCACAGGTGCGCGTGGACAGCAAGGACGGTCTCCTTTGCAACTGGCCCACAGCGTTGGCACAGGTCGCCAGATTTTATTTATCCCTGGAAGGTCTGGAGACTCAAAGGGGCCTCTCAGGGCTCCAGGGTAAGCGGCTGCCTCCGGGCAGCAGAGCCTGTGAGAGCCAGGGAGCCCTGAGCCGCTGGGCGCGTGCGCGTGGGCGCGTCCCTGGGCCGGGCGCGCGCCGAGGGGGTGGGTGGCGCCGGCCCCGCCGGCCTGGCGAGCGGTCCGAGCCACTCAGAGCGCCTGGCGGCCGACACCCGGGGGCCCTACAATTAATACCGGGCGCCTGCCCGCTGGCCGGGACTCGCGCGCCGGCTCTCGGGGACGGAGGCTCCTGGTCCGCCCTGACGAGCTCGCCACTGGCTCTGCTCCGGCGGCGACGGCGACAGTGGCCCTGGCCGACTTTCCCGGGGCCCACACCCCCTCGAGAGCCAGCTTGGGCAGGGGACGGTGCCGCACCACCAAGGCCCCGCGCTAGTGTGCGCCCCCGGCCCGGGCCCGGCAGGTGGGCGAGGAGGGCGGGCACAGTCGGGGCTCTGCAGGAGCGCGCGGAGGTGAGTCGGGGGGGGGAAGGTGGGGACGCGAGTGTGGGCGCGTGAGTGTGGGCGCACCCCCGGGAAGGTCTCGGAGATGTCCTCTCTCCCTTCTTCCTGGTCCCCTCCAGAGTTTCTCTCAGGTCCTCAGGGGACAGCCTGAGAGGCCAACCTGCTGGAAGAGTTCACTCGGGCGACAGAGCGAGTTGGACAGCCACACCCCCGGCCGGGAGAGCGATAGGGCGGCCCTGGCCTCCAGCCCCACTGGGATCCTAAAGCCCCGCATCTCCGGGGCTGCAGCGGGGGCTAGCCCAAGCATCTTCCCAGCCCTGGGACCCGGGGGGCGTGACTGCCACCACCCTGAGAGCTACTGAGACACAGGACACAAACTTAGTTTCCAAACAAAGTAAAATCTGCCTTTCCGGTGTTTTAAGACAGGACGTGCTTATGCCGATTCATCGCGGTTTTCTTGGGCCACCTCCGAGGACGCGGCTGGACCCGCTGGCCGTGGAGGGGGTCGGCTCCGGGCGCGAGTTCGTGTCCTGGGGCGTGGGGACAGCTCTGGTGCTTCCCCCGAGAGTCGACCCAGCATGGTCCCCGCGCACTGGCCCCTGTTTTGGGAAGGGGTGCCCGCGTTGAGATAGGCAGGGGTGCTTGTGCTTGGCCCCCCTCTGTGTCCCCACCCTCTCCGCCCGATCCTTGCCCAGTCCGAGGGTGCTCCCGCCTGGCGGCCCAGCAGAGGGCGCCAGCTCCCGGCCGCCGCGCGGGTCGCAAGGGGTGGGGACGCGCGAGCCTCCAGGTAAGGAGCGAAGTGAATCATCCCGAGCGGGGACCCGCTCCCCGCGCGGTGGGAACGAGGCGGGGCGTGGCCGCGGCGCTGCTGAGAAGTCGGGGCCGCCGAGCCGCTGTCGGCGGGAAGCGGCGATCCTGCCACCGGGAGGTGTGGAAGAGCCGGGTAGGTGAGCAAAGTCCCTCCGCGCGGTGGCCGAGGGGCGCGCGGAGCCGGGGCTGGCAGACGCCAGGACGCGCTGCTGCGCTCTGCTCCGGGGCGGGAGGCGCGGGTCAGTCTCGCTCTGGCTGCGGGTGGCCCTGCCGGGGACCGAAGCGGGAACGGGGGGGCCTCCCAGGGGTGGAGGCCGGCGGGTGCCCGGGCCGCTGCGACGGGGCGCTGCGCTCGGCCCGCGGGGTCCCCGAGCCGTAACAAAGGCGCGGCGCGGCCGCGGCTCCCACCCACTTCCGTCCCCGGAGCGCGCCTCGGGGAGGAGCGGCCCGGGGCAGGGTTTCTCTCCGCGGAGTTTCGGGAAGTTAGCGCGGCTGCCCGTTACGCTGAGAGCAAGGCGGGGAGGCGGGTGGCCCGGGGAGTGGCGCGCCAGTGATCAGAACTACGACATCGCCCGGTTCCTTTCCCGACACCAGCCGCAAGTGGCCGGAGCTGCGGTGGCTCCCGCGCCCCAGCCCGGGGTCCCAGACCGGCGCCTCCGCAGGGCCCGCGCGGGTTTGAACCCGACGCGTGGTGCGCCAGGCCATCCCACCTGCCCACGTTTCTGCGCGCGTGCGGGCTCCCCGAAGGGAGTGGTTTAGTCCCCGGGTGACAGCCAGCAGTCCCTGGCACCCCGAGTGGAGCTCCAGAAGGCGGTAATTGCATTACAGTGAGTGAGCGGCGGGGAGGCTCCAGTCCAGGCCGCAATCTGGGTCAGGTGCGGGGTTAAGAGCTTCAGGCGTTGGCATGAGAGATCTTGTGAAGTCTGACAGTTTATTGCAATGAGAAGTTCCTCACAAGGGGAGAGGCCAGCTGGGGAAATTAAAGGAGCTCCTGTCCGCCATCCCCAGCCCCATCCCGAGGTTGTGATAACTTGTGCCTGTGCAAACCCTAGCACGGGCAGGCGTTTTGTCATAGAAATGTCAGAGGCAGCATCTCTACTGCGCCAGATGTTTCTCAGCATCTGAACAGGAGAGGAGGAGGTGGTATTGAAGAGAAACCCAGGACGTTCTGCTTGCTGTGAACCCTAGCCCCTCGCAGTCAATCGATGGAATTCACGTTTTCGTGTCTTGTCTTATCTGCCTCCACCCCCTTCTTCTGTTGGAAGGAAAGGGCAGGCACTGGTTTTTATGAAGGGCTAATGGACGAGGGACTCTCCCCTACACAATGTGGAAGGCTCTTCATTTTCTCTTTAAACCTTACAACCTCTTCCCAGGAGGTTATTTCTGTTTCACAGATGAGGAAACTGAGGCTTAAAGAGGTTAACAGATCCAAGAGTCCGCCCTGTTCCAAAGAGGACTGTTTATTCTTCCAGGTTATTTTTTTATTTTTGGCAAAGTCAGTTACTGAAGAGCGCTTTATGGACTGCTGGGTGTGTGCCGTACCCCGGGGTTCAGGTTTGATTATGCTAGGCTTTAGGGCTTGACGGACTTTCCACCTATCTCTGGCTTGTGTTAATGCCAGTGCCATAGCTAAACCAACTCATATTTAAAACTTAATGTATATGAAGAGAACTAAGGTTTCCTCCCCAAACCTTTAGGATTATGACAGTTCCAAAGAGAGGTGGAAATAGCTGTCCTTTGCTTTTTGCAGTGTTTCATCAGGCAGGTGGGCCTGGAGTCAGGAATTCTACACAGCACGGAGCTCTGTTTGCCTTTTCTTTTGCAAGGAGCTGCAGTCCCCACCTTGTTTAAGCTGTGTGTGACTTTGCCACTGTGCTGAATGTGCGTTTAAAATTAAGTGAAGTATGCTTTGGAAATAATGGCCCGCCTTACTGACTGATAAGTTAAAACCTCAGAATTTCTTTGAGGGATCCAAGGATATGGTTGTATCCACAATTTTTATACAACATTTGAGCTCAAGTTTACAAAATAGGACTTTGGCATTGTCCTGAATGTACTTAAAATGTATTGCCTTCAAGAAAGATGTTTGCAACTCTGGCGTGACAGTCAGGGACTTGGAACTTCCTAGGTAGAGGCAGCCAGGCACGCTGATGAGGGCAAGCCTGGGAAGTCTGGGAAGAATGGCTGGGTTTGGTTGCTGCCTTCACCATTTAGAGGTCTGCAGCCTTGGACAATTTGCCTAGCCTCTGAGCTTCACTTTCTTCTTTTAAAACATAAATCAAAGGCCAGGTGCCGTGCCTCACACATGTAGTACCAAGGCTTTGGGAGGCCGAGGTGGGAGGATGGCTTGGGGCCAGGAGTTTGAGACCAGCCTGGGCAACATAGTGAGACCCTGTTTCTACAAAATATTTAAAAATTACCTGTAGTCTTAGCTACTTGGGATGCTGAGGTGGGAGGATCGCTTGAGCCCAAGAGTTCGAGCCTGCAGTGAGCTATGATTGCGTCACTGCACTCCAGCCTGGGCAACAGAGCTAGACAGCTGTCTGTAAAAAAAACTAAACAAAACAAGCTAGGAATAATAATAGTGCCTCCTGGTTTCAAACCATGAGGACTAAATTAGATAATTCATGAGATACTCGGCACAGTGCCTAGCACATAGTTGCTATTCAACAAATGTTAACTAATAATGATGATGTTTAAGAACAGAATCCTTCCCTTCCTCCCCTCATCCAGAGAGGTAAAGTAGTTCATAGTTGCCCTGAACTGACTGTTCTTAGTGAATATGGCAATATAGTACAGTTAGTGATTCCTCCTTCTCTCAGCAAGTTGGGGCTAGGGAAAGGTTGGTAGTGATGGAAAACTTGGTCCAGTCGCCCAAGGAGTTTACAAGGAGCTCCAGAACTGTAGAGCTTTTCTCCTGGTTTTGCCACTGTGTAATTTTGTGGTGGGCCTTTCAGCCATTTCCCTTTCTTTTAAATTTAAAGCCCAGTATTCTAATGGCCAAGATGGTAGGAATTAAAAAAAAAAAAAACAAAAACCCAAACCAAATGAACTGGTGAAAAGGAAATATGTATTCTCTTTTCTCATTCACTAGCCATCAGTGGCACTAAAGAAATGTATCTGCTTCTGTGAAAATTGTGCTGGCCTAATCCTGGGAAGAGGGACCATTTCCTTGGAAAATATAGTATTTTCTGATAGTCTGTTTAAAGGTGAACCACCAAGTTGATAGAAGAGGAAGGAGAGTTTGAGACATAACATTTCAAAAATATTTCCTTAAACATGGTCAACTAAGTATGGTCTGAAAATTGCTAAACTAACTTTTAGATGACAGCATGAAGTATAGGTCAGTTAAACTGAACAATTAATGAGCAATCAGTATAGCTATTTCATATGTTAAAAAACTTGAAAGTTTTTCAAATGAGCAAATGTACTCTATATTGTATATACATGCAAGAAATATAAAATCGTATATTGTATCTATATGTATATAGTATATATAATGGATATAGTTTCTTATAATACATCTGATCATTTTTTGCTATTTTATACCTCTTGATTTGGGTTTTGTTCTTTTAAACAATTGATATGGACTAAAGCAACATAAAGAAACGTTATAATGTCATTATACACCACCCGATGTGTAGTTACCATGAACATTATCTTCAAGAAAGTGCATGGACAGGAGGACAGGGAGGGATTGTCATTATGTAGGTTTTACATCTGGATATGATATGCAGCTTCTCCCACACTGGAAAATGAGCTGCGTGCATAACCAATTGGAGGCGTGTAAAGAGTTAGGAGCAAGATCCCTGCTTTTGTGCATTTCACTCCATTTGTAGCCACTTGTTGCACTCCATCTGGAAAGAAAGAAGCCGCTGCAGGGCATGCGCCAGACCTGCGCTGGGCCGTCGCTTCCATTGTACGGAAGATGAACAGGCGGCGTTATTTTGGATCACATAGCAGCTTGTTCAAAAGCATCTTGCATTCCCCAGCTGTTCCACAACTTCTTCGCATATGGGAGAGAACTTGCCAGCTGCTGGGGCAACTGTACTTACATTTGCTGCCTTTGTTCAGTAAACAAGGAAGGTAAAAAGACAGGCGCCTTTGTTAAACTGTAGTCATTGTAAAGAGACTTACTTGTTTCTGTTATGTCAATGTTATTCCAGATATAGTCTGTCAGGGGAGGCGGTTTAAAAGGAAATGTCAGAATTAACATTTTTTTTTTATCCAAATAAATGTTATTTTAGGGTAACCGGCATGTATAGGTTTTCCATATGTAAAACCTTAGGCTGCTTTTATATTTCATTGCCTAACAAAGGAATGGATCTAATACCTAAAAATAAGTGTTTATTTAAAAATTGACATATGAATCAGATTTAATTCTATACATTTTTCTATTGCATGAAATGCATAAAAGTTACAATGTGTCTCCAGGCAGTGCTTTTGTGTTTTCAGAACATTCTGTTGTTTTTGCATTTGTTGGAGCTGGAGGGTACCTTGCCCACATCCTTTGTTTAATCAATGAGAAAACTTCAGTTTATAAGAAGTTGTTGCTTATCCAAGGTGGTTTGGCTAGTGGATTTAATTCAGCAAATCTTCTATTGAGTGTTTATAGTGTGACAGGCCTGGGAAACCTATAAAGATGAATAAGGGTTGGGCCCAGCCCTGGATGGACTCGCAGTTCAGAAACAACAGACGTAAACAAATACTTCAAGTATGAGGGCTAGAGCAGAGGCAGCACCTTTTTGTTTTCAGAACAGTGTTGTAATCATGTCAGCTCAAATAAAGCCAGAGTAGCAAGTTGATGTGCCAGTAAGAATTGAGGAGCAGAATCTTGGGTACAGGAAGATAGAAGAGGCGTTATATGGTTTATCAAATTTTACGTACATGTCCTTAAAAAAGAAGATTTTGTATTGTGTCTCTACCTAGGCCTGCTTGTCTCCCAGTTCCTGGCCAGCACCCCAAAACATCTTGCCTTCCTAATTATTGTGAATTGTGAATAAATGGCCCTCTAGTAGCTCCAGCATCAATCACAATCCTTTTTGGGATATTCAGTGAGTTTCAATCCCCTTTGTTCTATAAAAGGTTGTAAAATAAGCCATAATTGCTTGGGCATGTATAAAACCCTCTGACTCCAAATCTCCTCTAAATCTTAGGGGTTCCTTGTACTGGAAACTGCTGTTGCTTCAGATCCCCTGATGATTCACGGTTGCTGAGTTGGACCCACAATTCTAAGCCCTTAATCCACTTCTGGGCTCCATTTATACATTCATGTATCTCTTACTTCATCCCTTTTGTGCAGTAATAACAGATTTTTACAGTCTTTCAGTTTTCACTTGGTTTACTGACGTTTTCACTTGAGATGCTCAAGAACTCCGTTGGGTTCTTAGGGCTGATGACCCAGGGTTTCCATCTTGTAGATGAGGAAACTGAGGCTCCACGGTTGAGAACCTTGCCTGTGCTAGGATTAGAACTAAGATCTCCTGATTGAAAATTCAACACTCCCCTCTGACTGGAAGGGTCAACTTATATGAAGCTGGAGGTTGAGTCTCATCTTCTTCTACAGCTTCATTGTACATGCCCTGACTTCAGTGATCCTCACTGGGTTTTTCACCCAGGACTTTCACTGGGATAAATCTCCCTTCCTTAGTACATTTCTCTGCACATTACAGTTCTCTTAGCATCTTATTCTTCTTTTACTTTTTTCTTTTTTAGAGGCAGGATCTTGCTCTGTTGCCCAGGCTGGAGTACAGTGGTGTGATCATAGCTCACTACAGCCTTGAACTCCTGGGCTCAAGGAATCCTCCCTCCTCAGCCTCCCAAGTAGCTGGGACTACAGGTGTGCACCACCACGCCCAGCTAATTTAAAAAAAATTATCGAGAAATGTTGCCTAGGCTGGTCTCGAGCTCCCTGGGCTCAAGTGATCCTTCTGCCTCAGCCTCTCAAAATCCTGGGATTATAGGTTAGAGAAACAGTGCCCAGCCATCATGTTACGTTTCTAAGTCTTGTCTCTCAAGAGCAATTGCCAACTTTTTTTTTTTTTTTTTTGAGATGGAGTCTCACTCTGCCACCCAGGCTGGAGTGCAACGGTGCAATCTCGGCTCACTGCAACCTCTGCCTCTTGGGTTCAAGCGGTTTTCCTGCCTCAGCCTCCCAGGTAGCTGGAACTACAGGTGCGTGCCACCACACCCAGCTACTTTTTGTGTTTTTAGTAGAGGTGGGGTTTCACTATGTTGGCCAGGCTGGTCTTGAACTCCTGACCTCATGATCTGCCCACCTCGGCCTCCCAAAGTGCTGGGATTACAGGTGTGAGCCACCGCACCCAGCCAATTGCCAACTTTTAAACACATACATCCCTCTGTCCTGCTACACACACCACACACACACACACACACACACACACACACACACACACACACACCCCTCCATATACACAGAGGCCCAGCATGGCTACTGCACCCACTATCCTTTTTCACCCAGCCCAGCTCCTTTCAGAAGATGACTTCACCTTTATACCATCAAACTTTTTCCTCCTGCTTAATGCCTTGGGATGCTACAAAATTCTTGATGGATATCAGATATAGGTGGACGGTCAAAGTTAGCCTGTTTCCTCTTTTTCCACAGGGGTACTGTTGGAAAATGATCCAGTTCCCCTTGATAGTGGTGACTATGTTGTCCCCCCAACATCATGGTCCTTGGGGTTAGAAATAAGAGCCATTTCCCTTAGGAGGAAGAAGGTGATGAGCTTAGTTGGGGAGGGGGACCTCCTTTGCTCAGGACTTCTCTAGTATTCCTTATGCAGCCATAGTACCACTCCCCACAAACATCCTAACACCGCCCCTCACCCCCAGACTTTGGCAGCTTTCTTCTCCTTCTAGGACCCTTTGTTTGTTTCCGTCTTTGACATTCTGCCCCTCCTGCTCCTGGTCTGTTGCTTTCGCCCAGCCACCTCCCGGCAGGCCTGGGTTTCAAGTGTCTTAGGGACACATTTGCCTTGGATGCCCTTATCTCCATCTGTCATTGGTGTTTAATTGCTTTCCCTCCACTCCCCAGCCTGCTCTTTGACTTGGGGTAAGTTTCCCCCTTGCAATCCTTTCTGATTACTTCTTTCAGCTTTCCTCTGGCCAATTTAGCTGCCTGTTCAGCTCCTCCATGCTGCTAGCTCACCCTTTGTGTCCGCAGTTTCCCAGGGTTTCCAATACATGGCTTTGTTTCTATCCAAGGCTGCTCTACTCTTTCTCCCTTCCTTCCTTTCCTTCCTCCCTCTTTTTGACAGTGCTTCTTGATGCTTGTATTCTTTTCCCTTTCATTTTTTTCTTCTTAACAATTTGCAAACCCTTCTGCCTTTGTTCTGAGTCAATCTCATTTGGCTGTCACCTTTGTTTAGTATAATAATGATATTGAATACCCTATCAAAGTTTTTATGTACAGGAAATTTTTGCTTTTAAAAAGCGTTCTTTGGAACTGCAACTTGGAAATACCAGTTTTGAAACTGGTCAGGTCAGGGCATTTTAAAAGGTCTGAACTTTGGGGAAAATTGTTTGAAATTTATTTTGGCTTTCCTTGCCCGTGGCAGTACCTTGAAAGTTACTGAAACATAAGCTTGTTTTGGATAACCTTTCCCTTGCAAATGGAAATTGTACATACACACAGCAGAATTCACGTTGGCTTTTTTTTTCTTTTTCAAATCATATTTCTGGAAAATCTTGGAAGGGAGTTTGTGCTTCGTGGCCAGTCTAGGGTGGGTGTAAGTCATGAACGATTGGTCATATTAAGACTGTGCTAGACCCTTTTGATCAAAAGCCTCGCTAGGGATGCTTTCCACTTATGATCATCTGTCCATGAGAATATACCAGAGAGTAGGTATTAGGAAATCCTTGACAGATTGACTTGATTAAGGAATCTTTACTTTTCCCCCAAAGCTGTGAACATAAAGGTTTACTCAGGATCAGTAATAGAGTAGGATGGTAGTTGGAGGTTCTCGCCCTGCCTTGAGGTAGAGCTGCAGGCTACTGTTGGTCCTGAGCAGCCAGGGGGTCTGGCACTGTTTGCAGTGCACCCAGAGCCCTCCCACCTGGCACTTGTTCCCTGCAAAAATATAAAAATATTGCTCTTTTTGTGACTTTTTCTTTTTTTTTTTTTTTTGTATTCACGGCTTAATTCACATTTCTCCTTTCTCTAAGTTCTGCAATAAGTGAAAAGATGTTTACCCATGCCGAAATAGTTTGGTACTTTAATTTCCCAATTAAAAGGGAGCACAATTTTCTTGCCCCAGTAGCAATGTTACTTATCCCAGGTGGTTTGGCTATTGCATGTAATTCTGCAAAGCTTCTGTTGCGTGTTTACAGTTTGACCGGCCTGAGGAATCTGTAAAGATGAATAATGGTTGGACCCATGGCACCCAGGGAGTTTGAGTCCAGCCCGGACAACATTTCTCTATAATTTTTTTTTTTTTAAATTAGCTGGTGTGGAGGTCCCCACTTATAGTCCCAGCTACTTGGGAGGCTGAGGAGGCAGAATTCCTTGAGCCCAGGAGTTCGAAGCCACAGTGAGCTATGATCACACCACTATACTCCAGCTAATGTTAGTACAGACCGGAGCACACAGACCAAGGAATCTTTGTTTCAGCAATCTTCTTTAATTGGTGTTACTGGGCATAGAATCTTGATGTAACCATCAACTTCAGTTAACTTAGTCAAGTTATCCACCTATATTATTATGTTATTATTAGCATCTGAAGAAAGGTCCTTGAAATTAGAATTGTATAGAAACAAGAAGTAAAAGTAATCAAACTGCTGATTTTGTCTTTCCTTTGTTCAGCAAACATTTGATAACCACGTGGTGTGTGTGTGTATGCTTGTGCACGTGGATGTGTGTACCCATTTAATGCTTGTTATTGAGAATATAGAGTGAATCCTGCCTTCACAGAGCTTACAGTGGGGGATACATTTGTAAATAAACAAGCATAGGTGTTGTGATGGAAGCACATTCTAGATGTCATGGAGACATGAGAGGATGCCATGATGGCGGTGCTGCCACTGGTAGCATCATCTGTTGACTGTCCACTGTTTGCCAGGCCCTGTGCTGAGGGCTTTGAGGGCTTGACATGCTGTTCTTATTTTAATTAGCACTTTTTTTTTTTGAGTTAGAGTCTTTCTTTATCTCCCAGGCCGGAGTGCAGCAGCGTGATCTTGGCTCACCGCAACCTCCACCTCCCGAGTTCAAGCCATTCTCCTGCCTCAGCCTCCTGAGTAGCTGGGATTACAGGCACCTGCCACCACAGCTGGCTAATTTTTGTATTTTTAGTAGAGACGGGGTTTCATCATGTTGGCCAGTCTGGTCTCGAACTCCTGACCTCAAGTGATCCGCCCGCCTCGGCCTCCCAAAGTGCTGGGATTGCAGGCATGAGCCACCGTGCCCGGCCACAGTTAGCACAGCTTTTTAAGTGGAAGCCTTGATAGGTTAAGTACCTCAAATGAGGTATGGCAATAAGTAGTAGAGTCTGGGTTTGGATTCAGCTCCAAGGTCATAAACCTTTTGCCATAAATGACAGGATGTATCAGTAGCTTCCTAGGTCTACTTTTCCTCCTCTAACCATCCCTATCTCTGCACATAAAGAAGGAATAAGGAAGCCTGGAGAGCCATTTGATATAAAAGATATATGTGGGGGCCAGATGCAGTGGTGCATGCCTGTAATCCCAGCATGTTGGGAGGCTGAGGCAGGAGGATCACTTGAGCTCAGGAGTTTGAGACCAGCCTGGGCAACTTAGTAAGACCCCATCTCTACAAAAAATTTAAAAATTAGCCATGCGTGGTGGCACACACCTGTAGTCCTAGATGCTTGGGTGGCTGAAGTGGGAGGATCACATAAGCCCATGATGTCGAGGCTGTAGTGAGCTATGATTGCACCACTGCACTCCAGCCTGGGCCACAGAGCAAGACCTTGTTTCTAAAATAATTTTTTTATTTTTTAAAAAAGGATGTAGGTGAGGAGTTAGCCCTAGCCCCACTCTCTCCTATAAAGGATGTACCATGGGGATCTAGTCTAGACGGTTCCTCAGTGTCTGTAATTATGCATTTTCTCTGAGTATTCTTTATATTCAATGTTTTGCCAACTCTGTTTCTAAAGAGGCTTTCTTTTCCCTCTGCTGAGCATTGCGGAAACTGGCCATCAGCCTGACTGAGCCCCAGAGCCCTCTGCCTCCTTTCTCAGTGCTGTGCATCGCAACCAGCAGCCTCTGGTTTCTGCCTTGATCCCCTCAATGGTGCTTGGTGAGGCAAGCGGCTCTATTTCAGGCCTGCAGAAGGGGAGAGTCACTTCCTCTTTAGGATCTGTTCTTTAAATGAACCCCTCGTGGAGGGGAAGCCTGCCTGCTAGGACACATCTGTGTGCATGAATACAGGCTCTCAGAAATCTCATCCTCACTTCAGCAGCCTGCTGGTTACACTGCTCTTATCTCCTCTTTCCTGCCTTTTAAGGATTGCAAGGCTCTGTGGTTCTGATAAGACCCAGTTATGATCCTGAAGAATATTGGCTGGACAGATTGGAGGAAACCTATCACTCTTGAAGGGAAGGAGAGGCTCAAAGGGGACACGAGATCCTGCCCTTTTCCAAAAGGAACCCTTGGGGACGCAAGAGCGGTCCTCTGCAGGATGAATCGCCCTGAGGCTCTAGGAGAAACTTTGATAAGCGTGCTCTGCCTTAGGGCTGTGCCTGTCCTGTTTCCTGCTCTTGATAGCAGGCAAGTAGAAAGACGGACCTCTGATCCTGAACTGTGTGCCATAATGAGGAAATTCCACCCTGAAAATTTAGAAATTTAGAGGTGAGCATGCATGCTTTTTTTTTTTTTTTTTTTTTTTTTTTTTTTTTGAGACAGGGTCTCACTCTGTAGCCCAGGCTGGAGTGCAGTGACGTGATCTTGGCTCACTGCAACCTCTGCCTCCTGCAGAGAACCTTCAAGTGATTCTCATGCCTCAGCCTCCTGAGTAGCTGGGATTACAGGCATGTGCCACCACACCCAGCTAATTTTTGTATTTTTGGTAGAGACGGGGTTTCACCACGTTGACCAGGCTGGTCTCGAACTCCTGACTTCAAGCGATCCACCCACCTCAGCCTCCCAAAGTGCTGGGATTACAGGCATGAGCCACCTTGCCCAGCTGCTTATCAGTTTTTAAGTCCAAAAATAAGGCTAAGAACTTCCTGGAAAAACTGATAGAACATGAACTCAAATGAAGAGACAGCTTACTTCAACCAATGTTAGACGATGTCCATCCACTTCCTAAAAATGAATTCGATATTAGACTTTGAAATAGGATTTATATACGTTTTTTTCATTCTGACCCCAGAATTATCCAATTATTTTTTAAAAAATAGTCACCATCATATATCCTGACACTGAGTTTCCAGGAAAAAGAAAAATCGTATTATATGCTTGAGAAGAAAATTATATGGTTGGAAGATGTTTTGGTTGATTATTTGTATAAACCCAACATCTCTGTGTATGTGTGTGTGTGTTTTAAATCCTCATAAAAAAAGAATGAAAAGCTTTCATTGCATGGCTTTTTTTTTTCTATACACTTGCTTCTCACAGTGTTGGAAGAAGTCACAAGTTAGTTATAGCAGGCAGTGAAAGCAGTTTATGTTTTTCCATGAACAAATTGGTTCCATGTCTTGTATTTAGGCTTCTTGAAAAAAAAAAAAAGAGAGAGAAAACAAAAAACTCAGAAGAAACTGCAAGCTTATTGTGGAAAACTCACTTTCGTTTTGAGCACAGATACTGGTTCTAGGTTCAAATAGTAGCATCCTTTAGCTGTTTGCAGAACTTGGTAGTTCTACAATTTATAAACCCGTTCATACTTCCCTTGCCCCATAGCCAAGTCTCTCTAAACACAATGTCTTCTCCATTATTTTCCATTTCAGCTAGAAGTTGGTTTTGAAAAGTTAAGTGCTGTGTTTGCATAATCTTCACCCAACCCTTTTTCTCCTCCAAACTTTTTATCTTGTTTGGTTGCCAAATTCACACGCATTGCTTGTAGTTACCCAACAATGGCTTTTGTTTCATTTTTTCATATGTTCTCAATGGTTTTCCCACAATTTTTGATTCTAGGGACAACTAGGGAGAGTTCATGCGTTGCAGAAACAGGGAAAGTTGCCTCCATTAATTGTAGGCTTACTGAATTTGTTACCATCACCAAGTATAGGTAAATAGGAGAATGACTATTTAAAAGATGAATAGATTTCATAGTAAGAGAGAAGTTTCCTCTCTCAAGATATTCCTTCTTTTCTTCTTCCTCCTTTTCCTCCTCCTATTATATAATAATAATTATTATTATTCCCTGAAGCATTGTTCATAGTCTGGTGGGACAAACAGTTGTTGCTAAGAGTAATGCCTTCTTAACAGTGAATACTGAAAGTTTCAGTTCAAGTACTAGAAAGTGACTTGTCATGAATAATCACAGTTTAAATTTAAGTGATGCTTAATTATACATTTATTTTTTATTTTTTTGAGACAGGATCTCACTCCGTAACCCAGGCTAGAGTGCAATAGAACGATCCAAGCTCACTGCAACCTCTGCCTCCCGGGCTCAAGTAATCCTTTCATCTTAGCCTCCCAGTAACTGAGATACATTTTTAATTTTTTGTTTTTTAACTTTTTGGCCAGTGGCTGGCTAATTTTTTGAAGAGACAAGGTCTCACTATATTGCTCAGGCTGGTCTCAAATTCCTGGGCTCAGCCCATCCTTCTGCCTCAGCCTTTCAAAGTGTTGAGATTACAGGCATGAGCCACCACGCCTACATTTATAAATATTTATGGAGGACTTTTATGTACAGGGCAGTCTGCCGGGATTT
This sequence comes from Gorilla gorilla gorilla, assembly GCF_029281585.2. Taxonomy (NCBI): domain Eukaryota; kingdom Metazoa; phylum Chordata; class Mammalia; order Primates; family Hominidae; genus Gorilla; species Gorilla gorilla. The sequence continues at coordinate 89,366,944 of NC_073232.2, forward strand.
TCACTTATCTAATGTAATTTAATCACAAGTACCACGTGAAGTAGGTAGTATTACTCCCATTTCACAGATGAGCAACATCAAGGCTTGAGAGGAAAAATGATTGGCCAGAGTCACGTATGTAAGAGTGACAGGATTGAAATTTAAATCAAGATCTTCTGATTCCAGGGTCACATTCACTTCCCAGCCAATAAGTAAACGGCAGTGATGTCACCGTGGATGTCCTATGTGTGTGTAACAGTGGATTCTGGAACTCAGCTTGAAAGCTCATGCAGTAGAATTTTAAGAACAAAACTGTTCAATTAGGGTTGGAGTTTTTAGTGCCCCTACATTGGATTTAGAGGCTAGAATTCAAGCATCTGCCTGCTTTTTGCTAAAAACATTTATTGTACAAATAAATCTGTACCCAACTCCTGAAAACACCAGGTTTTTATTTTTAAATGTGCACATCTTCCAAAGGCCGCTTTGGTGCTGAATTGGAAAGAATTCTAGTTCACAAAACCTGGAAAATGACCATTACTCTTGTTTTTTTTCTTTCGTTCTTTTTCTTTAAACAGTTGTATTGAGGTATAATATTGCCATGTTTTCTTAACCTAGCTTTTTGGAAGAAAGTTTGGATCAATGTTAAGCCAAAATTTCTTAACTTCTAGGGCTTTTTGATATGGTCTTGCATAAGTTTCTCAAACTCTCTCACTTTTTTATTACTCCCAGATAAATCTTTTCAGTAGAAATTCGGGAAATTTTTGCGTTTTAAAAACTCGTACTTGCTGATGCAGTTTTTTTTTCTTTCTTTTCTTTTTTTCTTTTTTAAGACAGAGTCTCACTCTGTCACCTAGGCTGGAGTGCAGTCACTGCAACCTCCACCTCCTGGGTTCAAGCGATTCTCTGGCCTCAGCCTCCCCAGTAGCTGGAATTACAGATGCGCACCACCACGTCTGGCTAATTTTTGTATTTTTTAGTAGAGACAGGGTTCTGCTATGTTGGCCAAGCTGGTCTCGAACTCCTGACCAAAGGTCATTTGCCTGCCTCGGCCTCGCAAAGTGCTGAGATTATAAGTGTGAGCCACCAGCACCCGGCCTGATTTATTTTTAAGGTTAGCTTTCCTGAAAATGCCTTCTTCTCTAACTCCTGGTTAGCCTGCAAGCCAGACAAAATAGCGCTAGTTACGATGATACCAGTAAGATGTCAAAATAAAACTTTGCCACAAGTCAACATGGATATGGACTGCTTATTAGTATAGAGCAGGGATCCCCAGCAGTATTGAAATATGTGGCTTTGTAAATTTGTCTGTTTCCTTGTGTAGTTCTGTCAGTTTTTGCTTCACGTATTTGGATGCATAGCTATTATTAAGGTGAATAAACCCTTAGGATCCTTATGTCCCCTTGAAGAACTGGTGACTTTATCATTATGAAATGACCTTCTTTAGACCAGCTGATATTCTTTGCTGTAAATTCTACTTGTTATTTATAAAGCCACTTCAGCTTTTTTTTTTTGGATTGGTGTTAGTATAGTATAACTTTTTCCATCCTTTTAACCCTTTTGTGGCTTTATTTAAAGTGCTTTTTTTTTTTGTAGGCAGTATACAGTTGTATCTTTTTTCCCCAATATGAAAATTAGTCTTTTAATTGGTATATTTAGATTACTTACATTTAATGTAACTATCAATATAGTAATTTTAAATCTGTCATCTTACTGTGTGTGTTCTATGTATCTTGTCTATTCTTTATTCCCTTTTCCCTGGTTTCTCTGCCTTCTTTTGGATTGAGGTGTTTTTTGTTTGTTTGTTTGTTTGTTTTTGTAAAGATTCCATTTGTCTCCTTTGTTGGCTAATTAGCTATATGTCTTTGTTTTGTTATTTTGTGGTTGCTTTAAGATTTACAGTATAATCTGGGCATAGGGGCTCACACTTGTAATCTTAGCACTTTGGGAGGCTGAGGCGGGTGGATTGCTTGAGGCCAGGAGTTTGAGACTAACCTGGCCAACATGGCAAAAACCCCATCTCTTCTAAAAATACAAAAATTAGTGGGTTGTGGTGGCACATGCCTGTAGTCCCAGCTACTCAGGAGGCCGAGGCATGAGAATCGCCTGAATCCAGGAGGCAGAGGTTGCAGTGAGACGAGATCATACCACTGCACTCCAGCCTGGGCACAGAGCAAGACTGTGTCTCAAAAAACAAACCAACAAACTATTTACAGTATACATCTTTAAGTTATCATAGTCTACCTTTAAGTGATATTATATCACTTCACATATCATATAAGAACATTACAATAGGATACTTCCATCTTGGCCTTTGTATTGTTGTACAGTTTACTTTTACATATGTGATTAACTCCATATAAGTTATTATTGTTTGAGAAGTCACTTCTCTTTTAAAAGCTTAAATAATAAGGAGAAAGCTCTTATGTATTTACCCAGGTAGTAACTATTTCCGCTGTTCTTTATTCCTTTGTGTATATCCATATTTCTACCTGATTATTTTTTCTACTTAAAATAATTTACTTTAGCATTTTTTGTTATGTAGGACTTCTGGTGATGAATTCATTCCATTTTTATATGTCTGATAAATCCTTATTTTGCCTTTATTTTTATAAGTACCGTGTGCTAACTAGTTGTATAATTGGAGCTACAGCTTTATTTTTGGAAGCTATTTTTGCTGGGTATAGAATTATAGATTGACAATTTTTTCTTTTTAGTTTATGAAAGATTTTGCTTCACTATTTTACACTTGCCTTGCTTTTGACATAAAATCTGCTATCATTCTTACCTTCTTTTGTTTATGTGATATGTCCTTTTTTTCTAACTGCATTTAGTATTTTTATTTTTTAAAAAGTGAAGTCTCACTGTGTCGTCCAGGGCAGAGTGCAGTGGTGCAGTCATAGCCCATCGTAGCCTCAAACTCTTGGGCTTAGTCTTCCTGCCTCAGCCTCCCGAGCAACTGGGACTACAGGCACATGCCACCACGCCCAGCTGCTTTTAAGATGTTTTGTTTGTTCCTGGTTTTAAGCAATTTGCAATGTGCCTTGATATACGTTAGTTTATATTTCTTGTGCTTGGAATTAAATGAGCTCCTTGGATCTTTGGGTTTATATTTTTATTAGGTTTGGCATATTTTTTCAGCCATTATTTCTTTAAATATCATTTTCTATCCCTCTGTGCCCCCCATGTGGAATCCAATTACATGTGTTTAGGCTGCTTAAAGTTGTCTCCACAGCTCACTCATGCTTTGTTCATTTTTTTAAAACTTTCTTTTCTGTTTTTCATTTTGGATATTTCTATTGCTATGTCTTCAAGTTCAGTAGTCTTTTCTTCTGAAATGTCTACCTGCTATTAATCCTATCCAGTGTACTGTTCATCTCACACATTGTAGATATTATTTCTAGAAATTTGATTTGTGTTTTTATATATTCATATCTCTGCCTAAAATCTTGAATATTTGTCCTTGTCTGCTAATTCTAATACCTTTCTTAACTCTTGGTCAGTTTCAGTTGATTGACATTGCTCCTCGTTGTGGGTTGTATTTTCCTGCCTTTTTGCATGCCTGGTAATTTTTGACAGGATGCCAGACATTGCAATGTTATCTTTTGGGGGGATGGAAATATTGTTGAGCTTTGTTTTGGGATGTAGATAAATTACTTGGAGACAGTTGATTCTTTTGTCTTACTTTCAAGATTTATTAGGTAGGAGCAGTGCTAATTAGACAGGGATAATTATTCCTTAACCCGTTTATGCCAAGTGTTCCATAATTGGAACACTAAGCTTGTGGGAGTTATTTATATCCTATTGCTTAAGGTCATCACCAAGGTCTGATTTCTCACACACAAAAAATTTGCAACCTCCAGCATAAATGGGTTAAGCAACATCTTTCTGAGTACCCAGTGCTTGTGAATTATGAGTTTTTCCATTCTTTTTGTTTGTTTGTTTTGAGACAGAGTCACACTCTGTCATCCAGGCTGGAGTGCAGTGGCACGATCTCAGCTCACCGCAACTTCCACCTCCTGGGTTTAAGCAATTCTCCTGCCAGCCTCCCAAGTAGCTGGGATGACAGGCACCTTCTACCATGCCTGGCTAATTTTTGTATTTTTAGTAGAGACAGGGTTTCACCATGTTGGCCAGGCTGGTCTTAAACTCTCGACCTCAGGTAAACTGCCCGCCTTGGCCTCCCAAAGTGCTGGGATTACAAGCATGAGCCACCATGGCTGGCTGAGTTTTTCCATTCTATCAGGTGGAAACAGACACTGTTTTGCATCTGTACCAGACACTGTTATCTCCAGTCTTTTCTAGTGTTCCCCCACCCCCTCAGGCACATGTAGTTGGCTCAAAAACATGCACTGACTACTCAAAGATAAATCTCTGGACTTCTCTGTGTAGTTCTCTCCTATTTGGTACTTGGTCCTGCAAATTCTAATGGCCTGGGTCTACCCCAGATTCTCAGTTCTGGGAGTCTGCTGGGTGATAACCTAGGGTGGTCATATTGCCTAGAATCTGAAAATTCAGATTCTGTTCAGTAGGTTTTTGCTAGGGTCTGAGACTCTACATTTCTAAGAAACTTTTAGATGCTGTCAATGCTCTGGAAAGACTACTTCGAGTAGCCAGGGTCCCTAGATATTCAACAGATATGTAATGTAAACCACATATGTAATTTTACATTTCCTAGTAATCGCATTAAGAAAATTAAAAAGAAACAGGCGAATTTTTTTTTTTTTTTGAGACGGAGTCTTGCTCTGTTGCCCAGGCTGGAGTGCAGTGGCGCGATCTCGGCTCACTGCAACCTCCACCTCCTGGGTTCAAGCGATTCTCCTGCCTCAGCCTCCCGAGCAGCTGGATCTACAGCGATGTGCCACCACACCTGGCTAATTTTTGTATTTTTAGTAGAAACGGGATTTCACCATGTTAGCCAGGATGGTCTCCATCTCCTGACCTCATGATCCACCCGCCTCGGCCTCCCAAAGTGCTGGGATTACAGGTGTGAGCCACTGTGCCTGGCCAAGAAACAGGTGAAATTATTTTAATTATATGTTTTCTTTAACTCAGTCTACCCAAAATGTTATTTCAACATGTAATCAATGTAAAAATATTAATGAGACATTTTTTCTTAAATTTTATAGTAAGTCTTGAAATTTGATATGTATGTTATAGCTATCAGATACTACATTTTTATCTGAAATACTTGGTCTATATTTAGCTTTTATAAAATTTATAGTTGAAAAAGTATATTTGTTAACCAAACCCCAAATATACAAGTTCTCCAGCAACTGAACTCAGCATCAAAAAATCATTCTCCACGATATTTGCATTCAACTTGACAAAACTGGTTCATCTTTTTTAGAATAATTAATTTGACTTTTTGAAACAAAAAATATCAGTTTCAAAGCTACATCTGTTCAACTTAGGCAAATTCACTAACTCTTATGCCAGCTCAGAACTGTTGACATTAAATTCAAAGGAATATTGCAAAAATGGAAAAACTAACTCTAAATTTATCAATATCAACAAAGTATTCCCCAACATTTTCTTATGGATTTTGAAGGCAATTTATATAATGCTTTTGATTTCAGTGAAGTCATCCACATATTGATTCAAGTTACAAAAATGTATGAAACCATTATTTTTTACTTCTCTTATGAAAAATGTCAATTTTGACATAAATTCTCCTGCCTCTTTAGCTAGGTCACAAGTAAGTTTTTCCTTTCCTTGAAACTTTAAATTTAGCTCTTTCATATATAGTGTGATATCTGTGAAAAAAAACATAAATCACACTGCCTATTTTTTTTTTTTTTTTTTGAGAGAGAGTCTCGCTCTGTCGCCCAGGCTTGAGTGCAGTGGCGTGATCTTGGCTCACTGCAAGCTCCGCCTCCCGGGTTCACGCCATTCTCCTGCCTCAGCCTCCCGAGTAGCTGGGACTACAGGGGCCCACCACCACGCCTGGCTAATTTTTGTTTTTTTGCATTTTTAGTAGATGGAGTTTCACCATGTCAGCCAGGATGGTCTCGATCTCTGACCTTGTGATCCACCCGCCTTGGCCTCCCAAAGTGCTGGGATTACAGGCGTGAGCCACCGTGCCCAGCCCACAGTGCCTATTTTTGTCTTCATTGCTTGCTTCAGCAAGCATTCTTTTTTTGTAAAGAAAATCCTGCATTGTAGCTAACTGTACAGTGAATGTTTGTAAAAATTCTTCTGTGATTCAACCAGAGATTATTGGCAAAGAACACATGATCAATCATTTCTGGTTTTCTATTTCTTTCAGCAGTTCCATAAACTGGTTCAAGAATCCAAGATGTTTTATAACTGGCCAGAGTTATGAGCTGAGATGTAAAAAATCATTAAAGCAGTTTTTTTGGCCATTCTGATTTTGAGTGACTAATTTCATTGATCTGTTTTTGACTGTCGAGGGGAGATGGCATCAAATTCACTAAGTTTTTGCTGAAATTGTCTGTTAACATTTTCTGCTTTATTATCTTTGACTTTTTATGTAATACACAGCTTTCTCCTTTTGCTCTGCCACAGCAAATTATAATTGCCATTGATTATGTTGCTTTTTGCTTACCTTCCTCTCCTGTCTCTTTTTTTCTTGACTGTTCTGATTGTATTATTAATTTCTGTGTCTCCACTGGATTTTGTATCAGTCCTAAGGCTTTGGAAAGTGTCTCTGTGTTAGGACTGCTACAAAATTTTCAAAGTGATAAATTAGAAAAATTGGCCATATTTATTTTATAAACTAGAGAAACAATGTAATTATATCTTAATTAAAACAAGTATTTTGATATAATTACCAATTATGATTTACATAGTTATCACCATAACTTGTGCTGTCTGTGTAAAATATTCATATGAACACATTACAGTGTTACATCAGTGTTTAGAAAAAAACATTTAAATGGAAACACTTTATTGACACCAGGTAGATCAGTGATGCTTTCCTTTGTAGACTCATCTGCTACGATGCACCAAATAATATTTTAAGCAATATAGTATTTAAAGTAAAATGTAGTTCTACCAAAGCAATGCATTAATGTTTAATGGAACATATTTTACATTGCTTCAGTTTTTACATTTAAATAAAATCACGTGAAATTAATTAAAAGTTGACATTCAGTTCCTCAGTTGCATTCACCAACTTAAGTAGCCATGTGTGCCCATTGGTTCTTGTATTGGACAGCACAGGCCAGGGGCTACTTGCATTTGAACCTAGGAACCTTGTATCAATAACTAGATGGTTGTTCACTTTTCTTGCCCAGCAACTACATCTTCCTTGCCTTGTCCCACGGCACTCAGGAATTTTAGGAGTTTGGCAAATAAAGTCTTGTACAATTAAGTGGTCTCTGAAGGTCTCTTGATGACCATGACTCTTGGACAACTTCCCACTGTGCTAGGCCATTAGGACAAGTCTGGGGACAACTTCTGACTCCAGGGACAGTCTGTGGGTTGTAATAGGGGTTAGCTTGGGACAAGGCCAAGGCAGAGTTTATAGGTCAACTACAGCTACTCTTCCTCTTCCCATGGGTTACTAACCAATGACTCAAGAGCAATCTGGCTTGATCTTAGTTGGATGGGAATGTTGTCGGCAGAGGCAGCATTCTCATTGTTCTGGAAGGAGCAGGTTTCATTTTCACACCAATCACGAGAGTGTTAGGGGAAAGCTGTCCCTTAGCTAAGTTGGCTAGGAAGGTTTTCAAAAATCCATCTCAATTAATCATCATAGGCTATGAAATGACACCTGAAAAATATGAAGAAAATGGAATGGGTAGTTTGTGTGTTGAATACAAAATAATGATATAAAGCATTCTAGAATTCAGAAACCAACTTATGAACCAAGATGTTATTTTCAGAGTGGATATACTCACCTTGCCTGGACCCTGATTAAACTACTCTTTTTTTGTTTAAAGTTCAATTTATATTCTGACCGTTTCTTTGTTTAGAGTTATATTGCTTTGGTTCATATTTTTGTACTGCCTTCACAAAATATTAGGGGTGTTTACTTAGATCTTAGGTTTCTCAAGTCTTTTTCTTCCTTCCTTCCTTCTCTTTTTTCTTTTCTTTTTCTTCTTCTTCTTTTTTTTTTTTTTAATTTCAGACAAGGTCTTTCTTTATTACCCAGGCGGGAGTGCAGTGGTGCAGTCTCAACCTCCTAGGCTCAAGTGACCCTCCCACCTCAGCCTCCTGAGTAGCTGGGACCACAGCTGTGTGCCACCATGCCCAGCTAATTTTTAATTATTTTGTAGAGATGGGCTCTCACCATGTTCCCAAGGCTGGTCTTGAACTCCTGAGCTCAAGCGATCCTCCCACCTCAGCATCCCAAAGAGCTGGGATTACAGGCATGAGTCACCACGCCCGGCCAAGCCTTTTTCTTTTGTCTCTGATCCTCCTAAACTTTCTTTTATCTCCAAAACTCTTGCTCTGTGCTTTGTACACTGCTGCATGTTCAGATAGAGCTTAATCTGTACTTACTCATCACTGATGATTCATAAAATACAAAGTGTGCTTTAGTAACACTGAATAGTATAGTCTAGAATCCTAAAAAAGTTGAGAAAAAGACTTTGTTCTCCTTATTTTCTATTTTTTTCTATTGCTCCACCTTGTATTAGAAATTAGGAAAGACTCGTGGTGAATGTGTCCAATCAGTTCACCTCACCTCGTGTTGTTTCTAAATAAGATAATAAAATCTGAACCCATAGTCTTCGCCTTTTTTGAGGTTTAAGTATTGGTTCGTCTATGTTGTTATGTAATTTCAAAGTGCCTTCCGGAAAATCCCTCGGGATGGAGATGACTCAGGATAGCTTTGCACTGGTTTGTTATGGGGCCATCTAAATGAAGGAATGGCCCTCTGAAATGGCAGCAACAACCCTAAGCTGCCTGGGTTCCAGTCCCAGTTCTGACACCGTCTAGCTGAGTAGCCTCAGCCAAGTAACTTCCCACTCTCTAAACCTCATTTTTCTGTCTATACAAGGTAGGAATTAGATGATGACATTGCTTCCCAAGCCTTCCCACCCAACACTAGTGGCACTTGAGATATCATTGATTGGGTGCTTCTCCAGTATATCCATGGAAATTGGAGAAATGCTGTGTGCTGAATTCTATTCCATATTTGGCTTCCAAAAGCTCATAAGCACATTAGAGACTGCAAGAAGCCTTGAAGTAAAGAAATCTGCTTAACATTTTTAAACCTAGCATTTTCTAAACTCTTTGAGCTGGAAACCCTCACTCTTTTGGAGGAAAAGCTTCAAGTGTATTGGAGTATCCTGTAGTACATAGTTTGGGAAATGCTGGAGTAGATCAGTAGTCGGCAAATAGCAGCCTGCAGGCCAAATCCCTCTTGCCACCTGTTGTGTAAATAAAGTTTTATTGGAACACAGCTACACTCATTCATTTATGAATTGTCTATTTGCCCCAGAATAGCCAAGTTGTAGAGTTGTGACAGAGACCTGTATGGCCCATACTGCCTAAAATATATTTACCATCTGGTTATTTACAGAAAAAAAAAAAATTTGCTGACTCCTACACACAGGATTATTTTCAAAGTGATTCATGAACATGGCTGAAAAAATCAGATCGTGGAGGAATGTTGTAAATGAAAAGCAATAGCTTTGTTCCAGAAGCAACACATTTTTAATGGTTCCTGTTAAAATTATTTTAATGGTTATTACTAAGAGTTGTATAACTCCTCACTCAGCCGTTTCTGATGTATGTGCTTTGGGTTGCCTCTGTCTGTTTGATAGACCACGTTCACATGCACACACACACACACACACACACAAACACACACACAAAGAGGCATGTACAACTTCTTAGTTTTATCAGTATATGAATTCCTCTCTTGATTACCACTGCAGTTTGTTTTTTGTTTTTTTTCTTTTTTGAGATGGACTGTCACTCTGTCGCTTAGGCTGGAGTGCAGTGGTGCCACCTTGGCTCACTGCAACTGCCTCCCAGGTTCAAGCAATTCTCCCACCTCAGCTTCCTGAGTAGCTGGGATTACAGGTGCCCGCCACCACACCCAGCTAATTTTTTTGTATTTTTAGTAGAGACGGGGTTTCACCATGTTGGCCAGGCTGGTCTCGAACTCCTGATCTCAAGTGATCCACCCGCCTCAGCCTCCCAAAGTGCTGGGATTACAGGCCTGAGCCACCACGCCCAGCCCTACCATTGCAGTTTTAATGTTCATAAACCTCTATATCTTGTTGCATTTATTTCCTACCTATTAGGTGCCAAATTTTATAAGATGAGGGGACTAGTACCACTAGCCTTCCGCATTCCTCTCTTTTCCTGTTGTCCATCTTTCAGCTTTTCTCAGCTATGTCTTTATTTTTACAGTGTTGAGTCTGATAACATTTGCCTTCTCTATCTGGAAATATTTTCCTTGCATTGCCCATTGATTGAGTCTAAAGGTTGCAAGCTGTCTTAGTCCCTTTAGTGTTGCTATAAAGGAATACCTGAGGTTGGGTAATTTATAAAGAAGAGTTTTATTTGGCTCACGATTCTGCTGCTGGAAGATTGGGCATCTGGGGAAAGCCTCAGGCTGCTTCCACACATACTGAAAGGCAGAGAGGAGCTGGCATGTGCAGAGATCAGATAGCGAGAGAGAAGGCAAGAGAGAGAGGAAGAAGGTCCCAGGCTCTTTCTAACAACCAGCTCTCCTGGGAACTAATAGAGCAAAAATTCACTCACTGCCTCCCCGCCCCCCAGAAAGAGCATTAATCTATTCATGACGAATCCACGCCCATGACCTAAACACCTGCCATTAGGCACCGCCTCCAACATAGAGGATCAGATTTCAACAATGTTCCAAAGGGTCGAATATCCAAACCGCAGCACAAGCCAATGAGCAGTGTTAATGTAAATACTGTCTGTAGAAGAGCCAAGCAGTGCTTGCTGTGATTATACTTCCCTCTCTATAATTCTAATATCACAACTTCAGCATCACTCAAAATAGATAGTTCCTAATATCTTTTTCTTTAAAATTTTTTTAATTTTTATATTTTTATTAAAATACATAAAAAATATGGAACACGTCATGAATTTGCATGTCATCCTTGCGCAGGGGCCATGCTAATCTTCCAATTTTAGTATATCATTCCAATTTTAGTACATGTACTGTAATCCGCCCACCTTGACCTCCCAAAGTGCTGGAATTACAGGCATGTGCCACCGTGCCCAGCTGCTCTAATATCTTTTCCAATTGAGTTCATTCTGCTAATTTTTACCAGTTGCTCTAAATCATGGCAATTTTGTTTTTTTCTTGAGACAGAGTCTCACTTTGTGTCACCCAGGCTGGAGTGTAATGGCTTGATCTCGGCTCACTGCAACCTCCACCTCCCGAGTTCAAGTGATTTTTGTGCCTTAGCCTCCTGAGTAGTTGGGATTACAGGGTGCACCACCACACTTGGCTAATTTTTGCATTTTTAGTAGAAAAGGAGTTTCCATGTTGGCCAGGCTGGTCTGGAACCCCTGACCTCAGGTGATCCGCCCGCCTTGGCCTCCCAAAGTGCTGGGATTACAGGCGTGAGTAGTGTCGCCTGTCCAGTCATGGCGCATTTGAACCATGTCTCTCCTGCTTTTTGTTGGTGGCATTTGTTTTCCCTTGAGGTTTATTTATTTATTGAGACGTAGTCTTGCTCTGTCACCCAGGCTGGAGTGCAGTGGCACGATCTCACCACAGTACAATTTCCACCTCCCAGGTTCAAGTGGTTCTCCTGCCTCAGTCTCCACAGTAGCTGGGACCACAGGCGTGCGTCACCATGCCCAGCTAATTTTTGTATTTTTAGTAGAGACAGGGTTTCACCATGTTGTCCAAGCTTGTCTCGAACTCCTGACTTCAGGTGATCTGCCCTCCTCAGCCTCCCAAAGTGCTGGGATTACAGGCATGAGCCGCCATTCTGGCCCCCTTGAGTTTTTTTATTGGTTTGTTTTTTTGGTGTGTGTGCCTTGTTGAGGGAAGAATTGTGCCTCCTTGACTATTTCCCTCAAATCCTCTAGTTTTTAACCCATTTGTCTATTGCCTGAAATAAATGCATTCTTTTTGAAGACATTCTTTGCGGATTCCACTCACTGATGTCCTCCTGGCTTCCTAGACTTGCAGTTGTTAATTTTCCTTAAATTCAAGGCTTTGTTCTACCATGTGTTGGATGCCACATCTCTTTGCCTGTGTTTTACATTGATTTTTTTTGAAATATATTTAATAGTCTTAAGTGACTTATTCTGATTGAGGCTCACTTTCTGAGTCTTACGCGTTTGAAAACGTCTTTACTATGATTGGTATGGGTTTCTAGGCTTGAAATAAATTTTTCTTTAACCTTCAAAAATCTTGCCGTATTGTTGCAGATTTGAAAAGGCACATGCTGGTCTGTGTTTGTTATTAACTGACTCTTTTTTCCTTTTTGAAAGCTAGTAGAGTTTCTTTCTCTTTATTCCTCAATATTCTGCAATAATTATTAATACAATTATATAGTAATTTGACAGTGAGATGTCTAAATGTGAGTCTTTGCTCATTTATTGAGTTTGGTAGTCAGTGGGTGTATCCGTCAGGTTCTCTTCACACAAAAATCACACAGATTTGAACAGGGAAACTTTAAACAATCATTGATTTGTAGCAGGGGATTAACTACTAAAAGGAAAAGAGAGCTGTAAAGAATACAGGAATGGTTGGCTGGGCGTGGTGGCTCACGCCTATAATCCCAACACTTTGGGAGGAGGCCAAGGTGGGCAGATGGCTTGAGCCCAGGTGTTTGAGACCAGCCTGGGCAATATAGTGAAACCCTGTCTCTACAAAAAATTAAAAAGTTAGCCAGGCATGGTGGCACGCACCTGTAGTCCCACGTACTCAGGAAGCTGAGGTGGGAGGATTGCTTGAGCTCAGGAGTTTGAGGCTGCAGTGTGCCATGATCACACTCCAGCCTAGGCAACAGAGTGAGACCCTGCCTCAAAAAAAAAAAAAAAAAAATTAAGAAAGAATGTGAGGGACACATACATTGAGCAGCCCCTCCCTCTAGGGCTGAGGCAAGATCGAGTTCAGAAGCGGCTGCCTCTCGCGCACCCCCAAATCTGAAATTCAGATCTCAGGGCATGGCTCCGTGGCCCATTGAGGCAGCACAGTTTGAGGAGGAGCTGCACGCTAGCCCATGTGGGATACCGCCTGCTCTGGTGTTTAAAAAACTGCTAGAAACCACCCACCCACTGGGTGCCTGCAAGCCTTGCTGGGAGCCAGCTGGGTGCTGGGGGTACTCACTGGAGACCTGCTCACAGGTTTGCTCTACTGAACCTTGTGAGGATGCTGCTTGTTGGGGTGTCTGCCAGACTTACCAGGAACCACCTGCAGGGTGCTGCCGAAACTCACTGGGGTGACGCCCCTGGGTATTCCACAGGCTGCTAGCTGCTGCAGGCACAAGCTGGTGAGAGCATACCCCATAGGAGAAAAGTCGCTTCCTCCTGCACGACTTCTCCAGCACCCTCAACCAGCAAAGCTTAACCTGATGTCAGCTGGCAAAGGAGAGACATTGACCACGTCCAGCTCCCGTAATTCAAAGGAAGGCAAAGAAGGGTATCTGCAGCTGAGAGGTAACACATGGATAAACAGCAAACATCTTGAAGTCTAAAAACTTACTTGTCACCTTAGCTCTGGGGAGTTTTCTTGTACAGGTTAAGCATCCCTAATTCAAACATTTGAAATGCTCTGAAATCCGAAACTTTTTGAGTGCCAACATGACACAACACTCAAAGGTTATGCTCATTGGAGCACTTAGGGTGTCAGAGTTTTGGATTAGAGATGTTCAGCTGGTAAGTACAATGTAAGTATTCCAGAATCCAAAAACGTCTGAAATCTGAAACACTTCTGGTCTCAAGCATTTTGGATAAGGGGTACTCAAACTGTATTATTTCTTTGATAATTTCTTCCTCTTCCCCCTGCCCCATATTTTTCTGTGGTTTTTAGAACCCTGATTGGTCAAATGTTAGGCTTCTTCGGTTCCTTCTCTGGCTTTTTAATCTTTTCTTCAATTTTTTGTGTTTTTATTCTTTTGCTTTGTGTTCTGGGAGACTTCCCTAACATTACCTTTGTTCTCTTCTATTGAACTTTTTATTGTGTAATCATCTTTTAAAATTCTTTCGGCAGGTTTTTTGTTTGATTTTTTTGTTTGATTTTTTTGTTGTTGTTGAATTTGTTTTTGTTCTATTGGCTCTTTTGTTTTCTTTGCTTTTTCTTGTGTTTTTCTCAGTAGAGCAAACCTGTGAACAGATCTCCAGTGAGCTCCAGTGAGCTCCACCCACACCCAGCCGGCTTCCCAGCAAGGCGTGCACACTGTATACTTTTTATAGCATTCTGCATTGTTTTTCTTTTATATTTGCGTGTTTTATGGTTATATTCGTCTTCCAGAAATGTCAAAATCTTTTGTTTTCTTTTTCTTTTCTTAAATTTTTTGAGACGGAGTTGCCCAGGCTGGAGTGTAGTGGCGCAATCTCGGCTCACTGCAACCTCTGCCTCCCAGGTTCAAGCAATTTTCCTGCCTTAGCCACCCAAGTAGCTGGGATTACAGGCGCCCGCCACCACGCCTGGCTAATTTTTGTATTTTTAGTAAAGACAGGGTTTCACCATGTTGGCCAGGCTGGTCTTGAACTCCTGACCTCAGGTGATCCGCCCACCTCGGCCTCCCAAAGTGCTGGGATTACAGGCGTGAGCTAACGCACGCGGCCAAAATCTTTTGTTTTCTGATGACTGATTATTTTCTCTTCGCTGATGTAAATTTGTACTTTTTTTTTTTTTTTTTTTTTTTTTTGAGATGGAGTCTCACTCTGTCTCCCAGGCTGGAGTGCAGTGGCACGATCTGGGCTCACTGCAAGCTCCGCCTCCCGGGTTCACGCCATTCTCCTGCCTCAGCCTCCCGAGTAGCTGGGACTACAGGCGCCCGCCACCATGCCTGGCTAATTTTTTCTATTTTTTAGTAGAGACGGGGTTTCACCGTGTTAGCCAGGATGGTCTCCATCTCCTGACCTCGTGATCCACCTGCCTTGGCCTCCAAAGTGCTGGGATTACAGGCGTGAGCCACCGCGCACGGCCTGTACATTTTTTTTAAAGTTATTTTTACCATCATTTTAGCAGGCCAGACTACATGAGTTTAAATCACAGCCCTGACATTTACTAGCCATGTGACTGTTCTAAGCCTTCATTTTCTCATTTATGAAATGGGGATGATAATAGTGACCTAGGTTATAAATCATAAGAGTATAAATGAAATAATACACGAAAAGTCCTTGGCCTGGCATATACTCACTGTTTTAAAGATAGCTTCAGCTATTATTATTTGTAAACATACCACATTATTTTAAACTGATTATAATCCATTTAATCATTATTTTAAAAGCACTTCTAGTCTGTAAAATATAATTTCTTTGGTCTTATTAATTACCACTGCTACTGCTGTCACTATTACCACTGCTACCACAGATATCTTCAAGCAAGCAGATGTAGGAATTAATAGAAATTTGGTTTAAGGGCAAATTAATGGCATACAATTTGGAGACATTTACTTAGGATACAAAATCAATATGCAAAAATCACAAGCATTCGTATAAACCAACAATAGACAAGCAGAGAGCCAAATCATGAATGAACTCCCAATCACAATTGCTACAAAGACAATAAAATACCTAGGAATACAGCTAACAAGGAATGTGAAGGACCTCTTCAAGGAGAACTACAAACCACTGCTCAAGGAAATAAGAGAGTACACAAACAAATGGAAAAACATTCCATCCTCATGGATAAGAAGAATCAATATCATGAAAATGGCCATACTGCCCAAAGTAATTTATAGATTCAATGCTATTCCCATCAAACTACCACTGACATTCTTCACAGAATTAGATAGAAACTACTTTAATTTTTACATGGAACCAAAAAAGAGCCCGTATAGGCAAGATAATCCTAAGCAAAAAGAACAAAGCTGGAGGCATCACACTACCTGACTTCAAGCTATATTACAATGCGACAGTAACCAAAACAGCATGGTACTGGTACCAAAGCAGACATATAAACCAATGGAACAGAACAGAGACCTCAGAAATAATACCACACATCTACAACCATCTGATCTTCGACAAACCAAACAACAAAAAAGCAGTGGGGAAGGATTCCCTATTTGTTAAACAGTGCTGGGAAAACTGGCTAGCCATATGCAGAAAACAGAAGCTGGACCCCTTCCTTACACCTTATACAAAAATTAATTCATGATGGATTGAAGACTTAAATATAAAACCCAAAACTATAAAAACCCCAGAAGAAAACCTAGGCAATACCATTCAGGACATAGACATGGGCAAAGAACTTCATGACAAAAACACCAAAAGCAATTGCAACAGAAACCAATCTAATTAAACTAAAGAGCTTCTGCACAGCAAAAGAAACTATCATCAGAGTGAACAGGCAACCCACAGAATGGGAGAAACTTTTTGCAATCTACCCATCTGACAGAGGTCTAATATCCAAAATCTGCAAGGAACTTAAACAAATTTACAAGGAAAAAAAAACAACCCCATAAAAATGTGGGCAAAGGATATGAACAGACACTTCTCAAAAGAAGACATGTATGCAGCCAACAAATATATGAAAAAAAGCTCGACATTACTGATCTGAGATGCAAATTAAAACCACAGTGAGATACCATCTCACACCAGTCAGAATGGTGATTATTAAAAAGCCAGGAAACAACAGGTGCTGGAGAGGATGTGGAGAAATAGGAATGCTTTTACACTGTTGGTGGGAATGTAAATTACTTCAACCATTGTGGAAGACAGTATGGTGATTCCTCAAGGATCTAGAACCAGAAATACCATTTGACCCAGCAATCCCATTACTGAGTATGTACCCCAAGGAATATAAATCATTCTACTATAAAGACACATGCACACACATGTTTATTGCAGCACTATTTACAATAGCAAAGACATGGAACCAACCCAAATGCCCGTCAATCTACAGGCATGAGCTGCTATGCCCAGCCAAGTAGATTTATTAAAAGTAGCTCAGTATATACCCAAAGGAATATAAATCAATTATTCTATTATAAAGAAACATGAACACATATGTTCATTGCAGCACTATTTACAATAGCAAAGTCATGGAATCAGCCTAAATGCCCATCAGTGATAGACTGGACAAAGAAAATGTGGCACATATACACCATGGAATACTATGCAGCCATAAAAAGGAATGAGATCATGTCCTTTGCAGGGACATGGATGAAGCCAGAAGCCATCGTCCTCAGCAAACTTATGCAGGAATAGAAAAGCAAACACCACATGTTCTCACTCATAAGTAGGAGTTGAACAAGGAGCACACATGGACATAGGGAGGGGAACATGACACACTGGGGCCTGTTGGGGGTTGCGGGTCAAGGGGAGGGAAAGCATTAGGACAAATAGCTAATGCATATGGGGCTTAAAACCTAGATGATGGGTTGATAGGTGCAGCAAACCACCATGGCACACGTTTACCTATCTAACAAACCTGCACCTTCTGCACTTGTATCCCGAATTTAAAGTAAAAAAAAAAAAAAAAAAAAAAAAAAAAAAGATTTGGGGACATTTAAGTTTTCTTTCCTTGGAATTTTTTCTTTCAACTTTTTAAATTTTGAAAATGTGATACCTACAGAAAAGTGGGAAGAACAGTCTATATTCTCCCTCCACCTCCTTTCTGTATGGACCCTGATGGTTATATGGGGCCCTCCAGAAAATCTAGGATCATTTCCTCATCTCAAGATCCTTCAGTTTATCACATCTACAGAATCTTTGCCATGTCAGGTAATATTCACAGTTTCCAGGAATTAGAATGTGGATATCTTTTGGGGGTCCATTATTCAGCCAACCACACACACCTTTATCCTTTTGTCTGTGAATAAAGTTAATATTTACATTAACTTTGGCCATACCCAAAATCTCTTTGGGAAAGTTGCAAATTGGAGGAGAAAATGACCCCTTGCATTTTTCCTTTAATTTCCAATATCCAGGGATAAAGAACTTCCAATGCTACTTCAAGGTTTATATTACTATATTTTAAAAAATTGTGAGGCTCTCATTCCTAGTCTCATTACATTTCAAAGGCATTAATACCCTGCTTTAAAAATCAGCACCAAATGTACATGGTTTAGACAGATCCATTGCATACATCTCAATCTGTTACATAAGCGAGAAGCAATTTTTAAAATTGCTTCTTTAAATGTAGTAGGAGTTAAAGGAGTTCCCTGTTCCCTTCCCCAGCCCCCTGAAAATCCCCAGGACTCCTGAGAGGTGTCTGCATGTCTTTTGGTTTGGGAGATTAGGTAGGGCTTGAGTCACTCTGAGTTGTCCTCTAGGATGGAGGGGGCAGTGACATTGAACAGGTACCTGAATGGCCAATGAGGGGTCAAGTGTAGAATTCAGTTTCACCAATAAATGATGATCGTGGTTGTGAATGAAGGGAACAATTTGCGGGGGGAAATGATCAAATGATCAATAAACTGAGAAATTAAATTTTAAGCAGAATTTGGTGAAGAAATTATTGAGACCTACTCTACATGAGATCCCATGTTAGATGCTTTGGAGGATTAAAAAAGAAGAGGCCAGCACTTTGGGAGGCTGAAGTGGGAGAATCACTTGAGGCCAGGAGTTCCAGACCAACCTGGGCAATGTAGTGAGAGCCTATCTCTACAGAAGAAAAGAGAGAGAGAGAGAAAGCATGAGAAAGTCATTTCTGCTAGTGAGAGAGATATGGTATAAACATTTCAAAATTATTTGTAAGACAACATATTTTGTGGCACAGTTTGGTGCATGCTCAGTTCCTTGGTGAACACACACACACACACACACACACACACACACACACGACACTACAAGTTTAGGGAGTGGCGTGAGCTCTACAAACTTGGAAAACTTACAAGAAAGCACAGACATGGCTGAGGGAGGAGTGGTTGCGATTTTGAGCATGGTAGGCTGAGGCGCCCAGCCCACTGGAGCAGGAAGTACCAGTGAACTAGGATATTAACGAACAGTTCAAGAACCCACCTGAGGCTAGGCACAGTGGCTCATGCCTGTAATCCTAGCACTTTGAGAGGTCGAGGCAGGAGAATTATTTGATGCCCGGAATTCGAGATCAGCCTGGCCAACATAGGGAGAGACCCCATCTCTACAAAAAATAAAAAAATTAGCTGGGGTGGTGTCATGTGGCTGTGGTCCTAGCTACCCAGGAGACTGGGGTCGGAGGATCACTTGAGCCCAGGAGTTTGAGGGTGCAGTGAGCTGTGATCACACCAGTGCACCCCAGCCTGGGCGACTGATCTAGACCCTGGGCTCCTTCCCCCCAAAAAACAAGAGCCCACCTGGCAGGGACTTCGGAGGAGAGACTTGGCCTTTACTATTAACTTTCCCCAACTGTTTGTCAGGGCCACTGAGGAATCCCATTTGGGATGAGAAACACCCCACATTGCAGGGCACGGCTACCTGCAGGCAATCCTGGGAATCCCCCTGGACGCTGGTGTCTGGATCCTTCTGATGCCTGCCTGCTGGTTCCACGAGTCTGCTGGCCCCAGGCCAGGCCCTTTGTCGGAGCCCCAGCCACAGGGGCTGCTGGCGTGCATTTGGAGAACCAGCTGACAGAAGGCCTGTGTTCTATTCCCCTCCCCTTCTCTGCTTCACTTGCTATGAATGAACAGAACATGAGTGGAAAAGAGTGATGCATTTGGGGTGGAAGATGCGATTGTCAAGAGCAGGGTTTCTGGCACCAGGTGGTGGAGAAGGAGAAAGGCCTGACATCTCTGGAGCAGTGTGGGGCTGGTCTGGGGAAGGGGAAGCGCAGAAATGCTCAGCATCTGGCGTTTCACCCTCACGGTGATCCAGGTTACCCTCAAATCCAGTGTTAAGAGGGAACGTTAAATAATGAACCCAGAGAAACTTTAGAAATAGCAGAGAAAAATTATGAAAATGGAGGAATAATCCTGAATCTGTTTCAAGGTTAGAATTTTGTTTTTGCTTTTACAGCAACTAAGCTCTCTCTTTTTTCTCTATTAAAAATAAATGCCTAGATCCTTTCACATTGCACCCTCGCTCACATGGGGCCCCTTCACATTTTTGAACTGTCTTGGACGAGAGCCTAAGATCCAAGATGCGTTCTCTTTTTACAGCAAAGTGAAAGGAAATAAGACTCATTCATTTAACGAATATTTGTGAGGCAGCCTGTCAAGTTGCCTTAGAATCTGGGCCAGGTAGTGAGATCAGTAAGATTCTACCCTTTTTCTCCTAAAGTCTGAAGTCAAAGGAGGCAACTTCAAAATAAATGAAGGTATCTATGATGGGCTGAGTGTTGAGAGTTTGCACCAGGGACAGCTCAGAGAACAGCTGCGTGGGGACAGGAACTATCTGGGTGAGCAGATTGTCCACAGATAATTCAAAGTCATCAAAGGTCAAAGGTCTGTGAGCTGTGCTTGTTTAGGGATTCATTTTCAGTGTCTCTGTAATAAGTTTTGAACTGATGGCTGTTAGGGTTTCCAAAGGACAGAACCTTGCCTTCTTTATGAAATGGAATAATTTTATTGATAATTTCTACATCTGGTAAACCTCGTGAACGTGTGATCTGAGCTAACTTCCTGATATTGGCTGCAGTTTTGCTCAGTATCCAGGGAGTATCTGAGTGAGCTCAGAAACACAGAGCCCGTGGCTGCTCTGTGGGTCCATGCAGTTGTTAATCTCACGCAGAACCCAGCGGGGAGGTCAGTGTGGATGGTTTTTGTCTTAGATCCAGTGAGACATATAAATGCTATAAGAAGACTCTGGTTGCACTGTTGAATGTGGATTTTTTTTTCTTTGAATAATTTTTTCTTATTTTGATTGAACATTTATTCAAAATGTAGTACCTCCTCTGTCCTTTATGAAGTTATAGTATGGGACAGTTCATTGTGACACACTTTTAAAGCTCTTTACTTTTTTTTTTTTTTTTTTTGGAGATGGAGTCTCGCTCTATTACCCAGGCTGGAGTGCAGTGGTGTGACCTCAGCTCACTGCAATCTCCGCCTCCCAGGTTCAAGTGATTCTCCTGCCTCAGCCTCCCGAGTACGTGGGATTACAGGCACCCGCCACCACGCCCGGCTAATTTTTGTTTATTTTAGTAGAAATGGGGTTTCACCGTGTTGGCCAGGCTGGTCTCGAACTCCTGACCTCAGGTGATCCATCCGCCTCGGCCTCCCAAATTGCTGGGATTACAGGCGTGAGCCACCACGCCCAGCCTATAGCTCTTTACTTTTTAACATGCCACCATATCTTGTCTGACATGAGATTATTCATTTAGAAACATTTTATTTGGTCTTCCAAATACATTAGAATGTCAGCCACAAAAGATAGCTTGGGGCCTTATAATTGAACCATTTACTTATAAGATTTCAAGTGTCAAGTTGCAATAATTTTCTGCAAAACATAAGTAACTATCTTATGAATATGTATTTGTGATGAATGATTTCCTACACAAATGAAGAATCTATTTTAATAGAAAATGGTAACTGGATATATTACTAGATACAATTTTTTTATTTCCCTATTTTCAGTTTCAATAGGGAAAATTAAAATTTTCTCTGTTATTTCCTTATTTTATTTCCCTATTTCAATGAATGAAATCATAGGCAACTCTAAGTCTCTTGAGGAAACTTGGGCATTATACATCTCTCTCTTCTCCCAAACTCAAACTAGCTTAAGCAAAACATGGAATTTGTTGACATGAATAATAGGAAAATCCAATGATGAAGCTGGCTGCAGATGGAACTCAAGAGTTTTTTGGGTATTGGCCTTATTCTGTCTTGGAGTACAGGGGCCTGAGAGGTGGCCCCTGGAAGCTTTTCCAGTTTCAACCCAAAAAGAAAAAAGAGAGACCATCTTTCTTCTAGTGCTACTAAATCAAGTCTTGTGGAAGGAATCTCTTTGGCTGTGGACAGAGGAGTGGGTCTGTGCATGGTTTATTTTTGCACTGAGGGGTGGGTGGGGTATGGTTATAAGGAGAGAGGAAGAATTTCCAGATGAACAGAGGGGTATAATGCAGGCAAAAGCCATACATGTCCACTGTAATACGCAAATATGATCCATACCTGTGCGCACACTTCAGCCCTGCATCAGCTCAAACACAGGCGGCAGGGCTGGAGCGTGGAGAGGAAGGTGGCCCGACCAGCTGGGTCTACAGCTTGTCTCCTTCCTTCTGAGAACAGTCAGGTGAGCCTTGAAGCGATGGGCTAAGGTGCAGTGCTTCTCAAGCTTGTTTTTGTTAATACCCAAATAACCAAGAGGACTGAAATCGTGATTGCAGGTGGGGGTAGGGGTGCCACAGGTAACTTCTGGCTCACATAAAGAATGGAAATAGTGGCCAGGCACAGTGACTCACGCCTGTAATCCCAGCACTTTAGGAGGCCGAGGCAGGTGGATCATGCGGTCAGGAGATTGAGACCATCCTGGCTAACACAGTGGTGAAACCCCGTCTCTACTAAAAATACAAAAAACTAGTCGAGTGTGGTGGTGGGCGCCTGTAGTCCCAGCTACTCAGGAGGCTGAGGCAGGAGAATGGTGTGAACCCGGGAGGCGGAGCTTGCAGTGAGCTGAGATCGCACTACTGCACTCCAGGCTGGGCGACAGAGCACGTCTCCATCTCAAAAAAAAAAAAAAAAAAGGAAATAGTAAGAATTTCTTCTCTGTGTTATAAGCTATGGGAGGGGAGTCACTGAGCAGTGTGCCCAGAATTTTTCCTGTGTGACATTTTCAGGCTGTAGTGGGTGGAAAGATTTTGTAAATGTATCTTCTTGGTGAGAGGGTGTCCTCTGAATCTGCTGGTAGGTTGGAGTGTTTGCAGGGAAATATTCATCAAAGGGCTTGCTCTGTGAAGAACGTGACTTAGGATGATCTTTATTTTACGTGCATTCCATCATATGTAAACAAAGTTAGGGTCTCAACATTCCCACTAGCACCTTCAGCCAACTCCCAAGCTTCTGTCTTGGCAAAGCGTTCACTGTAGAAGCCTACACTTTGAACCCATCCTTATTTTAGGTGAAATCATTTATTTCGTCTATGTTTTTACTCTCTAGTGTGTCATCTCTTACTTTTTCACTTCTTGAAGAAAAAAACCAATTCTGTCCTGAGTTTGGAAACCTTTCCTTGGTAAGCCAGGGCCCATTTGTGTAGAGTAAGCTTTTCAAATCACTTTACAGTTCCTTCCACATTTGTTGAAAGAGAGAGTTTAGAATACAAATCACTGTTCAGTAGCCAACTGTGTTACCAGCCCATCAATGGCCTGAGGACACTGCATGGCAGACATTCTCCCGCTGGTGCCTTCAGGTGCCCCGAGGCCTGGGCCTGAACTGGCCTTCCACACTCTTGGCTGGAGATGTGGCTCCATCTGGCTTCACCTTCAGTGCCTCCTAATTCATCAGTAACACTCAGTAAAGAATTGAGCAGAACTTACTGAAAAAGCAAAACCTCTTTGTGAGTTTTTATGGCTTCAGCGTGTCCTGAGCTATCTTTAAAAATAGAGCAACTTGGGCTGGGCATGGTGGCTCACACCTGTAATCCCAGCACTTTAGGAGGCCGAGGAGGGTGGATCGATCATCTGAGGTCAGGAGTTGAAGACCAGCCTGGCCAACATGGCGAAACCCCATCTCTACTAAAAAATACAAAAATTAGCCCGGTGTGTTGGTGCACGCCTGTAATCCCAGCTACTCAGGAGGCTGAGGTGAGAGAATTGCTTGAACCCAGGGAGGCAGAGGTTGCAGTGAGCCAAGATCGCACCACTGCATTTCAGCCTGGGTGACAGAGCGAGACTCCATCTCAAAAAAACAAAACACAAGCAAACAAAAAGAGGTGGTCATGGTGATGCATGCCAGTAGTTCCAGCTACTTGAGAGGCTGAGGCAAGAGGATTGCTTGAACCCAGGAGTTGGAGGCTTCAGTGAGCTATGATCACACACTGCCCTCTAGCCTGGGCAACAGAGCAAGACCCTGTCTCTAAAAAAATAAAAAATAACATAGAGCAGCCAAACAGCAGTTCAGTTATTAAAATCTGTTCATGTATTCAGCCATTAGACAAAGACAAGGACCGAGTTAGATCCAGCCTGTGGACCAGTTGTTCCAATTTGTCTCTGAGCACACTGAAATACAGTTTTATAGTGTCATTCGATGAGGGTGCTTTATGCAGCCCGCCGGCTCTTTTTTGCTGGAAACAGGTGTAGTCACAGCCGGAGGGAGATTCACTGCAGAGTCACCAGTTGTGTAGAGTTTTTCCATTCATCTTGATTCTGAAAAGAGCTTAAAGACAACTTTAAGCAATTGTTACTTTGTTTGTATGCATCTGCTTCCTAAGGTCTATACCTAGCGCCTAGACTTCTTTTTAGATACAAAATGTGTGATTTATTTTCCTTCAAAATTTGCTTCTTTTTTTTTTTTTTTTTTTTCCTGGAGTGATATGGCTCATGCAGCAGGGTTTTATTTTTTATTTTATTTATTTTTTTGAGAGGGAGTCTTGCTCTGTCACCCAGGCTGGAGTGCAGTGGTGCAATCTTGGTTCATTGCAACCTCTGCCTTCTGGGTTCAAGCAATTCTCCCACCTCAGCATCCTGAGTAGCTGGGATTGCAGGCTCATGCCACCACACCGGGCTAATTTTTGTATTTTAGTAGAGACGGGTTTCACCATGTTGGTCAGGCTGGTCTGAAACTCCTGACCTCAGGTGATCCACCCACCTTGACCTCCCAAAGTGCTGGGATTACAGGCGTGAGCCACCACGCCTGGCCTATTTTTTAAATTTTTTAAAATTTCAACAGCTTTAGGGGTACAAATGGTTTTTGGTTACATGGATGAATTGTGTAGTGGTGAAGTCAGGGCACTTAGTGTACCCCTCATTAAGTGTACCTGCTCCCTGAGTAGTGTACATTGTACCCAATAAGTACTTTTTCATCCCTCACTCCCACTACCCCTTCTCATAGGAGACATCAAGGTGAGTCAACCTTCAAAATTACTAATTGGTAATCAATTAGTGTTTTAAATAAGCAGCTAGTACATTCCATACTTTCTGGAGTGGCTGCTGCTTCCGGCTGCTGAAGCCCTAGTGTTGGTGGTGCCATATCTTCTTTCCTAGTTTGTCTTCATTGCTTTGGGACCCGGAGGTCTCTCTTGACCTCAAGCAGAAATTGTTCTCCAAGGCTCTGGAACCCCAGTTCACTAGAATTGCCGAATTTCTGCCCTCAGAAGTACCGTGCATTGTGCGAGGCAAGCAGAATGGAGGAGCGCTCAACCCTGCAGAGAGAACGCAGGCCCCTCCCTTCCTCTAGCTGCCTTTCCTTAGGAATTCACAGTTTCCTTATAATTCTGTCCCTCGGGCTGTTTAGGTCTAACGGCTTATAGCGTATGAATCTCTCACCTTGAGCTTTCCTATAAATTCCAAGTTCTTCCTTAGTTTTCCTTTTCCCCTTTGGTTATATTAAGAGAACGTTAAATTGTATTTTGGGGCCAGGCCCAGTGGCTTACGCACTTTGGGAGGCCGAGGTGGAAGGATTACTTGAGGTTAGGAGTTTGGGACCAACCCGGCCAACATAGCAAAACCCTTTCTCTACTGAAAATACAAAAATTAGCTGGATATGATGGCACACACCTGTAATCCCAGCTACTGGGGAGGCTGAGGCAGGAGAATCACTTGAACCTGGGAGGTGGAGGTTGCAGTGAGCCGAGATCATGCCACTGAACTCCAGCCCGGGTGACAGAGTAAAACTCGATCTCAGAAAAAAAAAATTGTGTTTTGGGAAATGCTTGTAATGTAACCATGCTCACAATAACTGTATCAATTTATTTTTTTAAGAGACAGGTTGTACTCTGTCATCCAGGTTGGAGTGCAGTGGTGTGATCATAGCTCACTGCAGCCTCCAGCTCCTGGGCTCAAGTGATCCTCCTGCTTCAGCTTGGACTATAGGCATGTGCTACCATGCCTGGCTAATTTGAGAAAAGATTTTTTTTTTTTTTTTTTTGGTAGAGACAGTGTCTTGCTCTGTTGCCCAGGCTGCTTCAAACTCCTAACCTCAAGCAATCCTCCGGCCTCGGCTTCCCAAAGCACTACCCTGCCAATATCAATTTTTGTTATTCCTTTCTTTGTTTACATCTTCTGACTTTGTTCGTTCATCGCAATTCTGGGTGGGGGGGGCTGTCTATGGGATGGGAGAGGACACTGGGCTCCTTAGCCCATCATAGGATCTAGAAGATGGAATTGCAATTTTATCTATGTATGTATGTATGTATGTATGTATGTATGTATGTATCTATCTATCTATCTATCTATCTATCTATCTATCTATCTATCTGTCTCAATAACTATGTCTTAGGCCAAAACACTCCATCTTTTAGGCTTGCCTCTAAAATGAGGATAATGATCTAATGAAGAAAGAAGATTTGATTAATGTGGGTAAGGAACTTTTATAGGCCAAGCACGTATTATTTTTCCACTGTTTCGGTAGTAGGTATTAGTATCCTGGCTTTTCTCACATTTGAGTAAGGCATTCCTATTTAAGAAGGTGCTTTGAAAGACGTTTTTTCGGGAGAAGGAAAGGGCTGGCATTTGCAGGTGTCTTGTGTGTGTGCAGTTGTGATGCACACAGCGGCTTGGCTCTGGAGTGCAGTGAGGTCTGGCACCCACCTGGCTCTCCAGGGGCAGCTTAGTCCTGCTGGGTGCTCAGGCATCTATTCTCTCCCATTTTTCCAGGCATCTCTAGGAACTTACTGCCCTTTCAACGTGAAGTTTAAATTTTTTATTTGAAGAACCAGCCAATGAGAATGTATTTGGTGATGTCTTCATAGCTGCAACCTTTTCTATGTATGCGTGCCTGTTAAGGGGTAGGAGGGAGAAATCTTCTAGATTGTTTTCTTTTTTCCTTCCTCTTCTCTCCTTGCCTTTGCTCCTCTCCCCCACCCCCCATCCCCAAATAAATACACAAAACAGAGGTCCTAGAGTGTCATGCTTGAGAATATGGATTCGGGCCACCCTGCCTGGTTTGAATCCTGACTTGTCTCTAACACCTGGGCAAGTTGGTTAGCTGTTCTGAGTCTCAGTTTCCTGATCTGTAAAATGAGGATGAAGACAGTTCTTACCTCACAGGATTATGATGAGGGTTAGGTGAGTTAACGTATGGAAAACACTCGGAGTGCCTGCCATTAACCCATTTATGCCTGAGGTTGCAGTCTTTTTGTGTGAAAAATCGGACCTTGGCGATGACCTTGAGGGGTGGGATATAAATAACTCCCACAAGCTTAGCGTTCCAATAATGGAACACTAGGCATATATGGTTAAGGACTATGTCAGCGTCAGTGACCATGAGACAAAAACCATATGGGTCATAGCTATTTGGGAGTAATTGTTAGGAAAAAGAATTTTAGAATGGAGCATTCTGAAATACTACTAGTGTTTCTATATTTTTACAGTAATAGGAAAAAAGTCCCAGCTGGGCACAGCAGCTCACGCCTGTAATTCCAACACCTTGGGAGGCTGAGGCAGGAGGATTCCTTGAGCCCAGGAGTTTGAAACCAATCTGGGCAACATAGGGAGACCTTGCCCTTATATTAAAAATATATATATTTATATATATATCATATATAAATATAAATAAGCATTTATATGTATTGTTATATATATATAAGGTTCAGAGAAAGTAGAATGTTATTGTATTCCGTGTGTAGCAGGAAAAATAATCATCACAGATCTCTCCTGAACATTTGGTGTGTGCCAAGCACTATAATGAGTGCTTGACACTGATGATCTCATTGCAGGCTCTTATGAGTTTGTTCCTGTGCTTATTTTCCAGAAGAGGAAAGAGGTTTGGAGAGATTAAACTTGCCCAAGTTAGGAAGTGGCTGAATGCAATGGGATTCCTGAGCTCACCTGCTCATACGGAGTGGAATGTTCTGCCTCCATCCTTCTGCTGAGCAGAACCAGGGAGAGTTCATCGGCTTTGTCATGATAATCACATCGTCTCTTATGGTTGTTAGTGAGTCTAGTAATGCATTTCCTTTAAAAGGCAGTTTTCATGTTGACGAACCTCTACTTGCCTCTACTTGTAAGCCAGAATGCCAAAAACAAGAAACCAAGTCCACGATTCTTTGTTTTCTATGATTTGACGAAGGTTTCTGGCATGAGAGCCTTCTTTTTGTAGCTGTAAAGCAACTGAGGTTCTTCACTGAGGTTGACAGTGTCTTAGCTGAGCGAGCTGCGGCAGGGATTCCCCTGTTTCCTGTGTTTCCAGGTGCTTATTGGCTGATCCAACTTCCAGATGGGTGCTAAATTCATTCCAGGAAGGGGACCAGAGCTGAGCAGCTCATCTGTTTTCCCTAGCGTGCTCCTCAGTTATTTGAAAGGGTGATTTGAGCTTATTTTTCTTCTTGTTTGTAGACAACAGTGGTGAGATAATTCGAGTGTCTACCTATAACAGAGTGTGACAGGGATTCCGTAATCTTTGCTCTCCAGCATCTGTTGGCCAGGGGTAGATGGGGGGTTTGTTGTCCTTGGAAACCTGGAAGGAACTATTAGTCATGTCTTAATCCTGAGCCGTAAATTTACACTCATTTGAGAGATAAGCAAATTTGGCAGAAAGACTGAGTCAAAAATCTTTGTCTTGATCTCTGAGATAGGATTAGTGGACAAACTAAATCATAAATTATTTATTATTTTGGTCACAGAAGCTGGAGCATCGCCGAAAGGAATCTTTAAAAATTATTCATTATTGGGGCTGGGCGCGGTGGCTCACGCCTGTAATCCCAGCACTTTGGGAGGCCCAGGCGGGCGGATCACGAGGTCAGGAGATCGAGACCATCCTGCCTAACACGGTGAAACACTGTCTCTACTAAAAATACAAAAAATTAGCCGGGCGTGGTGGCGGGCGCCTGTAGTCCCAGCTACTCGGGAGGCTGAGGTGGGAGAATGGCGTGAACCTGGGAGGTGGAGCTTGCAGTGAGCCGAGATCACACCACTGCACTCCAGCCTGGGCGACAGAGTGAGACTCCGTCTCAAAAAAAAAAAAAAAAAATTATTCATTATCCAACATACTTTACATTGTTCATTATTGGTCATTTAGGCTCCAAATACTGTTACAGATTGAAAAGTAAGAGAAAAAAAATCTTTCTACTATAGAACATTGCAGTTTTATTTAATGGGAAAAATATTCTTTTAGTCTTTTTAGTCTTCTAGAAGAAAATGTTCCACTGAATAATTGATGCTTCTGAAATGAAGCTCTGCGTTTTATGATACTAGAATAGCTTTCATTATCTGAACGAATGAATGTTAGCCCTGAATATTAACTATCTTCATATAAAAAACATTTGAACGTAAGAAAAATCAGCCAACTTGATTGTTCTCAGGTAAAGTTCAGACCATGAATTATACAGAACCCCAGATAATTGCAGATGATGGAACTAATCACAATATGCAAATCAGCAATGATTAACAACCATATGCAGGTTTTCTCATGGGTTGTGTTAGAATGAAATAGGATATTAAAACTGGAAACTTAATTATGTAATTCAGGATGATAAATACATTATTATGCTTTCACCTTTTTTAAAAGAATTGAGACAAATGTAGTCATTTGTGATTTTGTAATCTTTGTTTTTATTTTATATAAATTAAAATATAAAATTCATTATTTTTTATGACAGACAGGTGAAATAAAAACATAGTGCCTTCTAGTATTGCATATTCTGGATCTGAAGTTCTGCTTCTGAAATGTATGCTTGGTTCTAAATGATATAAATAGCCTCCATATTACTGACTTATACTTCTAAAACTTCTTTCTGAAGATTCAACAGCAGGTCCTTGTTATCCAAGGATAATGAGAACCAGAAAAAAGGCCATTTAAGGTCAATCCGCTTAAATGGGGACCAACATTTCATATAATGAAAAAAAGCTTTGGGACTTTATCATGAAAAAAATTAACTGAAAACTATGAAAATAAGTTATTTTAGCATACATTTATCAAAATTTAGGTGATCATTGTGACTATGGCTAGCTCTTAGAATGAGCAGTGTGAAAGTCAAGTGTTGATTATTTTGAAAGGAGTAAATTTTTTGTATAAAATTAGGCGATTCTACATTTCGGTACTTTTTATATCACAATTGACATTTACATCACAGCATAAAGATGACCAGTGTTACAAAGATATTCAAGGTCTTGGTCATTTTCCTCTGGAGCCTTTTAGATTCTTAAATACTAATATCACTGTAGAAAGTTCTATCTTGTCACCAACGTTAGATTTTTCTCTGAAGTGATTGTTTCCTAATCAAACTGCTCAGCCCCCACTGGCCATTGTTTTACCTGTTATTGGGGAAATTCTCTAATGCCATTTTGATTAGCCTCATGAAATTCTGTATTTGGGGGAAAGTTTTGCAGTGTTGCTCTGCAATGGACATACATCTGTGGGAGGTACGAGACAGTCACTAACAGAATTAGGGCTAGAGGCTGACTTTGAACAAGGATGGATTTTTAAGAGGGACTCAAGTCAAAAAATGGCTATTTGGAAATATTTTAGTATTTTGAAGGTGTGCTTCCCTGAACAAACCCATCATTTGTAGGGATTTGGGTCATGAATACTCCGATAACAAGGGCTCCCTGACCTGTGTGTATGAATGCATTGTAGTATGCAGTATGAAAAAGAGACTTCTCCAGGTGCGGTGGCTCGCGCCTGTAATCCCAGCACTTTGGGAGGCCGAGACGGGCAGATCATGAGGTCAGGAATTCGAGACCAGCCTGGCCAATATAGTGAAACCCCATCTCTACTAAAAATACAAAAAATTAGCCGGATGTGTTGGTGTGTACCTGTAATCCCCACTACTCAGGAAGCTGAGGCAGGAGAATCACGTGAAACCGGGAGACAGAGGTTGCAGAGAGCTGAGATCACACCATGGCACTCCAGCCTGGGTGATAGTGTGAGACTCTGTCTCAAAAAAAAAAGAAAACCAAGAAAAAGAGACTCATGAGTTGGGGAGATACCAGTTCTAGCCTCAGTTCTGCCAGTGGGTAGCTGTATACTCATGGATGAATCACTTCCTTTTGGCATAAATTTACTTATCTGTGAAAAGAAAAGGTTGAGCTAAGGTCCCTTCTACTCATTCTGTGATTCTAAATTGGATATTTTGAGTTGGGGAAGAGCTATATCACTGTTTGCATAATTCCTAGAGCTTAGCAAATATCAAC
This sequence comes from Gorilla gorilla gorilla, assembly GCF_029281585.2. Classification (NCBI taxonomy): domain Eukaryota; kingdom Metazoa; phylum Chordata; class Mammalia; order Primates; family Hominidae; genus Gorilla; species Gorilla gorilla. Next base: position 89,398,142 of record NC_073232.2, read on the forward strand.
AACTCCTTCTTTTAGTTTATTTGCACTGTATATATATGTGCCTTTTATGATTTCAGTATCTTCATCCATATGTAATTATGCTCTTGGTAAAGTTGTCATCAGCACTTTGGTAAAATTTTAAATTCTGCTCTTTTCACTAGTCTTATCTCATAAATGTTTGCATATATATTGTAAACTTAACATTTTTCTCTGTTTTCACATTTACGTTTCCTAATAGCTGATAGCCCATAATAAGTGTATTAAAACATATACTTAAAGCATATTTAAATATATTAAAACATACTGATACACATCCTGATCACCAGGCAACTGAGCATCTCCATACTTCAGAGATTTTTTTTATGTTTTTTTGGGCCGTGTTACCCTAGACATTTTTGTAGATAGACAATTTTTTAAAAAGAGCTCCTCACACTTGTAGCTCAGTTCTATGTTCATTTCAGTGCACAAATGACTTTTGCCACTGCTGTAAACAGGAAGAAACAAACTAAGGCAAAGAGCCCAGCTAAGTGAAACAGAGAGGAACAAAAGAAAATTAGAACTTGGCTTTTGCTGCTGCCAAGCTGGGCAAATAGCGATCCCAGGGAGCCTGGTGTTAAATAACAAAGCAGGGAACGAGGCAGAAATCCCAGTGGGATCTGAACGGCATCTTCAGATGCTTGGCTGCCCCTGCCACACTCTAGGGAGCATCTGATCACCTGGGAGGCATGGTGACCTTTGGCTTCTGACGTTGCACTGGTCAGACCAACCGTCTCCAGAGAACTAAGCCATCAATCATCCCCTGAGGGGAGACAGTCAGGCTCACTGCCTCACCGCCTCGAAGCATCCACAAACTGAATTAGCTAATGCTACATTATTAGACATTTCTGCACTTTTCATTTATATTCAGAAGCTTGGAAATTTTCAATGTGTCTTTGGGGGAAAATAGTTTGTTCAACCATTATAATTAGATTTTCTACCCCTTATCTAGATAAACGAAGTGTAAATGACACTTTCCCTTTCTACCGGGGAAAGTGTCATTGCTGCTTCTGCATATGTGCGTGAACTATTTGCAATGCTTGTTTCTCATGGCTTACCCCAGAACTAAGGCGGTTATTGGGCAAGAAAGGGAACTATCCATTGCTGAAACTGGGAGTAACTTGTGATAACCAAAATTAGTGACTGAGGCAAAAGTCTCAGTCGATGAGTTTATTAAGCCATTTTAAGGGCATAATCCAGGGGAAAAACAAATGCCATAGACAGATCTGTGGCTGTTATTCCAAAGAAGTTTTCAGGAGGTTTAGTATTTATACCTTTTCTTAAAGGGGGAAGGCATTGTAGAAAAAGGGTCAGGTAGGTGGTAAAGCAAATTTACGGGGTTTTTGTTTGTTTATTGAGAAAGAGTCTCAACTCTGTCATTCAGGCTGGAGTGCGGTGGCGCGATCTTGGCTAACTGCAACCTCCCTTCCCAGACTGAAGCAATCCTCCTGCCTCAGCACAAGTGTGCACTACCACGGCTGCCTAATTTTTGTATTTTTGGTAGAGACGGGGGTTTTGCCATGTTGGCAAGGCTGGTTTGAAACTGCTGACCTCAGGTGATTCACCTGCCTCAGCCTCCCAAAGTGTTGGGATTACAGGCATGAACCACCTCACCTGGCCAAACTTGACATTTTTGGGAGATTTTATTTAGTGCCCAGTAAATCTACATTTTGCATAAGGTAAGGTGAATGTTTGAAGAGAAAAAAGGGAATAAAGGAAGAATCAATTATGCAGAGTTTCTGGGTAGGTGGAGGAATGATTGATCTGGTCTTGTCTTTGTTCTATAGCAGGGAAGATAAGCTTGTAATTGACATTATCAGTGCGGAATCGAATAGACATTAGTTTTAAGAGCTAGACTTAGATTGTAAACATAAAGTTACAATTGGCATGTCCTTGTTTATGGGAGGGCAGCAAAAAGTTTACTTACCTGTGGAGGCAGTCCTGAGGCCTTCTCCTCTGGATAATGCTAGTAACAGCTCTTCATTTGAAAGAGGGTGTTGCATGACTCAGCATCCAGGCTTAATCTTTTATTTTGCATAAGGAGTTTGGGGGTCTTGAGATTTTTTTAAATTTTCCCTTGCACGTGGTTGTTTTCAATAAGTAATGGCAAAGCCTGGTTAAAGTGGATTCAGTCAAAACAATTTTAGTCATGATTTAAATTACCAAGTAGGAAAAATCTAGAGGATTCTAGAAATTGTGTGTCAGTTTCAAATCCTACTGTGCTAGGTTATATGGAAGTCAGGAATATTGATAAAGTAAGTGGCAGTGCGGTATTTCCAGAGGTTAAATGCAAACCGATTCATTCCATTTCATTTAAGTATATATTTCTTGGCTTTGGAAATTATATCCTATGATTTTTTAAAACTTTTCTCCCCCACATTCTGGCTACATTGGAGATTGGTTGCTTTCTAAAACTGAAGGAGAAGCCCATGAAGAGATGGTGGATTCTCACTGAGTTTTGACTAGCAGAGGAAAAGGTAATTATTGATGATTTCAGAGTATGTTTGCAGTACCATGTGGAGTTCAGCTGCAGTAGCAGCAAAGACAAAACTGAGAGTTTTAGACATTTTCTCTTATAATAACAACTGGTATCATTCTAATTTCATTGTGTGAGATGGATTTTTTAAAAACAAAACTTAAAATGTTCTTCTTAAATAAACTTTTCCAGGTAGGTCTACCTGAGGATTAAGGTGTTACCATCAAAGCAGTTGACTCCTTTCCTTAGACCACGTTCCTGGGCCTGATTCCCAGCTTGTTCTGTGTGACAGCCTCACATTTATAGGGATTATTAATTTCCAAGATAGAGGTTATAGAAAGACCACTAAAGTGTAGGAACTCATTTTAATCACAGGTTCCTTGCTTGTCCATTCTGAAAGTATCAGTTTATTTTTTCTGTCTACTTCAAGTTGCTCTGCCTAATGATTGGATTTATAGTTAAAAATAAACCATATTTAAATTCATATTGATCTACTTTGTTAGGCAAATTGGTCCTAGGGCCAATGGGTGGAGGATATAAAGAAACAGATTTGAATTCAGTATAAGGAGGATTTTTTGAACATCTGACTGACAAATGAATGGGTTGCCTGGCCTGGACGAAGCTCTCCATTGATGGAGATATTTCTGTTGTAAACCAAAGATTAAATTCTAAGCCAAGTGACTGAATAGAACATCCTCTCAGCCAAGGGACCCAACAGAACCTGAAAAATTCGTTCAGATCATGATGGGAAGGGAGGGGTCAGGCGTGCCTCATTATACTCTCCTCCCTTTGGAGTTCAGGCAAACAACTGACCAGCATTAACTTTTCAAAAGAAGACATACACGTGGCCAACAAGCATGTAAAAAAATGCTCAGCATCACTAATCATTAGAGAAATGCAAATCAAAACCACAGTGAGATACCATTTCACACCAGTCAGAATGGCTACTGTTAAAAAGTCAGAAAGTAACAGATGCTGGCGAGGTTGTGGAGAAAAGGAAATGCTTATACACTGTTGGTGGGAGTGTAAATTAGTTCATCGTGGAAAGCAGTGTGGCAATTCCTTGAAGAACTTAAAGCAGAATTATCATTTGACCCAGCAATCCCATTACTGGCTATAGACCCAAACGTGTATACATTGTTCTGCCATAAGGGCACATGTACACATATGTTCATCACAACACCATTCTCAATAGCAAGACATGGAATCAACCTAAATGCCCATCAATGGTAGTAGACTAGATAAAGAACATGTGGTGCATATACACTATGGAATACTACACAGACATGAGAAAGAACGAGATCATATCCTTTGCAGCAACATGGATGGAGCTGGAGGCCATTATCCTTAGCAAACTAATGCAGGAACAGAAAACCAAATACTGTATGTACTCATGCATAAGTGGAAGCTGAACAATGGGAACACCTGGATACTAGGAGGGGAACAACAGACACTGGGGCCTACTTGAGAGTGGAGGCTTGGGGGAGAGAAAAGATCAGAAAAAATACTCATTGGGTACTATGCTTACTACCTGGGTAATGATCTGTACACCAAACCCCTGTGACACACAGTTTTACCTACATAATAAACCTGCATGTGTAATACCCCTGAACCTAAAATAAAAGTTAAAAAAAAAATAAAGATCCTAAGACTGACAGAACAGTAAGATACCAAATTCCAACCTGACTCTACTGTAGCATCATATGGCCGATAGCAGGCACTGAAAACAAATCACAGTATTTTATCCCTTTGACATATTTTGAAATAGCTTTGTAAAGCTGTTTCTTTTGGGAGAAATTTACATTCCATAGAGAATCCTTTCCCTTTCCAGGTCTTTTCCTAATACTGAAGAGATTGGCTGAGAGTCTAGCACCTTTTAAGGGTCTGCATAGGAAGCATTCACCATCTATTGCCTTTGGGGGCAGCCACCTATGAGACTATGAGACTTCATCTACATAAGAACTTTTGTCTCCACAACCCCCATATTAACCCAAACACTCCTTTCTATTTATTCCCGGTCTTTAGACAATAACTTAACTCTTTCAACCAATTTCCAGACAGAAAATCTTTGACTCTACCTATGACCTGTAAGCCCCCACCCCCCAAGTTGTCCCGCCTTTCTGGATCGAACCAGTGTATACCTGCCATGTATTGATTAATGTCTTCTGTCTCTGTAAAGCACATAAAACCAAGCTGTAACCCAACCACCTTGGATACATGTTCTCAGGAGCTCTTGAGTCTGTGTCACAGGTCATGATCCATAACCTTGGCAAAATAAACTTCTAAATTGACTGAGACACTTTTTGGTTCACACTGTAGAAACTCTGTGTTTGTCTGACAAGGATGTTGCTGCAGAAGAGCCTCCCTGAACTGGGGTTGGTCAAACTGAATCTTCCTAGGTCTATTTTAACCAAAAGGAATTCTACAGTTTCTCTATTGATGGCCCAAAGGAAGCATAGTTTTTTGGTTTTTTTTTTTTTCGGGGGCGGGGGGTTGGCTTTTTGTTTTCACACATTAAAAAAATTACACAAAGATGTTCAACTCAATTATGGCACTTGTAATTTCTGGTGCTTCTGTCATGATTTGGGGTGACTTTCATGAAATGCTTATTCTCAAGCATATTTCCTGACCAGTGTGCCATGAGGTTAGAGAGGCTATTCAGAGTGAGGATGATTTTGTGCTTCCATGGTGAAGTGCAGCGCAGAGGGGTTCTCTGGGGCAAGTTGGGGGAGCCCAGAGTGCATGGAGAGTGAGGGCCTGGCACAGGCTGTGTTTGGATCCTAAGGAACCTCTTAGTGCAGGTGAATCAGGGTAAATGACAATGAAAATCTGCCCGAGGGAGAAGATGTGATCAAAGTATGTGCAAAGCAAGTGTGTGTGTTTTGCTAGGTTGGGAGGGAGAAGATTGCTGTAAGTTGATTATAATAAGCCTGTGTAAACCAAAAATAAAATTCTAAGCCCCTCAGCCATCTGAATGAACCCCTCCTCTTGGCCAAGGCCATTCCAAAATTAACCTGAATAACTAGTTCAGGCCCTGATGGGAAGGGCGAATCAGACATGCCTCATGATACCCTCCTCCCTTTTGGAATTCAGACCCAGCTGACCAGCATTAAGATGAACACAGACCTTAAGACTGATAGAACAGACTCTTTAAGTCTAATAAGAAACATTTACAATCAGTTTTCTCAAGCCTGAAGCCTGCTACCTGGAGGCTTCATTTGCATACTAACACCCTGGTCTCCACAACCCCTTATCTTAACCAGACATCCCTTCTTATTGATTCAAAGTCTTCAGACAGTAATTTAACTCTTTCAGCCAGTTTCCAATAAGAAAATCTTTGACTCCATCTATGATCTGGAAGCCCTCACCCCCACTCCCAGCTTCCAGTTGTCCCACTTTTCTGGACCAAACCATTGTACATCTTACAAGTACTGATTGAAGTCTTATGTCTTTCTGAAATCTATAAAGCCAAGTTGTAGCCCAGTCACCTTAAGCACATGTTCTCAGGATCCCCTGAGCCTTTGTCATGGGCCCTTGGCCACTCATATTTGGCTCAGAATAAATCTCTTCAAATGTTACAGAGTCTGACTCTTTTTATCAACACCTGACTTAGAATCTCAGCACCATCTTTGGACCCACCTGCTCTGCTACCTTTGAGCCCTTAGTTTCTGCCTCCCTTGGCCAACTCTCCCCATTAACCATTCTATGAGGACAGGTGAATAGTCATTAAACATGAGGTGGAGCACAGTGTTTTTTGAGAACATCTGAATGTTCTATGACCGTTCCTGTAGCTAACATACGCTTGAACCTAGAAAAGGATATCTGAATTGTAACAGAATTTGTATACTCCTCTTTCTTCACCAAGCCTGTCTAATTCCAGGCAGAAAGGTTTCTCCTTCTTCCTTCTAAATGCAACATCATTTTGTCCTTTGCATGTTTCATTGGTTTGGTTCCTTTTATTAATTATGTAATAATTATGGTTTGGTTCCTTTTATTAATTGTGTGTAAAGGGTATCTCCTCACTGATCACTAGACGATAAGCTCCAGGAGGAAAAGGATTTCTTTCTGTTTTGGTTGCTACTTTATGCCAGGAACCTAGAGCAGTGTCTGGAACTTAGTAGGTGCTTCATAAACATTTACTTAATGAGATAACAAATGTGTCTCTCTGGCTAAACTGAAAGCTTCTTGGGGACAAGAAGAGTCTCTTCGTCTGTGACTTCATCATTGGGCTGACGCAGCAGCTGCCTTCTCTGGCTGTGGGACTGTGGGCTGAGATACCTACACGTGGGCTACTCTCTCAAAAGGGCTGAGGAGGGGATGTGGTATTGGAGCTGTGTTGTTGACTAGAGGTTAAGATCTGCCAACCTGCTGCTTAAGGCATAGGAGATTCTTTCCAAGATGCATACAAATGAGATTTGGAAGAGATGCAAAGCCCAGAGCCAGCATGGGTGTCCATGCTAGTAGGACCTTTTACTAGCTAGGATCACCAGCCCCTCCCAGGAAACTCTCTGATGGGCTGAGGGAGTGGGGACAGGAAGGGCGTGTGCTGGGTGTCACAACAGAGCCTTCCCTTCAAGACAGGTCTGAGCGGAAGTGTGTGGTAAGTCACATGGAGGCAGAAGGTCTGTTCCTGATCAGGGTTAAGGTGCCCCTTTGGTCTCCCTTCCTAGCCTGTGTAAGAAGCCCTGCATCTGTTGAAATAAACAAATGCGACAAGGAAGCGCAGAAGCAGCAAGCCTTATTGCAATGTGCCTAGTGTGGTTTGTAGCAAGGAGGAAGTCCTGCTGGTGGGAGCATCCAGCCCAGCTCTGATGATCTGAAACCATCTTTGAGTAACTGGTGCCCAGAGGGAATGTTTTACTTTTTGGCTGCTTTTCCGACGTGATCATTAGGAAAGAGATAGGCACACTTTTCCACAACTTCTATGCTAAGCTTCTTTGTCTGGAAAGGAAATTTTAGTTGCAAGGACTTAAAATTTCCTTCTTGTGAGCTGATACTTTTGAGACAGTCAAGAGGATGTTAATTTAATGAAATCAGGAACTTATGCTTCTTATCTCCTCCTCCTCCTCATTCTTCTCTCTCTCTCAACACACACACACACACACACACACACACACACACACCATTCCATCTTTAGAAGTCATCATGCCTTTGCATGTCATGCTTTGTGCTGTGGTGGCTGGAGACTCTCTCTCCATCACCAGCTGTTCCCTGGGCTGTCATTCTGTGTAAAATCCTTGCTGCTGACTTCTCATCCTTCCTTGCCTGCACGTGCCCTAAATCTCACTTTTCTGCCCATCCTCTTTGGCTCATCCTCTTCTCTTCCCACACAATTCCCTTCTCCCAGTGCCATCCTCCTTCCCAGTTGTACCAGTCACAGCCCCATTCCCTACCATGCCAATTACAAATGCAACCCCTATATGACAGCTTCCTGCCCCACCTCCACAGGGAACTCACCTCTCTTCCGCCCTGCAGTGCTCTGAGCTTCTCCCATGGACTTTCCATCTTCTGCCCCTGAGCCAGTTGTTTGTTAGGCAAGCCCAGCAGGTAGTGTCCATGCCTGCTGGTTGCCTTCTCCTTCCCTCCCACTTTCCTTGCTATTTTTTTTTGAGATGGAGTCTCACTCTGTCACCCAGGCTGGAGTGCAGTGGTATGATCTCAGCTCACTGCAGTCTCTGCTTCCTGGGTTCAAGATATTCTCCTGCCTCAGCCTCCTGAGTAGCTGGGATTATAGGCACACGCCACTACGCCCAGCTAATTTTTGTATTTTTAGTAGAGACAGGGTTTTACTATGTTGGCCAGGCTGATCTTGAACTCCTGACCTCAAGTGATCCACCCGCCTCGGCCTCCCAAAGTGCTGGGATTACAGGTGTGAGCCACTGTGCCCAGCCTCTCTTGCTATTTTTGATTTGCTCTAAACTCCATCACCCTTCTTAAATGCATGGTACACGTTTTACAGCATAAATATTTGGTGATAGCCCTGAGGCTAAAGTGCAACATCACAGCACGCATCAGGGCCCATTTGGTGCAGGCTCCCATCCCACGGCCCCCTGCCCATGCGCCATGCTGTAGCATGTGTAATTCCTATCACCTTTCTGAAAATAGCAGGCTCCAGGCCTCGTGTTGCATACTACCTGGAACACCTTCCCTCTTCCTTCTCAACTGGCTGCATCTGACTGATCACTAAAGATGCCATTCAGGTGCCTCCTCCAAGAAGCCAGCTGGGTCATATGCACCTCCACTGGTGGGATGGGGAGAGTGGACAGAACGCCTATGAGAACATGTGCCAGACTGTATGTTTCCGGTGCTGATCTCCTTGAGTAAACAGACTTTTATTATTACTGAGATAGGATCTTATTCTGTCACCCAGGCTGGAATGCAGTAGCACAGTCACAGCTCACTGCAGCCTCAACCCCTTGGACTTAAGAGATCCTCCCACCTAAGCCCCCCAAGTGGCTGGGATGACAGGCACATGCAACTATGCCTGGGTAATTTTTAATTTTTTATTTTTAGGAGAGATAGGATCTCGCTATATTGCCAAGGTTCTCGAACTCCTGGGCTCAAGCAATCCTCCTGCCTCAGCCTCCCAAAGTGCTGGGATTACAGGTGTGAGCCACTGAGCCTGACCTGGACTTTTTTTTTTTTTAATTTTAGATTCAGGGGGTACATGTACAGGTTTGTGACATGGATATTCTGTGTAATGGTGAAGTTTGGGCTTCTGTAAATGAACTTCTGTAAAGGTGGAACTGGATCCCTGACCTCTAGCAGTGCCACCCAACAGAAAGGTATTTAGAAAGTGGCTGGCTTGGCGGGGCATGGTGGTGTGTGCCTGCGGTCCCAGCTGCTCAGGAGGCTGAGGTAGGAGAATCTCTAGAGCTTGGGCAGACGAGGCTGCAGTGAGCCGTGATCAGCGCCACTGCACTCCAGCCAGGGCAACAGAGTGGGACCCCCATCTCAAAAAAAAAAAAAAAAGGAAAAGAAAAAAGAAAAAAAAGTCGCTGGCTTTCTAATCATTCATCTTCAGACTTTCCAATCTGTACTCAATGCTTTTGGTTTTAGGTTTTTGTTTTTCTAATAACATATTTGATGAAGAAGTCCCATCTGATGCAGAGGAGACTTGCATGTGGAAAGGAGTTGTCACTGTTTCTTAAATTGTGGCTTCACTGGCTTCATTACCTGCACCTTCTCTTCTCACAAATATATGTCATTTTTATTTACCATGACATTTGAGAATTTAGTAAAAGTTAGTGGAGCAAGTTAGTCCCCTTAGTTGCCTACAAGCAGCTCTAAACCCAGGTGTTTTTTTGTTTTGTTTGTTTGTTTGTTTGTGATGGAGTCTCTCTCTGTTGCCCAGGCTGGATTGCAGTGGCACAATCTCTGCTCACTGCAGCCTCTGCCTTTCAGGTTCAAGTGATTCTCCTGCCTCAGCCACCCAAGTAGCTGGGATTACAGGCGTGCGCCACCACGCCAGGCTAATTTTTGCATTTTTAGTAGAGATGGGGTTTCACCATATTGGCCAGGCTGGTCTCGAACTCCTGACCTCTGTTGATCCACCTACCTCAGCTTCCCAGAGTACTGGGATTACAGGCATGAGCCACTGTGCCCGGCCACCCAGGTGTTTTTAATTTTATACACAGGCTGCTACAAGAAAACCAATGCTGGGAGATGGTCATGCATTCAGCTCAGGTCAACTCAGGGTACCCTCAACCTAAAATGTGAGAGGAGAGCTGCAGAAGCAATGGACGAGAAGGGAGCAGGGGTTTTAATATCCCCCACACATCTTCCAGCTTCTACTCTGCTCACTAATTTCATTTTGGACAAAAGCTTGTTGATTCTTCTTACTCAGGCTAGTTTCCTGCATTATACTGAACAGAATTCCTCCAGGGAACAGCCTCTTGGCTAAATCAACATACACCTGCCATTCACAGATGCAGGGTTCTAGCAAGATTCTAGAGCAGGGTCCCCAACCCCTGGGCCATGGATCAGTACTGGTTTGTGGCCTGTTTGGAACCTGCACAGCAGGAGGTGAGCAGCAGGTGAACGAGTGAAACTTCATCTGTATTTGCAGTTGCTCCCCATTGCTTGCATTTCCCCCTGAGTTCCGCCTCCTGTCGGATCAGCAGTAGCATTAGATTCCATAGGAGCATGAACTCTATTGTGAACTGCGCATTTGAGGGAGCTAGGTTGCATGCTCCTTATGAGAATCTAATGCCTGATGATCTGTCACTATCTCTCATCACCCTTAGATGGGGCTATCTAGTTGCAGGAAAACAAGCTCAGGGCTCCCACTGATTCTACATTATGGTGAGTTGTATAATTATTTCTTGTATATTACAATGTAATAATAATAAATTGCACAATAAATGTAATGCACTTGAATCATACTGAAACCATCCCCCTCAACCCCTGGTTCATGGAAAAATTGTCTTCCACAAAACCGGTCCCCAGTGCCAAAAAGGCTGGGGATTGCTGTTCTAGAGCCTTTGTCTTTCAGATAAGGTAGACCCTGGCTTCACTTCTAAAAGGAAGATAAATGACTTTCTAGTGATATTTGCCCATTTTAGACAAATGTTTCTGCACCTTAGACTGAGGGCAGGTAGGCAGGATCATTGCTGGGGTGGCTTCCTGCTTGAACATTGTAGTTTCTTTGAGTTGAAGGTAGAACATTAAGATGTGATCACTGAAGGAGGAGCATCAAGCACAAATGAGCTCCTGATGTAGTTTACACAGCACTTGGGTGGAAAGGGCCATCCCTTTCCCTCTTTCCTTATGGAATTGGGAATCCGACAGTAAGTGGCCAATGAAAATGTATCCTCGCTGGTCACAGTGGCTCGTGCCTGTAATCCTAGCACTTTGGGAGGCTGAGGATGGAGGATTGCTTGAACCCAGGGGTTGAGAGAAGCCTAGGCAATATAGTGAGACCCATTTCTATAAAAAAAATAAAAATTAGCTGAGCATAGTGCTGCACAGCTATAGTCCCAGCTACTTAGGAGGCTGAGGCAGGAGGATTACGTGGGCTCTATTGCATGGAGTCCAGGAGTTTGAAGCTGCAGTGAGCTATGATTGTGCCACTGCACTCCAGCCTGGGCAAGAGTGAGACCCTGTCATTCTGACCCAGGTGTTACTCCGAGCAGCACTGACAGCATTCAGGGCTAGGTCATGCTTGGTTCTCTTGGCAGAATTTTTTCTTTGGTTTGGGGATATCGCCTGTACATGACAAGACAAAGGGGCAGGAGGAATGGAAGCCTTCCAGCATCGTTCACATTGCATGCTTGGAAACACTACTTGGGGGTGGAAAGTGAATGCATCTTTGTGGCATCTGAGTTCCCAGCAAAGGGTGTCTGCTGAGCTGAAGGCAAAAAGGGAAGGGGGAGAATTTTATAGAACAGGACATCTGGGGCACTCACATGGAGGGAGATTTAATACTATTTAGTCCCTGGCATTATTTCTCTTTCCTTAAGTTTACACTTTTTAAATTTGAAATTGAGAAATGATCACATTTAAATGGCAATGATTAAACTGTAGTTGATCCAGTTACTTTGTCATCCTTTATTTAGAAATGTCCGTAAGTAAGTGATCTCTAGTCTAGGAGGCAGATGGGTTCTGATGACCTGGGAAGAACTCTGTTGTTACCAAGGCTAAATCTCCACAGATGTTTCCAAGACCCAAGGGTCACAGCTGTGTGCCAGTAGGAAAAGAGAGGTGGAAAATCTACTCCAAACGGCCAAATGGGCGTTACATCCTAGGCAAATGCCAACCTAAATGTAGCCCTTTGTGTGGTCAAGGCTGTTGTCAAAAGCAGAAAAAGCTAGCTCTAATTTCTCCAAACCAATGTCCAGCTCAGTGTTCCAACTGCCAGCTGCTCCGGCCCCTTAAGGTGATAACTCAGGGCCCAGAGTGACCTCTCTTGCTCCATTGGAGCCAGCCAAACCCTTGTGGATTTTTTTGTACTTACCTTTGACAAGAGGAAATCTCTGCAAACCTCTGTGTGCAGTTCCAGAAACATGTTTTACTTTATCATCATGCTCAAAGACTGCTTTGTAAGCTCTCTGCATTGGGGGTAAGCTGGTTAGCATTTACCAAGTATTTGTGTTTATTAAGTTAGTCTTTGCTCTCAGAGTTTATATTGTGCGTGTGCGCACACACACACACACACTTTTTTTTCCACTGAAAAACAGAAGAATGAATGAGTGTGTATATGTTTAGGTGACACTGAGAGGTAATGTTACCAAAACACCAGTGGTTCGGTCTTGATCCTGCTGCTGTTCACCACACAGAAAGCCAATCACTGAGATAATCAGTACTGCCAGGGAAGAAGGCTTTATTCAGGTACTGCAGGTGAGGAGATGGGAGATCAGTCTCAAATCCATCTCTCTGACTGACTAAAATTAGGGGTTTATATAGCAGGGAAGAAATGTAACCATGCATGGGAAACAGGAATTAGAGAGAGGTAAGGATGAGGAATTGGTCAACAGGAAGCAGGGGGTCAGTAGGCATCATGATGGGTGAGGGGTCTGGTGTTTTATTGCCCAGATGCAGTAATCTGGTAAGTTTCAGCTCTGTGATACTATCTCAGAGGACTGATGGTTGGTTTCCTGAGAAAGGAGCTCAGATAAGACAAATGTAACTTTCTTATGTTTCAAGACTGGGAAGGGTCAATTTCTATGTTTATTCAAAAGAAACCATAAACATCAGTTCTATGGGCAATTGGACTGATCAGTCATGTAGCAATAAGATACCCATGAATACATCTTTACTATCATGAACAAGTCTTTGTGTAACACTTGGGCAAAGACTGGAGGAAACGGTATGGTTTTTCTATTGGGAGGGTGGATAAGGGGGAAAAAATCATTAGTTTTATTCTTAGAACAGATGAGGGTGAAGATGTAACACGGTTTGATGGACAGGAAATGGAAACTTGCTACAGTGGGACTGGTGGAAGAGCAGAGGTGTGCTTTGTGAGGTTCTGGGGGTCTGTGTAGGTGGGAGTAACATCCTAGCCTGGAGAGGGCTGGTTTCTTCTTGTTCTTTTTGTTTTGTTTTGTTTTAGAGACAATTGCAGTGCAGTGGCACAATTGTAGCTCACTGTAACCTTTAATTCCTGGGCTCAAACGCTCCTCCAGCCTCAGTCTCCTGAGTAGCTAGGACCACAGGCATGCACCACCATGTCCAGCTAATTGGTTAACTTTTTCTTTGCAGAAATGGGGTCTTACTGTGTTGCCTAAGCTGATCTCAAACTCCTAACCTCAAGTGATCCTCCCACCTTGGCCCTGCAAAATTCTGGGATTACAAACATGAGCCATTGTGCCCAGCTGAGGGCTGGTTTCTAGAAATGGTGGTATGCCAGGCTTCATACTGGGGTCATGCATGTGGACTGGGCTCATTGGCCTGATTGCTGTAGCAATATGTGGGGTAGGAAGAATCATGCCCCCTCTCTCCTCCTCTTTGAAAAATGTCCACATCCCAATCCCTGGAAGCTGTGAATATGTTCAGTTACATGGCAGTTGGGAATTAAGGTTGCGAGTCAGCTGTCCTTGAGATGGGGAGATTATCCTGGACTATCCAGGTGGGACCTTTGTAATCGCAAAGGTCCTCGGAAGTGAAGAAGGAAGTCAGGAGAGTCAGTGTCAGAGTGATGCCATGGGACACAGTCTTCAGGGCTGTTGCTGCCTTGAAGATGCAGGAAGGGGCCGTGAGCCAAGGAATGCAGGTGGCCTCTAGAAGCTGGAAAAGGCAAGAAAATGGATTCTCCCTGAGAGCCTCCAGCAGAAATGAGGCCCTGCCAACACCTTGACTTGTAGCCCAGTGAGACCCAAACATCTAACATCTAAAACTATAAATAAGAATTTGTGTTGTTTTAAGTCACCACATACATAGTCATTTGTTACAGCAAGCTATAGCGAACAATCCAAATGGAGACCTGTCTCTAGTTTGGAAATGCGAGACATTCTTATTTATTTGTGGAATATAATATAATGGAAAATTTATGGAATATAAGTAACTCCAAGAAGATTCTTGTCAACATTAATTCTGAGATTTTTCTAAGCTAATTTATTTTACTACAGTAAGGCCAGGAACTTTATTGCTTTGCTGTTGTCTCCTCACTGCCTCGATCAGTGCCTAATTCATTCCTTTTTGAATGAATGAATCTTTTCTAACCAAACTCTTGAAAAACCCTAAGAAACACCCCCCACTTTTTTTGAGACAGAATCTCATTTTGTCACCCAGGCTGGAGTGCAGTGGATCACAGCTCACTGCAGCCTCAACCTCCCAAGTTCAAGTGATCCTCCCCACTTGGCTTCCCAAGTAGCTGGGACCACAGGTGCACACCACCACGTCTGGCTAATTTTTTAATTTTTTTTTTTGTAGAAATCAGGTCTTGCTATGTTGCCTAGACTGGTCTCAAACTCCTGGGCTCAAGTGAACCTCCCGCCTTGGCCTTCCAAAATGCTCTCATTACAGGTGTGATCCACTGTGCTTGGCCCCACCTTTTCAAAAAAAAATTTATGCTAAATTGTAAATGTTAAATTGAGGCTCTTGTTATAGACAAGGCATATCATACTTCGCATTATCATTGAAAGATGAGAGGCTTAATTAGAGAATTTTCTACAGTTGGGTTTTAACAAGAGCCATTCTTAACTTCCTTGGGGTCTAAGAACTTCTTGGTACCTACACATGGTTGAAATGTTAACCCTGTACTTTGCTGCTTAGCAAGACAGCTGTAATGCTGATATGGTTTGGCTCTGTGCCCCCACCCAAATCTCATCTTGAAATTGTAATCCCCACACATCGAGGGAGGGACCTGATGGGAGATGATTGGATCATGGAGGCGGTTTCCCCCATGCTGTTCTCGTGATAGTGAGTTCTCGCAAGATCTCTCTCTCTCTCTCTCTCTCTCTCTCTCTCTCTCTCTCTCTCTCCTGCTGCCATGTAAGATGTGCCTTGCTTCCCCTTTGCCTTCCGCCATGATTTTAACTTTCCTGGGGCCTCCCACACTATGCAGAACTGTGAGTCAATTAACCCTCTTTTCTGTATAAATTACTCAGTCTCAGGTAGTTCTTTATAGCTATGTAAAAATGGACTAATACAAATACATAGCAAGTTAGGACCTTAAGTCAGTGATTAAAAAAAACAGTATTCATTATTTGTGAAACTCAGCTTGGAATATCTGATATTATTTACTAACATATAATTAATAATCATTGCATGGCATCTTTTAGAATAAGAATATTTCTAGTGTAGATTTATTTCTTTACTCATTCTCTAAAGAAATCTTTGCTAAGACAGGTTACAGTAGCTCATGCCTGTAATCCCCGCACTTTGAGAGGCCAAGGTGGGTGAATCACCTGAGGTCAGGAATTCAAGACAAGCCTGGCCAACATGGTGAAACCCCATCTCTACTGAAAATACAAAAATTAGCTGGGTGTGGTGGTGGGTGCCTGTAATCCCAGCTACTCGGGAGGCTGAGGCAGGAGAATTGCTTTAACCTGGGAGGCTGCAGTTGCAATGAGCCAATATCACACCACTGCACTCCAGCCTGGGCAACAGAGTGAGACTCTGTCTCAAAACAACAACAACAACAAAACAAAACAAAAACTTTGCTAAGATCCTGCTGTGTGCCAGGCACTGGAGAAACAAAGATAAATAAGTAAGATATGGAATTTTTTCCAGAGGAAGCCACATTCTAGATGCAAAGAAAGATAAGTGAGTAGCTCAAGAGAACGTGGAATAGCAGTGCTAAAATAATTTAGGGTGCCAAGAGGAAGGAACTTCCCACTCTGCAGGAAAAGTGCAGCAGAGAGGAGGAGATATTTGAACCTAGTACTGAAGCACAAGGAGGAGCACAGCAAATGAAAGAAATAAACATTATTAATTGCCTACTGAATACCAGGCACCATGCTGGGCACTTATGTGCGTAATTTTATTATTTAATTTTTACCCTAAGGAAAATTGGATTTAGTTAAGTAACTTTGCAAAGCCACCCAGAGTGGCATTTCTATTTTTTTCTTTTTTCTTTTTTTAGAGACAGGATCTTGCTCTGTCGCCCAGGCTGGAGCACAGTGGTGTGATCACGGCTCACTGCAGCCTCAACCTCCTACGCTTAGGTGATCCAGGATGGCATTTCTGGTTATTGTCTTAGAAGTCATTGGTTTAACACTCTAGAGGAGAGACTGGCAGACTTTTCTGTAAAGGGCCATATTATAAATGTTTCAGGTTTTGTGGACCATACAGTCTTTGCTCTAATTATTCAACATAGCCACTGGAACATGAAAACAGCCATAGATAATACAGAAATGAATGAGCATGGCTGTGTTCGAATAAAACTTTATTGGCAAAAATTGGCAGTGATGTGGCCCACAGGTTACAGTTTGCTGACCCCTGGTCTAGAAGAGCAATTACAGGTACCATTTTGTTTGGAGATATTTCTGGAGAGGGAGCCTATAGGTTTCATTAGCTTCTTAAGTGGGTCAGCGACTACTGGGATTTCTGGTCAGTGACAGTTTCAGAATGTATTATAGAACCTCACAGAGAAATGATAGCAGGCTGGATTAATAATAGAGATTCAGACTGACCCAATTTTCTAGCATTTTACATCATAAGGATTAATATTTTACAGACCTCTGAGAATCCAGATATAATACATCTTTAGGTCATTAGAGAGGAGTCCAAAGAGAAAACCACACTAGTTCAGTCTTGGCAGAGGATTTGACATTGTGTGGCCATGTGTATATTTTAACTTGGAGATTTAAAAAAATAGGAATAGAGATGATATGTCTGGAGCCATTGGAAAGAAATAAGGTAAATATCTCAATGGATGACCTAGGAGAAGCCTAGAGTATACAGCCTCAATCCTGCCGTCTTCTGGAAAGACACAGAAACAGCTGGTTAGTGTAGCAAGGAAGGGGATATGTGATCGGAAGTCCCAGCTTCAGTTTGGAAAAGCAGAATGCATCCTTGACATCTTAAAACAATAAGCCAGAAAAATCTGTCTTGAATAGTTGATACTGTGGGAAAAGTCACTAAGTTCAGAGATTCAAGTAAGGAATACTTTAGAGCAACACAGCGAATTTTCTTTTAAGAACGGATCTTTCCAAAGCATATCCTAAGAGATGTAGTGTGGTGGGAAAACACCTGGGAAAACCAATAAAGGACTTCCAAAATGTTATTGAAAGGAAACATTGGGAAGCTGTTGAAGGCATCTATCCCGGGGCTACGTGACTAAGAGGAGATTTTTCTCTTGGCTGATAATGGAAGGGTGGATAAGTAAGGTTACTTTGGGGAGCTAATTTCTTTTGAGTAAAACTTCTCAAAAATGAAAAGCAGATGAAGTTTTTAAGGTGGGTTCAAGGTTTGGATGGTTCCAGCTGGATTGAAACATTTTCTCTCCAACAGAGGAAATAGATGAAAAGTGAAGTCGGTGCCTGCAGTCTCTGGGGTCTCTGCGCCTGTTGTTCCAAGGAGGATTTTGATCTGGTCCCTCATCAGACTCTGTTGTTGCTCTTAGGGTTGGATGGGAGGAAAGAGGGAGGAAAAGATGGAAAATAGAGGAGTTGTTGGACTCCTGGAAGAAGCACATGTTAGCCAGCCACAGTTACTCCAATCAAAACAATTTAAACTTTCCCTTCCATTTTGAATCCTGGGCACGATTCCTGTCTTGGATGAAACAGATGTGATTTTGGGACATGTACAAAATCTTATAATATGGAGGCTGAGCCTTGCTGGCTTTCCTGCCACTGCACTTCACTCTAACTTGCAGGGATCAATTCCATACCGTTTTACATTCTCTTGTTGTTTCTGGCCTCTTTCTAGATGAAATGCAGCTTCATAAAAACTCAGAGAGAGTTTCCTGAACCTATAAATCTTAGAGCAGCTGAAGAAAATAATCTATAAAGCCGATAAATGCTTTGATATGGATTATGTCAAACAAACGATGTTTACACAAAAGACTTTAACATGTAGACCAATTAAAGATTCTTGTAATTTGACTTCTCTTTCCCATCAGACTAAGCCTTTGTATCACAGAAATGTGACAGAAAATACCCACACTCTGCAACCTGGCTGACATACTTTTGTTTTAGCAAGGGTTAAATAAAGGGGCTCTTCAAAGCATTGTTGATCTATTTTATAAAGCTTTGAAGCTTTTATTACCTTTGCTGGAAATCTTTGTTTCCTGGAAAGTTCTCTAATGGAATATATCGCTTCTCACAGAAATCCATTTCTTAGGTGTATATAGTCAGTGGCCTAGTTGGTGGAGATGCTATTACAAGATTAAATTAATATCTAAACTGGTCCTGAGTCAACTATTTCCATTCTAAAATGTTTAAAGTCTTAAGGTTTAAAACTATTGGGGTCAAATTAACCTTTTCTTTATCTGTTTTTTTTTGAGATGGAGTCTCACCCTGTCTCCCAGGCTGGAGTGCAGTGGTGCAATCATGGCTCACTGCAACCTTGACCTTTTGGGCTCAAGTGATCCTCCCTGCTCAGCCTCCCAGGTGGCTGGGACTACAGGTGCACACCACCATGCCCAGCTAATTTTTAAATTTTTTTGTAGAGACAAGGTCTCCCTGAGTTGCCTAGGCTGGTCTTGAACTCTTGGACTAAAGTGATCCTCTCATCTCAGCCTCCCAGACTGCTGAGATTATAGGCGTTGCCACCACAGCCGGCAACTTTCCTTTATCTTAAATCATGTCACTAACTCCCAGACAGCAATATCAATACATTTTCCAGCAATTCAGGTGGCTGCTAACCTGCTTCGTCCCAACGTCTCAATCTCCATCTCCATCAACGGCACCTTCGTTCACTCAGTGGCCCAGTCTGGCCACTTCTCATTGCCTCCACTGTCACCTCCCAGCCCAGGGCCATCATCT